>NC_087142.1:8921083-10328060 GCF_030705265.1 Helicoverpa armigera | reverse complement strand
AGCGGAGCCCTACTGTCACCCATCCACTCACACACACACACAGGCATCTCATAGAGCACATGTCCACTAGACAGCACAAAAAAGGCTCCACTCTAAACAGACCTACTTACTAGTGTTACATCATACTCGCTGCATGTGTGAGTGTAGTACTTGTCGTTAGTCAACAGTCACATCGGAAGCTCCGACCACCGACTGACACAGAACTCATCGATCACTCAATATACTGCATCTGTGCTGCTGCAGCCGATGCCGATGTAATGCGAGATAATAGGGAGCCGCGACTGCTCTGCCTCTGTTTCTTGTATAATCCTGAGAAACAGTACCTCCTAACTCCCAAATACAGTTGCATTACCTAACTGAATAAGCATTAGTAGAAACACTAGCAGTAGAAGCATTGCCCTCCTCGCGGAAGCAGCCCAGAAGCTTGCCGCGCGCTTTGCGACACAAGCTGTAGCCGCAGTCCGGGGCCGGGGAAAACCGCGCGCCGGCCGCGGAAAACTGACGGCGGCGTCCGGTGAGAGGCTGCGCGGCGGGAGGGGCGCGGGAGACGGGCGGGAGGGGCTCGGGCAGGCGCGGCGCCGGCGCCGGCCGCTGCGGCACTCGCTCGCGCGCGCCCGCATCGACCGCTCGTGTCCCGCGCAGCTCAGCAGCTCCCGTCAGTGTCCAGCCGCCGCCGCCGCTCGGTAACGTACCCGCACACCGCACTCACACACTCACACGCACGCGCTTGCATAAGCGCCGCGCTTCCGCCGCCGCCGCCCGGGGGTGGCTCCCGGCGCTCTCGCTCGAACTAGTGCAACTCGAGTCCGTTGCCTCACCCGTGCGCAACCTCGCCGCCCGACATTGGGCGCGTTTCGACACACAATATCGATCTATCGCGCGGTTGAAACCGATTTCGATAACATTGAGCGAAACCATTAACATTGCTGTCGAATTTGTCGCGTGTTTAATTTGTAGTGGCGGAGAGGTTGCGCAGGCGTCTCCGTCTCCGATGTAAACAAACGCGGCGGTGTGACGTCACACGCGTGGTGCGCGCGCGCAGGCAGGCGCTCGCGTCACTGTTAGCTTTCCTCGTGCCCAAGTGGGTCGCTTGGCTCATTATGTAATGCACGGTAGAGCGTCCAAACGGTTTTATGTCATCTTGCCCAACAGTGTAAATAGCTTTAAATTAAATTCGTATTTGGACTTTGCAAGAAAGTTGTCTACTTGCCGCGGTCAAGGCCGCGAAACAACAGGTGGCGACCCTGGCCTCTTCCACCGAGCCAAAACAAAGACCTTCGATTCTAAAATAAAATATCTACGACAAAAATGAAATGTCTAATTGAATTAAAATCGCTCGTTGACCGTAAAATCCAATAACAGTAGATATTGTGTGCTCAGAGGTCGCACCGGGCCGGTGTGGTGACACGCGCGGGTCTCGAACGTTACTACAGTTGTGTGCAGTACAAACAAGTGACAGTTGTGAGTGGCCCACTGTCAGCTGCCGCTTCATCTCCACTCATCTCGTACAGTAACAGGCTCACGGTATGGTTTGTTGCCGCACCGCGCCGCACCGCGCCGCACCGCGCCGCACCGTGCCGCGCCGCACCGCACTACACACGCACACACACATACACAGTATGCGCGACTGCTGAGCCTTTACATTAACTTGTTTGTTGATATCTTGTTCCTTACTTTGTTTGGAAGTAGCATGTTGTCAGCTTTTATGTGTACCTTGTAATAGATGATATTGCAAGCCATGAAGCCGGCTCAGCCGTCACGTGTTCATGTCGATTACTAACTACACTCCATCTGAGTAGTGCGACACTTGACTGTAAGTAAACAATGTTCATTGGTCTTTTTACACAAATACAATACAGTTAACAAACTATTTCTAATAACAGTGGTTCAATTTATTAACATATTGTTACTATTGAAGAAACTTTTTTTTGCGTCATTTTTTAAACGGTATTTTTAAATAGTCATATCAAGATTGCATATCTACATACATTTAGGTGTCTACTCAAATGGAGTATAGTCATGTCTCATTTTTTTTATTTAAAATAACATTCCTTATTTTGATTGCGCTGAAAAGCTTCTTCGGTACGTGAAGAAGCTCATTTAATATTTTCCATGTTATCCAGGCATCACGTTCAGGGTTACAGGTATATTCGTAAAATTTTGCAGTGCGGAACTCAGCAGATTGTCGTTAAAGCATTCGCATTTACAGACATATAGGTAGCTTGTTAATACATTAAAAGTGTGGATACGTACACTTGATACACAGTGGCACTAGGTTCCGGCCGCGGTGTCGCCCGCGCCGCCTGACTCGCGGGTGTAACGCCAGGCGCTCCTCCTTCACATCCCGTAGACGTCCAACAATCTATATAATGGCTCAGTTATTTATTATTCAGTTTCGTTTAGTAGTACAGCAATTATTTCTGTTTATTATCTTATTAGAGGTACATACATATTTTGCTTGTTAATGCCGCGCTTGATGTTAATGCCGACGATTGATAATGCAACCAAATAAATGAGTTAATATTAAACAAATAAAACATTACGAGCTCATTACAAAGTAATATACTTTGTGAATTTCGTACATTTTGACTGTGTGGTTAAAACATTAATATATCCATGTTAAGCATCGTTACTAAACCGCGGGCAGACGGACTACGAACTAGAAGTTTATTGAATATTGCAATTAATCGTTCATATTATACACTCAGCAATATTGACTATCAAAAATAGCTCGTGGGTGTTTGTAACTATAACAGAGACGACCAACAACTTAGCCTGGCCGTGACCATAGATGCTGTAAACGATCCGAAACATCGGGATTAAATAATATTATTATAAACGCGATAAAATATGTTAGTTTTATTTAAATGTCAAATATTCACGTAAGTGTCAGAAATCAACAGGATATTACTATTCGCTTGCAGATATTGATCAAATCTCTGTGTTTACAGTACATTTCATGACGTGATCAAGGTATCATAATGTAATACTGTACTCTTAGAATCAGGACAGGTCAAACACGGTCATTGATATAAGTTTACGACAAAAAAGCACTTAAACGCCCACCAAATTAATAACCTGGATTCAACGAATTTTAGATAATATCTATTTTGTATTTGAACCCAATGTGAAGAGCACGTGGAGGAAGTCGCGGACAGACGCTTGTTGCACCGGCGCGGCAGTTGCACCGGCGCGGCTGTTGCACCGGCGCGGCTGTTGCACCGGCGCGGCAGTTGCACCGGCGCGGCGCGGGCGGCAGCTCTTGTGACGCACACGTCGCGGAGTTGGTCTCTCGCGCGATCTCAATGTTCTCGTTTGGGGTCAGTTGTCAATGCCAACTATTTATCGGATAATAGCCGAAGTGTAAACGAGAACAAGGGTATCGAGCGGCGCTCGTCTGCGGCTCCGTGACATTTGCTGGTGGCGCGCAGGACCCGGCGTCACCTCGCGACCTCGCGACCTCGCGACCCCGCGACCTCGCGACCCCGCGACCTCGCGACCTTGTCACCTCGTGGCGGCACACAGCTCGGTGGTGTGCGTTTGGATTAAAGTGCAGCGCACGTACATCCTATTGAATTTCCTTTGAAATGAAATTACGTAAGTTAGTATTTATTTTCCTAGTAAGCAAAAGTAGTCAGAAATGATAGAGGCGATTGCATGAGCGAGTTCCGCGACCAGGACAGTGTCACGAACAAAGGAGAACGATCTCGGGCAACTGAACATAGTGATTGCGACACGGCAACAGTTTCATAGTGGAAACCTTTGTGTACGCTGAACCGCCGACATCTGTATGAAACTAAATTAGCTGCATTACATAATATTTGCAACTATGTTGTTTATTATTATTCTTTATGGATTTGTGTCGGCTTGCAAACACATTACATCAGAAACTATTGTTTTCATATGATTAAGTTAAAATTGAGAACTCGAATTATTTTCCTCATAAACAATATGAATAGTCGTAAAACATGTAGGTGTGATGACACGTGTATTCAGTATCGAGCCCTGGCGGCAGTGCGCATGCGCCGCGCCGGCGACCGCGCGCGCACCCTTGAACTTGCGCATCTCGCGGCGCCCGCGCACATCTCACACATACGTGACAAATGCACAGCACGCCGTACGCTGGAACCGACCGCTTCCAATAACCCGAACAAATATAACCTAGTTATTGCAAGAATAAAGCACATCGATCAACTGTGTTGCAACTCCATTGGCTAACGAGAACAAATCGATCATTGCGGTGAATATCATACAGATAATATGTTATTTGAAGTGATGATGATGACGCAACACTTGTGCTACACCGACGAGCATATCACCAGCGAGTGCACGCGCGACATAACACCGAGTGTGCTAATGACGCCACGCGAACTTGTTATCGTCGTTACACAATTTGTCGACCGAATTAGCTTGGCCACAATTATGGCGACACGAAAGTGACGAGCTGCCAAGCGACGAGCGCGCGGACACTCCGGGAACATCACCCACTGCAGTACCGCTGCGGCACCACTGCGGCATCGATGCAGACCACTATCACTTCCCGAGAGTTGCATCAGGTGTCACCTCCGACCCGCGCCGGGCAGGGCCGCGACCCGCGCACGCTGTCGCGCTCTGGACACTGTTGCACCATCCCGGCAATGGATCACATCAGCTGTTACATAAAACTTACTCGATATGTAATCAAACCCGAGCTCTCAATGGAAGGGAAGGCGTGGGGGGGGAGCGCTCTCCTCACGTAACACGTCAGGTGACGTCATGACTTTCGTGCGCGCGCTGCACTACAGGACCAGGCTCCGAGCCGGCTCCGCGAGGGTGCCCGCGCCGAGCTGTCGGCGAGCGGGCGACGCACGTGCCGCGAGTACGTGTCTAGTGTTTACTTTCACGCTCAGCTACTTAGCATGCGAACAATGTTTACACCTCTAACTAGCTGCTAACTGCGAGTGCGCACACAGCCGCCATGTTTGTACTTGTGAACCTGTACTCGACAGTGAAATGACATTCAAGACGATTGAACATTCACTTGCACATGATGTATCTAACGACTTCACGGATTCGTAATGAAGATTGCATCGCTTGCATGCCGTTTGAGATTCTTCTAGTAAACGTCCGGAACCTTTTCCCGCATGCCGTTTGAACATATTTGAGATTTGAGTTTACCAGAATCCTGCTATAGCCGACACAATGAGAGAGTGAGCGGCGTCGCCGGGCGCAGACAGCATGTGCTCGCGGCACCTCGGCTGTGCTCCGCGCGACGTTGCATTACAGCCGGACCGATTATATTAAACATTCAAAGAGAAAACGCTAATTTGGTTCAAGGCCATCAATTTAGTTCTGAACTTGATTTCTAATTATTACGCAGACGTTTGTCCGTAAATGTTGGAAATAAACAATGATATTGAGCATGCATCGCACATGAGCAGCGTGGGTCCCGCGCGTCACATCAGATAACACTCGCTCGCGACACACAGACCGCGCGGCGCCAAGGCCGGCCGAAGTTCACCATACATTACATTACTCACCATGTTTGCTAATTACGAGCCAGAACACATAAAGAGCGTCATACATACTGCTAGTGCGCGGTGTGAGTACCCGCCACGAGCGCTCCGTCAGCAACAACAACAACAGTGCCGTGACATCGGCGACATTCGACACGCGACACAAAAAATACGCGCAAGTACCATCGACCAGGTGACATTGAGTTCACTCAGCTGATCGATAAAGCATGAACTGTATCCCCCTCCCCCCGGCCCCTGGAGCCCGGGGCTCACCCCCGCGCTCGTCGCGACCGGATCTAGGCACGACTTGCGAAATGAAAAGCCAGCGTCTGAGAGAGCGGCGGGCGTCGGGCGGCGGGCGCGGCGCTCGGAGCACAAAAACGACTGGTTCGTTATATCACCGGCGCGACGCGCTACTCTGTTGTTTTGTTCCCTATTATTCAATCAGTTAACTGCATTCGTACAAACTACTTTTAAATCTTTCACCAGAACTCTATTGCGGAAGCATAGATGGCCTCGTGTGGTGCTGCGATTTCTGAAGATATTATGTCGCCATTTATAATGGATTAATAACATGTTACATAAGGGCTGCATTAATACAATCAAACTAATTACATGATATGGTGGCAGCCGGGCCGACGCGCGGAGCGGCACTCGGTCACGTTACCGCACTCACCTCGTGACACAGATGAGCTATTAGCGACGCGGACATCTCCCGCAAGGTCGCCGCACTATCTGGGACACGCCGGTGACGCCTCCCCGGCTCCTCGTCCAGCATCCACAGCTGTTGACCTCTGCTCGTGCTGTCCACGGCAAGCTCAACACTTGCCATCAGTTGAGCAAGTGCGCGCGTGTGTGTGTGCGCGTGCGCCACTTTCGCTAGCGGAAGGAGGTCGCGCGCAGCGAAAGGAAACGCACACAGACGTGCGGCGCGTACGTACAGTGTGTACACAGCGACACACGCACACAGACACACAGTTACGTATTAACAGCCGCATTAAGTTTGCGAACATCTCATAACACGCGCAATCGCCCACTTATATGTATATATATAACGATAATCGTTTGTGTGTGCGTTCGGTGTATGTTTGCGGTTATCGCACCGCATTACATTTGGAAGTATAACTGTGAGGTAATGGCCACCGAGCTGAGAGACGCGAACCCTTGCGGAGCAGCCACAGCAGCGGGCGCGCGGCTCCCTGAGGGTGAAGGTCTCGACACGAGTGGCGCCACACTCGCGGCTCCCGGCAGGATGCGCAGCGGCGCGTGCGCAGGTCGCCGCCGGCTGTGACGCAAACGATGTTTCCTTGGATAGGCAAACGCATTCCGCTCGAGTTAGCCAACTGATGTGTATCGGGTGCGCAACCCGGCCACACCGCCACACGTGGGCGACGCCACACGTGGGCGACGCCACATGTGACATGACGAGGGCCCGCGCTGGCTCTCCCGGGCCCCTAGACACTGTGGAGGCACCCACTCACCTAGTTTACTTTGACGTCACATCATACTTACCTTCATCATTTTCTTTTGCACCCTTCCTCTGTAAACTCGCTTACATTACTATCACCATGTACCCCTTTGTTTACTCTGTACATTATGTATTATCTGTTTACTGTGTATCGCCGCCCATAACGGTTTGTTGCGAGAATGACAACACAGCCCGTACACCTGACTAGTCGACATTACTTATCAGCATCGGTTAATGTTAAAATTGGCCATAACTGTAATGATATTGAGCTTCACAGTCAGCGTTGTTCATTAGTCAAGCATGGCAGGCAGTACGGGGCAAGTTAGCGAATTGGTCATGCCTAAAGCAAACCCGCGCTACAGCTGTGTGCCTCGCGAGCCGCCGCCGCGCCGTGTGACACGCAGCCGCGGGTAGCTCTACAGCTGCGACACGCTATCTCAAGTGTTACATTACACATCTCACTAAACATTAACCGTCGTACCACAAAAACTTTTGAACGTCAGTTTAACACTTGTCTTAAAAAATGACATATTATGACGTTGAAATAAGATCCATTTTGCAGACACACTTTTTTTAGACAAGTGTTTGACGCATGTTTAAGTTTTTGTAGCAAGACCATTATTAGTTCTTAAAAAGATAGGCTCCCGGCATATCACAGTGCTACCGCGTGCGTTGATGTCTTTTGTACGGCGCGGGCGGCGGGTCGTGTCTTGTCGTTTGCTCAGGTACGTTGCAGTAGCAGACTGCATCTATTGCACATAGATTATTTCAGTAACAGTGAGACATGCTCTCAGTAGAAGTCCCCCCCCCCCACGCCACATTCTTCAAGAAGAGCTTATCTGTTGTCTGAACAATTAAGTCTGGCAGCGCGTGGATAGTAATTAAGATATATCGACATAGTAAACAAATGCATTGTTTTGTGAAGTGAACACAATCAGCTGAACTATGTGTGTGTGGTGCGCAATGGGAGCGTTTCTTGCGCGTGCGCACAATGCTCGGGTTTTTGTGTCGCGGCGCGTGTGAGTGGGAACTGCGCCCGCGCAGCCGATGCGCCACACGTCGCCGTCGATGCGCCACATGTTGCCGCCAATGCGAACTAGTGCTACTTTTACGGACGACCTCGGCTCCACTCACTAAATAACCTTTTTGGAAAATTCCTTCAATATTACACATGCTTACAGAGAAACTGTAGCAGCGGCGAGTGAAGGTCAGCGCGGCGGTGCGCTTGCGCAACCACCCGCGCTTTATTAATAACTTCATGAGCGGCGTCGCCTACATTCACTTGTAGCGATCGTGTTAATGTCGGTCGATGCAACGCGATGCAATGCAGGTGCATGTAGCTGCATGTGTCTCCTCCTCACATGATGTGTTGCGCATACTGCGGAGTGATAGCTCGCTCGCCGGCCGACGGACGGTGCCGGACGGTGCTGGACGCTGCTAGACGAGTTGCACAACGCTCGCCGATGAACCGCAGCTCCGTTTAGAAAGTACTGAAACTGTACGTGTTTATATTTGTTTGTGTGTAATAATTACACGTAGTTAGCGTTGCGTCACCGTGCGAGCTACCGCGCGCCTGGCTCCCGCCGACACCCGACAGCGCGACACTAGTGTCACGAGAGCGTCCACACAACTTCCCAGCGTTGCAGCGGTTCTGCTGAAGCGAGCATCGTCAGTGGCCGCGTCGTCCTCCACCAGTTCATAGGTCAGTCGCTGCACGTAGTGGTGGCACGAGGCTTGGTGCGGGCGCTGACGCGACGCGGGCGGCGCGAGGACGTTCACTCGACATTCTCCCTGAGGTTGAGTTGGGTTTTTTCCTCCGTGAGTCAGTCCGGCCGGCGGCGGGACGCGGTGAAAGGGTGTTGTGCAAACAGCGCCCTCCCCCCGCACCCCGCACCCCGCACCCCGCACCCCGCGCCCCGCGGGCACATGGCCGGTGCAATATAAAGCTGATATTTCCCGGTGCGAGTGGTTACGTCACAGCCTCCACTCGGCGCACGTGTTCCCGGGGCGCGGGGGGAGCGGGCGCGGGGGAGAGGGGGGAGGGGGGGCAGCCCTTGTGTTCATACAAACAAGCGAAGGTCGGTGACGCACTTCCCGCTCGCTACACATTCACGGACATGAGGAAATGTTCTGAGTAATTGTTTGTAATATCATTATTTTATTATGGTATATTTCCTGCCAAAACGCGATACGCAGAAACCATTATAGCGGCCGCGCAGCCTGCTCGCGCAGTTCCGTGAAGCAGTGCCCGCGCATGCGCAGAACACTGCTCTAATGCGTCGCCCTCCTAATGACATGTATCGTACCTACTATCACCCGGCTTCACATGGGTATAAGTAAATCGTAGTAACTAATGACATAGGTACTATTCCCAAGAATCACTCATCATCATCTGTGTAGCCTTTTTCCAACTATGTTGGAGTCCGTTTCGAGTCTCAACTAAAGTGTTTTAGAATGAGCGAGTGGCTATCTGACATCCTAACCCAGTTACCCGGGCATCCCATTACCCCTTGGAAAGACTACTTGTAAGACTTCCTGGCTTTTGACTGTGTACCAAAGATGTTAAAACGACAGTCGGGTCCGACAGTTTATCGTGCCCATCCACGGACCGACCGCACAAAGCCTTGCTTAACTTTGACTGAGCCACGAGCTCTTCTAAGGAATATCTGGATAAATAATAATGTGAGTGCGCGTCGGTCGGCGGAGGGCGCGAGTTGCGTCACGTCGCCAGTTCTGTAATGAGTCGCAGTTAACTATATTATACCTCAACAACAACATTACGAAAAAACAAATGGAGCCATCAGATTGTCGCAACCTCACTGACACACGCCGTAACAAGCAGAACACGTGCGGAGCCGGCGCACAGTGGCTCGTGGCTCACTGCGAGTAGCGAGTGCAGTCAGCGGTGAGATGTTATTGTATTAGGGGCGCGGAAGTGTCGGCGACACACTCACTGGGCTGGCTCGGGCGCTGCATGTAGTGTAATGCAATGGTCGGCAGCGAGTAGCGAGTGCAGGAACTGCGCGACACAATGGCCGCGCGACACAATCTGCGTAATGGTGACCATTAGCGGCACGCGAACACACGAACACACTTTACTATAACAATAACACAATCTCTCATCAAACATGTTTGAGTAGGGCTACGGAGACATTAAACTCAGTAGAAATTGAGCCAACGTTTGGATTCGCTGAATAAATGAAGGCAGATACTATTATATGGACGAAGTCATTGCCGACACTCATTAGTTCACTCATTAACACCCGACAAAGTTCACGGACGCGTTACGCCATAAACGTTTATTTCTCTTTTTATTACAAGTTTTGCTATAAAAACCTGAATAATGAGCAATTACCGTGGCACACAGGAGCGACAACTTGTTTCTGAGATATCGATATAATTTGTATTCTGTACTATACTAAATAGAATGTTCCGAACAAGTATATTGTCTCACTGAGTAGTACTTTGCACCTGACATCAGCCATTAGTGCGATTTTGACATGGCTTCAGGTTGCGTGTGTACGGATCGGCGTAATTAATTCGACAACTCAAATCAAAATGTAAATCTGAACCTAAATAAAAATTCGGTAGTTATCTTATTTGTGTGATGTTGGATGTTGTTCAAGCGACTGAACGGCTAATAATTTCAATATAATACAATATTGTAAATATTTTTTGTTCGTTTAATTGATAATGTTGGAAGGTAATGAATGGTTAGTATATAATGAGCGGCGACAGTGGGTCAGTAAGGCGGCGCGGGAGGCGCTTGCCCAACCGCGCGATATAACCGGCGTACGCACGCGCCGCGCTCACTCCGCGCCGCCGCCCCGCAGGTACGTGTCGCCTGCGTAGCACCGCGCGAAGCACTACGCACTACGCGCTACGCACTACGTACTACGCGCTACGTACTACGCGCTACGAACTACCCGCTACGCGCTACGTCACTACGCCGCGCCGCGCTTATTGCTACCTATATTACCTCTGCATACATTTCACTAGACAATTATCTAGAGGTAAAAAAAACTTGATAGGACTTTTTACACAAAAAATAATATTATTTTTAAAGAATGTTTAATATTAATATTAAAGAATGTTTTTATGGTATTTGCATATAATTTATTTAGTGTCAATTCTTCTGTTGAATTCTGTTCTGTTCAATTCTAAAGGTTGTCAGTACATAATTCAGTCACAATTATGGACTCATCACAATTATGCACATCTTAATCGCATTTTTGTTTTAAAGTGAGTTTTTGAATAAAAAGTCATATCAAGATTGTTTGAGGTCAAGTTGAAGTAACACTTTAACTCTGTTTTGTGTAATACTAACAGTTTTATGAATCTGTTATTTGTCAGCATAATGAGTTCTGTGGGGTTTCCTAACATATTACTAACAAAACGAGCTCGAATTAATTAGCTAAAAACGTTGCGCAAAGTATATAAATGTGTGACTGTTGTCGTGAGAGCAGCGGCGCGTGCGCAGGCGCCGGCCGGCTGCAGGTACGTGCAGGGCACGTGCTCGCCATCTCTAGCTGATTGTTGTTCCTCGCGCATTTAATTGCTAAATTACTCTTATTAAGAGCATAACAGTTATGATAAAAATGCTCAGATGTTGATAGTTGTGTCGCGGATGATGCTGTAGAGCCCGGCTCTGCTCGGCTCAGCAGTCTGTGTTGTCACTTGTTTCTCAACAGTTTGCCTCACTAGCCGCGCATAATTTCATTGGATCTGTTCCCCGATGGAAGTGCATCACCTTTCGAAACTGAATGCAACACGTCGTCAGCTCGCCGCACACCGTCACTACCGTGCAGCACCGCCAACCGCTCAGGACTATGACACCAACGTCATTATCAATAACTTTTGCACTATAAGTCTCATAAATTCATCATATGTTGTATCATCACATTTTAATGCTAAAGCGTTTTATTTAACGGACCGGTGGCGCACGCGCCGGGCTCGCGCTACTTGCGGACAGTTTGTAGTGTTATGTACAAGGCTGCCGATAACTACGAAACCAACCGGAATAGCAACTCATTTGCATAATGTGAAGTGTTGATATTGAGCAAGTTGACCGCGCTTACCAAATATTATATCTTACATTTGAAATTCAAATGTTACCTTACATAGAGACGTGACCTAATAAACAAAACTTAATCGTGACGCACACACTGACACCTTGTGCAAGTGTGTGTCACATGCGAGACACGGGCACGCGTGCGCGTGTGTGCGCTCCTCGGGCACTCGGGCCACTCGGGGCACTCGGGCCACTCGGGCCACTCGGGCCACTCGGGGCACTAGTACAGCTAGCAGGAGCAGGTGTAGCTGTCGCCCCGCTCGATGCTCACAGCGCCTTCCAAGCCAGGTGACACTCCACTTGCAGCATCCAGTGTCGTGCACAGAGCAGTAGGACTCTCCTCGGATAGGAGTCGGAGCGCGTGCGCAGGTCACAGCCGCGGTAATGGCGGTGCTCAGGGTCGCAGCGGTTAACGTTAATAATAAATGATAGCTTGTAATGCGATGCCGATGCCGCTGACGAGCGCTCATTTTAGATAAATTGCTAGATACGTGTAATTATAATGATGTACTCAAAACTGGTCACGCAGTCGTTTCATCACTACAAAGTATTGTTTACAAAATAATTGCAATACTTGAGATTATCTAGCGCTAAGCTCGTTACTGCTTGCGTCGCTGTAATGGCAGTGTCAGCGATTAGGCGGCGCGCGCACGATGCGTGCGGCCGCGACCGGGGACTGTTCGCCCTCGCCGCGTCCGCACATTGAACGGGGATTTCCTGTTTCCAATTATGATATTGTTAGAAATGTAAATATAAATAATATAAGCTTTCGCAAACCTTGTTATAATCGTAGCATTTCAAAAGAGTAATTGTAATGTAAGAATATTGTGAGGCACGCACGCTGCTGGTCGCGGCGCGGTGCGACGACTGTGTGCAGCCGGCATGCGCGCGCGCCGACACTAGCGCTGCAACCGATCGATATTCCCAGGCAGTCGGCAATCGATTGCCTTACTATTCTCTCACGGAGTTTTTCTTTTCGTAAAGTTTGATCCAAGTGTCTGTTTGAGCTAATGGCATGCAAGTATAAGTTTATGTTTACCGTTATTTGAAATAATACGAAAATTTTTAAAAAAAGTGATATTTGGACTTGGATTCACCATGTATAGTAAATAATAAAAGTTTCATATGGAATACAAAACTAGATAACTACATAGGAAAAATTGAGAAAAAATTTAACTTTCATTCCTCCTCTGTATGAGAGTAGTACCTATGACTAGCAGTGCGATAATAAAAAAAAACTGATGATGATTCGTGTTTTAAATGCATTTTTGTTTGACTAGCACGCATACTTGTTACATAGGTATGACTAAAAGTCTGATTAGTTGTCAGATCGCGAGCAGAGGTCGCGGTGCGCCGGCGCAATCGGGCGCGGCTTGCATACATAACGACACACACACACACACACGTGCGGGTTCTGCCGAGCTGCCGTGCTATGCTTGTGTACACCGCGTGCCGGGGTCGCACCAGCGCCCGCGCCATCCACTTACACAGATTATATTATAAGCTTCGCACTGGAAACATTGTGATAATATCTACTTAAATGAACTATAAAGAAACAATGTTCCCATAAAATGAGTGGATGGCGTGGGGACTGCAGTACCACCCCGCTCGAGCTGCTAACTAACCGATCATGTGATTACTCTGCAGGTCCCAACAAACAGTTTGCTACGGTGAGACCGAACAGAAGTGAGCGCTACTCGACAACACAAGCATGAGGAGCACCTTGTACATAGTGGCGCTGTGCGCTCTGCTCAGCGTGCAGGCGGCGCCCGCGCCGGAGCCCGCCGCGCAGCCCGACCCGCAGCCCGCCGCGCAGCCCGACCCCGCCGGCGACGACCGCCCGGAGATCATCGAGATCATCGCGCCCGCCGCCAGCGCGCAGGTAACACGCCTGCAGCATCTGAACATTATGTCGAGGCGCGATCAATATGTAAATGAGACGTCCTCATTGCGCGTCGGTGCGTGCGAACAAGAAACCAATCGCCTGTAATACACGCTTATCGTAAAACTCATAATTAGTTGCGCGAGCGACGGGGTGAGGGGAGGCAGGGGACGGGTCAGCGCCTCGCGTGACCCTAATCACTTCGATCCATCAATAATAAAATTACGTAATTGCATCGCTTTGTTTATGACAATGCCCCAACATAAATCTAACAATAAATGATTGCCTATATCATATTATGTAGGCAGATTGCTCGGCACTCGCCGGTGTTCAGGGACACGCATTGCTAGTTGACTAAGTGCAGAGTACTCAAACGTTGGTGTTGCAGGAAACCCTGGCGACGTTGAACCTCGGCGCGCCCGGCTCCGAGCTCAGCGAGAGGAACAAGAGAACTATTGGAATCCTCCGACAGCTGTTCCCTTCTCTGACGCAGGTATGACACGCAGGCTCCGACGCACTGCTTCCTACAAACTAATTCAACTAATAACTACTGCTAGTCCTCCAAGCAGCACAGGAAGATTCTCCCGGCGCATCTCTCCGGCGCGGAGTGTCTCGGTTGCGCACGCGCAGGGCGCTCGCAATCCGCGTACTGTTGTGTGTAGAGGGTCGCAGAGGCGACGCTAAGCGGTCTATGTTCTAGATAATCGAACAGAAGGTACAGCAACTAACGAGCATGGTGCTGCAAACGTTCGGGCCCGTGGTGCTGCGCCTGTTCCTCGGGAACCGGAACGGCGGCGGCAACACCGGCGGCGGCACCGTCGAGCTAGACGACGACGACGACGATGACGATGATGACGACGAGCCCACCAGCAGCACCAGCAGCACCAGCGCGCCCGCGTCCACCAGCACCGCCGGCGCCCGGCGGCGGCGCGCGCTCTACTTCCTGCCGGTATGAGGTCACGGCATCGCACCCAGCCTGCCCGGGGACGGCAGTGCGGGCGCGCGCAGACCGCGCGCCTCCATCGTCATCGTCATCGCATCGTCACGTCACCTCACGCATGGACTCGCCACACTAACGCTCACCGCCGCCCGCCCCCGCCCGCTCTCACCCGCCGCCCCCTTGCAGAACGCGATCGCGGAGGAGAGCCAGCTGCTGTCGGGAGCCGAGTCGCAGCAGGCGGAGGTGCGCGTCGCGTTCGGCGAGGGCGACCAGCAGCCCGCCGCCAGCGACGACCAGCAGACCGCCGCGCAGACCAACCAGGCCAGCATCGACGAGATCACGCTCGACGACGCTGACAACAGCGAAGAAAACAGAAATAAGAGGTGAGTTGGCGCCACCCTCTCGTGCCTACCAAATGCTGAGCTGCCATTGTGTCCGCGTCTCACGCCAGCACGTGTTGCAGGTTCCTGAGCTTCGGCGGCGGCTCCGGCGGCGGCTCCGGCAACTTCCTCTTCGACATCGTCAGGGTAAGCTTAGCGCGTTCGGATTTCACATTTTACACGAAACCACTATTTTTCATTTTCCTTATACACCTCTCTTACATTTTCTTTGATCGTTAACAAACAAAAACTTTAAAAAATTGTGCTGCATGATTGGTTGTGGCAAGCGTACTACGTGTAAGGTGACTGCTGCAGTGAGTGCGGCAGTGGCGCGAGAGTAGCGCAACAGTTGCGAGTGAGAAGGTTTGATGTTCCAGCGCGCTCCGGAGGCGATGGCCCGCGCGGCCGGCTCGGCGTTCCGTCTGTTCGCGGGCACCGACTCGTTAAACGTGGGGCTGACCGCGTCGCACACCGCCACCCTGGACCCTAACGACCCACAAGTATACACCACATAGTACACTCCGCTACACACCACACTGCCGCAGTATCGTACGAGTGTGCCGCCACCTAGCGCTCTAGAGCGACAACTGTAGCCGCTTGCTCTCTGCAGTCTCAGGACGTAGTAACGACCAGCCGACGTTGATACAGTAGCCTAGCAGCTATAGTCTCCACTCAATTACCCTAATATTTTGAACCCAGACCAACATAAACTTATCCCGTCCTGCAGTTCCTTCCCTAATGAATACTAACACAAACACAACACGCACAAAGAATTCAGCACACACATAACACGTAGTAGACTCGTAGTGTTGTTGTTGCCGAGCGGAGGTAGCGCGGACGGAGGGATTGCTGTAGTGGTGGTTGAGTTAGATTACATCGTTGTGCAGTGGGGCGTCGTCTCTCGACATCACGCGTGTGGTTTGTATGACTTCGAGTTGCTTCCAGAATCTACAGCAGAACGTGTCCGACTGTAAGTGGCACCTCGTGTGTGTATACATACGGTGTGACAGGCAGCGCTGCAGGTTACTTGCTGCAATACTATCATGTTACACTTTGGCCGTTCCCGAATACATTTCATGTATTTGCTTATGCACCGGTACCGAAAACAGCCATGGATCACCTGCAGAATTGATAACTTCATGTTTTAGTAAAAATTTTGGGACTTTAGATAACTTATTAAATTTTTCGATGAGGCCCCACTTTTCAAAAATAAACGGGAGTATTCACTTTAGTTTGAGTAAATAATAATCTATTTACATCAATACTGATTCCCTTCAACATTCTGCATTTGATCGAACTGCGCATACGGTAATGTACTTAGCCGTAACTGTAGAACTGTAGAGGGTGCCTGTTATACTATGTAGAAGTAATTGTAGGCAGAGGGATGTGTAGTAGTTAGCATGTGATTACGTATGCAAGCGTGCGCGGCCTGACTGAGCTCGCGTGTGTTGCAGCTGGTGGCCGGCTCCTCGTCCGGCTCGTCGGGCGGCGACGCGGGCGCCGGCGCTGATGGCGACGACGCGGGCGCCGCCAAGGGCGACAACCTGACGGAGGGCGTGCCCGGCCCCATCACGAGGCTGTTCATCATCGCCAACCGCGGCATCGCCAACCTCATCCAGGACCTCATCCTGCGTATCGCGCAGACCTCCGAGAGAATAGTTAACTTCAAGGCGCGACTGATCACCTCCATTATTTAATGCGCCTGCGTGTAGAACAATATCCTAGTTAGGTAGTAGTGTAGAGGCCAGCGGCCAGAAGCCGCGAGTGCGCGCGCGGCGTGACGCACGAGGCGCTGCGGCACGCCGCGAGCCGCTGCGACACGCCTGCGGCACGCCGGCGGCACGTCAGCGGCACGCCGGCGGCACGTCTGCGGTGCGCCGGCGGGGCGCGCACGGGGCGGCGGCGTGGCGCGGCCCGAGGACCGCCCGGCGCCGCCGCCGTTCCTGCTCAAGCTTTTTTTTATACCGCGATATTCTCGATTCGTTTTTACTTTTGTAAATATGTATTATAGCGGAATTTGTATAAAATAAATAAATAGTTAAATTATTATTATGTTTTACTTTTATTATTATAATGTATTTATTTTATCTGTCTGCCCAAGTCTATAGCAATTTCGTCCACATAGGTAAGTACGCGATAAAAACCTAAAATTAGAAGCTTATATTCTTTTCTACGCTGCCTTGCAAGACTAGTTTAGAATAACAAGAACCTGAAAGCTCAGGACATAAGTCCTAACTAGGGCTCCGTAGTTGCGACGGACCGTGCATCATGTACTCGCACCGCAGGACCTTAGCAGGGTTCTAATATTAAGTAAACAGCACACAATTTAACTAAACTTTTGTGGCACATTTATGAATAATTGTTAAAAAATGAGTCGAGTAACTTCGCTAAGCAGCCGAAGAAGCAGCGTCGGTTGGCGGGCACGGCGGAGGCGCGCGGCAGCAGGCGCCCGGGCGCGCCCCGGCCCGGCCGCGCCGCCAGCAGCCGCGGCGCCGACACGCGCCGGTCCAGCACGTGCTGCCCCACTGCCTTACACGGGGCGTCGGGGCTAAGCTCGCTGAAAATTATATTAACTATCATATACTAAAACTATATTAAGTCCCAAATCAAATATATTATTGTAAACTTCATACCGCCAAGCGCCATCTGTTATTCGTTGTACAAGATAAATACTCATATAGAAATTGTGCAAAATAAAAAACAAAAAATATATATACAAAATTTTATTAATTTTGGTTTTGTAAAGACATTTCTTGTTTTACCTTTTAACAATATTCAATTCTAGTGTTGTGTTGAGCACTGAAATAAAGTTGAATCGACTAAACGAAATGTTAATTACATAGGTTATTTATATACTTTTTATATTATCTATGCTATCCAAGAGGAAACACTTTTTCGTTTTTTTTTTTATTGTATCCTAAAAGCTCCGAAACTGAAACGATAATTTCACTGTTGAAAAGCTACTTTCTTCCCGAGTAACATATTTATGTAGATACAAGATTCTTCATTTGTATAAACATAAGTGTACACAGGAATTATGCAGGTTGTTACAAAAATAATAAAGTAAGCCCATCATGTAGGTAGACTATATTTATCCCGATTTCATCATACGTAACGTAACGTTAAATATTATTTAAATACAGTTTATGAAGTATCCAACTGACCTGTCTTCACGGAATAATAACTTAGTTTTAAGAATGTTGGAGTGGGGGTGGTTTCTATAGTTACTTTTAGCTTGGCCCCACATTTACCTCTAGTCCATCCGCAGTCCCTTGTAAGAAAAAATACTCCTAAAATATACCCATTTTTTTATGTAACTATGGAACGCACCCAACATGTTTGGGAAAAATGCTCGGAGGAAGAGGAACGCACCGGTTACATACTCAGCTTCGCAATGGCTTCGCATGTCATTGACACGGACAATGGGTGACGGATGACAGCTGACTGTCAAGTGTCATTCATGACAAATGAATTTGTTAGTCATAGAATTGTATGCACCAAAATATTCAGATAATATTGTAAGATACCTATTAGAAATGTGTCCGTTTGATATCTGTGATACTAAATGTTAATATCTTTAATATCATGAAATATTAACACTTAAGAGAATATAATTGATATAAGAGAAATATGGCGTTGTACGAAGGAATCGCGTTAATACAAGAGAAACAGGCCGTCGTGTTGGACCTCGGCACTGATTACACTAAGTGAGTCAATTTCACAGTGAATACATAGAGCGAGCACTGCAACCATGCGAGCACAGTTCTGTCGGTGGAACTGTGTCCGCCGTTCAAGTTCTTGAGTGACAGTTTGCCTCGTTGGCGCAATGCTCTACCGAACCGACGGTCCCGGGTTCGATTCCCGGTACGGTCAACATTTGTGTGATGATCACTCTTTTTGGCTGTGGGCTGGGTGTCGTTATATGCATTAATAAGTAAATATATTATGTAAAGTACCCATACTCATGTAGTTTATCAGCTATATCAGCACTAATAACACAAGGTAATAAATAGCTCACCATCGGGCTAACCAACGGTGTGTGAAGATGTTGCGATATTTAATTGAACAGTTAACCATGAGGTCAGTCTGTATCAACTACAATTGATCTTACTTTTGAGTACTTGAAACGGCTTGGTTTGATATTGTTCGCTAGCTGTCTTGTGTTATTGTCTGCGTCCCGAGAGAACTACTTACAGCATCTAGATATAAAGGAGCCTGTGCATTGGTAGGTTGGTTGGGAGGTTGGCCACTGTGACTCTACTAGGCCCTGACTCAATAAAAGTATCTATTAAATATAAATAAAAAAGTGAAAGGGGGCATTTTGGGGGTGCTGTCCTTTTGTATATATTGATCCTGGCCGATTTCGGCCACAGCGACTTGGATCTGCGTTTAATTTTGAGAGCTTCGCTGGTGTGCTCTCCAGTGACTGACAAAGCCAATTTTTGCAGTGAATGTCCGTCCACATTCACTGCAAAAACTGCATTCCTTTTGTATGTTGGACATGAAAACAAAAATCGATCCCTGACTGCAACTCCTTTTTATTTGTTATTTTGTCACCAATACAGTAGTTACATTTTATTTCGTTCAGTTATTAATATAATGTATTCGTTACCAATTTAATACATCAGTTTATAATTTTAATGAAAATATGTTCAAAGGGAAGAGGAAGGGAAGGGAAGGGAGACAAATTGGCACGCTTTCGGGCCTCAACGAATGGGTTGTAGGTTGGTTGTAGGTACGATCATAAGAATTTACTTATTGGCCAGAAAAGAAAAAGGGGGTGCCCTGCAAAATCCAAACCAGCGCTGATTATTCAGTGATTGTTATTTTTAACAATAAATATTGATTATTTTGACTTTAATTAAGTGTTTTATTTACTTTTCAGCTAGAAATTTAATTTAAATATATTAAGACCGTTGGGAGAGGCACATGGGCAGTTAAGTAGTAGACTCTTTTGGTTGAAAGGATGATGACAACCACCCTACATTTTTGGACCTTCATGAAATTTTCTAGTGATATAATATGATTTATTGGTGATCTATTTAAATTAGTTTGCTTAAATACTATTAGGACAAACCTATTATAATACATACAAAACCATTTATTTGGTACTTGACCCCATATCTCCATGATTTTCGGTAATTTATTGTGGAATTGATTTTATATTGTTTGGTGACAAATCTACTATTTTGAGGGCAAACCCTATTATTTAAGAAACACAAAATGAATTAAATTGGTGACAGCTTAAATCATACCCATTAAGAATTCGCTATGCCGTTACAAACCCTTGTTAAAGTCAACAACAACACAATAATATTTATGATGCCTACTGTGGAGATAATATTGTAGGGTTAGTTGTTAAGGCCGTAGTTGATGGTAGTTGGTAACGCACACGTGGCCGGCAGGTTCGGCTTCACGGGCGAGGCGGCGCCGCGCTGCATCGTGCGCTCGCAGTTCTGGTGCGCGCGCGAGCGACGCCTGCGCCGCGTGCACGACTACCGCTCGCCCGACGAGCTCTACGACAACCTCGTGCAGATGCTGCATCTGCTCTACTTCAGGTCGCACATCCAGCTCCTAACTCTCTCATCTATCTCACTCTAACAGTCTTCTACCGATTACGATGAGAGCAGGCTGCTCTTCATTGTCATGCAATAAACTAGCTACCTCCAGCGGTCTCACACTCATCCTGTGCAAACTACGCACCCGTATAAAAAGTAGCCCTCCTCAATAAATGGGCCATGAAACTCTGAAATTACTTTTCAAGTTTAACTTAACAAGACATGCTTCCAAACAAACAACAAACTGTTGAACTTTATAATATCGGTATAGATAATAATGACGTAAGAACTTAAGAAGAACACAATGCGTACATAAAGTAACATATGTATCTAGACACGTGCTGGTGAACCCTAAGGAGCGCAAGGTGGTGGTGGTGGAGTCGCTGCTCACGCCCACGCTGTTCCGCGAGACGCTCGCCAAGGTGCTGTTCACGCACTACGAGGTGAGCCGCTAGCCGCGTTGTACATGGTCATGCGAGGCCCATGCTCAGACCAGCAGTGGATGTAACGCGTGTGGGGCAGGTGTCGGGCGTGATCTGGGCGGACCGGCCGCGGCTGAGCGCGCTGACGCTGGGCGCGGCGGCGGCGCTGGTGGTGGCGCTGGGCGCGCGCGAGGCGGAGGTGGCGCCCGTGCTGCACGCCGCGCTGCTGCTGCCGGCGCTGCAGGCGCAGCCGCTCGGCGCCCGCGCCGTGCACGCCGAGCTGGCGCGGCTGCTGGACGAGCACCACGGCGCGCCGCTCGCGCTCTCCGACGAGGAGCTCGAGGATATCAAAGGTGAACAGGAGCGACTGTCTACACGACCCTCTCTGTCTTACTGATTATCCACGAACTAGGAACGCGAGCGACGTCGTAATATACCCATGTAAAATGATTTCAGTGAAGACGTGCTTCGTGATCCCCCGGGCGCGCGCGCTGCAGTGGCAGTCGGAGAGCCCGCCGGCCGCCGCGCGGGACGTGCTGTGCGGCCGCGTGCTGGTGCCGGGGCGCGCGCGCGAGCTGGCGGCGGAGGCGCTGTTCGCGCGCGACGCGGAGCTGGGCTCGCTGGGCGACGCCGTGCTGCAGTGCCTGGCGCGCTGCCCGCGGGACGCGCGGCGGGCGCTGGCGGAGAGCATCGTGCTGACGGGCGGCGGCGCGGCGCTGCCGGGGCTGCGCGCGCGGCTGGCGGCGGAGCTGCGGGCGCTGGTGGCGGAGGAGCCGTACGCGTCGCGCCTGCACGTGCGCACGTTCAAGTTCCACTCGGCGCCGGCGCAGCCCAACAGCGTGGCGTGGCTGGGCGGCGCGCTGCTGGGCGCGGGCGAGGCGGGGTCCGCGCGGGCGCAGGCGCGGGAGCAGTACGCGCGGGAGCCGCGGCTGCGCGACTGGGTGTGTCTGCTCGACAACACGCCGCCCGCGCACCCGCAGCGCCTCGCCGCCGACATGTAGCCGCCGGCATGTGGCCGCCCGGCTGCACAGACCCAAGTGGAGCTACACTTAGCTCCACCCAGCTCAAGCTAGGTGTAGCTTGCCAAATATGGCTACATGTATGCTTTTTTCGGTTACAACTGTAGGTAAAGCTATATATAAAGCTATATATAACTAGGTGCAGCCGCAGTTAGGTGTATACTATTCATCACAGTGATGGATCTTCTGCAATGTCACTGTGGATGACTCACAACCCTGATGAACTCGTGACGTCACACTATTTCGTCTTTAGATTCTCCCCATATGATCTCCTCCTCTATAATATGTGTAAATTTTTTTCCCCTATGGATGTAACTACTTACATAATGTACTAACCCTACTAATTCTCCGTTATATTTATATTCCTCATAAACGCGCTTACGTACTTCCTCTACATACACCTTTATATACTTTATTATTTATATAGTTCTTTACGTACCCCTGTATACTTCCTTATGTATTCCCCTTTGTAATTTTATAATTATTATTTTTTACAATATCAGATCGGACAATCAGTTGGGACTGGGGAAAGAATAGTAAAGAATCTCAAAATAAAGCCGCCACGATGCTTAACTGAACTGAAAATCTAATTCTAGCTGATGAGAAATAGGATATACGTAACTCTAGCCACGGGTGATTACACCTAGGTCTGGCCGCTATGAAGCTTCACCTAGTTGTGACCGAAGAGCAGTAGCGGCGTAAGGGGGGGGCGGAGGGGGCGGTCCGCCCCGGGTACCACATCTGGGGGGGTGCCATCTCGGTCGGCACATATCTGCATGACCAGGATGATCGAGGTGGGACTGAAAGGGGTGTCACCCCTCTCAGTCCAGCTGTCACCCCTTTCTTGTATTTTTGCTTTTACCTGATAACTTAAATTAATTACTCAATGTTATAGAAATTTATAAAAAATCCGCTCGCTTCGCTCGCGGTTTTTTATAAATTTCTAATTTATTCTGCGCTTACTTTGTGAGTCCTCAATCTAACAAAAAAATCCAGCAACGAAGTAGCAAAAACAACAGACGCTCGCTTCATTCACGGTGTCTTTTTATTTGTGCTTAATTCTGAGTTAAATTTAAGAGTCCTCAAACCAACAATTAGAAAATTCACGTTACGGTGGATATTTCTAAGCTGTTTTGGCGCTGTTTGTAAGCGGTAAAGGACTTTTGCGTCCCAAAACTCAAAAAATTTCGAGCTCGTTACGCTCGCAGCTTGTTCACTTTACAGTGGTCTTTTTTTAAACTTATTTGAGTACCTACCTACCTACCTACTTATGTGTTCCAAAAAATTTCGCGCTCGCTGCGCTCGCGCCTTTCACTTTTCATTCTCGTTTCTTTAGGTATCTTTCCGTCCCAAAAATTTAAAATTTCGCGCTCGCTAAGCTCGCGGCTTCTCCGCTTTGCAGTTATTTTTTCAAACTTGTTTGGGCACTGGATGTGTTCCAAAACGTAAAAATTTCGCGCTCGCTGCGCTCGCGCTTTTCACTTTAGGGTCAATTCACACTGAAGGAGCAGCGGCCGGCAGCGGCCGGCAGCGGCCGAAATTGCAAGGGATTGAGCGCGAGCGCGGCGGGCCGCGCGGCGCCGCGCGGCGCCGCACCGCGCCGCGCTCTTACATTTTCCGTGCTCTTACGGCCGCTGCCGGCCGCTGCTCCTTCAGTGTGAATTGACCCTTACAGTGGTTTTTTCTCATTTCCTTAGGTATCTTTAGATCCCAAAAATCTAAAATTTCGCGCTCGCTATGCTCGCGGCTTCTTCACATTACAGTGATTTTTTCTAACTTGTTTGAATACTTATGTGTTAATAAATTACCAAAAATTTCGCGCTCGCTGCGCTCGCGCTTTTCACTTTGCAGTACTTTTTTTCTTATTTCTTTAGGTATCTACATTACATCCCAAAAATCTATTTTTTTTTAATACGTGATTTTATTTTGTCGTTTTTTTTTTTTGGGGGTGCTTTTTGGTTGTCCGCCCCGGGTGCCACCCGATGTTACGCCGCCACTGCCGAAGAGGATACAACAAATTTTTAGAACCAGGTGTAGTGTACCTGCACTTCATGACTTATCTGTAATAGAATTATTTACATTTCACAGCTCCGTTACCCA
The DNA here is from genome assembly GCF_030705265.1 of Helicoverpa armigera. Classification (NCBI taxonomy): domain Eukaryota; kingdom Metazoa; phylum Arthropoda; class Insecta; order Lepidoptera; family Noctuidae; genus Helicoverpa; species Helicoverpa armigera. The sequence goes on along the minus strand of NC_087142.1, from coordinate 10,303,725 downwards.
CTGTAAACTAATTTTGAATATAATATATTTCAAAAAAAGTAGTATTTTCATTCCTGATTATAATATTTAAACCAATAGACTTTGGACCTATATTTCAAATACGCACGCAGTGAGGGATTTTCTTTTTTTAATTATATTCTTAGCTGATGACTAGATGGCGCTGACGTAGGTACGTGAAACGTCATATAATTTTCTACAACGCAATGTTTTTGTCCTCAACAATTTAAATAATAAGGAATGAAGTTAGATTATTATCCGAATGTGGGAGGAGAAGCGCCATGTCCTCACAAATGAAATTGGAGGCGATCTGTCGCTGCCGGCCATAGTGTAGAGTCGTTTGCTAAGAAGTGATGTCGCAGAAGGAATCTGCGGAACGGGAGAGGGAGATTTCGACACCCTTCCCCGGCCGCAGAAGGCGCACGTGCAAGGAGGACAAGGCACAAGGGTGTTCAAGCCGGTAAGAGTCCGGCACACCCCTCCACCACTCCCCAGGCGGGGGAAGTCCATGAGGATTTCCCCCTCCCAAAAAAAATTCCGAATGTCCCGAGAGATTTTGAAAACAATTTGTCCAGAAATCGGAATTATCGGAATTTCTTGGGTCTTGGCCATAGGTCTCGGCTCAAAGAACTTGCGGTACAATGTTTTTTTTTTAACTTGGCAAAGGCTCCATGTACTATGTACACATCCGTAGCCATCGATATATACGTCCGTAGCTGCTACACGCAGTAATCTGTTGCTCGCCATTACTAGTTTGTATATTACTTTCCTCTACTGTATAATTTATTATCTAGATGACATGTTATTTCTGTGATTTATATAATCTGTGATCAGCAATGTCATTTTCATTTTGTCATCTGTCATTTTGTCATCGTCGGTCGTAAAATCTAAAAATAATAGAAATTATTTCAAAGTTTCTTAGATTGACAAAATCGTAGCAATTTGAACAAAACTCCAACAAAATGTCGGATATAAAAATAGTTGCCGCAAGCATTGTGAACTTCCTAAAGCGACAGCTAGAAGGCGACTCGCTCAGCGTGGACTCGCGCGAGAGCGTCGAGGTCGGCGTGCAGTGCATCGAGACCGCCTTCGAGCTCAGTCCCGAAGACGCGGCGCGCGGCCTGGACCTGCTGCAGCTGGTGCGCGCCCAGACCCGCGCCGCGCCGCTCAACGCGCCGCCCACGCGCTCCGAGGCCGAGAAGCTCAAGAACGAGGGCAACGAGTTCATGAAGAGCGACCGCCACCGCGAGGCGCTGGAGAAGTACACGCGCGCCATCGAGCTCGACCCCTCCAACCCCGTGTACTTCTGCAACCGAGCCGCCGCGCACTTCAAGCTCGGCGAGAACGAGGCGGCCGTGGCGGACTGCACGGCGGCGCTGGGCCTGCAGCCCGACTACGGCAAGGCGCACAGCCGCCTGGGGCTGGCGCTCACGGCGCTGGAGCGGCACCGCGAGGCGCGGGCGGCGTACGCCCGCGCCGCGCAGCTGGAGCCCGACAACGAGTCGTACCGCCAGAACCTGCGCCTGGCCGACGAGCAGCTGGCCGCGCACGGCGAGCGCGCGCCGCTGGACCTGGGCGGCCTGCTGCAGAACCCCGCGCTGCTCAACATGGCCACGGAGATGCTGGCCGACCCCAACATGCAGAACTTGATCTCGGGCCTGATGAGCGGCGGCGGCGGCGGCGGCGCGGCGGGCGCGGGCGGGCCGGCGGCCGCGGGCGGCATGTCGGCGCTGCTGGAGGCGGGGCAGGCGCTGGCGCAGCACATGCAGGCCGCCAACCCCGAGCTGGTGGAGCAGCTGCGGCGCCAAGTGCGTCCGCCCGGCCCCAGCCCGCCGCAGTGAGTCCGCGCCGCGCGCCCGCCAACTCCCAGCGGATCTTTGTTTAATCTTTTAAGATGTAATATAATTTTATTTTATTCAAACTTGCTGATTTTCTGACCGTTAGTGGGGCTGATTCAACTGACTTTTACTTATAATATTCACATAAGACACTACTTGTGCCTGTTACTTTTATGATAGTAGCTGATGGGTCACTTGTTAAATTAGTAGTCTTACCTGTCCACGCCAGTGTTGTTCCCATAGATGTATATTACATGCTCAATGGACACTTGACTAATGTCACACAGAATATAAAGTCAGATATTGAGCATGCAACACACAGACCACTGCTGGTTGAAGTTCTGTTTTTGTATATTTGTGAGAATATTTTGTAATGGAGGTGGTAGCACTAATTGCATTTATTTGTTGGCAGATATTATGTAACCACACAGGACTCATTGTATCACTCTATCCCTAGATTAGACTTAAATTGTATAAAGTATACTCCTGTTTGGAGTGTAAGGCGTATAGACCATGCTCGCAAGCATGTCTTGTAAAATATAATATTTAAATTATGTGTGGAATGTTAAACAAGGAAGAAACTTTAAGCAAAGTTTATCTCTGTTTAACCCAAATTATTAAAGCTAAGGTTTCAATTATTGGTATTGTTAATAAATTTATTTAAATAATATTGTGAATATTTTTGTAGAAAGTATTTACAACACAACCTCTCGCGCAGGCAATACTTCTTACTCCACGTTAGAGCTATGCATAGCTGTAGGTTTGTACATACATGCATGTAAAAAGGCATTATGTGAGCACCAAGGCTTGCCACATTTGTTCTTACTTCAATTGACTATCATGCTCTGAGAGTAAACTGAAGACCACGGAGGAACTAGTACTTAACACTAGTTAATTAATAACTTAGCATGGGGCTAACCGGCCGTGTGTGAAAAAGGTATCCTGACATTATTTATTTATTTATACTTTTGGTGGAAACAACTTGGCATACTGTGAGAACTACTTTGTATACCCGGATAGAAAGTACCCTATGGTTTAACTTCATTAAAACTAGGCTTTAATACAAACTGCTAGTAGACAGTATTTTAACCTCCAAACGGGGTTTATTTATAAAGATTCGTTACTGACTGTACCAACTCCACACCATGTCATCATGTCCACCTTTTGTTGCCTCTCATTTCAAAAACAAGAGTCGTACAACCTACCTGCCAACGTATTATTGGTTGAGTAGGAAGAAGGTAATTGAGGACGAGGGTAGGTAGGCAGTATTCACTTCACAGGAATAAAGTATATGAATAAAATCCACCAATTTGCCTTCTTAACTATTTATTACACTATGTATAATTTATAATAGTAATCAATTTACATAATCTTTATGTACATACAATAGCAAAATGTAAAAACAGCGCGCGAGCCGCGGCCGCCGAGCTCGTGCCGTGTGACGTCACGCGGGCGTCGCGGCGCCAAGCGTCACGTCACGTCACGGGAGCGAGCCAGCGACGTGGGCTCGCTAAATACATTCCAAAACATGTAATCGATATAAAATTCTGTATTTACACAATCCCCACACGAAGTGCCAGACGTAAGATATTGGTATTCGACTATACAAGTAGTAATGCACCTCCCATCGTTCTCTCTAACAGACCTACACGTCCATCCACTGATAAAGTGACGTACAAAGCTTTACACCTAATTATATTAAAGCAAAGGCACCGTGGATCATCGATAGTCCCATATCATATAAATGCAGCACATTTAGTGTAAATGTAGCGAAATGATTTCATTGATTTGCTAAAGAAAAATTACAGATACTATAAAGCATGATGAGGCCGGAGCGCACAAGTGTTGGTGCATCACTCATCGCGGAACACACCATGCGTTACGTGCAGCAGATATCGTCACTCTCGCGGAATACGATCATTAGCATCACTCATCTATACACAAATTATGTAAATAAAGAAATATCTACTGCAACAACAATCATAAGTTGACTATTAAATAAATTTATGAACATTTTTAGTAAAATCAAGATGTACTTAAAATAAAACATTTATAATTAACAAAACAATAATTTAAGACGCAGCCACTGAATTAGTGGACTTCTAAGTTTTAAGTAAATAAAGCTAATACATTGGACGCAGCTATTTGATCAATAATAAAATAAATTTTGAAAATTCAACGATAAAATATAAACTCACACATCGAACGTGCCATAATAATGACATATTATGTTATTCTAAACTTCAGAGTAATGTATGTAAATGTAAATAAAGGATTTTTTTTAATGAATGTAATTTATGATTGGTAGTATGTTGTGTGTGGAGGTGCATGTGTGTTGTCACATGTAGTGTTGATAGTCGCGGTCCCTCGCGCTCGCCCGCTAAGCCACACACACACACACACACTACACCCCGCCGACTCGCTGGTCGCTTGGACATGACGCTAGGACGCCTTGCGCCCATCAACCTACCTCGATAAGTCTGCTAACAATAGTTTTAGGTTGAGTTATCGGTCTCGCTGAATATATGACTTCTGTACATCTACTAAATTGTACAATTGTTACTATAACACTCAACATGGATTTACTTATTCTTTTAGTAAAACAGTGCTCAAAAGTGAAGTACACAACAATAAAATAACCGTTTTCAATGTTAAAAGTTCGTAAGTAACAAATATCGGAGTTAGACAACATTCCTAGTTTGCGTAGATGCGAGGAGCATGCTCGTGGGTGGACAAGGAGCGAGGCGCTCAGTTGCGCTTGGAGGGCGGCACGAGGTGGCTCGGCAGCTCCGAGGGCAGGTCGTGGCCGTCGATCTTCACGTGGATGAGGTGCATCGCCAGCGCGAACTCGTCCTCGTCCAGGAAGCCGTCCTTGTCGATGTCCGACAGCTTCCAGATCTTGCCCAGCACCGAGTTGGGCAGCTTCGACTTCACCATCTCCGTCTTGGCGGCTGTCGACAAACGCCGCCAGGTCAACTCGTGTCGGCAGCTGCGGAACTCCGTCGGCAACGAACGTAGCGACCAACGCACCACACATACTACTACTACTCATATATTTCAGTGCCATTCGAGACTATGTCCGTTGCCAATAGAGTTCCGCGATCAAAAAGAAAACACATTAAAAATAATAAACATAGTAAGTAGAATCAGTTTGTTAATCAGTTTTGTTAAATTAAAAAGGGATCATGCAATAAGAAAGATTACATCGTGAGTAGAAGCGTGACGATAAAGAGACGAGATAGCGCGGCGCTGTGGAACGATACGATAGCGGGCTTAGATAACGATACGTGTCGAAACTGATGCTCAACTGTTACATTCTACGTGCACTAACTAACACTTGTAGACAATTCTACCGCTAGAGCTCAACTCCGTTACTCTACTGTATAGAACCTATACCTGGAATGATACGTACCTAAACTACGACTACGACAAGAAGACATTCCACAGACCGCACAAACACGAACTGACTGACTGTATTCATTAGAACAAACCTGGATTTGACAAACACTCCTGTAACATGGTAGACATCTAGCAATGGTATGTAGTATTGTAAGTACTATCAAAGCAAACATGGGAGAGGTAGAAGTGACTTGTCCGCAAAGAGAGCTTAAATTGTGGGCATGGAGTCAGTCAGCTTGCCTAGCAAGTATTTGAGTATATTGACAATATTGTCGCGATACAAGAGTTGTACGGCTGAGTGAATTCTGACGGCCTGCTGATCCGGTCCGAACGCCACTAGCTTTGCCTTGTCTAACCAAGATCTGGGGGACTTGTCAACGTAGAATTCCATGTATCGCTCGCCTGTAAGCACATACGCCAGCGACACAAACATCAGCTCGACCACAATGAACAGGGTCACTACATTCAAGGCCAGCAGGACTATGAACTTCACAGTATTGAACAGCGATCCCAAACAATCGGCGCCCCTCGCGCGCACGTTCAGCTCATATGGAGGCTCAGATTGTGACTCAGAACTAGAAACGGACTCGCACTCGTCATCATTGAAACCGTCATTCGGCGAAGTCTGGAAGCCACCGATGTTATAGGCAGAGTGCGCGGAGCGGCACCTGTCGCCGGCTCCGTCGATGGCGAGCGCATCGTTCAGGCTGTGAATAGAGACGGCAGGGGACATGTGGCTGCTCGTGCTGGCCGCTCGTGCCTCCCTAGCGTTTAAGATGAACTGTGCGATCAATTTGCAATTTTCAGTAGCACTAGAGAGAGAATTTACAAGTTTGCCAAAATGATCGTCCTCTTTATCAGTGTCGGCGCGGTCTTTGCGTTGCATGCACAGGTCGGTGATGAGCGAACAGCTCTTAGCGGCGGAGAGCAGCGCGTCCAGCGCCTTGTCGACGACGAGGTGGCCGCGCAGGTGTGGGTGTGTGTGCAACAAGTGTGTGAGTGTGTGCGTACCGGCGCCGGTGACCTTGCCGTCGATAGGGTTGAGCGACTGGAAGATCTGGTCGTATCGGGGCTTCTCCTTGCTGCAGATCCACTCGGGGTCTCCGTGGCCGGCGTCCACTCCCTCGCCGCGCCCGTACCCGAACGGCGACACCTGGTCCTCTACGCCTTCGAACGCACCACCTGGAATAGTTAAATTCATCATTATGACATGCGTGTGAGACATCAAATTTATCCTACTACTATCATATCCTACTATTATTATAAATGTGAAAGTTTGTGAGAATGTATGGATGTGTGTTTGTTATTCTTTCACGTAAAAACGGCAGGACTGAAAGGTAAGGTTGAAATTTGGTATATAGTTAGGTGTACTACGGATTAACATGTAGGCTTCCTTTTACAGAGTAGACGTGAAATATTTAGTAGGATTCGTCCTTTACAAGACGGCAAACTTGGTTGTAGGATGCAAGTTCTGAGTATATGTCCTTGTCAAACTGAGTGGGGACTCGCAACAACATTCTGAGAACCAGCACACGCATGTGGAGGGGTATGCACCCTTCGCACACCTCGCACACCGCTGGCACCCACTAATACCTAACAAATTGCGCAAGCCTCTATGCAACAAATACCTATCAATAAAATTGTGATGTAAACATCGATACTGACATACTGTACTACATTGTGTTCGGCAACTGGCGAGAGTAGCGCGAGGCGGCCTGCCAGTGCGGCCCTTGTGCCAGGGGCGTAGCACCTTATCACAGCATGACTCAAGCTTCCCGAAACGCTCCACCATTACATATAGATGTGACGAACAATAAGACCGAATGTTTTTTCACTTATCCAAATCTAAAATCGGAATCCCCTTTTACGTATTCATGCGTAAACCCTTTGTTCTATAAACGGGTAACTGTGTGGATTTGAAAGTGCCTTAATCTCTGCCTCAGCTTCCAACTAAAACATCTGAGCCAATTTGCTTTGTTGGGTAGATGACTAGTTAGGTGGATCTTTAAAATACGGTTGTTGAGCCTAATTCGTGAATATAATTAAAATCCGAGATCCATATCAGCTAGGGTTGCATTGAACTTGATTAGAAACTGTTTCTATTTCTTAGCAGAATTCCGCGCACAGCAAGCGGCACTATCCGACTTATCGCTAAGCCAGCACACAGTAGCTGATACCGACCTATTGTACACACAATAATCTCCAGTGGCCGCCGCGCAATATTACATTAATATTATTGTTAGTCGCTTCATGCAAGTTCACCTTGCACTTCATTCAGTAAGTCAAGTGATGAGTAATAAAGTCTAATGCTCAATACAAGAGTCCCTGTCTCCGCCAGGACTGTCCGTCCACAGTTATCGTCAGGAGTCACAATAGTACAACAAGTACTAGGAATTCGTGAAGAGGGGGCGATTTGTGGGTGCTGTCCTTTTGTATTTTGACGTGAAAAGGTGCTAAAAACTAGCCTACTTTCAATAAACGTTTTGACTTTTGACAATGTACATTACATACATTACTCGTGGACTGACCGTGATAGTGCATTTTATGTACGTGTATTATACATAGGTGATACATAGCAGGTAGTCAGTAGGTAGCTGTGAAGACGCGGCCGTGTATAAATCATAGTTAGTGTGACGGCAGTTCGTTTGTGCACGTATTGTTTGCATCGCCACTGCAGTTACAAATCAGTCGCGTTTTATATTACCAAAACTCTGAACGTTGTTGCAGTTGTTGTTTCCTCTAACTCGTGGCCGATACATTATTGTCTAACCGATTGCAAAAACTAAGTTGGCATCTAACGCCAACTTCATCAATTGGTTCAATAAACCAATGAAACGATTGAACTAGAAAGTAACTGTGTATCAGTCAGTGGTCGGCTACTCGTCAGTCGATGCACTCGTGGCTTCCTGATGCCGCTTCAGATAGAACTGGAGCTGAACAACACCCGCGCGACAGGGTGCCGGGAGCATGCGCAACCACTTCCTACCAGAACTGTAAAATGTATAACAATATGCTCTCGTGATATCATTATTATCTTGCTTCTTGCTTCTGCAGAGAAAAAGTACTCAATAATTTCGACTTAATTTATAAACTCGCAATAGAAAATAGAACAAATGTACGTACGTACTTTGCGTTAGTCAGCAACTCGAGGCAGAAAGATAGCCAAGGTTGTCATCACAAATATACCTACGTATACTTGTGAAAATAGATGTTGCACAAAAAACTGCAAGTTACGACATTTATAGAGTGCGTACGTATATAAAAAGTGTCATTCGGCTGAATAACTGTACATTAAAGTCGAGGACATTTATTGATTGCTGTGTCAGCGCTCGCCGGAGCGTACCGCATGTTTTTATTTGACAAAAAGAAACCGTTTTGTTCTAGCACGCTTACTCGTGAATGGCCACAATGGATTGTTGCTTCAAGGATTAATTGTGACAATTATGTAGATATGGGTCAGTAGTCTGTAGAACAAAAAGTGTCTAGTGAGCTGATTCGGAGGTGAGCTTCCAGTGCATTGTCTCTCGCTAAGCGCCATCCGAGCAATTCAGATAGTCTAATGCCAGGAGAATATGCCAATTTGGGCAAATCAGTACCAATAGGGAATCTCTTCAGTTGCGTGACGCCATGTGTGTGGAGGCCGCTGCGCCGCTCAATCAATATCCCACTTAACAGCCTTTAACATTCATTGTTAGCCGACACGTGCGCCGTATTTATTAGCGCAGCGCCCTGTATGTATCGCTGTCGTCGCCAAAACTAAGATAACAGAGTGCGCGAACTTGCCCGGAACTGTTATGTTCTTGCTGTTGCAACAGCAACACGCGCACTCTACTCGTGCGTACGAGTAGGTATATCTTGCGAGCAGTTGCCGTTCCAAAATTGAATAATTAAACAAACCTAAGAATGTTTTTGTATTTAGTTGCTTATCCTCCAAAGCAAGAGTTTAGGTTTTATTCAGGAAACGGCCTGGCTAATATTTAATAAACATTGACTTCAAACAATACTAACCATCAACTGGTAAGAAAATATGAACAACGTAAGCAGCGACCGAGGTCGTACTAAAGGCATTGAAACTTGGAACTAATTCATGGCATGCCACCTCGTGTTGAGACTTATTACAGGCCGGCTTCGGCCACCGTCCATGCCGCCTGCATGACACAGGAATGCAAGTCAGCTATTACCAGATGCCATGGCGGCCGATGGCACGCGTTCTCACGGCGACATGTGACGTCACGCCAGCACCAACTATTGTTTGTCGATGTGAAACTAGCAAACGAGTGCGCAGCGTATCACAACTCATGTAATAGGTAGTGGCGCAGTCATCTAGATCGCGATTCATGCGAGTGAAAGTGTAGGAAGCGCGCCACACGCCACTGGAAGACCGCCCGTCGCACATCGCTACTGCTGATGCCTGCGCCGCCCGCACCCGCCTCCAGTGTTCGTGGACGACCCAATGGCAAACCCTCAATACATTATCTTCCAGGTGGTGTTTTGAATGTACAAACGTGACACTAAACTAATGGTAGTGAACCCCATAGCGCAATTGCAATTGTCCATTGTAACTTGTCAGCGACAAATGCGAATCCAAAGGAAAGCTGGCGCGTTCGTTACCATACCCAGATTGATGATAGCAGTTGTTGTTTTAATACCTGATATCTTTAAAGAATTTCCTAAGCGCCGTAAGAGTTCAGAATCCTGCAAATATAACAGCGGATTTCGTAGTATTACTTATTATCTTTACAAAATCATGAACATTATGATCTAGCAACCGGCAAGTCATCCTCTAAACAAACTCACTTATCACGAGTTAACACTTAGCTTTTACAGCCGTCGACAAACAACTAATATTTAGTGTCCAACGTTTGAGGCGACGCAGTGAGACCTTCGTCTTATCAATACCTATCACGTCATATTTTTTTGGAAACCACATATGTAATGTAACTTGAGCCAACTAAGCTAACAGCGAGATGAAATGATGAGAAGTAGGAAACACGATGTATGGGCTAACCGAGTAGGTACATGGCCGCGGAAGGTGTTCGGACAAAACGTAGCAATTTGGGTGCGTGTCGGTGGCGAGGTGAGCAGGATACCTGTATCCTCGCGGTAACGAGGATGCGCGTCCGGCGGCGCTGCCCACGCGCGCTGACCGCACGGTCGCCGCGAGCCCCACTACACAGAGAAATGTCCCCTTATGTGTATCACGCGGTAAGAGGCACCACTTGACCAGTTAATTTTTGGACTTCGGGGCTCCATTAGTTGATAGAAAATTTTGCAGATCAACCATTCATTAGTAACAATGTCTTCTGACAATAATATGTATATGTAGGTATTTTTGCGATTCCTTTTATTATCTCAAAAACATATTTTTTTTTATATTTAATATATACCAAAACAATAGACGACGTTAAAACAAAATACATCACCCAAATAAGTAATGCTAGTAAGCCTGCTCTACATTTGAGGAGAACGAATGATATACCGTTGCTCTAACTGTTGGTCGTTCAGATGCATTGACAAGCAGAGCATAAAATAATGACGAGTTGAATTATAAGCTGAGGATTGTGTGAAGGACAATGGCTGCATACAGTCACGCGCATATGCAACGCACGTCGTCGCATATGCGTTGCCTCGAATCCATAGTTATCTTATGCATATTATGATCTGATCACTACGTGGTGTGACGCGCCACTAAATCACCTGAACCGTTATCTTGCACATTCATAGGTAAACTAAGATGATCAAGAGAGGCGCTAAGTTCACCGACAACATGAACGTCAGGGTTTTTCAAACTAGTGTTTGTTTTTTTTTAATAATTTTCACGTTCAAGTTACAATATATAATTGTATGTACCTATATGTTGTCAGTGAAAATGAACTAGTCTTGGCGAGAAAATTAAATTTCGTATTTTAATTGAAAAATAAAATGCATGTAACCTGATGGGTATACACATACACTATACATATGCTATACTATCACAGAATGGAATAGCGACGGCGGGACTACTATAATAGAGCACTGCTCAGACACTCCATCGAGTGCGGCGCAAGTGGCTGGGGGTGCGCGCGTGCGCATTGCCAGTCAGCGCACGCGCGGCACACATCTACTGCTACCGAGGCTTATCAAACACCAATACGAGTATTGGTTTCATTTGTTTTGTTTGTGTGACCCACAACGCCATAAACTTTTACCTTCAAAACGAAAGTGTGGCAGAGAGAACGCAAGCAGCTATCACGAATTTGCATCCACAAAAATGGCGAACCACAGCCAACGTGACTGTTGTGAGGTAAATATAAAATCGATGGCTGACACAGAGGAAAACAACGAACGGCGATCCAATATTGTGGCCTGCGGGTGGTGGCGCTGTGCGTTGTGTCGTGATGCTCGCACAATGAGCCGGCATTGTGCGACAAGTGGGTCGCCGCTGGCACAATGGATGCTGCTCAGATGCGTCTCAATGGGCGTCCACATCGACTGATGTCACAGCGGATGCGGAACAATAGCCGCTACAATTAGCGTCGCGTATGTGCGCCAGCGCATCGGACGTAAACATTGATGACCCACGGTGTTCAAACGCGTTGACTCATCAGATTCACTGAATCGACGCAATCAATGATCTCCCCTTATAATTAGCCGTAGTGCACCAGTGCCGAAACCACACCAAACTATTGTCAAGTACTTATTGCGAGCGATTTAAGATTATACTGTTTGTAATAGTAGTTTCCAGCGCGACAATCAACTCCGCCTTGTCCCACGACTACACGAAGCGTAACAAAGTCAACACAGGAAGCTGATTGTAGTCACTAGTTAGAGAGTTCATGAAAAATCGATTCCAAAGTTACGAATGTTACACCAAGGAATAAGAAAGATATAATATAACCGTAAAATTATAAAGTAAAAAATATTTATCGATTTAAATGGGAATTGGTAGGTAGAAAGCGGTAAACACAGGAACATAACAGCTAAGTGATCGTTTGACTGTTGAAAAACAAAATAAGATTGAAATGAGAGTATTAATCGAACGTTCAATGAAATGCCTTAAGGACGTTACATAACGCGGCGGTTGCGAGGAAGCGTCTTTTGCGACACTTCCCGCGCAGGCGACGCTCGCGATGCACCGTGCCGCAACGCTTGCTATCGATCTCTCATCTACTAGGTACTAGTTGCAGTTTAATTAACTCCTTTTTAATTACACAAGTGAAATAATGGGCTAATACGCTTGGTGCATATGAGTAAAATACACACTTACACAGTTTGGCACAGACACGCAAGCGAAAACTTCCAATTCCGGATCGTGGAGCATGTCACGTGTTTTTGTCAAACCATATTCGTTGCAAATTAATTGTAAAAGTGCAAACTTATGTAATGTTATAATAAATGTTTTTTAACACACCATTGCTTATAAAGTTGTCGCCTGGTGGTCGTTGGCTCGCGTGTTCGCGGGTACAACAACCTGTGAGCATGGCGCATGCCCCTTTTCCTTTGTAATCATGATTAATGTAAGCTAACGAGCGAGGCCGGCGAAAGTGCCGGTGGCAGTGCCGGTCGCGCTCTCATTGCCGCACCGCCGGCACAGAGCGGTGCCGATGCACCGGAACTGTGTACATGCCACGCCCGTCTTGGGGGACCTTGACATTTGCATTGAATTTCTTAGTTCAATTTGGAAGCCATAACTTCTGATAAGATAATTGTGGCCGCCCTGTTATAAGACTAATATAAGTAATGATTGTTAGCATAAGGCTGAACCACCGGTCCAGCTAGCGACAATGCATCGAGACCGACGACGGACGTGCGCCGGATTGTTGTAAAGTTGTCGACTCGGAGCGCCCTTAATTACGCTTCCGTATTAACGCCACGACTCATCAGGCATGCGCGTGCGCCGCCCGTAAGGAATACAACTAACTTGCCGTTTTTAATTAATGCTTCTCTAAACAGTCACGAATTTGCAAAGACTCAAACCAACAAGAAATTAATTTACACCATATTAAGACATACATAATATTTGAAGTTAATGACACAATCCACCAATACACGTATTATCAAACTGCGATACTGGTTGTGTCAAACTGCTATAGCGAAGCTAGCATTAAGTGTTGCCGCTGCTCATATCAACAATCTATTGGAGAATATTTCCGCCTCATGCACGGAAGGATATCGAAACCCGAGTATCCTCCAACAGATCATAATATTGAAGCAGAAAAGTTTAGATGTTGAGAGATTATCGGCTTCGACACAGGCAGGGTGAGTCGGCGCGCCTAACCTTTGAAACCGGACCACCTTTAACCCTGACGAGGAAATAATTTACTGCTAATTTATAGCAAATGCATTATATGTGTACTTGACCGCCAAGATAAGGCAGCAAAAACAATCAATATTACTCGGTATCATAATGTCGATTTCAAATCACGTAGTACGCGAGTGCAATGCTGATTCAGTAACGGTGTATCGCAAAAGTATAAACCTACTTAGCTTCATTAGCGGTGACTAACTGACTGATGAAGTGATGACGCACAATACCAAGAAAATTAACCAAGAAAAGTAGATGTCTGTGAGGATGTGCTGATGTTGGCGATGCGAGGCGCGACATGCGACGACGGCTCGCACCCCGCTGATGCGTCGCGCGATACCGCTGCCCAGCTAGATAAGAACTTCGCTGTTATTGCGTAACCACTGTTGCCAATGTCACGATATCAACAATCGCTCATTAGGACGCATCGCATATTGATCATTATGGAAACGTGTAAACGATTTCTTTCCAAGATATTTTTTGTTGTAGGCCTGTGTGGCGTGAAACGAAAGACTGAAACATATTTTGTGTTTGTGTGAGTGCCAGTTTATGGAACCATCGACCCAAACAGGAAATAATATTGCATTTGACGTTTAGGTTATTACGATTGTATTCGGAAGGGTGACCTTCATGTCCATGGTGCATTTGGCGAGCAGAATCAGCAAGGTTGCCGGCGCAGGCGCACTGGGATAGATGCGCCGTCGTACGCCGCCTTGGAGCGGCTAGGTATACCGAACCGGCTGGGTACCTAGCATGAACTAATCTGCGATACACGTTAAACACGTGTAATAGAACTTACAAGATATTTAGTCACAGCCATGATGAGGAATCCTCAGCTCCTCTAGTAAAAAACGCTGCAAAATTGCATGTTACATTGTTGCGCCATTTTGTATTACGTGTGCTTTAAAATCAGTTGTTTGATGCGTTGCTTAACCTTATGATCGATCGACCAATCCGAACCAGGCTAAATAATAAATAGAGGACGCATAAATAATCTGAACACAAGGGGTAGGCACTCGTGAGTGTCACAAACTGTCACCTAAGTGTAATACGGTGAAGGCTACAGGCTGGACAGCACAACGCGCAATCACTCCCCGTAAGACATACTGCATCGCTCACGTGTGTCGCTCTCGATCAAACGGTGCGGGAGTAAACAAGTAGCTACTTCATCAATACCGAACTCAATTGAACGCAATCAAATATTGAAAGCCCAACACAATCATCGACATTGGTGCCTGGTGGGCTTTTCTATTCCATAAAAAACCGAATGCTACAAAGACCGCGGATTCTAATATGATAATTTCACGGACTCGCGACAATGACAGCGACAATGAAAGTAAACCCATTAAACTTGATCAAGCTATTACTGTGAGTTGGAAGCGAGATGTGCTCGATTCTCTCTGTGTTTTTAGTCGTCGACTATTAGTCAACTGGAGATGCGATCCATGCCACCAGGCAGAACACTTTAGAATTATGCTATGAACTTAAATCATTCCTAGTTATAAATATTCATGATGAATGAGTAAAACTCCTAGGCCTGTCTGTTATCGTCATTCTGTGGCGGTGTGACTATAAAGTTGATAAAGTGATTTGTTCGCGCAAGCTGGGAGGCTTCGTGGATTCATAGCGCGGGAATACGAGCGGCGCCCCGCACGTCAGACAATGAGGCCGTGCGGTGACCCGGCCGCGTGAACCTCGCATAATTACATCAACATACACTAATTCATTGTGGAAACATGCGCGCAAATCTACTATACACTTTACAGGAAAACTTCAACGAACACATAGAATCATACCTATCGCAACTATTGCGCGCGGTATTATCGCCACGCCTATACACCCTAAATACTTGCTAATTATGATACGATTCCAGCCGTATAATTGTTAAATATAAACACGAAAAACCTTTAGTATGTATTTTTGATGGGCAGTAGCAGTGGCACATCGAAACTCCAGCAAGTAGGTGAGGAGAAAAACTTGCCGGCAATGCAGGCACGGCCAAGGTGTTCGTAGGGCAGCGTGTACGCGAGGCTTGTCATCACGTCACACGTGTGCGCGACACATGTGGCCAGTTGAAGCAGCAGCTGCGGACTTGGTGCGGGAAGTGCGCAGACGGCCGCTTGTGAAACTGTTAGGTTATTGCGCAACGCTGCCAGGTAACGGCTCAGTGGTTCGGCGCTCAATATCATGGCACATTAAGACGAGTTAAGTAATGCCTAGACTTCGTGCTCGTACAATGCTTCACTTATTTGTTTGAGTCACTAATAAAATAATTTGTGACAGGCACTTTAAATGTACCAGTATTAACTAGGTTGATAAGCTGGTGAAGGACCCGGTGTGAAAGAGTGTGAGTCACTTTTAGGTTTATAGGTTTTCCACCACCGAATACAGACCTCCATCTTCGCTTTCCAAAAGGACAGGTTGGAAGCGAGCCTGTGTTCATCATTCGAGCTGCCAGTCAGTGGCCGATATGAGAATATTATGATTCGATCGGCTGTTTATCATCTCCGAGCTTATAGCTTATAGCTTGTTCATCGCCACTTCAACTTCAATTCTTTATTAGAATTTCATATGTTAATCGCGTATATCGTTCTGATTCAATCACGATACAAATTCCTATCATGGTTCTCTCCATAGCTCGTTCAGTAGGCATGTGGTGGCAGACTACGATTCACAACCTAAGTCACTACGGTTAACACACACATTGACTGACGCATTAGGGTAGTGAGGTATTTAGTCGATAAGACATTCGACATAACCATCTTATCCATGTTCATCTGAAGGCCTACTCGTAGGGCGAGATCCTCCATTAACAATGCGGTTATTCTACGCAACCTAGCTATAAAGACGTTGCAAAACTGCAAATGGCATAAATTCGTTTATTGTCATTCAGATTTTATTAAAAAAAACAATAACAATTAAGTCACACAAAAAACATTACATTGTCATTTTATGATAGGGTACAGATTGTTATGTGAATTTTATGCGAGTCTTTTTCAACTAATTTGATTGCATTACATATCTCTAATGTAATGTTTAGGAGAAGCAATATATGTAGCACATTATTGTTCAAGAGCATTATTGTGTCATCGTCAGCACAACAATCAATAAGTACAACAATGGTGCTATTGCCGAGTAGCTACATCAACAATGTATTCCAATTTCCAATCATGAGGTCAGACACCATAATTTAATCATTTCTAATTATAGTGCTTGCCTAATGCATTAAATAGTAACGTGAGCGAATTCCCGGCAATGTGTTATCTTTCTGATAAGAAAATATTCAGGTCAATATCTCATGATAACAGATTTGTAAAACTAGGTGTTGCGGGCGGCTTACAGGTTGAGTTAGTCGCGTTGGGAACAGAGAGCGCTAACATGTCGGTGAGTAGTAACGCAGAGCGCGCCCTGCACCAGACTCGCCTGATAACAGCCGCGCCTATGCTATGACTGTGCCGATTGTAACGCCAAGATAGTATTCACTACATTTTATTATAACCACTTCAAAAATTCATTGGAAAAGTGCTGCTGCTATGATAAAATTCACATAATAAAATTATTTATAGTAATATTAACTATTGGTAATTTATAGACCAACACAAAACCCCCGGGTTCAAAAATATCAATTATCTATACTTGTATTACACCAAGGAAAACTTTGTTAATTAGTTTGTAATAGATAAACTCAAAATCGATTTAAATAAATCTTTCAACTTTAGAAACCTACAGTATCTGTGAGTAACATAGTCTATATTTTATTCCTCTATGGGCAGTAGTTATAATTAATATCAAAACTCAAACCCTGCAAAGTCCGTCCGCTTTAAAAGTCCGCTTTAAAAATCCTATAAATATTGAAAATTGTAAAAGTTTATAAGGATGAATGGATCAGGTTTCTTAGTCATCTATCAAAAATCAGAAATGTTATACCTTTTATTTGGGTGCAGGAAGTAAAAATAAGTTAAATCCCCTCAGGACACAAGGAAGCCTAGTGTAAGCTGGTAAAAGTAACAAAAAACTTTAGAAAAGCAAAGAACTCACCTTTGATCAATGGTTCTGAGACAACGTTGACATCCTCCTGCGGGATCATGTCCATGAGGCGGGCAATGTCGGTGGCCAGCATGTGGTCCACCACCTCTAACAGCTTGGGCTTGAGTGGGTGGAACTTGGTGAAGTCATGGTTGGCCAGGGTCTCTTGCATCTTCTTGATGTCAGGGAAGTCACCCGGAGATATCTGCTGCTCCCTCTGAATGCGGTCATATACTTGACCCAAGTTCTTTATTAACTCTTTCTTTTTACCATCCTTGCCAAACATTGAAGGCATCTCTTTCCTTAACTCGCTGACAATATATGCATGAACCTTAGCGAGTCGAGCCCTCTTGATTAAATCGTTTAGTTTGCGTAATGCAGCATTACGAGGCAGAGACTGCATATCTCGGAAGAGATCTTGCTCCTCATCCTCAAATAACCTTCTGTTAACGTCATAGCGCAGGGGCTGGTCCCAGAAGGATCCAATATATACACGGGCCACCTCAGGTGTCTGGAGGACCTTACCTAGCGACCACATGAGTGCACCATACACGCGCATCAGCTGCTGGTGGTCGATCATGTCTGCCTTGTTGAGGACGATGCGGATCTTGTCATCGTGGCCGCGCAGCGCCTCGATGCTGCGCCGGAACTCGTCGGAGATGTCGAGCTTGTGCGCGTCGAACAGCAGGATGATGCGGTCGACGCGCTCCGCGAACCACTCCAGCACGCCCGTGAAGTCGTAGCCGCGGTCCACGCGCTGCTTCTCGCCCGACAGGATGCCGGGCGTGTCCACGATGGAGATGCCCTTGAGCACGGGCGAGCTCACGGTCGAGCACTGGAATCGGTTAAGGAACGCGTTGCCGAACTTGCTAAGGGGCCTGAACTGCTTCTTCGGATCTACGACGAGCGCATTGCCGGGAATGACGCCCTCCTTTTCGTCGTACATAACTGCAATGAATCTGTCTGTCGTGGGCTCCGGGCCTATCCTGATACCGGGGAAGTCTCGTTCCAGGAGATATTTAATAAAGGTGGTTTTCCCGGTAGAGTACTGTCCCACGAGCAAGATCATGGGCTTGGCATCGAAGTCCGGCTCCTCGAGCTGTGGTGAATGGAAGTCGTGGAATTGATAATGTAACTCCAGCGGCAAAAGTTTTGTTTTATAAATCCTTTTGAGACCTTCCACCACATTTTCGATGCTCTCGGATTTTTCACCTTCTTTCTTTAGCCAACTAAACATTGTGTCTTTAAATTAGGTAGCCTTGTTTAATGATAAATAGAGCACTAATTCACTCACTGCAACACTACAAAATATTTTTACAACAAATACGGTAAGACCACCACGATCATCCTCCCCCACAAAAATGAAAATGTCAAGTGACGTGTGTGACGTGATGACTGTGATGACGCATAACATGACGTGACTTAAAGTTGCTATATCTAAAATTATATCCAACTTATATTTTATACTATAATTTATATTACAAATATTAAATATCTAATGTATTTTAATTAGTGCATATACAATATATAATCAAAATGACAATCAAACATGAAAGTTCGTTCAACATCAAACTTCATAAAAGTTGGATATGGTCACACTGATTTTAGTATGACGGAATGAAAGACATTTCATTGATGTCATGTGTCAGTGACAGTGACTGAATCAACCTGCAATTCCATGCCTTGCAGATGCTGCTGAAATCACAACACCACGAAGTAGAGATTTTTCTGTACATGTTGTGTACAAAAAATGACGACATTTCACGATGAAATAGAAATTGAAGACTTCGAATACGAGGAAGATGAAAACATGTACTACTATCCCTGTCCCTGTGGTGATCGATTTCAAATAAGCAAGGTTAGAATTACTCATATTGTAAGCTTTTCCAAAGGTTCTCTTATTTCTTCTCAACGAGATCATGCTGAGCAGCCATTCAATTTTGCAAGTGATAGGTCTGGCCTGGCCATTTGAGAACAAATTATCCCATGATGACCTACTGGTCAAAATTTTACAATCCTGTTGATTTAAATACTTGTGAAAGACCAGATTTGCCACAATGAGTACTTGTGACTTCTTTTTTCTTGCTTGAATGTGTAGGGTGGCTTAGGTGAGATGGTAATTATAGAGGGACACAAGCAACTCCGTCCCCCAGCCAAAACATGGATAATTTGGAGTGATATTTCATAGCCAAATTGTTTAGTACCTATCTATAGTAATTTCATAGTTGTGTAGTACCACCTATAATATAATTATTTGCTTTGACTTCAGGAGGAGTTGTTGGATGGAGAAGAACTAGCAACATGTCCAAGCTGCTCACTGGTGGTCAGAGTGATATATGATTTGGTAAACTATTTTTTTATATTTTATATACATATGGAAGCTTTGTTTAATTTCACTTTCATTTCTTTTTTTTTATTAAAGTATGGTAATAAATGATAACTCTTTTCAGGACAAACTGAAGGCAGAAGATGAAGAAAAACATAAATCAGAGAAGAATAGGGAAGCTGTGAGAGCCTAAGTTGATGTATGTGAAACATACAATGGCATGAAATGCCGGCGGCGTATTAACCAGCAGCTCCCTGTCCTGGTAACCTGGTCCAGCAGGCTGGACTCACTGAGATGTCTTGTTGCCAGTCATACAGATTCTGAGCTATAAGTCATCTTGTTGTTGTTTATTTCATACAAATATATTTCCATTCAATATCTTACTATATTAGACATCCAATCATTGGTAGGGAATATTGTTATAAGATTTTTTATTGTATTGTGTATATATATATATACATGTATTGAGAATACAGTTTATAATACTGGATCTTGTAAATATCAACAAAATATAAATAAAACAACAAAAGTGGTATAGTTGAATTTACACTCCTTAAAAAATATGATAAACACATTGCCTTATATTTATAATAATAGTGTATAATTTGATCTCTAAAATAATATAAATAAGTCACATTGAAGTACAATCAACTAAATGAACAACTTGACTAGCTAGTGAGAACTTGTCCTAGGCCCCTAGGCTCATACTTGTCGTACTGGACCTAATTCTGTGCAATATTGTCATAACTTGTTAGGATACACATCAACTGGTAGCATGAACACAACTGCGGCTGGCTGATAACGTTATGAGATCACAATTAATACTTAAACTATGAGAAACTTCAAATTTAGCCAACCTTGTGTTGGTTAACACCACATCAATGTGTTACATCAAAAGGATTGAAACCAAAGGCCTTATTCCAATAGTGGCAATATTACAATATATCCTATAAGTACATACAACATAGTGTGTAGATTATTATTGAGAATATGTTGTAAAATACTCATAATTACAAGAAATTGGTTTCAAAAGTTTCACTATGGTGCTACTGTGTTCTCAGGACATCCATACTTATACATGTCATACATCGGTTGAAATGTTATTCAAAGTAATCATTTACATGATGAAAAGTACACAAATGGTCCATAATATCCTGGGAACACAGGCAGCATGTGGCATTCAACTACTAGCCGTAACACGGGAGCACTATTAGTTCAATTATTATGAACACAGAAGCTTTAGGCTGCGGGGAACTTTGGAAGGACAATTTTGAGCTAATAAATTAGACTAACATTGTGCCTAATAAACAAGGAAATAGTAAATGTCATTTTTTTATATTAACTTTAACAACTAGGCAAGCAGAAAGCAATAAATATTGGAATGAATAGATAACAATCACACATAATGTAAGCTTAGCTAACACAACTTATAACATAATCGGAATACTGTAAAAATAAATTCATTAAATATTTACTATAGTATGGCCATAACCGCTGTGCACTCCCTGAGGTATGCAAGGCGAGGTGGGAGGCGAGGAAAAAAGAGCATAAGTTCACATGAGGTCAATACACGTCAGACAAATCTAACGATATCAGTTTTCATTTCTAAGGCAGGACTTGTGGCGAAACGGTGGTCGGAATCTATATTATGCTCGATATTGTATTAAAATACCTAGACAGTTGATGAATGAGAACTAAAGTTAAAATTCAAATCAGGATTTTTTTTATTGAAAATTTACTATAATTACAAACAAATAGATATATGTAGATAGTATAAGAAGTTAAGTTATTCCAACATAGATTCTGTTTCAACTTCATCTTCCATTTCGTCATCATCTTTCTCGTCCGTGTCGCCATTGGAACTTGAATCAGAGTCATGCAAATTTGTTATGAATGAATCGATAATATTATTGAACCTAAAATCGCGATTCCAGTAATGATTTTCATTTTTCTGGACATGATATTTCATGATCGGAAAGCTTTCTCAGTCTACTTTTCTTTTCTTGAAATATTCAGCCACTTTAAAAATCACGGTTTTTACATCTCGAGATAACGCACGACCCATCTTTGAATTTTTATCTCATGTGCATCTGACATTGACGGTCCGATACAAATGAAACTACCTGCCGCCACGAGCGTTGACGGCGGACTGACAGACCGCGTCACCCTCCGCCTCTCCGCGCGTACCTCAGGGAGTGCACAGCGGTTATGGCCATACTATACCTACTAATGTAAAGGGTATACATTATACTTTTTATTTGTGTATGCTCGGAATTAGTATCAACTAAAAATATTTTGATGAGTTCAGTATATTTCATGACGCTAACATGGCTTCACTGAACGTTGTGGCCACTTGATAACAAAGTAGACATGTATTGGCGTTGTTTGCACAAGCAAATTCATAAACTTTATTATGACAGTGTTATTACATAATGTATTTTGGCAATTTATTTCTGAATTGTGCATATTTTAGTTAAGAGTCTGGCTTGTTGTATTTCGCTGGTGTTTATTAACAAGCACCGGCCAACATATGGACTGAAATATTATCAGCTATCGGAAATAAATGAAAAGTTTAAAAAAACACGCTTTTATAAATGCGTGCAAAATCATTACGAGACTTTCCTAAGAAGTCCGAACAGCTATGATACGACGTTCTATCATGAAGTTCCGGTTCATATCTTCCGGCTCCATCATCAGATCAGTTCGACAGTGCCATATTATTGTATTGTCATCAGACCTACATACTGTTGCCAATATTTATGAAGCTACAATGTTTGGAAGATGGTTAAATTCGATTCCATTACATATAGGGCTGCCATCCGTCCGGGTTTCCCCGGATTTGTCCTCGTTTGGAGGCCGTCCGGGGGACGTCCGGGCGGGGTTTCAAGAAGTGTCCGGGGAAAACCCGGACATTTTTCTTACGAGTTGAATTACAAATAGACACACAGACTGCAGAAGTCGAAGTGTCCCAAAACTCAAAAATTTTCGCGCTCGCTTCGCTCGCGGCTTTCCTCTCTTGACACTATCTTTTTTTACGTTTAGATACTTTAATATCCCAATATTCAAAAAATGTTGCGCTCGCTTCGCTCTCGGTTTCTTCACTTTGCGGATTTTTTTTTATTGTACAAGCTTTAGTGACCCAAAACTCAAAAATTTTTGTGCTCGCTACGTTCGCGGCGACTTCACTATACGGTGGTTTTTATTTTTCAACATTTTTGTCTAACCTATCAAAAAGGTAGCGCCGTTATAAAGTCCTATTACTAACAAGAAGGTAACTCCTAGTTTCCACATGAGCATTCTTATTTATGACCTTCGAAATATTAAGTCATAATCATTCAATACTAGGTACTACTTGAGCTAGATATGGCCCTGACTTTTCATGTAAGGAAGCACCTCATTGGATTTAAGTATATAATAGTAGTAATAGTAATATTTAAAAATAGGTCTTGTTTTGTTAAAAAAAAATCGGACTCGTCCGGGGAAAAAATGCGATTTACGCCAAATGTTCGGGTTTTTTTAATATTTGTCCGGGTTTGGCGAAATTCGAAATGGCAGCCCTAATTACATAGTTACATAAAGCGTGTTGAAAAGATGTAGTATTTTTCGACCTTATTAAAAAACTTCAGAAATTAGTGAATGCCAAAATATTTCGTTCAAGTAGTAAATAGTATTTTGATAGTGCATATATTTAGTAGATGTCTAGTGATAACATCTGGCATATTTCTGTCACAAATATCAATTGATACGGGATTTCATTTTGGTCAATAAGCGTCACATTACATTATTTACAAAATTAAAATAAAGCTTAATCTAACCGTGTAGTTGGAGTGAACACTCCGAGCCTCCGGTACGGCCCAACACACACTACCACTGTTATATCAACATTATTGCGAGACAGTATTTTAATTACTAGTCATTATTTTCAGTTTAGCGTGAGACCCATTATTCTGTTCCAATAAATCACGGATACACAATAGAAGTTCAATTAAATTAATTTTGAAACAGGAAATCAAAATATGTACAGTTCGTCAAAAAATACATGGTAATTATTTAAAGTGCTTTTTTATGTATAATTATCAGAATATGATCTGACACCGTTATCCTTATTAAAATAAATGTAAAATCATCATTACTTTTCGTAATCAATTAAATAGTTGAATGACATTGGGTTGTAAGCAAGAAAATCTAGTTTTTCAAAATGCCCACGGGCATGTATGTTTTGACAAGCTGTCGGTCGGAGGGCGGCGGCTAGCCGGTGGCGGGCGGCGCGTGGGCGGCGGGGGCGGTGGGGGCGGCGGCGGGGGCGGGCGCGGGGGCGGCGGGGGGCAGCACGTTGAAGTGCCGCACGGCGGCCTCCAGCGCCACGTTGTTGCCGCTGAAGTACGCCGACACCGCGTTGTGGAACAGCAGCAGCTGCTTGTTCATCACCTTCACCTGCACGCACGCACAACTGCACTCACACCTAACCAATGCTGATCACGACGATATACGAGCATAGCTTTCCGTTCAAGCAATGATCTTTAATTATTATCTGCCCAGCCCTTACTTAATTATGGTGAGGTTGGCTTCCTGTGTAACCGAATTCAGCCGAGAGCCAGTTCTTTACATTGAGCTACCTCCTCGACCAGGTTACTCGGACAACCCAAAAAATACCCTTTAGTAGGACTGGTTGTTAGAATATTTGGCTTCTGACTACCCGCCAAAGACGTATAATGAATGACCAAATAAACGGGACCTTCAATATAAAATGCCTTCTGGAACATGCGAGGAATTTGATACAACACTGATGGTCACTCAGCGTTGTACCTGGACAAAATATAGCCATATGTATATGTTTTCCAGGAATAATGTAGTTTTCCAACAATGAAACAATTTTTCAAATTGGTCAAGCAGTTTTGGAGCCTGTTCATGTCAAACAAACAATAAAATGTTTAGCTTAGCTTTATAAGCTTGGTAGTGGCGCGTACCCTGTTCTCGTGCAGCAGCTTGAGCTTGACGGCGGAGTCGTCGCGCAGACGCTCGTAGGAGCGGCGGCGGCGCGCGATGCTGGCGAGCAGCAGCTCGGGCGGGTTGCCGCCGCTCGCCTCCAGCTCGCTGCGGTACGCGTCGTACTCCACCCTGCGCGCAAACACTTGCAATCACAGCTGTCAATTACAAAGACAAACATGTTGTGTGTGGGTGTGGACACGGACCTGGCGGCCTCGTACTGGCGGATGGTGAGCAGCGTGTCCTCGATGGTCTTGTTGGTGAGCGTGTTGAGCGAGTTGTTGAAGAAGTGCAGCGCCGCCAGCAGCGTCTCGCCGTTCCGCGTCAGCGTGCGCTGCGTGTCCGCGTTGTACAGGAACCTGCACACCACACCAGGCTCTACTGTACGAGTACACCAGACATACTCAACCTTTTTTTAACGGGAACACAAAACCGTTTCGGTCTTGATGCCGCAGAAAGTACGAATCGTTTGCTCGACTACTAAACATCGAATAGTGTACTCGCAAAAATTGAAGGATATTTTTTAGTAGTTGATTTTCATAAGTGATTTTCAAGAAGCTGTATCTCTTAGGAAAATTATCGGTAGGTATGGCTGCTGTAGACTGTAGTAGGTACTGGTCGCATGTTATTAATACACGTTTATGGAAAGGTCAATGGACAGAAGAAACAAAAAAAATAAGCAGCTGACAGACAGTAACTGGTCGGTCGGTAATGGCTAGACTTTGTTTGCAAGGGCCCAGTGGTTGTCAGACAGACATTGTCTTAACTGTTCCCTAGCTAGATACTGGGCATTCGGAAACTATGCCCGATGCAGACATCGACGGCAGTGTAAGTTAGCGAATCTGTACATGCGTGTGTATTAGCGTGGGGCACTGACTGGTTCTGCAGCTCGGGCGACTTCTGCGCGAGGTCGGCGAAGGCCTCGCCCAGCGCGCGCTGCGTGGCGGCCGCGGCGCCGAGCTGCGCCGTCAGCGCGCCCGACAGCCGCAGCACGCCCGCGTACTTGCGCTGCGTCTCGCGCAGCATCTCGATCTGCGCCTCCAGCTCTGTGCGCGCACAGACACCTCTTACAATGCTGTACTACGCTCCATTGTTTTAAATATTCACAGTGAGAAGTAATAGTGTCACAAACAGATACAAATATTTATTTCTTAGAGAAGTAGTTAATAATATACTAAAATTATGTATCCCTTAAACGTTAGGCAGTTCCGCAGTGGACAGCAAGAAGGTGATATGATGAGGACAAATGCAACAACTTTAAGCTGTAATGACAGGACACTATCCTATAGATATAGTATAAGTAGAGATAACTTGAGTATATTATATTCACCAGTGTCAACAGTGCGTGAGCTCTTGCCGAGCTTTTCATACAGTATCTGCTTGGTGCACTTGTATGTGGAGACACCCCAGTTGCGGATAGCGTCCAGCTTGCTTGACCCCGAGCGCAGCAATGTGCCCGAGCCTGTTCCATTCTGTGATACATCTGGGGGAGCTGAACCATAACCATTTCATTATTATGTGCCAATTCAGTGTGTAACTTTTAGTAACATGTGTAGTGCATCTCTTAAGGTATTAATAAAACATGTAGTTATGTTAAATATATTCCATAATATCCATTCAGTGACAGTTATGATTTTCTAACGCAACATGCCAACTGCTAAGCTCTTGATTATTTATATATCTTGCTACTTTATAGCATGAGATGTGTTGGACAGATTAAAGGAGCATGACTCATACTTGGATGCTTACTCAGTTTTATTGTGGTAAACTCATTATATTGAATTCAGTATATTTGATTTGGTTGTAGTAATGACACATCACTTAAATAAGTCTGTCTAAACCCAGATTAAGTGAGCTAGAGAGTCAGACAGTTCAGTTAGTAGTTACATGTGCACTTGTAAGACTTACCGTAGGCTGGCGGGAAAGGCATGGACCGCGACGTGGGGAACTTGGCCTCGGTGCCCGATGTGATGGAGTCGCTGGACTCGCGCAGCGGCGGAGTGTCCTTCAACATCTCGTGGATGCTGCGCTCCGACTGCCTGCACGGTAACATTGCGTTACGACACCCACTCGAACGGCCCACGCGCCACGATACCAATACAAACATTACAAATTTCAAGCAAGAATTAGTTTAAAAACAGATAACAACCCGGTATTGTTGTACAAAAGATAGATTGTATTTCAGTAAAACTTAGAACACACCATTTAGACATCTTGGCGTAAAGAAGATATCTTCCTCAGCGGCCTGACGCGTCGGTCACTATAAAACCTCACACCTATTTAATTACACGTTATGCTTAGCATTATTCAAAGAAATGCCGGAAAATATTGTAAGAATTCGACACAATCGACGCTAGAGTACACTAAACTTTGACAATGACAAATTGTCAATAATATCAACACAAACTGGGGTATTTTGACAGCAGGACAGATGGTCAAGATAGCCAGTAAGTTAGAGAGAGAACAGAATAGGGTGTTTTTTTTAGTAATGGCAACATGGGATTCTGAATATCTTTAATTTGGATACACACTAAATACATTCTTGTATAGATATTTTTACAAGTTATTAATAGTTATTTACTATACAAGAGTGCAAAGTTGCTTTTTAACCGCGGGCTCAATTTTGATGACCGAGCAAGCGAAGGATTCTAAAATTGAAACACGAGCGTAGCGAGTGTTTCAATAATTAGAATCCTGAGCGATAGCGAGGGAATCAAAAGAGCACAAGGTGAAAAATCTTTGCACTCGAGTGCAACACGTAACTTTTCATCCCACCTCATCGAGGAAATTACTAAATGCAAAAAAACAAAATGGCGCGCACATACGAGTATCAAATTAAAAAGATGTACCTATTAAAGTTCATATATTTGAAAACTCACTTTAAAAATAAAACGACGTTAAAAATCTGTGTAAAAACAATAATAAAAAATACTTAATTAATTGAATAATTATTTTAAGCAGTATTTTATTTGTTTAATATGTATTTGTTTGAAAAGTCTTATCAAGATAGTCACAAATGGAGTATTGCACACGATGTTCTAAATTCACACTTTTGCGCTCAGATATCAAAGGGTAAAACTACTCTTTCCGAGATGGTGGGATGAAAATTATATTATGTACTTACCTATGTACTTGTTAAGATTTTGTTGGGAAGCCGACCCCAACTTGCAAACCCACACACTTGAGGTTGTTCTTTATTATGTTCTTTATCCACTACGTACGACCATTCGTACATTATGTAAATACATACATTAGGTACAATTAATATTTCTGTTTAATGTACATATTATATACTTCAACGGGGAATTAAACAACTGGTAATGCATCATAGATATTTTTTATTAATAGGTAATATTATTCAGACGGATTATCTTAGTAAAATTATAACTATTAAAGCTATGTGCATCTTTGTCATTTTATAATAGAAAGGTATACACAAGTCACTCAATAAGCGATCGTAACCATAATCCAACAGTAGCTACATCGTTATGAGAATAATACAAATTATTTCACACTTGAACAGTATCTTACAATGAGTATTACAAATGTAGCCGGTCAGTAGGTACTTTAAGGTATGTAGGTACTTACTTAAATAAAACGTTGTAAAGGTACAAGAAAGTTATCTGCACGCACAATTATACCCACTCTTTGACGTTGTCCATTAGCACCGTCACGAGACGATACAATACACAGGACTGTGATATAAAATGGTAGGCCTAAAGATTGCACTGATGGTCTAGATGCCTCCTTTTAAGCAGCCTATCCTGTGTAATAAATAACGTAGGCGTATAAACTTATAGCCATACTATAAAAAGAATATAACCCTTGAGTTTGTTTCGGCGTTTCTTCTCAGGGATCAGTCAGTTAGGAAATGCCGACCCCAGCGTTCTTAAAATGAAGTGTAAAAGTGATGTAGTGTCCAACTAGCAAAATAAACGATTTCATTTCATTTTATATAGGTACCTAGTTAGGTGGCTTGGGGCACATCCATCCAATATGCATGTGTGAGGGATTACGAATAGGGCTGCCATCCGTCCGGGTTTCCCCGGATTTGTCCTCGTTTGGAGGCCGTCCGGGGGCCGTCCGGGCGGGGTTTCAAGAAGTGTCCGGGGAAAACCCGGACATTTTTCATAGGGCCATCTTAACCTATGGTGCCTGGGTATGCGAATTACCCGGGCGCCTAATAATGCAGAAGTCGAAGTGTCCCAAAACTCCAAAATTTTTGCGCTCGCTTCGCTCGCGGCTTCTTTTCTTAACACTTTTTTTTTACGTTTAGCTACTTTAATATCCCAATATTCAAAAAATTTTGCGCTCGCTTCGCTTGCGGCTTCTTCACTTTGCGGATTTTTTTATTATACAAGTTTAGGTGCTTTAGTGACCCAAAACTCAAAAATTTTCGCGCTCGCTGCGCTCGCGGCGACTTCACTTTACAGTTGTTTGTATTTTTCAACATTTTTTTGTCTAACCTATCAAGAAGGTAACTCCTAGTTTCCATATGAGCTTTATGACCTTCGAAATACATTAAGTCATAATCTTTCAATACTAGGTACTACATGAGCTAGAGAGGCCCTGACTTTTCATGTAAGGAAGGACCTCATTGAATTTAAGTAATATGGTAATATTAAAAATTAGGTCTTGTTTTGTTAAACAAAAAAATCGGACTCGTCCGGGGAAAAAATGCTATTTACGCCAAATGTCCGGGTTTTTTTAAAGATTTGTCCGGGTTTGGCGAAATTCGAAATGGCAGCCCTAATTACGAAGGACGTAGGTATATACAAAGAGTAGGTACTCGAATAGCGAACGTACGAAAGAATACATAGACGATTACAATAGGGGAAATTAAAAGGCCTAAATTAAATAAAAATAAATGATTTGATTTGATTTGACAAGTGTTACGTCCCAAGTAAATGAAGTTTGTGGGCAAGGACCCAGTTGCCAGAGTTATTGTAAATGTGATAAGCATTGATGATTTTAGATTACTATAATATAATTAAAATCACTTGTCAGCACAAGCGATTATAATTAAGAATGCTAATAATGTAATACGTGGTGGAGTAAAGTACATGAACGTTAATGTACTTTTTATAATTATTAATACAACGTAGGTACCTAGGTATCATCTATAAATTACTCTAAAATATTTCTATTTATACACACATTTACTTAAATAACTTAATCCTATCTATAGGTAGTTATTTATTCGTTGGGGGGTGAAAGTGATCTTTAATAACATTTGTTATAGAACATTTCATTGACATTTTTGATTATGTACAACGAATTTATAACATATTGGGTAACTTTTAATGACTAGCTTTGCACATCCACACTTGTATCGTCGTATTACAGAAATACATATAGTCGGTCTAAACCATTTAACTTTGTGTTAAGTAGGTACATTCATTATGT
This sequence comes from Helicoverpa armigera, assembly GCF_030705265.1. Taxonomy (NCBI): domain Eukaryota; kingdom Metazoa; phylum Arthropoda; class Insecta; order Lepidoptera; family Noctuidae; genus Helicoverpa; species Helicoverpa armigera. Next base: position 10,273,463 of record NC_087142.1, on the reverse strand, counting down.
ACGTATTTAATTATCTTTACGGTTTTTAACATTACTTATTAATAAACTTTACTATACAATACCTTAATTAGAAGTTTAACAGTGCGAACAGTCCCGGTACTAGTGTAGGTACCTACTTTAAGACAGAACCATAGTTTCCCGTCAGTATAATTGATATGGTCAATTATTTTTCATCAACCTTTTATCACTAGAGGGCTTAGCTGGCGCTAATACGTTCAATATAATAGACAGGTCAGACAAAAACGGTGTTTGGTCTTAAAGTACTGTGTGAAATGCAACACAATTTGTACTTATTTTTATTATACGATGCAGCGGAGACGAGCACTTGTTCACACTGGTGCACAGCGGAATAACTCGCTCGCATAGCACTCGCTTGTGTCACACCACGTCATGCTGACTGTACGAAGACATAACGGACTCCTCTCACATCACTGCAGATTGTTCTCATGAATGTATTGACATAGAGCACGGGAGGGTGGCAGGGCGCGCGGGGAGCGGGCGGGGGCGGGCCGTCAGTCGAGCACGGGCGCTCGCAGCGGCCGCAGCTCGGCGCCCGAGCTGTCGCTCACCATCACCGTCTCCTGCGGGCAGCACGACGTCTTCATCGACACCGACTCCGTCGACGTTTTGTGACTCTGTAACCACAACAACAACATTGTTATAAAAACACCGGCTTCTACAGTTTCCTTGCACCTATAACCACAATCAACAAGCATGTCTTATGTATATCAGTAAATCTGTATCTAGTTGGGATGTATGACGAAGCACTCACCCGCTTGAAGCAGTGCGCGATGGAGTGGCACAGCTTGGTGAGCGACCAGCGCTTGTGCTGGCGCATGAGCACGTACAGGATGGGGTTGAGCACGTAGTTGAGCAGCATCAGCATGTCCGACAGCATGGACAGCGGCTTCAGCCAGGGCCGCGCGCCCAGCCCCAGGTGCAGCGCCGACGTCAGCTGTAACACACGCCACTGTGCTCAAGGAGATGTGCTAATACCTTGACCAACTCAAAATATGCATCACTGAATAGTTGTACTAGCCCTGACGAATGGCTATGTTCACACAACGCAGCAAATATTCGTAAATACTCATTGAACTTACTATAGTTAGATCTGATTGTATAATGTTTATAAGATAGCGGTGAAATGCAATCAATTTACTATTATTGGTGATCCCGACACGACATCATTAAAGGCAATCAGTTCAATTGATCGATTAGCTGCACCCTCGCTACAGCGGAGGAGAACACGCCTGGTGCCGCACCAACGATGCTACCATATTGCTTTGCTTCAGATTGCAACATGTCCCTACCGTTGCCCATACAGGATGGCATTACGGCAGGCACCCGGTTGGTTTTGAATGTTTCTAGCTAGATACTTATTTACACATTAGATTACGTAGGCACTGATAGATTATATTAGGTAACTTGGCTGAAATCACTTAAAATGTATCGTTTGATGAGTAGCTAATGACACAACCAAACTAATTAATATTATCTATTCATCATGTGTTGTAGGTAGTGTCTGCAATATAATTGTCCAATGTTTGAAGCGCTATATGCGGACATGGCTATAGGCTAATATGAATAAAATTCTAGTTTGATTCGCTTGCCATTTGAGAAACAATAAAATATTTTCGCCAACGTCGGCGACGCGCGCGGCGTGCTAATGAGCGCCAATAAGTGCGCTGATCAACAATGAATATTGTAAAGCTTCGACGTGACTGACGCGACTTCACTCATAGCATCGAGATGGACCCAAATGGATGGTGTTCCGCGTCGTTAATTGGTGATTATCGACTAGATAGAACTGCGTAGTTAGATACACCTACATCGTGCCTGGCAAGACTCTTCCAATAGTCGTACGGGCACTTACGTCCATCGTTGCCTGTTAGCACTCAGTGGGTGTTTACTCCGTTGATGACACACAAAAATGTCTCGTTAGCTAAATAAAAACTTAGGTGCAACTCATATTTTTTCGACCCAAGAAAACGAATCGCCAGTTTTTTTATTAATTTGGAAGATGATACAAAGAACTAGGTAGGTACACTAGTTTCCTATAGAAACCCCGACAAAAGCTCAGCTCGGGCTGTGTACAAGCTGAGTGGCTCCACGTGCAGCGGACGCATCCCTATTCACCGCATGCACCGCGCCACTCACATACATATAAATAGCGCGAGTTTGCTTACAATGCTCAATTCAGCGCCCCTGCTGAATATTATTGATGCCTTGATGACAGATCAGAGCTAATAATACTGGCTGGCCGATCATTTATTTGTTTTATATTGATACAACAGGCAATGAATATCGATTTCCTTGTTCACATTCTTTTGTGCAGTTGCATATTTGGCTGTCTGATCAATTTGATCGAGTGATGGAAGAAAGCGCCGCAACTATTAGCAATTGTTGATGGCGTATTCTTTCTACGTCGCTCGGAAAAAACACTGGACTTTAATTCTAGATTCCTCGAAACGAGACAACAATGTTTTATTGTTTTAAATTATTTGAAGTTTATTTGGAACGTATTGTGCAAAACAAACTGCTCATTATTTCCTGTAGCTGTTATGAAACCGATCACGCCAAATGGGAGTCGTACCTACAAAGTAGCGAATAGAATTGAACGCTCCTTTGATGAGGCGATGAGTCATAAGCACTTCATCTCGCTGAAGGTACTCCAAGGTCGGTCGTTGCGCATTCCCGCAGCAGCACCGCGAACACCAGGCGAATAGTAATGCGGGCCGATGTGCGACCGGCACGCCCGTGGCGCAGAACCACCAAATGTGCCTGACGGTCGCTGTCACCGTCGTGACACCTATTCTTATGTCAGTAACACGTCTTCCGACAATGCTCACTGCTCACTGCTCAGGCTCAAGACTGGCTATCATTGTAAATGTCAGGGTGCTAAGCGAAATTTATCATCAGTGTCACACTATTTCTAGCGGAGTGCAAGGACCTTTACCAAAATTGGCAGAAGCTGTCTTGAATTGTAAGTATTTCATTTGTCATTTCCTGGTAAGGAATTGTTACGGTTTAACACAAAATGGCACTGATTTGGATATCCAGGTCGTCAACATTTTTACTTGATATCTTAATGTAGTAGTATTTAGTGAAGATGAACAGTAACGAGTGGAGAGTGTAAGAAGATGGCTCACCATCTGCGGCATCCAGCAGATCATGAAGAGTACGGAGAGCGTGGCCATGAGGCGGCTGAAGGCGACCTCCTCGGCGGTGGCGGCGTTGTGGTGCGCGGGCGCGCCGGGCGCGGTGCGCGCGCGCTGCCGGCACGACGACTTGGACACGCGCCGCACCACGGGCCCGCCGCCGCGCGGCGCCGAGATCGCGTACAGCGCGCGGATCACGGCCAGGTTGCAGTACACCAGCACCACGCACAGCATCGTGCCTGCCACACACATACCACTACCTATAATGTACCGCTTTCACTGCATAAGGAAGCGGTCTAGCTAACTAAGAGCGTGTGCACCATTTTATCCCAATCAAAGACCGGGAAGTGGGTCAAATTAAGATTTCAAGATTTTCTTACATACATAAGAATAAGAATAAGAAATTTATTTCCAAAAAGGTAAATTTTCTGTTATCATTAGCCCCAAACTAGGTATAATTACTAGGTATAATAACTAAATATAATTAGTTACAAGTGAACTTAACATACATTAGCGTGTTAAAATGTAGAATTAATCTCGAAAAGTCCTGCTAGTATAAAGTTTAGCTTTATCCGTAGTTCTTTCTACGGCTACGGCAAAAATTGCATAAAACTTCTCACTTGCCGGCAGTATTCAAGGAAATTTTACAAATTAGTAATTGCGCCTATTACGAGGTGGGTCAAATGATCCATTAAGTATTTAAATGAAAGTGAGAGAGAGTTGGGGCTGTATGATGATGATGGGGCTCACCGAAGACGACGTAGACGATGGCGTAGGCGAAGTCGCTGAGGGTGACGGCGTTGCGGTAGCGCACGCACTCCCGCGCGGGCTCGTTGTAGTAGCGGCCGAGCCCCAGGATGGGCGCGCACGTCAGCGCCGCCGCCCAGAACCACGACGCCAGCAGCGCCGTGCGGATCACGTAGTACGTCACTTGCTGCAACCACACAAACAATTCGCTCACATCCCTCCATTTCTACTGCGCTTAAATAATATTGCTCCTCTGAAGTTACTGTAGACTGCGGTGACTGCGTAACAAATGGAAACTCCTCTTCACATGGCTGACTTCAGAGGGTTGGATATCAAAAGTTCATACTGTATAACATCTCGGTGATTGATGCCAACAGAATCATAAGTCTCAGGCTGATAATATGTGATTGTAACAAATAACGTGTAAGTTGACAAAAACGATAGCAGAGTTTCATTCATCTGAAAAGTTATTCAATATCCAAAAGTGATAAATCGTAAAGCTGTCGTCAATGGGCGAGTATCTCAAGTTCGTCATATATCGCGTGAACTATCGTCACTGCGGCATCAGCTGCGGTGCGCTGCTACCACATAGTTTTCCTGCATGTGTGTCTGTAAGGATGGGATTTCTTTACAAACTACTAGTTATCTCCAACCAGTCGGCAGGCTTGGTTGGAAGTTGACCACTAAAAAAAGTAATTTTGTGCACTTTCGTTTCATCAGTTCATTAGATAAAATTGCAGTTAAGTAGAGGGATCCTTAGATCGTTTACTATTTCGTCAATTACATGACTCCCTCTGCCCTTTAATATGACACGAAGATTACATGTGAATACTTTTGCAACATTTATTATAAAACGATCGCTTTCGAAATAGGACGATGCATCAGCTATCTCCGAATTAGAAATTATAATCCTCGCGGTTGACGCTTCAGCGACCTATTTACAAGTTGCACAATGTTGGTGGAATATTGATACTTTCTGAGAACGGTCTCCTTGCTGAGTATATTGGTGTAAAACTAGTGTCAATAAACATTTCTTGTATAATTCTATCTACTTTCCCTAATCGATGTCATGTAGTTTAGTCTACTACTAGGAAGTACAAAGTCAGTTTAGTTTTATAATTGCGAAAAGAGAGAAAACTACCTATCGGGTACCTACGAGTTCAAAAATTCCTCTCAGACACCTTCTCATTACCAGTTAAGTTCGATGGGGCATAATACCCTGGTAAACATACCTTAGCTTTAACTAGCAGACATGTTTTTGTTTGTTTACTCCAAAGGCTTTGTAACTACTGAACTTTGAAAAGATCTGTGACTGTTGAGTAGCTAAACTATTCCCAAGTGACATAGGCCATATTTTATCCAGGTAGGTACGTTCAGTAGTTCCCACAAAACAAGCTATTATTAAATATTTCGATACTTTTGAAAGTATCACAATATTCTCGAGGATAATCTGTTTCTACGATGATTAGCAAGTAAGATGCCATGCGTACGTGTTTGTCAGCGATCGCTCCACCCAGTGCTCGTGGAACTAGGTTAGCGATGTTAATTTTTCATGGAATGACATCAGATTCATAATATCCATTTGACATAGGTAGCAAGAATAACTCCCTTCTTTTTTATTGGGCGTACCTCTTCCTCTCCATATATAGGTGTGTTAATGAACAGATGAGAAGCATCATACATTACAAGAGATTCTTTCTAGAGTTGTTTATTTATTTATTTTATTTATTTATTTATTTCCACCAAACATACACTATTTTTACAGGTGCCACCCAATGCAATAGCGTAGTTATTTTTACATACACTTATTTAACATTTACAATACTTAATACATACTTAACCATAAAAAACTAAACTAAACTAATACAAAAAAATAAAATAAAATTTCAGTTGTATCCAATCGATAACATACCTTAAGCGGCTCTGGTAAGTTCATTCGTAGTGCAATGAAACAGATCTAACCGTTGTGACAAAGCGTTAAGCGCTCGCAGCGCCCGCGTGAGAGGCGCTCGCTGCAGCAGGTTAGTGCGCGCGGGTGGCACGCTCAGCAGCGGCGGCCGGCGCCGGCGCCCCACGTACCCGTCCGGAACACACAGCGACACCGTGCTCAGAACTCCAGGATTGTGAATTTTGCCACTCATAACTTTCCATAGGTAAACAGCGAGAGCGACCTCCCTTCTAACTTCCAATCTGTAATATCCTATCATACCCAGTATAAACAGCGTAGGATATAATAGTGGATATCCTGGGTACACACCGTATTGCTTTAAGTACATGAACCTCAAAAATTTATTTTGTATCCTTTCCAGCATTAATTGATAATTTGATACTTAGTTTCATGAGGTCCCCAAACTACCGCATTGCACTCCAGGTGACTTTTTACGAGTGCTTCATATAATGCTTTGAGTGCTCTAAAGTTCGTAAATGTGTTTGCTATCCTCAACAGCATTCCTAAATTGCGGTAAGCTTTTTTACAAACCTGAGTCACGTGGTTTCGAAAATGTACATCAGCAGTGAAGCGCACCCCTAAATCCCTCACCTCAGAGACTCGCTGTAGCGGAGAACCTCCCATGTGGTACTGATGGTGGCTGGGGCTGCGGGCACGACTGAACGTACACACAACACATTTGTTCACGTTAAAATATAATTTATTCTGAACACTCCATTCGACTACCCGATCTATGTCCCGCTGCAAAGTGTCATGATCCGTTCCCTGCTTCACTTTGTAGACCAATTTCAAGTCATCAGCAAACAACAAGGGTGTCGACTCGGTGACTACATTTGGCAAATCATTTACTGTTATAATGAAAAGAAGAGGTCCCAAGTTGCTGCCTTGACTGACACCTGATCTCGTGAAGTAGGGTTCAGAAAGCTGTCCGCCACAGTCGACGTACTGACATCTATCTCCCAGATAGCTGGCTAAGAATGACAAAGTATGTGTTGTGCATCCTACGTCAGCTAACCTGGACAGAAGTATGTCATTATCCACTGTATCGAACGCCTTCCTGAAATCGAAGTAGGCAACATCCACTTGCTGTCCAGCGTCCACCGTTGGTACAATCTGTGTCATGAGATCCAGTAGGTTCCCCGTCGTTCCCCGCCCGGGCCGGAATCCATGCTGTGCATCGGATAAAAGAGCACTTATTTGCGGATACAGACTATTGTGGATCGTCGACTCAAATACCTTAGCCGGGGTGCATAAGACCGCTACAGGTCTATAATCGCTAGCTGCTGTACCTCCACTACCCTTAGGTACCGGCACAACCCGAGTCAGTTTCCAACGCTCGGGAAACCTCGCAGAATCAATGCACATTAAATAAATGTACCAACGGTTCTACTAACACTGCCCTACAGTCATTGAAAATAAACGCCGGGATACCATCGGGCCCCGCTGAGCGTTTTGGCGGCAAGCGCGCGAGCGCGCGGCGCACGTCGGCGGCGCGCATGCGCTCGAGGTGTACCCGCGCGCCCTGCAGCGGCGCCGCGCCGCGCCCCGCGCCCGCGCTCGCCGCCGCCACGCTCAGCGCGGGAGCCTCTGGATTGTACACAGACTCAAAATACCTAGCGAACTCCAAGGCACATTCGTACTGGGATAACTCCTGACCCTCTTTTATTATCTTTCGATTATTTGAGTTCCCTTTTCTGGATCTTATATAGTCCCAAAATGCTCGTGGATCCCTTGCCATGTGTTCTTGAACGCGGTCACGGTACCTATCATGTGCTGCTGCCGTATCTGCTTTTACTTTTGCTCTGTATCTTGAGAATTCCTGATAATCAGTGGGTGACTTAGTTAATTTATACTTTTTATGTAAATGGTATTTGTCTTTAATATTTCTAATAATTTCTTTAGTGTACCACACAGGATAGTTGCGAGTACATCTACTGTTATTGTTTATGCAAGGAACACATTCGTCGAAAATGTTATACAGCTTATCATAAAATAAATTTAAAACTAAGTCCGGTTCTTTTATACGGTACATATCACTCCAATCAACTTCGCTTAATAAATTATATAATTGATTGAAGTCAGCTTTGTTAAAGTTCCATAACTTAGGAGCTATTGACGAATGTCGCGTACGCTGCGATGTGGTCGTCGCGGAGGGCGCGGAGTGGTCACGGTGCGCGGGGGGCGCGGCGCCGACGCGCACCGCGAGCGGCGGATGGTACGCATCCTCGGGCTGCATGCCCTCGGTTGCCGCGCTTACACACACGTCACTGCGCGCGCTCAACACTAGGTCCAACTGCCTATTATTACAATTAGGTACAGCATTGCACTGAATGAACTCACCAAACGCCATGAAATATTCGAAGTAACTAGTAATATTACCATTGCACGAAAACATATTAAAATCACCTAATATTAATAAATTTGTTTTGTATTTAACACACAAGTTTTCTAATATATTAAACATTAACATGTATTCCTGCTCATCAGCCTGTGGTGGAATATATACCACACAACAAGTAAATAAAAAGCGATTTCTTATATAAACAGCAACACAAATTAGTTCAAACTTATAACAATCTATATCAAGGTCACCTGGGATAGCCACGCGTCGCAACTCAAACCGCGGTTTGGCCACTAAAAGCACGCCTCCGTGCTTGCGGCCGTCCGCTCGGTCGCACCGTAGAATTTGGTACCCTGGTAACACGAACTCGGCATTTTGCATAGATTCATTCAGACCAGTTTCAGTTATAGCAAATAGATCTGCTTCCGATGACTCCAGTAGTGACAAAAATTGAGTAGTTTTTGTTCTAAGTCCTCTGACGTTTTGATATAAAATGTTGAAATGGCTACTCGGTTTGAAATGTACTTGGTTTGGTTGAGTGACGAAACCATATCCATTCACTAAATTCAACATTTATCGGCCACACTTCTGGATCGCAAAGCTTATCATAATTACTCCATGCCACTCCCACCCTGAACGAGGCGTAGTCACGCTCATTTTTAGGTTGTAATTTATCGACCTCGATTTCAGAGTCATTTTCTAGTACTTGCTTGATATAGTCCTTTAGATGGTCTTCGGTGGTGCCTTTATCCAATCTCCATACATGTAAATACCTTTTACGTTCCACAGCCTTTAAACAAGTAACAGAGCTGTTACCTCTAATGATCGGGTTACTCCTCCTGTTACGTTTAACTTCTGTCCACTCATCGCTACTAACGCCTACAGTATTCTTATCCGCTGGTTTCTTGGCCACCGCCGCGTAACTCGCGGCCGCGGGTTGCAGCCCCGATAGTGGCGCCTCGCGCCCGCTCTCCCGCTCGCGCTCGCCGGTAACCGACTTGCTGTTACTTGATGATGCCAAGAGGGAAATAGACTTCTCCTGGGGTGTTGTTCCTGGAGCCAGTACGAGTGGTGGTACTTCTTTCTCACAGTTGGTCTCCTTATTTTCATACTTTTCTCTAAGTCTCTCCATTTCCAAGCTTTTAATCTGCTGTTCATAAGAATTACATTTCATATTAGCCTCCTTCAATTCCTGTCTTAATTTACTATTCTCCATTATTAGTACAGCCACGGTGTCTTTAATTTCCTTAATGATATTCATTTCAAAATCACATATTTTAGCCAGGATCACTCCATTGACTTTATTTATTATTTCGTCGGATGTCAACAAGTCCGAAGTATCTTCCTCGGAGACTAGGCTGGGGGTAAGGACAGGACATGCCCCACGAACCGGTGTGTCATCAGTCACTCGTACACGATGGGTAATTTTGGAGCAAGAATCACACTTGAAGGAACGTTGTGCCTGTTTTCGCTTAATCGCCGTCGATCCAATATTTGCACATTTGTAATGGTATATTACTTTGCATCCATTACATTTAATCCATTCTCCCTCCTCAGCTTTACTATCACAAACCACACAATTCATTTTGAACTCAGTAAGAATTTCGCAGTATTATTAATTTGATAGTGCGACAAGGATAGATATAGTAAGTTCCCGCGAGAGGGAGAGAGCGCGCCGCGCAACGCAACGCTTCACGCCACCCGCAAACTGTTTATAGTCACTGCACTTGTTTACGCACATGAAAATGTTAAAAACAGTTAGAAATCCATCACTTCCATCCTATACTCCATACTATATATGTTTAACAACGTATTATGTTCCCTAGAAACACATTTTCACCACTTTATAGTCCTAATTACTATTTTTAAAAATATTAATTCCGTCAGCAAAGCACAGCCGTGTACAGACGCGCGCGCGCGTTTATTGTGTATTATTATAATTCGGTTCAGAAAAACATTTCGGTAAAATTATATAGTGTGCATCCTGTAGTTAGCCTGGAGTTGCGCTAGTGTGCGTGCTCGGAATAGCTCGGCAGTTTCTCCGCGCCCTTATACTGCCCAAACAGCTTCAGTATATGTCGCAAGCGCATAGCCAACACCTACTACCTACCGATATTAGTAAACTTATCAATTTGATGTAAAGCAATTTGTCCTAATTGAATGCTTATTAAGAATAGCTTTTCTCTTAAATTTAATTCCTCTTGTGACCCAACACTCTGTCTGACTCATAAATAATTGTGAAGTCGACCATGAGCTCATAGATATTTGCCCTAAATCTGCGAGGATTACAAATTGTTCTCCATTAAAACTAATGTCAAACATTTTACCTTAAGTATCTGATCCGAATTTTCCTCCAAGCAACCAGTCCTTTACCTCCTTACTGGCTAGCTAGTAGTATAAAGTTCATAATTGTTATCTATTTCAATATCTTGATAAGTGCGCACTCCGTCACTGAGTGTCCTACTGACACCTTCCTGCGAGGTAAATATTCTTAACGGAATAATAATATAAGCAAGAAACTTCATCAGCAAGGAAATGATATTCCGTTACATTTTGTTGTTTGTTTTCCTCCTAACATTCCTGTATCAAAGTCTGTGACCTAAAAATATCGATTTGAACTCGATAACACATAAATATCTTGTAGAGATTTAAAAATAACTCGTTAAGTATTATGTTGTTGGAAAATGTTACTCTGTAGGAGCATTGAGTCATGGTTATTATCCATAGAAATACCACTAAAAGTGCAATATAGACAAAGCGATTCTTTATTAAACTATCAAACGAACGATCCCACATAACACAGCCAACCAATGCAGATCAGTACTGTAACGAATCTGAACCCGTTGTCACGCTCCTGAAAAAAATTAAAAACAATGTACAAAGGCGGACTTAACGCTTTAAGTATCTCTCGTTGAGAATCCTACGAAAGTTCTTATTATTTTCCTGTGACATATGCACTTCTTTTTAGTTTATGTTGCAAAAGTGGACATCAATGAGAAAAAATATGATAGATACGGTGTAGAAATATATAACATAAAATTGTAAATATATGGCGGTTGTTCAGCTAGACAGTAAGAGCTCAGCAGCTGATCCCGCGCCATGCTGTGGCGTTGCCGGCGGCACTTGAGGCGGCTCAGCGACGAAGCGCGAGCTTCTTCATACAGAGCTGGGTACACAATAGTTACCAGTAAAATGTATCACCACTGCGAGTCCTCCAGTAAACAGTCGCTGATTGACGCGCATTACAAGCTCCTGCGCTTAGTACCTACGCTAAGCTCGCAATTATTAGTGGATCGACTTTAGCTCCTTGAAATATTAGAACTCTTCAGAAACTGCCATTATGTTTCGTGAAAAATGCTTTAATTTCGTGAAAAATACTTATGTAATGTTTGCCTATTACGTACTTTATTTTAGAAATGTTACGGAATGTTGTTATGAGAATGTAATAAATAAATAAATGATTTACTGAAAATTATTCATGATCGCCGATGATTGTAATTTACAACAGTATTAAACAAACTTTAGTGTTAGACGAACGCAGATCTCTTAATTGTGAACTTGGCGGGATTTATCAATGAATTGATCGACATGTAGTCGCGAGTCACGGTCACAGTGGACAACTTAGAAACGACCGCTATCTTTAACCTATAGATAACATTATAAACATTCGATATGTTATGTTTACAAACATTGCAAACCAGTCGGTCGGAGAGCGCCGACCGGTTCCGATTATGTCACTCGTAGCGGAAAGATCAGCCGGGAAACGAGTTTCAGATCGGCGATCCATTCATGATAAAGTCATTATCAACAAACCGCGCGATTAAATTAAGAATAGTAAAAACAAGTTAAAAAATGTATACTATATTCTGATTATGAGTCAGTTGATATTACAGTAATGTCAAGGTTATCTGATATGTGAACGACATCGCATCCAGGTAGTAGAGGAGAATGTTACCGACAATAGCGTGGGTAGATCATCTAGTTTCAATGAATGATAACGTAGAGCACATTATGTTTGCCATATGTTGTGTGATGGCGCAGTTGACGTCAGGTGGCGCCGCCGGTGGTCGCGCACAATGCGCCATTCGCGCTGCAGATCGCGCTGATAGCCTGATGGCCACTCACTGCTCTAACTGTTATGTCCACGTGCCCTATTAGGCTACTAATGATAATACGACGAACTACCCCCCCCCTCCCCACTCCGCCTAGGCGTGTTGTGCTAACAATTAACCTGAATGAACTTCAATTTCATATTTTTGCACGTTGATGTTATCTAGACTGACTCGTGAACATCGCTTTCTTTCTATTAGTCCCAATAATAGTAATTGTTTTGCGAGAATGACACAGCGAGGTGAGACAAGTTGACAATTAATTTAGAAAACTGTAAGATAACAAGCTTTAATTGATTAATGTCCGGCGCACCTAGCAGTTTTCACTGGGAGATGTACCTACCTACAAGTCAACAACACAATAATGATAGATTAAATTGTTATTTCAATCTGTTTCCCTCATGGACAATTTGTGTGATGTCGATATGAGATCGTAAACAAACATGACGCGGGAGTGCATCGTCAGGGTATTCCGGCCGAGCATTGGAAGCTAAAAATAATAGTATTTGATTTGTTCACATCAATGAGCCGTAAGTTGAGGAGCTGTCAGCCGCGACACGCAGGCGAGGGTCCCTACACAACCAGTTACACTTGAATTGTATCTGACTGCAATGTTCAAGATGTATTGAACCAATATCACTGTTTTACAAATTAGTACAGTTTGTATGATCGACAAATCGTTTTATATGTTATTGGTGTGTACTCATATTACTCACGCAGAATGCTTGAATAGCGTGCAGGTATTGTATTTTTAGATATCGAAATACTAAGGTAATATGTACCCATCGGAAATTAAGATAGCTTTACCCTTAGGGTAACTTGATTGTCACGATCTCAGTGGAGGCTGGAGCTCTAGTATTAAGAGGGAAATTGCTGATCATAAAGCATGTTTATATTGATTCATAGCCGTCGGTAATAGATGGCGGATAGTTATTAGGTTCGCCCACTTGTTGCTCAGCGCCAACAAATGGACTTGTCTGTCGGCGTGAATACCATTACGTGTTAGTAGCAGTGCACATCTAATATATATTATGATCCCAACAGAAATGTAAATGGTTCACGAGTATACCAATTTTTTAAAGAAAGATGTGAACCTGACACAAAGGTCAAGCAAACTGTTGTCGATTCGTTGTTGCATGAAAATAAAGCTATAACATCAGCTATAAAAGGTAGTGGGAAAGATAAACATATAAATAGCACTTTCTCAAGTATTTACCATTCAGTAAAACCGTTAACAAAAGGAACTTCCTGACAACCAAGCCCAGGAACAAACGAAGTCCCCACTGGACTACTTAGTGCCCAATTATTATCTGTATGATTGATTGATTGCAGTAGTCGCGTAATCTGCGTTATCGACGAGTAATCACAGATGTTGCTCGACGACACTCGACTAGTTTCGCCAAATCGATAAATAATGATGGCACAGGTACAGCACTACGCACCGATCACAGACGACCATTGATTAGCGAACACTGCACAGTGCTTCAAACTTTATACGTATTCTTGTCAGTTTACAATCGAAACTAAGTGACGTCACCGAAATGCATAATTTTATTTTCAGGATTATCTCGTAAGTCCAAGATCGTTGTTTCTGTATAAAGCTTTAGTGCGGCGCATATAGCCCGCTGTCGGAACTGTGGTGGCTGGATTCAGGGCAGCCTTGTGTTTATCTAGCTCAAGCCATGAATCTCAAACTATAACATATCATTCCGAGTATTTTTGCCATTGTATGACGTCCAACAAAATATATATTCGCACAAGTGTCTGACGCTTTTCGCACTGCGTTAGTAGCTCTGCTTTCTTTTATTGGACTGAAAACTTATGTGCTCTGAAACGAATGGCTAATATTTGCAAATGTTCGTACCTAAGAAAATATTATTGTAGCCTAGAAGTGTGTGCCGAATACTGTAGAAGTGTAAGGTCACGCTAGAGAACCCTGATGGTACTCAAACCTAATGGAAAACCTTTTGTGAATACAGAAAATATGTTTAAGCTTCCGTCGTATTTCCACATTGGTACAATTACAATTTGATTTGCTCAGAACCAGATTGAAATCTATTAAAATTCGCAACACGCGGCGGACATGTTATTGAGTGTCGACCTCGTAAGGTATTCCTGTTTGTGGTTTGTTTTGTGATTTACATAAGCACTTCGCGAAATCATTTTATGCATAAGTATAAACTAGCTTCCACCAGCGGTCTCGCCCGAGTCCCGAGGAAACTACTCCGTACCGGACAAACAGGTGCTTATAAGGTTTATCTCGATACATGGAGTTTCCTACAATGAAAGATTTATTGAAATCGGACCTGAGAGAGGACCACTCAAACAAACAAACTCTTCAGTTTTATGGCTTTAGCTAATTTGAAGCAAAGATAAAGTTGAGTAAAAAAGTAAAAAATTGAGTAGGTAAATAACTGAACAATGACGTGAGCAAGACTCTGCACGAGCACGTAACATTGTGATCCGTTTATGTAAATGTCTCTCTCTACTGCACACTCAAGCTACTTACTAAAGCACCATACAAGTTTAGAAACAATGCTAATAGGTACAGCTTTTCTTCAATTGCCTTCTGCGTACAACATAATACCAATGCCAAATGGGTCATGAAATGATTATGAGGTGAAGGTATTACTGTAGTAAGCAGTGTAATGTATCCTGATTTTTCATTGGACTTACTTACTTCAGCTGGAAGATGGGCATGCTCTTTGAGGAAATCTATAGGTGAGTAGTAGTAGAGATGGTGTTACCTTCTGGTAGAGGAAGGGCCTGGTGAGCGCGAGGTAGCGCTCCATGGCCATGGTGACGGCGATGCACACGGAGCCGATGCCGAAGACGCGCAGCACGACGCGCGCGGCGCAGTAGGCGCGCGAGCCGCCCGCGCCCGGCACCAGCTCGCTCACCAGCAGCGCGCACATCATGCCCACCTGATCACAAACATACACTTACGCAAACATTCCCAACTATTTACAATCACCATTTCTGGTTTTGACGAAATGAAGATCTAAAACAATGCAACAAAATAGCACTATCGCTATCATCCGACATTCCTAAATAAGGCGAATGGGGGAAAAAGTTCGCGTCGTAAATAAATGATGATTATTGTCGAAAGCATATTGTCGAAAGCATTACTCATGGCTCTAATGAATGAACACTAAGCAGTCGTAAACAAGCCGATGTCGTTAAGCCGCTCCTACTGAAGGTTTCGGAGGTTACAGCTATTTTAGGTTTCGAGACAAAGTACCTACACGAGGGTGCTCACATCCCACCGAGTCATTACTCAGGCAGGTGACACGAGCTTTCCAATACCTATGTAGACGTACGAATATAACTTAACCATAAATAACGTTGAAATTGAGTTTTGATTTATGTTAGTGCAGGACACGAGTGTAGCTGAGTCTACTCGTATGCTAAGCGTGGGTTTGTTCACTGAGGGTTACTGGAAATTACTGACCGATACACTGATGCATGAATACGTGATTCTTTCTACTCATGATTACATGCAACTTTGAACTTTCTCAAATATTTTTTTTACACTCCTTGCAAGACAGCTGTCCAAAAATTCGGGAGTTCAAAGTTTGAAACAGCAGTTAAGTTGTAAAGGTAGGTGCTTATCTACTTAAAAATGTAGAAGACTTAAAGATATCACCAATTTCTTGTTCGAGTTAGTTATGTTTGTTTCCGCAGATAATTTGCGGTACCTAAATAAAGATACCTTCCCACAACTGTCATGTGATAAAATTTGGGTAAGGTTAACCACATGCGCCTGAGTCGAATTTAAATGTCGTATTATCGAAGTTCCGAGTTATGAGAGCGTGAAAGTTACCCTGTTTGTTTATACAAAGGAACATGAAACAGCGGGAATGTTGACATGTTCTGACGAAAGATGATGAGTGAAGCACGACAAAACAGATAGTTCGCGACTCACGAAACAGGACTTTACAGGGTCACCTTAGTTCATGTTAATATTTCTAATTTATGTAAGACCATTTGTATTTAAATGTAGAAGCGGTAAGATATCTTTATGTCTGGGTGGGTGTTTAGACTTTTTATACAGGGTGTTAACACTTCACATCAATCTCGGAATGTGTTTTACGATTTTGTTTTGTATTCCATGTAAAGGCGTCGACGGCACTAGATAACGTATAAATAAAACATTAACACGATGTATAAAGTCTTATGTTTGTCTGCGTATTTATGGACTTTTTTGTTTATGACCATACATTTTAAAGTCGTAAGGGATCATTTAGGTAAATGCCTGACTCCTGGCCAACTTCTTAGATCCTGAAGGTTAAAAGGAATGAAATGCTCTTAGTTATTTTTGGGAAAACATGGAACTGCTAAAGTCTTCTATCCGGCCATATTATATTTGGATGTTGAACATCCTCGTGAGTATCATAGTCAGATGCAGTATTGCTAATATTTATTCTGTCGCATGAATAAGCATCTGCGTTCATAAATTGTACTGTAGAGTGTACTCCTAGCTTTAGGTGGTTGTATGATTATGAGCGGGTACTCACGAGCGCGACCAGGTCGTTGGCGGCGAGCGAGGTGAGCAGCAGCAGATGCTTCCTGTTCCTGATGCGTCGCTCGCCGCGGCGCAGCGCGATGATGGCGCACGCGTTGCCGACGATGCCGATGGCGTACACCACCTTGACCACGAGGCCGAGCGAGCGGCTCATGGGCCGCGCCGGCACTGCACTCGTGCTGTTCGTGCTGTTGGTGGCGTTCATGCTCCACATCTCGGCCGCGCTGTCCGCCAGGTACCACGTGTCATCGTCGGTCGAGTTCAGCATGTCCGTGGCGTTCTGCAGCAGCTGCAGCGGCGATATCGACGACAGGTCCATGCTGGCGTCACGCGCTGTCAGTGCGAGCGTCAGTCGTTTCGCAAGGAATGAGTTCGGTACAGGTCGGAGTTGTCGCCTCTGTCGCGCGACTCATCGCCCTCAGGTGCTCACGTTTATACTGTGAACAAAACATTGTATCATTCCCTATATCAACTGTGTAAATACTCATTGGTCCTAATTATAGACGACTATCCAGTGGTGAAACTATTAAAATAAACCACGACAATACTGTGATATTTATTATGGCGTTAAAAGGGAAATTTCCTCGTTTTCGCTAATATTCTATCACTTGAATAGGTACCTATTTCAAATTATTTGTTCGGATAAATTATGATCAAAATTCAAAGATATATCTGTATAAAGTAGTAAAGGCTACATTTTTCAGTGAGACAAACCGCGGAGCAGTCCCAGTGTTGTTCATGCACGTGAGTTATGATGAAAAGACGCGAGGACGCGCTCGCCGCGCCTACACAGGCGGACCGGTCTCGATGATACGCATCAGAGATAGGTACTTCAAATATAACATGCTTCTACTTTCATTATATTTTATGATGCCACGTTGTAGGGCTGATTCTTCTATTTACAATTAAAGGAAATATTTTCAATTTTAGGCACCCTTTATTGGCTAGACTTGTTTAATTATTGGTTTTAGAAATTGAAGAAATTGCTTAATTTTATTTTCGATTAATAAAATTAAATTAGTAATAATTAAATATTACATCAAGAACTCCTCGTCACCGCCCACTGGGAGCGTACCCAAGAGGCTGACAGCATTTTGCGCCGCTTGAGGTTCTCTGCAGCCGCGGCAGAGGAACCAGCACAGAAAGACCATTAACTTGAAAACCACAAATACTTTACCAAAATTGACTTGCAGCATAGGCTCTTACTAAACTGACTGATGTGGTGACCCTAAACTGTGACTACGAGCATCCAACTAGTGTAATTATTTGTTATTGATGTGTTCGACAAGCGTTTGCATGTAAATATGTTGTTACTTGAATAACTGATGCCAATATGTGCTGATCAGAGATACCTAGTCCTGTTCCCGACTGCGTGCGTCGTTGATGTTAGCGCGATAACAAGTTTTACGATAAAACCTCAGGAACATATAAGAACAATTTGGGGAGTAGGTACTAAAGGAGGAGAAATAAATAAATGGTAGGTACACGTGCTTTACTCTGATACCCTTCTGAATCATAAAACACAGGTCATTGAGATAAGGTAAACGTACCAATAGTCGTCGGATTTCGGAAATCACTGACTTTGAAGCGCTACTGTGTGTTAAATATTTAATAGAAAATGAAAAATTTTGCATGACATGATAGAGTATTTATTCATTATTCTAAATAACTAAAGTTTTTTTAATCATTTTAATGGGTTTATATACTTATTAAGGCAAAAGTAAAAAAAGGGCGATTTGTACCAATAGTCGTCTGATTTGTACGGATACTCGTCAAATATTCCCAGTACTCGTCAACTTTTAATGCTAATGTAAACTCTCTGCTCTTGAACATAAGGTTCAAGTTATGTACATTTTTTGTGCTTGAATTTGTTAAGCATACTTGTGCTTTTGAAACATTAGATAGGTAGATAGATAAAAAACCAAATTCCTATTTAGAATAGCAGGTCATAATCTGTTAGAAGAGCAGGTATTCAATAAAACAGATACATAGTTGCATTTTAATTTATATTCCTATCTATCAAACGCTTGGAATCACAAAACCAGTCTATAAAATATATGTTATATTTCTTAATTATAATAACCATGCAGTCTTGTGCATATGTAGCACGAGTAAAATAATTACTTTTAAAATATTTAAATTGTAAAATAAAATAATTAGTATTCACAAAAAATAAAAGCCTCATTCATTTATATAGCTTTCCGCGAAATAATTACTAACATTCATAGATATGTAGGTAAGGTTGTCAAAACTTCTGACCTGCTTAGCGCATGCTAAGTACCATTTGCAAAAATCTCTATAGACAGTTTATACTGTCTTAAAGGTATCAATCAAAAAATAAAATATGATTAGGTACAACTAACCGTTCAAACCCAATAATAATAATATCTAATAAGCCCCAAAGGGCATCTGAGGCGGATGACGGGGAGTAGCGACCCCACGGGGCTATATATCCGAGTGCTCCGGGGAGAGTATACTGTCCCCCATCTCCGGCCTGCAGGAGTGAAGGTCTCCCGCCTCTTGGCTTGCCTTCATTGGCCGACCAGAGTGGAGTCGCTAGAGCAGGGTTAGCAGCCCTGCTCGGAGGGTAGATGCCTCGTGGTAAGTGGTGGGTGGGCCGGTGATGCTGGACAACAATACAAGGGGTATTGGGTTGTTAGACTGGTGTGAAGCAAGGCAAGTTAAACTATAGGTCCCGGCTGTCATTGAACATCCTTGGCAGTCGTTACGGGTAGTCAGAAGCCAGTAAGTCTGACACCAGTCTAACCAAGGGGTATCGGGTTGCCCGGGTAACTGGGTTGAGGAGGTCAGATAGGCAGTCGCTTCTTGTAAAGCACTGGTACTCAGCTGAATCCGGTTAGACTGGAAGCCGACCCCAACATAGTTTGGGAAAAAGGCTCGGAGGATGGAGTTAGCAATAGTTTAGCACAGAACCGGAGATTGTCCTTGGGTTCATTTCTATAGTATATTCGGTTTTGTGTCACCATTTCATTAAAGTTGTCTCAAACGGGCGTTTTAAATTTTCTTGCTGCATCTGATGGTGTGTGTGGCCCCTTGATTTACAGCTTTTATGACTTGCCTCTTGCTTGTAGTTTCTTTCAGTCATGATCTGCTATTAAAATTACGATCATGCAATCACTAAATACAGACAATTTTAAATAAAAAAATCTTACTTAAGATTACTCTTTACCCATCAATATCGAATACGACAAGCAAAGAAGTGACAGCGATGGAAGCTATGTCATCTTAGTTTTAAAACTGATTTTAATATTTTTTGCGTCAAAACTAGTTGAATGACATTATTTGTATACAGGCGCTATTAAGGCACGTTAGGAAGACGCGGTACAATACGCGTGACGAAATGCAGTTCAGAACAAAACATATAAACATAGTGTAAGAACAGTCAATTTTTGTTTACCACAAATTGTAATCCAAGCGTAGTAGAAACAAAGGCTAGTGCTAGATCTACTTGTACCCAAAGCGGTAGATCTTAATCGAATGGCGGAGGCCTACAGCGGCCAACATAATCCTGAAAAAACACTCGTAGAAAGTGCATACTTATAGAAAACAGGGGATTTAACCATTAAGAAACATATTAATTGAATCGAATAACATGACTGTGTACGTGCATCTAGAACCAGCAGAGTAAAATTTACCCCTAAGAAAAAGCTTAAAAGAAACGCAGTTTTATGAACAAATGTAGTCTAAACCTTAAATATGTTTATTCTAGACAGTTATCAATTTTGTAAAAGTCCCGATATTAGCTATTTATTCGCATTTTGTACTGTAAAACACAAAATATCCTCATCATGACGAATTTAGGTGCAACTTTTGAGTATGTCCCAGTAGTCGTCATAATAATTGTAAAATTGACGGGTTTTGGGTCAAATGGGAGTTTTGAAGTACCAATAGATGTCACATTAAAAAATATATCTTCTATGTTAAAAGTATTCCAAATTACATATTACATCGCTAGCAAATAAACTTAACTATCTAATTAAACAAAGAAACATACCACAGACCCCACTGGAGTTATGTAAATCAAAACACAAAACCACGTGGTGAGTTTCACTTTTGACAGCTGAACTTCACGAAAAAACGATTTTGTTAGGGGACACACGTTTCAAATAACATATCTTAGAAGCTGTGACTGTTAAAACCCCGTATTGTTATTTCAATTGTGCAATATATTATCAAGAATATGTTGATATATAAACCGGCCCATTTTAAGTTCAGTAGAAAATAATAATAAAAGTTTTAAGATTAATTGACGACTATTGGGGCATGACGACTTCACCCGCGTTTACCTTAATGTAATTCTGATTTAAACAAAACAAAAAAACTCGTTTACAATCATAGCACGATGTTAATTAATTTGGTATTTCCCAGTTGTGAAATAATTATATTTTAGGGAAAAGCGTCGCGATTCATTTGTCTATTTTTATGTTCCCTTGTTCGGTATAATTTGTCTCTGCTATGAGGATATCCGGACGGGTGAAGTACCTATGTCGGTATTTTACGCACTAGCTTTTACGCACATTGTCACATTGGAAATGAAAAAAAAATTGACGAAATTCTTGAATACTGGCAACATTTCTTTCACCACAAATATAAAATGTGGCCAATAAGATGAGTCTTTTTATCAGATAATCTCGGCACTCGGCAGACTACTTATTGCCAATTTTAGATTTTCACGCGAACACAAAGAAACCCCTCTCGTTATTCTTTAAACTTTTTGTCAATTTGTCAATGGAGTTCAACTGCAAATTGTCTCTTATAGCAGAAGGTGAGAGATGTTTATAGCTCGAATGAAAATGGCGACAATATTTTAAGTCTTACATAGTCGACGTTAATTGCAACCCGGTATGCGCAAGCCTGGGTTCACCAGCTATTGCACAGTCAACTTCAGGTCAGTGGTAACAGTTTTATAGGAAAATCGTACTTATTACTATTGAGTTAAGGTGCATGACAGTTACCACTGATGTGCAGTATACCGCACAAGAAACGTAAACAACCGGGAACTAGTCGTTATGTTGAAGAGCCAGGGTTCAGGAGGTTTATCCTAAGTAATGTTGGTGTCTACGAGCTGCCTGTCAGACATTCGAAGATTTCTGTGTAAAGCAAAATATTGACGTATGTTAGCCAAGAGCTACAGTGGATGATAATATTTAAATACCATTCTAGTGTAGCACTATTCTATTATATATTATGTTGAAAAGAAAACAAGAATTATTTTTAAACTAGTGACCTGCCCCGGCTTCGCACGGGATAACAGTACTTCCCCACCATTTAATGTATGATATTATACCTATAAACCTTCCTCTTTAATCACTATATCTGTTAGAAAAAACCGCATCAAAATCCGTTGGGTAGTATTGAAGATTTAAGCGTACAAAGGGACATAGGGACAGAAAAAGCGACTTTGTTTTATACTATGTAGTGATTAAGGCTCTTGTGCAAAATCCATTGAATCTTGGTGACATTAGCAGTCACGGTTCAGGCACTAGTGAGCCTTCTGTAGTACCCAGCTTGCGCGGGCGCAGACAGGCGTCCCAATCAGTGGCGCGTCACTACCGCATTACTGCGTGATAATGACATAATTACCGACACTTACTCTAAACGCCCATTAGCGCACTAATCAATTAAATGTTTGTGTACTTTTATTTAAGGAATGCTGTCAAGTAAACAGCTTCGCAGTCATAATTATATTTGGACTTTAAGCTCAGTTGATGATGAGTAACGTGTTCTTAACGATACCTGAACAATAGCAATAAAATATCAAAATATCCTCATGCTTAAGTACCCAAAGTTATATTTGGTAGAGCTTCATCTTGAATTTATTTAAAAAATGTTTTTGCTAGTCTAGATCAATCATGCGTTAATCGAGTGCGGATAAAATGAGGTTAAATGGCAATAAAAATAACGTAAACAATCAAATTATTGGCGAACTGCTCTCACCATGTTTTCATTTGTTTTCGCAACATGTTTTGCCACATACGTGTCATATTGTTGGAGGGTGCATCATTGGTGTGCTGTTAGACATGGGGTGCGCCTGATGACGTCGGCGGGTGTTCGAGTGCCGGCGACGGCTGTGCACTGATTGATGATGTTTACTTTTGATCACTCTGATGTCGCAGCGATATCATACAGATGCATGCCGATAATTACGATTACGTACAAATACAAAGCAAGACAATTAAATATACACATTATCTAATGCTAATATTGGATAACCTTTGAACTACAGGAGCTCTGCGGATATCCGTTACTAACGGACAGCGAGCTTTATTTGGATATCAAAAGTAATCATGTCTCTTTGTTAGTGAAGATATTCTCGAAACACTGTGATGAACTAAAACACACTACATACAGCATTTATTAAAATTACAATTAAATTAAGCGAGCCAAACTAATGATATGTGTGTGTTGTCGGTACCTACGTGTGAAATGCGTATTTGATGCTAATTAATTACACAGCATGCTCCACAGTATAATATGTAGTTACAATAGTCATGAAGTTTTATGATGCGATTGTGTTGACTGAGGGCGCCCGGGCCTAATGTCCCGCCCGGCCAGTTCAACACTGGTCGAACTAATGCTAATCAAACACAGGCATGATTGATTGTAGACAACCACGCGTGTTTGAGTTAGTATTATGCTTCAGTAAGCTGCTATCTGATAACTATGGTACACTATACGATGAGAGAGAGCCCTTGCACGTCATTGTGAGGACATAATTTATGTTTACCTACTACAACTGAAATCACGCGGAGAACATTTGTAAAAATAATGATTCGGAAGCATTAATAAGGAAGTGTAAAAAATATTGTAGGTATCATCATGTGACACGAAATAAAAACGCTTTCATATCTTATAATTTCATAGATAGTTTTTGTCTGCCATGATTTATTTATGAAATCAGTCGAAAACGCGTGCGAGTGAAATGTGACAGATTAGAATTTCAATTTCGGCTAGTTTAGCAATGTTCAGATATTGGCACAAAACAATTGAGGTATAATAAAGAGGGGAAGCAGAACATTATCATACAACATAGATATTAGGAATTTGCTCAGTCTAGAGTTTCGGGATTTCATGTAATGGATAATGTGACAAGTAAGTCTTTATTACTTGAAAAATAGGTTTGGCAAATATTGAATTCTGTGCAAATAATCAACTATAGACTAGGACTGCATGAGAGGAACATTAGCCGCCAAATGTCACACAAGACTTTTTCGTAAGAATTGTGTTCAGTGGTAATTAGCAGTAAGTGAAAGCGTCCTACGCAGTAATAACGTCGAATGAAAGGACATTGATCAATGACCTGGTTCTAAGATGACCTCAATTGTTAGAGCTTAGAGCTTTTTGTCATTAGTAAAGTCAGTCAGTTCTCCTAATGTCCTACTAGGAGGGATATTTAGTAGTATTGGCACATGTGTTACATACGTTGGGTACAATACTTTACAAGTATTTGTTCTAGCGGTGGAACTCCCCTACATGGTGAGAGCCGGGCGCCGCCGGAGCTCGGCGACAACGGGACCGCAGCCTGCAGGTACCTCGCACCTCACTAATACGTCAAATGTAAACTCATGGACTTTCATATTGACATTCACGATTAATTATAAAACTAAAAACAAATTATTTGCATACAATACAATAATTGTAATGTTTTCCCCAAAGAAATATTGATATAATAATTGCAGCATATTATAATAATTTATGATGAATGAAATAATTGTATATGTATTTTTAGGAATCCTAATTATTTTTACACCAATTTCTTTGGTAGATATCAGAGCTCGAGTATATTTTTATGTAAGTACCTTGTTCATTAATATTCAAATGCTTAGCAATTTGTCAACAAGTATTTTTTAGAGTAAAAAAAAAACAATGTTAGTTTTATTTTAAGTAATAAATCATTATGTTCCATGTCTCTCAATTTGGTTAATAACAAATTAGGTAAGAAGCACTAAATGTGGAATATTTTACTGCAATGGACAATAAAAAGTATAAAAATAAAGCTTGCAGGTAAAAGGTATTGTCTTATTTATGGTCAATAACAGTAGTCCACGGATCTTCCTTACAGAAAAAGAAAACATTATTTAGTGCATATCTTCATGGAACTTATTTATGCGTTGTTACGATGTGATTCACAGCGAAAATAAAAACAAAACTAGATACAAAATCAATTCATAATGATAGCTATGTATATGAAACATGCATTCCAACGAAAATAAAAGTAACAGTAAAACATATCGATACTATAAAAAGAGGAGATAAATAAAATATACAGTTTTGTAGACTTATGAAAAATATATGAGGCACTATACATTTGAAAGAAATATCGTTTATCGAATGATTTCAGTACATTGGCGTTTTCGCTGAATTTAACCAAAAACTACAGATTGTATGGAATGATTTCTTGTTTCAGGAGTTAAAGAAAATTCAGCCGAATATCGCGCCTTCCTCGCCTGTTAGCAGATATTTAGTGATTGTTGTCGAGACTGTGTGACGCGATCAAGCGGCTATAGTTGCTGTGCTCGGGTATACTTCACTTACTTTACTACTTAATGCTTGTTCATAAAGTTTTGTTGGTCGTAAACAAAGTGGAAAGTGACTTAGATGACTTTACGTACGCAATAGAAGAGAGTGTATTGACCACGATATGGAAGTGCAGTGGAGGATTGATTTACTTTTAATTAAACTTTAAACTGATGATAATAAATTGACTCTAATAGATTTATCTACGAGTGCAAAAAGCTCAACGGAAGCTTTCAGAAAAGTATATCAGTAACGGTATAAAAAAATATTAATAGGATGTAATATCTCTTTTCTTACTTAAGAAGCTTTATAAAATGTAAGTAAAATTCACAAAATTGAAGCTTATAATAATAATTATTAAATCCAAAATAATTACCAGTTGAGTATCTGCACATCCAGAATATTGAGTTGGATATCTTCTCGTAATAATTACAATAGAACACTAGAAGGCGACACTGAACGTAAAGTAGTTGCGGCTACGCGAGCGCTACGCTGCTACGCGGACGCGGGCGCACTCCGGCAACACTAGCGCACTACTGCGCGCTACGCCGCGCTGGCTACGCGAGCCGAGCCGAGCTTAGGCACTGCACACACCACCACCAACATACAGCATGCACTACATATCACGACATGGACTATCAACATTATTTTGACACATTTCCGCATTATATTATATGGTAAAATATAAATGTCAAAGGAATTTGGGGAAACCCCTTATTATGTATATATTGGCTTTATCTTAATTACCTACTCCCGTTTAGCTGCTGGTACTGCTGCATGAGGAATGCTCCTAAAAAAATGATGTCGGTGTGTACACGTCCTTAATTTAGATATGTAAACAAGCGCCTAATTTATGTACGGTATTCGTATCTGTAATATTTATAATTTGTGGTAATTACTGTAATAGCATGAGAGAGTTGCATCTCTGTAAAGCTCCATAAATATGATCATAATATCTGTTTATACTGTAGTTCATAGATAAAAGCTAGTAAAGTTTATAAGATAATAGTAAAGTTTATAGATAAAAACTAGTAAAGTTCGTACATGTACGTATGTATGTATGTATGCACCTGTGTATAATTTATTTATTGAAGGGTTTACCTACAGCTTCTGTGTAGAAAAATAATGAAACTGCGTTACTGCTCAGCATGTTTGTACTCTTTGATTCGATACAGAGACTAGGCAGTGTTGTCGGGACAGATGAAACAAATGAGACGGAGGGATGTAGCCAATGTAGGTGTGCTCTCATTGAGCATATAATGTCTTTTGGGAAAATGTGTTATAATACTTACTGCACATAAACTATTGTCAACTCCCTATCCTCGCAAGTTTAGGCACGCTGCACAAAGGTCAACATTACTAAATCTCAACTTAGTCACTGAAAGATAGGTATTTTGTAGGTACTAACTAAGTTAACCGTAATGGCCTGTTACAGGAAAACTGAGGGTAGCGTACTGAGTGACGTCAGTAGGGCGTCCCTATGATCTAACAGCATGATAACGTCGTGATTAGGTACAATTGTTTACTATTTGTAATATTTTAAGATAACAAAATAATAAAACATTTGGACCACTAAGATAAGGAAATATTTAATAATAACAATCCAGATCTCATTCATCTACCATTAGGGTTTGAGGAAAATCTCATATTATAACCCAATCAATCTCTTAGAAAACTATAGTTTGGTGGTTATTGCGCCATAACTTTAGTCAGAGATACGGGGCGTGTGATGGTCTGCGAAAATAGGAAAAACCCAACAGACAAATCAGTTTTATAGATGAATAGTGATATAAGGAAAGTGACAAAGTTGTATGGCAATGTGGGTGCAAGCCAAGAGCAGTGAGCAGTCCGTGCGGTATCGCCCTGTGGTGGTCGTTGTCTATGGGACAGGCGGACCATTGTGCCAGCCTGTTATCTAATCAACTGCAACTAGAACACAGCTAATTATACTTTAGCAGTTAAACGAACAATTTGGGCGATTGATAATAATATGAGTGCGACTGCTGTCCCCAGTCATTTAGTGCAATCACTCAGTGATTTATGATCGAATAACTTTTATGTTTTAGACTTTAATTATTTACGCATTTTGTATCTTTAGTCTCTAATGCTAACATAGACATTCCTCAGTCTAGACAAGAATAACTAGTTTTGAGACAAATTAAAAACATGATAATAATGTTTATAAAGGGGATTCTATAAGGCCATTACTCATTTAGTTTTAATTAACTTTGAGAGTAATATACATACATGGCACTTTGCACTAATATAGAGCTCAGACTTACAATACACCAGGGATGACCTGATAACTTGAGCCTACTGCTACTGAGTATTTCACCAAAAAAAACACGTTGTTTGATCTGGGTATCGAACACTGGACTTGCCATTCTAGACTTAAATCTTTTCATTTCTATTACCATTTGTTGAATCAGATATTAAAGTTAGTAGGTCACGACCTCAGGTGCACAAAAGTGCACCTTGACTCGTTTTGTTGCTCAGTTGCGGCCACTGCACCTGAATTTGATTGACACTAATAATGCAATAAAAAAAACTACTATATTGTGTTCTCATCGTGAATGTAAGTGTCTAAGCTAGCAGGCATTCAGACTGCAGGTTCTTATAACAATTTAATTTGCATCGTTAGTGAGACGTTAGCAAGTTACATTGCTTTAAGTACAATCAATATATTTATTTGTGAAAACTCGTTTCGTGCTTTTTGAACATTTGCAAATTCGAATGCTAGCTGGCCTGGAAAACGTCTTAAATCCTGCGCTATGTATATACTTCTATATACGTAGGTAACGTATTAACAGGAATACGTAGTGATGTGTGTTATTCGCATCGTTCGCCAAAAGCCTATTGTTTGCCGCAGCAGCGAGTGGCCGGCGGCGGGCCAGCCAACCCTATGCCTCTTTATTTTAGTGTACTTAGCATAAACACAATAGCGGGTCCTTTTGTGGCGCGCGTTCCATTGCTCGCTTCCTTTACGGATAAGGCGCGCGACCCGATACGGCGCGTTATGGACGCTCGCCCGATCTGCACACACTTGTGTTTAACGACATTCTAATCTTTTATGTATGTTACCTTGATCTGTGGGAGCCAATTGCTAGTTTAGTGCCAGCTTGTACCTGTAGTTGGACGGGGATTTTAGAAATGAAGCATCTTCAGAAGCTTTCCGGCTGGTTATACTATAATGTAAAGTCATTATGGTCTGAAAGTGTGTAGGTAAATAGGATAAAATATGTACTTATCAGCACAGACTTAACATCAAAGAGAACCAGTTGCTGGTCATACGCAGTGCATGCGAGCGTGACAGAGGAATGTTTTAAAAAATTAGGGTTTCCCTAGTCGTTATCGGCTGCTCGTACTTACCTTCATATTTAGCTTCATATGTTTCCAAGTACGATTTATATTCATGAGCTGCAACAATGTGAGGCAAATTTGAAACTTACGTGAATCATTCATTAAAACAAACAACTATTGCGCAAGTCCATATCTGAAAGACTAATAATTATAATTAAATACCGCTCATTGAGTAGCTGCGATTAGCGATGTTAATGAAAACCGCAAGTGCACCGCGACTGCGGTGTTGTTCGCGAAATTACACTGAACTGACACCCTGTGCTGTCACCGAGACACTCATTCAGTTTGATATACTAACCTACTCTACTATTAAGTGGTAAAGACAATGTAAATAAGTACCCACATTCCGAGCACCGGCTCCTTTACGCCGACACCCTGTCTCTGTACTCGATCCACTCTCTCTAGCTAGAGTCTCCACATTAAAACGAGTGCCGTTTAAGTGCATTCGAAAGGTAGGACCTATAGTCTTGTCTTAATGTATGCTCATTGACTGCTCGGAGGCGTTTGGACCCATTTCGAAAATTCTCAATTCTCAGAGATGGCACTTTATATCTACCACGATGCATCGTGGTAGATATAAAGTAGGATATTATGATATTGGTAGTTATTGCAAGTAAACGTTGTACATAATAATTGAACTTTGTTAAAACTTATATGGTTTCATGGTCTCTGATTTTAATGTATTTTAGCCCATATTTACTAGAAGATAAAATACTA
Source organism: Helicoverpa armigera (assembly GCF_030705265.1). Lineage (NCBI taxonomy): Eukaryota > Metazoa > Arthropoda > Insecta > Lepidoptera > Noctuidae > Helicoverpa > Helicoverpa armigera. The sequence continues at coordinate 10,244,020 of NC_087142.1, read as the reverse complement.
TTGTACTTGGATGACAATAGCTGATTCCAAGAATGAATTCATGAACATTTAGCAGTCAGTCTTTAATGGCAGAGGGAAAATCAATAAATATTGTTTATTGGGGATTTGTTGATTGATTATGATGATGTCTATGGATAGAGTTTTGTAAATCTTGAATGTTTTAATGTAGGTATTTGTAGAGAACAGACAGGATTTAGCAGCGTCTACTGATTTATAATATCCTGTAGTGTTTGGTTCCTTTAGCCTTTTGATAGTCAAAAATACCAATTGGGTAGTTGATAGATAAGTCCACAATATAGTAGGTAATGTTTACATTCAGAGTGAGCTTTCATTTCGCATAATATTCATCGTAAATTCCAGTAGTAAGCTATAAATAACACGTTGTGACGTGACCACAATGCGGCATGGAGCTTCGCCCCGGCACACGTGGCGCCCGCGCCGCGACTAGCATGCTGATAGCTCGCCCGGCACTCGCCCGGCTACTGGCCCGACTACTCGCCCGCCGCCGGCGCCTGCACGATGCAGCGCTCAACAGACATGAGTAATGCGCATGCGACGAATTACACTTGCTTTATTATGATAATTATTTGTTGTACTTGGTATGAATTACTTATCAATAATCATATTCTGAGTGACTAGCCTTACTCGTTGAAACTAGCATGATGGCAGACGCGTTTTACATCGATAATAATCGTTAATGGTAACAAAAAATTAAGCTTATTTAAATTAATAACTTTTGTTTATTTAATATGCCGCAAAAAAAAAACAAATAAAATAAAGTTAGTTAAAGGTTGTTTGCTGAAAGGTTTGACAAGAATCCCTAAACCACTTCCTCTTCTTCAGTTTTCCTGAAGTGAATGTTTGTTATGACGCAGATTAGTTACGCATGTCAGTACAACAACCGCATTTGAAAACGAATTCCTATTATTTTAGATACCTAGTAGGTACTAGGTAGTAGGTAGACACTTCATTAATTAACAAAATAGCTAACTGATTTTATTGTGTATCGGGAAAATGAATGTACCTACATATCCACATAGTTTTATTTTTAGTTAACAATTACCCTTCGGGTTACGTTTACAGCACAACACAGGCTGATTTAAAAAGAAAATACTTAGTTAATGGTTGGCTTTTAGCAAGTGGTGTGTAACGATTCAAAAATTATACGCACGCGATTTACTTAGCGATGCTAAAACTAATGCGTAACTAATAATCTGCGTCATAACAAACATTCACTTCAGGAAAACTGAAGAAGAGGAAGTGGTTTAGGGATCCTTGTCAAACCTTTCAGCGAACAACCTACCTGTACATTTGACTACAATATCCTAATCCTAATACCTACAAGTGACATGCTGACGTTAGTATTGTTCTAACTGTGACAGTTAATTAGTTGTGTTCAGTATGGTGTAACATTTTCCCTGTGACTCACAGCGGGTGGTGACCGCAGCGGCGCGCGCGCAGGCGCGTGCCCTGCGGTCGGGATAATGCCTTCCTCACTGTCCCCTGCATTGTGTAAGCCTTCACTTTGGGACCATTATTGTATTATGCATTATATTTGTGTTTTTGTTTGATACTAATGACGTTGTTTCCCTGAAATAATAATAAATATTCTGTGATTTTATTCATTATTTATTAATTATCGTATTATTGTGGTCGCCTGTTTTCAATTGTAAATAATAAAAATTATTTTTATCAACTTTTTTTAATGACTGAAGTTGAATAAACCCTGAAAGAGAAGCAGTTTTGTATGAATTATAAAGGTACGTTTTGAATTCAAGCTGCCGACTGCAACTGCCGGCCGCGCATGCAGCGACTGCATGAAGTAGGCCGAAGCTGCAGTACTGGTATTTTTTTTTTAACGACGTCAAAAATCATCAAATGACCCCTCCCGCTGTGGGTTAGCAGCGGTGAGAGAGTGTCAGACTCTTACTGGCTAAAAACCGTCGTGTTCCGTCGTAGGCCTTTTATGTACCAGGGCCGCGGTATCTCTTTCGAATTACCCGCAGCCTCGGCAGGCCTTGGCCCTACTGGGCCCCGCTGGGGAGCGCAGCATACCTGACATCGATATTTACAGTGACTACCCATATGTATAGTCAAGTTAATGCAGAACGCGGCGCGTCAAAATGAGCAAAGGCAATAAAATTAAATCCAATGAATGCGCGGAAATGGTTCTGTCCAAAGTCGGCCGGTGGCGCCGCCTGGCGGGAGATTTACTGCTGGCCGACACAGACAGACAGACACGGCGACACGCCACTCGCGATACATGGCTGGTAGCATATGTCTGTTTTGGAGTGCAAGGTTAGAGGCGTTAGAGCATACATATAAGACGTGTAATTATCTCTAATCCCCCTATCTATCCCCATGCACTCCCTTAAGAAGTATATAAGGAGAGTAAGTTAGAACAAGAATACCTAAATAAAAGTACATAAGGTGTAGGTACAACCCTATGTATAAGGGACTACCCAGGGGAGTAAGTAAGTAAGGGCAAGGGATTAGGTCAAGGAGTACACTGTACAAAGAGTAGATATATTTACCAAATAATAAATATACCAAAGTCTAGTATTGCTGACACGCGTATATGGAAATTATACATTTATGCAACGCTCCGTAGTGTTGAGTTCGTGTATATACAATAAAAATAATATACAGGGTGTGTCGTTCACAATCACATTAAATCCTATAGCATATACCTACTTTATGATATTCTATGGTGAATTGTAAAAAAATAACCTAATCCATTCAGTGGTGTAATCACAGGAGTCATTTATAATTTACAACATCATATGTAAAGCAAAGATAAAGTTTGGAGTATCGAATGTTTTGATCAGTTGACAGCTGTTTTTTCAGTTGTTTGTAATGACTGACTTTTATATAGTGTTCTAATTTTCGCACATTTTTATTCTATTTACTTTGTTAGAAAAATGCATTTTTTTATTTTTACGTATTTTTCTTTTTTGTTTGTGTAAATCGACATATATTAACCAGTATATTAACGCATTTCATTTAATGTGATTATGAACGACACACCCGATATAGCCGTATCAATAATTTCAAAGTAGGTAAACCCGACTGCAACATTATTTTGGGGTATACTTTCACGGAAGGCACTTCGTTTAGCTATAGTTTAATCCATACCCGTTTAATTGCCTTTCAAGGAACTCAGAGACAGAAAAAGATATAATTATTTTTATATAAGGAATAAGATAAATAATACAAGAACAATAGAAAAACGTTTATTATACAAGGAAATGAATCTAATAAAGAAATGCAATTAGGAAAAACTGATAAAATGAAAAATATAAAATTAACGGGCGTTATTGACATTGATTTTAATATTCTGTCCTAGATCATGCTTCCGTTTAGTTAGATATGCGTTCTTTGTTTGATGGCCGCCCAGCTTGAACCCTACACTTAGACTTTAATATTCCCCTTTCTTTACGTCTACTAATGAATGTGCTTTGAACTTTAATTTTTCTAGGTACACGCCTAGTCATTATCGGATGTAAAATTAAGTTTTGTGCTTGTTCTGATGTATTTACTTTTTTATCGTAGGTATTTGTGAGTTTTGACAGTGCAATTTCAAATAAACTTGTGAAGCGTTTTATTTCAGTTTTAAACTCAGCAACTGCATTTTCATATTGTTTCGGAAATTCTACAGCAACCTCTTGTGGATAGCTACGTTATGGTCGGGTATATTTCATAATAACTGCTTGGGGATATCCAAACTGAGAACATACCCCAAGTCAACTCGCGCCAGTGACGTCATCAATGTTACGCAAAGGTACGCTTTAATATACATAATTATTTTCAAAGCGTTGTGTAAAGGTATAAATTCCATATACGCTGCTAACACTTTGTATATCCCCACAGCATGAGCTATTTTCAGTAAATGTTGATTAAATACGTGACATACTGCAAATATAGCAGGTTTATGGGAAAACAAATAATTTTCCCTAAGTAAGTGCTAGGGTAACAATTACCCTTATTGATGGTAAGTTTCCTATTAGAGCCTCGAGGCGACCGGCGGCAGAGGGAGCAGAGCGGTGACCTCTGACATTCACCTCTACTACTCTTGTATATGCGTACTAAATGCATAGAGGTAGATTACCATTTAGGAATTACATAGATTTCCTAGGAATAATTTTCCGCGCCTACGCGGTTTTGAATTGCACTCTAGAGGTAGGGCAGACAAGACTACGTGGAGTCGGTTTTGCAGCGATTCGTTTTCGTCATTAACTTCAATTTTTAATACAACGTTTTTTCATTGAAGGTTATAAATGGCAATATGCTAAATAAAATGAATCCATGAAAGTCTACCATCTTCATAGTACCTACGGCTAATTCTGCCAGATAGAAGGAACCCGACAGAAACCCGACAGAAACCATTGTTCTTATACATTTCCTGAAACGATTTTGGAATTTTATAAAATGCATAGGAAATGTATAGATACATTTCCCAGGATATGTTCGTATAAAATAATTATTGAAAGAATATTTTATACATTTCCTACATAGGTTCGGAATTGTATACATTTCCTAGGAGCTGTATACAATTCCTAGACTTCATACACTTCCGGTAACATATACAAAGGATATGCGCTGAACGTGTCTATGTAATTGTGTATGGCTTAAGTGCGTGCACAAAGACAATAAAACACACACTGTATTATATTCACAAACAAAAAATACTCCCAGCCCTATACACGAATATAAGGCTTCGATTGAAAACCATTTCATAAAAACGCGTAAAAAACCAGTGCATCTAAAGTTTTAATTTGATTATAAGAGTTGTTGTAGGCAGCCAGTTGCTTCCAAAACGTATCTTTAGGCTTTCAATAAATAGTTATGTTACGTCTCGTAGCACTGCCTACTGCGGTACGATGGAGTGCAATTTATTTCTCATATTCTGTTCTTTCAGCTATTCACCTAAATATTATTAGCTTTTTTATTCCAAGTAGCATCAAACCTTCATAATAAATGATGTCCAAAAAATACAATGTCAAACTTTTCCACACTTCTGTCAAATACCGAAAAAAATTACAGTACCAAATCCGTCACAGTCATAATACATATTGCTCCGCAACTCAATAAAAAGTACCAGTGAGTGGCGCAGGGCGGTGGTGATGAGCTTCACCTCGAACACGAGACACCTCTGATGACGAGCGCGGTGCTGTTGCAGGCCCTGGTGGCGCTGTGCACCGTGCTGGTGGTGCTCATCCACCAGCAATGGACCTGCGCCGGCCTCCCGGTCAGTACCCTCCGGCTTCTCGGTCAGTACCCTCGCCACCATGCCTCTGTATTGTGCTTGTGCTCTCCCTCCAGCCCACCATGTAACCAATGCTCGCATTCCCCAGGTCTTGCTGCTAAGCGAACGATCTCTGATGACCAGCAAGTGGCAGGACAACCTCCCCACCTACCAGCCAAAATATTCGCGGCAGGTGTCGCTCCTCAGGTCACTGTTTAATTTATTATAACAGCATTGAAGGGTTTATATTAACGTCTGTGTTGTTTCAGCATCTGTAGTTCCTGGAGCCAGCGAGGTCCTGCTATTGCTATGATTGTTTGCTTTTACCGATATCAATTATAGACTGTATTACCTCTGCTGCCATTACAACATACCTAATTGATGTTTGTATTTCGTTTATCAGGCAAAGTATGGGCCTGCGCAGACGAAGACGTGTCCGTGCGGGGGCGACTGGAGGCTGCCGTCGTCCGCGACGCCGTGGAAGCAGTGGGGGCGACAGCCGTCGTACAAGCGCGACCCCGACATCAGCGTCGACAACGAGTGCATCGGCCACTCCCCGCGCATCCACTGACCTTTGCCCGCTGCCGCCATACGTACACTGAACTTAAATCCATTCTACATACATATAATAGTCACTCAACTGTATCATGGTCTTGTGCAAAAATGTCAATAAAAATTGCTACATAGGTAAATATTGTTTTTCAATCACACCTAAATACCTAGGTCCTTTTCATTAACTCCTTATTCCGATTCCAAAGTGATGTGATGAAATAGGTAAGTACCACAGGTACCTAATAGGAGGAATTACACGCATAATGTCAGATTGAACTACAACTTTAGTGGAGCTGATTGGAAAATTGCATAGCAGGCGCGCGCCACACTCCCGAGTTGACCGGTCAAGTACATCTAGAGCATCGCTCCGATCGCTTGTTTATTTATATATTCATTGTTACTACAACAATCATAAATAAATAAATTCTTCTTAATAAATTAATAATTCTTTATAAATTAAGTAGCAGAAAGCTAACATCTTTAATGTTAGCTTTCTGCTACTTAATTTATAAAGAATTATATATAAGAAAAATTAAAGCTTATATTATCTATTGCTGGCCTTTTCTTTTCCTGTTGTCTAGGTATGTAACATGGAACAGTTGTCATGGATCGGATACCTTCTTCTATTGTGTCTTTATCGGATATAACATTCTGCCCCTTGAAGACATCCAGATGAACTTGCCAAGCTGATCCCTCCGAGTAGGTATGTAAAATAAAACTGCCAAGGATATTTAAAACAGAAATGTATTAAACTAAGAAAAATATAAAGCTTGAAAACATTAAGAACACTGTCGGGTAGGGGAGCCGTAGAGGCGCCTCCGCGCGGGTACCATGAGGTACTTGACATTCTTCTTGTAGTAGGGGCAGGCGGGCTCGTCGCAGCCCAGCACGTCGGCCTCGCGCACCACGGTGGGCGTGCGGTGCAGCAGCTCGTCTCCCAGTAGCAGCCGCCGCGCGCACGCCAGCAAGCATGGTCCGCACACAGCCACTGCACACAATGCTGCCAAAAACTCTAGCAAGAACATTACAGCCTCAGACCACATGTCTAGGGCGATAATATTTTTTGTGTTCCATAAGGTCTACAAATATATTTAGATAACATACAGCTCAATAAATTATTAGTTAATCTGAGATCGTTACTGAGTTACAAGCACAAAAACTATTTAAAAATAATTCATTACAAAAATGCAGAGGTTAGTAAACTTTTAACGTCATTATTTATTTATTCTTGTTTTTTAAATGTGCCAGTTTATGGTTTCTATAGTAAAAATGTGGTTCAAACGTCACACAGTCCATAAAAGCCATTATAAAAGCCTTAAAGACATGGATCTACAGATACTTCGTTCGTACAGCTGATAGAAAACATTGCTGCATGAATTTACTGCATTGAAGACTACAATATTTTAATGGCCAAAAATGAGATATTATTAATCACACTTTTATGTCGTTGTTGGTGCAAATTCAAATGTATAATAATAAGCATTCTGTAGCCTTATTTTAATAGTGGCAACATTTATATCCCCTGGTCTTATGATCTGTTGCGTCTCATGTCATTGTCAAAATAAATTTGACATTTTATAAGTATGGGTCGGGTGGGGATGTTGTGGGTTTACCGAAATAATGAAGTTAATTTTAATATTATAGTGAATTAACAATGAATTGTTAGTGTAAAGCATTTAACTACATATCAGTCAGTATTTTTGTATATGTTATTTAATATTTTTGTGATTGTTTTATTATAAAGAACGGTACAATGTCCTCGGGAGTAGCAGTGTGGTAAGTTTTTCAAACATAAAAACATTGGCAAAACCAAATTACAGTAAAAAATATTATTAGGCATAAATCGTTGTTATCAGAGTATACGGCTCAGGGAGAGAGCGCGTATGTTTATACCATGACTATCACAATGTTCTGTAGATATGCATGAATTGCTTTGTTAACATAAAAATTGTTTTTAACTAATTAATTAATTGCCACTTGCATCTACTATAGCAATCTTATAAGAATCTTTGTAATAAAACCACTCTCAATTTTTATTTTTCAAACAGGACAACATTTAAAAAAAACATATACATAATGTTAATGCGATGAGGTTCATATATCCTATTTGACTAATTTGAGAACAAAACACTGGTCAAGGGTCACCGTGTATTTTAAAGTCAAAACAAACATGTGTGTACTTCTCCAATCAGCAGCAAGAATTTATTCTAATCATCATCATCCTCCGAGCCTTTTCCCAATCATGTTGGGGTCGGCTTCCAGTCTAACCGGATTCAGCTGAGTACCAATGCTTTACAAGAAGCGACTGCCTATCTGACCTCCTCAACCCAGTTACCCGGGCAACCCGACACCCCTTGGTTAGACTGGTGTCAGACTTACTGGCTTCTGACTACCCGTAACGACTGCCAAGGATGTTCAATGACAGCCGGGACCTACAGTTTAACGTGCCATCTGAAACACAGCCAATGGTGTCTAAGATATACTTAGAAAGTACATAAAAACTTAGAAAAGTTGCATTGGTACTTGCCTGACCTGGGATCGAACCCGCGCCCTCGTACTTGAGGTTGGTCCTTTACCCACTAGGCCACCACGACTATCATTATTTAATGAATTACGAATTTATTCTAATCATCGTCTTAAAATGATATAAAGAAGAGTGAAGAAAACATCTCACATAATGTATGAATGAATAAAAAAATAAGGATGTCTGGTGCAGGTCCATGGGGCTGATATGCCTGGGGTGCATGTGGCTGATCTCCCACCTCTACCACCTGCTCATCGACGCGTACGAGCAGTCCGCCACACTCAGTGATATTGAGTATTCATGGTGAGATATTGGCTTGTCTATCCTAATGGTATATTTGTTTGTTTTTACCATAGAGTCTCTAAAAATGCTGAAACTATTAAAAAAATTATTTCAATGTTGTGCTACTGCACTATATTTATTTGTTGACTATTCTTATCTGGGTATGAGAAGCAGTTTCAATGGGCCAAGGGTGAGACAGTGGGAAACAGCGGTACTAATAAGAGAAAGAGAAAAGATTTTTTGTTTGTTTGTACCTTAAAGGCTCTGAAACTACTGAGTCAAATTAAAATATTCTTTCCCTGTTGGGAAGCTTTATCCCCAAGTAACATTAAAGTTCCATTCGGATACAGGAGAACCTGTAGTTTTCACACCACTTAGTTTTCAATAAAGTGAATATTAATTTTGATATGTTCACTTAAGTTAGTTGTTGGTTATATATTATTTACTTACTTGAGAATCTAAAGAAATAACTGATTATTGGTGTCACCATACTATACTGATAATAAAACGCTTGTTAAAGTAGCTGTCTGTATGCTGGTGATTAGCATAATGTATTTGCTGATTATTGTTTTCAGTGCCTGTTAAATACCTTTTAAATCTGATACTTTATAGTCCAAAACTATCTTAAATGAGCATGCAGTACAAACAGGCTCTCTTATAGCCGTTAACCCGCACAGACAGATCTCTGCTGCTGGGGTTTGACTTTACCTCTGCTTGTCAGAAAAAAAACACACATTTCCTGTGTGTGCTTTTCGGAGGTAGCCTCTTGAAAACTGACCCTCCTGAAATTGTTTCTTGAAAAGAACAAAAAGTGTTAATGTTTTTTGAATGATTTCGAATTTTTTCTCCAAAGTTATTAATGTTTTTTCAGCTGCTATAACTTGCAGGTGTGATTTGCAGGTTCTTCCGGCTGCTGCTGAACCTGGTGGGGTACTCGACGGTGCTGCTGCCCATGTTCATCCTGTACAAATATCTCGACAGAATCAACTACTTCGATAAGATAAGTGAGTAGTTTGGGCACGGCGAGCGCGTGGTGACGACTGTTAAACCGCGTTCATTAGTTACGCTCTATCTGCTTGTTTTGCGTTAATTAGCCAAAGCCGCGATATGCGAACGTTCTACATTTTTTAATCTGACGGTTATTTAGAAAATATTCTCTCGATCGAGTTAGTTTGTGAGCATTTTATTTACATCAACATGATCTACATATTAGCCGTAGGTGTTGTTAAAATTGATTTAGTAATGATTTGAAATTACAAATTAGCTATAGATGCACAGGAAGTGACTGTAATAAGAAACCGCCGCGTGCGCAAGCGCATGCCCCTCGTCGTATTCTATTACAATCGTAAAAATAGAAGAGATTCTACATCTAAAAATATTAAAAACCAAGACAAAACAGCGTTTAGGCTAAGTCGGTTTATTTTTGTAAATAGTTTTTTTTGCTTTTCAGTGATTATATACTAATATAGCTTAGTGAAAAGTTCTTATCACTTCAAATATAATAATCCCACACACAGATAGTTAATGCATAGGTACTCTTGTAAGGTTCCTTCAACTCTCTTGTCTCCATCATCAGGTCAGCTTTAAAACTTCACAATGTGTTTAGACATACATCTAAGTGTAAAGTTTTTATTCAATGCATGCCTACGACTTTCGATAATTGTCCTCGATTTCGACGATTTCTCAGGGTTTCCGTCACCAGGTCCTGTACTAATGACCATGAGATCACCTGAGAAGTATACCCTATGAAACAGAAAAACCCCGAAAAAATCTACACTCTAGGCTCCGGACAAGTTTTCTCAAATCCGCTTGCCCGCTCGTCGTCGAATTGTAACAAGGAGCAGTCGGTAGCGGTACCTAGTGCACGCAAGATGCTTATCCTTTGGTCATAGCTGTATGTAACATGTCGAGTGTACGGCACGTGCCGCAGGCAACACGGGCTTCACGTACCGCGTGCTGTTCGCGTGCTTCGGCGAGCCGGGCGAGCGCCTGCCCGACGCCGCCAAGCGCAAGGACGAGACGCCGGCGCGCGAGGGCGCCGAGCTGGCCTTCTGCTTCATCGGCCTCATGGCTTCCTACCTGGTGTGGGGGCTGCTGCAGGAGAAGATCATGACGCAGAGCTACGTGATGTCGGACGGCAGCACGCAGCGCTTCAGCGACTCCGCCTTCCTGGTGTTCGTGAACCGGCTGGCGGCGCTGCTGCTGGCGGGCGGGCGGCTGCTGTGCACGCGGGCGGCGCTGGCGCCGGCGCCGCTCTACAAGTTCTCGTACTGCGCGCTCACCAACGTGCTGAGCGCCTGGTGCCAGTACGAGGCGCTCAAGTACGTCAGCTTCCCCACGCAGGTACGCCTCGCTGTGCTGTGTGTGTGCGCGTGTGTGTGTGTGTGTGTGTGACTGACGCGTGTCCCGGCGGCAGGTGCTGTCCAAGTCGTGCAAGGTGATCCCGGTGATGCTGATGGGCAAGCTGGTGTCGCGCAACAAGTACGACGCCTACGAGTACGTCACCGCCGTGCTCATCTCCGTCGGCATGGTGCTCTTCATGTTCGGCAGCCACGACGACAACATGGGTGAGCACACTAAATACTTACCTTCGCCTCATAATGAGAGAAATGCTAAATAAATTATTAAAAACTGATAAAAATTTTTTTTTATTAGTTCAAAGCTCTAATGTCAAGAACTTGTTAGATATGAAATATTATTTCAGTGCCTGATTAACTAAATAGGTAGTGGAGTGAGAAATGTTATCGGTGTTTGAAGTTCACCTATAATCATCCAGAGATGTATTAAGTATGGGTGAATTGTATGAGAGGTAAAAGATATGCAGGGTGAATACTTATAGCACGGTGAGTGAAATGTTATGCCCGATCTCCACTTAGCCCGCGGCGCGCGCACGGCCCGCGGGTTAAGTATCAGGCGGGCTTTACACAGAGTGAATAATGTGATAGTAGATGGATACAGCATGATTACGTGATGGGCACGCTTGTGATTGCGCAGTGTCGAGCGCGATGACGCTGTCGGGCGCGGCGCTGCTGGCGCTGTACATGGTGGCGGACAGCTTCACGTCGTCGTGGCAGGGCGCCGTGTTCGCGCGCTACGGCTGCGGCGCGCTGCACATGCTGTGCGCCGTCAACGCCTTCTCCTGCGCCCTCACCGCCGCCGCGCACGCGCACCACGCGCCGCCGCTCAGCCTGCTGCACGTACGTACGCCACTCACACTTCAGAACATTTCAGACGACTACTCTAAAATTCTGCAGTTACATAAAGCCAGTTGCAAAGGGTTCGCCTGCACAATGGTAAGCTTCTAACGTCCTACTTTGTTAGTTTGATAGTCATGTAATGTAATGTCGTGTATGTTGCAGCACCCGGTGTTCGCGGCGGACGTGATCGTGCTGTCGGTGAGCTCGGCGGTGGGGCAGCTGCTCATCTACCACACCATCTCGCGCTTCGGCGCCGTCGTCTTCACCATCATCATGACGCTGCGCCAGGTCAGTCACATCATCATCTCTTATCGTCCCACTGCTGGGCAAAGGCCTTCTCTCACATGGAGAAGGATTGAGCGTTAATCACCACGCTTGCTCAATGCAGGTTGGTAATTTCAGTTTTTATAGTCCAGGTTTCCTCGAGATGTTTTCCTTCACTTTTTTATCAGCTATTGGTGTCCAAAATATACTTAGAAAGTACTTATTGTGTTGCTACTTGCCTGACCTGGAATCGAACCGATATACTCATACGTGACAGTTTTACCCACTTGGCCATCACTTCTACTATATATATTTTTTTCAATAAATGACTACGGAGTATATTTCGATAGTCGGGGCGGAGTCAACGCCTGTTCTTAATTTAAAACTGTTAAGACCACATTCATATTGAATGATTTTAAATAAAAATTTAATTATTATTTTATATGTGTTGTGTTTCGGAAGGCATGGTACTCTGTAGGTTTCGGCTGTAATTTTTTTAACATTTATGACAGTCGTTACGAGTACTCAGAAGCCTGAAAGTTTAACCTTTTCACCGCCACGCCATATCGGTATTCCTATGCCCTGTACGCCAAGCCCGAAAATCTTAATTAAATATCTACTAAAAAATACATAAAAGTAATGATTTAATAGGTTTATTTTGTATTTTTCTGCGACCTGTTTTTTGTCGAGTATAGCCGTCGTTGGCGCACAGGGCACGCTTGCTCATGTCGGCTATAGCCGACATTGGCGTTCAAAAGGTTAACATCCAGTTAAACTCCAAGGAGGTATAGACTGGCTGACTCCAACTTATGTAGTTGGGCAAAAGGGTAGGTAGAGAATGAGCGTCTGGGAAAAAATTGAATGATCGTTTGGGATCCAACTCCTTCTCCCCTCCGTGTGTGAGGCCCAGCAGTGGAATGATATAAAGGCTGTAACTAAAGTTTAGGGAGGCGGCTGTTATAGTTACCGGCACGGATATTGAGCTCTCGGCGGAAGAGTGGGGATCGCTTTGCGTACTGTACACATAAGGCAATAAACCAATAAACCGCTTCTGCGCTGGTGAAGGTCATGGGTCGATATCCGTGCCGATAACTGTACGTGTGTGTGATGGTGTGTGTAGGCGGTGTCGATCCTGTTGTCGTGCGCGGTGTACGGGCACGCGGTGTCGGCGGGCGGCGCGCTGGGCGTGCTGCTGGTGCTGGGCGCCGTGCTGCTGCGACTGTATGCGCGGGCGCGGCGCCGCGGACGCAGGGCCCTGCCCGCATGAACACACACACCTCACTCCTTCACTTCTACCTAACTCAAACTACAGTTCAATTTCCTAAACCACTTGTAATATTCTACTACCGAAATATATCCACAGGGTGAAATGACATATTTAATTCGAAATGTTTGTCAGCAGTACCTACGCCCGCTCTTATTGAGTAATACACGTGACACTCTCGACACATTTCTATGGACGGTATTATCTCAGTGATAAGATACAGTTTGACAAAACTTCACAAACAATATAAACACAAAAGCAAAAAGGAGACGATGTGATCAGACACATGATACGATCTCACGACCCCAGTGCTCGAAAGCTGTATTCTAATAATATTTATCATGTATTCGTTTCCTAACCTTATATCCGTAGCACTAATGAAAAGTGCTTTAAGTCCAATTCTGTCGAAGGATACACAAGTCAACAGGTGGGTTTTTAACTATGGACTGCTTTCCATTAAAAGGACCATGGGCAAAAATGTATGAAGCCTGGGCTCACCCACCAACAGAGATGAGACCACTTTGAATATACTTGTAAAGCACTAAATATAAAGATTTTAACTAATTTTTGCGAAGAATCCATGGGGTTATTTTGCTATAAATATTTTTCTCCAACCATAAATAAACTAATATTCTGCAAAAAGTAGTGCTGTTACGGCATTGTAGGTTTTGTTATTGAACACCTTTAACTAGTTTTAATTCCAGGTTTAATGTATACATAAAAAATAAAAATAAATAACTGTTAGCAGCTGCAGTTAAAATTATTTTTGTAAACATTTCAATCAATAATAATGTCGTCTAAATATCCTGCCGGTGGATTAAATTGTGTGTGCCTGCCTAACCCTAGATATCATATTATTGAAATGATATGAGCACAACTTTCTACTGTGCGTCTACCTGTTAGACACGAGCAGTAATACTGAGCGATGGCATCTCGACCCATTTCGTTTCTGCTAACCAGAATGTATACGTAATATGTACGTGCACGAACATGTCTTGACTGTATCCTTCTTCTTAATAGCCACACATTTTGGTGATGGATATTGCAATTATCAATCAAAAAGTTCCAATTGTCGTTACCCATCAGAATTTGTTCTTGGCAAACTCTGAAAAGCAAAAAAAAACTATTCTTAGGTGCATCGGCCTAGAAGTCAGTGTCTAATGGATGTTCCTGAGTTTATACGCCACCGACTTCTAAGCCCATGCCGATGCACCTAAGAATAGTTTTTTTTTGCTTTTCAGTGTTTTTGGGAGTCGGTTTTATTTGTTTATAAAAAGTTTTTTTTTTATTTTTGGCTTTTCAGTGACAAGCATAGTTGTCACTATCCGCATTTGTGGAAAGTTCCCATCAATACGAATAATATAAGCCCAAACACGAGGTAGTTTAATATGTAAGTTGTCGAGTTCCCTCGATCTTCTCCGGTCTCCATCATCAGGTCAGCTCCAAACCTTCACTGTAGCATAGTGTTATCAGACGTACAATTCACTGTCAAGTTTTTAACCTATGCACGCCTACAATTTTCGAAAGTTGCCCTCGATTTCTCAGGGGTTCCATCATCAGATCCTGACCTGGTGATTATGAGGTGGTCCCATAATCCTAGCATAATCAAATCCTGCGAATTAGGTTTTATGTCAGGAACAACCAAGCGCACTAGACTCCTAACAATTGTCCTTTTCTACAAAACCTATTTAAGTGCATATCTTTTTTTTGCCATGGAATTGAAGGTAGTGCCCATAGTAACAATTTTAGTACAAACAAAAACCTTCACAACGGCATATGCTACAACTCTGTTGGACAATGAGCCCAACTTGACTCATGGTCCTTTCGTTGTCTGTCAGTCATAAAATGAACGCTCGAATTTATGTAATAAATATTTTCTATACCTACCAAAATTATGAACTGAAGAATTTATTTGCTGAAAAAATATTTTACTTTGCCATCTATTCATCGGAAGGTGCGGTGATTGAAGTAAATCTCTAAAGCCAAAATTCAATACAGCTAGATAATAATGCGATTATATTTCAATCTTTTAGTGGTAAAATTATATACCCAGTGTAACTCGGTTCATTAGTATGTTATTTATATATTATTTATAGTGTATACCGATAGAATCAGTAAATAAGTGGCCATTATGTATTTATTTCAAAAACACAAATCTAATGCCGACCCTAAGGTTGACCCAACCTAAACATTATATTTATTTATGTTTATCCCTAGAATAAATCAAGTGGATAATTTGTAAACCACGTGTGCAGCAAGTTTGTAATCACGGTGTTTTCCATTATACCATATTTCCACAAATTGTGCATTCCTTCAAGTTGTCCGTTAGATTAGTACTCGTTTATTTCATCTTCTGCGTGTTGCTTGCGATACAGTATTGTACCAAGCAAAAACCAACTGGTAATTGTGAAAAACCATTCCTATTGGTTTTATAATCGTCAGCTGACCGAGCGTTGTTATTGTTCTATAAGTTGTGTTCACAGTATGTTTTCTACACAGATTGGTCCTCAGCGCACATGAATAGTATAAATCTCCACTATCCGTAGTTCTCGTGTGTTGTCATTTAATTTGTTTTGTAGACGTGTGCGTTTTGCGGCAATCTTGCATATTTTGTGAAATTAAAATAATTGGTCCTTTATAGTGGTAGGTTGTGACTGCTCAATTTGGATAAAATATAGGTTTTGTGACCTGACAATTAAGTGCTTACTATACAAAAGAATTGTATTTGTCGATTGAGCCAAATCTTTAAATAAAAATTGATTTTGAAATTTGCCACCCTGTATACATTAAAGTAAGACTAGACGACCAGACGACCAGACTTAAGAAAGTAGAGAATTTTACATAAAGGATTTTATAGCATCTCTTGGCTATAGGATGTTAGTGACATCAAGCGTTGGAGAGCAAGGATGGAAGAATAGTTTTGTACGCAAGGCGTATAAGTAGTTGTGTAATATGTGGGAAAAGGACTAGAGGCTAATGTTACCGAGTCAGACTGTTGATGGGCCTTAAGGCAGTAGTGTAAGTGTGTATGTCACACGTTGTACAGACGGACTAATGTATAAATATGTGCAGCCTTTTGGTTGTTACGATGTAATCGACGCGTGAGATGATCGTTCCACGATCAAGTTATAGTGTAATGAGGTATTTATTTGTTCAAATAATTTTATTTGTACAATGGCGGTTAAGAAGTACCCATTCAATACCTACATATCCTCTAAGTACTGTTGTATATTGTATATTTACTTAATTATTGTCTTTTATCAAATGTAAGTATTACGACTTTACTAGATACTGTCTCTAGATAATTAATTCTTCTTGTTAAGATCTAATGTAACATAATACTAGTTTTTGGCCGCCATTGCTTATTTATTGAAATATTGTGGTTGTACTATATTATAGCGCACTCGAATGACCCCAACACGTGCTGTGTCATAGATAAGTTAAATAAAGTTGAAGATGGATCCAACTGTGAATGTTTTATTTATTTTTTGTTTTATTATACCTGACACCAAATATACTACATACAAGATGGTCTTTACTTTCGACCCGCCGTTACTATTGTAATATACTAGGTTCGTAGGAGGCTCGATACCTAGTATCGAAGAGTCAATGGTTATTCAATGCTCAAGTATGTATTTGTCTGGCGGATTGAATAAGAGTAAATCGTGTAGTTAGTTCAATAACGAATAAAGTTGGCCTGTAACAAGTGATGCCATGAAGCCTCATCGAGCTCATCTCGTGCTAACGTCGTCGTCGTGTAACGAATGCTAAATACAAACCTCTTTCATGTATGAATTTCCTTTCGTAACTAAAGAGTATAGTTGTAAGTGTCTGGCAGGCGAGAAAGCTGTTGTAAAACAGAAGGCGCGCGCGCGTCAGTGTCAGATGCTCGTCGGCGGGTCGCGTGTGTCCGCGGTGTGTGTCCCGAAGCGAGCATGTGGTGGCTGGCCAACCCCATCAGCATCAACAACTACTATGAGTTCAAGCAGTTCGAGTCCATCCTGTTCGAAAAATAACCTGCAAAGTAGGTATGACTTATACGTACGTGTGAACAACAACTCGGGGGTTAATGGCAATTAAGCTTCGGTAGCTTTTAGGTGTTACTATTGAATGACAAGCTATGATATAAATGTAGGGGAGATGTTCCCAAAACGGGTAAGCTAAGGGAAGATGTTAAATAAAATAACCAAGAACATTACATGCGACTTGTATTTGTACTCATAGGGTTGTTTATATAATAAACTTTGGAAAACATAAGATAGTCCTAGTAATCTTCTTCAAAATTCAGAAAAAAAAAAACAAAAAAATAAACCCCTTCGAAATACCCGCTTTGCCCTCGGGGGGGTCCTAAAACGGGTAGCGCCTTTGGGCAAAACAGGTAATTAATGAATATATGTGATAAATGCATTAGAAAACGCATCTTAGCCTCCTGTTATCCAGGAAATCTTTATCGTTAATTAGTCTCCTTAATTATGTTAAACAGTTTTCTTATTTTGATCAGTCTAGATCACTTTTTTACTTTATTAAATGTTACATTTGAAATTATAATCCTACTAGCAGATAATTTTGTTAAAAATCAGAGAAAACATATTTTAATTTCTTTTTCACGCTGTTCCTGTACTTCTTCAGCTCTCTGTGGCTTCTTTTGTCTTCGATTAGCTTTCTGTGGGATCAATCGAGGAAGTGGCCCCTTATTTCAAATCGGGTAGTCACCCGTTATGCCCCTACCCGTTTTGCCCAAAAGCACGTTTTAAATTTCAACTACCTTAACCTTAAAATAGTAAACAAGGAGACCACTAAGTATTCACAATTAATAAGCATATAACATGCATAATGATAATACAAAATTGCGAAAATCGTATCTTGCACCATATTTGAGTAGTCAGCACTAGCATAATCCGATTTTTTTTAATAAACTCTGCAAAAAACTTTTTTTACATCTTATCTCGAAAACGCTCGTTCTAGGCGCGCGTGCCAACTGACCGTGATCGGCGGGGTGGTAGTGCACCGCTCTATACTCACAGGTTCACACTAAGACCTATAATATACGAATGGCAAAGCCTACCCGTTTTAGGAAGGGTACCCGTTTTAGGAACATCTCCCCTACTCCGCTCCTAAGACGACCCACTGACCGGAAGGCGAGTTGATCTATGAAGGTACCTAGGTAATAGATTCAAAGTGCCGTGTTGTGGGTGTGTGCATGGTGCATGGCATTCAGAGTTGAACTGATAAAGTTGATGACTTCATATGCAATTTGCGCAAAAATAAATCAGTCAAAAAGTCAGTCAGTCATACGTCTGAAGTTCATTTCGATGCCGGCAATTCCCTACTTAGCGAGTAGTGAGGTAATGTAGTGCACGCGGCAGGGTGGGTGTGAGGCATGCTGATGCAGCTGGTGGCGACGGTGGCGCTGGCGCTGGGGCTGGCGCCGTGCGTGCTGCAGCGCGCCTGCCCCGCGCGGCGCCCGCGCCCGCCCTCCACCGTCTGCATGCACCGCATCCCCTCCGCGCGGAACGATCGCGCTCACAAGTCTGGAACAAGGTTACATTACACATTTCTTCAAACTTTGCTGGCACCTACTCCTGACGTAGGGTAGCCGCGCCCACGTAGTTTACTATAGTATCAACCGGGAAAGACTTGACGGACCCGCAAATCAAAGTTGAATCAGTAGAATGATCCTAATTTCTGGAAATGAGAAAACTGTTCCGTAATAAAATAATTTGATCCGATTTCAGAGTATCAAGAAGTAGCATGAAAAAGAAGAGGATAGCAGTATAAAGTTACTCGAAACTCCAACGCGTTTTTGGTTTAAAAGAAATCTTCTAAATTTTAAAGAAATTATTGCAGTGAGTAAAATGTGTTTCTTTAAATTTTATTTGACTGTTTTCTCGTTACGAGTAGCATTGTTCTTATATTTTGAGAAATAATCACAAGTAGAGGCTACTATGAAATTGGAACTGCGTGTGACACAATACTGTCGCGGCGACGGACAATACGGAGATGTGCCGACTGCCGGGGGCGTGATGATACGAAATGTTCCAGCATAAGTAAGTGAGGCACTCACAACAACATCCCTCGAATGTTTGTTGTACAATGTGCGGCGGCAGATATTTGTCAATGAAAGATATGCGTTAAACAATGGCGTGGAATATTTGGCGAGTGATGTGCCGTGTTGTGATACCGCGTCCGTCCGCTGTTTACTAAACACACGCCGTATTGTTTCATTATTTTCATAATTATTGGTCCCCCTACTAACTGTGGAACCCTTTGCGACTGTAATTCGACAATTTATATATTCCCGTCTTTCCTTTCAGCTTTCACGAAAATAAGAAAATTTGGTTGGCCGTCTGTGTCAAGGTAGATGATAAACACTGTAAGTATACGCCTTTCAATAGATACTACCTGAGTATAAGTACCTACTTGCATACCATCTATTCTTTTTCAGCAAATAGGCATAGCTTGATCTTATCTGAAACTGGATTTAGAGACTTCGTGTTTTATCCGGCATGGCGGCTACACGATTAATTAAGAACGACATAAGCAGTTGTAAGAGTTCTCACTTCTTTCTCACAGAAATTGTCGAGTACACAATCGCAAGTGTCGTTGTCGCGTGGTAGCGGTGGCGAGTGATGCGGCGGCGCATATATCGGTCGCCGGAGAGCTACACGCGCGAGTACTCCTGCAAGCGCTGCGCGGGCTGCCACTGGCTGATGTGCTGCTTCACGTGCCGCTGCGCTTGCCACCGGACCGTCACATGACTTGCTCTCGTGCGCTGGCGCTGCTCGCGCTCGTCGCTCTCACGCAACAGGTGAGCCTCGAACCCAGTGACTGTGATCTCAAGTGCTTGCCATATCCGAGTGGTGACAACCTTGCTAAACTGGAACACAAAAAATCTATGAATATCGTTTTTGGAGAGATTGGAAGACCCTATGTTGTGACAGCTAGGAAGTGGAGGCTAACGTCCACGAATTGACCTTTTGATTACGATCGACAGTGTGCTCTTTATTGCGTAGCTCCTTTTTACAAGATCAGCAGAAAATACTGACGATTAGAGGATAAGAAGTACCTACTTACTTAAGAAGTATACCTACTTACTTACTTTCAGTTAAAATTAATGGGAATATGTTTTTTTCAGGCAACAACAGTATGCAAGAATTGTATAGTGAGTATCGCAATCATTTAGGTAAAAGAACTTGTGCAATTCGCAGACATAGTTTTGGTTGCCCTGAAGATAGTGATTCCAATTAATCGAAGAAATACCTAGTCCAAAATAGAGCTAAGTTCTTAGGCAATGGAGTCCTGTAATAGTTTTATCCCAAGAACCATTCTTTGTAGCCTACTAGTATTTGAACTGTAAGAATACCAGTGCTTGGTAAAGTGGAGTGATACTCTAGCTCCCAAATTTTCCTGAATTGTCCTTCGCCTGATCTGTAATCGGGATCTGCTAGTATTTAACAACCACACAAGGTATTGTCTGGAGCACTAATAACAATTTGCTGGTCAGATGCTGGGTAAGGAGGAGAAGGCGATGTTCCGCGCGCACTCGGCGGCGTGCGCGGAGCAGTCGCGCGTGGCGCCGCGGCAGCTGGACGCGCTGCTGGCGGGCCGCCTGCACGACTCGCCCGCGCTGCGCCGCCACGTCTACTGCGTGCTGCTCAAGTGCAAGCTGGTGGGCAAGGACGGCAAGCTGCACAAGGCCGCCGTGCTCGGCAAGATCGCCGCCAGGCCTGATGCTAAGAACGCTACCAAGGTGAGGGAAATACCATTACTGCGGTGTAACCAATATTCAATAACTTTATTGCATCCCATAATGTATACAAAGCCGATCAGTAAAATTAAATAGAAACAATTATAGACCCTCTCGGGCACAGCAAGTTAGTTTGCGGAGAGTCCACGAGGGGTGTACCTACCACGTGCGTCGTGCGATATTCTCATTAATAGGCTTAGTTATCCTTTCTCTTCGGTCATTTGGATTTCCTCATCTACCTTGCCTTTTTCTCCATTAGGTTATAATCTGGTATTCACTCAGTTGTAGTTGAATACCGATGTTTTTTCGAAGAGCGACTGCATTCTTGACCATCATAATACAGTTACCATTCCCAATTGGATTAAGTTGCCAGACTTTCTGATCATAAAAACAAACGCATCTGGAAGAAGCTAATACTATTTTGAGAGCAAATTAAATGTGAAACTGGTGCAGGTCCTGGAGAGCTGCGCAGACCAGGCGGGCGACTCGCCCGAGGACCTGGCGTGGAACCTGTTCCGCTGCGGCTACGACAAGAAGGCGCTGCTCTTCGACTACATGCCCACCAACGTGGCGGCCGACGTCGACAACACCTCCTAGTGCGCTCGCACACACACAGATGGCGCTGTTCGTCATTTTACTTAGTCATATATTTCATTCAGAGATAGCCCTATAAACATAGTTTTCATCCTAAGAAATTATTCTTGTATTTACCTTCGAACCATGTTTTCAAAACATTTTCGTTATATCTTTTATTATGCCGTTGCTATGTTTCCCATTACATATATATATTTACTAACCCAAAGTAGGTGTTTCATTTATGTAGTTTCAATGTCTAAGACTATATAGTTATGAATTATTGTATCAGTAATTTACGGTGGGCATGGCATAATTGCACATTATTCGTCATAATGATATATCCATGAGAAGAAAACCCTTAAAAACGCTAGCTGTCGACTGACAACTTGCTTATCCTTATACGGTTTGTCAACAAAAACATTGCGGAAATTCTTCACATTCCTGATCAATGTAGTAGTTTACTTACTGCGAAGTCAAACCTCGAATTATTTCGATATCCTCGACATTTCTCGGAAGGTTAACAGGATGATTACGAATTCTTCAAACACTAATAACTTACAGACTAAAAACAGGGTATAAAATTGTTTCAAATATGTAGATAAATCCCTTGAAACGAATTACTTAGTGATTTCAATAAAATGGTGAAGGGCTTACGAAGACACGGCCTTGAAAATCTGAAGAAAAGAATCGAGATAATTTTAATAAAGTACCTAATGTTTCAAGAATTAGGATAGTCACATTTTTTCAAGTGCCTTTACTACTTGGTCTGAATATTGGCTACCAACGAGAATGCTTTTTGGCTAAAGATAATGACTTTCTACCAGAACATTTAACGTAAGTAATAATTATGTACACAAATTCGCGTGGAATACCTGGACGGTGATGTTGACTGCGCTCGCGCAGGTGAAGTCATCGATGTCGATAATGTGCGCTTGCCGCGTAAGGGCGCCTTGATACGGGCCTTACCTACTTTTTGTAATAATGGGTGTTTTAGTAACATATCGAATCATGTATTACTGGGGCCCGATTCTCCTAATTTTACTTAAGCGCCCTTCGATTGACGTTCGACTCGATTCGACTGATATCCAATCCCGACTCGATTACGATTGAAGCGTATGTGGCATTCCGCTATTTTTTCTTTGAAATAAACGTTTTTATCCTTTTCTGTCATTCAATAATGAATCATTTTGTCTGTAAATGATTTACGATTGCAAAATGATTGTACAGCAAACTACCGTATAGATCAAAATCATCAAAATAGCAGACCAATCGCACACCAATCAAATGTCAAACGAATACGATTGGTCTTTTATTAGTAGCAGAATGTCCGATATGGTTAAAACTGCTATTACGATCATATTGCGATTCGATTTCTATTCGATTTTGACATTATTAACTTAGGAGAATCGGGGCCCTGAATATGTCGGATTGCAAATTATTGCAAGTTGCATTGATGACCATTACTGCCAAAATTATTATGAGTGCAGAACAGTCAGCCGAGCTTTAATTCAAACATCTATCAAAAAACTTAATAGAGATACAAAAGAATATATAATAACAGTCGTTACGGGTAGTCAGAAGCCAGTAAGTCTGACACCAGTCTAACCAAGGGGTATCGGGTTGCCCGGGTAACCGGGTTGAGGAGGTCAGATAGGCAGTCGCTTCTTGTAAAGCACTGGTACTCAGCTGAATCCGGTTAGACTGGAAGCCGACCCCAACATGATTGGGAAAAGGCTCGGAGGATGATGAGATACAAAAGAATGACAATTAGTAGCATTAAAACGCTTAAACATCCAATATAAATTGTTTGTGTATAACGCGCAGCGCTGGCGCATGTTAGTTGTGCGCGCGCCCTAACGAGTGCAACATTAGCTGAGCGATGCGACGGATGACAGCAGTAATGAGTGGTCCAAGGCGATCCTTACATAATTTCGCACATCTCCGCACATTGCGCTAGACAGGGCCACGCACGACGCTCAATCAGGTTTAGATAACAATCGTTAATGCTCCGCTGAATTTACTTAGATGCGCTTGTTAGCTCAGCGCGCGGATATAATTGCATAGTTTGTTTCAGTAGGCAAAGTCAAGCACTATGACTTTCCGCTGACTGATAAGTGTTCTAATCCTGGATGAATTAGGATTAGGAAGTATCTACTGCAATTAGGTACTATAATAAATGCATTTTGTTTAAAATTACTGTCAAGGCTTCGACTTCTTGTAGGCTGTATCTCTAACTACCTACCAACGTACATTTGATTTGTGGGGATTTTTAATATCTAGCTTAGCTTGCTAAACAATTACTTGATTGACTTATTGACTTCATATTTTCCAAGACCTACCTACTAAGTGAGTCTTGAGAATTCTAAAACTTATTGGAAATCGTTTGAATTATAATACTTACCTAAGTTACAAGAGCTTTACACCTACCATAGTTTCTCACGGTTAAATCTATAAGTTGTACCTGCCTACTTAGCAAAAAGTAAGTGCCTGAGTATTGGCATAATTATGTAAATACTGGGCGAGGGAGGCGATACGCGTTAGCTGCACCGAGTTAAGTGTAAATGATATTCGAAGCAGCTTTATGATCTCATTGCTTGCGGTGGGCGGTGACCCACTAGCGTACAGCCTCACTGGCAGTATGATGCGTGCCTTTGCCTGCCCTGTGCTTGACTTGCCTCACTCGCGGATATTTCGCGCGCATTTCATTTCAGTTTAGAATGTCGTGTCGTTAGCAGTTAGGATTGTTTTGATTTGGTAATATTATTGTGTTGTGAGGATAATTTTGTGCCCAATAAATAATAGCTAATCGTGAGCAATTAACTGTCAAGTGATTGTGTGAATACTGTGCTGATGGGAGTCGCATGCTGTGTTGGATTCTGATGTGTGGACTGAGGAGTGCTGACGGGAGCTTCGTTAAACGTAAGTGTAGGTACATAAAAAACATTTCATACAGAAATTAAATTAAGCAAGTAGTAAGATTACTCTGCCTTATAAAACGCTGGAAAACGACAAGCCAAGGCTTGGCTTTTCTTGTTGTTTGTTTTTGTCAACATGCTCTGCAGCTGCTATAACTCAAGACAGCATAGATACTTTTGTTGAAAATTGGATATTGGATACGAATAGAAGATACTTAGGTAGATTTAGGTTCTTCTAGATTTGATATACCAACATACCTACGATAGAGATAAGTAACGACCTACCGTACCTAGTAATCAAATATGTAAGCTATTTTATGGCTGTAGGTATTAGGAAATGACTTAGATAAGTGAAAATTAAGTACGAATTTCGTATGCTTATAAGACATAGTTTAAATAACAAAGAATACGCATATATACTTAAATAGGTAAATTGTAAGTATAGGTAAATCCTTACTAATATTATAAATCGGAAAGTGAGTTTGTTTGTTTGTTTGTTTGTTTGTTTGTTCCGCTTTCACGCCGTATCTACTGAACCGATTGCTTTGAAATTTTGCAGACGTAAAGTTAGAAGTCCGGATTAAATAATAGGGTACTTTTTATCCCGAAAAAAATACAGTAGAATCCGGATATAACGACCTTCAAGGGACCGACGATACTATGTCGTACTAACCGGACGACGCACAAAACGGACGGATTATTTCTTAAGTACATAACTTAACTTGTACATACATACATAACTTACGAATACATATTATTATCTTCTTATATATAAAAATGAATTGATGTTCGTTAGTCTCACTAAAACTCGAGAATGGCTGGACCGATTTGGCTTATTTTGGTTTTAAAATGTTCGTAGAGGTCCAGGGAAGGTTTAAACGATACGAAGTTTGTTGGGTCAGCTAGTCTTCTTATATATAAAAATGAATTGCTGTTCGTTAGTCTGACTAAAACTCCGGAATGGCTAGACCGATTTGGCTTATTTTGGTTTTAGAATGTTTGTAGAGGTCCAGGGAAGGTTTAAACGATACGAACGCGGGGCGGGGGTGCGAGTGCGTAGGTAAACAAAACATTGCGCGTGTGTCGTTTTAACCGGACGTATTATAATAAATATTGGTCGCTATAAGCAGTTGGTCGCTTAAACCGGAGTCGCACTAAACGGTTATATTGTCTTAGTACCTATATACGAAACCTAACTTGAGTAAAGATTATCGTCGCTAAAACCGATTAGTTGTTATAAGCGAAGTCGTTATATATGAATTCTACTGTATATATTCCCGAGCGAAAACAAAAATATTGTTTGCTTGATGGATGGATTGTAGATGGCGCTGTGTGTCGTTTAAAACAAGGTAATATATTGCAAACGAATATAAACATGTAAATTTAGAAGCTAAATGATACGATAATTAATCCCTATGCTCTATGTAGCGTGTTCCCGGGTTTCCAGTGCCCAAAATCTGCATGTTTTTGCTCCACAAGGGAAAACGTATAATATAGTGTACCATTCAG
Organism: Helicoverpa armigera; assembly: GCF_030705265.1. NCBI lineage: Eukaryota > Metazoa > Arthropoda > Insecta > Lepidoptera > Noctuidae > Helicoverpa > Helicoverpa armigera. Next base: position 10,217,945 of record NC_087142.1, on the reverse strand, counting down.
TTTTGGTTTAACAACTAATCGTATCCAGCGTTACATCGCGCTTCTTAGATTTTTCCGTGGGAATGAGAAGTTTTCTTATAGTTGTGATTTACACCGCAGTACCTATAACCGAATTCCACGCGGGCGAAGCCGTGGGCGGAAAGCTAGTAATAAATAAGTACAGATTTGTTTGCGTCCTCGTTTACCTGCTCTATGTTTAGACAACTATAGGGATTTACGTAGGTATCATACGTGCGTTTGATCACTAATTATAACATTTTCCTTTTCTCTTTCGTACGCAAGAACACGTTTACCGAGATTTTAGTTAGTTACTTACTAACAAATACAATTAATACGTTTACTCAATACTCAATACTTTTATTGCTTTCCACATGTAGGTATTCTTATTTCGTAGATAATATGTAGGTACCTGCATATAACTCTTGACTCTTCCACCGACAATACCTAAGCATAGATCATAACACATACTTAACACACAAAAATCCACAAAAACGCGATTTTTAACTAATAATAAAAATGTATACGTGTACCAGATGACTTGTTAAGAAAAGATCTTGAAATTCGATTATCTTGAAACGGGTTAACTTTTGCCCAGTGTATCCCATGGTCAAATTTGTCCATATTGGCCTATACTTACTATCACCTCATGAAAGGATGCGCACTCAGCGCACTACTTACAAGTAACCCTGTATTTTCGATAACGACTTACGAAGCGTAGGTCTTACTTAAGATAGTTTAAAACCGTATGCAGAGACTCAAAAGATATACCTCATGTATGTAATATTTGCTGCTTATTGAACATCAAGCACCAATTGGGCACCAATCAGATTTCTATACTCTTTATGCAACTTAGTTATCACCACCAACGGCCATGTAATTTCTAAAAATTGTTCTTAGAAAGTTGTTAAAACTTTGTCGTCTAAGAATATGCACAAACATTACCATACCTAAGATAAGTGGCATACTTGTAGGTACTTGTGTAACGGCATAGTTGCATCCATGTTCACCTCCCACTGCAACACAATTACTGCTGCATTAGGCAGTAGCTCCTTGAGCTGCAGTCATCCCAACTGCAAGGTTATGCACTTCATTTGCATATCTTTACGTCGCCAGCTCTATTTAATAAAGTACTAGGTAGTATCAATCAATAACAGACTAGACAGTTCTCCGGTTTAAACATTAAATTCACCGATCATTAGTCGTGATTTATCAGGTAAGTATTAGCTAAACAATTATGATTATTACTGTTTCTGGATTAAGAATGGACATACTAAGCAGTAAGATGTTAGATATCGACCATAATATGCAAAGTTATAAGGAACCGTTTCTAGCCGAGCTAGTTCTAAATATTTCGCGTCGAGTTCATACATAATTCTTCTGTCCTTATCTCAATGTCTCATACTCACATCTTCCTCTTCCATACTTCTCTGTCTGACGGCATCACATTAGGTAGGTAGTGTCATCCAGACTGCCACATAATCCATGGATCGTTTCTTTGGCCGTCTTCTTCCTCTACAGGTATATCAATCTGTATTTATGCTCTACGCTTTGGAGACAACATGATTCTCATTCCTCCGCATCAGCGTTTTTTTCTTCATTAAATGTAACATGTAACGAACCTATAAAATATTATCCTCTTACTAAATAGGTACCTACTTATGCCATCTAATCATAAGTAAGCCTCTTCTTATGCTATCCATCTAATTAGCAACATGAGCGATATATCAAGCAAAATATCATTTAAATCCAAAATAGGCGTTAGTTCCTAACTCGTAATAGTATGTCAATATTGTCAGGTGGTTGCGTAGCCTTTTGAAGAAATGTCATCAAAATATGCCATATTTATAGTTTTGCACGCGGCTCCGCCTGCGTGGGAGACAGCTAACTATAGCAAATTGGGCAAGTAACATCATCGATTTATCATATTGATGGATAGCCGTAAAACTAGCGATTGTTTTTTAAAAAAAAACTTTAACGTTACCATTTTGGATAGTGTTGTTAGGCCTACAGCATTTACAGTCAGTCTATTTTCAACCTACCTTATGTTTATCCATTTCAATCTCTTTGGGGTCCCAGTGTTGTCACTTCCATTTTTCTGAGTAAGCGGACGCTCGTTATCATTCAAGCTATCTATCCATCACAGCCTTGCTTTACTTTTATCTCACGACAATCCGCATTGACACACAAGACTGAGCTCATCTTGGGTTACTACTTCGCTCCTCAAAACCATTTCACTCAAATTGATTATAATGATCAGCATCGACTCTCAGGTAAGTGGAACCGTAGGGATGTAGCGAGTGTCGGCTGCACCGACGCGACGGACACATAACTCGCAACAGTCCGGTCGCCATTAAGATTGCCGAGATACCGCTGCATAGTTAGATTTGCGTAAAATATTCATAGCTAAATCATGCATAGATGATGAACGAACTAGTATTACTATTTTGTAACGAGCGTTAGGACTTGACAATTTAGATAAGTATTTTACTGAACACAACTTTTATTTTTTTAAATACAGATACCTAAGTAAGTATCTGTTATGCATACGAGAGGTAACTCAAAACTCTGGTATCGGTAGTTATACACATTTGATATTTCTACACATGTCACAAAAGTGAATGTATGGTGTTAAATACTGCTGATAAATAAGTTGACATCCTTACTTACCTACTTAACAATAAGAATAGAAAATACTATCGTGTCATGCACTTGCTAAGTACTAACGCTATTTTACGCTATGTTCCCTTAACTAGCATGCAGCTACTAAAATTATAAAATTATTATACAGATTAACACCGGTCTATTATCTATTAATGATAACAGATGGTAATGCATGTACGTAAATGGAAAGCTAAGGAAAATCCATAGAATAATTAGGTGTAAGCGTGGGCGATGCGCAAGTGACTGTAATGAGACTGCCGCATGGATGTAATGGGTACTTACTTAGTGGGTTTGAGTACTACTTGTACAATGCGAGCTTAACATTAACGCAACAATGCAGTTGGAATTTCAGGTATTTTAATTAAATAATATTTGAGCAGTTATTGTGCGGCTGATGGAGAAAGTGAGTGCATTTTATTTATATTTTATTCATAATGCTCATCATAAAATAAAATTGCGATACAGGCGAGTAAGCTAGAAGACTATAATTTCATGCTTAAGAACGATGTATGTAAACGCAGAATATTTATTTTCTCTTCAACGTGCTTTAGTTATGATTACTGGCAATGTACAGTATGGTTACTTAATTCCGGCTTAAAGACAAACACTTAATGTAACGCGGTCTCAATGATATTGACTCAGCTCTCGTACTGAGTACTGACAGTTCCAAGACTTGTCGGTTTTACAAGACGTTAACCCGCCCGTCGCCCACTGGCGAGTTAATCAAGTGAATACGTTATCTATCGGTGTCACCCGTCAAGCAATATATAGTGCAGACAACAGCTCATTACTAAACATTAACACATTTTACTGAGTCGCATTATCAACTAATCAATCCGTCGTTGTTTTTGCTCAATATTATTTATACCGCGCCATATCTGTGCGCGATGTGATTCATAACGCCGTGGGTGCTTCCCACGTGCGCTCCGCATAATTATTACAATAAACACAATAAAAACACACGTTTGGCTCGGTAATGTCGGTGCACACATTATGGCGAGGCACTTGATCTCCGCCTATAACTGCTGACAAATTGATTTTTTTACTTGGATCAGTGTAATGATAGGGTCTGATTGTTTTACTGACGGACGCCTGGGTGAGGCGATAATTTATGTTCTTTTATATACCTATTCATTATCAAGACCTGACTCTATTATATTATCCGCTAAGTACTTAGATCTTACTAAAGCTAACATGAGCTCCGAGACTTGTTGTCGCCGCTTTGCAAATAGTATCTCGATTGAACAAAAATTTTCACATTTATGCAAGATATAAACAGTGTTTTTTGGTGTTTCCAATGAAACTCGTATGCAATTGCTATTGACTTACCAGGTTGAGTTGGCAATCTCTAACAAAACAAATCCTATTTCTCCAAGTGACGTCACTGTTGTGTAACCGATCTAAAGTATCGTGTAGTTGGGTCTGTACTACATAGGTTTATCTGCAGGCGATGTATTAGCATGGAAATGATTTCCTTTACTTAGTGGTTGAGTTGAGCGCATAATACGCGGCACTCGGCAGGTATGCGCCCACGCACCGCTGCAGAACACTTAACATTAGACACTAGTGACTGGCGTGACATCTGATATCTTGCACTTGTAACATTTTGTTTGAGTAATTTTAATGTCACAGGACAAGTACAGCTTTTCATTTCGAGCAGTCGATGTCAAAAGCTAAGCCCAATACCTATTTTTCAGTTATGATCCATATAACTAAAAGTTTCATTGGCATCTGATCAAATGCTAGAAAATTACACCTTTAATTCACGTCATGACATTCAAGTACAGTACGATTTCATATAGGTAACTATTTACTTACTTAGTTGAACTTCTTTCCTATGTATTTACTCGTTATGTCTTATACTAACACCGTTGTTAAGATGCCTTTGTGTAATTCTCCCTAAAATATAGCGATTACAATAAGCAGTGTTTACAAGTCGGACGGTTTCAGATAATAATAGAATCCGAATTGAGTCACTGTTCCTATAACGCGGGAGATTGTTGATTTTCGTGCCTGCTTGTGTGAAGCGTTGGTTCAGTCAATATCTTATTATGGACTGAGTATACCACAGATTTGTATCTTTACTAGACTCTGCGGTACCTACGCTAAAAAAAATAGTTAATTTATAAAACTGTCTGTTATGCCAATCAAACCATCGAAGTGCAAACATATTACTTATATGCATAACAAATTCTCTCAGTGTCAGTGCATAATTACTTATGACATAAAAAACAGATGGTATTTGGAGATTCTTCATCTTCTACTTCCTCATCTATGTAAGCAGTGTCACAAGCAGGTCGCGCTAATGACCGCCGGAGATGGCGATTAGAAAACTTCTTTCAGTGTTAGATAGCCCATTTATCGAGGAAGGCTATAGGCTATACTTTTTATCCCGGTACGGGAAGTAGTTCCCACGGGATGCGGGTGAAACCGCTGGCAGAAGCTAGTTGAAATATAAAATTCACCACTGAGGGTCAATGTGAGTGTCGCACTAATGAACAACACTCCGAAGATGGTGTCGATGTGAACAATAACCGAGGCGACAATGCCGCCCAGGTGCAGCAGCAGGGCTGTCCTAGCGGTGTGCAACTTATTCCATTGTACATATTACAACTATTTCCACAGTTGCATATTCTTCCTTTTGTAACTTCCTTGATCACCTGTTGAGAGTCGTGATGTTCCTAAGTAATTATTGTGTCTCATTTAAATCTGCTCTAATAATGTGTCTTACGTGTTTACTTTCCTTTAACTTTAACAAGGTTGCCCGAAATCAGCTTTCAATAAAACACACAACGCCATCGAATCCACCATCGAAACAGGTAATTGAGTCTGAAGCGGAATGCTTTCATAAACATTCCATATTGGTTGACAATCGCGCCGCTTATTCGGAACAACGAAAGCGTCAAGATACGATATTCGGTAAATAACACAGCCCTATTCTGTGCTCGGTTTAAGTGCTTTAAGGAAATAACGACGAGGCCGCTGGGCCTTTTGGGGCAACAACTAAAATGTATTTATATTTATTGGTTCCTGGTTTTGGCCGGAGCTGCGTACGCGCAGGCCGGATCGCGCCAATATGGCGTTTTCATCGATCTGCGATGGCGATGGCGGGTTATTTAAATAAATTATAGCGCATTAAGACAAAGTCAGAATGTCTTTATGAAATCGTTGGAAAATTGGAGATGTTTGCCTCGATGCACTCGACTACAAAGACAAATATTAATATTTATAATCAAACAATGCGTTCTGTAATACTAAATACGTCGTTGGTAGCATTGGTCCTTTGTTTCGGGAAAATAGTCGGCGCTTATTCATATTTCCCACATGGAAGATTGAACTGATTATGACACGTCAGTGCGTAGGTAGGTACTTATAAGCATCTGTACTTCGATTGTGTTTACGGGAATTTTGTTGTAATAATGACCATAATAGATGAAAAGGAATGAAATACATGAAAGCTGAAACCCTGGTAAGATGTCGTGTAAATAATGTTTGTAATAAATTCAGTCTGTCGCTGACCTTACTACAATTCTATTTAAATATGTTGAAACAGATGAAAGAATAGGAAATAACTCTTATTTTTAAATGGATGTCGCAGCGACATGATCATTGAGGTATTATTCGCTTCATAAAATATATGAAATGAGTGTATTTGGGGGTCTGCCAGATATTACGCGACAACAGCCCTTGAGCGTGCTGAGGAAGCTCACACAAAACAAACAATACACAAATATGTACAATTGTACAATATTGTACATAGTAAGTACCTGTACATAATATATGTAATGGTTTATGTTAAGATCGAGTATAATGTACCTAAGTAAGTACCTTTTTAAAGTTGAGGAGTTATTTGAGCACTAACTAAGGACGAAATCTTGCAACTCAATTTTGAAGCAGATAAGTATTTTAACTGATTGAGGTCTTTGTACCAAGACCAACCAATATATTATACTTACAACTTAGGTTCACGTTCAGTTTGAATGACAATGCATGATTATATTTGGAAGCTTTTGTCAAGTATCATAAATTGTGTCAATTTTAAAATTACCTTTTTACTTTTCTATTTAGCGTATTTATATGTATAAAAAATGATTTCAGAAGGGCTTCTTTATCTTAGAATTTTTAATTATGGTCATACGCAGCTCTGCTATTGTCAGCGTCTTCTAGACTAGTTAGCAAAGATGTTCGATATTTAACGGCAGCAAGTTAAAGGCACTCCTACAAGAAACAATAACTAACAGCGCATATACTTAGCCGAGCCTACATTATACATTAGCCCACATATCGTTATAATACTACTAATAAGGCATACGTTTTTGCGGTAGTGTGGCGTGGGCCAGGGTTTTGGGCAACGCGTGCCCGCTAATGATGGAGGGGCTACGTCGCAAGTCCATCACGTAGGAAGCCATCAGCCGTCGCTGGCATCTGGTAATCTGATAGCAGCCGCTTTTGGGCAAATATGGCTCTTCATACGATAGTTGGATGTTTTACCTCGTCAGTTGGTTGACGTTTTGATGTGCTGTCTGTCACCTACGCGAGCACTGCCCTAACTCTTGTAACCTACACCAGAGGAGTTTTGTTATTGTGAGACGGTAAGTAGGAGCATATGCCACTTTATTAATTAATGATCTCAATTTACAGTGAGGAAACTCCAGAACTTTAATACATGATACACATATATGGACCTTTTATAATACAAAAGGTTAAAAAACTGAAATCTTTCAGTAGGGAATTTCCCCTGAATCATGATGTGCGAATTACACAAATAATTGTTACGGTTGTGTGCGTAGGCGGACATTAGTGCGTCTGTGTGCGTTTGCGGTGGGAAACAATACCGCACTCAAATTTTCCCGCGTGGGAGTCAGATATTTTTATGTCTAGGAGATTCGCCGAATTGCAGAAAATAAATGACAGGCTAGGCAGTAAATAAATAACACTGAAGTAAAAGTAGAAACTCATAATTATAGGTGTGTAAAAACTAGTGGATGGTTATGATATTAACAGAAAAATATAGTAGAGTTCATTTATATGAATTTTATAAGGAATATAGCGAACTATTATGGCTTATTAACTTTTACTATTATGGTATTAGGGAACTTTATGGTATTTTGACTATTCTATTTTCCAAATATTAAACCAATACATACAAACAATAGGTTTAATCGACAAACCTGCTAAAATGTATAGGTTAACTACGGCATCTCAATGCAACTGAAAATAGTTATATTCAAATTAAAATCAGCACTTTTCGAACGTCAAAAGACAGCCCGTAAAATCCAGTTTGTAGATTTTCAAAAGCGCATACACTTAAGTAGGAGTATAGACTGTAGCTTTCATCTATCTTTACATAAAATTGCCACTCAGACCGTATGTCATACATATAGGCCTTTCCAATTAATTAAATCACAATGAAACCTTTGACAAGAACCAGTAAATCATACCTAATAGAAAACAATAGAATAGAGCCGGCCAATAATATCAATTAATTGAATGGTCGATCATCATCAGTCAGAGAGGTCGCACATTTGTCACGCCGGGTTCGGGGACCGATGGGCCCGCGTGGGCGCCGATCAATAACCAACATCGCTATAATTGGCGACATTCAATGAAGTATTGTTAAATTGTCGTGACGGACTTCATGTGGGATGCAAGTGCCTTTTTTTTCGCAATTGAGAGATTATTCACCAATCATCCTAATTCTATGACAAGCTCGAGTACAAGAGCACTGATCATTCCAACAGATAGGTATTCGGCGCCGTCATCTTAAAATAGGAATAGAATAAGTGAAAATAGTTTCGAATGTGAGTTACCAGTAAGCAGTGAGACGCCAAAATAACTGGCTCGTGACTAAATATATAGCTGTGTTATAATAACATTTTGCAGTAATGGAGGCTCAGAAGCAATGTTTGTCTCAACACGTTTATTATTGTCGCGTTAGATATCAGCCGCAGTGCAAATGTCGCCCGTGTCGGATGCACCGGCGCGATCTCACAGCATTTGATTACACATTATGATATTACAAAAGCTATTTGTGCTTGCGTGGCTGTGCGCGGTGAGACACGCGGGGGTGTGCGCCCGCGCCCGCACAGTGAAAGGCCTGCACTCGCTATTACGTATCTATTTACAATTTTTATAGCGCAATAACGATGCAATGAGATTTATCTCAACGAGATTATTTTTGCAAGGAATACGATTTGTTTGCTTCTAGTGTACATTTTACGGTCTTCTTTATGGCTCTTACGATTGAAATGTTTGTAATATAATGAATTTATTAGTGAGTTGCTCAATATTACAGTACCTACTCGAAATTATATTGATACGATTACACATTAATCTTCACTCGTATAACAAGTCAATTACTAGCGATAGATCAAACTGTCAGCTCGCTGAGATCCTGCAGTATGAATTTCCTCATAAAAGGCTGCAATTATTTATTATTCATGACAGCTCATTAATATGTATGCGCTTAATTAAAATAATTGACACCTAAATGCGAGAGTGGCTCCTAGTGGCGGAATTAGGTCAGTTAGCGAACTGTGGGCGACAGCCGCCTGCGACCACCGGCCACCATTATACCATTCATTTCAGTAAAGATACTATCTAGGTAAGTGTATTAATTAATATCCAGATAAGTTGATCCTAAGGTTTTACTTTTTTATGTTGTGAGCTGAGGATGTTAGGTTGTAGTCGTGACCCCATGATTACGAGCGTCCCCCGTATGCTCGCAATCATGACGCTCGACATGTCGACGTACGGTGTTCAACTTTATTTACATAAATATTTACAATAATCTTACAAACTCGTCATCATTTTCATGTATTATCCTTATCCCAATTTTATTTGGGATTGGCGCAGCAAATGTTCTCCTTCCATACTTTTCTGTCTGCCGTCATCTCAAAAAAATTATCATAAAATTAGAAACTATCTGAGTAAAAAGCCATCACTCAAAACTATGTGAAATCAAGTAATTTCGCCAGCTAACTTACTTTAAAAAGGATGATTTCCAAATCCCCAACTTTATGAGCTTTTGACCCGTGCAATTGCTTTTCAGAAGACCAAGATAATTAAATTAAGTAGGTACATAAGTATTTTTTGAGGAAACTGTCTTCTCAATATGTAATGTTATTTATTTATCCAAAATAAATCGTTCTCTGACGTTATAGCAATGAGCATACGAACTCCGGAGAATATTTCATCGACATAAAACAGTCGGAATAACGTGTAAATGAGCAAAAGCTAGAATCGGTTTTTCTCACGATTAAAATAATATTTATGTTGTATTTCGGCGGAATGTTCGGATTGAACACCGACTGGCGAGCAGCTTGAAGTGATGCCAATCATGGCTCCTCGCTTCCGCTCTTCCAATAAAAACAGTACGTTTCGATTTAAAATAAACATTTACTCCATACTTCTGAAATGCTTACATAATTTATGGCCGTACCACAATCCGTCTGTACCATCGCTGAACTAAAATTATTTTTCAACAAAGATCGATTACTTTGTGTAATTGAGATAACTAATAGAGAGAACAAATTATGTAACCCCAAAATAAAAATAATTACTCCAAAACTTTTTGTTACTACCGATCTTGACAGCCGAAATTCTCCGCCACGCCAAATAATTTTTGTACAAATTGTGCAGCTGACGCGCTGTTACCTACTCATGAAAAAAATACTGAAACGTTGTTTTGTTTTCTCGTTATTAACAATAGCCATTGTAATTATTTCCTTGTGTGACTTCTTCGAATACGGTTTGTCACTCACGGTATGTTTCTTGGTCAATCAATTAAATTCGTGTCACATACCTACATTTTTACAAAACACCGAAAATGTGTTTTTGTTCAAATGCTGAAACCAAATGAGATGCTCGAAATATTTCACAACACCGACGACTAGAGGCTGAATAGTTTCATGATTGTGGCAGTTAAATGATAATTCGGTCGTATTGATAAATAAACCACATCACTCGTACTCTCGAATTGCGAAAAACTGAGTAATGTGTACGCGTGCGCATCCGACGTATGATACAGATTTATTGGAATTGAGGTTGAGGAGATGAAAATAACGAATGTGTGCTAATCACCTCATTTTACATCTGCAATTCAGTCCAACCTAATACATAAACAAGTACAGACTAGCATCCAGAATGTCTATATCGCGAAGCTGTCTGGAGCGGGCTGAGTCATGCGCGTGCGCCGGTCGGGGTGACGTCCCTGTAAGAGAATACCATATATGGCAGGCAGTCGCCGGCAGGTAATGCATCCCCGATCAGTGAGCGATTATAACGCAACGGAAGCGGCTGAAATTAGCAGCGCGCGCGCATCGGGCGGACGGGGCCGCTGCCAGCCGGGCCGCGCCGAAACTAAATACCCAAAAGCGTTTGTGATCGCGCGAGCGGTTGCCAAATATGGCACGAATCTCGGGTTTCGCGAGGCGCGCGCGCCGCCGAGCTGGCACAACACCAGCCACTGCAAAAACGCTCTCTGTTCCCGTCTAAAAACACGTAAAAAACGTTTTTATTTCTGTAGCGAGCGGCCTCTAAATTTAGGCCGTATGGAAACCGAAAGTAATACGAGCGATTTTGGTTGGGGCCGCGTTGTCTGTATTTAGATTAGAGCGGCGCGGGCGCAGCTCGGCGCAGTGCGCGACTCGCGACTCGGGAGCCGCGCGACTCGCGACCTCCGCCGCCCGCGCGAACACGCCGGACATGCGCGCGCGCACGCGTTATCAATTAACAGTTTTGTGATATTAGTGCACAATATAAAGGATTTGGATGTCACAAATGTTGCCCGAGGGCGGAGGTAAATACCTGTGCTTTTATCTTACAAGTTTTCATTCAAGGAAATTAAGGTATTAAAGTGTTTATTGTTGAATCCTGAAAGAAAATAAAATAATCGTCTTTATTAATTAAACGCACTCTAGAATTTACCATTGTATTTTCTAAACAGAAATGTGTTTGAAACAAAAATTATGCCACTGAAACTAATACTGAAAATTAAAATGACAGTCAGTAAATTAAGTCGGATATTGAACATTACCATAGTTTACATTACGTTGTGTTGTAAAATCATGAATAAAAGTAGTCAAACTAATTATGGTGTTGATGTTCTCAATAAACACTTTAGTTGTTATCAGTTAATTAGAAGTGCGTTGTGTCAGTTAAAGTAACCCGGTGGCTTCGTTATCTCTCTGCGAGTGTTATCACGCGCGACGATACGCGCGAGTCTATTGATTCCGAACTTTATCACTCTCTGTTAACTCAGTAAATAGTTAATTTTAACCGCGCAACTAACACTTATTTATTTTTATAAATAATTCATAATGTTACACAGTTTTATTTATTCAGAATCTAGAATGCTGATAAAGGTAATATACATAAATTGCGGACTTCCGAAACTTAAGCTATTATTAAGTGAAAATAATTTGGTTAGGGTTATTTAATTCATCTTCAATGTAAGTTTCATTTTACCTATGTAGTTTAGATGCACTTTACCTACCTCTGTTATCTTCACACCTACCTTTTCCATACAATTAGGATAATATCTTTTTTAACTTATAAATTATCTAGGAAATATCTAATCAAAGAGGAAATAGTACGTCAGAACTTGATTATACAATTAACTTAAAATAACTATCATATGATGAGATGATAGATAAGTGATTAAATCACAGTGTGAGTTGGTACATAGCTGTCGATTTCCGTCATAGGAAGGTTAACAATTAAAGCCGATTGTCATTTGTTACCAATGTGTTAAATAAATGTCAACCTCACTAGACTCATGTGAATGTATTCTATGAAAGAAAGTAAGGTGTAAATTTTATCACTTATGTCATGGAGTCACATCTTTCTCTTCTCCTCGGTCCGCTGATTGCTTCATTACAGTATCTGTGTCATGTGTGCGCAGCCAATCAGTCTGTGTGCGGTGTCACTTACCGCAGGAAGCTCCCTGTGCGCTAGTCCTTATACGGCAAGTGTCAAACAGTGGTGCGTCTGAGCATCTCTCGCACCGTTGTGTCAACAGCGCCGAGGTGCTTTCTGTTATCACTCCGGTTTCGGAGATGTCGAGGTGATCGCATTGTTTGTCAGATTGCGATACCTCTCAGGGTTAACTGTAATGAAAACTTCAAACTGAAAGGTACAGTTTATTGGCTGTTTTTCAGTAGGCGTTATTTCAATAAGTTACTCACACAAAGAATATAGTTGAACAAATGTTGCTAAGGTTACAGTTAATAATATTTTTGGAATTAATATATGTAATTATAGAGCCTATATCTAATAAAGACCCTTGTTATGGACTACACCTAATCGTTTCCACATTAATTATTAACACACCAAAAATGTGCGGCGTGGTCCGTTCAGGTATTTTTATGATCCTTCCTCTAAACTTCTCTTTCTTCATCGAATGCTTAATGCATCAACATATCCTTTTGTAGTGGATTTAATTCATTAGAGATCATGTCATTCTTAACAGCTAAATTCCTAAAAGTCTCAAAAGGCATTTTCTCCTTTTCCGACTACACACATCTACGAACAGTAGATATTCCGATATGCAATAGACATTATTTACATCCGTGCATGACAACATTTCCAGTCGGCATCTCAATCCAGCGAGCCTATCTCCAATAAAATACGCCTAAAAGCTTAATCGTCTAAACTGCTAAGATAGCCAATAATGTTAGCTGACCATAAACTGTCGGATGTCAGATAGTTAATATTATGTAAAGCTACAAGAGCATATCGTTTGTTTTGGTCAACGGTTCGCAATTCGTTTCCAAAACGGTCATAAATAAGTTCGCGTTGGTCCGGAGCGCTCCTACGCGCGATATGATTCACGCCCGCGGCTCCGCCTGCCCTACATGGCAGCTATTAGCATTCCCTTTATGCCGATCTCAAATTAATAGCTAGTTGTTAAACCGACTTCACTCAAATTTTGGAAAGCGAAAATATAAAAACTCCAAGTTTGTAATTATTTATTTATGTCGTTAAAATGTACTGCAGGCTTGTAATTGGTGATGTAATTGATTCTTTGTAAGTACCAGCTGTTTGTAATGATGTTGATGTGTAGAATATTTTTTCAGAATTTCATGATTCAGTGTTTGAACTCATACAAGTCATCGGTCCCAAGTTCAGCGACCAATACACGGTACAATGTACGTAGTAGGTACGATAGTACGAGCATCGCTAGCCCGTGAACAGTCACAATTAAGTGCGACAAAAACAAAACAAAACATAAATCAAGTCAATCGAAAACATGAAAAGGGACAGCAGACATGATAATGAACTGTTGGCAGTCCACCACGCTAGCGCCGGAGCTCATTCACGAGGAGCCAGGTGGCGCCACATACGACACTCGCCTGGAATTGTTTTAAAGAAAAACTTTGCGCCACCTGTTACAGCAATGCCAAGAACCTGTAATCACAAGTAAATGAACTGTTAAGAAGAAGTGCGTGCGCGCACATGGCACAGTTGACTAGCGCGCGTGACGTAGCCTGGCCCCGCGCCAGGGCCCGCGTGACGTCACACGCAGTAAACACCCGCTGCGCCCGCGCCGAATGTAGGTAACGATGACTCAGGGAGACAAGGCGCGATACGCTTCACACTGGCCAATTGGGAAATTAATGTAATGTTACTGTAACTAAACAATAACCAATTACAAATGAACCTTATTGTGAATAATGCGGTTCATTTTGCAGAAACAGATTGAAGATGTGAGTAATAAAATAAATGCGACTTCTTTTAAAATTAAACCAAATTAAAAATCACTCATAAGGAATTTTACTAGATATTATCAGACTAGCGACGCTTGATTAAAGGTTTTTCTCGCGGAACTTAAAACATAAAAGGAAGGATTATTGTAGGTAAATTAAGAGTTTTAAGTAGGTACTTAGATATTTTGAATTACTTATAAAAACATTTTATTTGTCTGATTCTGCGGTGTTTGCGGTTAATAAGAACCGCAACGTGTAGGTGACTATTTCGGCTATCTATCAAACTCTTGTGGCCTGCCGTCGTTTTCGCGGTGCCGATGACTGAGCTGTTGAGGAAACTCAGTGGCTATGAGTAATTATTATATTAGTGCCTTGTTAATAACCTCCTTCATATTTCCGTTCTCATCACTTCTATATTTGTTTCATTGAGTGCGGCTTTTACTGACTTCTGTATTTTAAACTAGACTCCATTTATGGTCAAGTCTTTTGAGATGTCGCGAATCGAACGTGGGATTACCAGTCATTTATTTAAGTAAAGAGTAGGTACCTAATGAGTAAGGTCATGATTTTATTGAACTCATAATTTTCCTCCTTCCTTAGCCTAGCGGGTTTTTCAGCTTTTATTGTTCTTTGTTTCTATATTTTCCTTATAAGGACTGCGATCAGGCGTAATTTGATGAAAAATCACAATTTGCAAACAATGACTTACCTACCATTTTAGGAATGAATCAGAAGTTTCTTAGGTACTGGAGTTAAATTCATCAAGGGTTTGTAAAAATTAAAGGCAAAAAGCGATATTCTTTCGGAAGAAGAGAAGAAGTGAATGACTTCATACTTATTTGGATACTAAAAGCTGATCTAACACGATCTTCAAAGCCCTTACTTCCGCATGCGGGGTCGCAGATTGAACAGGGATACTTACAGGATATATACTAATGCGAACGACTAACTCTCTCTACCTACTGACCATAAGAAAGTAGGAAGCAGAGTTTTGTAATGTTACCTTATGACGTTTAATAGGATGTTGGATAGTGTTGTAAATACTCTATTTGGGACTAAGAATTTCAAAGTCGTCTCTCTTGGATAGGTTCTTCATGATTAACGTCTTCCCAATTAAGTCGAAGACAAAACAAATCATTCTCAGAGCCGCTGAAAAGGAAGCCAATAACAATAAACAAATATATAGATATTATGGCAATCACAATAATCTTGCTAAATGTAGCATCTGCCTTAAAAGTGAAGGGTTCGGTATCAGCAGTTTATAGCCGCCAGTCGGCAGTTCTTATGACTCACTCCGTATTGTTGTGATTCGTATCTCATAAATCTTACTCGCATCTTCGCGTTGTGTATCGTAACGTGCGTTATTTATAGCAGTTTTGTACTAAACTCTCGCCAATTTTTATGCAAGATTTCTTCCTTATGTTTGACTGGCAGACTGCCACCGCGACACAACTACGCGATGCACTGTTGTGAGCTGCGATTCTTACACAGATATTTTGCTACTCAATGTACAGTGAATATGTATTAGGTAAGTAAATACCTTCTCGGTAGATACACAGATTCAGTATATTAAATCTGTTTGGTAATGAGTTTGCTGATTAGCTGAATGGATTCGCTTCCTTGAACAGAATGTGCACGAACGCGGCGAGTTAACAGCGAAAGTGTTGAGCCGTCATTATCCGTCACGCAGAGTAAATTATTGTGAGAACGACGCCAACGCGCGCTCACTCGGGATCGCTGTGTAAACATGCTCAGAATGTTCACTCAATATCATCTAGACCAAATTAAAATATTTGTTTGACAAGTCCATATGTCTCGCGGGCAGTTTATTATACTTACTTAAGAAAGTGGTCTTGCTTATGTTAGGTAACTAATCAGAAGAAACCCATAGAGTGGACGCAGTAACCTATAGGTACCTACACTATACATAAGACACCAGCGTCATTTCAGCATGAGTTTGGATTGGATTGAGAGCTCTTTGAATTGGACAAAGGCCTTTACCACAGATAACCTCAGTTAATTAACTGAAACAATAATCCAATGTGAGTCCTTAACCATACCTATGTGCTTAATTTTCGCGTCATGCTGCCGAAAACGCACATCAATTGGGTGTCCTCCGCCTTTTCCAAGAATGTTAAATATGTAGCTAATTCTCCTCCCACGCGAACCGCGGGTCGCATCGATGACAACATTACATTCTTGTTGAACACCGCTCGAATTAACGAGATTTGTTCTGTTTTTATTGGCTCCGTAGTTGAGGTATATCTTCTCACTTACTATGCAGTGCAGTCTCGCTGTTGCGTAAGCGTGAACCTGAAGTGTTCCTGAATTATGTCATACTGTGAGTGTCATCACGTTTGAATGCGGTGCGCGTGATTCACGACGGCCATGGATTTTGTGGAAAAAATATTTTTTTCTGGCCATCGGTTAATTTTAAGGACAATTGAGTTAACACAACAACACACTGCTTTGTAAGAGATCTTTTTTGAATGCAAGGTATAAAACCTGTCAATTATTTGAAAATCCTATTTTCCCAAACTTTCGTAGTCTACCTCATAATATATAACTGACCCGCATTCATTACGACCAGAGCGTTGAGATTACTCAAGCCTGTCACAATATGACAGATGTAGTCTAACATCTATTTCTGAAATAAAAGAAAACGTCCACATTGGAGAACAAGTGCGTGTTGTTGCGATTACTCGGTGGCATCAGCTGAAAGCTTGTTGCGAAACCGGCGCGTGCGCACAGCGGCGCGGCCATTCCCGGTGCGAGTATTTCGGGCCGCACTCGAGCCGCGTCGGGTTTCACGCCTTTCTGCCGAGCCGCCGTACCCACTGACACACAAACATACTGTATTTTCAGCCTGAGGCTATGATAACCACGGCTGCGATAGTTTAGATGCCCTAATTCCTACGGACTAACTACACGCTTCGCGCAAAACCGGTAATATTTCGCCGACAGTTTCACACATTTTTTGGAAGCTCCTACTGCGAGGTATCATACCAACAGAGAGACATTTATTACTTCACTAGCTACGGGTAAAAATATTAAATATCTGATGCATTTTCACGAGATAAAGTTTATCTGAGGGAGTTGACTGTTATGTTGATATTAATTTTCTAATGCTAAAGTGAGTAGTTTTAATAAGTTCTGCGATAATTGTTATAAACTGCATTTTCCGGCTACAGAAGAGGTCCGCCGGTTCAATACACGATATATTGCATTAGGGTGTAATCTACAATGAGATGATGATGATCTGGTACGCATGCGTAGTAAACATAAATGATTTACGAGTAGACAGCGCACCTCTCGCTTTTACCTGACGTCGGCTTTACAAGCTAAACACGTTAAACGTGTGTTTACATTAACTGTAGATGCTTCATGAATTTATTCATGATATTGAAGAGTTTGTTGTTTCTGATATGTAACATTGTAACTACGTAGGTTTTGTGTGATAGGTTTATTAAAGGTTAGTGAGCCATTATATCAGGTCAGTAGGCGCTTTAGATTCAGATAAGAAAACTTATGTAACGCTGTTAAAGTTATGTAGGTGCGGTTTAAAGTAGATGACTAGATGTAATAAGGCACATAATAATTGTCATCATTAAGAAATTCTAAAGGGTATTTTCAAGTTTGAGTTTTATTCTAATTTGTATAAGCACTGTCTGTTATAGAAATAGTGCGCTCTAACATAGTGCATTATTGAATTGCGGTGCGAGATAAACCTGTGTGTCGTACTCACGCGGCCGCTGTCGGCCGATGTGGGCAGTAGCATTCAGACAACCATTACAGTGCAACTATGAATAGCACTTAATACCTGTGTCATTAAATTGTAATGAAATACATTACCTATTCATGCCTAGAAACAATTTAAACTTCGCTATAATTGCTCAATTAAGGATTTATGTTAATGTGCAACAAAGGACACCAAATGCCGCTCGATCCTTAGATATATTGAAGTCGGATATTGTTGAAATTTCAATTTATAAGTAACGTGTAATATGACAAAATAGCTTTTAAGGTACTGATAATATTCCCTGCGTCCCCAATTTTGACACAAATGTTGTACCTATGGCTTCCCGAGCCCATTTCTATCTAACGTAGATAAGATTAGTAAGCTGTTGTGTTGGTTGTTTCAGAAGTGATGCGGCGCGTGGCGTGCGGCGACGTGTGTCCTACGCCGCCGCCCGCGCACCCGCCCGCGCCGCAAGCGCAACAAAGGTAAATAACTACTAGATATCCGCTCACATTCAACTCTTACTAGAGTGCCTATAATTATAACAATAGGACCAAGTCCATGTTAGTGTGAGAGTGAAGGGAACGGCAATAAATATCAACAACAGTTTCAGTTAATTATATGATATTTTGTCAATGACTCGTAAGCACGCAGAACATATTGGGTGTTCTGGACACGATTGTGTTGTTTCAAGTCATGACAGCAATGGCAGGAATGTTATGGCTCACATGCTCCAAATACAGTCGTGGTCACATAATTAAAGACACCCCGTGACTCGTAGTGAAATAAATAGTTATGGTACTGACATGAGCTTAACCACGGTATAAAATGTAATGTAATTATTATTAAAACAAACATTACATTGTGTTCTTTAAATTAAGGACAAAAATATTTACTTTGACGATTTAACGCTCTATGGGAAGTGAACACTAACTTTTGTAGCGGATACTTGGCTGGTCAGCTAATTAAAGACAGTAAAAGCCGAGTTAAGAAAAAAAGAAAGATTGAAGTAGTCGCCATACTAAATTTTTTAAGTGAGTAAAATATTTACGAGAACACAAATTAGATAATAATTGAAAACCGACGCCAAGGAAAACTTGTCCGCAATGAGACTTTAACAGTGGTGTTATAAGGATATACATACACATTATACCGTACTGTTTTTTTTAGAGTCATCTGATGCTAAAAGGACGAAAATTGTGTCTGCAGAACTTTAAGATGACAGCCGGGTCAGGAAAACCTGTAGTGCATGTGTATCGGGAGATGTTACTTTGGGAAAAGCACCGCATGTCCATACTGTAGTTGGTGTTTTCTATCAAAGGTGAAAGTTGCTCTGAACAAGTATTGGAAAATGTCAATTTTATCAGAAAAAACAAAGGGATTTGATGAATTCTAAAAAAAATAATTGATTTTAGTCACCTCCAAAACATGTTATGGAACAAAAGTAGGTACACCAAGAAAGTTCTCAAACGTAGGAGGCGAAAATGTTATAGTGTGGGGCTGCTCGCCACTGTTTAGTATCAGAAAGGTACTATTAAAAATAGGCGAATTCAAGTACTATAATATCAGAAACAAGCACATTGTTATAAATTACCGGTCATTAGGACTTTCCAAATTAGAAAAGTTCAGAAAAACACTGCAAGAGTAGTAAAACAAATAAACGATGATTATGATTATGATTAAAAATAACTCTTTGATCGGGCAACTTATGACGGTTTTGGCTTATTATTATTATTATAATATCGATCAATTTCACACAGATTTTAATTAAACATGAAAGAAAATTCCCTTAACGACTTCTACTGACCTAAAACTGACCGCTTGCTCGTTCAGGGATGTCATACTGTTATTGCGGTAAAAGGAAATAAACCAAATAGTAATACTTATTGGAATGTTAATTATAGTGTAGGGAATATTGTTGTAGAAAGGTAACTCCAATAATATTAATAATTTGTATTTCTTCCTCTGAGCAAATGTAGTGTCTTTTATTAGATGTCCAGGCCTCGTTATGGATCATACTGCCCGAGATTCGGATAAAGCGAAAAAAACTAGGTACGGGGGATTATTGAATATAGTCATTAGTTTTAACATTTCACAATTCCTTCTTAAATATTTTAAAATAGTAAAGAAAATTCCTATGGCAATCTGAAAAAAGAAATACAGATGAAATGCCCCGGTAAGTTAAGATTCCAACAATGTCTTTATAATTAGTTGTCCACGACTGTATATTCCTTGTTTGTGGTAAACAATGTTCACTATCAACCATATTGTATCTTAGAACTATCTACTTTATACATTCTTTAAATTTCACGTTTTTTTTTCTGTTTTCAGGACATCGGAGAACAAAGAGCTGTTACGTCAGCAGCTCCTGTCGGCCAGCAAAGAGCGCCTTGAGAAACAGGAGTCTCCCAAACCGAAGCACGCGCGCAACAGACAGAAGAACCGATGGAAGCTGAAGTTCCACCACCAGGCGCTGCCTCAGGAGTACCTCGACCACTACGAGCAGAGCCTGCAGAAAGCCAACGCCGCTAAACAGGCGCAGCAGAAGCACAAACCTGCGGACAAACCCAAAGCTGAACCAAACTTTGACATCAACAACTTCACTAACGAAACGTTCAAGATCTGGGCGCAGAGGCTGGCGGGCATACAGAATGAGACTGGAACACTGACCGTGCCACAAGTGTCCTCCATGATCAACATGGCGCCCAAACCGCCCACCAAGGACGAGAAGAAAAAGAAGAACCCCGCCATAGCTCCCAGCAAAATTGTCACGTACGACGACTTGCCGTATATGGGAGAGATGACACTGAACAACTCCAAGCCGAGGAGAGGACGGAAGCCCAAGAAAGCAGACATCTGCCACCTAATATATGAGAACTACGGGACTGTGGTGCCGGGACAACCGCCGCCCACGCAGGACCGACTAAACCAGCTCAACATGTGCCCGCCATTCAAGGGAACTGACAATCCACCAATGAGCAGCCCCAAAACTGACTTACAGAACAAAATTATCTCTAGTTTATTGGAGAGGAAGTTGTCACAAGAAAACAAAAAGCGACTGGAATCAATGACGCCACCTAAGTTTTCCAGCCCGGACGAGCCGATGCCCGAGGCGCCCGTCACCATCGCAGGGCCCCTTCACAGTGACGACGAGCCTCTGAATCTGTGCATCAGAGATTTACACGATCTTAAGATCCAAATACAGAAAAAGTTCGGGAACATTTACTCGTCCCTACCTGAAGTTAAGACTGAAGTAGAAACTGAGAGTTCGGAGCAGGACGGCGTGAAGGCTGAGCAGCCTCCGAACGCGATCTCTGTCATACAGCGGAACACGAACCTGTCGCCGGTGACGGCCAGCAGCTCGCCCGAGCTGTCGCGGCCGCGCAACGTGTCGCCCACGCTGTCGGAGCCGGCGCAGTCCTCCGCCAGCCCCGACAGCGACGGCAAGTTCCCCGGCTACGTGTACTGGCCCAACGCCGGCATCTACATGCACCCGCTGGCGCTGCAGACGCAGCTGCTGTACTACCGCCGGCTGGCGGCGGCCGGCCACCTGCCCTTCCCCGGCGACGCCGACAACCGGGGCTCTGCCTCCACCCCGAACAGTGTTAGTGAAGTGTCAGAAAACTCTTCCGTAGACGATAACAAAAATAAATTAGTGCTCAAACAAATTTCAGAACTGTTAGACCCTAAAGTGATAAAACAAGTGGAGGAAGCGAAACGGAGTCCAGATCAAACCAAAATGAAGCGAGTGTCTCCGAACCCTGTGCAAGGCCCAGTGAAGAGAAAACGCTCGGCGATATTCATCCCGCCGATGCCGAGCAAGACCAGCTCCACCACGCCTACCACGGAGGTCAGCATTTGTAAGTTCAAGTTCACCGGAGGCTCCAAGCCTTCGTTGCAAGAGAAGAAAATGCTGTCAGTTGACTCCGGCGGCAACTTCAGATATTACAGCGGCACAGGGAACAAGGGGAATAAAGGTTACGAATATTTACAACGGGACTCAAATCAAGGCAAGAATGCCAACGCTGCAGCGGAAACGTCGACGTCACAGCCGAAAGTAGAAGAGCAGAGTACGGCTCTGAGCAAAGAAGACTTGAATAAAAAGAAGAGGAAATCGAGGAAAAGTTTACAGCGAGAGAAGCTAGAGCAGACGTTCAAGGAAAAGGGGTTTTTGATACAGACGCAGCAGTTGCAGTCGGCGGAGGGGGCGACGTACTGCAAGTTCCGGCAGCTGAGGAAGTTCACGCGCTACTTGTTCCGCAGCTGGAAGGACTACCTGCCCGGCGAGCTCGAGGACGCCACACACGCCTCCGCCGAGCACCCCGCGCCGCCCGCCCCCGCCACCCCCGCCTCCCCCGCGCCGCCCCCCGCCGGCGAGGCGCGCGGGGAGTGGGGGTGACGTCACTCGCTCACACATGATGACGTCACACTCGCCGCTCTGGCTCTGCACGGAAGGCTGCCGTGCTCACTGTACGAGGAGTTGAACCCCTTGTGCTTGTACATAACGTGAAGGTATTCGGACGCTGGAGAATTAACCCGGCCGCTGCTGACGGTCGAATAATGCATTTAATAATCGTGTTTAGTGAGATTTTAAAACTATTAATTTGTGTTGTTTTGTTCTTGATCGCCACTCCGTCCATATTGAATGGTTATTATCTTACTATCTTCGCTTTGGTTTAAATTATTTGTTGTTTATTATTATAATGTAAGTAAATGTATAATTGTGTAATGGTGTTTTATATAAATATGTACGAATTTATAATCCTATAACGGCTCGGCTCGTTGAAAGTACTGAACTTGTGTATAATACTGTATGTACTTATTTACAAATGCCTAATATTTATTATTGTATAGTCAAGTTTTATAACAAAACTGTTGTAAAGACTAGATAAGACTACGTTGGGCGCTATTAATGTTGTTATAGTTAAACACTGGAGTACTAACATAACTAGTCACGTGACACACCTCTAACTTAGCTGTACTTAGCGTTAGGCGATCGGCAACCTGTACATATTGCCAACCAGAGGCATTCTAGTCATTAATGTTAAGTTTTATACATCGTTGTTATTAACTGCTGCTCTATTGTCATTTTATTTAAAATGTTTTCGTAATTTTATAATAAAATATATTGTTTTGTATACAATAAACTTTATTGCAAAAAAAAAACCACTTGATCCAGTGATTAAAATATAAAGCAAAATAATGAAAACAGGAATGTAATATACCAATTAAAACATTTAACCGAATCAATATTTTGTTTGATTTTGATAAAGGATCCCAAAAATATACTCGTCATGATTGTGCGACTGTGACACAACACCGTCGTACAACTATGCGAGTAACAACAATGTGAGTGAACAAAATGCACTTTATAAAGCCTTTGTTGCCGAAAATGGAACTCAATGTACTTCTGTGATGACAAGACCAATAGTGATTAATGTAAAATATATAAACTTAAACAAGTCCACTGTAGGCAACAAAGTAACCACATACCGATTAACAACGGCTCGCTGTACCGGCGAGCCTACACGCTGATACAAAAATAACTATAAAATATCTCTTACACGCTAACCTTCAAAAATCCATCAAAAACTCGACCGGAGTCGCAACTTGTGCGGAAACATCACAATAAACAAAGGCACGGATATATACTTCAATATTTTATATAAAGTATAGAAAAAAGATCTATATTATGTTTCTTCACTTAACTTTAGATAATGTTCTTAGGAACTACATAATTTTCTCAAGCTGTCTGCTCAAAATATTGGACTTTGTATAAACATAGACAATCGGAATGCCTGCAGGAATGTTAATTTTGATTCTGATCGTAGAGCAAACATGTATGATTGCAAATCTTTGATATAACAATTGATTAATAACAAGTTCTGTGCGCAAAACCATCAATAAGATAACAAGTCGTAAGAATGTAACAATCGGGTATCAAAACGATATAAAAATTCGACATGAGAACAACTAATAGACGTCAGAACTGAACTTCATTACATATCACACAAAAAGAAACATCAAAAAGCGAATTAAATTTTTTTGTTGAATGGAAGTTATGTTGGCATGATGTAATAAAGTTCAGCTCAGCGTGTCTAAGGTGTTTACGCCTTGAGCAGCGCGAGCGCGGCGGCGCGTACATGCGGCGCGGAGATGCCGTAGTGGTCGAGCAGCACGGCGGGCGGCCCGGAGCGCGGCACGGCGCGCACGCACACGTGCTTCACCAGCGTGTCGCGCTGCAGCGCCAGCGCTGACAGCACCGCCTCGCCCAGTCCACCTGCGAGCGTGATAATCATTTGTAAATGCCATAACCTCAACTTGAAGGAATACTAAACAAAATGCATTTAGCTGTATCTCCAAAAAAAAAAAATAGACAATAATTAATATTCCAAAAGTAGACCGGCATTGACAGTACGGTGCGAGTCCACTTTTTTAGACAATGCACAAAAATTTAAGTACATGATAATAAGCCTTTATAAAGATATGTATGACCAAAATTAGCATTCACTTTGTAACTAAAAATAACCCAGAAACAAGTACTCGCAAACCCAACACTAATAAAATATTATTATGCCAAAACTCACACAAAATATGAAAAAAAAAGTTGTTGAATACTAACCGGCTTGGTAGTGGTCCTCGACAACGACGACCCTGCCGCCGACAGCCTTGGCGTGCTGCTGCACCGCCGCCTCGTCCAGAGGCTTGATTGTGAACGGGTCCAGCACGCGGGCCTCCACGCCTATTGGGAAGTTACAGTAAATACAGTGGTCCTTTATTTACTTCCAAAGGTATTAATAGCAATTAAGAATTTGGAACCTAAAAATTGTTGTACACAGCTATAAACTATGGTTACAGTACATAAATAAGTCACATTTTAAGCAAGGTAAAGTGATTAATGTTAACATCTACTATTAATG
This sequence comes from Helicoverpa armigera, assembly GCF_030705265.1. Lineage (NCBI taxonomy): Eukaryota > Metazoa > Arthropoda > Insecta > Lepidoptera > Noctuidae > Helicoverpa > Helicoverpa armigera. The sequence goes on along the minus strand of NC_087142.1, from coordinate 10,192,917 downwards.
AAAAAATACCCACGTCCGCAATTCGAACAGTATAAAAGTCGATGACAAAATTAAAAATATCTTAAACATGTTTCTGCTATAATAACTGTGTTTATGTGCATTACCTTAGTTGTAAAGAAACAAGGTGTAATGTAGTTACCTTCAGCCTTGAGCTTGTCGGCAGCGAGCAGACACTCGTGCAGCGTGACGCCGGCGCCGATGAGCAGCACGCGGTCCTTGGGAGACTGACGCACTATCTTGGACGAGCCCACCTGTGCAGACAATGTAGTGTTTGTTATATATGATGTTTAACTTGAAATAGCCATATTAGGTGGCTGTTTTATGTAAAATTTAGTTGGGCGTTGGGAATATGCTACGCAAAAGTAAATGTCTCTTGTATAGTAGATGCTGATTGTAAGGCTCCCCTTATCAACCGACCTTGATTAAACTGCAAGGGTTTTCACAATTTTGTATTAAACCCGTGTTTGAGTCAGCGGTCGTATGATATAATACAGTGCATAACTATAAGGTGCTTGTCAACATTCAATGTTAATTTACAATAAATAAGAAATAATAGTAATGCTGCTTACCTTGAAGACCTCGTCGTTGGCGTAGAGGATGGCGGTGTTGGGCCGCGAGGTGCGGATGTAGCAGATGCCCTTCGTGTTGGCCGCCAGCTCCACCGCTCGCTCCGTCGACACCGCGTCACTGTGTACATGGCATTACTTGTTATATTGTGAGGAAGAGTATATAAAATTACCACGCCATCCGTACAATATTGCACCCATATTTAGTGCCGTTCGTGTTTGTATTTCGGAGATTATACAGAACATTTTTTATGGACGGACATAAGTTTCCATGAATCGTGCTCCGCGGTGACTCGCTCAGCGGCCGGGAGTTAAGAGTGAGGCTATAGCTAGAGCGGTAAGGGCCGCGCTATAATACTGTTAATGATGGAAATATAAGCTTATAATGTACTGACGAGGGGTAGAAGACGGTGGCGGTGGGCACGGCGCGGAAGAGGGCGAGGTCCTCGAGGCCCATCTGACTGGGTCCGTCCTCGCCGATGCTGACGCCGCAGTGCGAGCCCGCCAGGTTGATGTTCGACTGGCTGATGGCGCCCATGCGGATCTACAACAAATATTATTTATTAGAATAATATTTAAAAGATTTTAAACATGTCCTTAGGTGACAGTTTTATAATAAACATACGAATGTTATTTGATGTTAAGTGTGTTTATGACGTACTAAGAATAATCTAATGGACCTACTAAACCAAACAATATAACTTTTACGAATAGGCTGAATTTTTTGCGAGACCAGAAAGTTGTCTCAAAATGTGTCAATAAAAATTGATGTTAATGCAGCGTTTAAGAAATGTGAACTTATATGCATCAGTTTGTATTGTAATAGAAGAAACATACTATACATATAACATAGAAGTTACTAAAAACATAAGAAAATAAAATTTTTTCGTCACATTATGCATACATATAAATATTTTCTACATACATTTGTTGTCGAAAATTGACGTATTCTGAACTATCAATATTGAACAACAAGTATCAAGCACCACAGCTGACCTGATCGAATGTCCTGGTGAAGAATGCGGCGAAGGTGGAGGCGAACACCACCGCCCTGTCCCTGCACGCGGCGCCCGTCGCCACGCCCACCAGGTTCTGCTCCGCGATGAAGCACTCGATGTATCTGAGGTACATCATACATGAACGTTATTTAATATGTTAAACAGCAAAAAGGCTAATCCAAATTATTGGAATCAAGAAATAAAAAAAAATAGATTAAAACAATTAATTCACGATTTGAAATAGTCAAACGAATGGAAACATTGAAAAAAACGTCCAAAGCGGTACCTTTCAGGGTAAGCGTTGCGCAGTTTGTCACTGAACGTAGAGTTCTTTGTGTCGCCGTCCAACGCGATCACACTGCAGAAAAAAAAATACATTTAAAGAAAATTTATTGCAGTATATGACCACAGAACTACTCAGGAAAAGATTAAGAGATGATGTTCAGAGAATTCTGATAATACCTTTCCAGGCTTAGAAATAAACTATTTTTGTATCCAAAACAAAAGCAAGAAAAATGCTAAGTTAGTTTTAATTTCATTCTACAAATGACATTAACTTTCACTAGGAAACATTCCAGATCCAGGTTTGTAAACCTCTTTCATCTTGTCTAGTACAAATGTCTGAATGCTACTGCCCACATCGGCCGACATCGGTCGCGTGAGTACGACACACATATAATATTGCACAGACTAATTGTAATGCACCAGATAAGTGCACTATTGCATTATGTAGCTGGTGCATGCCTTGAGGTAGGTTAATGAAACTATAGTAAATGTTCCGAGACAAATGGACTGATAACAGTGACGTGATAAGCCTTGCAATATTGTTGCGAGTATAGGTTCGGGATTACTGAGGCAGTTATTAGACTACATAGTAAATAAGATAAAATATTATTAGGAAGCAATAATATCGATATAGCACTTTGTTGTGTCTGTCTGATTATGCTGATAAACCAATACTCAAACACATATACAAAACATTACTATTCAAGTTTCATCTCATTACCATGAAGCTACTGTTACTTCATCAAAACATTATAATTATAAAATCTTTCACACATCTCATCCAAAACACAACAAAAATAAAATGATGCCTCAAAGCTATGATAATAGTGTAAGTCATTCTGTGTCCAGCAGTCGGACCACAAAAAGGCCTGCTTATAATGATATTATTATCAGTCCACATACCGCATGTTGGTGTCGGCGATCTTCTTCAAGGCAGTTCCATACGCGAGTCTCGTGGCGACGAGCTCCCCCGCCTTGTACGCGGGCGGCGCCGACAGCGTGATGTCGCCGATGTGAACCTTGGGGGCCTCGGCCAGCGGGGCCTTGGGCTTCAGCGTGATGCTGTTGTTCTTGATCAGGGATTGCAGGTGCTGCGGGGGAGTTTAGACTTTATTTGTGTGACCCTATGGTTGAATTTTTGTAGATTATGTTACATTTAAAGGTTCGATAGTTATGTTCCAAATTTTAGTCTGTGTTCTAGAGTCAAAATAACTTTTTTTCATAATGGTGAGGAATGTTGAATAAGAGCCCCGAAAATGTACATATAAACAATGCCATAACTTAATAAAAGAGTGAAGAATAAATAAAGGTGAAGTAAATGTATGAATGCTACTGCCCACATCGGCCGACAGCGACCGCGTGAGTACGACACACTGTTAATGTTGCACTAACTATTTATAATGCACAATACATTATGCATTAACGTATATTCAGATAGTGCACACATCGAAATAAATAGTAATAAACATGAATATTGACTTGACAAGACATCCCAAGTCACGCTTCGAACATTTTTACTAACAAGAAATTACCAACTAACCACCACCCAGCTTCCTCACTCAATGTTGTTAGTGTTACATTTACTCCCCGTTTTCATAGACTTAAAGGTCTAAATATATAAGAAATAAATAAAAGAATATAAGATTACCTTGATGATCTTATCACCATCAGCGCCCAAGGCCTTGCCGTGCCAGTTCTCCAAGTCCTCGATGCCGGGGAAGTTCTTCCCCTTGAAGGTCTTGGCGATGATGGCGGTGGGCTTGCCGGGGGCGGCGGCGGCCTCGTCGAAGGCCTTAACTAGCTCCGACACGTCGTGACCGTCCACCACGATGGAGTGTAGGCCGAACGCCTTCATGCGAGCGTCGTACACGTCCAACTGACGAACAAAGGTCGTGGTCAGATATGTATGGGGATATATCAGTATTTTTGAAAAGGATGTCCGAGTTCTGATGCTGGCATCACCATACGACAAATTGACAATTGTGATTGTACGAATAAGGGATTAAATTAGGACTTTTTAAGATATTACAATGGGTGTTCTTTCTGGGTGTTTAATTTTAGGGCATTGTTCAGTACTAAAAACAATTTTTCTTTTATAGTAACAGTTTAACTAGAATAAAAAGCCATATAGGTATTTTCTCATCCCACGCAAGCACTTGTTTTAGAGATCGATTCGATATTAGTATTATAATGTGCGACCAAGTGATTGTAAAAGTGCGTTGTCATCATTCAAGGCCAAATTTTCGCACTAACGTAACCGATTAAATCATATCTATTTGATTGCATGTTATGAAAACCAAATATTCAGTATTTATACGTTATCTTATCTGTATCGTACGCGATATGTGGCACACTGCATAGTGCCGGTAAAAGCGGTGTTACTATGAACAACATACTCAAGGCATATAAGAGGTGCCTACAAACAAATTAATAGTTTATGCCCTCTCATCTGGTATCCTACATATTTATTGTTATATGATCATATACAGATGAGATACCTATACATATACGCAAATTTCCTACGTTGTTCTTTTGTGTTATTATTTTTCCATATTTTTTGTGTTTTTGTATGTACATTTGCTTGTCTGTTTTGGTTGATATACCTGGTGCTGCAGCGAGGTGGGCTCGGACTGGCCGAGGCGGTTGACGTCGAAGATGACCACCAGGTTGTCTAGCTTGTAGTGGCTGGCGAAGTGCAGCGACTCCCACACGCTGCCCTCGGCCGCCTCGCCGTCTCCCACCAGGCAGTATACCCTGGAACACGAGGATATGATTGTCAAATGTTACTTGAAGGACCGATAAGCTACGAGTATGTGTGTTGTGAATGGAAAGTTTGGCATGTATTGGAGAATCTGATATACAACCTTGGCTAGCTGTTTTTGAAATTACAGGGTAGTAATTCAGTTTCCAACATTGCTGAATAAAGCTCCGCAGATCATAAGTTGCGATAAACCAATACACGCCGCGGGTGTCTGGGATCTAGTAGTGTTTAGGGGATCCCTCGGCCGGTGGGTTTCCTAATATCAATACTCTTTAAATCTTATAAACACGTACCTGTAAGGAGCCTGGTCGAAGTACTTGCCAACGTAGGCCATACCGGCGGCCACAGCCAGCCCCTGTCCGAGCGAGCCAGTGCCCACATCTACGAAGTTAAGGCGAGGGGTGGGGTGGCCCTCCAGGTCGGAGTCCAGCTTGCGGAGGTTCTTCAGCTCCTCCACGGGGAACAGACCTGCCTCAGCCCAGGCTGCGTATAGGATGGGGGCTGCGTGACCCTGGATATAGGCATCATTTTGGTTATTTAAAATACTTCCCACTATCAATAATTCCCACGGGAAGTTCCGTAACTGTAAATGACTATACTTGTTATTTTGTCTGTCGATATGTATACCTTTATTTATGTTTAAGTTTCGTGTTACTAACTGCAGTGCGACAGCAAGTTTTTGCAATAAGACACGACGGGACATCTTAGCATGCGATGTTAAAATTTCTGCAGTGAATTATAGCGTCGTATTGCGCTTGTCAATACTGCATACTTGGACCTTAACCTTGTCACTGGTTTATTGCAGACACTAAAACCTTCAATAACGTTTTTTTTTTTAATAGAAAATTACAATATAATGTGAGTGGAATGGATGGGAAGTTTCATTAGATTTCTAACTAAAACGCATTACTTTCTGGAATCTTTAGTTACATAAAGTGTAGGGAAGTGTTTTGAGGAGTCCCATAGTCCGGGTATATTAGAATTTGCTGCTTACATAGCTAGTTATTGTGCTTACCTTGGACAGAATGAACCGGTCGGCGGAGGCGTCCCTGGGCGCGGAGATCTTGTAGCGCATGGTGTGGAAGAACAGCACCGACATGATCTCGGCCATGGAGGCGCATGATGTTGGGTGACTGCAGACAACATTGAAAATTAATCTTAACTTCTTTACATAGGGCTCAAATTCGTATGAAGAGCGACACTACCACAGACATGTAGAAAATTGAACTTTACTGCAGTAAGTATAAGGCTCAAATTGGTTTGATTTTACAACATGAGACAATTTCGATTGAGAATATGATATGTTGAGTAGGAAGGAATGTTATTGATATCTTTTAGCTCTGGTGTTGGTATTTGGTTTGCCATTTTTATGTAGTTACAGAATTTTGTGCCTCAATTTCATTGTTGTGCAAAAGTTTAGACCATGACCATGTTATGTAGACCGAAACTATTGGAATACTAGAATGAAATAAAAAGGCTAAGTAATGCAAGAAATAAGTTTTTATAAAATTAAAAACAGAATAGTGATCAACGTATTTTCGGTCCTTCACCTTTTATTGGGGACCTTGAATAGACAAGTACTTACTTTTATGTTGATGTAAAAAACGGTTGATCATTACTAATTCATTACAAAAAACGTAAGGACTCCTACTAAGCTACATATGTCATAGAGCAGATGTTCAATTATAATTAATTATAAGTTATGTATAATTATTAATGATCTACAGTTAATTATGTATAGTGTATGAATGCTACTGCCCGCGGTCGACAACTGGTCGGCGCGAGTACGACAGACAGTTTGCTTTTGCACTCAACTGTACACTCATCTATTGAAGATTTTGTGTAGAAATTAGTTTTCGTGCTGTGGAAACTATATACCAACAGACATAGAGTATATCAAGCTACTACAAACAATTTTCAACTGTATTTTCAAAGCGCAAGGTTCAATGTTGATTGGGAATTGTACAGATTTTTAAGTAGCTTGGTGTGTTAGCATTTGTACTTAGTTACGTTAGTTACTCGGTACGTTGTAAATTGCGTCACTCTCTCGTAATTTATTGACGAGTTAAAGACAAGGACAAGTACTATGACATAAGTAAATTTGTTTCAATAAATTAATAGGTAATCAGGCTAGCAGTAGCAAGCTTGAAATTTAAATGCCTATTTATAGATTCTGATAAAATTTCATTCTGTAGTTTTTTAAACTTATTTAGACTTTCAGCGAGTTAAGATTAATTAACTAAAAAAGTACATAAATATATTTTAAGTTCATGGCCATACTACGAACCTTAGATTTTATTGCAATAAATAAAAATCTATACACATACAATTACTTTAGCTATCGTTCATATCACAGTAAAGATTTGTATTATACTATAATAAGATAAGGTGCATTGATAAACTTGTTTGGTATGTAATTTGTAGGCTTTTATATGCTGTTTATTATATAGTATGTATTGAGGCTTTGGGTTGCTATGCACAACCCATTTTGTAATTATAATAGGTGATATGCTATTGTAAGGCAAATGTTTATATGCCCATGAAATAACATGACAGTTTATTTATTCAATTGACATATTATTGAAGTTACATCTACATTCAAAAAATCTACTTTCCTTAAGTCAAACAAACCACATTTTTGCATGTCATCACATACAATATACATAATTACATAAATAGGATGTAAAGTGACATTATATAATTAAGTTTCATGTTGCATTTACATAGTTTAATCGAAATTAACCAGCAGGTGAAGCTGATAACAGCTATTTCAATTGAACGAAAACTGACAAATTAATAGATATTGTCAATAACCTTTACTTGACTTTACTGAGCACCTTGACGTCTCATATCAGTTGACCCTAAGATTGCCGTGGCTACAGAACCATTGGTTATGTAACTGATTATCTAAGACAGTTATTCTTAACTGTAGTTAACCAATCAAACCGTAACTCTAGTTAATTATAGAATAAGTAAATACTGTGAATTAAAAATTAATTAATAATGTAAATTATTGCATTTAATTGGGCAAGAAATATCTTGGAAATTAGCCACCGTTTAATATTTATTAGTCACTATGACTTGTATGGATAAGTCATGATTTGGCAAGTTTACATAAACACATTAGAAATAGGATCAGCATGACAAATTATGTACAAATAGACTTCTTTAGAAATATGATTTTATGTAAAGAATACCTACCTACTTAATTATTAATATCAACTATCAGCTTGTAACTTGTTTGTTCAGTAAAGGCTAACTTAGTTATTGTTCTCTATGATAATGATAAGATTTCAATCCCAGATTGCACTAAAGAATATTTTGCATACACATTGATAGTGAAAATAATTGTTAATCTAGTAAGCATTTTCAGTTACTAGTAACTAAATAGTTAAGTTACCTACCATGCACATTCAACTTACTCATGTCTACCTACATTAAAAAAATACCTACATAATATAGGCCAACCTTCATGTACTTAATGGAAAATTCTTATTAGCATTATTACTTAATAAGCATGTCAGATTCACAATAAACAATCGATTTCCTATGGTGCGTGAGCTTTGAGGGCGATGACCTTGGAGCCATGGCGTGATAGCAACCAGTCACATGGTTCTCATAACCTCCAAGGGAGGATCGCGCGACCACCGGCGACAGACGCTACCAAAGTACACCAGAATTGTTAAGTAAGCGACCTATGTGCCGCACAGACTTGTTGCCGGCCGGCGACCGCCGATAAGCCCTACAATAACTCTAATTTATGACAAAAATAATAAAAAAGGATAATGTCAACAAACAATGTTGCAACAACTTATTTTGATGTTCAGAACTACGAAACTACTAAGAATCTGTTCTATAGGATTCTAATAAGCAAGAAATCGGCACAATAACCTTCATAGGACCTTCAATAAAGCGGCGAATGCATTAAGGTTATCCACTTACCCGGACTTGGAGGCATTAGTAGCGACGATACTGTCGATCCTCAGCTTGTTGGCGATGTCTTTCAAAGCCTGGATGTCTACGTTCTTGTCGCCTTTCATCTTGGATGTGTTTTTTTGTGTATTTTTCAAACGAAAACTATAACCACGTTGTTTGCGACCGGTCGCTTGCCCGCCGCCGGATTCAATGAATTGACAAACGCCAAACGGACTGACAATCGCTGTCAGAGATTATTCATCAGTTTTTTATCGGCCAACGAACCTCTCTGTGCAACAGGTTATTTCTCTATACTTTTTTATTAAATTCAATTGGAATCAGTTTTAACTGATTGATCTTAGTTCATAAAAACAATTGTGTATTCATATATTATAATGGAAAATATTTCAAGTTAGTAAACAATCTGACGGTGCTGCCATCTCTGGTGCATCTTTAAGAATATTTTGTGACCAAGTTCTACAGTTTACCAACAGATGGCGTTATATGTATAAGTTCAAGTGTATTGGGAAAATTGAGCATGACCGGGACTGGTAATTCGTGAAACAGTCTATAACGAGATAGCCGGCTAAAAGTAAACAAATTGTCCAATGTAAATAAATGACTGTGTAAATTATTAAAAACAAAAAAACAATCTTGATCATGTGGGTCTTAAGCAACTGGAATATTTATTCTACCTTCCTATTTGAATTTTATTTACTCCTATTTTGAGTAACGGATTTACAGAAACTAACCAGATTTCCCTATATTTTCCGCTTCACCCCGTTAAACAGGAAGCCGATAACAACATAGTTGAGCAAAGGCCAGGCAGATGATCTACTATCATAATGTGAGAGTATACATGCATGCAATAATGTATGTCCCGGAAACCAGGAGTGAGCCAAGAACCAACTTTACCTGTGAATAGAAACCCAGGGTCCCGTGCGTGACAATGGAGTCCCCAAATCAAGTTGATAATGGCAGGGTTTAATTTCGGAATGTTGTTATTATCCCACAGCCATTTACAGCGTTTTTAAACCAAACGTATACTAAGTGAGCATCGAAGTTCAGTTGACGACTTTCCTCGACTCGAGTCGGATAGGTACAGGTCGAGGTGTAGGTTGTAAGGTTTTTCTTTGTAAACCAACCAGAAATATTAAATTTTTCCTCAACTTCGCTTTGGTAACTTTGATTGGCCATTTTCAGGCGAACTATTGTCTCGGGCTTCTTTTTGATCAAATCAACATTATTTGTACAAGATAGAAATCGTATACTTACTAGTCCTGAGTTCCTTCAAGTCCTTTGCACACTATTCATTTGTAATTTTATTCAATCTGACCAGTACTTAGGTACATAGTTGTGTAGGTGATTAGAGATTAATTACAAAGTTATATTAAAACCCAGAGTAAACTGATAAGTATAGGAACCTACCTAAACCGAAACATAGATACGTAGATAAGAGTGACAAAACGTCACGAAGAATAGGCACAGGTTACATACCAAGCAGTTTCTTAAGGACCTACAAACAATAAAATATACAAAGCGTCAAATGTGTTGGACATTACAAACATCGATAGCGCTTGTATTAAAAGCACTTGAACATTGTTTGAGTAATATCCGCCAAACGACGCGATCAAACGCCTGTCATATTGAATTGAATCCGAACTACCGATGCGGGGACATCACTAGAACAACCTTACAATTACACCCATTATCGCTTCTATTGCAATGGAATAGAGTTACAAATTGAATGTACATGTTGATAAAAACGTCATAATATGACAAAGTTCAACGTGCAGTCGTCTTAGCCCTTATTGCAGGGTAGTAAGGCTGGTTTCGCTGCGGCGATGGATGATGATTAATGTGGTTGAGTTTACGATAAAACGAGGGTGGCTATTCTAAATCGCGCTGACGTATCAAGCCGGACCTTTGTTCACCTGACTCCGTTGGCGTAGCGAGGATGTGACCATACCGTCAGGGCTCGTGTAGCGATTGATTTTTGATGTAGGACTCAATGTCTATTAAGTACAAGTTATTTTTATGGAATTTAAGATTTAGTTTAATTTTCGAATGCGTTCCAGTCTCTTTTTTTTGCATTTATAAGAAGGTTTACACAGATCTACTTTCTCACAGATTAACTTACAATTATTATTGGATAAGTAAAAACATTATTTTAAATAAAAAAACAAATCTGTGTCTTGTATGTAGCAAATATTTTAAACAGTGATACGCCAAAAATCAGCTACGCTACTACGACACTACGCTGCTACGAGGCTACGCTGCTACGCGCCTACGCAACGCCGAATAACGCAAAAATGCCGTCTGATAAATAAATATAAAAACAATAAAACTGTTGTCTATCGGCAGGGAAATGGCCGCGCTGGGCACACGGCGGCTAGGGTGACCATGATGTGAATCATCATAGGACATGTGGGATATTGAAGTAACTAGGTAAGTAAGTTAATTCTAGTTTAAATAAGACTAAAAATGTATTGTAAGAGGACACTAGGCAATAAATATAATCATTTAATTTTAAAAATATGGTATTCTTTTATTCATCATGTATAGATAGTGAAGAGAAGTACTTAAGTAAATACACTTTTAATGAAATCTAGTTTTAGTAGCTTCAACATAGCTTTTTTTTAAGACATAATTTTCTATGTCCATTCCTTTATCCCAGAAACATCCTCAAACATGGTGCATCCACAAGGGGCATCGCGGGCGAGTGGAGCCGGGGCGCGTGGGGGGCGGAGGGGGCGCGTTCGATGTTCTGTTTTCAAATTCAATTGGCCGGTGTCCCGGGGCGATCTTTCTCGGCGCGATTCCGAATTGAATATCAATAGAACGATACGACGAACGATTCTGTGGACATGACCGCTATTTTTCCGTTCGGATATTGTATTGATTGATCGTATCTACATGGCAGATTATGTTTGTTAGTTCTGCTGTTTGTAGGATTGGAGGTTCTTTATAGTTATTGATACCTGGTTATTTTCTTTCCTTACGTAGTTTGTAAGTAGGTATATTTTTCAATTGCTCGCTATAGTGTTGTGCACTTCGATTGTAAAATGATTAAACAGTATAAGTTACCCATTAGTCTCACAAATCCTAGATTTTAGAGAAAGATTTTTCAGCGAATTTTATCACGTAATGTCTTTATTATTCTTTTCTCAGTCACATCCACATTGAGAATGCATAAAACTAACGGTCAGCGCAAATATACGTTCGGATTTGTAAAATAGTAAAAAGGGCGAAGTTGTTCGAGTGTCGCCATGTTCGGTGCGCGTATCCGAACGTCCTCGCTGTCAGTGCCCCGGGGCTCACGTTTGAGACCGATGCTTTGATTCCTGTGCTAATGTTATGGGAAAACTAAACAGTTTCGCTTTGGGGGTTGGAGCCAGCTTACTTGGTGTATTTGTGATGTTTTTAAATCACCAGCTTTGAGTTAATCATGAGTCAGTTGACTTGGACTAAGTTATTTTTCAGGACGAATGTTGTCTTTACTATGAGAATGGACTTAGGTGTATTATAACATAAATGTTAAGAAGTTAGGTTAAGGGAAAAAGTTTGGGACAGTTTAATAACAAACTAAATCTAAAAACGTAATACTATCGGTTAAAGAAATTACCTGTTCATAATCCTGTATAATCTATGAGCACTAAGCACGGCAGCTTTTAAGCCTCAGCTCCCGGAACCGAAAGCGGGTTAATGTTCTGTAATGCGCATATCAACAGAGTTATTCGATAACAACTAATAAATTCGTTAACACGCCAACATCAATCATGCGTGTAATCCGCTAACATAATTACTTGTATTAGTTGTTCACGGCGGCGACGCGTGGCGGACGCGTGGCGGGCGCGTGGCGGGCGCGTGGCCGCGGTGACGTCACTAAAGGGTTACATGTTTGCAAACAGCACCAACCGTGTCAACCGAACAATGTTTACAGTGTCGGCGATATTAAAGGCTATTTGATTAGGATAATAGGATATCGGCCGATGTTAGATAAATGGGGATTACATTTGTAGCATATTTGATTATGTTTTGTGTTGTCGCGTCAGTTAGCCATGGGAATGGTCTTTAACTTTATTATCTGTGCACTTCGTTTAAGTTTATTTATTAAGTTAGGGGAAGGATAAACAAAATTAAAATGGGAGAACGTGTGACTGTTATAAACCATTACATGATTAAACAGTTGCAAGGATATTCCATATAGGTACAAAGCTAAAAAACAATAGTTTGGTCAGGATTTTTTTTTTGGTTTTGGGTATTTTTTTTATTCACAAAACACAGCTATCATTACAGGAATATCTCAAGGTGGTAGCGTGGTAACATAACTCCTCTATAATTTATTAATATAACACAGTACATATTACTTAGATACTCATTTTAAAGTAGTCACTAAATTACCAACAATGTCAACTGTTCTGGTAACTTTTCAGGTAGCTTTTGTACCAGAAGTTGATATTCACTTTGCAAGAAGGAAAATGCCAAGAACCAATATAAGTAATTGTAATTACATTCATACAAGTTTAGTAGCTACATGATGCTCTCCAAATTATTCCCACCACCCCTAGTAGTAGCTAGTAGATTATTTATTATATTTTTAACCTAATTTTAAGTAAAATTTCAAGAATGTTCTTTATTTTAAATTTTGCTAGTAGCTTATTTATTATATTTTTAACCTAATTGTAAGTAAAATTTTAAGAATGTTCCTTATTTTAAATTTTATTTTTTTGAAAATTTGTACGCCTAAGAGGCCAAACATGAATGGTAACTTTATTTTCTTGTGTAACAACCTGCATAACTATATGTACACCCATGTTTTTACAAATAAAGTATCTTGTATCTTGTATCTTGTATCTTGTACCCCTCACAAATAACACTTACTTAAGTACATGAAAGTTGTTAGCATCGAGAACTTTCCAGTTTGGTAGTAATAAGTCCGTCACAAACGTACACATAGTTCCAATGACTGGGCTTACAAACAAGTGTCTCCCTATCTGGCCACCCCCGGCGGTGACATCCTCGCGAATATTAATAAACTATCAATAATATTCGGCTTTGGTTACCCTTGTACAAACTACTAAGGGTACCGTATTTATAGATTGTTGTTTTTTTGGAGGGAAAACTGCTGAGATTGTTCTGAGCTTACGATAACAAGAAAAGTCGAAAAATCTCTCCCAATTTTAAAGCACCACTGAAAAATACTTCAAATAATGTCATTTTTATAGTATGTAAGTAAAAGTGACATAAAATATAAAAGTTGTGTATTGAATGATCAAAATCTGTCATATAGATCTGAATTTGTCTCCTAAAATATACAGAAGCTACACTATCAAGCATTGTTCTGGTAAATTAGCAATTGTGCTGCGATTGCTTTCAGTATAATTATTCAGAGACAGCACCAACCCTACAAGTACAACTCCTTACACTGAAGTACAAAAACTTACAAGTTCCTTACTTAGTTGCGCGGCATTAACTAGCATTACTTAAGTATCACTTAATTTATTGCCAAGTCATTGTTTGTCTATTTCGCTACACTTACTTAACGTGTAAGCACTTACCTATTAGTTGAAGGCCTACAAACTTTAAGTGTAACTAATATGTGCTTTGCTATGTAATTGTTATTATGTATTCCATCGAATGTTTAAGTTTCTATGGAAGAAAGGATAAGGTGGATGAGAAATACTTAATGAGCATAGCCTAGTGCACCTTGATTTACCTTGATGACAACGGTTAATGGTTGTGACAAGTGAAGGGAAACTTAATACGAGTTCTCGCGTACCGTTTACTTATTTCTATTTTCCACTATTCTATCATCTTCTGTAAAAAACACTCCCAAGACCAATTATTTCTTCCACATTATTCAATTAAAGTATTACTATTACAATAATTCATGAATAAATATAATGACTAAACGAGCCTTTTAAAAGGAAATTGAAAGGAGCAAATATGTTCTTCTGTAGAAGATTTTCCACGACTTTTTGGATTCAATAAATTATGACCTACCTCGCTTTCTCTCAATTTTGTTGGAGTCGGCTTCCGGCCTCACTGGACGGAGCTACTGCCAATCTGACATCCACAACCCAGTTACCTGAGTAACCTGATACCACTCGGTAAGAAGTAAATAAATATTCAATGAACTTATTTTCTTTGACAAAAAAACAGAGAATAGGCTTCATCATTTCCACATAGTGTGGAATCCGAGAAAAATATTATTGAAAGGTAAGTTTTTCAAGAAAGTAGGTAAATGTAATATTACAATTTCACTAGTTTTCATTTCAGATTAACGAAAAACGTATTTGACTTCAGACACATAGACGTATTACATAATGCGTGTGTGATAAACAAGTAAACAGCCTTAGGTAGGTATATAGTACGTATAGGAGGCAAATAAGTGCAGGTGTGGAATTAACCTCGGTCCGGTTGTTTCGCCGGTTACGACCTCAACCATAACCCCGCGTTATGGCTTGTATTATTATAACTTTTACCTTCCACATTACTCGCTAGATGTGCCTCACTTTCTAAATCTTTATGTAATTTATGTTATAATAGAGGAATTAAATTGTAATATTAAAAAATCTAATCATTAATTGGTGTATTGGAAGTATTTAAAGCCGGAGTACCGGGCTACCTATATTCCAACCAATGATTGCAATTTTATTGTGGACTAAAACTGTTGTAACTATTAAGTAATCTGTGCTAAAAACAACACATTCTGTAATTACTGCGACTGCATAACTGAAAAAGGATTTTACAGTATGCAACTAAAGTAAATAATTCGGTAGATACAGAAATGTTCTTATAAAGTTTTCACGGCAATCGAATTTTAGTTTTGCCGCTTCATTCAATTGTGATCGGACTTGTGGTCAAAGCATTTAATTACAATGGATAGAACTTTATTCCAGTGTTAAACACGATAAACCAGTAATTACTAACTTCCTAATAAGCCGGCAGCTATTACGACTATTTCCTAATTCATTGATCGAGTCTCTTCCAGTATTGCGCTAGTACATCATGGTCCCTGAGGTTATAAGTTACAGAGGTCTGATATTTATTCGTACGGTTCGATTGTAGTTTTATGTTCGGCCGTAAATGGTCTTATTGGTGCGCATTTGAATAATACGAGCAACGCCGACTGTTACTTGTAACGCGCAAAAATATTTACTTGTTACGCCGCTCTCATTGTGTGGGTGACCACTGTTTGCTATCTAATATATATGCTTATATAATTCTCAATTTGTAATTTTATTTCTGGTCATAGAATGCTGTTGATTAGCTAAAACAGAGACTCAGCTGCAATCGGTTAGATTGGAAGCTAATCAACATACTCAAGAAAAGGCTAGGCAGATGACGATAGCTAAGATATAATCAACTATTATTTATTTATATAAAATAATAAAAAATATCTAGTCCATTATTAATACTGCTGAGAAAAATAACTTATAAAAGTAAGTAGCTGTACTTACGCTTATTGTAACAGTTATATTTTCAGTTAATATACACTTCTGGACACATATATTGGCCCACCTTAGAGTTTAGGTTTTGATGGCCCCTACCGAAATATGATTGTTAGATTGAACAAAAACTGTTGATGCAGTTTTAAACCTGATACATTTTACCTTCTTTTTCGATCGTATTGTTTTAAATTTGAATTCAGAATACCATACGACATGGAGCTACGCCTAACAAGTCGGATATGTGCCTCGTTAAAGGCAATTGATTTTTGAATAAAAAACATGTTTTATCAAATAAAGGTTTAATTTAATAACGTGTGTGGCCTCCATAGGCATCTACCACAGCTCTCATACGATTAGGCATAGACTTTATCAACCGCTCTATGAAGTTTTGAGGGATCATTTCCCATTCCTCTTCTATGGCAGTTTTCAACTCCTGCATCGTCTGGGCAACTGGCTGACGAGCCCTAACACGTCTTTTTAGCTCGTCCCACATGTGCTCAATGGGGTTCATGTCTGGGCTTCTGGCTGGCCAGTCCATAACTGTGATATTCACATCCCGAAGATATTCCCTGACGATGCCGGCCGCATGGACTCTTGCATTATCATGCATAAAAAGAAAATTTGGGCCCACATAGTCCGCGTATGGTATCACGTGAGGTCCTAAGCACTCACGAATGTACCTTTCAGCATTTAATGTTGGCAGCCGTGGTCCTGTAACAAACTCAAGTTGAGTTTTGCCGCTCGCGGACATACCGCCCCAGACAGTCCTTGAGCCACCGCCACAAGCAACCCTCTCTTCAAAGCAGCATTGTGCGAAACGCTCTCCCTTACGTCGGTAGACCTTCTTCCTTCCATCATTGCCATGTAACACAATTTTGGACTCATCAGAAAAGAGTACACGGCTCCAATCTTGCTGTGTCCAATTTAAATGACTGCGTGCGAAATGAAGGCGCGCTGTTCGGTGGGCTCTCGTTAGTTTGGGCCCATTAGCTGGCTTGTGTGGTACCATATCGCGTTCTTTTAACCTTCTGCGAACAGTTCGAGCGCTCGCACATACTCCATGGAAGTCGCGAAGTTGATTTTGTATCTCAATGGAGGCAAGGTGACGATTTCTCAAGCTGGTCGTCACGATGAATCGATCCTGCCTTTCAGTTGTGACCCGAGATCGAGGCCTTCCTTGGCGACGAACAAAGCCGCCAGTCTCTAGGTACCTCCGATAAACATTTCGAAACGCAGATCGACTTAAATTAAGTTGAGCAATCACATTTCTTTGGCTGTGTCCGGCCTGAATAAGTGCCACAGCTTGGGCGGCGCCTTCAGGTGAAGTATCCATAGATTATTGAGAGAACCTCACCTTAATGTTAAGAATAAGTAATGTTTGTTGCAAAACCAAAGATATCAATCACTTTTTTCAAGAATTAAATCCAAGTAAACCAATAAAACCAAGTTTTCTTAGTAATCGATTGTTTGATATCAACAAGCAGGCTCCAAATTGTCTCTTGTTTCTTTGAATTCTGTATTCGCAATTCAAAAAAAGAATATTGAATGAAATTGTGAATGTGCAAGGTTCAAAACTGCATAAAAACCTTTTGCTCGACCTAATATAAAAATTTAGCTAGGACCAAACGAAACTGAAAATACAAGGTGGGCCAATAGATGTGTCCAGAAGTGTACTTTCGTAATTATGACATTGTCACTTAAATGACTTGTGACTACAATTTTTCTATTGTTTAAACCGTTATAAACAATTTGCTAAGTTTTCCGATTAAAAAAAAATCTTTGTCTATTCAGCATATAACAGATAGATTTGCTAGAAAAATATTCGTAAACTGAGTGACAAGTTGCACGCGAGGGTCACACAAGTATGGTGTAGCCCTTTACAGATTGCATCGTCCTCATGCAAAGAGATACATGATCAGAATGATAAGCAGATCGGGTAAAGAGGGCTTACTGCTAACCTTATCACGTGTTAAAATGAGGTATTTAAGGACGCACAAATAAACAAAGCTACAGTGGTCGTACAAAAAATTAGGATTAGGTATGTATTTGGTTCATGAAGTAATTAAAGACTTCAACGCAGTCTACGGTTTTTAACGTATTGTAGCACTGATATTCGAAGATGTGATAATACAAGTAAGTAAACATGAAACCAGTACCTCAGCAAGAAAGAAGTGTCGCAAATTCATAGCCAGTCAGCTACCTATGAATCTGCGACACTTCTTTCTCAGAAACTGCCTCGGTGACAGGACAGACGATAGGAAACAGTGAAGATAAACTAAAGATCTCAATTAACTTTAGTTGAGATTTTGTGTCTTGAATTTAGTTTATGATATGGCCATTTTCAGGTGAATAACGGCCGAGGATACCTTGCAAAGTATAAAAAATAGGTATAAAATCCATGAATAGTGATTTGCGCTACATCATACCGTAATATGAGATACAGCGTCATGTAACAATATAGTTTGATATTAAAACAAGCGGAGCACCGCGCCAGGTGAACGGAACACCTAAACCATTCCTATATAAATATATTTTTATACCTCTTTATGTTATTTTGTTTCTTTTATAGCGCGCGCGAGTGTTGCCATATTTAAATTTTATTCGCCTTAATGTTGCCACACACACGACTCCTTGCAATCTCATACCTATAACATGGCAACATTAACTTTGCTCCAACAGAATAAGATATTAAACTTTATTGCACTAAACATAAGGTTGAATGTAGTTTTGTGAGCGGTAAATATAAGGTGGTTTCAGATACAGATGCTGGGGAAATAGAAGCGATTTGGGAGCAATGTTTTTATTTAGAACGAGGCCGTTTGAATGTGGGGGGGTAGGGTGACCAGCTTACTCATATTTACGAATTAATCTCTATTGTTATGGACATTTCCTAAATAAACACTTAGGTAATTAATTGTGCATGACATGGAACATGACTGAAAATAATTTTTCAAATACTTATGTACGTACTTATTCATCAAACAGGTGATGGACTTCCGTAAAGCATTTCCCTTACCTATTTACACAGGAAAAAATAACCAATTTATCCAGTAGCTCTAGAGTTAGAAGGTATCAGTAATCTAACTGGCTAAGTTCCGAGTTGTTTTATTCCATAAACTGGACTTTATTTCCTGTAACATATATTATTCTTGATTATCTTTAAAAATGTGTTTATTTACTACCGTGTACTAGTTGAAAAATCAACCTTATCAATAATACATGGGCACCCTAGCACAGGGGATGTTTGATATATTCCTACCTGTATGTTTTGATTTGATCGCGAGTGGGCAGGCGGCGCCGCGGGCCGAGCTAGTCCACGCTGTTATCGTTTCACAAGAGACAACCCCGCGGCTGTTGTCTATGGAAGCTTGTTACCACGTCAATGGAATCAGGGATGTAGTGTTTTCTTAGAATTGATCTTCAAACATCACAAAGATACGATAACTGTATCTACTTAAATGTCGTTTTATTTGATTTAGAAATTGTACAGACTAGTCCTCTTCTTTGAGGATTTTAAATCTTTACATAGTAATTACTTAAATCTTTAAGTAGGAGTAAGTATTTGCCTCCTTAAGTAAGAGTAACTACTTGAATATTACTTTTCAAAGGCATAAAATCGTAATAAAGTTTGTCATCAAGAGAACTGTTTAATCTCTTATTACTACCATTTCAATTACGTCGCTCAATGTTCAATAATCTACATTCATTTCAGCGCCTATCGACATAAAAATTTATTACGCTGGCAACGAAAAAAAATAATTTTCAAATTATTCCAACCGCCCTAAAAATAAGTCATAAATTCCGCCATTCAATATTTAATACACAGAAAATCATTCGCAGTCGCGACCTTAGCTTTTATATTAAAAAGCATTACTTTTCCGATAGCAAATCTTATACAGGAACATACGCGATGATTGCCTGGCAACACCGGCGCGCTAATGTCACTCTTAACTGTCACATTTTAAAGTGTATTTTCCGTTGTGTTTGGAGGAAGGAGGTTGGAATCTTAAAGAGGTTCGATTCGTAGAGAATTCTTTTAATAAGTCGGGATGATTTACGCGACGCCAGGCGCACTCGGCGCGACTCCCCCTTAATTAGAAGAGGAAAAAATTCTCGAACACCTTCGTACGACGTGATGTCACACGATAATTACAGCTGCAACATTTGAATGCACAGATTTTGTGAACACTGCACAGTTGTCTCGGAGCTTGCTGCTCTGCGTTGTAAGGGATGATACAGACAGAGGTGTATTTGATTAATGAACGCTAATTCTTAGAAATAATGTTTTCGGACTTTCAGATGGTCATTACGAACACTTCAAATAATAATTTTGCCAGACGACTATTCAGTTACAGAAATTAAGTAAAATATAATATCTAACTGAATTTTTAGCTATCAGGAATCAGCAACATTAACCCTGAACGTATTGTTTTTAATGAATCCCCACTTGAAAGGACAATATACCGGATGCTCGTCTTTTTAAGCAATCGACCTCTAATGCTAATAATATTCATATAACTTAATACAATAAAGTATTAGGTACAGGTTTGAACAATGTAATGTCACAATTGGACCGTGTGGCGCCCTCCTCCATCCGAGCATATTTTCATAAATGCAAACATTCACGAAGAATTTCCTTCCAAAGCTCATAAATATTGCCCACTTTTACTACCTCCACTCTAACTGCACCGACTTAAACACAACCTTATAGCTTGACTACTAAAGCTTAATTTTGAATGGCAGATAAACTCATAAGCGCGTTTTAAAACGGATCACAAGAGGGCAGATTAAAGATTAATCCGAATATCCAATAAATATCAGAATGGATTCATTCTGGAATTGGAATCGAAGAATTGGAACTTATTCCAATTCCATTTTGTAGATGAGCTGTTTTTTTCGAGTTTGAGTTATGTTTGACCTGTTAGATTTAGTGCGCTCTTGGTGGACGCACTTTTTTTGCATGTTTTCGTACTAATGGAAAAGGATTAGGTGTTTGTCGTTTTTATTAATTTTCTTAATTGACTTTCTTGATTGGTGAAGGGCTCGAGTTTTATGTCCCTTTAGTAAAAGAAATTGGAAAACATTGTTTTACTAATTTGATGATGTTTTTTGTACCCTTGCCTTGTGGTGATTTACTTTGTTAGTCTTTCTCTCACTGCACTACGGCATGTCATATAATGGCTAGTACACATAAACAAGATGAAGTGAATGAACACGGGCTGATTAACAAGTAATAGCGCCGCGTGTCGCTATGGAGTGGCCGAGCGCGAAACTTTGGGGCCGGCTAATGAGCGGCGAGTGGCGCTAACTGCCTGTTTTGCGCTAATCTCCGCATAAACCTGCGCTATTGCCAAGACTACTCGCTCGAGGGATGGGACATGATAACTGAATATTTTGTATAGACTATTGACTGACATTAACAATATAATCGTTTCGTTAATGTTTATGGGTACAAAGTGTGTACTAAGAAAATTTTTGATTTAATGCTGTACAACTTAGTGCTAAAAACAAGAGTATTTATTCAATGTTTTATATCCATTCTTATCAGATACTTATAACATTTAAATAAATATTCTAAAAGTATAATGTCTGAAATCTTTTGGTACATAAGTGAGTTCTGAGTACCTATAACCATCAGACTATGTTTACGTACAGTGTTTTCCACATAATGATGAAATGTTCTCGATGTTTTGACACAACATTTTTCTCTTTAGATATAGAAAATATTCTGAATACTTCATCATGAAATTCATCATTAAATTGCTTTGCCTTGTATGTGCTCCTCGATAGAAATACTGAATAGTAGACACAATTCCCATCACTAAACTGGACAATAAACCTCAGCGTGACCGCGGTCAACTTCAGACATTACGTTTATTTCTCTCTTATAATATACAATCACTGTGACCCCCCGACACCCCCCGGCACCTCCTCACACCCCCCAGCATCCGAAGAGGTCATCATTAGCCAGTTAGGCAGCATTGTCTTCATTCTGAGAATAGTTTAACTGTACAACTTGATGGTACTTGGATTAGGTTTTAACTGGTCTGTGATTGATTGGGAGAACTGTTAAACAGTATTCAAGTTAGTCATTAGTGCTGTCAATTAGTCATTGTAATGCGGTTGTGGACTGTCAGATGTTCATGTACTTTGGTTTTAATTTGTATATTGATACTATTTGTATCTACTAATTAGTTGAGCAATTAGCTTTGTGCTGAGTCGCAAGGTCGATATTCTTAATGGAAAAATCATAAAAATTATCTTCACTATGTATTTATCTCAAGATCTAATCACTAATTAGGCTACAATATCTATAATATAAAAATGAATTGCATAATGTGTTGGTAAGCGCATAACTCAACAACGCCTGGACCAATTTGGCTAATTCTTTTTTTTGTTGTGTTTGTTATTGTCAGGAGAAGGTTCTTATGAAAAAATAGGGTAAAGTAGAGAAGTCAGTTGACGGGAGCGAAGCCGCGGGCAAAAGCTTGTTTCGTATAAAAACAAAATTAATATAAAGCAAATTCACAAGATCCCCCTTATATACTTCGTCAAGAGACCAAAAACACTATCATATTAAAAAACAAATAAAAGAAAAAAACGGAAAAGCATACGACATCACCCGAAAATAGTGTATCCCCACATATTTTTTCTTTGCTAAAGTGTCAGTACATTAGTGTCGAGTGTCGGGCGGCGACCGCGACACTAAATCTGCCATTAGTGACACTTAGCCGCGGGGTGCGGGGGGAGGGGTGCTAATAAATTTAATTTGCAACCCCTTACGATGTTTGTTCAGTCTAATTAACCTTACTGCTGTTTGGTTGGGGAATCATAGAGGTTTCTACTTAAAAGGATTTTATTTGGGCTTGGTGTCTGTGAAGGTTTTTCATTCTTTGATTGTGGCTTTAATTTTTCACAAGGATCTAATAAATAATCCGATTTACGGTTATATGTAGTCACGTCTAAGTACTCGTATCGAGAGGAATTGTTGACAACACAACGACAGTGACAATACTTACGTTATTTAATGTAGTTTCTTCTATTAAGCACTTTTTAACATAAAAATAATGGTCATACCAGAACTAGGAAATGGGAACTATAAATAAACTAGCTATCGGAACTCCATCGCCGTATGTTGAGTGTTTTCGTGCCAAAAATCCACTTATGGTGTTATATTGGTGTCCTACATGGTGCTCATGTGTGTCTGTGTGCGTGAGTGAGGGGAGGAGGGGGTGAAATTAGCGAATATTGTAACGTTCGGAGACAACGGTAGTATGCTCAGTTAAAAGCCAATCTTACAGAGTTGGGAACGCATAGAGGTGACAAGTTAATTAATGACCAACTATTTTATGTTGCAATGATGTCTTGGTTTCATGAAATGCTGAAGATAGAATATTAACAAAATACTTTTTGATACAATTATTAACTCATTCAAAGCAATCAAACTAAAGTACATATGTTTTAGCTGTGACTATGCACTACTGCATACTTACAGCATATTGCACAATACTTACAAACAATACAAATATATCTTGCAGTATGGCCTTTCTGTGATTATACAAGAACCTTGCATTACATGTACCGAAGCCCCTTCTTCAACATTATCAAGTCTACACAAATGTAACCACGTCGATCTGAAATCGCGATAAGTTACAATTTACGATGCTCGCGCTTAGTCGCGCGTCTGCTCGGCGCCTGTGGTCACATCGCGCGACTTGCCGCGGTTGGACCGCTTCCACGCTAAGTGTGCGCCCCGCATTACCATAAGTTAGCGAATAATTGGCTGATTGATGCTCAGGTTTTACAAAAAGACGGGGATATGGGATTGGAGACTCGTTATCTGTTGCCAAAAATGTGGTTGAATTTGCTAAGTAGCTTTATTTGATATGCCAAAATGGCAATTGAGTTTAACGTAATTTTCTGATTGTTTGTTAAGCTGAAGAAAAACCATCTCTCTACAAAATTACAGGTGCATTCTAATGCCTAAACAAACAAAATACTATTCCGTTTTAAAACATTAACAAAAACAAAACAACTACATTGAAACAGGGAAATGTAGCCATTATTAAAACATACCCTAATTTATAGTCAAAACCAAATTAGACGGCAATAATTTCGATATCGATAAATATAAACATTATTTTTTGTAACTTTTTTAATAGAAAACTTGGGAGTCTTAAGTTTCATTTGGTCGGGGGTGTGCGGGGGTGAGCGGGACGCGCGGGGGGTGTGTTGTCGACAATTTATTGTTTTTAATTCAGGTGGCAGCAATACGGAGGCGCGCAATCACTCGATACGCCATCAAATAAATGTTTAGCTATTGCACCGGGGCTAGGGATGTCCGCATTCTGCAGTTGATATCGATACTTTCGAAGTTTTGATGTTCCTTTTTTGGGTGTTTTACGCTTGCAATGTAAAAATTTTGCCAAATGAAATCTATTGTTTCTAGTTAAGAGCGTGTACGTCAACCGCGCGCCATTTGGCCTAAAATGGTACTTTTCAAACCACTGTTTCTCAGTAACTACTTATCCTATAACTATGTTATTTTTTAATAACGCAAGGTAATTTCACTGTCTATATAGTTAATTAAACATAAATTTCAATTTGTGTAGTTTAAATACTTAAAACCCCTATAACGTAACAGATGTTTTATAAAATTCCCGTTCAGCGTCTATTTCGAAGCTTAAATTCATGTGAAAACAGTGGCAAATCTAATCATATTTCTTTTTTTACTCATAGACGAAATCCCCATGCCTATAGTTAGTTGAAAACATTTTTTGATTTAGGTCTCTATCTTTCAGAAAAAAATATTTTAACAATGTGAAAAATTGTGAATTTCAAATGCTTTTTTTACCCATCTATCTTACTTAATTTAATATAACAATTATTTACTATAGTAATATAACTCTTTCTTTAAAACATAAACTTTATATTATAATTTAATCTCTCGTTTTTATATTTTTTATAAATTATTTAAAAACTACTATAAAACGCTGCACGCGAGTCAACTCAAACCAGACCGCCGCAAGGCTTCACAGAGAGGGGACGTGTCGCTCCGTCACATCGCGTAGGGTGAATAACCTCTGCCGTGGATACCGAGAATAGAGTACATTTCAAGCGCGACCAACAAATCTTGATACATTACTATTTTATTTAAAGCTCAATTTTGAAGCATATTTTTTTTATCGATTGAGTTGAAATTTTGTTTGAATGTTCAGTTTTAATGACAATGTATGATTATATCCAATATGGCGGTATACCCATGATGGAGGAAAAAATGTTTTTAATGCATTCCTACGATATGGGTATCAAATGAAAGGGCTTGCTATGAATAACTCGAAAAAAAATGTGTCGCGAGTCTAAATCCAATATGGCGGACTCCTTAGGCTAGAAATCACTTATTGCAGATGTCTGTTACCAATCGAGCTATAATTTTTTTTTTTCATTTTGGATGTACCCAAATTTTGACTTTTGATCTCGAATAACTTTTGAAGCATATAGGATAGATAACTTAAAACTTTATTTGCAATGGTAAACCCAAGCTCTTCACCAATATTTGGCTTTCCGGCAATTGTTGTTATTTGACCACAATTTTTCGGTCTGGATGGACTGGACCATTCATATAAACAATCAATTTTTCGAATCGGTCCAGGCGTCTTTGAGAAATCGAGAACAATCAAATTGAGAACAATCACAAAACAATCTAATTGAAACCTCCTCCTTTCTTTTTTTGAAATCGGTTAAAATACAGAAACTCTTAACATTGTCATTAATCATCAGTCGACTATTTAGTACTGTTGAAAATTGTATGTAATATACAGAAAGTCCTCAAAACCAAGGTTTTCATAGGTGCCCGATTTTTTTGCAGAAGAGTGTAAGTATTAACGACTTATTTTCATGCTTTTATATCTTAGTCATCCATAGACTTACACTATTTTCCCGCTATTAACTATTTACTAAATAATATATTTTTTGTTCTACCAATTTCACTCGAAAGGATCAAAATGGTTTGTGTGACTATACGTGAAGTATGATAGGCACTCACACAGCCGCGATGCTAGTCTGCGCGGTTTTTTGCGTTGAATTGCCTAAAGTCGACATCGCGCGCCGAGCGTACACGCTCGCTTTTATTTGTATTGAATTTAGAATATTTTTCAGCCGATACTACACAGGTGAATTGCTTATTAGTGCTTTTTTTCATATTGGCCTGAATTTGGAGTTACTGGGTCTACTCATCAGGTATACAATCTGGTACCAAAATAAGTTCAGATAGTCAGTTATTCTATGTAAAACGGGGCTCAACTCCATCCAATTAGGCTGGAAGCCGACATAGTTAAAAGTTCGGAAGAAGAAGAAGTGCAGGCCATGTAAATAAGGTAAATTGCTTCGTTGTCATCATTACAGCTAAAAAAGTTGCTGGTCAAAGGCCTATTCCAAGCCGGGGATGGAGTTGATGATGCAGTTTGCCCAAAGTTAATAGAATTACTTGCAATACAAAACAAGAATTTAAAACTAGGTATATCGATACTTTGTGACCATGAACAGATAGTATCGACAATCGTCATTTCCCCGCTGTTTGCAGTGTTGGTGAAGTGAGCAAGTTTTCCAATAGATGGCAGCACGTGCGCCTTGTTTATCGCGCGCTGGATTACGATTCATTAACAACGACTAATTGTGTGCCGCGGTGCGCTCAGGGTTTAGTGGCATTCTTTTGAGAACTGCGGTGAACTGGCGATTTTTATTTACAAAAAGAAAAAAAGATTAATCTGATTACCTAATAGTAAATTCTTGAAAGTCACTTAGGTAGGTATCGAAGTACGGAAGATTTTTTTTTCCTCGCGAATAGTTTGGTAGAACGTATTATGTAGGCAAACATTTATCAGAGTTTAAAATAATTAATTAGCTGTTTTGTAATATTTTATTATGTCAATTTTAATTTGTAACTGCAGTAGGTACTATTAGTCATATTACCCATGTTTAAGTTGTACTGAATAAGGTATGAAATGAATCATACGGAAAACAAGGCCGTCGGATTACAACTTGAAGTCTATGCTTAAGTGTATGAAGACAATGAAAACTTAGATAATATCAATGAATGTGGTTGCTACAGTGAAGCAATATAATGGTTAGAAGGGAAACAATGGTGCCATAATGCTCGTATTACAGAATTAGAATTGTTAACACGCCACAAGTCCAACAAGTCCACAGTATTAATTCGTAATGCGATGTTAGAGATTTCAACACACTGATTATTAAAATTGAGTAGACAATGCCTAAGTCTACTAGGTATCATGAATACCGGTTTTTGGACAAATTATTACCACTTTACTTTTACGGCGACGTGCAACAAATAGGTACGAACTAAAAAACAAAAGTTTCCTTGTGTAGTCCTGTACTGTGTAGTAATACATTAGTTTGAGTTAAGAAAAAGTACACTTAGGTACTGTTAGAACAACTGCATTGTCATTAATCATTTTGCATGAATGAATAACAAAGTTTCGTTTTCTACTTCCTTGCATATTATCTAGCAGATACAACCGCCTCATGCAAAAAACGCTTTTAATTATGAAAACTCATATCACCCACTCATATCAGCCTAAAAGCAATATTAATCTAAACAAAATTAAATTCCAACATATTAACAACACGAAAACGGCTTCAAATAATTGAATATCATTGAAACATAATTGAATTATCCATTTCATTAATCTGTTTACAAAACTATGAGTAAATGGTGCGTTATAATTGCATTTGACGACAATAGATATATCCAGCGAGGGTGCGGAACCCTAACTAATGGTATTACGGAACCCCAGGGTTCGGACGATTTAAATTTAGTTTGTTTAGTTTGGCTCCGATTGATTCTGTTTCGTTCTGTGAGATTAAATATTAAATGGTATTGAGGGAGTCAGTTGTGCGGAAGTTATTGTTAAATATCAAGTAGTTTATGGAATGGAGCATCGCTTATCTAATAAGTGAGTATGTATGTGTAAAAAAGTGTTGAGAAAAAATTAATTTAACTAAGTAGAATGAAAAGTTGCTCAAACGAACGTATGAAGGCAATTTACTTGACTAAAGGGCAACTGGTAAAATAAAAATAGCCTAACCAAAGTTTATGTCCTAGCAAAACTCATACATACAAGATGTTGCTTATTAATAGTGGTTATTAATATTGTTGCAAGCTGAAGATCACTGATTCGATATTTCAAAGCTAAAACTTGAAACAGTTGTGTCCAGATTTTGACCACAGTCCCAATCAATCTGTGCATCAGATTAAGAAAACCGCGTAGAACTTATGATAAAAAACTGCTTACTCCTAAACAAGGGCTAGATAAGCAGATCTCCCGAGGGTGCAGGGTGCAGGGTGCAGGGTGCACAGGGGGCTGCGGTCCGAGGCAACATGTGTGGCGTATTACTTGCCAATAACTACTCGTATTGGTAAAAAAACTACATCAGGTGATGTGGTGAGATGTGTGTTTTCGTGTTTGTGACTGTATTAAAGAAGCAAGTAAGTATGTTTGATTGCTAACTTTTAAAGAAATTTTATTATGAATCAGTGAAGAGGTGTTTTATAGAAATGTCAGTTGTCAATGTTGTGCTTACATAAAATTATTTTTACTGTTACAGTACGAGTCAAGGTGACAGTGAGAAGCTAAATTGACATGACTTTGGGAAAAAGATTGATAAGAAGATGTTTTCAGTCATTTGGTGATTTCTTGCGTAATTGGCAATATTTAAAACTACGTAACAATTACAATAAATGAAAATAAAACAAACAGTGTTAGTACACTGCATACAGAAGTAGGTCTTTGTTCTAAACAACATAGCAAAACAGTTTTCCCAAATATACGATAAACTACACCTGTGCATAAAATACTTTATATGGACGTAAACTCCTGAAAGTTTTACGGAGCATCGTCACGTCCGCTCTCGATCGCAGCCAAACATCGTCTGAGCGCAACAAAAACACGTGGGGTACTCCACAACGCGGGGCGGGGCTTAGCTCTGCAATCGACCAATCAGGAGACAGGGATGATTTCTTCTCTCGGTCTGTGCTGTGGCTGTCTCCCTCCAATTCGTAGATTACCGTAGTCGATCCTTCATACTGAAGTATGATTTTTTTATTATGATTTTAAAGTTGGCAAATATGGTGGAGTCCGCAGTTCACGTTTAAATGTTGCCAAATTGTATGTAAGTGTGTTTGTGTTAGTGCTCTCGGGAGATAAACTTTTATTAAATGCTTTTGTTTTATAGATACACTCATTGTTTGGCTTGCCTTCCTTATTGTTTGTGATCGAATTCCAACTATTGTTTCAATCGTCTACTGATTGCTTAGTGTATGCATTATGGAACTTCTAATTAAGCAACTTTGAATATTAATAAATAAATTTTTCGTAGTTTACAGTTAAACACATATTTTCAGCTGCTTATTTTTGACTGAAAACCTAACAGCTGGTTAAAAATCTAACAATGTATAATGAGAAATTGAGATAAACAGTGAAACTGAAGACCTGATTATTTTATTACAATATTAATCATTCGATAGAGCTATAAATTAAACTATGTAGTTACCTGTCAACAGTTATGACATCAATCTCCGCCTATTAAAATTGCAATAAATCATATATTAAGTACCTGCTTGTTATTACTAGTATAATATAACATGGCTGACTAAATCATAGACTGCAACAGGTTTTTTTCGGCAAAAAAGAACTGAGTTTATCTGAACACGTAATTTTCCTAACAGAAAAATGCATTTGCAGCCTCATTGACTGCAATACTTTTATGAAGTAAAAAGTTTTGGTGTAATAAGTAAATCTTTTGTAATTTTATTTTTTTTGTAAATACTTAGCTCTGTAGATATTTTTGTCGTAAGTACATAAATTATACTACAA
The DNA here is from genome assembly GCF_030705265.1 of Helicoverpa armigera. Classification (NCBI taxonomy): domain Eukaryota; kingdom Metazoa; phylum Arthropoda; class Insecta; order Lepidoptera; family Noctuidae; genus Helicoverpa; species Helicoverpa armigera. The sequence continues at coordinate 10,163,040 of NC_087142.1, read as the reverse complement.
AAAAAAAACTGTTTATGATTTTCTAAATTGGGTTTTAGTTCGTTCTGATTATATTGAAATAAATCTATGTATTTAGACACGTAGACTCCAGTGAATAAAAAAAACTACCAACTTGCAAAACAACACATTTCCATCACTGTAACAGTACTTAATTTTCGTGAATATAAAGCTCCATTCACCAAGCTGTGAGGAAATAACACATTACTGAACAAAAGTGTTTATACAACCAACTTCCCACTCATTAACATAACATCTAATTACTGAAATATATTCACCAATTGACCACATCAAAATTAACCTTAATCTTAATTGAACATTAGTAACGGTTCCACAAATATTTCTATAATAAATATCGGACCAATTTATAATTTACGTCTATAAATACCCTTATCCCAGCCCTCACAGGGTATTCTCAACTCTGTTAATAAGACTATAAGGTTTAAATTGGCTCGTTGTGAAAGTATAATATGAGGAGTATAACAGGCAGATGATAAAAGGCCGACAAAGCAAAGGTGTCGGCTAATTGATGCGGTGAGAAGGAAACCGGCCGCGGCGGGGCGAGGTACCACTGACAGCGAGTAGCGGGGCGGAGAGCGGAGTGGCTTGAGGCAAATGAAATAGATATTTCATTAAACGATTCAGACTATTGAGAACATGATAGAATTATTATTAAAATTATAAAGAAGAAGCAGTTTTTTTGTTGTCTTTGGCAATTTCTTTATTAGGCTGTTCTCAGTTACTGAGGATACTTTGATACTGAGGATAAACCACCGCAAAATAACTTAACACAGAAATTAGAATTTAATTAACCGTAGACACAAGATCACATCTACCTATTGAATTTCTACATCTGATGAACCGCTTATAGCGTTTATTACTCGCTCACAGTAAGACCTATTCCCAATCCGTGTACCGACATCCGGTGCAGACAATACCGGCGACTCGTCATTGTGACCGAGAGGAACCGGCTCCGAGCGGCCGAGTGGACGAGTGGCCGAGCCGGGCATTGTGTGGCCACTTCCAGATATTTATCTCGTGTTGTGATACCCGCTTGATAAGTTGCTGTTTTATTACTGGGTTGTGTTGTGATCGAGGCGATTAAGTTTTGGTTGTACTGGTATGTTTTGGGTAGAGGGAAGCTTTTTTTTGTCACAATCAGGTATGAATGCAAGAAAAATGAAAATATTGAAACTCTGCGTATCGAAGTCATTATGCTTAATAAGAAAATACATGATTATAAAGACAGGTGATAAAACATATGAGATAAGAAAAGGAAAAGTCACAATGCTCAATTAGGTAAGCTTAATTAAGCAGCGAAATAAAATTATAATTAAGTCTGTAAATTACAGGGCAAGACCTATGAAAATAAAAAAATAAAATCCTAATTTTTAAATTCAATTATTATATTTGGTAGGTAAGTACTTTAATAAAAACCTGTGTCATATACACAGCCACGATTCCAAAAAAATAAAAAACAAATCCACATCCTGCGCCTGCGTCGGTCAGACAGGATGCGCAAGCGATTCCGTTTTATTAATAGTTTAAAAACCGTTTACAGTTCCGCCATCTTTATTGGGGGACCTTACAATCGGGGGACGGTACTATTGGGGGATTTCAAAATAAAATGATAAAAGTTAAAGTGTGGCTTTGTGATGAGTTTTTGATTGTGATATGTAATTGTGACTGATACGATCAGTTATTTTTTAAACGTTATTGTTAATATTTTTTTGTAACCCATTTTTGCAATTGTTGTGGAAATTAATTTTGAATTTGTAAAGATTGATTCTAAAAAATATAACGTTTTAAGAGTACTTAACTTGTGTTAAATGTGCGGTTAGCTTTTGTAACGGCGAATAATTTTCATTATTAAACTTTAATGCACAACTATCGTCTCATTAATATATGCCTAGGTATAAAGTATATTCATGCAAAGAGCCATTTAATCTGTGAAGTAAGTAATTCTTGCTGATATTGTATGACTATATCTTTATGAATTTAGTATAATAGACTGCGACTCCCTATTATTTTGCAACAAGTCTTAAAATGGCAAAAAAATCTTATAGTATTTTCCTTAGCTCCATTCAAATAACTATATGAAGTGCATAATATCTGAGACGACAAGCAATTAATCAAGTTGCAGTTCAAACATCGCGGGGCACCCTCAGCAGATGTCCCTGTATGACTGTATGGGTGTTTTATTTCTCAACAGATCGAGTGCCGCTCAATTAATGTTATATTTGTCACATAAATAACCGGAGATCCTTCCGCTATTATCCGAACGCGTAAACTCTGCCATTCCAGCTTATTATTCGTGGCACAATAGTTTTTAGCGGGCGCGGGGTGCGGGGCGAGCGCGGCGCGGGAGGGAGGGGGGCGGCAAAAACTGCACCCGACTTAATTATAAAGAGACAAGAAGCGCCATTAAATAGCGATTCGTTAAATCTACGCTCTCGTGTTAACACCACACGTGCTCCGTCCCGCTCGCGCGTATAGCGGAGCGAGCGGGACGCACGTAGGTTTGGGGCGACAGCTCGGTTTAGGGGCGGCGTCCGCGATATAAGGTTTAGATTGACTGGGCGGCGTTCTCTATTGAGGTTTTTTTCTTTGTGTCGGTGGCAGTCGTCGGCGAGAGCTTTTCATTTGGTGTCGGGTCGCGGTCGGGCGCACACGTATCGCAGCGTGCGATGAGCGAGTGACGCGTCGGTGCAGCAAGTGAACTAGCGAACATGTCGGAGCTGCGAGGGTCTCCGCCGCGCGGGCTGGAGGGAGGGTTCGGGGCTCCGCTGGCGGCGCTGAGCTCGCTGGCGGAGGCTCCGCCGCCGGCGCCGAACCCGCACGGCATCGACCACATCCTGTCGCGGCCGGCGGTGGGCGGCGGCGTGGGCGCGGGGCTGCTGGCGCCGCGGCTGTCGCTGGCGGCGGCGGCGGCCGGCATGGCGCACTACCTGCAGCACAAGCCGCTCTACTGGCCCGGCTTCCAGGGGCTCGTCTCCAACCCCATGGCCTGGCGGGAGCGCCTGCAGTCCAGTGAGTACACACACATTTTGCAAACACCATTTTATAGGACCCCAAAATGACGTTCTAACTGACTTGTAGAGCAGTTCTGATTTTCAGCCACGTGAAATAGCTCCAAAACTATGTATGTAATTGTTTGAAATAGGATATATAGTTCGCTATTGTTTTTTAAGAGTTTGAAGTTTTTGGGGTTTATAGGTTTCCAGTTTCTATCTTTATAATGTCAAGGGATCTAAAAATTCATTAAGGACGAAGATGGAAAACTTTAAATTGGGTGTATTAATTGCTAATAGTACTTTTAAGGTTTTGTTGTTGAAACAAATAACGCTACAGGTGTAATCTTTGTTCATACGGATTTCTTTCTCATAACTGCCATAAAATTATTGTTAAGTGTCTACATACGTACCGGGTTACTGGATGGATGATTGAAGGGATGATTGAAGTTATTAAAGTCTTTGCGAAATCATTTGAATATCAAAAGGTTTAATGACCAATAAAGTTTGATGCCTCATTAAACAGTTTTTATCTAATCTGTATGTAAATATCTCGAGAAATGAGATGTCGTATAAAAGACATCAACGCGTCGCGGTGCGTTATCATTTGAAATGGCAATAAAATGTGAATTTCTCGTTTTTAATGTAATTTGCTATTAATTAATGATCTAATAACTGTGTATTTATAAACAGAGTGATACTGATGATCCGAAAAATTTAATTGAACAGTGAATTATATAAAAAAAGAATGTCATCATGTCATTACAGGTAGACATATCGCTTTTTATATAATTAGTTATTACATCTTCGGAACAGGGCATTGAAGTAGAATATATCATTATCAAGTTAACAATAACCTCCATAACTCTAAGACACTAGAGGCTTTAAAACAAAATACTGAGTAAATCACAAAACATTATCCAAAATAATTTGAAGTCATAAACCACTATAGGGACTCCTTAACGTAACCAAGCCTGAAATCTTAACATCGTGTAACTGCCCGCAACATGCGGGCGGTCGTCACGGCACGGGCTCCCGTCGGCGCAGTCCCGTCGGGCCGGAGCCCGTTAGTGGCCACTCCGCAGGCATTAAGGCTTGGAACACGTACCCGACATGCCGGAATGTGCTCTGTAATTTACTGGGAAATCTACAAGATCTTGGGTCTGGTGTGAGGTTGTTTTCTTGGTGGGAAAATGTGTTTGAAAGATTTGGTTTTATAAACAATTGAACAGGTACATATAGGTATAAAGTGTAAAAGTATTTGAAAAGTCAATCTGGTTTATGTTTATGGCGTCTTTTTGTGTATTATTAAGAGAAATCGCAATCTCTTATTAAAAAAAAATATCACATTATCGTGACAGTAATTTAAGTGGCAATAGTCTGGTCTATTATTTCCATTAGGTACAGCATATTTTGTTATTGAAAAAATACTCTTTTTTGTGTACATTATGGAGTGGTTTAAATTAACATTTCTGGTCAGTATTAACACTCACATTCTGGTGCTAAGTATTTACATTTACACATTAAAACTGGAAATGTCAGAATACAGCAAAGGTTTTTGATGATTACTTAAGTAATCTTCCTGTATAAAATTTATGAAATCTATTTTACTAAAAAGTAAAATAAAACATAATGTGCGACTATTCTTTAGATATTTGAAGTCGGCGCTTGTGTGCCGAAAACAAATCGATTATAATAATCACACAAAAGTAGAGCTTATAACATCTTAATATTCAAATTTTCAATAATAGCTTAAAAATAAATTTGGCATAAAAGTTGACATTTATCGATTGAAAACTGATAAATATTCAGACAAGTCATTTGTTCTGAGAATTAATAAATTCGGCCACCGCGCGCCGCGCGCCGTGCAATGTATTGCGATGACCAATTTGTGCCTAATACTTACAGATGTAGACATTTGCTGTCATTTATATACTTATATTGAATATTATACAGTATATAATTTGATTATATCTTTCTTTATATTTGATTACCTATTATTTCAAAGTTTCAATCTTTTTGTAGTTTAGTTCGCTATATAGCGTTTTTTGAGGTTTTATTTAATTTCTTATAGACTAATTTAATACAACCTCATATGGACACTTGCATAAAAATGTATGAAAACTATTTATCAATATAAAGATTATCAATCATGAAGTGAGCTAAGTAACATATTTCCAAAACGCATCTCAATTTAGTTCGGCTAGGATAAAAAACTTAAAATACAATTGTTTCCAAATAAATGGCACAAATTAAGCCCATTAATCTACACATTTTTTTTCCAAAAACATGAATGATTTACCAATAGAAAAATGAAACATGGATTAATTTCAATTTGTGATACCTATTAATTTATTTTTCCTTCCTAACTCAGATTGTGGTAGGCTGTTGACAAATATTTCAATCAGCTGCCGACTTAAGTTTCAGATTATTAACAAAATAACCAATAGATAAGCTTTGAGAAATAACTATGAATATTAATTTGCGAAATATGTCCATTTGTCAAACATTATGTCGTTGTTATGGGTCTCTGTAGCAATGAACACAGCAGTTTATGAGTTATGGCACAACGGGGCGTGGCTGCCATTCATTCGCTGACTTATGCGACTTATAACTAAAATATTAGGTAATTATGTCAACTTATTTTACTTTAAAAGTGTGGTTTTATTCTTGGTTGTGATGAACTGTCGACAAGATACCGATTTTCATTAATTTTACAGAAACATTATAATAAGTAACTCTATTGAGTAAACATTTTAGATGTTGTTAATTTTGATGTTTTAAATTCTTGGTGTAGCGATTTTCTTGGGTGAAAACTTACATATTGTCTTATAGTTAAAACGAAAAGATTGGTCTCATCATACAAGACAATTACACGAAACTATTCTCCATGTAAAAACACAGTTCAACATAAAAAAATCTGTTACAATGAATAGCAAAGTTCACTCAAATAAACCAATAGAATGTCTCGTGAACATCGGCAAGTTGTCTCGATTCGCCTCACGCCTCCTTAACGACGGGTACAAGTGTTGTTACACGAAAACAGGCTGTTTCATTAATTATAAGTCGTACGCGGTTGATTCGCGGCGCGATGCCTACAATCGATATAATGCCGAGCGCGAAACGATGTGATACCAACATAATCTCGGCACTCGAGATAACCGCGTCGATATGTTCTATTGTGAAATTAATGTTGTTGTAAAATCATATTATACCTAGTGGTAATCATCATGAAGGATATTGAAAGGTTCTTTTTGTTATGACTTCAATGTGGCAGAGTTTTTTTGCATTTTCGGCATTAATGTGTGCCAAAAAGTAGGTATATTTTCCTTGTAGTCATTGTATTGCAACAGGCGTGAAATATTAATAAAGAAACTTATTATTTAACCAATTCATCATTATGAAGTATATTGGTTACATTAAATTATATTGTCACGGAAAAGTACAGTCACACCCAAAAGTTATCACTAGAATTTGACACGCTGATTACATTTGCGACACATGACAAATATGTTCTCGACTATAACCTCAATCAATTATATTATTATTGATAAACTCACAAACCTTCCCTATCTCATGGTATCAGTTTTATTAAAAACACACAAAATATAATATCATTTGATGTCGCTGCGTCACGGATCGCTACAGATTTTAATAAAAAGGAAACATATCGAGTTAGATAGTCACGGCGGAGAGCTTATTAAATGACACGCGATAACATATTAATGCTGATATCAGTTGATAAGTGATCAGGTAATAATGTGTACCGTCAAGTGTGTGACGTGTGACAGCGCTATTACCTCCTATCGTTACAGGCCTATATTGACAACGTATAAAGTGCAATCATAAATGTACAATATAATTAAATTGTACGTCAAAATGTTTATCTAGTTGTGATATTAGATGTGTCAAATAACATGTTATTAAAAATGAATGGAATTTTTGGGGGCGACTGTACTTATTGCTACTGTCTGCGATGGCTAATCTATATAGGATTTTCGATAACGTTAACCTTATTAGAATTGTTTAACGATTATTTACAGGCTGAATATTACTTTTTCAACCTCTTCAGGTTAAGCATGACTTTAATACCAGGGGAGAAAGACATTTTTAATGCGAAGGACAGACCAAAGTAATATTTGTGAAACCATTAGAGGCTTAGCAGCAAATAAAAATTTCATATAACATACCAGCGTAACATATAGTACAAACTCATAACCTAACTAGATACCTAATAGACAAAAAAAAAATATCCTTTGATTTTAATAGATAACACAGAAAATATTGACAAAACTCAGCACAGAGCGATAGAGCTTTGTATTAGACTTTAATTAAATCTGTGACCTAAAATGATAAGTTAAAAGCATTAAAACAAACAGTAAAGTATTTTAAATTAAAGCAGTTCGGCCATTACGTACATAAACATAGGCACTACACAAAACATTAAGAGATTATTATTAAAATCCCAAAAACATTCGGGAAATTATTAATTAGTTAGGGCGTGCGCGCGTTAGGCTGCGGTCACACTGGCGCGCACGAATGAAGTGCCACACATTTTTTTAATTACAGTGTGTCCCCACACCCACCCCGGGCCGCCCCCCAGGGGCCCGGGCCCCGCGCGGGCCCCAGCATATGTCGCCCGGAATTAAAATTCACGTTTCGTGATGCAACATTCAATTGTGTCCAGTTATTCGATAGTGGGACAGTTAAATGAAGTGTTTTTTGGCAAAAAGTATGTTTTTGTTAGTTGGTCGGTGAAGTATGGTAATTGGAGAGCTGGCGACTGCTCGCTAGGTTGCCGAATGGGTTGCCGGCGCTGGTCGCCAGATGACCGCAAATTGGTTCGTTTTATTAGGTTTTGTTTTGACGGTTTTATGTGCTGGTGCATATTCCGAACTGAAAGTTAGTCTGTCGGTAGATAACACCTGAAACTATATGTTACAAAGTTAACCGGATGCCTTTCATTTCATTCAGCATAGCTGAACCACGAGATGAAGTTACCATTATAACTCTACATTTAGTAAATTATAGATACTATGTTTCTATAATGAAAGAATCAGGCGGTTGTAAAGTCGCATTCTGCATGGTCTCTTGCATTTACTAAAATAATGAAAATCATACCATTACAAAAAAAAACGTTATCTTGTCGTTTATAACACAACTACATTTATTACCTAGTACCTTCTACTACTGACTTGCAAAGTCTTACGTCCATGTCAAGCAATTCAGCAATGCATTCCAAACTATTTTGCAATGCATCCTATAAATAAACAATTACAATGAACAGTCAAATAATTAGTGTATGTTTTCCCAGCAAGTGGTCAGCATAGCACACGGGGCTATTACAAATCGTACTCAGCGGCACAATCTCAGCCCCCCCCGGCACGACGCGCCCCGCAGTCCGCCCCCCTTGCCCCGCACGCCCGGCCTAATGAAATTAAATTAAGAAATAACATAATTCCGGCCGCGCCGCCCGCTCACCGCACATTTTCGCGTACAACCCTAGTAGCAGGGCTGGCATTCATATTTGAAAAGGTTTTGAAATTGTTTTATATTATATGATAAGAGCTCGACTTGCTTCAAAAAGTAAATTTTAGCGACATTTTAATTGCACGAAAGAGTAGCAATTTTTGGGCTTGGATTCTATTTGTATTATCTTTTCCATAATATGGAAATATAATAAAATTGATAGACCAATAACACACCTAGAAGCACATACCCCACCATCTAATTAGCGCAATTAACTTCAAATTTTTTCTTCATAGTTGACACTCCAACACAGATTGGGAAAAAGGCTCGGAGGAAGAAGAAGTTGACACTGCAAACCCAAATCAAATAATTATCATCGTGAACTGTTTATTTTTATTAAGCATTCTTCTGAGCTGATGACCCAAAGCACAGAGAAAGCGTGACCAAAAACCACTACACAAAGAACATTATTATCTTCAGACTTAAATTCAAAATCAAACTCTCCAAGCGCTATAATATTACTTTTAAATACCTCATTACATCACAAATAACAGTCATAATATTTTGTCCTGTCAGCCCTGGCTGCGGGGCGTGGTGGGGCGAGGAGTGGGGGGGGCGGTCTCCATCTTTGTTTTTCGCGATGAGGTGACGGTTATTATAGCTCTGTCGATGTGTTCTGTTGTTCTACAATAGTGGTGTATAATGGACGGCGTACATTTCATGTGGAGGCTATTGTTTTATGGATTTTTAGCAGTTTTGAATTGATTTTTTAATAATAATGTCCACCACATATGGAGAAGTATGAAGTTTTGCAGTCAGACAAAGGTTTTGTTTACTGTGTCTGAATTAAAACGTCGTTGGTTTCAGTTTTCTAGACCATAGATTTTTCTGCCGATCGCTCATAGATATTTTACTGAAATGTACATGGTTTGCACATCTGTCTATTTATGAGTACAAAGGATATTTACTTATATTTGTTTGTAAATGTTTACCTGAAATAAAATTACAATAATGCTACAATTTTAAACTTTACTCAGTCAATTGGCAATCATCCAAGTCCCAAATAATTTAAGGGCTAAAATACCAACAGTGTGTAGTGTAGAAGAAGTGTTCAGAGAAACATTGCCGTGATTAGCTTTACATGGCTATATACCTAATTCATAACAAGCTATGTAATCAAAAAAACTTCATGTCTATATATGTAGTTAAATACTTCCTCAACACATGTTCTTAAACCCAGCAATACACAGCCGAGAAATAAAAATAAGGCCATATGTACACGAAGATAAAACGGCTCTTAATACACCCATATCGTTATATGAGATGGTCGCAGCCCGCAAGTTGTCCGGACCGGACGGCGCCGGACGGGGCCGGACAAAAACCGGACAGTTATCAAACTGATATCAGAGAGGATGGCGGGTGTGACGCAAAAACTGCGCTTATGAGCGGATAACGATCCTTGTAAACACATAGTTTTGAGAATTATAGTAGTTTGCTTTTGAGGACGTTTTAAACGAGGAATTTGTAAGAAATGAAGCACTCATTTTACGTTTTTGAACATTAAAATATTTTCATTATCTTTACGATAAAGTAATAATCTTATTTTTATTAAAGTTTGTAAAGTATGCCATATTATCAATTTTCATCGCAGTAAAAAACGCAACATATTTGAAAGCAATATTGTACACGATAGGAACTTGTTCGAGATAATACAATCAACTCGGGCGCGATACCGAACATTTAGGAACAACCCGTAGCATTGTAATAATGTGCTACGAAGCTTTGATGCGCCGCTACGAGATACGCTACGAACAAATGTCGCTACGACGTAGCGATAAGGCCGGGTACACGCTCACCACATGTTTATTGGTTGTCGACATTTTATTTGGTTGGGATTGTTTGTTGTTGAAGTTAATTATATTGTTATTGTAAATAAAATGAAATTATTCTTCGTTGCATAAAAAAGAAATAAGATGGAAAATATGTTATCCAATTAGATACTTAAATTGCTAAGACGTTTAAAAGTAAAAACAGAACGTTGGAAGCTATTATTATTTACCAAATATTTTGAACTTTATTAAAGATTTTTACTATGAGTCTCACTATTTGCTCCAATTTCTGCTGCTTGTAAAAATTAAAAACCATTCGGACTTTCATTTAGGTCGAAACTAAAAAACTTTTACCACATTATTTCAACTATCAATACCCCAAATTCACTATCTCAAAACAACTCAAATCACCGAATGACTCACTCATACACACCCCGCCTAACGTTATCTATGACACAGGTGTGCTGCATGTTAGCACATCGCGACACATCGCTATATTGGTCGCATCGTCTGTCGCGTCGCGTGTCGCGCGACTGTAGCCCGCCTTATGAGCCGTGCCATGAATGCCAGATACACGAATAAGGAAGTGATGACGCCGCTACGATTTTATTATCATTGTACGGCAAATGAAAGTCTTTTGACTTTTTCCGTCTTACCACAAAAACTTTTAAACGTCAGTTTATGCCTTGTCTAAAAAAATGTCAAATTATGACGTTGACATATGGTTCATTTTGCAGCCAAAATTTTATTAGACAAGTGTAAAACAGGGTTTAAAGTTTTTGTAGTAAGGCCCTTTATGTTTTTACATGGTTTGAACGGTAGGATTCTTGGGTTATAGGGAATGTTGTATTATGGTAGGGTTTTATATGTTACTTCGGTATTGTGTCGAATATTTCGGCAGGTAGGAGTTCTTTCAGTATGTCAATGATTTTAAATGGTGATCTAGTGTATTAAACGCCACAATAATATTTCCCGTTTCCTACTAAAATATTTGTATTCTTATTACTTTAAACTTGATAAGCATCATGAACTTCTAAAGTAAAATTTATGATTACCTCAAAACAAAGCGCAAATAAACAGCCACCATTTTGAAGTTAGTTCGTTTGAAGTCGCGCCGCTACTCTCTGAAGAGTTGTAAAGCCTCCGCCTGAAGCGGCGCAATCAAAGCCTGCGGTTAACTTATAAACAGGGACAACTGAGCGACGGTAACTGTGACAAACATTAAGTTCAAACTACCCTCGAGAAAGTCCCCGACAACGTTATAATTAAAACCTTTAGAGAACACCCTGTATCTCCCCCGTAGCTACAGGGTGTGTTTAGATGATACAGCACAGATTTTGTGTGTTTGTCTGTTGTTGGAATTAATTTTGTGTGTTTAAGGCGCGTGGCGGTTGTTACGTGTCGTGTTCTTGTTTGTATGTTGCTAATATATTAAGAGAATATTGTAGGAAGTGGAAATTGTTTTCTTAACATAGTACGTTTTAAGAAATATAAAGAGATTACTCAGATAGACTGGACAGGGATGGTTTGAAACGGTGGTTGGAAATGTAAAAAACAGTTTTAATATTTTATTAGTTTTCGAAGTTATGTTCTGATCCTTATTTTTATATGCTATATTTAGATAAAGGGAACATAAGTTACAGCGCACCCACTTGCCAAACCCTGAATAGAAAACACCCCATTCACTTAAACTAAAACGTCACACTTTAACAAAGTACCTAACGATCACACACACACATGCACACTGCCTACATGTAACCACGGGGCACCACAAAAGCTTGCCCTAAAGAAGGCTGGTGATCCGGGCACGTTAACAGGGCCCCGGGCTCCTCGTTAGGGGCCCAATTGAGACGCCCCCGCGAGGGCTGAAGGGATACCGACATGGGCAGCGTGTGGGCCGGGTTTTTGTATTGTTTTAATTCCCATATCAATAGAGGTTGTAATGTCAGCAAAAAGTTCCATATTGTTTTGTGTTTAGGGGGATTCGTTGATGTAAGTGAGAAGAATGTTATATTTTGGCATTGAAATGTTTTTTGTATTGAAGTTTTTAGATATCAGTTGAATCACCGTAGTTAGCATTATGTCTATTTTCAAAAGAAGTCACAAAGTCACGCTTTGAAGTTATTCTACCACACAATATTTTCAAGTCACATGTAAAAAATAGGTACAAATGTTTACACCATCAAAACATCGCGAAAGATGTACCTACTTTAAAAGCCTTCGCACAGCCCTGTCTGTGGGTGAAGGGGTAACATCCCCCGTACCGTGGTCCCCGCCCCCCTCTCCCCGCCGGTCGGATTTGTAGGTAATTGTGTATTTGATATAATTGTTTCACATCGCTTCACGGCTCGTGAAGAAGATGTTCAAGCACTTTGTATGTAAATCCCAGTAGTGATGGGACGAGTGCGGGATTTCACGGGGATTTCATCATGTTTTTATGTGGTTGGGGTTTTATATGTCTTATTTTTGCAAAAATATTTGAGTTTTTAACCATTTGTAAAAAAGTAGGTTTATGAATGAAGTAGGTTGTAAAGTTCTGTATACGATATGGATTTTCTTCAGGTATAAAAATAAATCATATTTAACATATCTGCAACTTGACAAAACTGTAAACGAAAACTAAAGTATGTGCAATAATATACTTAGCAAAGACTCAAAATCAAATATCAACAAAACCCAAACATTGCAATATCAAAAATATATCTGGAGCATATTTGAAATTCGTCGCAAGTTATTCAAAAAGCTCGGCGAGCGCACAATATTAACAAAGTGGGGCTGCATAATGCATGCTACCGCGGCTGCATGGTTGCATAGAAGCATGGTAGCATGGTGGCATGGCAACATGGCGGCCGATATTGGCGGGAAAGCAACTTTGCTGCACTTTGTTCCGAGTTCCGTGGACGAATGTTTTAGGAATTAGTTTCAGTTTTAACAGCATGCACTTATTTGGGTAAAGAAGTTTAATACGTATATTGAAATCAACATAATGTCTCTTGGGAACTTGAATCGATTTATCTACATGCAAAAGATGGCTTCGCGAGGTTTAAAATGTTTGATTTAAAGGTCATCACTCATCAGTACAGTTTTTCATTCGTTATGGTCAAAAAGTAGATGTTGTAATTCCGTGAAATTATCCTGAATTTATAAACAACGTAATTGTCATTTACCTCGTATTTACTATAACTATATAAGTATAATGAACAGGGGAAAGCCTCAACATGCTGTAACGTTAACATAAGCGAATCAATTAACTACAAATACACGCGCTTCTACACCAAACACCCAATTCAATGAAGGCTGTACTCACAAAATGATACACACTTAACACCCCAATATACACCTTAATCACTTGCAATAAAGTTCATATTTGTTTGTAGAGTGAAACAATTTAGAGTTAAGTTACTTTAGTCTGTATGTCGTGGGTGGTAGGGTTGATTTTGGTTTGTTTGGGTAAGTTTTCGGTCAGCTATGGGTGTGATGTGTTATTTGTCGGCTGTCCATTGTTCTGGCGGGCAGCGCTGTCCGTATTATTGTAGTAATGTTTGGACACAGCGCTTTTAACGAGCTTTTCTTTCTGTACGTACCTACTTATTTACTGGGCTATTGGATTCTATTATGATTGTACATTTGTCTGTTTTATTATCATTGATCCATTTATTTAGTGATTGAGTTAAATGATACTTTTCGTATTGACACCACCATTTAGGCTTATGTAGCAAGTGCAATTATAAAGCAGAATGTTATTCATTACCATGAAATAACATTATCATGAAAAATGTTCATTAGTATGCAAGAAAGAGATGTTGTTCCTGAGATATTTAGAATAATATGTATGAAATATAGTTTCTTCAGAAGCCGCATGAAATTCCCCATGTTACCTACATAAAGCATTATTTATCCTCCTGTAGAGGTTCGTTTGTAGCCCAAATAATATTGTAAATAATTCACGAGATGCACATAATAAGCGGTGATAGGTCACGTTTGTACAGAACTACAATAAATACGAACAAACTGAACAAATACATATTTATATGTTATTACAATATGTCTTGTGGTTCAGATGAGTTATGTCGTAGGTGACTCTCTGTTTCAAAAAAATAATGTTCATACAAAACCTTTGGATATTTTTGGGTTTAAATTTCAGAATTGCTTAAATTAATGTAGATTAAGTAAAATGTGTTTGAATAAATTGTGTCATTCGTCTAGTTATAGTAGGTTGTATTTGTAGGCATGTAATGAATTCTCAAAGACACATATTTTTATAAAATGTGTGATAACAGATTTCATTCAAAACAATACATAACGATAAAACAATATATTGTTTACTGTACCTCTATATATGTATGTAGTACCAAAATTAGAATACCTAAAATTCGTATTCAATATAGGTTTCATGAATAGAATTTGTCAATAAATTGAATCTGTCAGCAGAGTCGATTTAATTCCATTAGGCTGGCGTTCAAAAACTAAGCGGTACATAACAGTACATCAATATAAACGGCACATAAAGCATAACCTCCCGACACACACCACACACATCATACAAATACATACAAAAGTTCAAGGGCTGTTAAAAAAGGCCACTTTTTGAAAGTAGTCTTTATTATATTTGTCTTTAGTACATTATTTATTTTCAAATATGATATGAAAAGTCGATGTTTTGACGTAAGGAAGTTACTGAGACTAAAATGGTTACTTATTTATGAAAAGCTATCAACTAGGAGAATGTATTTCCAAATACCGTGTAACTTTGGTATCCAGAAAGATCAGAAACATTTCTTTTTTACCACTAACTGATCTGAGATTAAATCAAATAGTGAAAAATTTGTAAACAATGTAAACTTAGTAAGAAAATATCATTATTTTGTCAAATAAAACGTCATTAAACTCGTAGCAAATACCGTAGCCGTAGCACCGTAGCGTCGTAGCAAACACACTCGTTCAAAGTGAGACTACTTCATCTTTCTGCACACTGGCAGAGTATCATCGCGAATAAAATTGTTTTGATGAAGAGACGCCTGTCGTCCCGCCCCCCGGGACCCGCGGGACAGAGGGCGAGGGGGGGAGCCACGCGCGGGGGGAGGGAGACGAGTGGAAAAATGAAATGAAAATAATGATAAAAACGTCGACACGATGTCAAGGGACCGCCAGCCCTTCGAATAGGTAGATTGATTTTTGTTAAGGTTGCTCTTTTTTTGTGTTTTTTAGATTTTTTTGTTTAGTATTTTTGGTTACAGGTTTAGTTAGATTGTTTAATTGTACAGCGTCTGGTGTGGTTTTGAAAAACTCAGTTGAAATCATAAAATAGACTTCCATTTCGGACAGGACTTGTTCTAATTAGGCATATATGTAAAAATCATTCCCGTAACACTAGCTAGCACATAGCTACATTAACTTCAATGCTGTAAAATATCCATTTGAAACATGCACTCTCATATTACAATGATCATATCAATAGCGCTTGTTAATGATTCTCTAACAATGTACCTACACTCTCATGCTATGCGCGCGTGAAACGTCATTAATTCATGACTCATTATAGCATTGTTTTGCTAATTAATAGCTATAGTTAGCATGTGGGAAATATTAACTGAATTGTGTGCTAAATTCTAGATAGTTTCAGAGATCGTTTAGTGCTTTTTGTAATCTGATCTGAATCATAGAGATACTTTTGGATTTTAAATTGTAGACATCGGCGTGTGACTTGCAAAATACTGTAATTTTTTCTTTACACGCTATGAATAGCAGCAAAGTGAATACCTACTCGACGTACCTGTTTTTACTTTCATTAGAAGAAATTAAGCTGCATTATTTCATGTATAGAAAGCACGTTATGTATATTAAAGCTCGGACAAAGCGAGCTATCGATCATCAATCTATCCAATCATCCAAACAGAGAAAGCATATTATGTCTTGTAAAACAATACAATAAACTCACATCTCTTGATTAGGTACATAAATTAACCTCAATATAACATAAGCCAATATTCCCTCCACAATTTTTTAAACTAACATGTAGTACCAAGAACAAATCTTATCCTATTTCTTTCTTCAACTACAGATTTTGTTGCAGTGAGCAACGGCGCGCTCAGCGCCTGCTCCCAGGGCGGCATGGACAAGGACGGCAAGAAGAAGCATACGCGACCCACCTTCAGTGGCCAGCAGATCTTCGCGCTGGAGAAGACCTTCGAGCAGACCAAGTACCTGGCCGGCCCCGAGAGAGCCAAGCTCGCGTACGCGCTCGGCATGACGGAGTCACAAGTTAAGGTTCGTGTTAAATATTGTTTGTTTCTAACTTGATAAGGCGTTTGCCTGATAAATAGTTTACAGCTGCATTACTTTCTTCACCATACAAAATGAACAATGAATTGAGTATTTAGTACCTACCCAGAAATTAAACTCTGAATTACCACTATCAGTATAATTAAATTAATGAAAGCAGCATAAGAGTTTAATGTATTAATAATACCTAGTAACATTTCAATCTCGCAGAAAAGTGAATTTTCCTATAGGTACTTTATGATGTGTGGGAATTTGACCTTCTAGACACGAACACAAAAGTTATATTATCATTAGCAGTGTGAAATCTATCGCGCTACAAGTAGCAACGACATTGAACATTGAAACAAAATAAATGAGCATCGAACTTAACACAATTACCGCGCGACGAGTAGGGTAAGCGCACCAATACGCGGCACTCTGTAATCCGATTACACAGATTGAAAAGTCAATCACTTAGCCGGCGGCACAATCAAACGGCTCTATTGCCGGGATTAAACTACGACATGTGGACGAAAGACTTTGTTTTATTGTAACATGCGACGCTATTTAATATCGTGATTCACAGTTTTACCAATCACTGGCGCAGTTCTGATTAAAGAGATTTGACTGACGCAGGTATGAGGAAGATAATTTGGTAGGTTATTTGTGCTACTTGATCTGAAATAATATTGCTACCTGTGAATCACTAAAAATGTAATTACATTTAGGCGATTTTATTCAAAAGTACATAGTGTGCTCATAGAAATAAGAAAATATTAATACTCATACTAATTTAAAAATGAATTTCTAATTTACAATTTAACATAACAACAGTTCGAATTACCATACACGTCATAAAAATTATCTGATAAAAGTCGTAAAATGCAATGATAACGAGCGGATCATGATCAAACACATTTTACGAGATATAAACTCCCATCTTACGCGCCTACTGTACGGGAACTAAACACATCATGCAAAAGGATCTTTCAATTAATCCAAACACATAAAACAGGCGTAAAAAGGCGCAGTTATATGGAACTAATTGGGGTGCGTCGCGGGGCCCGGGCCCCTGCGAGGGGCGACAACTGCGGCGCCCACCCGCCGCATGCGGTCACGGGTGCGATTCCAAGTGAAACTTTATTGAATGCTCGGCTTTTGTTGTTTTACATTATGGAGACGTTACCTCGCGGGTTTTGAGTTGGAATTCTGATATTATGTTTAGATTTTCTGTCTAAACTCTTCGGTTTATTAGTTCTAAAAGTGATATTGGAATATATACATTGCTTATTAATTTTACGACGACACTGTATTAAAGTAGTAGGTAGATATTTGTCCTACGTCTACTTTCTTAAGCTTTTCTATAACAAAATAAAGGATCTGGAAAGAAACAGTTGTCAATGCAATACATGAAATAACACGCTATACCTAATCATAAGAGCTACTCAACTGTTAAAAGTCTAAGATCAATATCATCCTCTACGAATGATCACGATGCACCATCGAGCCCACTGCGTACATCGGAACAGCCCCAGCAGACAACAGGGGGAACAATCATATTATACTAAGTGATGCGCGCCATTAGGGGACCCGTAGGACAAGCGCATACCACGCGACGCGACGCAGCGCGACTTCAAAGTTGCTGCAGATGTTACTGTTGCTTAGGTTCTTGTAATCGTGTGAAGTGGTACCTCATCTAGAAAAGAACTATTGAAGCGATCCTTAAAATTGCTTACAAAAACATGAACAATATTTCACTTGAAACTTGTTGATAGGTTATTTTATAAAACACTGCTTTTAGAGGTAGGTAACTATATAATATACTCAGAATAATATAGCAGGTAATTACATAACAGTCCACGATAGTTAACAATTTAATTTTCGAAAGAAAGTCCTTTTGTTGCCAAATATGCAATTACGCAGACGTATTTCTTACATTTTATTGGCTACAAAACACTGTCTTAGTGTGCAGCGGGCCTATGGTTGCATTCGGCAAGAGAGCGGAGTGAAATGAAGCGCACACGATGAGATTAATGGCGGCACATCGCGCGGAAACTGTTGCCTCGCCTGTCACAGTTGCGATGTGCGCAATAATCATACGACTGTCGCGATACTCTGTGACGGATGGAAATTGAGCATACATCTGTCGTTATAAGGATATGAACTTTTAATATTAATATTTTTGTACTTTTAGAGCAAAATGTCGGTCAATGTACACCAGTACACACAACTGAAAATGGAAGAGATTATACAAAACTTTTTCAAAAATCAGTGCTTAAGTAGTAAAAGTAACATCTGGGTAATAATCAAAATAAAAGTTCCGATATTGACACAAAAACTAGGTGAAAGTTAACCACCCTAATAGTGAATCTCTTAAGCTCCATAAGCGAACTAATGGCGTCAATACACAAAGACCAACAATCCTTTACAATACTAAATACGTATCACACAATACGCATTCACAAATTGGACTCAAAAGCCAATGTGTGAAGGGATAATCTACCACCTTAACTTCGGACTCGACAAGCGATTCTCAATTTTATCCCCTTGTGTTAGGAGTAGAGTGAAGTGTATAGATAAGTTGGTAGGGTCTTTCAATTCCCCTACATGGGTGTCATAGCTCATTTGGCATTCGATAAAATTAATCCTTAGGGAAGATTAACAGAGAGGGTAGTGTGTTTACACATGTGCGATGCAGCCCGATGCAACTCGAATACGTAATGCAATTAATTCTCGACGGCTGTTTATTCAATAACTATATTTCATACTTTCGTAGATTTCATGTCGTTTAATTGATGCCTTTATTGAGATTGGCTTTTTATTTATTTCTCTTTTAATTTGCGAAGTGAAAGTGAGTTGCTGGTGAAGATTTTCATGGAAGTTCATAAGAACAATAATATTTTTAACTGTCATGAGCGGTTCAAACTGCGGGATTTAACTAGTTTGCAATAAAACATGCTATGAACTAAGATCACCGCTGAATCACACTGGTATCTATTCACCGCCAAACTCGCTATCATTATTTTAGTATCTTGACTCAACTGTGGCGATCTATAAATGATTCACTTCCATAGAATTCCGAAGCCATATAAACGAGCCACATTAAAATTGATTGATCCGCGCTTCCCATAACTCAAGTTGGACTGCATCGGACGCTCTTTTTATTCGTCTGAAACTATACAGCACCAATAATAAAAATAATAAAATATAATCTTATAATCCGCACCTCGGTGGAGCGTTCGTTGAATTTTACAACTATGATATACAACGGTCGTAATAAGTCGCCCTTTAGGCAATAACTCGTGTCGCGTTCAAAATGCAAATCACTGTGTGTCGCTATCATTCCTTTTATTGTGGCTGTAAAACATCGCTGAATTAGTTGTGACCCAGCGATGGATGGTTCCCACCGCGATACATGCGCTTAGATCATTTTATTGCGCGTTATCTCGATCGTATTTTTTGTTTTGCAAACGTTCGGTTGTATGGTTATTGTGGAGTTTCGCGAATTTTATACGATGCAGTTAATAATTTCAGATTCAAATTAATAATTATTTTGTGGCAGTCATAATAATTTTAATGTGGCTTGTAAATGATTATTTTACTGGCATCTCAGTAACAGGTATTTAATCGTACCAAATGAAGTTATAAACGACTGCTAAATGTGAACTAAAAACTTCTTCGCTGCGGATTCCTTTCTTACAATTATGCGACAACAAAAGACACAAACGAAAGACGTACACAAACCCACACATAATAAAAACAATGTAGTTTGTGATGATCTCGTAATGACGTCACAGATGAGATAGAATGCAGTTTAAAGCGATGCAGATGAGCTGCGAGGGGACCGCGGCAGCATATTAAATTATTTTGATAGATGACACTATAATTTAATTTTAATGTGTTTTGATAAAACGACCCTTACACCCTCTTTAGTTTAGAATCAAGTTTTTGCTTATTGTAAAGTGATTGAGTATGAATTAAAATGGGTGACTCGTGCATTGTTGAGCGATACTCGCGCTAAATGATTGTGATGCACATTTGCATGCAAGTCATTAACTAGATGAGCCGGCTAATGTGCTCCGAACTGCTTTTAGTTTATTTACGCTTGATTTAGCTTTTGGGGTGAGCTTTATTTTGCAGATTATTCTAACAATAACAATTTAAATGAGAGATTTTAATGTTTCTATTTGATCGAACTAAGATTAATTCTCAAATAGGATTTGCCATGAAGTTTGAAGTAGTAAGTGGAACCTTGTTAGTTGACAATGAAGTTACTGAATTCAAGGTAATATGTTTAGAAATTATCCCATAAGAACTAGTAGCAAAGGACTAAGGATATAACTGACTTATAGTTGATATTTACAAGGTACATTTCTCAAACTGTAGTATTATATCATGTTATTCAGTAAACAATGCACCTACATGAGATGCACTGCAGTATGTAATGCCACTATCAACAGCTATTACTGTCGCGCGGTGCAACAACTCAATCAGATACAACATATTATTACATAGTGTTATGGCTCGGTTTACGATGTGCATTACCATATGTGGGCAAGATAGGACGACATACAAGTGTAGGTTGGTGACCAAAGTGTGTGTCATTTATTAGCGATGGTACTACTCCGTGCACAAGGATAAAAAGCCTAGAGCTTTCCACGATAAGTTAGGCTATTAAACACTGAAAGAATTTATCAAATCGCTCCATTAGTTCCTGAGATGAGCGCTTTCGAGCAAACAAGCTCTTCAACTTTAATCTTAATATACCTACAGATTATTGCGTATTTTGTGTCATGCTGCTAATTTACTAGATTCGGGCACAAAGTGTGGAAAACTATTTATAATTTATTTTGCTCTTTAAAGTTAAGTCAGAATTTTATTATGGAAATTCTGCATTTTAAACCTTTGTTTTCTTGTTTCTTCAACATCCAATGATCCATTTAAAGAGGCTGATGAAGTATATCGGTCGAGCCTCATTAACAACAGCAATTAACTATTGGAAACAGACAGACCGACAGGCCGCGTCATTAGAAACTGCATTATAATACACGTCATTATTAACTATACATATTCAATGTTTGCATTAGGTAAATGTGTTTCGAGCACATTTCAATTGATGAGGCAAATAGTCACTGATTTTGACTAATTGAATAAAGATTTATCTACCTACAACTGAACTGATTCGTAAAATGGCTTTTATACCTTCAGAGTGTATTTTGGGTTTCTCAATATATGTAGTTAGGAACATGAATCATACTTCAGTTACAATCATAGTTGGAACACAAACTCGGCAAAATAACTTTAGCATTTCCAATATATCATTTCCGGTGACTCGTGTCCAAAGTTAACTAGTATCCAATTCAAATATTGTGCCAATCGAAAAACAACTGTCGCTCCCAATCCCAGTGTTATTTGTCGAAACAACTGTCAGCCATGTTTTGTTTCCAATCGATTTGTTTAAACGCGACACCGATGACGTATATCTGCCTAAATTCCCAGCTAAATCTATCCGACAGACATCCATGATTCCATTCGGCCTGTATACACAACACAACACAAATCAAAACTCAACTTTATATTGACGGGATTAGAGTTGAATATTGTTTGCGGGGCGGGAGGTTAGTGAAGTGATCAATCGATTGATTCGATGACAGGCGGGAGCGGACGATAATCGCCGCTCATTAGTCGAATGCGAGCACCAGTGAATCGATTCCGAGTGACATCTGCGTTTTGGAATATAATCCGCGAGCGAGATATTTTTAGTGCAGTGCCTGATTGCGTTTCCATTTAGTTGTTGTTGATTGAACAACTTTCAGACATAGATTGATTTAAATGTGTTTTATATGAGCCTTAATTATATTTCTAATACAAATTTATTCTTCATCGTTTTTTCACACAAAAACTTGAAGTTCGGAAGTCCCATTGACTTCTGGAGTAAGCTTATCTTTTCTTTAATTAAATCAAATACCAGGTTAACAGAAACCACAGAGGATCAATAAAATAATACCACAAACACATAGTGGACTTATATACTTGTCAATGAGGTCGTTACAAGGGGCCACGTGTGCGGAACCCCAATTGATTGGCGCGCTAACGACGAGTTTTTAGGGTTCCGCACTCGTCTAGCGCCTTATTTACTGACTATAAATTATGTTGATGGCTGCCAGGGCTTCATGTGTACTTACCGTGAGGATAGAGTGGGTGCTTCAATAGTTATTGTTTAATTTGCTTTGTTTCACCAATTATTGTGTATGTTTGAAGAACCAGCAACTAAATAACGCATTGCGAGTAAAACATATTTTAAAACAAAAAAATCTCATCAATGTGTGTAGGTACCTACTATTTAAAGCTTTTCGTTTATTAGGTAATAGATCACTTCAATATTTACAAATCAAGTCTATGCCTTCCCAACCCTGTAAGGATCTTTCAAAATTAATCCAGATAATTTTTTGTAAAACCGAATTAACCCACTGCTTAATAAAATGTGTGGACATAAAAATAAACCCTTGTTCACAAAAAAAGCGTTGAAAGCGCATGACATATCTCTGACGTCACAAACCGTGTCATCAGGAGTAATACCTGTATTTTGGTCCATCACGAGGCCGGTGAGGGCTCGCGAGGCCTCGTGAGTGCTGAGGGCTAGACTGATGGGGATCACGCACCTGTGCTCACGTGATTAGCGGGTTGAATTAGCGAGGTTCGGGAGGTGAGAGGGAAATATTGCGGATGGCGGAAAGAAATATAAAATTGAGTGAAAAGTAGGGGTCTCGTCAATTCTGGCTGTTCAGCGAAAATCTTGAAATATGACACTTTAAAATGTATGTAGATATATCCCAAATTTTGACACCTGACTTGAAGTAGTGATTGGGCCCAGTAAACAATGAGAGTAAGCTGTCTGACTATGTGTGGTTACTCAGATCTTAGATACTCTTGTGTCTGAGCATAGAATAGGTTACTTCTTATATAGAGGCACCCAGGTGCGGGAAGTAGTAAGGATATCAACTCGTAAGACCTATCTTTGATAACTTTTGCGCTTTTAGAATAACCAACAAATCAATAGCCCACTTTCTCCAAGATTATAAAACCCGTGAGCAAAAGGCACAGAGTATAAAACCCGTGAGCTCCGTAAAGCCCACAGCTGGACAAAAAGCAGTGTACCAACAGCTTGCTTGTGATGGAATCAATTACGTTAGTCTGTGCACAGCTGAGCCGCAATGATTAGCGGCTTCGGAGAAATAAAACATTATACGCATTCTTCTTAAATATTGGTGCCATTTACAAATTATTATGTTTTGTAGATATAAATATAGATAATGGTTGTATTAAAAAGGCGAATATAGCAGTGAGATTTATATCTTCAATGGTTTTCTCCTATTATGTTCGGAATAGATGATTCTTACTGACATAACACAAGCTTGTTTAGAAAACTAAGTCATATAAAAATAAACGATTAGGTACTATAGAATATTTCATGTTCATTTGGCTATTGTTGTGCAAATTATTAAATATATTTCAGTTGCATTTAAAAAACAAACATCATCGAAGCAGTAAACCCACTAATGTTTTTTTCTACGCCAAAAAGAAATCTACCCCGTTTTCAAAAATCCCACAACACAAGGGTAGGCTTACTCCAACGACTTTCAAATCCTCCCCCAGTGTCGTAGGCGTGTCGCAAGTCGCAGTTGTGCGGCCAAACGATTAGCGACAACAACTGTTGTCCGCAACATTAGCATGACAATGACAGTGCGCGCGCCTGCGACAAATAAGTCGCAATGTCGCATGATGAATGGGATAGTAACGCGATCGGTCGCGGTCTGACTGGCCAAATATTGTATTTGATTTTAATTGTGTGTCGAGCTTCTCTTTATTTAGTGATCGATAGAACAAATTGGGGTTTTTGGATATTTTGTAATGGGTAAATAATAGTTTTGTAGCTGCCAACTGCGTCCTAATGCGCGCTGCTCATATGTATACTGAGCACTAATCGAGGAGAAAAAAAATGACTATATATGAAATGAATTACACTGGCTGCACCTTATGTGTAAAGTGCGGAAAATTGTATCGTAGATTTTGGTTAAAACATTTACCTTTTTCTTTAGTAGGTATTCCGTTTCGCCGAATTGGAACTCTGTATACAAAACAGTACCTAGCAATATACCTCTATAATCTTGTCTTTAGAATTGAATCAACAGTTACAATACACTATCAGACAAGTCTTAGAATTTGTAAACTACTAGGCACATAACACAGAATGATTATCACATAGACAGCAGAGGCTCGTAGGGCGGGCGGCGGTAGGGCGGCGCCCATAAAAATGCAAATGGCGTGTCGACAGCGAGCCGAGTATCAATCACTGCACACTTATTATTGCAGGATTTGGGAAATACGTGCGATTATTGTTTTTCAAGACAAGTGTTGGTGGTGGTTGTTGGGTAATGTATGGTCTGACCGTTTTTTTGGTGCAGTTGTATGTCAGAACAAACATTGCCATTTTTGTGCAGAAAAGATTCGGTATACCCGTAGATTGTTGTTGGTTACTGAACTTGCATGGTTTGTAAATGCTAAAGATGTCAACTATTTTGTTTTTTTTTTTTCAGTAACCTTTTTAGAGTTACCATCGCAAATGCATTTTTCCTATATACATACTTACAGGTTGATCGGTCAAGACCAGTTTTTTTTTATTAAAATATGTATGACAGCTAATGTGTATCTTATTCATTGAAATAGAATTCGGTTAATAATTGACAGACTATTAAAATCTAAAACTAAGATCTGCCCACATTCCTCACCCACAATCACTGTTTGCTACCTAATAAAGATAAAATTAATTAAAAAGCGAACATGTCAATAAAATATCTAATTATTGATGTCCAATCAAACGGACGTGACCATCGATTATTATAATTTTTAATTAACATTTGTCAGCGAGAAGCCGCTTCCGGCTTACTCGATTGTATCGAGTCGGTGTGACGCTCACGGGTATAAGTAATCGACTTTGCATCCGATTACTATTCGATTGGAATATTTTTATTGAGCCGATTAAGAAGGTGTGAAGTCGATATCTGGTGTTTTAAAGCGTATTTGTACAGGATTAAGCTGTTGTGTAATATGTGTATTAACTTTGGCATAATTTGGTGATTATTCGCGGTTCTGTTATAATTTGGAGCCTATATCTATGAGCCGGTATTTTTAATTAATGAATTCTAAAAATAAAGGACTTTTATTACTTTAGATTTTTGTGACTTTGATGTTCGTTGACTTATTTCAATAATTCGTAGTTGATTGAATGAGTACCTGTTACTATAGTAACCGTTGAATTTTATTATGGTTCATTGATAGTAAAAATAAAATCGCTGAGCAAATAGTCTCATAAAAAATAAGCCTTGAATGTTTCAATCAGCACGCGTAAAACAGAAGCCATTTTTGGCATAATATCGCACTTAATCACGCTTAACGATATAAATGGTGTTCAGCTTACGATTCCCGGCCGGAGCACTTAGAGCGCAGAACAGACAAACAGACAATCAGTCAGTTTTGACAACGTGTTTACGAGCAGCTCCGTCGCAGTCGCGGGCGCCTCGTTATCCCAGATTACCTTAAACGTCGCCAAATAAAACGATCCCGCTACGTACAAACGGCACTACAGTTTTACGCGAACAAACAATTATTTATTGCTCCGAACACCCTATATAGCGCACCAAACTAACCAATATCAACTCTAACGCAACTAAATAGAGCACAGAATAGCTCGGCGCGGCGCCGATCCACAGTCGAGCAAGATTAATAGGGCATAAAACGTAAGATAATACAATATACAAGAAGACACGTTGTTAACCGTTCCGTTTTGAGACGGTGTTGAGTGGCTTCATCTGTCTCGCTCGCTCGTATGTGGGGCGGCGTGTCTGTCTCGGTCGCGCACTTTCAATTATCTGCCTAATCCTTCAATTACGTCGACAGATGTCGCGCGCGTCTTCGAGCTTATGTGCCAGTTTAAAGTACCGTCCGCAGCCAATTACTGACATCGGACCAGATTCCGTAGGCTTTTATTGCTCGAATATAATTAAATTTTCATTGATTTTCTAATGTAATTTATTTGTTATTGGTTACTTAAGTCTGAGCGAGCGATGTTCCATTTCTCAGCTCAAATTAATATTCTAAATAGATGATGGCTTAGAAACAGAAATTATTTCAATTGAACATTTTTGTACTGTTTTATAATCTGTTTGAATCGCACAAGTTTTATTGTGACTCTACCACAGCATAAACTTACGTGTATCACTGATATACAAAAAAAATCCCATATCAATGCGTGGAATTGTTAAATATCATGTTTCGGGTCGGAGCAGACAGAAAAGATTTTTTTGGGAAAACACGTCGGCACCGGGGAACCAAGTACCTATGTACCAACTTACAGTATATAAAAAAAATACTACAAAATAATTTTCACCAAAGCAAACAAACAACCGTCCTTTTTAACCCAATTAGTGTTTTAACAAATATAGATTAATGGACAAAGTTTGTGCTGTCGCTACTGCGGTCCCTTAAGGGTACACGATTTAGCTAATAATTAATATTATAATTAATGTTGCAATAACTGGAACCGCGGCACGCTATTAATCCGCCCCGCCCGCCCCACCCCGCCCCGTCGCCTCGCCCCCCCGCGCCCCACCGGCGGTTCATTACGATGTTTTTACAATGTCGCACTTAATTTAATTGTGACATTTGTTAGAATTGCCGGTGAATTGTAAGTCAACGGGTGTCTTAATGTTCTGCGGAGATTTCATTTCAGTATTATTCGGGAGTTTAATTTTTATGGGTTCTTTACTCAAATTGTTATGCTAACTGCGTTTTGCGATTGTGTGCTTTTTAAAAGCCTCGTTATTGTGACATCGGGCATTTAGATAAGTTTGAACACAGTTAAATATTTCAAAATCACAAATACCGTTAAATGTAACTCAAACTGTATTAACCAGTTAATAGATATGGCCGTATAATCACACGCAACAATTTTAATTTGAATATGACATTCCAGCGGCCACTAGATCATATCTCCTGAGACCTGATTATCACAAAAAAACGCAACAAACACAAATCAATTAAACCTAATCTCGAACAAGATGTCTAAACGAACGAAATTAACTCTCTGCTAATAATGGTAGCCGGCTATCTGACCATCGGTTTAATATATCACTGGCTAAACACGGACAATCTGTCCGTCCGTCCGTCCGATCGACAGGCCTGACAAATGAAAGCAGCCGACTGCCTCATCGGAATAACGCCGATAATTATCTACACACGCCTGCAATCTAAATTAAACCTTAAACTGTAGTTTGGACAGATTAAAATAAATCACCGTATCGAATTTTAAAATGTTTTCAACGTCTTATAAAATTGACAACACCATACACTCAATTTCCAACTCTACTTCCTACAACATAAGGTTTGAATCGCTTCGGTGGTGTTGTGTAGTTAAGCTTGGTGTAGAACATCGCGGCTATGGTCGATTGTGGTGTCAGAATGGTAATGATGGCGGGCGACAAGGCGGAATGGCGTTCGGTAGCGGCCGACGATTTCATTAATGACATTAGACACAGTAATGAGAATTTAAGTCGGCTCCCGGCTAAACGCGTGATTGAGATAAGAAGCTAGTGCCTTAATACTTGTACAACATGCCTTAGTGGCTCGCTTTGGGCTTACAGAGGATCATTACACTTAAATGGAGCTTTGATTTTAAGGATTTTTAAGTTTAATTTATTGGCCATTGTGAACTTAGGACTTGACTTTATCCTATCATTTTATGAACTAAACAGTTTATTACGATTATATAGTAGCTACAGCATTTCTCTACAGGTTCAAAACATTATCAGATAGCAACTACACTCACAATCAATCTAACATGTTTAATCACCGCTACTTTTTCTCAAACATCACCATTAATATGTGTAACAGTTCAGTAGCTCGGAACAGCTCGTCTCATCAATAAGGGTTTGTACTTACGACAGCGTGAGACTCGACACGGTCGTCCGTGTCCACTCACGCGCCGATGACGTCACACGGGCGTGTCTTGTGATTGTCTAGTACCTTCGTCTTATCAATTTCACAAAACATACTGAAAACAACGTGATTTAATCAAATATTAATGTCATTAAATTAAAATTTCCGCAAGCAATGTATCGTGGTTTCAAAGAATATTTTTTTAAAGACCGATATATTTTATATTAAAAAAAACCTTTGTTAATAAATAATAATTAAAGTCAAAAACAAAACTGAACCAAATATATTGAATAAGTGTATTAAGACATCAAGAAGTCTCTCGCTTGATCTGATCGCGACAGATCTAATGTTGAGGATTTCTTATCTCGAGTAAGATCTTATATGTGTGGGAATAGCTGGCTGAATAGAATTTAATCATTATTTTTTTGTTTAAATTGAAAATAAAATATAAATGTTCTATAGAATGTCAACAATATTTAGTATTTTTTGTGAGGAAAAAATACACTGTTTTTAATCTAATAGATCACAGTATTATTTCGGGTAGATTCAAACAATAATTTAGAGCAATTTGCAATAGTTAAAATTTCATAGATGGAATTTTCCTATAAAACTAGAACAGACAATAGTGAGGTACACTGGTCTACAATCGATATCCCATCTCCTCCGCAGACGTCTACATACGTTATCTCAGGAAACCATGGCAACTGACTTGTTTACATCCAGTTACCATTCGTATTCTACGGAAAACATGGAGTTCTAGTGTGATCTATTGAAGGAAAGATTGTGTGTAGATACTATGTTCAAGTAAATAAGAGATTATAACACCAACAATAAAATGGGAAATAAACATTATAAAAATAAATAAATAGAGCATGGCATGTTCCATGTGTCCAAGACAAAACATCCGAATTGCGAACGTCCTCCTCTTAAGGGAGTCGCTTGAAAATGGGTTTCAATAGATTTGTTACGGATGTTTACCACATTCTGTTCTGCATAAATTCTTCAAAATATGGTCGCCAGTATCCTACACTAGTGAGTAAGACTAAGTATGCATTTGTGTAATACTGAAGACGCGACTAGCGCGGGTAGCGGCGAGTGCGCGGTCACACAATCGATAGCACATTATTCATACGCGACGCCACGCACGCTGGCTCACCGCACAGCGAATACTGTGGAGATAATGTTACGGTGATATTTGTCTTTATAAAGTCTAGTAAAAGATTTTCCTAATAAATTCATGTTAATATATGTTCTTCATTTCACAATGAAAATATCTAGTTTGTTGTGAGCTGTGCACAGCACTTATGACTTGCATTTACATTCAGGATGAGTGATTAATGGGTAATATGCCACTGATGCCTGTAGTATTTCTGAACCGATACAATTGTCTAATGCTGGCAATCCAACTCGTAAAATTCAATTTTAACCACTAAACATCAAGTGAAGCGCCTGCTCATTTTCCGCCCATAAAAAAAATAAACTGAAACAAAAGCCGACATTTAAAATCAATTTAAACTACTTAGTACACAGTAGTTTGTCTCATGTTTCGACTCCATTCGCCTCGATGTGCGGCGCTGAAGTTAGGAGGATGTCGGACGCTCGCGTCTGCCCGCGACAAATGTTACCGCCTTATGTACTCGGCTTTATATCATTCGCATTGTCTATACTATTGGGATATGGATAGATACTAAGTATGTCTTGTTAGTCTATCATGAGAGTTGCTCTGTCTTCAATTATTTGTGGTAGCACATTTGGAATATGTTTTATCCAATTACGTATATTTTACATATATTGTAATAGCTTATGGCATAATTAAACAGCGAAAAATATTAACATCGGAAAGAGATGTCTACGAGTAGGGTTTATGTATAACCACACAATGTCACAGAATAAGATTGAGAATGATCGTCCTTTTATACATGCTACCTACATAATATGCTTTCTACGATTTCCTAAAAACACTTAAAAGAAAATAAAAACCCACATCATAGTCTAACAATATGAAAACACAACACTTACTACAACTGGCATTACCCTTACATTGACAAGGGCGGGCGCACACTGCGCATCTTCTTCGCATTAGCCATCGATTCGTCCAGTGCACGTGCCGCTTACACAGCGATATGTCGGAATAATCGTAAAGGCGCGGGATCGCATACATATCGACACATTATCGATATATTAGCAAAGTATCGAGACTTTAACTTAGTGCTGTAGGTCTGTCAAGTTGTATGGGGAATTATGAGAGATAAGTTTTTATTCTCTGATATATTTGTACGTTTTTTATCAACTAAGTACTTATAATGAAATGATTCTCTTTTGGGCACAGGCTTCTCATGATACGATTAGCAGTTTTAAGTTGCTTACAATAAATGTAATTAAGATATCTTTGGCACCTTTTTATGCAACACTTTTCTACTTGCTTTATTTTTGATGAAGAAAAGTAAAGCATTAATATATATTTATATCAATAACCAAAACCATCTTGTCCAAAAATCCATCTTTCTACTAATAAAATCTCCATTTATTACCTACAAAACAAAACAATCTTTTGCCAATTCCATCAGAATTCAGGAGAAATCTATACGACATCATGTAGGTACATCAACATGGAAAGAACATGAAAATCGGATGAGGCATCATATCGATATTAGGTCGGGACTCGATGCTCGATGCTCGCAATCGGTTCATGAATACATATCGACACTTGGCCCGTGCTCACGCCATAATGAATACTTGCCACTGATTACCTCGCTCACTATGAGCCGGACGAGATTTAAAAGGGGAATATCTTATGATATTAGATCTGAGGATATTTATTGGAGGTTCATTATCTTTGATATCGTTTGTTTTTGCTGGATTCATTTATTCATGCGATGCTCTATTTTGAAACGCTAACACAACTGTATAATAATTTTATTAATCTCAATTTTCTTGCAAGTAAATTGCGATTGATTATGACTTTTTTACACTACACAAAGGGCCACTACCCTTTTCTATTCCAATTTAAAGGTGCTAATTGTCATTTTAATGTACAATCGCAATAACTGCTTTACAAAATTTCTAACATAATTTTAGTACCCGAAAACCCGTAGCACTGCTACGGCGTAGCACTCGTAGCGGCCTACGAAACGCAATAACAGTGAGCTCAATATACAGTGACGTTACAATGTGGCTGTATATCGGATACACTGCGCTTCACTAAAAGTGCTGCGCTATAACTTGTAAACTGCGCACGTGTGCGCTACACTGCCGGACAAGATTGTGGGAACAGCATTAAATATAATTCTTTTAGCTTCTGCTGTACTTAAGTAACAAGTTTCAGAGAGAGAAAGATTGCTTGTAAAAAATGTAAAAATGATTATGTAGTTACAAAAGATAGCGAAAAAGGGCTCTTACTTAAGATCCCGTATAAAAAGATTACAAGTAACCCCAAGCAAGAATAATGTACAAGAATCCTAACAAACTAGATTTTATCACACCCCCAACTTTCCTAAGTAAAAATAAATAAAGCGGTATGGTGTAGTTCTCGTGGCCCGAAGTGTAATACGTGTGTTAGTGATGTTATTGGAAAACTTGGAGCTGAGCGCTATACAATGTAGCCGGGATCGCTCGAATCGCTCGGTTCGCTTGGAGCGCTCAGGTCGCTCACATCGCTCGCTTAGCTCATCGCGGTCACTCGCTTCTTTAATAACGCTGTTTGTTTGCTAATGTTTGCATTTTTAGTTGATTTTGGATATTGGGTGCGCTGTTTTATTGAGAGTTTTAAAATGTAACGGTTAAAGATTTTCGTAGATATTTTCAGGTGTCTCATTTACCTAAGCTGGTTTTATAGATTCAAATGGGTATTTGAACAAAACCTTAATTTTACCCAAAAGTCTAGATATTTACGTCAAATGAAATATTTTTTTATGTCAACTTCTTAGAGATATATTATTTAAGAGGCAGGTAACAAAAGAATCCTATTGTCCTTCATATAATCATAACATGTAATAAAGTACAGAACACGCAGCAGTAAGGCAATCGTAAATCCCTCGTAAAATTCATGCTGAGTGTACGATATGTTGGGCAGACTTGATCTACTGATGTTCGCTTACACTGTGGCTCGAATCAACGGTATTACTTTGTTTATACTTATCAAACTGGAAATTATCAAGTCCCTAATGAATGTGACCTGTATATTTCTGAAACCAGCATTTTAATAATACTGAAATAAACTCTACAAGATGCACTTATTTCAACGTTATTCATATTTTTTCATTCATGTAATTTGTGTTAAATAACTACCTGAAAACAATACTTTATTCTAAAAATCCAAACAAATCAGAAATGGTTTGTTATTTTCCCAATATATCGGCACACTCATACGCTATCGGGCAACTGTCACGTTTAACAAATTTGTTAGGCAAAAAAACTCGGGCCACATCCATTTATTATCCATTTTGTCGTGTGTATCGCGGGTCCATTAATAACGGGGACTTATCCCGCTCTAATCTGCCTCTCATTGCTTTCCGCGGCTGATTCTTTTTCGCGCCAAAAACGCCGCCATATTGCTATCCGAACAGATTTATGGCGCGGATTAAGCGTTTGATAAATAATAAAACAAAAAATCTGCGTGTGTTTTGTTTATTGCCGCGGTTGCGTTTAGTGTTAGAGTTCAAAGCAAAAACTCGTAAATATTAATCTGATTCTTTTTTTTGATAGCAGTACATATGTAAAACAATAATGTGTAACAAACAACTATATCTATAAAACCAACGTCTTTCAAAATCCAATTAAACCCAAACAAACTAAACGGAAACCACGAAAGTGATTCACAAAAGAATAAAATACCTAGTCACGTGGGGATCCGCAAACAAGCACACAACACTTTACATACATATGTGTAAGATTTTCAATTTGTACCGGCTTGATCCCATTTTATCGGGGATTCCTCTGAGGGATCGAGGGATAAGGGATGGAGGGAGGATATTTTCCCGACACGCGAGGACGTTATGCGATGCCAAATGAGTGATCGAAGTGTTTGTTCTATAGTTAAGATAGGGTTCCGATGTTTTCGCGAAAACTATTTATGTTGCCTATCGGTTTTATTATGTTATGGTGGTTAGTGGTGTGGTGGATGGGGGCTATTACGCTTTGGATTGCTGTTTTTTTGCTAGGCAGTTATGAGAGTTTTATCGAGTTTTTTTTGTGAAGATTAGTAACAATATTAAGATGTCTCTAAACCAACCCTTATAACATAAATTAAAAGCTTCATCAGCATCCCCAAAATAAAACTTCAACTGACTAATCAAAAGCCACCCCTAACTAAACCTTAAACCGAATGTTTAAACAACAAAATCTCCCATTAAACGTTTGTACACAAGCAAAGCACTTAAACCGTCATAAGGCTGGTTTCACACAGTTTAAAATTCCCGCAATAGCCGCCGGCCGATAAGACAAACGAATGCGCATTAGCAAGCCGGCGACGCCTCATAACAACGCACTAATACCTTAATTTAAATTTAAATGACGTCTAAGCCCCGGCCGATAGTATCGCGTGCTGGGGCTGATCATCATCGGAATTGGTTTGTCTGTTTTGTGTGGAATATTGATGTTCCATATTTTTTGGGGGCCGGCTTTTGGTGTTCCGATGAATTACTTTTACGAATTTTTTTTCAGTTCATAAAATGACATGAAATCATTAAATGACCAACTTCATGAGAATTTTAAAGTAATAGGTATGTAGTTATTTGTGTAGAAATAAGTTTATAAAAGATTCAACCTTTAGATAAAAATATCATCATAAAACCGATAAAACGCGTTTCAATTGCATTTTTTACAAAAAATTCAATAAAATATCGCAACACAAAATCACTTTATTTCCACCAAATTATATTCGGTTATGCTCAATTTATTCCCCCATGCTAGGCCAGTGCTACACGCGAGCGGCGGCTGATGAGAGGCTTACACGGCCGATAAGCGGGATTACCGCCGTGTGCGCCCACCCTAACTTTAAACTTTCCAGATATGTTCGCCGATAAGGAAATAAAGTGAGACCGTGACGTATGTGTTTATCTGAGTTGGGGCATAAAATAGCTGAAGATATTTTTTGCGATAAAAATGTAAGCTGAGGCTTTGAAATGTAACTCCTAGTGTTTTCATTTGTAGTAATTATAATAAAAAAGCATTTCTAGAAGTTTTCCCGGTAGGCCCTATTTTAGGTACCACCCTCTCCAACAAAAATCAAATTACACACCAATTTTAAACTCAAAAAAACTGATAGCAAACTTTTACAATTACAGAAAAAGTAATCACAAAAGAAAGTCCCAAATTAATAACAAAGGTAGGCAGAATTCATTAGACGCCTCCTATCAAAAATCTCTGCCGTTTCATTAACTTGAACAAAAAAAAAACACGAAAAAAAGAAGTGTCACCGAAAGAGCACAGATTAAATTTTAAAGGCACTTTTTCTAAATTAATTAATAAGGGTGAGGTGACCGAGGGAAAAAATTAAATGTCAAAATTACAACAAGATTCGCCTTAATTATGTCGCCGGGGCTGCGCGCACTAATTACATTTTCTTAATTTGCAAACTTTCTGGCTCTTTGTGTTTTACGCTGTTATGATTTTTTCGTGTAGTGCGCTGATTTCAGGTAATTATTGTAACGTTTAGGTAAAGAGCTTGTAGTTTTTTTAAACTATTTATTTGTAGCATGTAATAAGATTATGAAGTAGTAGGTAGGTAGTGTTGGATCGCTCTTACTTATCATTTTACAAATTGTCCAAAAAATGGAAGACAAAAACTACTCAATCAAGTTTGATAGGTCCTTCTTGCCTAAAAACCTTTCCGTTTTCAATACAGCAAGATCATCACCATGACGGGTATTATATCCACAACACGTAGAATATAAAATGGTGCAACAGCAATATCTTATTACGAGTACAATATCTTGGAACGATCACTTAAGCGTGCCGTCAGTGATTCCGTGCGCCTCAGTACCGCGCGCTCCGGAACATTATCTGTATGGAGCGGATGACACCCCCGCGACTTTACGGCCGCCGGCCTCGCTAAACGCGCCACATTAAAATTTTTATTTTCACTTCAAGTTTGCACAAAAAAGGGGTGTATTTTTTCTCATTGCCCACCGGGGACGGCCAAATTGAAGATAATTCAGTTTATCGCTTTAATATCTCTTTGTCTTTCAAAATTTGCAAATGAGTTTTTTTAATAACGCCGAATTTGTAGCGGCCGTGCCTTCCTCTAATCCTTTTATGATTTATAGCCGTCATGCGGATACAGACTTGCTTAATGAAGTTTCGCCTTTCATTTTTTTGTTTTGTTTATTAGATTCAACCCCTTATTTTTTTATCGTAATCAGCTGTTTTTACAGAACCAGTTTTTTTGGTCACATTGTATAACATTTGTTTAGTTAAGTGTTCAAATAAGTAATAACAGTTTAAAACTATAACTTCAAAAGTCCATTTCTGCGGCGTTGTTGGCAAATACTGCAAAAAAATCGCCCGCAAACAGAATAAAAAATAAAACACAAACAGAGCCAATAACAATTCAAAAAAACAATGTTTGCATATGAATAGGTTGCATCGGATGCGTTTGCCTTTTCCCTCGTCCATTAGTGGCGAGCCATCGATCAAACACACAATTCCAATTTACCCGAAGCCACAAATTCTTCAAAACGACTGTCCGATCTCGCGCAAATAAAGATAAAAAATAAATTGGCGCGCCGCGGTGGTTTTTGTTGCTCTATGTTGTATTCGTGTGTAGATACGTATTGCAATGTATGGGCGGGGCGATTGGCTTTTTATGGGCTGTCCTTTTTGGCGATAGCGCCATGTATATTACTTAGTACATTCCGAAATACCCAGTAGGGGTACAAGGCATCCATATTGACTACGAAAGTGCAGTTTGTCTGAATAATACCTGACAATATTACCTATTACGATCAATCTACTCTAACCGGTAGTTACTAATTGACAACTTATATCGTTTCAGATGTAATTCTGAAGCTAATAATTTTGATATTTTTACGTTGTCTATTTAAAAGCCTTTGTTTTAAACATTTTAATTCCGCTAAAGTTACTTTTAATCAACAAGTACGTACGTAAGCTTAATAGCGCATATTTCCCGGCGATATTAAGCAATCGTTTAACTCAAATAACGCCAGTTTAGTTATAAAACGCGTTGTTAAAGTGATTGCGGCTACAATTAACATTCGACCGCGGTTCAATTAAACTAACTGTTGGTAGTTAAATGCACATTTATTGAGCTACGTGATTTATTTTTGACTTTCTTTAAATCTTTTTAAAGTTTTCTGCCTATGGGAAAGGCTACATGGACTATGTTCTGTATAAGTTAGTGTATTTACCTACTTTGTTTCGTGAATTATTATCTTTAAGATCTTGGATAATATTGAGTAAACTTATAGTCTTGGTTAATGTTGGGAGAGTGCTTTTTTTAAAAATATTTTTTGGAAAGTAAATTCACAAACTTTAATATAAGTACTTAGGTAATTTGTCTGCTTTTAACTTCCAATGGTAAAGAAACTCTCTAGCTTTTTGTTCAGTGTAGATCCCAATTCTAAATAATCAATAATTACTAATCGCCTTTCAACCACGTTCCAATTCGCACAGTAGCCGCTACTGACAGACATGACACGCTGTATACTCTGTGCTCAAGCTGCGCGGGCGCATAGATGATCTGTTAGATGTGTAGCAATCACGATCACTTGGTGTTACCGTTAGCTTTGTAAGTTATAAGCGGCAGCGGGTGACTTTAGTATAGGATTGAAAAAAAAACCTAAAATAGGTAATTGTTGAATGATAACTGATCTGTTTATTAGGTTAGTACTTCTTTGGGAAATGAAATAATATTACAGCAATATTTGGTGAAAACTGACAGTTCTATTTCCTGACAGAAAAAACTAAAAAAACTATTGAAGATCCCCTGTAAAGTCAACGTGAATTTTGCTTGCAGGTGATGCTTCCGATGTACTTATTTACTGTTTCTTATCACAACTATGAACTATAAGTTATGAACAGAACATGTTTGAACATATTTCGTTCCTCATTTCTCTTAGATTTCAGACCACACAACAAATTACCCACAACATTATAACGACTGCAAGTGAAGCGTGAACCTTATTAATAATTATGATTTCGCTATTAGCCGCCGACTGATCTCTTATTGATTGATACAATGTTCTGTAAAAACTTACTCTTAATAACTGCGAGACAAATGATGGAATACAAGCTGAGGTGTTGCTCCCACGCAGATTATGAGATTAAAGATCAGAGAGTATAGACTATATTGTCTTTATTATTCTTA
This sequence comes from Helicoverpa armigera, assembly GCF_030705265.1. Classification (NCBI taxonomy): domain Eukaryota; kingdom Metazoa; phylum Arthropoda; class Insecta; order Lepidoptera; family Noctuidae; genus Helicoverpa; species Helicoverpa armigera. Next base: position 10,125,154 of record NC_087142.1, on the reverse strand, counting down.
TTTTCTAAGATTATTTGGCGCCTTTGCGAAAGGCATATACTTGGTGTATGTTATCTTTTGTGTAAAATCTGGTTGTGGCATCAAAAACCCGGTTAAAATGTGGATTATGTGGTTATTAGTCTTACACACACTTTATTAAACGACTTGAAAAGAATTGTAATACTTAGTCGTTTAAAATTGTATTGAATTCAAAGCAAGTGATCATATTAAACAGTAAGTTAGTCAGCTTAACTGTTCCTGAGTAAAACTTGTTTATGAAAAAAATATGAGCCCAAACATATATTAAGATACAAAGTAGTGTCTACAAAAACTACATACATACTTAGTATCTACTTTTAATCTTTTTTATCCAAAGTCTAAGCAATTAGCTTACAAGATGACACGCGAAAAAGTTCCGGTGATTAAGGCTGGGCACACATTAGGCGACGCGACAAATCGCCGCGACTATTAAGTGGAGCAAAGGGTGCGATAAGTCGCGGTGACAAATGACGCTGCGACGCCTAATGATGTCGGCTTTAGTCGCAGTAACGTTTGATTACATCTGTTTTACGCGACTGCGGGAATGTGCGCCGTTGGGAACGTGTGTGATTTTACGCATTTGTGTATCTGTGTGAATGTGATAATAATTAAATGTATTGCGTTTTAACATGGTAGAATGTGGCGTGGAATTTGCATTTACTGCTTGAGACATGGATTGAAGTTCATAAAATAACATATTTTTAACTTATTTTTACACAGTAATACAAGCGAATATAGTATTCATAAGCTGTCAATTCGTATCTATAAATCACACATCTCATCTTATGAGAAAAATTTAAACATGACGTGACCAGCGTTCTTATGTAAAACGGATTGGGTTATTCTAGTTCTTGCCTTTTTTAAAAACACTGTTTTAAACTTACTTGAACTCGCTACCAGGTATTTACCATCATGAAGAAAAATTTTAAATCTTTTGTAATTCTACTAAAATTGTTCACTCTTTCTATAACGATCCATCAAAATCGATTCAAATACTCTTCCACATAAAGCTTACTCCACTACGTTATGTACACACGAAACGAGTACATCGACTTAAAAGCAACAAACATAATTCCACACGCACAAAAACATGAATTCATTGTAATTAATTACCTGTATAACAACATGGCGGCTGTTTATTCGCCATGGCTACTGAAACACCATTATCCCTATCAAGCCATTACCGAGCTCTCTTGTGAAAAATAATAGTTGTTCACATAATTACCCGACCCTACCCTACCGAGCGAGACAGGGAGTTTCCATTCATAGGGTGAACAGAGACGGGTGTATTCTCAGCGGCCCGTCTTCGAACACTTAAGTAATTGAATGGTACGGAGGGTAAGACGGGTATAAAAGTATGAACGAAAAATGGAAAATAATATTACAAGTAAGAAGTAAGAGTATTGTGAAGGGGGCAGTTCTCATATAGCTCGTAAACTGCTTTGATGAGCGTATGCTGGGCCGAGGTGTTTACTCGTAGGCACTAAATATACACTTACGTAAATGACACATTCTCAAGTTGTGAACAATCTCGTATATGTTGTCAGTGAGTATGTAATGTAATATTGTTGTGGAAACAATGTTTTGGGAGACTCGGTGTCTTTCTTTCTGAATTTGGTCTTACACAAAAGATTGAAGGGAATGTATAGAGTTATTTTATTTTGAGGCAATGTTTTTTACATTAACCATAGCGATTAAGAATTTATTTCAATTTACTGCCTTTGAATTTACTTTCATCATGCATACTGAAGAAACAAAATTAACAATAATATTAAACACATCTACCCAATTCCAACAACATTTTCCCGCATCAGCATCTTGTAATTCCAACACAACATGAGCTACATCTCCACTGCTCGCAAGTTCCAGCGCCGTCCGTCAAGACGAGCGGAGTCGCGTCATAAACTAAGTCGGCCATCAACTCCGCGAATATAAAACCAAATGGTCCAATGATAATACGTATATATTACTATTGTGTTGTTTTCCCGTCGCATATTTTTTATTGCGCCTGTGTATCGAGTCGGCCGATTTATTTTTATAACTTTATGTAATGTCGCAGTGTCGTAAATGTGTAGCGGGACTTATTTATAGTGTTACTTACAGGAGCAGGTTTCGCGTAGTAGTTTCATGTTGGCGGATTATTTGGATGTACTCGGTTCATGATTCTTGTCTATTTACTTGTATTATTTTGCAATAACATTAAGTATATTGTTTTAAATACTAGCATTATACGGTGTTAGTTATTAATTTTTTGGCATGAAAAACCATTTTCAATAAGTCACAAGGACTACTTAGGGAAATATTTTTCTTTCATTCAGCACACTTCTACGAAAATAGATTATCCATTTGTGCCTTAAATCGCCATTTTATGCCAAACTATATTTCACGCAAACTTGATATAAATCAAGACACGATAATAATGTTCTAGTTGAGGTATTTACGACTAGTAGCAGCCCCCGGCGTCGCCTGCTAATGAACAAGTCAAATCAAAGCGTCGTTATTGCGCTATTAGATATTATAGCTCATGGTGGGGCACTGGCTTTATGAACAGTTTGTTTGTTATTAAAACATTGGGTGATAAATACAACTACAATAAAATTATTGCTAATAGGTACCTACAGACAGATTTCCTGAAAACTTTTGAAACTTAATAAACACTCAAAAGATAGCTATCTAACAAAACAACGTTTTTGAAGACAGCTTCTCAATAATTATCAAACTTAAAACTTCTTTTTTAAATTTAATTGAGCTTGCAACATGAGATGGTTTTTGACAAAGTTTCCTTAAAAACACCATTTCTTTCGCAATCATAAAAAAACAATTATTACAACGAAGAGGTGTATATTAACATTTTAATGTCTGATATATTTACAGTTGCCATTAAACTTTGCCTACAATATTATAGTCTATATTTTATGTGTTACAGTAGACAAATATATTAGCAGGATCATGTGAAGCAAGTCAGTAGGAAGATACTAAAAGTGCTGTAAATTGTAGTACGCAGATAAATCTTAAATCGTTGTCCGCCGAGATTAATGAGGTGCACTTATGTATCTAAGAGTTTTCGCCTTTCTAAAACACACTAGAATGAAGTCATAACAGGCAATTTTGAGTCTTGAGTAAATTGCTAGACTTTCAGAACATGAAATAATAATGAGAATTGAGACGGTGTGGTCTCTGGTTATTGTTAAAAACATTAATTGTATAATCATGTGAGAAGACCAGCTCACATCTTTCAGTTTTATAAACCGAAAACACAGGCCCTGCAAACAAAGCATTTTCATACCTATAAGAAAAATATGTACTACGGGGTATTTCAGCAGTTTGACCAAACGCTACACGCTAACACAGAATATCATCGATGTACTAAAATGTGCTCCAATTAAGTGTCGTTGTTAACATAACGAGGAGAGCTAATTCCGCACGGCCATGATACCCTTATAATGACATCGACATCTGTTCAGCGCTCATCGACAGCGCCCCGAGCCTAATCATGAAAACCTATTTATGACCTAATTAAACTGTACCGGCCGCCGCGACAGAGACGCAACGTGTCACCTCACACGCGAGCGAGCGAGACAACACACTCCCCGGGCCAGTGATTAATGATTGTTATATGGCTGGTTAAGTACCGTGTAATTTGCAAAACGACCCTTAATTACCGTAGAACACGGCTACTATCGCCGTCTTTGTCGTGAGCGAAGATGTGTCGCGCGCGCGAGCGGGACGGCGGGCGGTTCGTGCTGCGACTTTAAAGGCGGTATTTAATGAGGCATTATGATGTCGACCGCGCAGATTAGGTCCTCATAGAGACGCGAGTTGTTTGGTCGCGCTTTATATTCCGCGGCGAGCGAGCAAACACACTGTGTGCACAGCCAGGCAACGTCTGTGTTTACCTTGCAGTCTACTAAATAACCGGCTTTTATATTTGCGCTAAGTTTAACGCTCCATAGATGAAACTTATATTTTCAAAAGTTAATTTCCAGAATTTTCATTCTTGCGTTCTTCTTCTTCTGAAAATACTAAGCCCCAATGAGACTCTTATAATTAGAAACCATTCAATAGAACAGCATCAATATGGATATTTCTTTGTCTTCTGTCAAGCCACCCATTTTCACCAACCACAAGCTTCGCAACTGTTAAATATTTTCCTAAGCCTCTATTTCTTCCACAGGTCTGGTTCCAAAACAGAAGAACAAAATGGCGGAAAAAGCACGCGGCCGAGATGGCGACCGCGAAACGTAAGCAGGAGGAGCTCGGCGAGGAGTGTGACGACCAGGAGCAGCATGACAACGAGTGCAGCGACGAGGAGGAGGCGAAGAGGCCGCGTCTCGACCTGCACCACATGCACCACCAGCTGCCGCACCGGCAGTGACCCCCGGGCCCGGCCCCCGACACCGTCGAGCTGGTCCCGCAGCCTCGCGAGTACCCCGCGTACAAGGAGGACGACGCCCCGTGCGACCTCTCCAACTGGCAGGTGCGACGCTATGACGCGCCGCGTGATGACCACCTCCCCGGCGACGCCGTCAGCGGCGACGACGACCAGCCCATCAACTTCGCCTACTACCACTTCTAGTGACGAGCGCGGCTCCAGGACTTGTGTGCACTCTGTGTCGGTGATAGACTCTCTGAACTTACCTATAATTACGAATATTTAATTGATATCTTTTTACAGTCACATTGTTTCTTAAAACTTTCAAACGTGTGTCAACGGATACTGTAAGCGCTATGTAAAAACAATTATATTTAACTAGCTTTATATAACTGTAAATATTTATTGTATAAGTAGTCATGTGATAAATTATAAGTAATTTATTGATAATTTTAGATTTTACATGTATTTTGTGAGCATAAAGTTGTAAATTGTATGAATCTTGATACCGGTGCCAATTTCCTACATGTAGTTATACATACTTCGAGTTAAATGAAGTAGACGTTACGTTAAAGTTATAGAATTTTCCTAATTTTCGCTCAGTGCCAGGATAAACTGTAGTAATTGAGAATATAGTGCCATAAATATTAAGTTGCGCTTGTTCAGACGTACTTAAATAATTACCTAACTTTGTTCTTAATCTGAAATTAAATGACGCCAGAGTTCAACAACCTTGTTCAAACTGTATAATTTTATAGAAGGCCATTAGCATACTGCAAAAACAATGACTGACACTTAATTTAACGGTGTTTTTTGTCAGCAGTCATTATTTAAAAATATAAGAACATGAAAAATATGAACATACCTACTGAAAGATCGGACGGCCGCCATCTTTAAAATGCAGCCGCGCGACGGCCGACGGGAAAACTCACTAATGTTCTCTAACGTTAAAAGACATTGTAGATTTTATTTAAATTATTTAAACAATGTTTACACATTTTTGTAACGTTGTTTTGGCATTTTAAATCTCAAAAAAGTTTTCGAAAAGCCACAGTATTAGAACTAGATACCTTTTCAGAGAACACATGCTTTCAAACAATTTTATTTTTAGGTTTATCCTACGGTCATACCTCTAGGGTAAGACAAGAATTTGTACAGATTTCCTTCTTATTAAGTAAGTGTAAATATAACGATATTTGTAACAACCATGTCGCTGGAGGCATCGCAATATGTATATTGTACATTTTAACTATAAAGTTGTAAATAGATATTTAAACGAATTTAACTATTGTAACTAAACTACGAGTAGTGAACACCACGCGACAGTATTACTATTTAAAAGCTAAATGTGCATTATTTGTAAAGAACCGTTTTAACTAAAAGTATCTTCTTTTTTGTGAACTCATTCACATGGTTAGGTTTTACACACTAAAAGGATGGTTTTGTATGCTACACTATGCTTTTAATCACTGATTATTCCATTGTTATAATTTTAATTTCTGGACTGCGAATTTTAATACAGTATCTGTGTATTTTTAACTTTTTGGCCTTTAAAAAAAGCTCTGGCCTATGTGATCAATAAGTGCTTTGTAAATTGTTTTCAGTCATGTGCACGTAACCATTCTTTCATTTTATGCAACTTTAATTAAAACAAAAACCTCAAATGCTGCACATTTATCTCTCAAACATCTATTAACACTAAAAATAAGTTTAAATAGAAAATGAGCTTCAAAAGTATCGAGATTAATTCGCTTATAAATGCACAGAATATTAAATAAAATACTATAAGTGTGTGTACCATATTGTCACAACCCACCAGTTGACCTTGACCTCTCAAGGTCGAAGGTCATCTCAAAATAATCATGTTTAGATCATAATGAGCGTGGACATACTACGTAATGTGGTTGAAATAAAAAGTTAGTAAAAATATTATTATGTTTGATTTTATTTTTTACGTCATCATTTGTTCCTTCCTTTTCTGTCACAAAATAGTAGGGATGCTGTTATGTATTGTTAGTATTACTAATATAACTTTAACAAATACAAACATCTAGCCACGCTACAGTGCAACTATCTGTGTTATGCACACAAACACATAATAGAAAGGCAATGAAAACTGTTCTAGGTACTTACTTAGTTTCGTTTTACGAATGACTGAAGTCAACTGTCTATAAAAGAATTTGTAGATCTATGAATGGGCCAAGCATTGGTGGACTAAATAGTTTTAATAAGACTATTTTCGTTTGTAAGACATAAAAACATAATCATCATTGCCATCTTTGACCAAAGACCTAAATTAAAATGTGATTTTATTTAATAACCACACACATTACCGAGAATATACCACAATCATAATATTTCTCAGAAAATCAAATGATTCACCCACAAGACTAAAACACAAATACAAATCATAAAATCCTACGTTACATGTGTTCATGTTCATTCTCGCTGAAAACCCGAGCACCGAGCCGTTCAGATGAACCCATTACATGAATATATAGTAGGCATAATGTTGGCGCGAGCCACCCAATATTCTATGAGGAACACCTTGTATAATAAGCTAAGAGCGTTCAATCTACAGCCTTTATTTCGTCAGTTTCCAAATATAACTGTATCAAGAAATCTTTTTACAACAAAATGTAGAGTTAACCCGACGAAATATCTTTTTTCATTCAAAAACCAGAGACAATCAGATTACCTCACTGAACAACATTCTCAAGAAAATCCATTTCCAACACAATTCGTGTAAGACAACCAGCATCCCGGCAAACAAAGAGAATTCGCGCAATCCTCAATTTTGAACCGTTTCAAATCTGTCAATAAAACATAGCACGCACCGCGGCGCCGCGCTTATCGAACCGATCGTATGTACCATCCTTACATCGGAAAACCTTTAGGTAATCGAAGGAGGCGCGAGCGGGCAAAAATCGCGACGCCACCCGTTGCCATGGCGACCGACCAAGACGGTAAACAACCACTTACACAACATTAAACTTTACCACCAGAAAAATAGAGCTGGCTTTTGAATGTTGGGGCTCGAGTTGTACTAATTGTACAGCCGTGAAGCGGCTTGTAGTTATAAATGTAAAACAGCGTTTACTGGCTGTTAGAGAGAGAGATCGGAGGGAGAGTGGAGTGGGGTGGGTTGTGGGGGGTGTTCTTTCATCTGTTGTGGCCGAGCGATAAGGTGCCGCGTCTACCTTTTATTTATGAGTGTATTTTAAAGCGGGGGTGAGTATGTTACGCAATTGGGCGCGTGATTTGACGCCGGAGGGGTTGTTCACAATGCTGCTGATGCCACTGATAGCACTTCTAGCTGGATGTACTTCGTGAGGGAGGGACTCCCGGCTCGCGGTAAACAGGAAGACTATGTACATATACTATGTAATATGTATGTTACAGAATAAACACTTGGTTAGTATATTTTCGGGAGACTGTGGAGTAAGTATGAGTTCGGTCACAACATGAGCTTCATTGCAAATATATGTTAGAGTAATCAGTGGCGTGCTGAACTGGATTATCCTATATTAAAAGATCTATTTAGGTAAAACGGAGCTTACACTAAGTGTCTTGAAGTCTCCTCTTTTAAATCCGGGAGCAAGAACGATCTAGGTAACTTTAGACCCATCTCAATTCTACCCGCGTTGAGCAAAATTTTTGAAAAGCTAATTTTAAATCAACTCCTCCGGCATTTTAATTCATACAATATTTTACATGCGGAACAATACGGTTTTACAAAGGGTCGCTCCACAACGGATGCTGGAGTTGCTCTACTGAAACATATATTCAGTGCGTGGGAGAAGTCACAGAATGCTATCGGGGTGTTCTGTGATCTTTCCAAGGCGTTCGACTGCGTCCAACATGAAACGCTTACCCAGAAGCTAAAGTACTATGGTATTAGAGACAGCGCACTTAGTGTTATTAGCTCATATTTAAGCGGTAGAATGCAATGTGTTGACGTTAACGGTGTCAAATCTTCCAATCTACCCGTTCGTTTGGGCGTACCGCAAGGGTCGATTTTAGGTCCATTTTTGTTTCTTGTATATATTAATGACTTGCCATATTATTTAAAATCATTGTGTGATGTGGTATTGTTTGCTGATGACACGTCTCTAATTTTTAAAGTTGATAGGAATAGAGTAGATTTTGATGACGTGAATTCTTGTCTTTCACTAGTAACGCAATGGTTTACAGCCAATAATTTAGTTTTGAATACGAAGAAAACAAAATGTATTAAATTTGCTTTGCCCAATGTAAAAAATCTCGGTCCCGGTGTAATTTTGAACAATGAGGAACTTGAAACGGTACATGCTACGACTTTTCTAGGGATAACAGTAGACTCCAAAATTCAATGGGGTGAGCATATAACTGGCATCACGGGTAAATTAAGCTCTGCTGCGTACGCTGTCAGGAAAGTAAGAGCTCTCACCGATGTAGCCACGGCGCGTTTAGTGTACTTTAGCTATTTTCACTGCATCATGTCCTACGGAATTCTGATGTGGGGCAATGCTGCCGATATCGAGAATGTTTTCGTACTACAGAAGCGCGCTGTCCGTGCTATATACAAACTTGGTGCTAGAGTCTCCCTTAGGGAAAGGTTTAAGGATATTGTTATTCTGACTGTGGCGTCTCAATACATTTATGCCAATATAATATACGTAAGGCAAAACCTAGATTCATATAGTAAAAACAGCGACGTACATCATTTTAATACTAGAAATAAACATAAGTTGACCGCACCTAATTATCGCCTACATAAGGTGCACGGTTCATTTGTGGGGCTTTGTGTACGCATTTATAACAGAATTCCGGTTCATCTGTTGGAATTAACGGACAGTTCTTTTAAAAACAAAATCAAAGAAATTCTTGTTAAAAAGGCATATTATAATGTTAATGATTATTTCACAGATAAACGCAGATGGCAGCTCTGAAGTGGAATAAAAGTGCTTTATTTTATTTTGTATTTTTCGGTGTTTTAAATTAATAATTGATGAAATTGAAATTGAATTGTATAATTGTAAAATAAATTAATAATAATTAAATTGTAATAGACAGCTGTGTTGCTGGGAAGTTTGTTCTTCACCGCTTCTTCTTTCCAGCCATAACACTAGGAAGTGGTGAAAGGGGGGCGTTTTGGGGGTGCTGTCATTCATGTAAAAGTTTGACGTTAAAAAGTGCTAATCGTATTAGCCTATTTTAATAAATGATTTTGACTTTGACTTTGACTTTGACTTTGACTTCGTTTTCTTAGTCTATGAATGCAAGAGCAGCATAGCAAGGAGGTCGTGGATATGATTCTGAAAGATGAAGCGTAATGATGTCACATAAAATATTGGATATTCATCAGATATTAAATGCCGAAGTGTGATCACCTGCTTACATCTTTACATTATATAATTCTATAATTTTGTGATTCGTGTCAAAAGAGGGCATCAAATAAATCGCATAAATCACAATAGCAATCAAAACATACAACATGACAACCAAAATAAAGAATTTATCATCAAGTAAAAACAATAAAATATCTTACAAGGCAATACTTAATATAGACCTTAATAACTTGCTTCACACCTACAATGTTTGTTTATTGAAACAAAGGAATATAATGTCGATGAACAATATATCAATATTGATGACTTAGTCAATATTACAACGTGTTGTCTCTTGTTATGGGAATAGTGAAATATAATAGTAAGAATAGAAGATGTTACAAAGATGAAAGGGTTCTTATAGTATGTTGTTTAAAATCCATCTTTGTAGGTTTTTATGAAGAGAAAGAACTATAAACTACTCAAAATAATGCAAGTGCCCTTAATTCCTCTTAATATCAGAGTTATTATAATAAAAGAGTGTTGTGAAGTGATTTTCTACATAATATATTGTACGAGAAGTTTGTCAACCCACAACACCCTGTATATGTTTTTATGCCACTTCTGAGATTGACCGAATTATAAAGAAGTAATTTCTTTGTCCGTGGGCAAATCTTAAAGTTTTATAGAATATCAAAATCCTACACAAAACACTTTCAAGTTTGCCGAATGCAACTAAAACAAAGAGCTCATATATCTACCTCCTACACGGCTAAATAAAAACGTTCTAATATGGGTTAACGCGGAACCAAACCCGTGATACAGACGTACGACACCCGCGGGCAATAAACCTACGTAGGCATAAAACTTGTGTTTAGTGCCGCGGACGTCGTGGCCACACACCGACAGTGCTATTCTGGATAGAGAACGCGGTAACGAGATGGAATGGTGTGACAGTCCCGATTAGAAATGTGTTATTAGAGGAGGATACATTATTCCCTAATACCACAAATGCAACAGTAACTCTGTCCGTCTTTCTATCTTATGTATGCCCGTGCTGACATTTTCTCCAAAAATGCTGTAACGATTTAAAGTTTGGTGCACAGATAGTCTTTAGCTCGAAAACGACATGACTATTAAGTTCTTTCGGGACTTTCGGGCTAGTGAGATGGCACTGGGGGGGTAGGGCTCCTAAAATACTAAAAATCATCACAACCATCCTGCAATAATATGATTTTTGCGTAGGTAAGTAGGTATAGTTACTCAGCTTTCGCGCTTATGGACTAAGCAATAGATATCTCATCACAAAATCTCCAGAATAACCCTTCAAAAATAGTGAAATACCTCAAATCGTCTCAAGTCGCTGTAGAGTGATTGACGCGCGTATTTAATACATGTCGCGCGAGATTTACGCGCGCTGTCCCACGCACCAATTACTTCAGCCTCAGAGCACAACCGTCGATTTATTGTATGACAATCATCGTCAAATTAGAAGCCTGGTTGCGGTTTTTTTACGCTGCGGTAGACGTATTGGGAGGTCTGTGTCGATAGATGGGTTAGGGTTAGATAAAAGTAAAATATTATAAGAATTTTATAATAATGTCATAAAGAAACAATAATGGAGGTTTCGCACAGATAGATAAAATAAAATTTTAACCAAATTGAATATTGCCACGTATTATTACGTATTTGTTGGCAAGTAATATAAAACCACTTAGGTATAGGTTTTTTAACTTTCGTGACTTGGACACATATTTACACACAATCTTGACTTGATTGAACCGCGGTTAAGTGATTTAAATAAAACCCAGGAGGTAGAAGGTCAGATATTCAGTGGTTCTGCAAAACACTGGTGAAGAAGCCGATCCTAGCTTAGCTGGAAAAAGGCTAGGTAGATGATGAACAATGAAGCTAATAGTAATTGATGTCTTGATAAATAACTTTTCAAGTTGAAACTAATTTTTAGCTTTAGCTTGAAATACTACCTTCGTTATAACTATTCTTTGAGAGTTATTCAAAAGAAACAATGGTAGTGTCAACGTTGATTTAAGCCAGTATCATAAAAGAGGTATTCAATTCGATCAAAATCAATGAATGTTAATCACGAACCGACATAAAAGTTTAGAAGTAAATAATGAGGCTTCACTTGAACAAGACGGAGCCACAAATAAGACATCAAATAAAATCAGTTTGAGTGACTCGCGTCACGCCATAGCGTCGTAAACGCAAATCATTTCTAACTAATGTGAGTATTGAATTTCCGACTTGTTATAGAATAAAAAAAAACTAGAAATATAAAATGCTTAAAATTATTGACATTAAGAGATGTTGGGTGTCCTTCAAACTATCTGGTATTTAGATAACAATATAAGCCTATACAAAAGATTAAACTGCTAACTCTAAAGGTAATTCCCTGTTTATGATAACAGTGAGCCAAAGTCTCAATCTATGCTTGTGTTTAATTTCAGAAGGGCTTCAATCAAATGTACATACTAAAATTCCAAATGTACATTTAAAATGGACGCCATTACTAAAATTCAAATTATTTTGAAACAATGAGTTAAATGCAATTACTTTATTTACTAATAAAATATTAATCGAAAAAGTTTGTAAGATAGGATGTAAGTATGTTACTTTTTACGCAAAGACAACGGAAAGGATTTTGAGGAAACTAAAGAATTTTGTGTAGATTTATATATCAACATTTCAAAGACTAAAAACACAAGGTTAAAAACCCGATACCACAATAAAACTAACAATTAATTTAAGTCTCATCAGAGGCCAAATAATTAAGATGTAAATAATGAATCACCACTAAGGTTAATTAAGATTCACCTCACAATATGACGAGTAATTAAGTACTATAATGTACTTATGACTTCTGTTTAGTGTTCGCTTATATGACGGTAGTAAATGATGTGGCAAGTGGTACATCGGTAAAGGATTTTGGGTATCAAAGTGTATCGTTACCCATAATTCTCTTCTGATTTCTGCCTTACTAGTATTGTTAACTTCAGATCTTTTACATACTAAAGCACACTCCAATATAAGTTTTGGTTTTGAGGTTCAAAGAATTCTGGGTTAAATTACTTTAACTAGGACCTGTTCGTAGATGCAAATTATGAAACTGAACTCGTTGCATACCGTGGTAACGATAGCAAACTACACAGTCAATGAAGTGGCTATAATACATTGGAGTTATTAAACAATTATAAGTGACGCTTTTCTCCAAATATCTTACAACTCATCATAATTAAAGGCCCCACACAACATAATGAGCAGTCTTATAACATGTTATATTACCAATCAATTAAACAAGCCAAGACCAATTCAACAAATTAATGTCAAAATTGATAAACACTCGCAAACATGCCTGGGGTCAATTTAACCCGTCACATTAAACTTTATGGCCATCAGAAACATGCAAAATTGATTTTTTCCCCACTTAAACGTCGTGTTGTGAGACGAGAGATAATTTTGGTCGTCAATCGGCACTAGGGTCACAAAAGTGTTTGACACTAAACGGTTTATGGTCACAATAAACTGTCCGCAGTTCATTCACTCCCACTGACATCCAGGAATTTGTTTAATTATTAATTAGCTTTGGGTTTATGCTAGTGCCAGGATGCACCTGCTTTTGGATAAGTTTTATTACAGAAAATTTAATGAAATATCATAGCAACTAATTTCCTTCTATTAATAAAAATTCTTCAAAAAATAAAAGGTAGGTATGATGTGATACCTTGAAAGTTATGTAGGTTTTTATTGTTGTCACAGTGCACAAAATTCATGTCTATTGGTTAATATTAGACATTATAACAGACTATTTTTTATGAAATAGTTGTCATGACAACTTGGCCACTTTTCACTCAGTCTTGGTAAATAAGATATCCTGAAATAAGATAATCTTAACAAATATATCAATCCAATTACACATAATCATTAAGCCTATCTATCACCAGCGATCACCAGAATCACCACTATACTTAGTCATAATCCCCCACGGCACATGCGGCGTTATACAGCCCCGGCGATTGGCGATTTTATTCAAATTAATAACTTGGGCCGTGCCTGTAAATGAGTACAGTATAATTCTTTCAGACTTATATGAAAGAATGTTTGATTGTCCGTAGTTCTTGGGACTACATAGTTAGAATTATCTTTAGTCCTCAAGGCTAATAACTATTACAAGTCGTATTGAAGAACTTACTTGTCTTGTCTTACTCTCACAACAAGAAGGATTGAGCGTTAATATTGTTAATAAGAAACTCCTTTTATTTGGGAACTTGGTTAAAAAATGTGAAGCAAAACCTGGAGTATTCGCTAATAAAGTTATACAGCCTGTGAGGTGCCCGAGGCGTCAGGATTTAACTGCAGTAATACGATCGCATCGGAATTAACAATTTGCGGCCTCTATAGAGTCCTAACGAGCACACTTTATACACCTATATGACGCCATTATTTTCATTAAAACAATCCACTATTATTGCCTTTTATTGACCATTGTTTTGATTTTCTTTTATCTGTTCGCAACTGTAGAGGACTGCGCTGTAAGATCAGTAATTTTAATATCAACTATTTTATAGTACCTACAACTAGCTTCTTCTTGCGGTTTCACCCGCATCCCGCGGGCTCAACTTCTTGTACCCAGATATAAAAAGTGTCCTAGAACCTTTCTCGATAAATAGACTGTCTAACACCGAAATAATTCTTCAAATCGGTCTTGTAGTTCCCAAGATTAGCGCGTTCAAATAAACAAACGAACTCTTCAGCCTTATATAATATTAGTTGAGATTGGATTAAATCTCTTACTAATATTTTACAAGTTAATCTAAGAGACTTCCTTTCACATCGATTAAAGTAATTATTTATTGAAACATAATTATGTTATGATATGAAATGGCAGATCTCTTGTACCTGATGATATAATTGTACTAAGCTGTTGTTATTGGTTAACTGAACACAACTGTTATCTTCAGTAAATAGTGCTTATTGCTGTACTTCCACGAATTAATTTTAAAGATGATAGCTAAGCTTATTCAATTCAGGTATATTCACTTCCTACTAATATGATAAAATCTAAAGTTTCTAAGGATGGACGATGTAGGTAATGTTTATTACTCTTTCACGTTTTAACCACTGAATGGATTTTGATGAAACTCGTTAACATCACCAAATACATCCTGATAGAAGGATTATTGTCTCCAGTCCTGTATCACTATTACGAGTTACACTACAATGCATTAAATCATTAAACAGTAAAGATACCTTTTTCGTGTACCTTCGTCGTGTCATACAATCTATTATTTCAGGCGGTTATATCAGTGTGTTGTTTTTATATTAATATTAAATTTACAAGAACAGTTAACCTGTGAAATATGTTTAATTAGCTCCACTTCAGGAATTGAAACAATATTTCTAGCTCAATAGCTATAGGAAATTTTGACACGCGCTTTACCAATCAATATTCAGCATTTACTCACTTCTAATCACATCACGTTTACACTCGACAGCATACAAACCGACTCATCTCCAAAGTGTCCAGTTTCCGTGTCCCTCAGTGTACACATCGATCAAGGCCCAAGATCTGGTACCACCGATAAAGCCTGACGGGACATTAAAACATTTTAAAATGCAATAAATAAATCCCTTAACGACGGAGAGTGGTCGGCCATTAATCAAGTGCTCACTTCAAGCTACTTTTTATTACATGTAAATGAGTACCTCGTAATGCTGGGTTTATGCAGCTGGGTATAGGTACCTGAGGGGAGGGGTGAGGGGGGAATGTGGCTAATCAGCTCGCATGTGTGAGCAATAAATACCTATTGGATAGCTCTTTATTGCTAGGTTTCATTTGTTTTATTGTGAGCAGTATAAGCTTTTTAGTGCTAGCTCTGTATGAATTTTCTTTTTGCTATTTTTTATACAATGTGTCCCGGGGATAAGTGACCGCCCGAAATTTTTTGAATATTTGTACAAAATTAAGGATAATTTCTTTTATATTTTTGAAAAAAATCATTAAAAATTTTTTATTGTCAGGCCTCTTAATAACAGGCTTTGCTCTTTTTTTTTCAAATTTCAACTGACTGTATTTTTGCATTTGTTTGAAATAGCAGCAAACATTGTTGTGAGCTATTGTAGGAAATATCATGTAGTTTATTAATAAATTAAAAGAAAGTGATATTAAGGGGGCATTATTTGGACTTATTTTGAAAAAACTGAAAAAAAGGCGTTATTTTCTTTGAATTTTTATTTTCTTTTTTTTTCTAATTAATGTTTTATTACATTTTTGTTATGTTTGATAATTTTAATTGATAAACTATGATGTCGGCTAGTCAATAAAGAAAAAAGAATTTAAAAAGATGTAAAAACTTAGGAAATACCTTAAAAAAACTGCAGCACGTCACAGTATTTACTAAAAATCATTTAAAAAAAACCAAAGGCGGTAAGTCCCAAATATAAAGGAAATTATCCTTAATTTTGTACAAATATTCAAAAAATTTCGGGCGGTCACTTATCCCCGGGACACATTGTATAAGATTAATTGGGGCTGAAAATATTTTTTCAAAATTAAAAAAGTCAACCACTACCATCTTTTACTTTCAGGGGCATTCGCTGTTATTGAAATTAATTCAGGTTAATTAGAGTTTCCTAAACAAAACGCGATACTTTAAGGATCATGTGTAACTGACCTTACGCGTGAAGATGTAAAGCTGTGTGCACACTCACGCACGTTTATTACAAATATCAGTAAGAATCCGTCGAGCGGCGTCATTAAACCTCCATCCAGTCACAATGGTATAAATAACGACGGATTTATTTCTATATTTATTTATTTATATGTGTTATTTATTTATTGCCCGTCCGGTCTGCACTTGGCTTTATAGATGTTTTTATACTTGGTCTCGTGATCGAGATGTATTCAAATGTTTATTGTCTAACGTATTTGGGTATTAAACTAAGTTTTAATTTGAGTAAACATTCTTATTTGATTTCGATAAAGATAAGTATTTCGAAGGATGTTTTATTATGGTTTAGTGTGGAATGATAAGCCTGGAAGATTAATAGACGTTTTTAGTTTTTTTTATTTAAGTTTCATTTTGAGTGCCAGAAAATAGTATAACTGAGCAACACAAATGCTGTTATGATTAAATTAGTCATAAACGTACTGATAGCGAATATTATTTCCATTCATAACTTTTCGTCAAAATTAAAACCCACTAAATGTCAAGCTAATACAAAAACTTGCACGCAAAACAAACACACACATGCAACTTAATATTTTTTGCTACACCACATATCCTTAGAAAATGCTTATTCACTAAACAAAGTTTGTCATCTCGTCAAGGAAGCAAAGCCATGGAATAACATTGGTATTGTTTATACAAATCTTTTTAGCCTATCAAGCGATCATCGGTTCAATAAAATTATTTGACGCAGCTTCCTATTACTTAATGCATTTTATAAAGCGCTAAAACACATTATTTTTAAAGTACAGAAACATATTCTTACAACTGTGTTTTTTTCATCAATCTATGCCCTATATTAGCCGTAATGAGAGGCAGCCTTAACCAGTCCTAAAATACTAATATTTTATGTAGTTTGCTTGTTCGCATTAACGTGCTCGTTGCAAGATCTACTAGACCTATTTGTTTTTTTTAGCCTGTATACCGAGGAAGGCTACAAGCTAGCTTTTGATTATTATGAAAAGCTCAAAGTCATTCCTATGGGATACAAGTAAAACCGCTTTCAGAAGCTACTGCTATAATAATGAAGAATGAAGATATTTATAGTTATCTTTTGTGACAAATTAAGACGGTCCCCCTGTAACATCTTTTTTAAATACACCATTAATTTGCTCACAACTGATTGAACCCGTGTCAGTTTCACGGTGATTTGGCAAGAAGGTGAAATCTGAATTACCTTAGTTAATTGACTGTGACCTATTACTGAATTATGACTTATGGGCTAATAATTCATGTATTATGAGAATTTTGAATTTTGTAAAGGAATTGTTTTACTGAATCATTTTTGATGAAATTGATATGATGACGTGTTTTAAGGGGAGGAAAATGTTGACGTTCAAAAAGTGCTATTTTGTGAGCAAGTTTTTTTTATCAAGAGTTCAAGATGAGTCTTCGTAGAGCCTACCAACAAATGTTAACCGTGGCAATATCACCAGCCTCCAATAACCTCAACAATAAAGTATAAAGTGAGTTGATTCGAACCGTGTCTGCTCATTAAGTCCAGTCCAACATCCGGTCGCACAATACACAACTCATAATAATTTAACCGACATCAAAGATCCAATAAATCTAACATTAATAACTCTATTCGTTTGTTGTGGTAGATCTACACTTGTAAACTGAACCATACGACCTACGAATTAAGGTTGGTATTTGTTTGTGCAGTGGGGGGTATTTTAATCCCTGCAATAAAAAGGTGTGGTATAAAACGGTAGCCAACAGGATTACCTATAGGTTTTGTATCAAAGTAGCGCTGACGGTTTGATTTTAGTGATGTGCTCGGATTTGTCGACTGTAGTCGGTTTGATTAATGTTCTGATATTTTGGGGACACAGAAATTATAGCTTTTCTGGCCGAAGGTGTAATTTTGATCAATTTAATGTCATTTTGTCTCAATATTTTTCGATCACTTAGGCTTACCTTATTAAACAATTCTTTCTTATGAAACTATATGTACATATCTACTTGTTAAATGAGGCGTAAATGGATTTAACATGTTGAGGTAGTGTTTTTAACAAAATCTAAGCTACCATGTCAATAAAAAATTTAACCCGAAATCTCCACCACATTTAATCGATAGTACCCACAAATCGAGACCACCCCATCACTAGTGACTAATATTAATTATAAATGATTCAGGCGTCATTAGCGGTGGCAAAGATCTCTGCGATACAAAGGCTGTTGCCGTCTCGCTCGCACTCACGGCACTAATCATGGTGTTTATCGTAACGTGAGAACTGACGAGTGTCATTTGTCGATGGTGATACAGGCTGCCTGGAAATGAGGAAGAGAAAGGAGAAAGTTAAGGAGATATGATCCTTTTAGCTTGTCGCTATGTCAGTAGCTATCCTGGTTACTTCAAACAGGCTTTAACTGAGGCTAATTTCAGCTAGAGGCCGTCAGGTGGATTTGATAAAACTCTGACACTAGGGCTTGCTAGGTAATGAACTTGCAGCTTACTCGATGAGAAGAAGCAAGAAGCTCAAGCCTACATTCACAAATTTTAAAAAATAGCAACATTACACCATTTTATTGATCTTGAATCAGCGAAACCTCACTGGTTGACAAAAAAGACAGACAGAATTGCCTTTCTGTGTCAGCATTAAACCACTTATTAAACCCTGTATGATACAAAGTCAATTAAATTATCAACTATTGAGACCTAGCCAACCAGTTACAGACTCAATTAGCAAAGCAGTAGATACCTTTCACTGCGCAGATCTTGACATCTATGATTTTACAAGCTACAAGATGAATAATTATAGATTTTATAAATTGCATGTTGCAATTAGGTATCTAATTTCATAATTATACTATGAAAGCACGATAGATTCTTACTAGTTTAATAATAGAAAATACGACTTGCTTTATCACTTAATTTTATCTAGATATACACCTTCTCATCCCCATCCCCCGAGCTTTTTCCCAATCATGTTGGGGTCGGCTTCCAGTCTAACCGGATTCAGCTGAGTACCAGTGCTTTACAAGAAGCGATTGCCTATCTAACCTCCTCAACCCAGTTACCCGGGCAACCCGATACCCCTTGGTTAGACTGGTGTCAGACTTACTGGCTTCTGACTACCCGTAACGACTGCCAAGGATGTTCAATGACAGCCGGGACCTACAGTTTAACGTGCCATCCGAAACACAGCCAATGGTGTCTAAGATATACTTAGAAAGTACATACAAACTTAGAAAAGTTGCATTGGTACTTGCCTGACCTGGGATCGAACCCGCGCCCTCATACTTGAGAGGTTTGTCCTTTACCCACTAGGCCACCACGACTTTCCCTTCCTAGATATACACCTTCTAAATAAGTATAAAAGACCAATATACCAAGTATTATAAAACCCCATGATCACACCGTACTCACAAGACTTCACACCGTTCGTTTCACCCTTAAAGCAATTATTTTTTTCACCATCCTAATAACATAAACTTATTAACTGCAATACCAATAAAACCGATGAATGGGCTATAGAAATCGTTTGTATCCCACAAAATCCACCCCCTATACAGGGCTGCGCGCGCGCAACCATTCATGTTGTTTTTTCTGCGCGTTTACCTGCAACTTCCTTCCTACAACGATCCATTACTATGAATGACATTCCACGCTTTGACAGTTAAATGGATACCCTGACACTTATGTGGTGATACAATATGAGATGTCCAAAATTAAACCTTATTTGTAGAGGGCTAAAGTTGAAATTAGATTCAGGGATTGATTTCGGAATGATGGTGTAACAACTTTACATTTGCAGTCCACCAAATCACATGTACTTCTTAACACCATCAAATAAGGTTGGATATCGTACGTGTTTGACTTGTTCAACGATACTATGTGTCGACTATTTTTCCTAGCACGTAAACGATACGTATAGGGTCGACGTAAACTCCTGCGCATTGTTGATCGGTGCCACACTGTCTGGCGAGGCGAGTTTTTGTTCAAATTTGGAACGCGTTTTTTTGACAGTTTAAGTTGAAGCTAATGATACTTGAGGACGAGGTGTCAAGTTATTCAGTAATTATGAACAAAGTGAATGTCACAGGACTCTTATTAATAACTTAGTTAATGATACAGATGAGATATCTCTCATCTAAAGGTTTTCTTTTGTTTATTTATTTTTATTTGAGCCTTACTCAAGCGGTAGACATTCTCGTAATGATTTTAAGGATCCACAATAAAAAAATTAAGAGGTGGTAAAGTGTAACTAGTTAACATGCTAATTCTAAATAAAGATACTAATACTAATTTTGTCATTGGCTACCTGTAAACTAAACTTGTGTTATTCCTAGTATTTATTCTAGCAGTAAGTCTTCCATGCTACATAAATAAATTAAATAAATAAATAAAAGTCTGTAAATTAACAAGTAAAATAAATAGGATATTATTTTTCAGTTTGCTCAATTATAAATGTTTATAAGTAGATCGTATACATTTTTTTCAAAAACAAATTTTACCAGCCATCTACTAAATTAAATTCCGTTCCACCGCTTTTAAAAGATACTTTTAATGGA
Source organism: Helicoverpa armigera (assembly GCF_030705265.1). NCBI lineage: Eukaryota > Metazoa > Arthropoda > Insecta > Lepidoptera > Noctuidae > Helicoverpa > Helicoverpa armigera. The sequence continues at coordinate 10,104,191 of NC_087142.1, read as the reverse complement.
ATATATCACTACAGATTCTATTAGACACACAATAGATAAATCGTTTGTGATCAGCCCCAACAATTAGCTGTCACATTACATGCGACATGCAATAAATTAATCCGGACAAATCCAATAATTCCTAAGAAGTACAAGTAACTGTCGAAGTGCCGAATGCAGTCGTCTATACAATGATGGCTGTCAATTGTTGCAAATACGTTATGTTTTCTTTGCTTTTTGCAGCTGTTACCTACGTGACGTTAGACTTTTGAAATAAGCTTGTTTTAATTGGGTCCTAGATTAGTATTTTTTGACAATTTGTTTTAAATTCCTCAGAGAAGTTAGTTGACAGCAATTTAGCAATCAACTGAAACTGTATTAAATTATTAAATGCTCAAGCTATTTGTGCAACCTTCTTCAAAGGGTTACATATAATAATAAATAGGTACGTACTACAAATCTAGGTACATAAAGGTTTAGTTTTAGTAATAATAAAATAACTTCTTGTTATTTTTGTCAAAAAGACCACCATACTCCTAGTTAGCCGCATAGTATCTCATAGTCACATTTTCAATCAAAAAGTTTTGCAAAAAACCGGAATCGCATTACCGTGAGGAGTATCGGTAACAACGCCACTCGGACACAAAGCAACCGGAGCGGAAATACGTCACACAAAGCAATATCATATCAAAGAGTCACGTTTTTTCTGCCCACCCCCCGTCAGTCAATAGCTTTGAGAGTCCATTCTTACTACTTAAATGTCGCGTAAAATTATTGTTCCGATTTTTTGTCGAAAGTGGGATTTTGGATCAATTCAGGAACAGGTTTGATTGCAACATAGCTTATATCGAAACGGTATTGTGTTCAAGAGATTAATTTGGGTAAACATATCCTGCGAATCTTACCCCAAAAAGGTAGAATATTTAAATAGATAAACTATCCCAGTTTAATTGGAGTTAGTTAAAACATTTTACTCTGTACTAAAGTTTTTGTATTTTGGAACTTGGCATTCACATACTTAGATTTCAATATTTTTGGCTCATGTGCCATTTCTGTGTTTGACAGTGCAGGTAATAATTATCTACCTTCTGGAAATAAAATCATCATCTACAGTATCACACAGTAAAGTAATAATTTCATCCCTAGCACTTACACTTCTCAGTTTTATTACAGTCCACATTGTCAAATTAGCAAATAAGGTCTCTTTTCGCTTGAGACACAGGTTTAATCCTAGTTCAAGCAATTATAATGTTAGCACGTCATGTGTCTAGATTTTAAATAATAATGTTGTATTTTAGTGTGAACTTTGATAAAAATAAATAAATAGATTTGACATTAGTGAATGCAGTGCACAGGTTGCAACGGATGCTAAAGGTCACAGCACACATGTCACACACATCTCGATACAGAGTGACAGACAGACAGACAGCTCGCTGACGTGTCACATCCTAACATAACAAGGATGCACTGACATCACGCTAATGTTGTCTGTGTTTTTGTTATAAACATACTTATACTGTTCTTAAGTAGACTTGAGTTTGGGACGAGATTCAAAGTTAGGAGATTCAATCAGCGCTTATTTTTAGGAATGATTTCTTATCTGGGGGCACGGCAGTGCCCCAGCCAAGTCTCGAGCAAAACGGGCACGGCCGTACCATCTTTTCTCGAAGCGATTCGCGGCTGTTTTGCCCCCCCTATATCTTCGACGTGGACAAAGCTAGGAGTTTAGGTTTTCGGTGAATAATAGTAGGCATTAGAACAAGCTTAATTTCGAAATTGCATGCCAATTGAATTAATAGTTTAGGAGTTACGGTCGATCAAAGTTACACCATTTTGTCACTCACTGACTCACTGATTCACTGACAGATCATCAAAAATCTAAGGTACTTCTAGCAGACTTAGAAACTTCAAATTTTGCACCAAGATAGGTCATTAGCCACATATAAAGGAAAAATTATAAAAACATTAAAAAATAATATGCCATAGAAAACAATTTTATATTTGCGGTTTGGCAAAAACATTATGTATGGATTTTGACTGCATTGTTAACTTTGTTCGCTGTTTAAGTACCTATTCAATTGGATGAATACATACATAGAATAGAAAAGAATAATATAAATGTAATACATAGACTATCATTAATACAAATTAATACATAAAGTTCATAATTCATTAAATTAATAAAGCTAAAACTCCATTGTATTACGATAAATATTGTATGCGCGCTCGATAGATGGCGTTGTACCTGTCTGAATCGCGCTATGGTTTCGTTACAAAGCGCAGTCTAAGGGTGGGTTCATATCTGACGGAAAATGCGTCGAGCGTATCGTAAATGTATGATCGACGCACTAACGCATCATCGGTTAGGTGTGAATGATTGAATGTTTTACCGTATATTTGTCGCGTATTACGCGACCGGTAATACGCGACGCATATTCCGTTAGATATGAACCGACCCTTAGTAGTACTTCAAAATAATTCGATTTTCATTTGATAGCGCCATTTGTCTATGAAAAATTATTTCGAAACTAAAAATATTGTAGTGATAATTGATATTCGGAGAACTTTACGTGTTATTTAGTTTAGTTTAGCTTGTTATAGTTTGTAAGTTAGTAGATATATATTTATTTAGTTAGTTATTTGTTAGTTAGTTTAGTTCTATTTAGTTTGTTAGTTATTTATTATACATATATATATGCATATATATATATATATAAGTTTAAGCCCTATTAATATATTGTTATAGTAGTAATTGTAAATATAGTGTAATGGAACGTGAAAAAAAGAAAGAAATATACTTACAAAAAATAAATGAGATCCCACCAAAAACATTAAATGTAAAAAAATTCCAAGTCTCTCGACGCAGTCTTTCCATCGTAAAAAATTTTGAGATCTCATAGAAGCCAAGTCCTATTCAAAATATTTTGTAGTTATAAATCAACATTTAGTAATTGTATCAATAGTTTTCTTTATATTATAATTATAGTGACTTGGCAATGAGCACAAGAAGAAACAAATAGAACGGCATATTTGGAGGAGTTGAAAGTTACACACACCGCATGCGTAAACTTCACAAAATTAATTTTCTTTTGGTTTATCCATGTCGTCCCAACCGAATTTCGGCAACGGCAGTCAGTCTTAGTGTACTCTCGATTAATTTACTTTCTTAATTATTGTATTGGAGCATGTAGTCCGTAGTGACCATCATGATTCACACATAACAAATAATCTGATCACTGGTCTCGTCAGTAATATTTGCACATAATTCTAGGCAGCAAGCAGCTTTTAATTTGTGCTCATTGCCAAGTCACTATAATTATAATATAAAGAAAACTATTGATACAATTACTAAATGTTGATTTATAACTACAAAATATTTTGAATAGGACTTGGCTTCTATGAGATCTCAAAACTTTTTACGATGGAAAGACTGCATCGAGAGACTTGGCATTTTTTTACATTTAATGTTTTTGGTGGGATTATATTATTAGGCTCTGGGAAACTGATCAGTGGTTGGTCAACACCATGAACTACCCAATCTAAACAGCTTTATCTAATTCTTTCCTTATTTAACTTCACACATATTTAGAAGTGACAGCAAAAATAATTTAAAGAATTATCACAATATGCAACTACACACGTTATTATGTGGACTTTGAGGCTAACTATCTGTATTTATCTCTTCGTTGTAATATCTTTTTAACCAAAGGCTTCCTATTTCCCCCGATTTAAAATATTGTGCCGTGTCAAAAGTTCATTAGTTAATTACCGGTGTGATATTATCTGACGGCTCCACATAAGCCCGGCCCAGACGCTCGCTACAAGAGTGTCAATAAACCTGGGCCCACGTTTAATACACCGCCGGACAAAAGCAAGGGAACACTTTTATTTTTCATACACTTAGGGTCCAGTGACTTTACGGACGATTAGACGTATTTTATATATTTATATCAGTGTTAGGGTAGTTTAAATTGAGTTTACCTCTACTTTTAATGGTTGTTGTCAGTATTTGTGCAACGGTTTATTTTGGAAGTGTTACGTAATTACCACGTATATAGTCCTATGTTCTTATCAAGCTCATAGTTAAAAATACCTTGGTTTAGGGAGTCGCTACTTTTGGTACAGATCTCTTTTAAGTCACTTCTGGTACTAGGTTCTATAGTAGTATGTATCCAATTCTCTACGAAAAACCCTTATTAATTAGCGTACGGAACCACGTATTTAAGCAGCCTACCGGATTCTCTGTCAATACCAGTAGCCGACAATAGGAGGCCATTTATCAGACTCAACTTAGCCCTTTTTCTTTTTACCCAGCACGGCACCGAACGCGCTACCTGATCGCTTGCCGACCACTACTTACGCTCCGAATTAATGACCACTATATACCCTTTGTGGGGTTAACTTTTGTATGATAAGGTCGGAGAAATGATGGGTGGCAGTTATTATCTTAAATTAATGACAGATTTTAGTTTATGTGAAATTCATTTTATGTTTGGAAGGATTGAGTGTGTTACATCCGCCTTTGTTAGAGGATTTGTGATACTGCTACTTAGAATTATAATTGGAAGCAGTTATTCTCTCTGCAATAGGCACTGGAAGTCATTTACAGCTACATGTACAGAATATAGGTTTTGGTAATTAAATAAATCAACTTTCACTGTGAGCCTATTGTGTGGATATTTTTAAAAAGGCATACCTTCGTTTAGTCAATATAAACTACACTTAACATAACAATTTGAAACATTTTATTGATGAATTCGCCACTTTTCGTTTTACTGAATTAATGGATTTATAAATTGTGGCCAATCACCAGGTAAATTGACTTTAATCACTTGGAAATATAATAGTATCGTTATAAGTGCTTCGTCTGAGCTGAGGGCCCAAAACATTTAAGATGTAAGGCAAGTCCTCCTGAGTCCTCAGTCTCGTAAGAGGACGCCTGTCAAGTGGCACCATTATAAAGGCGCGACCTTCACCGTCTTCATCAGAAACATCAGGTTCATTCGGTACATCCCTTAGATAATTTTGGGCTGGATCATATTCATTATTGTTACTATAATGCCTCAGATTCAATTTGCTACCAAATTGTCTTAAGTAATTGTCCCGTGTGTCATGGAATGCTCTCTGATCATTCTGTTTATGTTGTCGCAGCAGTGGATGTTCGTACAGCGGGTCTGACGAATGAGAAGATATCTTTTCAGTAGATTTTCCTTCATCAGGACTTGCTTTGCTTTTAGCAGGTTGCTGCTTACGTTTGTTTGTGTAAACTTTCCCCGTATGTTTTTTGTGACCCCTTAATTGATTATATACAGTGTCATCCAAATGTGGAACCTCCAGCTGAAGGCTATCAGTTATCTGTTTACTGCTTTTATTATCTTCAGTGCTTATAACATTCTTCCATAGATATTCAAGATCTAAGGTTTGATCTTCATCTTTGCGAATAGCTGTTTCATCTGTAAATACACTGGCCCATGGATATTCTAGATTTAGATATTCAGGTTTATGTTTACTATCATGATTCCTTAAAAAATCTTCCATATCAACTTCTGATAAAGTATTATTATTGTCATCACTAGGACTGAGTATATCATTCCATGGGAACTCGAGGTTTAGAATGGAGTTCCTTTCATTGCCACCGAAATTTGTTAACATTGAGGTTAACATTGTCTGTGAGTCTAGTCTTTTGTTATGTGATTCATGTTGCTCTTCTCTGACTTTGTTATTGAATGGTATTTCAACTCTTAAGTTTATTGGTATGACTTTTAAATCACCTAATGTTTCTGTCAAATCAGATGATCTATGAATCGGCGATATTAAAAGTCTTACAGTATTCTTTTTGTCTTCTTTGCTTTTACTGTGCTTTCCGCCATGGCCTATCAACGGCGATTTGATGTCCACTAAGTCAGATAGTCTTAAAGATTTTTCCTCGTTCGTGTCATCTTTTTCCTCTTCATCGATATTTGTTAATACTTTGAGTTTATCCAGTAGGGCCTTAACGGTGGGTGAAGCGATATCTTTATTATTTGCATCATCATACGTCGCTAAAACAAGGTCTATGAGTGGTTTAATTAAAGCCTCAAAATAATGCCTGATAACATCGTCATCAGGCGTTAGTTCCATATCAACTTCTGATGAAGTATTATTATTGTTATCGCTAGGACTGAGTGTCATTAGATCAGAATATTCAGGTTTCTGTTTACTATCATGACCCCTTAGAAATTCTTCCATATCAACTTCTGATGAAGTATTATTATTATCATCACTAGAACTGAGTATGTCATTCCATGGGACCTCGAGGTTTAACATTGAGTTCCTTTCATTGACATCGAAATTTGTTAACATGGAGGTTAACAAAGTCTGTAAGTTTAGCCTTTTTTTATGTGATTCATGTTGCTCTTCTCTGACTTTGTTATTGAATGGTATTTCAACTCTTAAGTTTATTGGTATGACTTTTAAATCACCTAATGTTTCTGTCGGCGAAATTAAAAGTCTTACAGTATTCTTTTTGTCTTCTTTGCTTTTACTGTGCTTTCCGTCATGGCTTATCAACGGCGATTTGATGTCCACTAAGTCAGATAGTCTTAAAGATTTTACCTCGTTCGTGTCATCTTTATCCTCTTCATCGATATTTGTCAAAACTTTGAGTTTACCTAGTAGGCCCTTAACGGTGGGTGAAGCGATATCTTTATTATTTGCATCATCATACGTCGCTAAAACAAGTTCTATGAGTGGTTTAATTAAAGCTTCAAAATAATGCCTGATAACATCGTCATCAGGCGTTAGTTCCATATCAACTTCTGATGAAGTATTATCATTGTCATCGCTAGGACTGAGTGTCATTAGATCAGAATATTCAGGTTTATGTTTACTATCATGACCCCTTAGAAATTCTTCCATATCAACTTCTGTTGAAGTATTATTATTATCATCGCTAGGACTGCGTGCCATTAGATCAGAATATTCAGGTTTATATCTACTATCATGATTCCTTAAAAAATCTTCCATATCAACTTCTGATGAAGTATTATTATCATCACTAGAACTGAGTATGTCATTTAATGGGAACTCGAGGTTTAGAATAGAGTTCGTTTCATTGACATCTTCTGCGGTTTTAAGCGGTTCAGGTTTATTAAATATGTCAGTCTTATTATCGTGGTCCTTATTAATAGGAATATCGATACTATTTTCCTGATCACGATCGTTATCATCTTCAAGACTTTTGTCAGAATCTGAGTCATCTTCTGTATTGTTACTACTGCTGTCTGTTGCACTCGATCCGTCGTCAGTATTCTTATGTTTGGTTCTGGACTGTTCAGGGCACTCTCCACTTCTAAGTTCATTATGAGGTTTTTGCTGTCCAAGAGTTTCCGAAGTGTGATTTTTAAGTAATGTTTGCTCGAAATTTGTTAAAATTGTCTGTGGGTCTAGACTTTTTTTATGTGATTCATGTTGCTCTTCTCTGATTTTGTTATTGAATGGTATTTCAATTCTTAAGTTTATTGGTATGACTTTTAAATCACCTAATTTCTCTGACAAATCAGATGATCTATGAATCGGCGAAACTAGAAGTTCTCCAGTATTCTTTTTGTATTCTTTGCTTTTACCGAGCTTTCCATTATGGCTTATCGACCGCGATTTGATGTCCACTAAGTCAGATAGTCTTAAAGATTTTACCTCTTTCGTGTCATTTTTATCCTCTTGATCGATATTTGGCAAAACTTTGAGTTTATCTAGGAGGGCTTTAGCGGTGGGTGAAGCGATAGCTTTATTTTTTGCATCATCATAGGTCGCTAAAGCAAAGTCTATGAGTGGTTTAATATAAGCTTTAAAATAATGCCTAATAACATCGTCATCAGGCGTTAGTTCGTCTTCAGATTCGCATGAATCATCACTTTCAAATTCGAAATCATAATCATCACCTTCTGTATCGAGGTTATCGTTATCTTTTGCGTCGTGGTCATCATCGTATTCTTTGTCATTATGATCTTTAATTTCATCGTCATTATCATCTTTTTCTTTGTCGTTATTATCATCATCTTGTACGTCGTGATTATCATCATCTCCTGCTACGTGGTTATCATCATCTTGTGCGTCGTGGTTGTCATCGTCTTTTTCGTCGTTGTTACCATCATCTTCTACGTTGTAGTAGTCACCGTCCTTTTCATCGTTGGTGTCATCATCTTGTGCGTCGTTGTTATCATCATCTTCTGCGTCGTGGTTGTCACCGTCCTCTTCGTCGTTGTTATGATCATCTTCTACGTGGTGGTGGTCATACTCTTTGTCGTCGTTGTTATGATCATCTTCTACGTGATGGTACTCATACACTTTGTTTGCGTTGTTATATTCATCTTCTACGTGGTGATGGTCATACTCTTTGTCGTCGTTGTTATGATCATCTTCTACGTGATGGTAGTCATACACTTTGTTTGCGTTGTTATATTCATCTTCTACGTGGTGGTGGTCATACTCTTTGTCGTCGTTGTTATGATCATCTTCTACGTGATGGTACTCATACACTTTGTGCGCGTTGTTATATTCATCTTCTACGTGATGATGCTCATACTCGTTTTCGTCGTTGTTATGATCATCTTCTACGTGGTGGTGGTTATACTCGTTTTCGTCGTTGTTATACTCATCTTCTACGTGGTGGTGGTCATACTCTTTGTCGTCGTTGTTATACTCATCTTCTACGTGATGGTAGTCATACACTTTGTTTGCGTTGTTATATTCATCTTCTACGTGGTGGTGGTTATACTCGTTTTCGTCGTTGTTATGATCATCTTCTACGTGGTGGTGGTCATACTCTTTGTCGTCGTTGTTATGATCATCTTCTACGTGATGGTAGTCATACACTTTGTTTGCGTTGTTATATTCATCTTCTACGTGGTGGTGGTTATACTCGTTTTCGTCGTCGTTATGATCATCTTCTACGTGGTGGTGGTCATACTCTTTGTCGTCGTTGTTATGATCATCTTCTACGTGATGGTAGTCATACACTTTGTTTGCGTTGTTATATTCATCTTCTACGTGGTGGTGGTTATACTCGTTTTCGTCGTTGTTATGATCATCTTCTACGTGGTGGTGGTCATACTCTTTGTCGTCGTTGTTATGATCATCTTCTACGTGATGGTAGTCATACACTTTGTTTGCGTTGTTATATTCATCTTCTACGTGGTGGTGGTTATACTCGTTTTCGTCGTTGTTATGATCATCTTCTACGTGGTGGTGGTCATACTCTTTGTCGTCGTTGTTATACTCATCTTCTACGTGATGGTAGTCATACACTTTGTTTGCGTTGTTATATTCACCTCCTATGTGGCGGTGGTCGTGATTATCATTATCGTCGTTATTACCATCTTCGTCTTCATTACCATCATTTTCTTCGTTATTATAATCAACATCATTATTATAGTCATCATCCCTTCTGCGAGCGGTCTCATGTTTGCTGGGTTTGAGTGGATCAGGAATTCTTAATTGACTTCTGGAAACCGGCATGGGAGGAGCTGCATCGAAACTTCCAGCGCGCTTTAGAGGTAGCGGCTGATTATTTCTTGAATCGGTTCTGTAGCGATTCCCAACTTCGTGATTTGATCTTCTGCGATTGGCTGTTTCTACAAAACGGGAACCGAGAAAGTTTGCACTAGAAGTCGCCGGACTATTGATGGGAACTTTGCGGTCGTCATTTAGGTTTCGTCTGCTATTTTGTTCCTCGATGATTGTAAACAGTAACTTCAGGTAGTTAGCTGCTCTTCGGTGCACAACATCCTCAAGATCTTTGATATCATGTATAGAAGTTGGGCCTAATCTACGATTTTGTGTTCCATGTAATATATATGGTCGCCTAAAGTCCGTACCTTTCTTGTCAAGCGGTCCAGCATGATTATCTGAGTGAAGTTTACTCGCAGATTGTTCAAACTTTGCTTCATTATGTGCTTTAGTGACCTGCGTAGGATTTTTTCTCCTTTTATATAACTTGAAAGATGTAAAACTTATAGGTTCTTCGTAACTTGTATAATCGAAATCTGTTTCTTCGCTGTCACTACCTGAATAAGATCTGGACGTTCGTTGTAGGTTTCTATTATAGGGCGCAGATCGTCGACTTAGCTCGATGTTAAATAGCCGTGATGACGGAATAACTGCCATGCGATTGGAGTGTCGATAGTTTAGTGCGCTGTTGAATCCAATTTGTAAAATCTGTAAACATAATGTGGAAGAAATTACAGCTTGTCGCAATAATCGACACACAGGGTATTTGTTACGGTTAATAAATCATTTAATTAAGTAAGTACCTGAATGCTGAACGATTCAATTAATGGGCTTCCTTAAGTAATATGTTACAAAAAAATCTTCAGACAGTCAATAAAAGGACCATTACAAATTGAACTCAGATTTATATTGATCAGGCATTAGGTATGCCTGCCATAAAGACGAACTCTTTCGTAAAAAAAGTCATGAAGTAACCATAATGCTGTGATTACTTTGAATTACGTAATATTTGTAAAAAAATACGTGAAATTAAAACTAACATATATTTTACTATTAAAATGCTTTGATTGATATCCTTAGGCTATGTAACATATTATCGCAATAAAATTAAATAAACAATAATATCTAGCGAAATAAATCGGGTGACAGATTTTGATATGATTCAAAGCAAGGAAACACAAAATGTCGTAAAAAACATCCAACTGATAACAACACTTTACACGATATAGGTATAATTAATGAAAAATAAAATACATACATTGCCATGTGTAATTTATATATCTAATTCATATAGTTAAACAGAGCCATATTAAAATTTCGGTGTATCGAACATGGCTTGATTTAAAAAGAAGGAATAAAAGTTATACGCCGTCTGTCATTGCCTTAATCAAAACTGAACAAAATGAGACAAAATCTTACCAAAATAAATAAAGCTAAATCCATTGTTTTTGAAGTAATATTTAAATCATATTTCTCGTGGATTAGACACCGGTAGTGCGCTTGACTCTCCTGCTATAACGGTCAGGTACAAGTAGTTGCGCAAACCGTTGCAAATCTAATTGCGATTAACAAGCTATGTTCTCACATGTTTGCCAAATTAAAACATGCATTAGAACGATCATTATTTGTTCCTTCAGCTTATTATATATTCCGATTAAGGTGGATTTATTTATATTTTGAAAATTTTTATTGTTTAATGTTAAAATGTTAACATAGAGAATGTTATTCGGGTTAATTTGTTATTAACTGGTTGAATGAATAGTTTAACGCTTTCTTTAGATAGGTACCTAGTGGTCTTGGATAATATTACACATAACGTGACGTCCACTTAACATGTGAATACTAGCCTTTTCCCTCTGTGTCACCTGTATCACTCTAATTTAAATAATTCCGACATATATTTCGTAGAGTTCTAAATTTCCTGTTATTTAATGGATCTAGGACAAACAAAGTTAAATAAACTATCGATGTATGACAAAACGTACATACCTAATATCCGCGATTGTTTTACTAGAGTGACTGAAAAATTTATTAATTTTTTACATCGATACGGCCGTTCCAGGGCTATTGTTTTTTCAACTTTAACTGTATCATTTGAAAATATGAAGTAAGTACTACTCGCAGCTAAACGGGAGCATTATATTTTAATTTAGTTCAAGTGTGTCGTTTTGTGCTGTATAAAACTAAGCCGGTATAAAGTACGACTCGTGCGCAGGTATTAGTCGCTCAGGTTTTAACTTATGTAGGTTTACATGTCGCTGCTGGATGACACAGAAACCCTAATCAATACTTAATGTAAGATCCTTTTTAACACGCTTACCTATATTAGCTTCACTTGTAACTATGTATCTATGTAGGAAGGCTCCGAGGTCTGATGACAATACATGACTAGAGTGTTTTTTTTTCCTATTTTAATTTTAATTTTGTCGCTCACATAGTGTAATAGTGAAGTGATGAACATATGTCGAATTAAGTTTATGTAGGTGTAGTAACTTAGTTTCATCTGTGTTTGCTTTTGTCTAATTGATTTTTGACACGGTTTTAAGCCAGAAAATTATTACATCAATTAAAAATCTTACCTATTGTTGTAATATTAAATATATTCACAACTATCAATCCTTGTACCAATTTAAATAACAAAAGAATGAGTGCGTAAGTAAATGCTATAATTATGTACATTTGTGCCGCATATAAGCCCACCCTAACAGCAGTGCATCGCTGCAACATTGCCAGTAAACAAATATATACATTTAATAAGTTTTTATTGCCATAATCTGGACATAATTTACGTTGATAAGCAGATCATATCGCAGTAAGTCGGCCTCCACAATCAACAGTTTGTTTTATTTTAATTCACCTTTATAATCTTTTGAATTCACTGAACTCAAACGGTTTATATTCGCGTGTGCTATATTTAATTTTGTATTAAAAACTTTGTATTCATTTTTTGTATTCATTCTTCCTTTATAAAAAATAGACTGCATATTTAAGACCATTGTTTTATTTAAGTCTATTTTAAATCATACGTCTTCTATCTTTTACCATAACCTTCGTAAAACTGTGTCATTGTGTTGTCAATAAGAATGAACTTGATAGTTAATATCTACAAAAAAAATGCAACAGATCTTAAGTTTGAAAATACTGCGATATTACTAGAATTTATAAGAAATTCACTATAATAATGACATATTTTTGCTCAAGTATCAGCACATGACCCAAAAAGTCACCAAACAGATCCCATTGTGCGCCAGATTACTGCAAAAACCCAATTATTACCAACATTAGTTTTCAAATATGTTCGAAAAACACATTTTATACAAAAAAAGTACACACGCTCAAACAACTGTCAATCCAAACGTCACATTTCGGAAAATCGACAAAATCCCTTTATAGTATCCATAACAATTGTGTGGGTGATATTACACGACCAACTTAAGCACGACACGAAATTAGCTAAAACCAACTCTATGTCGTAGTAATAAGGTCGTGTGTAACTGCATGGATAAGTAGTTTGTAGTAGAATATTGAATGTTTAGGGACAATCGGTGTGAAAAGTGGTGCCGATCTATTACGGGTAATCGGATTATGTGGACGTGTCATTTCTATGGGATTAAGGTAACGTGGCTGCCAGTTATAATTGTGTGGATTTTGCCAACTGCACTGAAAGGTATTGGCCGATGATTTACGTCATTTAACTCTCGATATAATGTAACAATGAGTATTTTAACTTTTGGATTGTTGCTCTTCAAGAAGCGATATATTTTTTTGAATCGATGCATTCATATTCACACATTACATTGAATTTCTAACGTAGCAACTATAAATGGCACAAATTTTGAAAATAAAGGTTTCATCCTATATGACTTTATAACGTTTAGTAGTAGTTAGTAATGGGTCTTGCTAACCTAGCTTGAGACTAAACACTATGACTTACTTATGTAGGTAAATATTTACTTAAATGGTTAGTTAATTGAATTGTTTCGCAGTAGGAACAAAAACGGTAGGTATTCTATAGCTTCATCCGTTACTCAAAATCAGTTACCACCGCTAACAACGCCATCTATCTATAACATCTGAACTAATTCCCTATTTACAAAGTACACTGCTCAACTAAAGTCAACCTACTATAATAGACGCTAAATATTTATTTTTTGCAACAATTTGTCGATACACATCTGCTGTATCGGGTTCGATTCCCAATTGTGACGGCAGACAAATTGTCGGTCAATGAATGCGCGTAATGGCACGCATGATTTCACAGCTCGAGTGTGAACCCATTCATTATGCGATTGACTTTTAACGACAATCTGCTGTGAAGTGATTAATTTGAGGGCTTAATATGTCCTTTGATGGACTGGTATTCTAAAATTATAAGGATATCAGTCTAAATCTATCTAGTTTGTCATTCAAATAGTCGATTCAAATAGATATTGTTTTTGTAGAACGATGAAGCATTACAATCAATTTTGCGCTAAAACTTGAATAGACCAATTCTCAAAAACCACAAAAAATACTATACTCTAGGACATCCGGTCAGGAAGTCCATTTTATTCAATAAACTCATTATTTATTGTTGCTCAACAAATAATAAGTTGTCAACAAAAGACGCGACAAATAAACGCAGCGTGAATGGCCCGCTGTAAAGGTACGACGCTCGGCCATATGTTTGGCAAGGTGTCTGATAGTGAATAGGCCTGTTTATTGGCCCGAGAGTAATTTATTGGAGAGCAAAATATTGAATTTGTAACTGTTAGGAAATTAATTGCAGATTCAATGAAGTGACGATTAGTTCAATAATTTATTGGCGACTGGTTATAAATTGTGCTAGATGACTATTTTGTTTAATTGATATATTGTTAAACTGTTTTGAAGATATCTGGGCTTAAATTTTTATATAACAGCATAAGTTCTAATTAGCGATTTACACGGCCAATCAGTGGCCTCAAATCATTGTTCTTTTAGCTAATGATCTTCTACGTCGTTGATACAAACTCTCTGCTAGCTACATTTTACGAGTTAGCACAGGAAAAATCTGCACTTAGCACTTACGCACCTAGCAAAATACCCCCACAATTTACGATGTATGCATAGTTTTGCCAACAAAAGGTAAAGTAGTACCCACAAAACATTTAATTTAGCAAACGGACACCATGTATCACTTAGTGAAAGAGTCATCCATTGCACGGGCTCCCTTTGTTTTCCCACTTACCGTAAGATTTACCGGCGCTGCGACTGTCCGACTAATCGCTGCGACTAACTGGTCGCAAGGGTGATGTGATTGCGCTCTATTAGATAGGGGTAACTGGGTGGCCAACATGTTAAATGGGCTCCTAATTTGCAGCCCCTTTGGATAACGCTTCAAACATAATTTGTTTTGAAGGGGTGCGTAAGTATTCTTTTGTTTTGTTTTAGTTTTCCTTATTACGTAGTTATTTTTCACGCTTTGGTTAAAACTTTAACTAATAACAATCAAAATAAATAATGTAACAATATAGATAGAATAAGCTAAGTAATTTTATATGAAAAGTAGCTTCAGCCTGTACATATTACTACTTCACGCAACCATAAATGAGATAATTATCTAATATTGAAAGATTTTTTCAAATCGAACCAGCAGACCTTCAGATTTGTGCTTTCACAAAAATAAAGAAACCGTAACTTTCACACAAACACAAAAATCTCTCATAAGACCCTATTAACGATATGAACGTATAAGACAAATGTTGGAGAAATCACTTTCCTCAAATCATGAGGATTTCGTTGACAACAAACAAATAGCTGAAGGAATTTAAATTCAAAAACTAATAAAAGTGTTTTCAGCGTGAAACGGAACGTTAATATTATCGCATAAACTGAACGAATGAGCCCGGTACTGTCGGCAAAACAAACATGATAATAATGATAAGATTTTTTCAGTGCCTCCCTTAAAATCAAAGTTAGCTTGTTGTTGATAAACTATTTTCAAAGTGTTTTGTACTAAGTTTTTTTTCCCTACCTATTCACATTCAAGACATGTTATAGGAAAGTACCTAATTGCTATAACGCTATTGGAAATTGTTCTCATATTACTTACAAAACTTCTTCACACTGAACAAACATACCTGTAACCAATATCAAAAAATATCTTAATACTTACAACGAAACATTTAAGTAGGTAGGTAGTAAACCACACAAAAAAATATCTTATGCGAACGGTACACAAAAAGATAGATTTTTCAAAAATTTAACAGCCTGTCATTGGGGCTCAGGCGGGGTTGGGGCTCGGGGCGCGGGGGCGGAAAGTAATCAACAATTTAAAATTGGGGGCTAATCTCGCGCCCGCTGTAATCGCCGGTGATCGGTCACCGAGCCTCCTCGCTGGATACACTTGACAGCTCGCCAACTTGTTTTACCAAGGTTTTAGCTTGTCTTCGACATTTTTGGGAGTGTGTGGAATGGGAAATTTACTGGTAGAAGGTGCTAGTAGAACGTTCGATAAACTCATATTACTTGTATTAAAACTAACACCGATTTGTTTCCTACATTAAGTAACACGAGAACACGAACTACAGCCATGCGATCAAAATTAGGAATCTATTGAACAAAGGCCAGTATAACACTACATTGGCTAAGAAAAACTTTATTGGTATAGCACCTACTATATTTAACAAGTTACCGAATTCCATAAAAGATCAGCCCCTGAGAAAATTTAAAAACCTCCTGTCTGCGCTGCTAACTAAGAAATGTTATTATTCCGTTAGGCCGCTGCCTCGAATTTTGCGGGCAGCGGCGGCGGCGCGGGCGGTCACCGAGTGCACCGCTCGTTGCCCGCTCCCGCGCCGCTGTATTCGAGGGCCGGTCCATTTGATTATACGCGTAAGATCCTGCCGCTCCCGCGCCGCCGCCGCTGCCGCCCCGCTGCCCGCAAAATTCGCGGCAGCGGCTTTACAGATTTTTTAAATGATGACTTGTAACCTATTGTTCTTCTCAGTTATTATAATTTAGTTTTCACGATCTTATTTTTAATTGTAAGTAGGTATCTACTTTAGAATTTTAAGATTTCTCTAATCTATATAATTGTAAGAAAATTTGTATGCCAACAGGCAGAATGTACTGGAACTATATTTTTTAAGCTAAGACCATTATTGTTACCTACATTCTATACAAATAAATAAATAAATTAGAATTAATAACATTAAATGAGAAATTATGAGATTTTTTCTATAGAATGGTTCAAAATCGGATTTTTTGACGCTTTTCAGCTTTCAATAGTGGTTTGACTTAAACGGCGCTTCGTTGACCGTAAGCCCTAGACCATTAGGGTTTTTACAGATCTATCCAGGTTGTAAGTCTGGACGAGATTTTCTGTGAGAGGTTTATGGAAAGCTGCACACAGGACCGATGGGAAATAGGAATCAGTAGGTACTCACAAAGTTCCGCCGGTTGCTGCAACTTGATCCACTCACACAGTACACAGATCACTTGTACACATGTTATTTATGGTTTGATGGGCGCCCAGTAACTCCCTGCAGGGGTTTTTGACTAGTTTAAGAAGTTTATTGAAGTTTAGACATAGTTTTTAATTTTAATTTGCGGCGCGTTATGGCGGCCGGCGTCGTGTTTTTTGGCACTCGCGCGAAAGTTTTTTGTATTGACGGTGGCGCCACGCCTCGCTTGGTGAGTGGCAGTTTTTGGAACTAGGAGAAGGAAATGGAAGGAACAACAAAACAAACAAATAGAATAGTTTTAATTTGATTGTTGTAAATAGATCTATTTGTAGGTAAAATAAAATCGGATTGGTCAACATTATTTAGGTAATTAAGAACAAACCCTTGTTACAATTGAACATACTTATTTCAGATCTTCAAGATCACTTAGGGACAGGAAATGAGGTTCTCAAAGCGTGGTTCTGTGTGTTGAGACGGGTAATGTTTCCTGCCCCAAACTTATTATTCATCGATTAAATATGTCGTGTTTGAAAGTTAAATACTGTGGACACGTGTTTTCACTTACCTCTATGTACTGTATAACATATCTCTCACACCTTTGCTTAAGTCACTTCCTTTTTCTAAGTCTGAGTTAAAATAATAAAGAATTTCCTATGCTTAAGTGTTTGTCTGTCTGTGTTATTCACATCACTTTATCATGTTAATCTTTATCGTAGGAATGTCTTTAATGTTGTGTCCATCTCGCTAAGTGACCAATTAAATCAATTTTTCATCCCACCATCTCGGAAAGAGTAGTTTTAGCCTTTGATATCTGAGCGCAAAAACCGTTTATATCCTCTAGAGCGGCCAAGTGATTTGAATTTAGAATATCGCGTGCAATACTCCATTTGTGGCAATCTTGATAACACTTTTCGAACAAATACATATTAAACCAATATAATACTGCTTAAAATAATTATTCAGTTAATTAAGTAATTTTTATTATTGTTTTTACATAGATTTTTAACCTCGTTTCATTTTTAAACTGAGTTTTCAAATTAATGAACTTTAATAGGTACTTCTTTTTAATTTGATTCTCATATGTGCGCGCCATTTTGTTTTTTTTTGCATTTAGAAATTTCCTCGATGAGGTGGGATGAAAAGTTACGTGTTGCACTCGAGTGCAAAGATTTTTCACCTTGTGCTCTTTTGATTCCCTCGCTATCGCTCCGGATTCTAATTATTGAAACACTCGCTACGCTCGTGTTTCAATTTTAGAATCCTTCGCTTGCTCGGTCATCAAAATTGAGCCCGCGGTTAAAAAGCAACTTTGCACTCTTGTATAACAAATAACTATTAAATATATTAAATACCTACTTTAATATATTAATACAATTCGCATGTTTTTTCGTAAGTATCATCATCTTCATGTTTCGCAATGATTGAATACAAGTTCACTGGCAAGCAATGATCATTAGTAAAACACAAGACATTAAGTTTAAGTCGAATCAATAAACTGACAGAAGTGACCTTGTGCTGTCATCATTAAGCGCGAACAACTGTTCCCGCCATTAATTACTAATTAACGCACTGATCAATCTGCCGTGACGGCTGGCTACCCTCTGCTGAGCCACTGGCAAGGCCAATGTCGTAACTGTAATTACTCAGAATCTAATTATTGTTTACAAGACAACCACCTACTTGCCTGAATGCTTGATATTCATCAGTTTTGTATTGTATTCTATGTTGATGAACTATCTCAGCAATAAAATTAGAACCTGGCTCAGGAAGACAGATACCTAGATTCTTTTAAATAATCAACTGCCGACTTAGGTACCTACAGGATTTAATTCCAGATAAACTTTGTGCTATTGTACAGAATAAAAATATTGTTTAATAGATACTCGATTATTTTGTATATGACATTTTCATTTTGTAACGACTTTTCATGTAGACTGATAGTTTTCTCTGTCTTCGACTTTCCATGTTATTATCGTTTAACATCTCCGTAGCGACATCTAGACAATTTGAACCGAACTCATTGAAAGGTAAGCTGACAAAAAGTTAATTCCAATATACCATATTATCTAGATCAAATACATAATTATCAATATTAAGGTGCATAATTTATTTTCTGTACTTATGAACATGTGTTTGTACATAGATTGTGTACTTCGGACCTGAACGTCGTTTTAGTAAACCTCTACATTGCGTAGTTCATACAAAGATACATAGATGGCGCTTTTACCAACGAGGTGAGTTGTAGACTTTATTAATAGAGGGCGCTAATAAAATATGGTACTATTAATCGCTAATCATTTCCGTAATATATTAATTTGATACAATTAATTATGTAATCATAATGATCCATCAATTGGAACCGACATTATGACAATGAATTACTTTAAGTAGGTAAGTATGTAACATCGAGTATCTGAGTTGAATGGATTAAGATGATAAGCATGAGCTTTCTACTGACTCTACTGACCAATCATATTTAGTCCTAATCTATTAGAATAATCATTCTGCTTAATAGTACGAACACACATTGAATGGGTCTTTGAGTTCCATTCTATTTGTTGATACTTAGGTTCTTACCTACTCTCCTTTATTTGTGATACGGGTGATTTATTTGCGGGAGTAATAGGTACTTCCCCTTTATGAAATAAGATTTTAGACAGCCTAGAACTAAACTCCTCTTTATGTAGGAGTACAGGATAATAAAACAATACAAAGTAATGGAAAACTATTTATTTCTCATCCTGACTATACGTACACTAGAGCTACATCGTAATGAGTACAGCGCTCTTCGGACACTAAAACTAAATATTTATCTCTAATGATATCAATTTACAATTTTGTGTTTTTGACTCAATTTCTTATGTACAGTGAGACAAACGTTTTTAAGCTTCGAAAAATATTTATTGTATTCTGTAAAATACTGAACTAGGTAGGATGTACTAAAGGCATTTTATTATTATATAAAAATACTCATAATTAGTGTTAAAGACTGATTATTCTTACAAAAAGTAATATCCCAAACGTTTACACTCTTGTTAAAATAAAATACATAGAGTCATTATAACAAGCTCTAACATTTTTCGGCGAATAGTAAACAAACTTCAAATAATAGTTTTTTTAACAGATAATGACGAAAATGTATTGTGGTAGGTACGTTTAATGTACGTTCAGGAAATACAAGAATTTTATTATCAGCTTTACTAAAAGGCAAAATGGAGTTGGTTAACCAGAACAGCAAAAGTGCTTCTTGAGAGCATATAAGACAGGTTAGTGAGACCTCTATTAGATAATAATTATCTAAAATCATAATTATCTCATTTATTTCTTGTATCAACTGTATTATTGTTTAAAGAAAGACTATGTTTGAAACTGTTACTTTATAAGCTTAAAAATTGTGGTTTACGTTAGGTATAACTACTTTGTATTAATATTATTTTTAAAAGCGTGGTGTCGCATTTATTGATTTTATTTTGTACTATTTTATCGCCTGAAGGAGTTTCTATGGTAAGTAATATTATGTAAAATTAGCATGGCATACTTAAACGATAAATATTTCATACAATATCAATGTAAAATCGTATGTACTTCAAACTCAGCTCTATTTTTTTTAATTTTCCAAAATAAGTACTTAAATCTAATACTATAGGTACGATTATTGCACAAAACTAATAAACACATAATGTTGTTTATTACAATCACTGTATAAAAAAACTGCAAAAAAGCTTAAAAACTAGAACTAAATCGTGCTGCCAAATTCATAAGAACACAGAACATTTTGTACTTAAAAAGTTAGAACTTCATTTGAATTTTTCTCCTTATTCCATTTAACCTAGCAACACTCGTATACATACAGCTCTGAGATTTGTCCAACAGATGGCGTTATTTAAAGTTTCCTAAGTTATTAGCGAACATCAAACCGAAACGTAAATGTTATTCGTACTAAACTACGGACACAAAGTAAGCTTGTACAAAATCATTAATTACCCACACAAACTCAAAAATATTTACAGATAGGGCTCCAACACATTGTTGAGGAAGTGAGTGCACGGTAGAGCACCTCCAAGTTCTTTAAAACTTTTATTATTTTCCGCAACAGTCTCAACAAATATTTTCTAATAATATCTTCTATGGCATTTTAGTATAATTGAACAATTTTAACATTATGTTAGCAGGTAGAAGTATTTTGAAACAATGCGATGGAGCCCTCAGACTTATAGATCAGTCACCACATCAAATAATTTTGATAACATTGTAAATGACAACTTTAGTATTCAAATAATCATATTAAAATTCTCTCTCCAATCGACAACACCTAATATCTACATTCATATTTCTCGCTGACCCTGATTCATTTTTATTTGACGAGAAAGACTCAAAAATTCGTAACTAAGATTTAAAATTCCAAATGGCATCTGAGGAAGCAGTCACTGATCTCAAGTTGTACTCTAAGCTAATACTTTACATCTCAACGTTACTCAGACTATCAAACTTCATCTCTTTGACTTCCTCAGGGTTGAAGCTCTTGACGGACACCTTGCCGTCCCCCGATAGATCCGTACTCGATAACTTATTCGTTATTTTTGTTATCGATATGCGACTCTCGATATCATTCGAATCACAAATCGTTTCTAACGTCACCCCTTTCTCGACTTTCCTCGGTTTTGGCAGGACTTGGCTTACTTTAGTGTTTCTTAACTTCTCACTGAGTAATTTGTTACAGTTTTTCCTGGACATGTCCAGCGCTAGAGGATCCTCTTGAGAAGGCTCTTTCTTGTCTTCTGGTTTGTTCTGCTGTTTCATTTCTGCTACTTCTGCGTTCGTCACGTTGTCTTTTTTCTTCCATTTCGTTCTTCTGTTTTGGAACCATATTTTTACCTGGAATTAAGAGAAGGGAGGAATTATTACATGGAACATAAAAATTGGTTATATGTATTGTAGATTATCGATATCTTATACTAAAGTGGTATTATGGTAATTATAATCAATTAATCCATATTGAATACACTAACAATACTAACATGTAACCTAGCTACAACATCTCACACAAAATTAATAATCAGTAGTTGCCGAAACTGTAACAATAATCAGAGGAGGTAACTGACAGTTGCCATGGGAGTAGGCAGGACTCGTGCGAGTGTGAGAGTGTGCGAGTGTGCGAGTTCGCCCGTGCGACTGTATCGGTTAACAAACAGTTAATTACGACCTGATCGATCTCGGCCCCGGGGAACCGATAGTGAGGGGCTCTTATCGATATCGATGTACAAGATTATTTGATGAATCTGTTGATTTTATTTATTTACCTCCTAATTCTATAAATTAGCTTTTTATGGTAAAGATTTCTTTTTATGTCGTTGGTTCTATTTTGGTGCTTATGGTAATCGGCTAGTCTATTTATAAAATCATTTATTTACGGCAAACTGTTTACTCCTCATCCTTTATATTTACTGTGTTATATAAATAGGTACCTAAGGTCAGTCTATTAGGAACCTACATAACATGATTAATAACGTCGAATTAGTTTTGGTACTTGACACAGATATTAGTAATTACATCATACTCTGTTACGTAAACGGTTTATTTATGTAGGAATAGTTTATTATTAGAAAGAAGATACAAATCATTAAGTTCGATCCCATCACTAATTAATCGAACATGGACGCTTTTCTTAAGATTAAGATGCCTATAAATATCGAATTCATATAATAGCTACTTACAAGTGGTTTCCTATTGTTGTTATTTGGGGGCGAATTGTCATGAAATTAAAATACATTTTACATTTATAAAGGCAGGCATAAAAAAAAACCATATAGGAACAAATTCAACGATGTCAGTTTCGTTTCAAAGAGTTGTTTTAGAAAAACGGACGTTTACGTTGTCAGTGGAAATGGGCCTAAGTTTGTGAAGTCTTTTCCTGACATTTTCCAACAATAAGAGACCTATCTCTTAAAATAATATTGATAGCCAATTTTAAAAAATCATAACTATACCTAACTAGACAAATAAAACCGAACCTATAACTATTTTTCTTTACAAATACAATAATAACTAAAAGTAAGTAGTAAGTAGTAGGGGCGTAAACTGTTCTCGTAAAATGCTCGTAAAACCTCCGAGAGTGCAACGTTGGAGGGCTGTTAGCACCTCTTGTGAGCGAACAATGCTAAATTACGATACTTCATCAAGGCTTGCTTCTGCTAATTAATTAATTGCATTCAGTAGCATTTCGGGGAAATAATTATGTGAAATTATGAATGAGTTGTAGATCTTTCCTTCCACTGTGGTTGTAGGTAGATACGTTGCGTGAGACTGTTATTTTGACGAGGCATGATCATTGTTTATCCTAAATTAGGCCCGATTCGACTCGTATTAAATATAGATTTTGCTAATTAACAGAGCTATTATTATATCCACGCTCAACTTAACACTAAAAATACACCTAAGGAAGTAAAATGTTTTTTAATGAGGTTTATCATATTTTTATCATATGACGAAAGAATTTCAAAGTCAAAGCCAAGTTTTTTTTCAAACCACTCTATAGGAAGAGCTCTTTCCAGACTATGTAGTTGCAAATATCTTGAAAAAACTATTCTCAATCAAATAATATAAAACCTGATAAATCAGAACGTCCCGAGTGCTAGGTTAATCTGGCCGGCAGTGTAACTGCGCTGTCCCCGCTCACACAGCGCTCAGTGCGCGGCTAATGATTACTTTGAGCCGCTAATAGTCGGTTAACTTGTGCGTTTGTCTGTTACCAGGGATTAGAGAATGAGTTGCGCTATAAAGTGATGTTTTATTTTCTACACCCGGATAAAACTTACCCTTTACCCTCTATTCGTGTAGCGACAGAAACTGTTAGACACCAATGGATGACTCCATTGGTGTCTAACAGTTTCTTAACAGCGCTTTCATGCCAAAAGTACATAACTGATTTGGTTGGAATTTGGTACACGAATAGAGGGTAAAGGGTAAGTTTTATCCGGGTGTAGAAAATAAAACATCACTTTATAGCGCAACTCACTCTCTAATCCCTGGCCAATTTGAAAAAAACCTACTAAGTACTCCACTATTCTAGCCTACTGGTTATAATGCCACAAAAACTGTATCATTAAGATAACACATAATCTTAGACACGCACAATTATTAATATTTTCATACCCACCCTCCCCGCGTATGACAAACGTAGCCGTATGATTTACAACATCACACGCACACATAGACACACAATGGCGGAGTGTAATTGCTAGCAAATTAATCCGGGTAACATGTGACATTTGACTCTCACTCCATACACAGTCTACACCTGCCGTTAGGTTGCGGTCACCCGGGTATACGGGTATTAAGTTATGAGCTTAGGTTACAAGTTAGGAATTAATTGATGCTGTGTTTTAAGTAGTTTTCGTTCGTTTTTCAGTGTAATATAAGTATAAGTTTGTAGAAGGTTTCTAAGAGCCTCTGTACTCTACTAAACTTTTAGTCAATAGTTTGATCGAGGTTATAAATCAGGATATAGATGACTGTAAGCACGCACATTAAAACCACCAGTTATCAGGCCGATATTAGGCGAACTTAAAAATAATAATTGGGAAATAAATAATTTTTCAGCCAACTATCGGACCACCTGTAAGCAGAGATTGTCTTAAATAAAGAGGGGACGAAAAATCTGCAATATAATAAAACGAAGGAAAATACTCGCAAAATCATTCTTCCCTATGACAGCCTGAAAGATTAAGATTAATATATTTTTCTATTTCCACATGTACCCACTATGCACGCACCCCACGTCACAATGCAATCCACTTGCAAACATGAAGATAATTATTATTGATTGCACATTAGCACGCCAGAACGAGACACATGTACATTTAGCTACAAGAGTGAGCGAGAGGAGAGATGAAGAGATGGATTGATAGTGTTACGTGTCAAAGGATTGCTAATCACGAGTGTGTTAAATGGGTGAGCAGAAGTCGAGGTATTTAGGAGTTAAGGTTGCTGTGACACTGTTATTTTTTAAAGAGGTAACGAGGTACCGATATCAAGTGAAGAAGTTATTAAATACATAGATAAATATGAGTTTCATTGCACTTTACATAGAGTCACAGCCTCTTTCTTAACAATGATTAAAAAAGTAGACAAGAAAACTTCAAAAGTGGACAAAGTTTTCTTGTAGTTAGTCACAGTGTAGCTTAGAAGGCGGTCCTGTTACTCCAAGATTTTGTTATTCTTCTCCATCATTTCGTAAAAAACCTGTTAAGTTTATACATATACTGATTTATCAATGTAATTATTATTCCACCATTGTAATCCTATGTTTCATATGAATACAAATAGATGAGTAATTAACACAATTCCTATGAATGGTAACAAATAGTTCTGATTGTCACAGCGACATCAAACAACGCTGGAATGTCAACTTAACTGATGCAATAGAGTATTCTTTGAACTTCTTATTACTACTGTTTTAAAGAAGCTAAAATGTAAACATACCTACTGTGCGTTTTATATGGAAGTAGTCAAACAAACTTATCAGCTACACAGAAAGTATAAATATGGAGAAATTAATTCTTTCAGCAATAAGAGTGTATATAAATATTTTTTATAATAAAAGTCATGCAAGTCATGGTTTAAGTACTCGGATTACAAAAAACAACTGTCCTCTTGATAATACAAGGGATAGTTCGAGATTTCATTTTATACTATTTTGTTGTTTTTACTAAAGGCGAAATGTGACTTATAAAGAATTTCAGGACGGCTTTGGCAGGTATATACAAAGCTGCACAAAGATCCATGTCAAGATGATCACCAAACAACACGCAAGCACACCTGAATAATCACCAACTCGATATGTTCGCATCAATTACCCGCAATAACATCACTATGCTAGGGCTGTTCGTTCAATCGATAGCGCTTTGTTCCGCAGATCACTGGGACCCTATTAGTGCGGCGTAGGGATGGGGCACTGTCGAGGGACTTGTCGATGCTTTGCGTGTTTCGCTTTCACTGTGTTAGGTGTGTTGTGTTGTGTGGTGAAATTAGTTTGTATGGTCAGTATTTTGATGGAGGAAAAATGTTAGATTTGTGTGTATAATTTTTACAGGGACGGTTGCTTTGGACCATGTAAAATAAATATATCGCATATTTAATAACCCAAATTGTTTGGGTTAAATCCTTTTCGATTTTTCAAGAACAAGATTGAATTGCCAAATCCCACAGCCAGGTTTCTCTTTCATCATCAACATTTAAAATAGCAGAAACTTGAAAGATCAGTTATAAAATATTTGAATTTATTAAAACCTCTTTTACCTTTCCTTAACTAAGTACGCAAGACAATAGCCACAACAGAACTAAATTCTCTTTCATATCACACGTCTTGCAGACTACATATCTATACTAAATCAAAACACACACACGCCACATAATAGGGATGCAGTAATCAATGGCTGTGTCTCTTACGTCTTGTTCGCAAGATCATCGGACATGACCCTATTAGTGCTGCCAATTGCCCAGGGAAGGGGACCATGTCGATACAATGCGAGGAATCACCACTTGATAGGGTTGTTGTGTTATTATTGCTATAACTGGGGAGTGATGTAACGAATACGGTTTTGTTTTTTCTCAGGTAGGTGTGTAGTTGAGATGTTCTTTGATGTGTAAAAATTGGTAGGTATAGGTAAAAATTGTTCTCTATGTACAAATAATATAATTAGTTTTAATTGACATTATCATTCCATTTGTATTCAGAAAAAAGTTATTGTCAAAAGTTTGTTTGAGCACAAAAATAACTAAAACTTAAAAACATCAACTCATTCAGGATCTAATATTAGATAAGCTTTAGTTGTTACGGAAAGTTACTCCACATCATACAAAAAATATAAAATAGCAAGATTTTATGCCTGAAAATAAACAAAAACAATTAAAACGAAAGGGCGCATGATGTAGGCTCAGGCACAAACAGTGAGCAGTCAATGGCACACGGTGTCGCAAGCGGCGTGTTCGCGAGATCATTGTACACGACCCTAAGCGACGGCTCAGCGTAGGGATGGGGGAGTATCGATAAAAATATATCGATACTTTTTTCTCTTAAAAAAAGAATCGTTAATCTTTGTGTACTGTTTTTAAATAAGATAATGAGTAATGGTTGTGGTTTTCATTAATTTAATGCCAACGAGTATTTAATTGTTCAAAGAAAATATCGTTAAAAAGCAATCGTTTCCTTAATTGGTAACACTATCTTGAAATGGGTATTAAATTATAAATCCGTGTGATTTAAACAAGATCGTTATAAAATCAATTAAGAGGTTTTAAACATGTATTTAATTGCAGGTTGTAATAACATTTATTACCCTGTACTGCGTTATTATTGCACATTTACTACTTACGAATAAACAATTTATAGATATAATAAAAAGTTGCCCAAGTTACTATTCCTTCGTGATTTCCTCCACCTACCTACTTATACCTACATATTCCATTTCTAAAACGAAAAACAGTCTTCCAAAATAGGGTGACATTTAAAATAATCGTCGAACTGACATCGGTCAATGGTGCGTCCATCACTAGGCTTATCTAAGCCGACTGCGATCGACGCCAATGACTAAGCCCCGTTAATCGAACAATTATTCATTGAAGATAGTACCTCACCCCCTCTCGCCCCCTCCCCTCACCCCCGGGTGGAGGACAATCAATTATTTCAAGCCCTTTGTTCTTTTGGGAGTGTTTGTCGGAACATTGATAGTGCAGAGATCTTTTTCTTGAGGTATTCTTGTTGGGTAGTTCGGTAGGTTTGTCTGGATTACGTGTGTGTTGAGGTTTAAGGTATTAGGTTTAGTGATCTAGCGAGAATGTGTAGTAGATACTTTATTTGGCGAAGGAATCTCTGAGAAATGTGTACACTGTACATAGGTACAACAGTACAACATTACTTTGTGTTTAGTTTAATTTACTAGGTGTTTTACACAAGTTTATTTTAAGTTAAGTTTCAAAAGTCATACACTTATTTTATGATTACTCACTTATATTATGTATATTTAGAAGCCCCATCTTTTTGAATTCACTTAAGAACGAACGCATGTGTAAATCGTTCGACCCTAACCAATAATTACAAAATCTAAACCACGATTTAATACTCTATAATCAGTATGAAATTAGTGAAAGTTTGTTGGCAACCTGCACGATAATATTAACGGTTAATTGATATTAAATCGATGCAACGTTAGTCGTGACGGAAAGCGAGCACTCGATTCATCGGTAACGAGTATCGATCAATTAGATTAGACAACAAATCGATTCGAACATTTAATTATTATTTCGCGATCCAATGAGTTTGTAAGTGGTTTGTGATTTGTTAATTAGGTATCGATTTGATTGCGTTTAATTGTATTACACGGGTTAACTGGTTTCAGCATTACTAGGATTGTGCTTTTATTTAATGTCGGTTGATTGTGCTTTAGAGTGGAAAATTCGGTTATTATTGGAATTCGTTTATTTGTGAACTAGCTTTTCCTCGCAGTTCCACCTGTATCCCGAGGTAACTACTTTCCGCAGCCGGATAAAATTACCCTGTGTCCTTTCTCAAGCGCTACTACACCATCTGTAGATTTCCGTGAAAGTCCGACAAACAGACAGACAGAGTAACTTTCATCATCATCATCATCATCAGCCTATCGCAGTCCACTGCTGGACATAGGCCTCTCCAAGAGCACGCCACGAGTAACTTTCGCATGTCTTTTATTAGCAAGGATTATTTCCCACAAGTTATAGCGAGCCAGTTATTAGCCACAGACACGTTAACTTACTAGACAGAGACAATCAGTCGGGCTATTGCGAGTCAACGGCGGGGCTGCGCTTACAATACATATCATGTGCATCAGCTGTCATTTGTGACGCGAGTTGTGTTAGCCGAGACAAATGACGGTGCTGAGATAGTTAGCAAGGTATAACTGGTCAAGATGTTAAGTTACGTAATGTCTTAAATAGGTTATTAAGTAGGTAAGTAGTGAATATAAAATGATAATTGTTAGAAAGAAAGTCAAAAGAAAACAAAAACTTAACACAACGTATTTTTGAGAAAACTTTGGTCATCAATTAGTTTGTCATGCAATTTCCAGTTATTAACATTTAGATCTTAAGAAAGTACTGTTTGACACATCCGGATAAAAATTTTCACATAAAGTTCAAGCTATCTTTCATATCGGAAGTCTAACAAACCAACAAGCTACTTTTAACCACTTTTTTACTTACAAGGAGTAAGTTACGAAACTATTAAAATTTTTTTGGTCACTACAAAAAGAAATTCTTTCAACAAACATACCTACAACGATAAATAGTGAACTGAAACATACAACAATACGCCATCACTATCATAGTGCGTTATACCGACCCATGTACTGCAGATGAATAACTGTTACATATTCAATTAAACTGTTGTGCCCATATTTCCGGATCGCGGCCATATTTTACGCTCAATTAACTTTTAATTATTATAAAGCCTTATGGGTTGAATGGATTCAGTCGATTCGCGTTTGTTGCTGTAATATGTTGCTGGAATAAAATATTAAGTTTGGTACCTAACGAGTGCTTTTATCAGTTTCTAATACTAAACTGTAAATTAGCAATTCCCAGCTTACTTCATGTTTAATTATCCTTCGAACTTGTAAACAGAAAATAATTTAATGTTCTTAAAAGAGTGTTCCAAAATAGAAAATATCATAAGAGCTATCGTATTATCAGGCTTCTTTCAACGTTGCTACCGTTATAGATTTTGTAAAATAAAGCAGTCTTCTATTTCCACAGTGACTCTATTTAAAACATGATGGTTAAGTATTCTCATTCCAACGTAACATTCTATACAGGCATATCCGTGTGCCCTCTTAGTATATCAGAAATGCGCAAGCTAACCATTCACTACGATCTATGTGTGTGTAGTGTGTGTAAATGTGGCAAGTTGTGTCTGTGTGTGTGCGATCTGTTTATAATTAAGTGCAGATATTACGCCGCGCCGTATGACCGATCAAAAGCTTGCACTCATGTAGAGCTACTGGAAGTGGCCACAGAGCGTGGTTGCTGGCTTTCTCATAGAGTAAAAAGTTTTAATGTTTATTATTAATTTTTTATATTGTACTCTGTCGCCTGAGCATTGATATGGCTGTGGGATGGTTATCGTTCAATCTGAAACATGATCTTTTTGAAGATTTTTACACGCATACATATTTATTTTTAAAACACTCTTTACACTACCAACTTTCCCAACGCACCTACAGTAAAATTGCTGCCTAACCACACAGAAAAGGACGCTTTCTAAACATCTATGTGGGTATAATATCATTAGAAACGATTTCCTTTTCACAACCCACAATTCCAGGATTAAAGAGTTCCCTAAATAGCCGCTTCCATACTCGCTACATCGTTGTGCGCGGTCGTATAATTCATTTAGTTGGCATATTATTTCATCTCATTAAGCGGCTCGTTACAGGTGAATACCGCTCCAATTATACCTCTGTCTGCCAGGACGCGTGTGGACCTATTGGTAGGCTATACGAGGGGTAGGGGACTTTGTATCCCTTCTTATTGACAAAGAACTTTAAATTTAAAAGAAAAATAATAAAATGTTGTGATTTTATGATAGTTCTAGATTTATTTGGGAAAAAATGCTACGGAAGAAGTTACTTCTTGTTTGGTTAAATCTATGAAATGCACACTGAAACGATTCTACATAGGATGATGCTAAGTTATCGATATGACTTTAAGTGGCAGTGCGTCGGCTGGCCTATTTCTGATGGATACTTACTCGATTAGGAAATAGACAAAGCTTAAGTAGACTGAGCTATCATTTAAATAATGTACTATAAATAGATTAAACTTTATTAATTAAGCAATACATAAGTACCTAATAACGTTATAGGTAACTGTTCTTTTTACATCATCACTTAGGCAAAGTATTAGAAAGTACCTATAGTGAACTTTTAGTAGATAAATATCTAACTTGTAGGTAGTTTTAGTTTTTATAGTAAAATAGTTTTTAAGTTAATGTAAATATAAAATCTAAATATGAATTTAATGAAATAAAAACAAGGTAAATCTATTAAAAAAAAACAACAGTAGAATTCCAATTCAGTTCTGAAAGTATCAAAGCTATCATATCCCACTAAGTTATAGAGATACAATATAATTCATATGCCACATGAGATATGGTCGTGTAACAATATTCCAAGCCTCAGGAAGCCGGATGCTGCGTAGATACGTCCGTGTATCTGCCGGCTATCTCACAATAGCCGTATCTATAGTTAGTGGCGTTTAACTTGCAGATCCTGATTAATTTCTATACAAACATGAAGTGAACCGCTTGTGTTGATTGATCATTTGTGTAAACTTCTGAGAGTTGAATGTAACAGATTTGGATAAGTTTGAGATAATGTCACGCTTTTCTTACTTAGGTACCTATGGTAAAAAGTTTATATCCTATATTTTAGACAATTTTGTTTTGGAATCCTGTAAAGCGTTGCTCAGTATTTTAAGATACATTTTAAGCTTCTGTTTTTTTTAGTCCTTTATTAATAAACAAAACTAATCTGTAGTCTACTTGAAAATCGCACTTAAAACTTCATACATACCATTTTATGTTTTTGTTATCTGCGCTATTTTAAACGTATTTACATAATTAAACTAATACTAAGTCCTCGTTCACAAGCAAACGATTGAACAATTCATTAAAACTCGTTTGATCGGTATTGATCTGTCATGGCCGACTACTGCCGTTTAAAAATACATCAGTATCGAGCCGTTAACTGCTAACTGGCGTTCAAGCGATTTGTGAACCATTTCCTGAACCGGCGTGAGTATACCTATTGGTTACTGTTAAGTTAGTATTTGTTTATGTTATCATTTATTAAGTGAAGTTTGCAATTGTTTTTTGGCCTAGGAAGTGGTGAAAGGGGGACGTTTTGGGGTGCTGTCCTTTTGTAAATTTGACGTGAAAAAGTGCTAAAAACTAGCCTACTTTCAATAAACGTTTTTGACTTTGCGTAGGTTTTAACTTTTGTGGTAATTTCATTTACTAGAGGAATGTCATAAATAGGTCGTTGTTGTTGTGTTTGTTATTTGAACCTATGCAAATATGGAATAAGATATGAAAACTGCAGTTATTTGCCTGTAAAATGCTCTCAATAGGATAGCATGTTCCTTTTAAGTTCTATAGTAATAATGTGGCTGCGACTTTAAGCTTCTATGATCATAAGTTTGACCGATTTAAAGAAAGAGCTTCCTAAATCAAAATAGTGACAAAAACCACAACATTGTTGGACACGTTCACACATCAACCGATGCTACATGACAGATTGAAGTTGACAAGTTAACAAGGCAATGAAGTAATTCATCTCAATTGTCTCTCGCCACTGCACCGCGCACCGGGAGCCTGAGTTACACTACACACAATATTGTTTTTGTATTAGCTCTTCTATAAATATCAATGGGCTTAAAAATAGATAGGCAAATAATTTAGAATTGTTTTTCCCATCACTGTAGATTGGAACATAGAAAAATGTTTATAAACAACATACTTCTAATTAAAAATTGCGATTTTTGAGCCAATTGGTTTAGCAGCGTTGTATTATAATATCACTCAATTATTTATTTGAATTCTTGATGTTTACCTGCAATGCGAACCGCATGCTGATAAAAGTATTCTATAACATAAGTATTCTTTCCTCAGGTTTCAAAGTTTGTTGCCAAATTGAAACGAACGAGAAATTATGCCGTCGGATTCCCCTGCGATATGTATGTAAGGAATTTAATCTGTTCATAAGTATATGGGATATAATTAATTGCACGGAATTTTTCTGGGCACTCAGTAATTATGATGGGAATTGGTATTATTCTTGCATAAAAATGTTGTATTTATTTCCATTTAAATACCACTTTATAAAAATTTTGGTATAATTTATCTATCGTAGTACCATTAAAATGACAACAGCGCTTATCTTCGTCTTAACTTTTTTTCGTCTCAATTAACTTCAACATAAAGATATAAAGAAAGGAACAAGAATATTACGGTAGATAACTTTCTTACTACCCAAATCTATAAGCATCCCCCCCAGATTTGTCGGCAAGTGTTTGATATTAGTCGCAGATACGCGAGCTGGATATCGCTGCAGAGCTGCAAAGCTGCAGAGTGCAGAGCTGCAGAGTGCAGACATCAAAGTCGGCCTCTTGAGAGCCGCCGATACAAATGTTGTGCGGATGCAATCTCGATGCTTATTCGATACAGATGTACTCGTACTGGATATGGCTCACGATCACAGGTGCGACACAAAACAAAAATATAAAAAAGTGACTTTTTAATCCTGAAGTTTTTTATTAATCGTTTCATATAATGTTTCAGTTATTCTCATTTTCACGGAGTTCATCATTATACGTAGGTAATTCGAATGTCCTAACATTGTTGCAGAATTAAGAGAAAACTGTCTCTTGTCATAAACATGTCATATCCAGCATATCTAAAACAAACACGGAAGCACATCTGACCATTCAATAATTAGAATCCATTTAGCGCAAGGTCAGAGTGCGCGAATTGGCAGCTTCATGACAAGCTGCACTCAATAGGACAGTGACTGACTGTCCCACTTACTGTCCAGATCACACGCCAAATTAAATCTGAATTATAGCACATTTAGCCGATAGTAAATACTCGCTAGCTTTTAACTTGTCACGCAGCCATTTGAAGAATGTTTATGTAGCTGAATGATAGCTGGTATTTAAATGGCTCGTCGTTATGATATTACAGTTGAAGTAAATTGTTTATGAGCGTTCAGTCTGGACCGATTTCTAGGCAGTCTAGATTTTATTAGAATAGATGCTATAAGTGTTACAAATCTATAAGTATCCGAATGGTTCAGAAAATGTTATGATCCAGAAAATGTATCTTTGACTTCTTGAAAAGTACAGAACTTCGTCGTTTCACGACTAAGTCAAATGTTTAATTGCAGATAAAAAATAAAAATAAGTACCTAATACGCCACAAAAACTCAAAATTTGAGACATCTATATGAGACTATGCTTATAGTTTAAAAATAAAATATGTTTATAAACAACTAAACAAACTAATAGCACAAACTATGTTTATAGTTTAAATATTTAATAATAATAAAAAAAAAATACTACCTACATCATTTACACGCAACCTCCCAACTACGCTCACAATTTGCAACCCTCATTACTTTGCCACATCCATCGGTGCTAGATCTTGGTCGGTTAGCACTTCTCTATCGCAATATCTGCAAGTGTATGCGAGCAGTTTTTGGCACCGTCGGAGTTGCCAAGTTGCCGAGTGGCAGCGACTTGGCACTCCACCAATTTATATTTAAACTCTATTAAATAAAATGCCACTTTGTACTAACATGCTTTTGATAAATTTTATGAGGGATCTATACGGGCGGTGTAGCGAGGCACTTTGCTTGTGTGAGTGAGATTATGTCATAAGTTTGAGAATCAATTTGCAGTGTTTAAAGATGTTACATTGTAGGTGAATAGAGGATATAGCGCAATGAAGATGAATGTTTGGTTTTTTTCGAAGAAGTGATTCTTTTTCAACAGGTCATAATACATGACACGGAAACGAGTTTAACAAGAAACAAGACAAACGTCCACTCGCTCTCATCAGGCACGACGAGCTCACAATTAGCGCTCATTAACAAACATCATCAATGGCCCGAATCAATGCCAAACAAAACATCAATTAGACAACTCATTGAATTGCAAAACGAAAACCTGCGCCAACGCAGCGCGCGCTCGCACGCGATTGGTCGACAGAAACTGGGCCTACCGTTCTCCCCTCCCATTGGTCGGGCCGAACAATTTGGCAAACTTTCAAACGGGCGGGGCTTGTGAAAAGTTTGAAACAAATGAGTTTCTATACTGATCTGATGACAAGCGAAGATATTCAGGAAATTAGGGTCATCGCGCAGTGTGGCCACCTCGGGGTGATCATTCACGATGCATGACAGCAAGTGTACGACACGTGTTTATTAGACGACACTATATCTGTCGGTAATCATGCGCATCAATTTTAAAAGCATTTTAATATGAATCGTTTTATGTGCTGCTTCCTTTGAGGAAGTTAATTATTAGCTACAGTTTTTTATTCTGATTATTAAATTAAAGTTTCCACTGAACTATTACGTTTGATTTATAGCGAAAGCACTTATTTTTCTCCTTGGAATAAAAACTGCTACTGAGCTGTTTATATAATATGTGGTAGAGCAATACGAAATATCTATTAGATATATAACTTAGCAAACACAATGCCAATTCACACTTGGTAAATATCTATTCCGCAAACAGCATTCCAAACACTTTAAACGGCAATTACAATTAATTCTCATTACAGCACCTATAACAAAATAAATAAATAAGTGAAAACAATTCGCGGAGGGTACGAGAAAGTTGCATTTAGTGAAATAGCCGCCGGGTCCGAGGTGCTAATTAAAGCCTAATCGGGAATGCTTGCCATATGCAGATAAGATGCTCAAGATAAACGGCTTAGCTTAAGTGGATGCTGCGCTCGTGTGACTCTTGTAATTCTTCGCCTGTGTAGTTATTTTAAAGGTATTTGAGTTCGATCTTTTTCTGCAGTATAGGGAATTTAAGCAAGAATTAGCCTCCGCCGGCGGTTTCGAGTTGACCACTTTCGTACGCGTGGATAAAAAGGAGCCTGTAAGCTAATGTGATTAATAAGCGATATTCATGTCAATTTTCATCAAAATCCATCCAGTATTTTTGTGTGTGACAATACCTCACAAACTTTCATAGACTTTATAATATTAGCGGCAAACTGAAGCTTAATCTATATGGAATAGTACTTCTATACCTATATAATTCTGGTGAGTTCAGGTTTGTCTCAAAACAAAAGGTTAATTGTCTATAAGAGGTGAACAAAACCATTTGGTATTTAAAAGGCGATTAATTACAATCAACAAAACTTTAATTTATCTCAAGCTATTTATATTAAAATGTTATAGCTTCATATCCTTTTTAAACGATTCTCGTATTTCTTTATCAATTCGAATAAGCCAGTTTATTAATAAACTATTTAAATGGTTGCTTTCGTAAGAGCTTTATCGATACTTGTTCTATAAAATCGATAATCGAATGATATGGGCTTCCCAATATCGATAGAAGATAATAATCACATTAATGTTTCTATAATGACGAGTGACGAGGGTTTGTATCCGACCCCGCATGGGGGGCCATAGAGTTAACAAGTTTTAAATTGTAGATGAGAACTTGAAATAGATTAGGTACTATTTAATTTATTTATTACTTTCATACTCTTACAGTCACTGGTAAGTGTTTTCAGAAAGTCAAGAAGTTATTTGGCTAAGACAAAATTATGTAAAAAAACATCTTCTAGTTACGCTTAATTTGAGCTCAAATCTTTATGTTTTTCTATATTAGTTAGTTTTTAGAAATATTAACATATTTTTATTATATTATCTTAATTTTGCGTCATCTTTATTTAACCAAAATCGAAGCAATTACTACAAGCCTATCAATATTTCCGTAGGCACAATCTATGACCAGTACCATCTAAATCCTCATACTCTTTGTCAGTCCTCGGGGCGGGAGTCCCGGACGCCGGCCGCCGGGACCACCGGCGGAGCTATTTGCATAAAAATGCCGGGACACGCGCCTTAATTGATCGCGACTGTACCCGAGCCTCCGTGCGAGAGTGCGACTATTAAATTATATTCTAAGTGGGCTTAATTGGCTTGTGTTTAGTGTACGTGTAGGCATTATTGTGGTCTGGTCTTGTCTGTTTTTTTTTGTGTTCTGTGGTGGTGTGGAGGGAAGTAAAAATTGCGGTTGAATATTAATTTGTTAGCATAATTGTAATAAAATCTGAATAGGAATGATGGTGAAAAGGTTAGCATAAGACCCTATATTGCATTATTGACCAGTTGAATTTTCGACTATATTTCATCGTTTCAGCTACTAGTCAGAATTACTCAAGGCTTACGCACCACACTCCCTAAATCTACCAACAATATCCACATACTTACTACATTCCATTGGTCATTAACTTACCTAGCTAATACATGTAAATACAGTGTGACCGCACTATTAATGCACGCATGTACAGCATCGGCATGTACAGTGCGACCGCAAGTCAATCACAGGCCGCGGTCAAACATAACATTATGACAAGACGCGCTGATATCATTATGTGATTATGTATCAATCTGCGGTACTGTGTGTATGTAGTCTGCATAGTAATGCACGATTATTCGGGGTTTATTTTACTAAAAAAAGTTAAACAGGCTTCTTCAAGAAAAAGTTGTATCGAGAATTTCCCTTAAACACGTGTCTAATGCCTGTTTAACTCTTTTATAGTAAGACTAATCTTTATTCTTTTCAATTTTAAAAATTAAGTCGAAACTGACATACCGTAAAGTAAACACCAAATAATCGTTAAATAATTGAAAGTTACGAGTAATTTTCCAAGTTACATCAAGTCAAGTCTAATTATTGCAATAGCTAAATCTTTTTACTTATTGATTGCAAAAACTAATCAGATCAAATTAATGAACTGAATCAAATGGCAAATCCATACTTAACAATCACAAAACAACTCATTAAAAATAAACCCCAGAACTGAAGTTAAAAAACTCACTTAATTTGTGAGCTAACCACCCCATTTCCCAATTAGGATAGCGCCAAACATGTGATATCATTATCAATACTTCACACACTACACCCTCACACAAAAATGCTGATGACCCCCCCGAACCCTCGTGCACCCCTGCAGTCTGCGATGAACCCTGCACCCCGCACCCTGCACCCCGTGTGACATAGCACACATTGCGTGAATGCTAACTGACGATATTTTGCGATG
Organism: Helicoverpa armigera; assembly: GCF_030705265.1. Classification (NCBI taxonomy): domain Eukaryota; kingdom Metazoa; phylum Arthropoda; class Insecta; order Lepidoptera; family Noctuidae; genus Helicoverpa; species Helicoverpa armigera. Next base: position 10,066,421 of record NC_087142.1, on the reverse strand, counting down.
AGTATGGTATATTGTAACTTGGTACGGATTGTAATGAAGGAGGGAAATCGGGGAAAGTTGAGGAAAATTGCATTGAAAATCGATTCTATTTTTGGATTTATGGTCGAGTATCGTTTATTATATTGAATAACGAACGCTTAGTTAATTTTAAGTTTTGACAAAAGTTTATTGACCGACTTCCTGAAAAGGATGAGGTTTTATATTTATTACGACAAATCTTTGTCGTTCTTTTTTATTATAATGTGTTAACAACCTTACCGTATTGGATATTAGGCGAAATTCTTTAATTAAGTACTTAAATAAGTCTACAATACCAGACACCATAAGATTACAGAAAAAGCACTTTAGGTTCTACAGAAAAAAATGACAAAGTAAACAATAAATGTATCAAAAAACCGTCAATTAGTCCCCGACATCGCCTGCTCATCATTTTTCGAAGAGCGAGTGCGGCGCGGTGCGTACGTGCGTTATCAGGGCCCCATCGCCGCGGGCCCAAGCTCAGGGGCCCTCGCAATTTAGGGGCCCTTAATGATGAGACTTTCAAATAATGAATTGGGTGTCGAGACTTTCTGTTCAGCTTTATAGTCGGGTGACAAAGTATCAATTGTTTGATTGCTTTTGTGAGGTCGCTACTTATTCCTGTCCCTTAATTCTTCTTAATAAGTTTGATTTTACGATTTTAAATGGGGACTTTTTGTACCATGGAAGGGAGTACTTCTACGTGATTATTAATTGCACTTCCATCGTTTGAGAAAAAATACGTGCTGGTTTATGGTGAAAACAAAAATATCTAAACAATTCTATATCGTTTACATTCTAAAATATAAATGATGGCATGCAAATAAATATATTACCACACAATATCTTTCAGTGAATTATATTGAAACATATCTTCGCACTATAAAGCGAGTTCATAAAACTATACAAAGGCAGCTTCCGTTGGATACATCCCAATATTAATTCATAAAGAGCTTTTCACAGTATCATTTATTTAAGTTTCGCCGCTCGTTTGGACGTCATCAAAGCAATTTAAAACCATAATACTCAATTATTAAAGTTGATATTTAAGTAATAAATCACGTTATAAAAGTTTGTAACACGAACTCCGAAATGGTTGGTGTTACGTCACTTCGGTGCGAAAGCGTTTTTAAAGTGAGAATTTAAACTGCCCTCTAGTATGAACGAAGACTGGAAATAAATTGGAAAGTGAAGAAAAGAGATTTATTGCTACGCTGTCAGCCCCATATTTGCTAACGCTTTTATCTCCAAGAATTATCTAATTCTGTACCAAACTATACAGAACAAGACATATACATAAAGAAAAGAAAAATGGCTCATTAGAAACAAACATCCAGCTAATTACAAGCAGACACTCCGACAACACAATCTTGTAAGATACGTTACAATGTTATGTTGTGTTTCAGCACATTTCACGAGAACTCGACCATTTTACACTTTGTACGTGGAAATGTTGATACACAGAACTGTTGACACCAATCGAACTGTCAAATTGTGATTACAAATATATAACGGTTAGGCTTGTCAAGTAGAACAAGCAACGCGATAAATATGGAAAGGAAAAGCTTGCGGGATAAGCCATAGTGTAGGTGATCAAAAAAATTGGGATCAGACATTCAGAGTACGTAAGTTATATTTTTTCGTGGAATTGTTAATCTATTACACTAGAAAAATTAATGTATTCTAATTCCAAGATGTTTTTAAACTTTACCAAGACAGTTTTTATAACATGAAAATTTTTAGATAATTAGTTGTGTTAACGTTTATTTTATTGGATCAATTGAATGTAACAATCTGATATAAAAAAATAACATGTTTTCGTTGAAATGAAATAGTTTAAGTGTCACATGAATTAATGGTAAGTAGTTCAATGACCGAGAGTTCAGAAAAATATCGAAACTATAACACAAAATATTCGATCCACCATAAAATGTAATTCAGTTCGCAGAAATAAAAACTTCCGACAAAAAATCCGATAGATACAATTTGTCACATTGAAAAAGAATTTTAAATATGAACAGCAACATCCGCGGTAATATAATTAATATCTCGCATATCGCATAGCTTTCTGTCTAGCGTGTCCTAAATACGTCACGTTGGTTGTCGTCTGAAATTCCTGTAAAGTGATTTTTCAGCGAGGAACACAGTATGGCTGTCACCGCGCCGTGTCGCTGCCGATTAAAAAATAAAACTTCAGAGAATCGCGCTATATCCGACATCGCTTGTACAGGATTAGTTGCTTTACTATTTAGTTCAACACATTTTGATGTTTGGATTAATTTCTCTCGTTTAGAAGAATTAGTAGCTGTTTATGTTATAATGATGAAATTAATTTTTGAAGAACATTTTTTAATCCCGTGTGGCTCCTTGATGTTATAGATTAGTGTTGCATAATATGTCGATCTCGACTTATCAAATGTATTAATGAATTAATGTAAAAAATATACTAAATAAATAAATTACATTCGATAAGCACAGTTTTGATGACGTATTGTTAAAAACCTTTGGGTATTCTAGACAACTTGGTTTAAATCGTCTTCCTTTCTACTTCAGTCAGTAACTTTTCACAAAACACTGACAGCAAGACCACCGCTCCTAGGTTTAACGGTAACAGCACATAATGCTTTATTTCTATATGATGAATTCGTCACTTAAGAATAGATTATTTATTTTTAACTATATAGAAACTAATATCAAAGCTTTACAATAAGATCACTTAATAAACGCTCAGCAAAAACAAGCATAAAGTTACATAATGTTTTCCACACAATTTTCCAAGAAAAACAAAGTCGTTCACAATACCAGTTAATTCCGATATTTCTTTAATTAGACTTACTGAGAATTCCCTTGACCAAATGACGTATCTAACTTAGACTAGTTGGAAATAGGAAATACAATGGCTTATAAATATCATATTATTATAGAATATCAGTTATTATAAGAACTGTCTTTATGTTGGTTTGTTTATGTTTCAGTTACGAGGTAATTGGGTGTTTGTTGATATTGGTACTAGGGTTACAAAATAAATATAGCATTGTTATGACACCTTGCAAGCTTCCGGGTTATTATTTTTCCTATATTTTATTTTATGACTATAAGAAGCTGGAATTGAGTGGATGTAGAAAGCAAAGAACCTGAGTTCGTGCCGAATATCGCCTGTCCCAATGGCATAAATAATTAATTTTGAGAAACTTATTACATATCCATCCAAGAGCTGCTTTCCATGGTTTCACCCGCGTCACGTGAAAACTACTTCCCGTATCGGGATAAAAACAACCTAGGTGACCCGAGGATAGTCTATCTTCCCTATAGTGAAAGAACTTTTCAAATCGGTACAGTAGTTCTGGAGCCTTTAGGTTACTAACAAACTCTAAATCATCTGTTTAACATTAATATAGATAGAAATTATAATATCTGGCATTAGTTAACGATAGAGGAAGATGACTCATAATTCTAGTCCCATTTAAATCGGTTTCCACACTAGCGGAAAAAACAAATTATCGAAGTCACATTAGTATAACGTTTTAATTTAGATGTATGTTTTTTAATTTTAGCTGAATTGATTTCTGAGAAGTGTATAACGGCCATCGGATGGCAAATGCGCGAGATCAAACCGCGCGGCATATCCGTCGTGCGGCCGGCGCGCGCGCAGCCACGATCACTTTGAGAAGTAGGGCTGCTACGGTAACTAGTAGCTTAAAAATGTATGTTAATTTGTATAAATATGTCATAGGTATGTACCTAAATTCATGTTATAAATTGTAAAGAGTTATATTTTATAAGTAAGGTTTGAGTTTTCGTACATCAGAGTAAGTTCAGTAAGTTGGCGAAACCAATTAATGCTAAACTAATTTCAATAGTAGGTAGTTAAGCAAAGAGATATAAAGTGCGACCCTGGAAATAGTTATAGGCTTTTTATATTATCGAGTGCTAATCAGTTCTATGAACTAAACTGAAACTGAAAGTAAACAGGTAGATAGTTTAAACAAAAAAAAACTAATTTTATTTACCGTTCTGTAAGTTAATGAAAAAGATAAGAATTGCTTTAATTAAACGTGATAAGATATGGTTAAAGTGATAATGTCCTGCTTACAGTTAGACCTTTAATTTGAACACTTGCAGGCAATATTTAATCTGTTCAGGCCTTATTACGATTATGTAAGAGCTTTATTATTTGTAGGTAATAACTTTATCTTTAGGAATAATGAGGCTACAGATATCGGCCAGAGATAAAATAGATATAAAAATGCTAATTTACTTATCGTTTACTAGCGACACACCTCTGCCAAATATGTTAGGTATAGAGCTACTTAAAAAAGTTGAAATCGCATGAAAATTCTTTCATTATTTTATAGTATTCGCAAACAAACAACTTTAGCAGTGTTTTTTTTTATAAATAAGCGACCATTTTAACACTATTTTTATTTAAACACTATTTTATGTATGTTATTATACATATCAACCTTCCTCTATAATCACTGTCTTTTAAAAAAAACACATGAAAATCGGTTGCGTAGTTTTGGAGATTTAAACGTACAAAGAGACATAGGGGCAGAAAGAGCGACTTTGTTTTATACTATGTAGTGATGATACCCATAATATAAAATTGTTCACATTATTTCCACTTGCCAACCCTATTATGCGTAACCTGATGACGGGAAGCGCACAATTAAAGCGTCGGGTGCGCGCGCGCAGCAGCGGCATGAGATCTGCTACTGTGAGGATGTGTCCGCGGCTCATTATGGCGTAAGAGGAATTACTGCTGATTTCCGTCACACTGACTTGATTCGAGTTGTCAGGGGATTTGTATTTCAAGAGGAGACAGAAGAAAATGAAGGAAAGTAACACATAGAGCTGAACTAGTGAACGAATGTAGGTGAAGGATTTACAAAAGTTCAAAGAGGACAAATCGTTCTTTTAGGACTAATTAAGGTGCAAGAATAAACAAATTGTGACACAACGACGCTCTCCTAAATTGACTTGATTCCTAAATTAAATCCATGGAACATAAAATATGTTTTTATGCTCCATTTATTAACCTCATAAACTAGGATTGTTTTTATAAAACCACTAATAGCAATATGACCATGAAATCACATCTGACACTTGTCGCAATGTTCGACAATGCGAAAATTGCTCTCTCAATCAATAAAGACGGACAATTCGCAGCACAATTGTTCCCGATTGTACTCGCAGCCCGGTGGGAGCTGGGGTCGCACTAATTAACCCGCCGCCGCTGACTGTACCCGAAGGAACCCGACGGGGCCCGATTGTCCCCGAGGAGGGTCAGATATAATAGGGTTATGATCGCTATGATTATCTTGTTTTAAGGGTATTGTAATTAAAGGTGTAGCTATGCTTATGGATGATCATTTGATAAATTAAGTAAGGTCTGTGACGAATGGAATTTGTCACAGTACCTAATATAAAAATGTTTAAAAGTTTGTATCTCAACAACACTAAGAAGTATTTTAAAACTGAATGCTTCTAAAACCAGTCAACATCAAATAAGCTTCACGAAGTTTTACTGCCCTATTGAATACACATTGCTTACTATTCACGAACTAAGTCAATGACACTTCAAACCACGATTGGATCCACCTCCTTAGTGAGCACATAACGAAACATGGTTATAACATCACCACGGTCTATTTAAAATAGACACTTACTAAACCAAAGCTGGAGCCATTCAAAAACATCAAACAGTAATAATTGCAAAGACATACGGAACCGAAATAGCCGCGATGAATCAGGGTTCTCTGCGGCAATCAAACGCATTAGCCGGACATGGAGCTGCGAAACGTATGATGTCGCATCTGAGCCGCGCCAAATTGCGCTCTCCATAACGCGGTGTTAAATGCGCCGCTGTAAATCGTAGCTCTATGTCGGATAGCTTCAATGTTAAGGGGAGGAATCATTCTCAATATTTCCAATAGTGTAATATGTTCTACAATCTTATTGATACCTACAATATAAATACCTGATGAAAACACAATTAACAATTAATTTGTAATAATCGCAATTAAGTTACATTAGAATTTTGAAAAATTTCAAAAACTGCCGTGTCATCGAGATAAAACGAAAATCAATCAGTTAATTATAATTATCCAGCTCCAGTTAAGTCTAATTAATCGTTGTTATTTTTAATATAGATCTACCCTCTTATCCTTAGATGCATAAATTCTTAACCAGATGAAGTAGTTGAGTAGATAGTTAAGATTAAGTGGATTTGCTGATAACCTTGATCGGTATCGGAGTCCCCCAAACGTTGAGACGTCTACCTACAAATTACGGTGTACGATGTTCCCGCCTGTTATTACGTGGCTAATATGAAGCCTAGCTGCTGAATATGTATGAGCTTGGAGCGAGCTGGTAATTGTCTGCCGGACTATGATACACAGATATAAACTCTTTTGGGGAAATAGTTGCGCAAGAAATGCTTTTGTTGTCCCTCTATATGCGATAGGCTGATTATTACTAAGGAGATATATTTTCGGTGAATATTCAGTATTGGTGGCTGGAGATTCGTTATCATATTGGCATATTTTGATGAGATCACGAAATGAAATATCTAAACCAAAAATTATCTCACAACGGAGAACACTCGAAATGTCAAGTCAAGTCTTCATAACAAGTAAAATAAACCAAATCAAGCTGAAAAGTCGTCTCCTTAACCGCCATTTTCGAACATCGCCGTATTATTGTCGCGTACGTCATACAACGACGGGTACACCACACTTTGATCTACAACATAAGCAAAATCGGATCTTAACGACTGCACATAAAGTTCACATTCCGATGCAACAAAATTTATAGACTGGGCTCTATCATTACCATTTTAGCTGTGGTTCTGTTGGTTTATTCTAGACTCTGTATCTGTAGTTTAAGGTTTATTTTCGTTTGGTTGAGTGTGCAGACGAGCAATACCGAGTGTGTTTGACACACGTATAATTGGCGAGAAATGGGCCGCACTCCCTTTATAAACTGTTGCTTAGAGGTTTCAGTACATTAAGGCGTAACGTGTAGAACATTTGACGACTTTTGTTCTAGTTTACCTGTGAAATGGATATTGTATTGTTGCTGTGTCAAACAGGTTACATTTTCATGGATGTCTTTCATGCGTGGTTATCGAAGGGCTTGAAATATTATTGCTATTGTTAGGTTTATGATCTTAAAATTGACAAAATTCTTAATCTTTGAATGCAATTTACTATAAAACATAACACCCCGGAAAAACTTTCTTCAGCAGTCATCATCTGAAGAGCCTTTTTTCATCATTATAAATCTTTATAATCCCTTCTCAATTTCTGACAATAAAAATCTACGTTGTATTTTGCAAATCTAATAGAGCTCGGTTCAAATTCCCTAACGACGAAACTCGCGCACCCCCGCAGTGGGCACGGTGCCTTACGCTACCAATTTAAGCATTTTGATCAAATAACCGATTCACAAGGAATCTGATCGTCCCTGATTATGAACTACCCTCGTTTTGGCCACTCGTTAGCGCGTTTTAATATTAATTGCTTATATGCTCCTTCTCACTCCACCTCACCACTTTTGTGCAAGTTAGAAAGAGATACAAGACGGATTTGGGTATTGGGGTGGATGATGAAAGATTAGTGATGTTGGATTTATAAATGGTGGTTGGTAAATTGTAAATATAGCAGATTTTTCGTTTTAATGAAAGGTAGACTGTGGCAGAAAACTGTATAAAATGAGGCTTTAACAAAATGTATAAAAGCAAAATGCCTTTGATTGCAGTTTTCAAAGAAAGAAAAGCTGTTTCGATATCGAACGTGCATAAATAAAGAGCACATGTGCGGTTCTATCCACTAAATAATGTCGATGACAAACTACCATCAACTAGGGATGTGACCTCATCACTTTACATTTTATTAGCACGCAATAAAAACGCTGCCTAAATACGCTTTATACCCAACTTAAAAGTTAAGTGGTTGCTTAAAAATACCACCCAAGTCATTAACAGCAGTATATTAACCTCTCAATTGACCGCACACCGCAAGGTACTTCATAAAGCGATCCATATAATTTGTTCAGAAAACAGTCACGAAAACAAACATCTCGGCGTAACTCATCGCTTCATTGAATCTCAAATCGTCTTGAGCACATTACATTATTACTGCTACACAACCAGTATAAGTAGACCTCTGCCCCCTCCCTTAGCACTTTTGACAGTTGTAAGTAAAGGAGGTGGTGTGTAAAAGGGGAGAGATCAAGACATAATGGTCGTTTTAACATTCAGAATATAGTCAGCCGTAAACAATTGGCCGAGAACTGACAGTTTTATTTGAAGCACTTTATGACATCGCCCGCTGCTTATTAAAGGACCAATTTAAACCATTATAGTGTTCATAAAAGCGTACATCATCCTGTTTTGTTGCTGTCTCCTTTGCACTTGAGTTAAGGGACATTTTTTGTCCCGTTTCAAGATGCCGGGTATGGTTTACGGGATTTCGAAGTGAAGAGTATTTTTGAAATTGTTAGGGATTGATGGCTTTGACAAAGCAATTTGTCGATGTAAGGGTGAGCGTGAATGCCAATATCGAAGTATTTCGATAACAGTTGAATGAAAATCTGTCAAACAAAAGCTATGTGTTATCGTAAGATTTCAGTAAACAATAAATATACTGAAATATTTTTAATAAAAGTTACGCAGGTTAATCACCTAGATAATAATTCTAATTAAGCTTATTGCCTACTTTTAGTGATCATATCGCAATCATAATAATTAAGTTATCAGTAATCACTTTAAAAATATTCAGTCTTAATTAAACCTCGATGAATCATGTTATACAGCTTTAGATTCAGCTCAATTATCAAAGCACTCAATCATTATTTGAGTCAAAATGTGATAGTAGATAGATAGAAAGAAATAAAATAATGAAAACATATGAATTTTAATTTCCGCATTGGAACAAAAATACATCCTCAAATACAATATCCATCAAAAAACATCTAAATAATTCAATCAATCAGCAATCTGTTACCGTAAACATCGATAAATCGTATTTCGCACATCCCTATTTACGATCGACTAATGTAAGCGTACTTTCGAACATCAAACAGCTATTAGATTTTCAACCTTAGTGCGTCGGAATAAGGTTTGTTTTTACGTTATGGGGTGTCAAGTAATGGTGGTTTTCATATAAGTGGTTGATGAATGCCCGTGGTGATTTTATTTGATTGTTTATTCGTCTGATTTGTATCCCTCAGTATAAAGCTGAGCACATTCCTCTGAGGCTTAAGTAAAGACATTCTACTGTATTGTGTAAAGTTGGGGCACACTGGTTTTTATTGGACAATTAAATGAGGCATTTATATTTAAGTTTATCTAAGAAAAGTTTCCTTATTGGAAATCTTATTTCTTGGAAGATAGATCAAATATACTTGCCGGATAAAGACGGCCATTGTTTTTTTTTTTTATAAATAATATTGTTTCACCAAATAAATTACTATTTTCATTCTCTCCATACTGAACTAACCATTAATAAGTTTTATTTAGTATCGTTAAGGACTGGATCGTGCTTAATTATTGTATTACAATACAATCAGTCGGTTGCATAAACTGCATGTAATTACCGTTATCTCATTGTTCCCAGAGCTCGGATGTATTTCTACGAACATGCAACCTGACACCTATTATATGGCATAATAAATATGCTAAGTTTTACAATTAAGTTACCAACGTAATGCTCTCTTTCTTGGAATTCGACTATTATATCACCCACATTGGTATTTATCATTTGCATATAAGTTATATTTATGAAGCCTGTATTTAGTGTGCCTATCTATTGCTTTTGATCTGGCACAATTTCAGATCAAAACAAAACATAAATAAAAATATATAACCATACTTCATCAAAAACTCTATATCATAATGACATACAGACCTGTCAACTCATTAAGGTCTGTTCCCGGTTCGCAAAAAAACCATTCGGTAAACATTATAAAATAAATGATGCTAACAACAGGCCGTAAATGGGTCCGCTCCGGCCGCGGCCTGGATATTTTAATAGCATTTCTAAATGTCAACAACGGGACATGGGTAACGCGATAAGTCACGCCCCACCGAGCTATGAACAATAAATGTTATAATTATTACTTCATAAAGCTTTTATAAATAATCAAGTGTGGGGTGGGGATTGAGTAATGAGGCATAGTGAGGAACTGGGCGGAAAGTAAGCCCAAATTCGGCTCCTTCATGCTATTTCTGTACGTTCTAAGAATATGCGTCTATGAATAGGTCACCTTTATGAATGTGTCGTTAAAGGCCATTAAGGTTTTTAAAGGTGAATGCAGCCATTTTCCTTTCAATGGAAACGGGAAAGTCAATATTATGCTCGGTATGAAGTAGATATACTTTTCAACACGGTGTCTCATTTTGAAAATAAAATTAATGTGCTATTTCTCAGAATTCAATCAGTGGCCTACATAGTGTTAATTCCACGTATAACGAATTAGTTACCAAAATAGAGATGTTTGGATTACTAAATAAAGCTTCATTCATGAGCCGCAATATGCTGTTGACATTTGAAGTGCAATAAAAAGTACAAAAACGCCAAAACCAAATCACGGCACAAAAATTTCACACCACACAAAATGCGGTTTTACTAAAACAACACGGATATAAAGGCTAATATTTCCGTCCTTCAAACACATGAGTCACATGTAGTCAAAATGCAACCAAATAAAAATATGCAACAAACGCGACCGACATAAGAACAATATTTTCCCGTCTATTAAAAACTACAAACGGACAGGATCTTTTTATCTGAGCTATAACAAATCATGGACAGTAAAAGAACTAAATCACGAAGTAATGCCGACCGCTATAATAATACTGGGACGATTTATAAACTTGAAACTAAACAGAGGCTTCCCGAAATTAAATCGTTGTTTTTTTGGCGTCTCCTTAAAGCACAGATGATAAATAAATTAGTTATGTTTGGTTAATAGTCGGCGCGGGCGCACTCGGGCTGTTCCCGGTTCGGGAAGTTTTTTGTTGCTCGTAAATTGTATGTGATTTATTTTGTTTAGGAAGTAATGAAGGTGAAATTAAGAGAATGTTATTTATTAAGCTGTTACTTGTGTTGTTTTTTCTTCTCTTAAATCCAACTTAAGTCTTAGAGAAGATTTAAGTGAGAAATAAACCATTTCCTTTCCGACTAAAAAAATAATCTATTTTATTTATTGGCATTTTACTTTTTCTTTACAGGTACATTTTAAACCTGTCTGACGTAATTTTTAAGCAAATCATAGGTGCTGTACAAAGTTTACCATAATCTACATTACACAATTCCAATATCACAAAATCAATCCACCAGCTAAACTCCATCCATTTCCAAAATACCAACTACAAATTAATGTCCAATACAAAACGGCTAAACTGGCCTCGCTAGGGTTGTCTCTTTTTGTGGGCTAATGAGGCGGCCACGTTTGAACGTAGGGCTGTCACGCAGCGATTAATGCTCGATCCATCAAAACTTAATGGCGGCCCGTCAGACTCCCCTTGGTCAACGCAATTCTTTAATTCAGACTTTTATTGATATTGATTTTTAAAACGTCATTTGTTTTTTTATTGGTTTGTTTAATTATGTCGTGTGGAGTGTTTGTTGGTTCTGTATTTTAAAAAGTTGACAGACTTTTTAAACTTGTTAAAAACAGTCAACTTCAGGTTGTATTCCCGGACACGAGCGACGAATTTTCTCATGCATTTTCGTAACGTAGTCAAACCGTATGAATTCGCAGAACTCACTTAATTTTACATAAGTATGATTCATTTTCGTGTACACCGCTTTTCGTAAGCAGATATGCGGGAAAATTCGAGCACTCAACAAACATGCGTTTCCAAGATAATTACACAATAACTCACCCACTCGAAAATCAAACGACAACTCTATAAACAAAGCAATAAAGTCTAAATTTGCACAAGCATTGTTCGTAAACACGCAAAATTAATTTGGTAGAACATCAGAAGCCAATTCCCCGTAACTTAGCAACCCTGGCTCATTCGAATTACGAATCCTATTTGAATATTAGTCACGCATCATCACTAAATTAAACTTTATTAGCTTTGAATAAAGTTGATTTTAGATCGGTTTAAGCACACGTAATAAGGACTTTGTGGATCTCGCCTGTTGGTAAAATGAGCCTTAGGTGTAGGAGATAAGGTTTATTTTGCCTTGCTGGTTGGCAACAGGTATTTTAAGTGGTATATTTGTTTGTATTGCGAGATTCCGTACAATATTATAATATGAAATGTTGACGAATGTAAGAGGGTTAGAGTAGAGAGCTTTTCAGAATGAAAATTGTATCGAATCGATGTGTTTATCGGAATCTAGGGTTGATGGAAGTATGGAAATATAATGTTTTACGTTATTATAGCTTTTTAGATAGATTTTTAAGTAGATTACATAAATGATATCCTGTTTATAATATAAAAAGTGGTTAAAATATTACATGTGAAAGCGTATCCGAATTTTTTGATACTAAAGAGATAAGAGATCCGTTATGCTTCTAAATCAAGACATTACCATATCATTATCTAAATATATAAAACTCAAAGGTGACTGACTGACTGACTGACATAGTGATCTATCAACGCACAGCTGAAACCACTGGACGGATCGGGCTGAAATTTGGCATGCAGGTAGATGTTATGACGTAGGCATCCGCTAAGAAAGGATTTTGATCAATTCTACCCCCAAGGGGATAAAATAGGGGATGAAAGTTTGTATGAAACTTTGTCAATTTTAAAGCTACTATGGCGTAAATAATGTTTAGTTCTAAATGTTGAGAAGTTCTGCCTACCGCTATTAGATGGCGCTGTGCATTGTGCCGCAAAAACCATACCTAATTAATAATAATACTCCTTAACGCGAGCGAAGCCGCGGGCAAAAGCTAGTAAACGAATAAACCTAACAGGTTTTTAATTTGAAGCCTAAACGATATCAAACCTAACATCAAAAAACTAGTTTCATCTATTAACCGGTACAATTTTACGATTGAACATATTCTTTAAAATATAACCTTAAATAAGACGGACATTAAAGTGGGCAATTGCCATAATTAAGAAGGTCAAAAGTCAGTCATCATCTGCCTAGCCTTTTTCAAAGCTGGCTTTTTTGTGGGGTATGTTGGGGTCGGCTTCTAGTCTAACTGGATGCAGCTGAGTACCAGTATTTTACAAAGAGCGACTGCCTATCTGACCTCCTCAATCCCGATACCCTGGCAACCAAATACCCTTAGTCAGACTGGCTGTCAGATTTACTGGCTTCTGATTTCCCGTAACGACTGCCAAAGATGTTCAATGACAGCCGGGACCTACAGCTTAACTTGCCGTCCAAAACACGGTCATTGGTGTCCAAGATAGACTTAGAAAGTACATACAAACTTACATGGGTACTTGCGTGAACTGGGATCGAACCCACAATCATACTTGAGAGGCTGCTTCTTAACTATTCCACCAGGAGTTTTTAAATAGGCCCCTTGGCGTCTGTCATGCTAATCCTCGTATGAATGATGAAACGTGTTGTCTGTCCAGCAATGGGGGGTGAAGGGGGGGAGACACCAATTAGTGATGTTTGCTCACTGCCAGTCTAACGAGCGGGATTACTGAGGAAGTCACTGTTTTCATAGATTATTACTTGAATAATGGCATTTTGAAGGAAGGAGTTTTTTGGTTTAAAGTTGGTTTATGATGTTGTTTTAGAGTGAGGTAACTGATATTTATGTCATGGATGCTTTATGGATTTTTGTAGGTGGATAAACCCTTCAGAAATAAATTAAATAAATCCTTCATAAAGAAATGGGTCTCTTTTGGAAGAATTAATGTCGCCCCCTATATTAAATGAAATGAAAATTTATTTGCCAGAATATAGGTAGGTACAATATGATGGTCGATACAATAAAAAAAATATGGTCTCACAAATATCTTAAGTTCTAAAATCTTATAGCAAAAAAAAGTACCAACAATCATTTTGCATTAAAACTATTTCTCTTCTAGGTACTCTTTGACTGTATAAAAACATTTATCAATAAGCCAATTTCTAAGGGACCTCTTAAATTTAATCATTGGTAGGTCTTTAATGCGAGATATAGATACTTACCGACTAGAAAACAATATACAGGATGTAGAGAATTTGAATATTCACTTAACACCTGTGTTTGAGATTAATTTATTTTATTTAATCAATATGCTTTCTAAATCGATTTACAAAAAGTCTATAAATAATTATAGACGTCTTACCCAAATTCAATCACCAGTCAATAACCATAGTATGTCGGCCGTCAATAACCTTGTTAATTGCTATAGTTAGATATTATTAAGACTGTATAGGTGTTTACTTCGTTTGGCATTTACTTAAACTGTTGTGTAAATATCCCCCAGTGCCAGTCTTCCCACGTATGTAACACCTACGAATTTATACAAACAAATAGATTTTAAATGTTACGTATACGTATGATTATCCTTATAGCTTTAAATGACGTTAATTGGTAAGTATGAGTTCAAAATAAATAAACAAAAGTGCAAAAATATTCGAACACATCTTCCTTTTAACTTTTACCTCAAAAGTATCTCCAAAAGTAAGTAACAATTACAAATAAACTAATGACTTTACTCCAAATCCCAAGCGAGTTAACCAGACGAAAGTTTTTCCTAATTTCAGCAACACATACATCAACTAATTATGAAGCACTTAAGTCCTAATTCGAGCACGTTTGGCTGCGCAGGAGTGGCTCGGGGCGGGAGACTACAAAAAAGCGAAGCTAACGCATGACATATGGTGTCAATGAGTTTATACAGGGTGACACAAAAAAATTAAGCATGTTTATTTTTCGCACCCAACCATTTCGGATTTTTTTTCCTTTTTTTGGTTAACGAAATAATTGTGACGATGAATATCTCTTACGGTTGTTTATTTGTGAGCTATTAACAGATGTTCGAGTGGCGTTCCTGGTAAACTGTTCGAGTGTTGCTACCTACTTTGTATTCTGTACTTAAAGAAAAAATGTTTATTCAACACATATTTCACGCAGAATTATTTAAACAAAAAATCATAATAAATTAAATGTTACTTTTAAATTAGGATTGTATAAAAAACAAATTTTTGGAATATCGAATATGGAGTTAATTTAATAAGTACACCAGTAACTTCCGAGTATCTGTAACTTGATATTAAACTTGAACTTAATTCTTAGAAAAACCATAGCCCCACGAGGACCAACTCTGGTGAAGCTCTGCGCTATTAATAGATCAATTCCTGGGAATAGTTCTGTGGACTGGGGAGGTTTGTAAACAAATGTATGGACTTCAAAGTGATGGAGGACGATAAAGCAGTTGATTGAGAACCTATTGTATTATTAATTACATTGAAATCACATGTAGGTGTTGTAGAATTAAGATTTGGGAATCTATAATACTGTTACTACTTGTGGCACAATTTGTTGTAATTATGAAGTTGAAAACGAGTATGGTCTTGAATGTGTCTTTAAGTTAACCCAAATAAAATATTATGTTAATAAGTAGTAAACAAGTTAGTATCTTACTGTTTATTTAGGTCAGCAAACATACTTATTGATGACAAAATACCAACTTATTATAATAAACTCAAACTTAATCTACGACAGATCACAGAAACATCCTAGAAATAAAATCCAACAGAAAATTCCACAGAATATTTGCAACAACATAAATCCTACAATATCCATTCCCCTTAAACGTAGAGCATAAAACACAACAGCCTGTATTCTCTGAACCTTCGTTCTACGAAATATGCAAAACGCGAAAAACCAGAAAAAAATATACAGTTCCGCTTTTAAATCCTCCTGTATACTCGAATCCCTGCGGACTGCATAGATCAATAGAACGGAAAGAAGGACAATGGAAAAAGAATCCTATGTTTTAAGATTTAAGGTTGTTTTTTGTTGTGTGTGTGGTTAATTTAGTGAGTAAAACTGGCTCGTCAATTAGTGCCGAAGAGGGTACTCTTGTTATAGCGAGCACACGTGTCGAGATGCAATTTGTTCTGATAATATTATTGTAATGATGATAGTAATGCTCTGTGAAACTATGTAGGAATGTCTCAATGAGATGTTTGATTGATATGAATGTAGGATTGTAGGTATGTCAAACAGTGTATTATTTTGTAGTGAAAACATTTTTAATGAGTTAGGTATGTAATTGCCCTATATTAATATGGCTCTTGATAAGACAATGCAAAAAGTTACAACAAATTGCTACAATATTGTGCATTGAAAACAAACAAATACCACAAAGGATACTTATGTGTCTTTCAATGAGATCTTCCGAACAAATATCTACTGCAGAGCGAAGATATATCATTTTGAAACCGCTTCAAGTATCTATATTTCAGTACTACAGAATAAGAGGTAAGTTTCTCAAGAAAACTATTAAAGCTTAATTCCCAAAAAAATATCTCAATTTAGTGAACAAGGTCTCCCGTGATCCCACTTACGAGTCCCCGATATTTTTTCATAGAGTTTTTTGGTTCGTTTTTGCGTTGGCATCTCGTTAACGATGGCATTAAGGATAATAGACTTCGGCTTCCTACGCGACACGTGGAAGTCGCCCTCATGAAGTCGGGACTGAATTAATTATGTTTCTAAACGTTTCATATTGTGTTGGTGTTTATTTATTGGATTTTTGTTGTGGTTTTAGAAAACGAATGGGGGTTGATTGTTAATTGTTTATGTAGATAGGACAATTTTAGTTGAGGCGTATTTGCTTATCTTTCTTAAATCACGATTAAATTAACTAATCGGGTGTTAATGCGAGGAGCGTCTTTCAAGTAACTCACACGAAAATAAGCGACAATATTAGCATTTTTTTCTCGCAAATATAGTGTACTCAAAATTCTTACGTAAAATACATATTTTCGTTATAATTGTTGTACTTTGTGATATTGGTCTTCGGGTTTCAAATCAATGCCGTCATTCTGCGGTGTGCCTTGTTTCATTAGAGATTATTCCTAAACAACTGATAAACAAATATCTAACAAAAATCGTGTGTAATCTGTCTGTGTGACATAATTTAGCTGAAAACAAAGCATTAGTCTCGGGTTTAATTAGTGGCAGCATGTGTGTCGCGTCACCGCGGGGGCCTCGCTCCACGCTTGCGCTTATAGTATAATTATCTAAGAACGTTTTGTTGTGGGTGTCGGGGATAGGCGATAGCGGGTTGAGAGTGTTTTAAGTAGGTTTATTGGTATGTAGGTATGATGTAGGAGATCATTTTTGGGAAGTTAAGTAATAGTTTATAAGATTTTTAAACTGATTAAGTCCTAAAAATTCAGTTTCATTGATCATACCTGTAAACTTAACTTTGTAGAAGTCTAACAAGTAGATAAAAATATCGATCGAAAATATGATGAATTGTTTGTCGCAACATCAAATTATTATTTGACGGGACAATGGACATACCTAGTAATAAAAACAATAAGGCTAATTTTATCTACTCGCTTTCGCTCGTATCTCACACCACGCTATAAACAAACATCGCGACAACGTGTGGGTTACACTTCAAAACGTTTAAATTGAGAGATTTCAGTAACCGTGCCACGCGAGCCGACACTCACTGATTTCTACAATAACAATTATTAATAAATTAATTGACGCAACATATTTATGTGTTAAGACGTTGTTAATTTTTGGGAATAAAATCCGAAGTCTAATTAAATGTATTCTCAAAGTCTTGTAAAGTAATCTGTAATTATGGCGATGATCTTGTTCTATGTATTATCTTCTCGATAACATAAGGCAATAATTATATTGTGGCATAAATGAAAACGTTAAGTTAATTCTGGTAGGATTCAGACTGGTTCCAACATAATTTACAATGTCAACTACTGAAAGATTTCATGTAGTATGTATTCCTTGTGCTATTGTACCTAATATACCTTATATAATAAGTAAGCTATTATATCAAAGATATGCAACTAACCTGTGTTTCAGTAACATTCAGCAACTTCGCCATGTCAGCTCTCTCTCCCGAAGACAGGTACTTCTTCATCTCGAACAGCTTCTCCAGCTCGAAGATCTGTCTCCCAGTGAAGGTGGTCCTGGCCTTCTTCCGTCTGCCAACTCCTGGCTCTTCTCCCTCTTCGCTGGTGAGAGATCCTTCGCCACCGAGAGGAGAGCGCACATCTTCCGTTGACTTTTTCCTCTTGATCAGTTTTGATGGATCTGCGGAAAAGAGTAATGTTGATTATTTGGACAGAATAAGGAGAGATTATGTATTGCAAACTAGAAATTTGGAGACAATAGAAGTTCGTATTGATTTGAGAAAAGCTCCGCATTTTTGGGAAGTCGGTTAAACATATTTGTCGGATGGTGTTCAACAGTTACAACCACTTTTAGTAAAACACCATTTCGCAGATGTTTTATTGTTTAAGTGTTTCTACAGGATTAAGGATGCAACTCATTTAGTCTCCTTGTCGGTATAAAATAGATAGAGATAAAACGATTTAAATTCAACGATATAAAACGCGTTAATCCATCCCCTTTAGACTTGCAGGTGTTCCAATTAATCAAGACGGTATCAAGTAAATAAATCTAGTTAAGATATTATACTAAAATAATTATACCGTCATCATGATTTCGCACGAATGTACAAATAGATCAATTTATTGTGATAAATCTGCTAAATACTGCAGTAATGAATGACGGAATTTTACAAAGTGTTATAACTACATCATGATGACAATCTAACCATTTAGATTTCACTGGAATAATTAATGTTATCAATTATTTCTGCGAGATTCGAACAATACTAGTAATTTTGTTATTTATCTTTGATCCTGCATCGAATCAATCGTTTCTAGATTTTTTTATACTTTAACCTTATATCATTAATAAATTTAAAAATATAAAAAATAGATGGCCACCGATATCGGGCACAGGGTCCAAGGTACCGGTGGTTAGGGTCCCAGAGACAGAAACCTCCTCACAATACGTGCCGTATCAAGGAGTACCGCCTTCTGAATCAATCATTAATAAATTATATTTATTGGGAAGTTACGCAGCCTGTATTTCAAATGAAATAACGGGAAGTTTTCAGTAGTAGAAATATCTTTCAATCAAGCAAGAAAAAAGTTGTATAAGAGTACAAAGATTACAGGAGTTTTCAGGTCCTGAAATGAAACGACCTCGAAACAGACATATGAAACTCCAATCACCACTAACATACTAATAATACGAATAACAAACAACAATGAACTAATTAATAATCAGTGTTAATTGTAACAATTACGATTGAATGCCATCTGAGAACAATTAGCAGCAAGGCACGGAGTACCAGGCTCGCATGCAGTTCCAGGTAGTCGTGTAACCGATATGACGTACGTGTGACTCAGGAGTGTGTCAGCAGAACTTGTGGTGGGGAGTGCGTGATGAGCGGAGCGGGGAGCGAGTTAATAAGCGCGAGAGTATTTTGTAGCTCATTATTTCTGGGTTACAAGTCGGTGTTTTTGATGAATGTACTTTGTTTTATAACTCTTATTTGATAGCAGAATAGTGAATCAAGTAATTTATTTAAAAAGAAAACTTAGCTACCTACATTATTATTTTAAAAATAAACTAAATCTAAATTTACATAAAAATAGACATTATTGGAATTTTTGGAACAACCACACATGTGAAGGATGCCCCTAGAAATATTTATTGTTGTTTTATCTAGATGCATAAAATAGTTCTCTCAAGAGAGGCAACTTAAACCGCAATATAAAATTTATTTAATGTTAAATATTTTACATATCGTTCAACTAACTTTAATATCGCTAAGGCCAACCCACTATAGTAGCAGTCTTACCTCCATCAGGGAGGTGCGCATACGCCGATCCGTGGAGCTTTCTCACGAACATTACGTGTACACTGTTGCAATCTATTTATAACGCAAATCATCAAATTACTATCTAGTTACAGATAACTTGTCGGAGAACTGACTTTGAAAAGATAACTTTCATGTAAATGAAGTAAGAAAAGATGATCTTTTGATTAAGTGTATAAATGTGAAAGTTTGTGAGAATGTATGGATGTATGTTTGTTATTCTTTCACAAAAACGGCTGGACCGATTTGGTTGAAATTTTGTGTGTAGGTAGCTGATGCCATGGATTAACACATAGGCTTTTTATCAACACAGCACGAAGTCGCGAGGGGAAGCTAGTAATTAATATTTTCTTATTGGTCTACCGAAAGTATCTGTTCCTAATGGATCTGTAATACTAATGTACAAATACACTTCTTTGCAAAGAGCACTACATATACTATACATACACATATACTAGCCTTGTCGGGAATAGCAATAGCCTGTGCCGTATAAGTGCATACTTGCCCTGCAATTGTCTATTTCCCGGCCTTTGTAATAACGTATCTACTATTATTAAAGCCTAAGCTTAGTTTTGTAATGATTGACATCACCCGAATTAGTTATTATACAAATAGCATACCTACCTACATTCGTCGCGTCTCACCACAATGATCGTTTGGCCTATAATCCTAAGTAGAACATTAATCATACTAATGTATTTTCATTACGTGATATTACGCAAGTTCTTGCCCCCGGGTTCACTCGTTAAGATATAGATTATATAGTGGTTACAAGATTCAATGTTCACGTCATTCGAAAATTTACTTTTCTGCGTGACTTTTTATTCGTTGTTATAAGTTCCAGATTACATCATATAATGCTATAATTTGAACACCTTAATATTATTATATTATCTAATTGATTTAATTTAATTAATTGTAATAATTGTCATTTTATCAAACAGCTGTAAGTTTTTTAAGATAAAAGAATTATCTTTTCCAAATAATTAATAATCCATAAGGATTTAAAGAAATGTCCCAAATAGTTATCATATTATAAACAAAACTAATAACAATCGTAGTGAGTTTACACGTTCCTAAGATATTCATGTCAATAGACATGCAGGCAGACAAATTCAAATAAAACATAATAAAGACAGTTGTCAATTAATTAAACATAAACGACGATCAAGGAATATCGTTTAATATGCCTTTAGCGCACAATTTATAGCTGATAATATTTCAAGCAAGTTATTATAGAGCGCGTCTGAAGCGACTGAAATATGCTTCAGATTTCAGTTTCAATTCTATATCAGAATGTTCACGACTGAATTATGAGGATTTGCATATTTTGTGCGTTTATTTTTGAGTTAGAACATATTCTTGCTATTTAATCTTTCGTGGTTAGGGTAGGGATTAGGTATCGATATATTTAAAGATTTGTTAGTTAATTAAGTTTTACGAAGCTATAACAACATAACATAATAATTGAACGAAGAAATCAAATTATCATTGTATAAAACTTTTGACAGATATGTTTAAACTGTAATAACAATGATAACGGGGATTTACATAAATAAATATTTGCTTTCGCTTATCAATACTATCCTATTGAAGCCTGCTTATAATGCAACCTTATCATTCGAAGTCACACAAAGTATTATTTGGCCCACATTAAAAGTAGTAAGTCCAAAAGAAGACAGACTGAACCATGACTCAAACCAAAAGCACAATTTTCCAAACGTTTCAACACGAAAATAAACTTCAAAGTAAATAAAATATGACATGTGCAAACAAAGAAACATTACTACACATTCGTCCTTTTATACCCAGTACGGACTAGCGTCGCCCGCGCAATAAATTGCTGAATTAACTGTACTAACATTGTAAACATTCGATATTTCACTCAATACCCGCCGTGTCCGGGACTTTAATATACTATCATGGAGAACTAAATGACTAGCGGAGGTGCCATAACGGAAAATCTCCTAAGAAATTAGCGCGCCAAAATGCGGTTGTGCGGGATACGAGGAACGTTACTGTCTTCGCCCTAATATGCCTTCTTTGGATCCTATAATTTTTTGTAATACCAAAAATCTTTGGCATATGTCTCAAAGAACCCAAAACGCCTTATTAGTTCACTCGTAACTGATCGTTTTGGTCATACCAACCGTACGTATTTGACCTAAACGAAGGCGCCTGACCTGTCGGCATTACGGCATCTCCGCTCATCTTTTCTTACTCCATGTAAACGATATACTTTGTTTATTTTAGGACTCAATCTGTTAGTTATTTTCAGCACCTAATTTGTAAGTGTTAGGAACACTCGACGCTATCAATTTAAGGTCCAATGTTCCTGTAATCGGCGATTATTGAATGATAACAGTATTATGATAATGGGTTTATAATGCACTGGGAAACTAGCCGGATATATTTAACATTGCGTTGAGTCACTGCAGGTATAGGTAAGTAAATGTATCAATAAAAAAAAAACCGAATAAGTTATAATTGTTATTTTGTTACAATTTGTCAGAAAATTTCTTATTTATTAACAACTAGCTGTTCCCGCGGTTTCACTACTGACAATTAACAACTGCCTGTATCCGAATAAAATATAGCTTAAGTTATTCGGGGTTTGATAAGCTTTCCAATAGTGTAAGAATATTTCAAATCGGTTCAGTAGTTTCGGAGCCTTTACATTGTTTAAATCTTGTTTATTATATTAGTAGTGATTACGCCATTTTGAAGTTATTGAAATACCAAAAAGATAGATAAACTTTCACAATAAATGTGTAAGATCAAGAATATCTTGTAAGTCAACCCTTTCCCCCCAGCATCTTACAGCATTACCGATATAAATCGGTATTAGTAGTCGGTAATGTGAGCGCGTGGCAGATTTACACTAAGCAATTAATGATGTACCCTTTGATTTACGATAGGTACCTAATTGAGGCGGTAATGGCCAGTTTTATTGCTTCTGTTGAGGTCGACTGATCTGAGAGGTTAGGAGGCATGCAGAGGGTTAATCTTATTAGGGTTAATAGTTATTTAGCATAACCGGTCGATGGAAACCTATGGCCCAAGATACCTACCTATTTGCAAAATGAAAATATTATATTCTGTCTTCCAAAATAAATAAACAAAAATACATATTGAGAGTACCTACCTCATGATTAACTCCTTCAGAAACCAATCTACCCAGTAGGTACCCAATAAATCCGGAAAAGCTAATCTCGTCTAATAAAACACGCAGACACGACAAGCATGTCAAACAAACGAACCAACACAAACTTCGAAAATGCGTGAAAAAAGACATCTTGCGAAAACCCATTCAATAAAAACTAGTTTAAAATACAAAAGCTATAAAGAACCGCGCCATAAAACTTGTCTGTCTGACGGACAGACGGACAGACGGAAAAGCGTAAATCTGTATGTATATAAATATATATACTGTTGACAGGATGCGGTACACCTGGCTCTTAATGGATACTTTGTGGAGCATGGGATAGACTGAATTGTGCCATCAATGTGCTTGACAGGTGGCTGATGAAATTCAAATGAGATTTTTAAAAATCCTGTTCTGAAAATTGATGACCCGAGTTTCGCAACAAAACGGCTGGCAAAATCGTACCTACGCGCAACTACATACAAACATACATACAAACATACGGTGAAAGCTTTAAGTCTAAGGAAGTTCCCTCAAACAGTTTCTTTACACAATAAACACAAAGAAATAAAGAGCTTCTACTTATGCACATAATAAAGAAGTTGTCCACCTCTTACAATATCATTCACATACAAAAATAAGAGAAATTACAAAAACCCACATAACAATGAAGAACCATTATACAAAATGCACACTAATAAAAGCCCATCAATTTCCGAAATCCGGCAACGCGCCATCAAAACTAAAAACAATAAACTTCCCATGGGTTATATTAAACCGCATAAAGTTAACTACACTAAATTAACTGCAGACTTCAAAAGATCTTCACATTATACTGCGGCTATTAATTTATGAGCCTATTACTGTAAAGTGACCTATTATCCTGATCCCAGTAGGATAGGTTAAGTGCTTCGATCCTGGTCGTTATGTCAGGTTTCCTGTGGTGGTGAAGAGGAATTAGAAATTAAAATGTTTTGTAAGTTTGGCTACTCGTCAAAGCACGATATATCGGGTCGGGCTCCATGTAACATGCTAGTACTATTGGCAACGATGAACAAAGTGCGTGAATAAGTGATAAAAACAATGACAAATCAGTTGCAAAGTGCATAGGTTTTAGTAATGTCTAGATTCAGTTAGGCGCGTTTAAAGTAGCTTCCAAGTTAGCGATGTGTTCCTGTAAGTTTCGATGACACTTACACCACAGATTACATACTTATTAGTTACTACAGTCAGTCTACCCATTTCCTTGAACACGTATTATTCTCGATATTATATAATACATTTTGGGGTGGACATAAAATTATAAGTTTTGAAAACACATGAAATAGTGTACATGGTGCTTACATATAAAAGGTCCCTTACGTTACAAGTGAAACCCTAGGATACAGCTAGTATTTTATTGAACGCTAGATTCTAGTTCCCGAGGGATCAGACAGGAAGCTCAGTTCTACGTGCTTCGTTGTACAGACAGACTTACAGAGTCACAAATAATTTACTAGGATAGAAAACTTATATGATACTAGATATGACGAGAAAACTTCTTTAGGCACACGGATACAAATTAGCCCGTATCTTTTCTCAGAATCTTGAACTACTTAATTTCATTTTAATTCTGTGCAGTAATTTATCTTGAAAGCGCGATTGATTGACGGACAAAGAACATTTACTTTCGCATTTATAATCGACGGAACGTGATTTCGATTGCGAATCCTTGCTTGAATGCCTAGTACCAACAATATTTTAGACAAAATAATAAGAGAACCTGAAAGCAGTTTACAAACCCTTTTCAGAGAAAACTCTTTTCGAAATCCCTGCAAACGGGAAAACGATGGTAAACAGTCAATTCTCTCATAAAACCTTCCCTATAGCACTCACATAATCCTTACAAGAGCCAAAACGAACTTTTCCGCGAAACATCGAGCCGAAACAAATGGTCGGAACTCTCGTTAAACTCTCAATATGAAGTTCAATGAAAATAAGCGGAAAGGTTAATTTATTAGTTAGTCAACACGCGGTTGTAAATCTTTCGCACTGGTGTAAATCTTAGCATGATTTACTGGCTCTAATGTTAGGGGTAACTGTGGCAGCTGGCACTCTTCTTGGTTAAGGAAACTTCGTCTAATCTATTGACACTTCTATTAATTTCAATGAAGAAAAATGTCACATGAAATAAAATTTGGTATGACTTGGGAATCGATTCTCTTGGTAATGAATAATCTAGAAAGTCTGTTAAAAACTTTCTGAACTAAATTCTTTAAAAAATGCGCAACCTGTTTGCATACGATTTGAACAAGTAATTGCAAGTACTATTACATACACATCAAGTTAAACGAATGTCTGCATAATACCTCTAATATCAAACAGCAATCTCCTACATTAAGCCCACATAATCGATTAGGCGCCGCACTTGCGAAACAACCGCTACCTAATTTATCGATTCAATTTAACGATCATTTTATATCGATTAACCGTTATTGGATAACGATATTTATTAACATCATTACTGCTCATCACTTTAATGGGACCATGCTATCTAATATCAACCTTATTTGGGAGGTGGTAAAGTAGATTTTTACCTGAAGTGTTGTCTATACATAGATGATAATATTGTAGAATTTCAGAGTAGATAGTGCTCTGATCTTTGCAAACATTATTGTCGATTATTAATGTCGGTTATTTGTGTCGCGACGACTTTGTTGAGCGTTTTATTAACTGTTGCTCACGTGATGAGATGTTTAGCGGTGATTTTAATAAGATTTGTTTGTATGTGCTTATAAATGGGTACTAGGTTAGTGTTGCAAGAGAGCCATTCTGTATCTAATTTGTTTTAGAAACGTACCTTACAATGTTAGGCCGACACCAATTTATCGAAGAGTCATCATAGTTTTATGTAATAACTTCTATTGGCATCTTTGCATTGTGTAGGTACATAAATATAATTTCTTAGTGACAGTATAATTACAACCTTACAATCTGTCATTACTGTCAGTGTCAGTTCTGGCAAAATTAGCAAGTAGGTAAGTACATAGTTTTTTCCAACCTATTAGAATGTCGACAACCCTAAAAAGTTTATTCAGTCTACTTTTCACGTTATTGTCGATAATTGCACGTCTTATAAAGTGTAATAACTATAAACGATTAAGTGCGGATCTCATCGAGCTCCCGACGCAACCGCATCAACGTAACTTGTGCTCAACTTACTACCGCTCAAGTATAAGCCAAGTATGGACCAAGTTATCAAGACAAACCTACCCAACAACTATTGATTGGAAACTAGCATTATTAATATTACATAAGTATTAATTTCATATCAATATTCAGAGAAAGTCAACAAAAATATACGTCGCCATCTTGAAAGGTCAACAAACTATTGACGTTCCATATTTAAAAGTTTTCGCGCGCAATCCTGATGTTGACAATATAATAAAATTGGCGCACAGATAATAAAATATTCTGCCTCTTTCAGCCTTGAATATTAATTAGCCGTATTGGTCGATGGTATGATTAAAGATTTAATTAACAATACATGTAAACTTTAATTAGTAATTACAATAGTGATGTAACCTCATTAACTCATTTTATTGTGGTGATAACGATCGGTTTATCGAAAGATTGCTTAGCGATTGAGATTAGAATGGTGTTCTCTTATATCGATACATCAATGAAAACTATAACTCAAAGGTATAAAAAAATCTTTATGGCTATCGCATATAAGAGACTTCAATAAATTTTCCACTTTTGGGAAAACAAGAAAATTCAGTTGGTAATGTCAATACTTAACACAGATTGGGAACCTTAGCACCTAAGGCTGGACCTTCCCATACTTCTTACTAACACCAACCTCTCCTTAACTTAAACATAACCCCTTAAACAGCACGACAGTCAGATAGACAGACAAGCAGACACACGGACAAGCAGACAGACGAATTAAACTAATATGGCGGCAGCTGCGAACACCATGATTTATGTCCTGACTCGCCGTGAAGATTACTCTCAACCCCCCATGGGAGATAAACGTATTATGTGAAGTGAGATCTTATGGGGTATTTTTGGCAGGAGGCCTTTTTCAAAATTTTCGAGGTGTGAAAGTAATTGAATTTTTAATGTAATTAATTAGATTTTACGTTGTAAAGTTTAAGGTGTTTTATTGATAACAGAATAATTAACGATATGTGTAAGGACCCTACATATGTATAAACGAATAGATTAGTGAATACGCATTGTAGTTTTCCGCGAAAAACTAATTATTTTGCACAGGATTAACAAAGTTAGCATAGATATTAACGTGTAAGCGAATATTTGTTGTTTTTCATGAAAATTTGTTTTAGAACTAAGTATCTGGCACAATGAATTTTAAATAGGGATTGAGCTCATTTTCATCAATCACGGAAAAACCATCCTTTGACTTCTACCCTTTAATAAAGAGAAAAGAGAAAATACGACCAAAAATACTAACTAAACACACAACTCGCACTTCACCAATCTTACAATAACACAAACAACACGACTACTCCTTTAGGTTAGTTCGTAAGGAGCAAATAGAGCGCTAATGGGCTATCAGCGGCTTTGTTCTATTTGCGAGCGGAGTCGCGAGCCACGCCGATGCGCTTATTTTGACGTGCTTTCATTATCGATGCCATGTTTAGGTATGGGAGGAGAGAATGCTAGGCTTTTGGAAGCGATGTTTTTGGCGTGGAAATAGAATATTGCTTGGGTAATATAGCATTAGACACATCTGATTCTGCTCATTAAAAAATTGATATCATTTCGATAGAATGATGTTTTTAACCCATTTTTGTTTTAAATACAAAACATGTTCACGGTTTTTGTCAATTGTTTGCTCGTGCGTACCGAAAGGTGTCTTTCGGAGAAAAACTGAGTGGAAAATGCGCCAGTGCGAAAAGGTTGTATTAAAATTTTCCCAAAATATAAGCTTCCAATCCAACAGTTAAATTCTAGGGCAAAAATGATTAAAAAACAGTCACACATCACCTCAGCTCACTATAGCCTACATAAGCTCTACCAAGAACACTATTTATTATTATTTAATACAACTATCTCCAACATTACCTTATAGCTATGATAGCTAGCAGTATACCCAACCCTTACTACAGTGCATGGAGTGCGCTAGTCTAAACAAGGGGGCGGCGAGTGCTACAAATTGAACTATCGCAACTCGCGCTAGTAACTAGCACGCCAGGGCTGACACATGCACTAGTGTCGTAGTAAGTACTAGTAGTTGATGTACTTATGACATATCCAGCTGTTGGTAGTGCTACAATGTAGTCTTTTAGTGGAAATAAATTGTATTTGCTATATTTATCTAAAGCTTCAAATGCTTATGAAGAAATAATGTCTTTATTCAATCAGATTTCCGTTATTTTCATTTTCAGTAAGGTAACAAAGTGGATGGCAACAAAATTGTGATTCAGATAACTTTAGACGGTTGAATCTAGTTTCTTAAACTTCACCTTCCGTTAAAGCTTAGTCGCCATCAAATATAGGATTATGATTTCTAGATTGAGATTAAAAATAAATAAAATTCAACGCACAACTCATATCTGCTAATCTACCGAAGACAACTGACAGCCCTAAACCACATATTAACATAGATAAATCGTAGTACCAACAAACTGGCGATTGACGCAATAAAACCCGGGTTAGCATTGCCATCATTAATCCATATAAATTTACTTGCTAAAAATAAATTGGCAACCCTAAGAGACACAGCTGCAACGGCCAATAGCTTATTGCTTGGACGTTCTACGTTTGAATTACATCTCGCAAACTTATTAGCGCGCTCCCAAAACTAACATATCCTCCTTAACGTTCAATTATAAGGTATAAATTCGTTCGCGATTCAGTTACTGGGTTGCAAATAGAGTTGTACTCGTCTCGATTAAAACGATAGAAATGCAAGGCAATTCGATATTAGTTATAGTGAACGAATGGTCGCAGGAATGCGCGATGGCGATTGACAAATTGTGTGCGTTTGTGTTGTAGCTGCGGACTACTTGAGCTTTCTCGACGTATTTATGTGTGTTCATTGTACACTGGAAGATAATTAGAGCTGCGACGATATAGTTCGCTCACATTTGCAAATGGCCTTCTTAATCCCGGACAAATGGCAGACTCTGCAACGTTTAGCTAGAGCGAGCTTATTGCCAATGGCTTGATGTATTTATTTGCCCATTATACTTGAAGAAGTGCTGCTGTGTTTCTAATCTTGCATAGTTAATGGATTAAAATTTAAGTAATCTTTAAGTTTGAGGCACCAAAGTTAAGTAAAGTTGCCTGAAATTACTGTAGAGCATTTCTAACTGACTACACACCAAACCAAAGCGCTGCGCTGCCTGTCGCAATTCAATAAACCGCCGAAAACTACAAAATCAAAATAAAAACAAAGCAATAACGCATCAATTGAGGTCCACCATAACTCTGTACATAAAACTTAAGTGCAGCAGTTTGCGAGCATAAACTAAAAAACAAACATACGGTACCAAGTGATAAAAACACAATACGATGACTAACGAGTAAGAGCGAGCGCACATCACGCGACTTTGCGACTTGCGTCATAAAATGCGCAGGGAACAATATCGCAGCGATTTAGCAATTCGAAGAAATTGTATAATTTGCAATAGATCGTGGAACATTCTGTTTAACACGTATTGCAATTATATTAATTAATAAATTGCCGTTTGACTCACAACTTGAGAAGCGATAAAATGTTATTACTTACGACATTCGTACCTAATACCGTACGCGTGAAGTTATAAATATTAATGATTGTAAACCCATATATTAATATTAAACGCTTATTCTGAGTATGCACACGATTTCTGAAATATACTTGTGGTGCAAATAACGATGGAGTCATATTAATTTACACAATTCCTAAACTAAACAGAGAGGAGTCATAAACACACCCTAACGAATGTTCGCGCCTACGGAATCTTTCAACACATTTAATAACATACATTCATGCAATTGTCGTCGCATATCTCAGTCATAATTATAGACGTGCTTGAAATACTCGCCACCCTATACGTCCAGACTGATTGTCACCATATTATCCTGCAGATAAAACTAAAAAACAAACAGTAGCTGGATCTTAAGTGATTCACGGGTGGTAATTTTAACCAGTGCTGTTTTTATTCATCGCAGTAAATGGCTACATAAAAAATCGTTCACAAAAAGTCTGCAGTATGCGCCGTCTCTCACTAAAACAATGCACCCATCTGCGTCCATTGGCGTACACTAAAAATTATTACCCTACCCAAAACGAGAGCACATTGTACAAAGCGAGCCTGACTAATCGACGGTGATTTACAACATGACCGGGTTATATAACCTCGTGAACTTCGGAGAATAAGTTGAAGTTGTGTTTATTTACTCCGTGTGTGGTATCCTAATGGATGGATTTAGTGACCAGTTACGGAGAAGTTCGGTTCAAAGTAAATCGTGGTTATTAGGTCACTGTAGTTTATGATTCACTTGACGTGCAAACGAGTTTGATTGACTGCAGTTATTACAGTTTAATGAGTTAGGAGATGATTGTGAAAGTGGTTTGTAGATGGTGCGATGAGCGCTGCAAACTTTTAGTCGGCAGTTGAATCGGGCGGAAAGGAATTATAGTACGCTCTCACAACAATCTGGCCTGTATCAGACAGACTAAAAATTTTGATTGATTGGATTCACGATTACTCACTATGATTTCAACCATCTCACTAGTCAGTGCTTTTAAGCATTAATCAAAATGTTAATAGCTGCTATTTTTTTAGAGGCTCTGCAACATATTCTTACATAACTAGTTTAGTCAGAACAACAAAAATCCTAACCAACTCAAACCTAAATTGTAACATATTGAAATGTTGACACAAAACCCAATAAAATCCATCGCACAGGCAAGTTTATTAACTTTTATTTTGTACTGTCATGTTGTTACCCCGACGGTTTCATCCCCCCAATTAAATGCAATGAAAACGAAATTTGAATACACCACGGTAATGTTTGAGTTAGGGGAGGCAACGGCATTTACATTCACTGCCTAATTGAATTGGAACTAATAAAACTGTTGACTCATTATGGCCTGTGACAACCTTATTTTTGTGACGGTAATTTTATTTAACGCCTCCTTTAACGTAAATTATGATTTACAGTTTATAAACTAGGTTTAATGAATTTGATTAATGGATTCACAGGTTAATTGATACGCTAACGCTAATGATAGTGAACGCGTTTACGATGGCTTTCATTTTGGCAGCTATTTACAGCTCGACTCGGCTGATATCTAACTCAAAAGCTTGATATCAAACTTTATCACTTTGTCTACAAAAACAATGATATCTAACAATCGTAATTGGGGCTATAAATTAGCATAGGATATCTCACCTTTGGCAAGTCGGTCATCATCCCCCCATCCCGGCGAGTCCTTCGACTTTGGCACGCTCAGGTTAAGCGGCTGCTCCTCACACTTGTAATACACCACTTTGTCAAACTCACTGTCACTAGTCCTCACACTCTTCTGCAGCAACTGTTCCTGCAGCTTATTCTTATGAACACTTATTAAGTTCCTATCAACTTCCGAAACTTGCACACTCTTCTCTTGGTACCCAAAAGGCTTTTTCACGTCGAAATTTATTTTAACATTCATCAACTGACTCACTGTTGACTTCTTAGTTTCGCTACTCTTATCTACATTAGAAAGACCTAAAATATAATCTATGGTGTGCGGCGTCGGCTTTTTCGGTGGTTTCCCGTAAACATGTGGATGCCATGATGGTTCTGACACTTCGTCTTTCTTCTCTTCAGTTGGTTTAATTTCTTCATCTCTGGCTTCACAGGTTTCTATATTAATATCTGACGCGTCTCGTGACTCGTCTATAACTAAATCTTCTTTGTCATCTTCTACGTTGATCTTCTCGTTTGGACTGAGCCTGTCGTCGGCACATTGGTAGAAATTACTATCATTAGTAAAGTTCTGGACATCTATGAGTGTGTTGTCTTCCTGGTGGGGGGTGTATGAAGATACTACAGTTTGCATTTCTTGTTCTTTAGTGTCGTCACTCATGTGTTAGTCTTTCAGTTTGTGCGGAAATAATACATGTTTGTTTATATGATTGTATTAGTGCTAGTTTGGTGGCGTGGGCGGCGTGTCGTTTGATGCTCTTTGATGTCGCGCGGTGTTGTCGTGCGTTTCCTGCAACAAACACATCAGTTCACATTATTGAGTGTTTGATTGAAATGAATTATGCGGAAATTTGTTGAGCTCGATTAACTCGATGATGTATTAGTAGTTTTATCTTGTGATGATTGAATAGATATATCGGTGTTGGAGCTAAATCGTATTGGGGATTTTTCATCGCGTTAATTTGTCGACTCATATCATAATATGTTATAATGATAACCATCTCGTTACTAACACCAATCGAACTATTTATGCAAGCCAACACTACCAGCTTAATCATGAATATTATACTGAAAACAAAGGCATTAATACTGAATATCCACTATCCAGTTGAAAACAGTTACATAACATTCACCGTGATCCATTCAGTTCACAAAACTCTAATAAACACGGGAACATCAACAGTAGCCACAAAATGAATTAAACGATACACTAACAGCCCAATAAACGGTTCGTGCTCTATCTCGTAGCGAGTGGGCTCCGCGCCCCACGCCCCGGGCCCCGGGGCCCCGCGCCCCGCGCCCCGGGGTCCCGGGAACCCCGCACGCACACCGAGACACAGGATCAACTGATCGGTAAGCGCTGATTGATTTTTATTGGAATCACATATCAAGGTTGTCGCTAGTTCACTGCTGTTTGTTTCTATTTGTGCTATATTTGTAGTGCGTATTATTTTGTTGTGTGTGTGTGTATAATACTTTCGGTTTGAAAAGGTTTATTTTATTATCCTTTAGATTTCTATGACAATATACTTATATGAACCCCTAGATAGGTACTTTAATTGAAAACAGTTTTACAAATTGAGTTTAATTGAGATAAATTATTTCGTACACCATCTTAAAGTAATTTAAATATTTTAAATACCCTTATTGCAAGAGAAGAATTTTAAATCGAAATGCGTTAATGTAGATTTTCCTGTTAATAGTCAATTAAGTTGCGTTTAATCATTCGCAGTAATCAGTCAACTGGGACAGTCCGTATCACTATCATATCGACGCAAAGATCGTATCTATCGGATAATTAATAATGTACTAGTCTTATGACCTGGCCTAATAGATTATTTACTAGTTTACCTATTTGGACCTACTGATAAATGAATGCGTGAGCTTTTATGATCGATAAACACATTAAAAAAGTAGGGGTGTAAATGTGCATATATGCCTATTAGATAATCGTTAGGAAAAGAACGAAAATTCGTTGCGATTTGCTCTATTTCACCTACAAAGATTTTATTATAACACGTTGAAAAC
The DNA here is from genome assembly GCF_030705265.1 of Helicoverpa armigera. Taxonomy (NCBI): domain Eukaryota; kingdom Metazoa; phylum Arthropoda; class Insecta; order Lepidoptera; family Noctuidae; genus Helicoverpa; species Helicoverpa armigera. The sequence goes on along the minus strand of NC_087142.1, from coordinate 10,032,954 downwards.
CATACAAAAATCTCGAAGTGTGCTTCGAGCCTTAATCACACAGAATGATCACTTCATCCAACACAATATCTAGAACAAATATTGTAAATCAAAACTGCGACAAACTAAAAATACATCCCCGCAGTACCGACAACATTTAACAGTTATCAAATAGAAAAGAAAAGGCTAAAAAAATAACTTCGCGTGACAGCCCTACGTAGAAAAACTGAAACAAAGCACGACGACACGACAACGATACAAAGCGATTCGCAACGTTACGCAGCGATCTGCAGCGATCCGCAGCGATTTTCAGCGATACGCAGCGATTCGGAGAGATTCGTAGGTACTCTCTACATTTTTGCGCGTAACTTTTTTGTTATTATTGAGTAGTGACCCGGACCTGCCCAAGATTTTAGCATAAGGGTTAAATTGGTTTTATGTGAATGGAAATAAAAATAACAGTGAAAAATCTACAATTAAAAGTATAAACTTAATACGTATTTTATAATTTGTTCTAGGATTTAAGATAACATAGAGTGCGCGTTCCCTTGTCTGTGATTACATCTCTAAAATATTTTTGTAACATATAACAAAATAAATGGCCATATACCAAAAAAAAAACAAAAGAAAATGTAACCAAACAAGTTCTAAGTTATTTTCCTCTATTCTAAAACCATAACATAAGTATCGAATAGTTTTGACAAACGGCCCCCTATTTTCCCCAGTCGTCAATCTACCTCGTCTTGAACGACGGCTAGTAGTATCATCCCCGCGGTCACTCGCCCCTCGCTAATCTTAACTACCCCCAAACTCACCTGAGCTCTTGAGGGGTGATATTTTATTCTTCCATAGATTTTCCTTTTGGAGTGCGGTTATGTGTAGTTATAAATATCGATGTGGTTTTTATTTGATAGTTGTAAGGAGGTTTTAGAAGAGAGTGTGTAGTGTGAATAAAATTGTAATTAGCTTAACTTAAACATCGCTTTTTAAACTCTGTAAAATAGGATTTTCCGCGGTTTTGTCTTTATATATTAATTAAAGTATCAAAATCCTGTAACAATGATATCTCTACACCCTAAACAAACAAACAAAGATACTAATAGAATACTTAGAATAACCACCACATGTAATCCATCCACAATAACACTACAATTAAAACAAATGAACACACAATTTCGTAATTAGAACTTAAACAAAGCATCAACAATTTAACGTTAAACAATTAATCACCAACACATTGTGATATCGAATAGCGCAATCGAATGGACTCGATATAATCGCAACAATCGAATACTCCTAGATCATTAGTGCGGTGACGCAAAATGTTAACGTGAGCGATAAACGATTGATCCGCGGTGAAAGTGAGCGATTTGCTTATTTTGTAGTAATTACCTTCAAATAGTGCCTATTTACTGGTAGCCAATTTAGTTAATACATACAGCATAGATTAATGTTTGATTGATTTGTAAGTACCTGCACTGATATTATGAAGTGGAAACATTATTTTGTTCATTTGTAAAGGCTCCCATAGTACTGAACCGATTTGAAAAATTATTTCACTGATGGAAAACTACACTATCCTCAAAAAAACATAGGCTACTTATATTTCATCCAGGTACAGGAAGGAGTTTTAACAGAACTCGGGTTAAACCGTGGGAAATAGCAAGTTTTTTATAATTTGGTCATTAAATAAAAGGGTTACCGTACCAAGAGCCCAATGCCATCAATTCGTTCTGTAGCTTACATAACAGCAGCTAAACTCAATCATGAGCTACAACTCTACTAGGAATGGCCGCCTACATAGCTTGCTCATTTATCTAACTTGTAACTAGAAAGGAGGCTGTATACTCACAAAATTAATAAGAATATCATCTATCAGTTTTTTGGTTCAGTTGACAGTGATGTCAGTCAGTAAAAAAGAGGCTGTTTTCCCATATTATATTATTTCCATAACTTTATCAGCTGTCATCATCTTCCGAGTCTTTTCCCGACTATGTTCGGTTTGGTGGCCTAGTGGACAAAGAACCAACCTCTCGAGTATGAGGATGTGGGTTCATAAACATTATCAGCTGTCAACTGCACAAATTAATCGGAAAAATACCACTATATGTACTTATTTTGGAATGGTGAAAAACAGGATTAATAACTATGACGTTAATGGTTTTACATTGACAGATCAAAAACATAATTTTATATACTTTCGGGGATTAAGTTTAATACCTTTAATCCTATTATTTATGAGTGATTGATGATTATGTTATTGGTGCCTATTGTTTATATGTAATCTGTTTTGTCTTTTACACTGAAAATAATGCTAATTTGTAATAATAATTTGTAATAATAATTTGTAAATTGATTTTTAGGTCATTTCGGAAAACTAAAAGTTAACAGGGTGTAAGTCGAAATCTATTTATTAATATATACTCATAAATAAATAATTAAAATATGGATCCCATTTATTGACGTAACGTCTCATAAGACTAAAATAAACAACATTTTAAGCAATATTATCATTAATTACCATTCTTAATATGATTGATTACACCTATATCATTGCAATCATTAACTTTATCTTCTACCAGTGAGTATTCTCCTCAAACTCGCGGAATACGTTAATGCACATCAATTTAATTATTACATTATGCTTACATACACACTACTGGATTGACGTCAATCGCCATAGCTCTATACAAACATACGTAATTAAACCACTCATCACACACACTAAAATCACCTTTAAATCAACAATAATAAGGTCTAAATTACACTACAATAATCTATTAAGTAGTGTGTGACGATAGTGACCAGTTAAGTGTAGGATTTCAAGAAATTACAGCTAAGTTAATAGTTTGTTTGTACATTTAAAAGTAATACGCATGGTTTTGTGATACTAAATATTTGGTTTAATGACGTTTGTTTAGCTAATGACGCAGAATTGTCTAACGGTGAAATATAATTTTATGTAATTCTTATGCATAAGTTTGTTAAAACGTATTTTAATTTTTAATAAATTATGGATGTCTCCTATCCCTGACTCAGATATCATAAACGCTTTCACACTTCCTACTAGAGATAGACAGCTTAACTTTATTCGGTTATCATCAAAAAGCTTAAAAATTCTATGATCAAAATTTTCCAAAATTACATTGACCACCCAGAACTGGCTGATCCACAAAAGATGTACTCTATTTTAATCTTTCATTGACATAATTATCAAATTAACACAGCGTCAAACGATGCGATGTCAAAGAAATCAAAAGAGCCATCTGGTGTTTTTATTAAAAACAAATTCATTGCTTTCATCAAAAACATATGAAAATGCAATAAATTAATTTGGTATATCAAAGGCGATGCGACAGCCGCGGAAATGTTCACAATTAACACAAACGGTTTACGAACGTTTCTGAACGTCCGCTGTTTCATACGAACATGTTTCCGAACGAAGCTTTCGGTGTTTACTTCTCAAATGTGTAATTATTTCATTATAAATTGGACGTTTCCCGTAGTCTTCTAACAGTATTTCAAAAGAACTACTTTATTGCGAACTATCCAACACTATATGAGTAAATATAAAATGTCATTTAAACTTAAATGTTTTCCTGTGAAAAAAAAAAACACATTAGGCATATAGTAAGAGATAATGACGTTGATATCAGCAAGTAATTTGGATTTTTGATAGTGAATGCTCTTAATTATAATCTCCTGTCTAGCGCCACAGTTCGAAGCATTTAAGTATAGATAGGAACACTTAGTGACGGCAAAAATGTTCATAGAACCTGTATACTTAATTCCTACAAATTAATGATAGAAACTGAGAAATATGTACAAAAGTTTTTAAGCCGAGCTACACCACGGGAAAAACTAGTACCTAAGTATATCTTGAATAACCTGCGTCAATTACTGCATTTATCTTACGGATACTAATCTTATATTGGAATTATGTTCAATATGGCAGATAACAGGTAAAATCAATGAATCATTGCGATATCCTACGCACATCAAATTATTGTTGAACTTGGGACATTGTATTACGCAAATACATACTTACTTGCAACAATAGCTATAGATACTAAAACTAGATATACGTGGCTGTTACAATATTAGGTATTAGGTACATAGGTACCTAATAGTTTTAGTAGAAATAGCTTGTTTTAGTACTTAAATACATGCAGCTTTAACTTTTTATATTTTTGTAGAACATAACGAATTTTCATCAAGACGACACCCGTTCTTTTGTCTTTTATAAAGCTGGTTCCGTTTTCTTTTATAAACTCCCCCCAAAAATGACACGCAATCAAACCAGCTATAATTTAAACTAATAACCATCGACTTTCATGTCAGTCTTACCACGTAGTGTCGGTGACATCAAAAGCCCACACACGTCGGCCACTTCCTCAAGCGAGAGCGGCGCCTCTAAAGTCATCGCACATAGATACATGGCTTATTGGACGGAACTAGACCTGTTATGGTGTCCACTCGTTTTGATGTTCATGAGGGTGACGAAAATATTTTGATTTTTATGAGAGGTGTTGGATTAATTTTGGGTGACAGCCTAATTTGGCTAGTAGACCAGATAAGCGTGAACCAATGCTATGCCCATGCTAACTCATTGATAGAGTTTTCAAATAAACTTCTTTATACTATTTTCAAAAGCGGTTAAGTTATTTTAAACTGCGCATAAGTAAATGTATCGCAACATTGGCATAAGTCAGGGATATCCAAGATATTCCCAGTATAAGTAGAATACTACAACCTTTCAAAATATGAATATTTCACATATTTGTTAACTAAAAGTCTAAAAGCTTACGCTTACTATCCCTACATAAAACTATAATTCCACCAACATCGCCATGTCCTAGTTTATGATTGAGGCCACAAATTACAGACCGCATCGGCACAACAATGATTATTAATAATTTGATCAAAACAACGAAAACAATTAAACGAAGCCACATGACGGACAACACATTACAATGATCATATATTGATATGTTATCGAAGGTAAATTATTAAAGCTCTAAATAAATATTTGCGCATCGATATGGTTGTTTTAATTACAGTGTTGTGTGTAATTATCCTAGCTAAAAAGTGGTATCTACATCGTTTAGTATTGTAAAAAGTAAACTTATCTTAATCCTCACCAATCTTACTCTTACTTTCACGCCAAAACTACACAACAAATTGAAGATGTTTTCATTCACCTTCATTGGGCCAAGATACTCTTAGAAAGAACTTAACTTAGTTAAGTTAAAATTGTACTGGCTTTACCTGGAACTGAACCCACACACGCATACTTGAGAGGTTGATGCTTTTACCGCGACGTATCGAATCATGCATCATACAATAATATCTGCACAAACAGACAGCTGAATAGAATAGGAAAATCAAGTGAAAACTCACGCATTATATTTGTCCGTCGACCTGTAAATGTGTTGAACATGCCTGCCGCCATATTTCTTTTTATTATATTCTCTTTTACCCCTTATTCGTGAAGTTTTTGTGGAAGCGAAGTTGGGATTTGAGTATTGGTTTTCCTTTACCGAATTCTGTAGAGATTATGAAGACAATTTTAATGTTTTATCATATAGTAAAGTGCTGCAGGATAGGTATGTTATGTACATACTTACGGAAAAGTCTTTATTATCTTTGAAATTTCTGAAATTTTCTGAGAAATTGTTTAAGCATTAACTTGACTTTTTAGAATTCATAAAATATGCGCATTGAAATCTCTTCCTAACTGTAGAAAATATTGTATACCTCTTAAACGATAGTAGAAAACTATTAAACGGTTAGTTTAAACGGGCAATCAGAATTATTACCAAATCTAGCCGCCGTGACTAATATTTACACATTTCCATTTACATGTTATTTAGTATTTAAATTACTTTATCGCAAAACATGGATAGAAACAAGTGTGTATGCGAAATTGAAACATTTATGATAGGTTGTTAACAAAGTATCTATTTAAAAATCCATTTCCTATTAAAACCTTATACGAAATTGATTGTTGTGAATGTCACATGAGCGCTTACACTGAATCGTTTTAGCAGTCTGCATTACCCGAACAATGCACATACATACATACATACATATATCGCAAAGTAATAGGTATTAGTTTCTTAGCTACCTGAATATTTATCAAACTCGATTCGATTCGACTCGAAAGACAGCGAGTGTTATACTCGCTGTTTCATCCGTACCCGTGTACCTTGCCTAACCTAGCCTTTTCGACTAATCGTCTGAAATATTTTATTATCACATCAAATCAATAAAGTCCCTGAAATAAGCGCGTACAGACAAACAAACTTTTCACCTATAAATATTAGTAAAGACCTTTAAGAAATATAACTTAGGCGCCAAATAGTCTACAAAACAAATAGAGCATTAGACATTTAAATGGCATCAAGCAGCGACATGTAACGTTTGTATTCGCAAAGTTCTGGGAAAGCGAACGCGCCATTCAGAGCCGATTGAACTTCAGTCGGTAAGTAACCACTACACAGCGGTTCGGGGAAATTCGTTTAGTACTCATACAACTCTATTACTTGTGACATGTGAGGTAATTTTTGTTTCTGTGTTTTCTTTTTAACTGACTGCTGAGAAATTGTATGTTTTTTAAGGGTAGATAGTCCGATAGTAAGCGATTATGGACATCCGCGGTGCAAAAATCACAACTGTGTTGCAGGCCTTAAAATCACTTTCATCTAAATAAAGTATTGAAATCTGAAGACATTTCATCTGAATTGATATTTAACATTCAAAATCGCCTAAGAGGAAAATACCTTCAAAGTGAAACTTCTGAATGAAAATGTGAATTTCTCTTCGCTAAATTCAACTAAGCACAATGAAAGGCACAAAAAATAGTGTACTGTCACTGAATAATTTTCCAAAACTTACACAATCTTGGACAAAGTATGAGATAGAGACCTGGGTAAATACATAGGCTTTTCCTTTTCTAAAAATTCCCAATATGAGGCTATTTGGTGCAGGCCGAACTGTCAACCACCTAAAAATTATCTCCTAGCTTAATTGATATTTTTATTGTCGATCTTCAAATGTTACAAAAAATATAGGTTTCAAGAAGGCTTTCATTTCTGAATACCTCATATTATGTAAATACCCCAAGGTCCATGTATGCAATTAACGTGAAACACGGCCGGCAGGCGTCGCTAGTATCACAAATATTCGCTTGTTTTCGATAACATAATCGCGGCCAATTATTGTTTTATCGCTTAATCTTAATACTACAAGAGAGGCTAATCGATAACTTTATGGATTTCCAATAGTTCGCCAAACATTATCCGAATGTAATAGTATTAGTTATTATTACAAGATTTAATGGTTTTTCCAAATTATTCGAAATCTCTTCTGATTTACAGCGCATTCACACCGGCGGATTTTCCGTGCGTAGCAAACCCGAGCGTAAGTATACGCATCTGTCGCGCGGGTTTTTCACATAATTTTTGTTCTCTATTGTTTGGTTTACGTGCCCAGCGTTTTCGCTCGGAAAATTGAGCAGAAAATCTGCCAGTGTGAAAGCGCTGCTAAAGGAACTTCTGTCCAATCTTTAATTTATTATTGATTGGTTTGATTGGTTGATCTATTCACGTGTTACTATGTCTATTATGACTCAACAAATAGGTTACAAGTCTTAACATCATTGTCATTAGCTTAATATCTTTAAATATTGATGTTTATCAATGTATGAGTGTTTGGAAAATAGATACCTAAGTCGTGTTGGAACTTACCTATTTTCTTATCAAGTTTATGTTATTTTTGAAAAATTAAAACTAGATTAACATAATGAAAGTAGGAATTAATCATCATTAGGTAAAAGATAAATATATTAATTAAAGTCAATGTGGGGTCCGGTCAGTGATTAATTAGAAAATAATGCAATTATGGTGATAAAGTTTAAACAAATTCAAAAAGATTTATCAAAGCTGCAATCTTGTACAGATTGATTCTCCTTGGATAACTAAAAAACTTTGTATTTGTTATAAGCCAAGATTTTAAACCATTTGAGTAACTTTAGTTTTAGATCTATCTAGATTTAATTATCTTCTAATAAAACACCTAAATACATAAAGGTTTATAATTTAATACCTAAGCGGCGCTAAATGCTTCTGCTACTTGTAAGAAAACTGTTTTTGTATTCGCAAAATCTACTCAGTACATCAAGAGATTATCCCCTGTAAACTGCTTAATTCTATAACTAAGCTTTTTATAATATTAGTTCCCATAAACGTTACAATAATACCTCAAACTTAAAAACGATTATTCAAATTACGCTGATAAATCAGCACTTTTCAAACGCCAAAAACAAAAGACAGCCCCCATAACCCTTCAGCAATTCCTATGGTTTTACTGGTAATGTGTGTTTTTAAACATACATTTATAAACATCATGAACAAACAAACAAACGACATTGTTGCGTATAAATTTTAAAATACAGGTACTCTCTAAGCGACGGCTAAGTAACCTGTAACTGCAGGCCGACTTAACATTGACAAGTGGACATAAAAGTTTGGTGAAGTGTCGCCGTCACTAATTTCAAGTTATCTTAACCCGTCGCCGCGCGGTTCATAGAAATGTAGAACTACTTTGTTTACTTAAGTTACGGAGTAGCTTTCAAATGTAGCTTAAGAAAGTGTTAATTTCTAAGTTAGAACTAAGTTTTTCTTTTTTACACTTCGCGTTTTGAAGACCTATAATATATAGATAATGATTACTTCTGCATGTAATTAGATTTCTTTTACTTCATTAATAAGAATAATGACAATTGTACTTTAAAAGTATAAAACTATCAGCTTCTCAATCATAACAAACAATTAATTATTAGCTAAAAATAATTACAAAGACAAATTAATATTTGAACATATGTCTTTCGTCTTATTTTCATCAACTTCTACTATCTTTAAGTATCAAACGTTTTAATACAAATATATTAACACACGAAAAACTTGAATCAAACAAAAGTTTTTCATTTTATGAAATAATTAATTTCAACTTAATCACAAAATAAAATATGACCATGTAATTTAAAAAATCCAAAACTATAAACAAACCTGCAAAATAAATATTACATACAAAACAAACTTTCTCCACACAAAAAAAGAAAACAAAAACTCACCTTTACGCGTAATCCGTGCAACACAACACAACACTCAATAAAAATACACAGAAACAGTCACAGATCATAAATGTCAAACGTCAATTACACTTCCGATAATGAGCGCATTGTGGCGGGAACGGAACTAACGAGAAACGAAACGTGTTCGCTCCGACGTCACGTTGTACTGGCGGCTCGCGGCTGTGCCGTCCCTGTGTGCGTGCTCGTCGCCACGCGCGCCGCTGTGTGCGTGTGCGAGGAAGATAGCTAGCGAACTGTTAACTCGGCGATCCTCACAGTTAGACTAACTCACATCCAAATCGCTTAATTTTATGAGTTGTTGCCTTCTCCACCCCCTCGCTGGGGACTCGCGACGTGACTTTGGAGACGCGTCTCGCGGGATACAAGTTTTGATAGCGGTTTGAAGATGTTTGTTTGCTATTATATTAATCTAGTAGTGCTTGTGAGAAATAGAAATGATTTGATTGCGAAATCTAGCCCAAAGATATTAATTATTTTATGTTTATGTACTTAATAAGTAAATTAGAGAGAAATTCGTAACGACACAAATAATTTTTTATGTATTTAAGATAACACAAAATAAAAATATATATTTTCTTAAACATGTCCATAACTATTAATGCTTAATCTTTGATCGTGTGAGAGGAGGCCTGTGCCCAGCAGTGAGGCGATAAAAAGACTGTTACAACAATGTACATAACCAACAAAAAATTAAACGAACAAAAATAAGTAGATTGAGATTAAAAATTGTATCACATAAAACTATAACAATATTTGAAGCGATATAGGTACATTTGAAACATTACCATACCTTCTCCACCCTTCTATTGATTAGGTATAATTAATAAACTTCAATTGGCGTCACAAAATAATTAAAATCATTTACGATAACACTATTATCACACTTTACTACATAAATTTCACCTATCTCAATCGATAAAACATTTTCGCTTGCTCATAATACTTAAATAACATGTAAAAATATTCGATTAACCCTCTCAATATAACATTAATGATCTCTGATATGGACGATTACTGGTAATCATCGAATTATCATTTATATATCGCGATAAATATGAATTTGATTGCTGCTATAATTAAAATATTTCGTAAGATAGCTAAACGAATTACTTATCAATAAGTTTCCGTTACATAATGACATCGGAAACCAATTAACTCAAAAAGTATTTGTTTAACAAACAAGGAAATCCATTTAAATTGATATGATAATGTTAAATTAGACTCAGTTACATTTTATTATAATTTAACTTTAAGGCAAACAATCAATTAAAAGATCGATTAAACTGCGATAAAATAATAAAAAGCATAGCAAACACCCTAACTAACTCTAATTGCTGGTACATTCTTATTTAATGTATTCAGTTTCAAATAGACAGTTTCATCACAACTTTCAATTACTGTCTTAAAAAGAAAAAATATCACCTCAACATTACAAACTAAACGCAAAATATAATTCAAGCCACTTCAATTGATACCATTACTAAATTGGCTAATACATAATACTAATTATTCAAAAAACCTTTTATTTACATAACATAAAAAAAAAAACAAAAGTTATAATAGCACCCCACTACAAGGTCACAGCAAGCAAAGCATTTAGCACCGGTACAGTAGCAATAACTCAGCGCAGGAAATCACGTCATCGCTCTATTACAGCGCACACATGCGCGCGCACGCACACTGTGACACGTGTCTGTGTGAGCTGCACGACTGACGACTGTGGAGGCTTTGATTTCGTTTCATGGGGGATAGGATTTGGGTAAAAAGATTTTTTGGTTTTCGTAAGTGTGTATGGAAATCTTTTTGAGGTATGGTTTTTAAAACGCTTCAGGTAGAGGGGTGACTGAAAGTTTAAAAAAATATTTTTTAATGTTTACATTCACCTATAAGTGTTATATTTGAAAAGTAAAAAAATTCATGAAAATACACTCTATTTATAATCTCCCGAGTCTTTTCCCAATTATGTTGCTGTCGGCTTCCAGTCTACCCGGATGCTGATGAATACCAGTATTTTACAAGCTACTGACTGACCGCCTCCACCCAGTTACCCGGACAACTCAATATGATAAGACACTAATAAAAAACAAACGATAACAGTCGCAATACGGTAAAACTGGTAAGCTTTATCGTAAGCCGCCATCATATAAATGACTAATCTTTTTAACACCACTGCAATCAATAAAAACATCAATCAGCAAAAACTATATTTTATCAGTAAATACACATCATTTGCGTATCCTTTCCTCAATATAAAAAATACAAAAAAGCTAGTTCAATAGTTTCGGAGCCTTCGACGTAACAAACTAACAAATAAAAAAAATGTTTAAAGGTTTTAAACTTTCGCGATTTGTACACATATTTATGAATAATCGAGTCTTAACCGAGATACTGTACATAAAAAGGACAATACGAAAAAAAATAATTTTATATAAGTACAAATAAACTTTAATTAATGAAAAAAGCTCGCACTACAACCAGTCGTTCGTACCATACCGCCTAATTGTGCCCGCCATCACATCGCATTGTTATTACTATGTATCCATTTGAAATATTAACGTTACAAGTTACAGCCTGTAACGTTATACGTATCACTCGTATCAATTGTAACGTTACGCGTATCACTGCAACGTGACTTGTAGCACGTTACTGCAACATTACGGATGTTTGATTAAGTGACGCATAATATTTAATTAGTTGGGACAATTTAATTTTGCCCATTTGCTGTTGGGAATAATGAGGCTACTTCGGTTAGTTTTGATTTGAGGTTTAAGTAAATAATCTATTGTAATTAAATAGTTAATTCGTATGCAGTTACAGTGTGGAGAAAAAACCCGCTCTATTATATCTTAATTTTTTCGTATTTACATTAGAAATATATTTCAATAAATGCTTATTATTGAAAAAGTAACTGTACCATTTCTAATATCTCTTAAAATACATTTAACTTAAATAATATCCTAGGTATATTAGTGCAACAAACTCTCTGATAAAGCTATAAAAATACTGAACCCTAAAACGTTCAATTAATTGTCAATCAGCGGCTATCATTCATCAACATCTTATCGACAATCAGATCAACTCAGTTTACGGCTCCATTTCAAATTAAACTAACTTTATTAACTATTAGCATTAATAGCCAGAATAAAAATGAACCACGGTTTAATTTCCTTCAATAACGGAAGCACTTAGCGTGCCCGCAGACTGCAAACTTTTAGTCAGCCGATAGTTTGCTTGGATCATAAATCAATATGAAGATGAATGGAAGTACGCATATTACAAAGAATATGTATTTAGACGGGTTTTTTTAATGACGTCAAAAATCATCAAATGGCCCGCTGTTGGTTAGCAGCGGTGAGGGAGTGTCAGACCTGACTAAAAACCGTCGTGTTCCGTCGTAGGCCTTTCATGTACCAGGGTCGCGGTAACTCTTTCGAACAATCCCGCAGCCCATTTAGCCGGTATCAGACCGACTGAAAACTTTGATTGGAATCATGACTTTCTTTAAAAAATATTTTCGTCAATCATGGGGTCAACTGTCGGGCGACTGTTTAGTGTTCAGTGTGCTCATAACGTTACCAGTTTAAAAGAGGTGTAATGTGTTTATAATATGTACGGGAAGCCTTTCGGCTTTTAGACCGGTTAATTAGTTTTAGATTTATTGATTATGTATGCTAATGATGATTAATTGAATGCTTATTTTTATTGATATGAAAGTTAGGTGACTTGTCAAAAATGGATTTTAATGAATTTTAGTATCGCTTACATTAAGCCGGTTGTTAAGCATTACCACATTTTAGTGAAAGTATTATTATACTTTAACATAGTTAGTATGCGTTAGTGTTAAAAATTGAAAAATAACACGGAAAGAGCGGAGAAATAACTTACAATAAAATAGCAAAAACAACATAACATTCCAGAAAAAAAAATAATTTAGAATAATAACTTTGTTAAAAGCCGTGATTTCGAATAAAGTTGAAAGAAAAACTTTTTGATTCATCATTTAATCCATGACTCAGAGTCAGTTAGCAAAATAAAATGACTATGCCACTCAGTGGAATCCACCCTTATCGTGAAAACCTACATCCGGAACGAATTATTTGCTCTGTCTGGAAATCGAACCTATCGATAACTATAGAACCTACAAGTACATATATTAACCAGTGCGTCAATAGAGTAATATCGTTAAATCTATACCGGGTTATGTAACAAAAGGAAAAAAAATGATTGTTTGTAATGGATACTCTTAAACTACTGGCCCGATTAAAAAAAATATTTCGACATTAGAAGGCTACATTATTGGCGAATAACATAGACTATATTTTAAGGCTCGCTTCGGGTAACAGTTCAAACGGGAGGTGATTGAAACCGCGGGAAAACGGCTAGTTTATACTAAGTGTATAGCTTTCCAAGAATAGATCACATGATTATAATATGCTTTATTATCAAATTGATACTCTCTGTGTGAATCATTTAAATCAAGTGTAATCTACATTTCAGATCTTATTGTAATCTAATACATACTTATTGGTTCATTAATTTCCTTATCAAAATGATACTTAGTTTCTTTGCCGATAGTTCTAAAAGATGATGTAATTTTAACAATTAACTTTTAAGACTTATGTAACAAAAAGATTCACTCTTTTTATCAGGGTAATTTAAATACAGGTGTTTTACCGATATGATTACACTATGAATTATCGCATAATTTTAGACTTACATTTGACAGGCTTTATCACAGCCTAACCTAATTACAAACAATAACAAGCTAATTCAACTAAATCACAAACACAAACGTCGTAAATCGGTGTAAACCAATTGAATTGTTTCCATAAATTGCATTAAACCAATTAAATTGAACTGAATAAGCCGCGAGCACATAGGGTTAGAGTATTTACAAACGTGTCTACGTCACAGATTACTGTCTACGCCGTAGCGCTACGGCTGGCTGGCTACGCGCTACGAGCTCGCTCGAGCGTAGCTAAATTGTATGATATTACAATGCTGGGTTTATTGAGATTTATTGCTAATGTCGTTTTGAGTAAAAATGTATCTTAAGTATGTAAATATAAATAGGTATACATATAACATTGTATTTTAAAGAGTACCCGCACGTTGCAGAGTAAACAGAAGGCCGACAATTGAAAATTTGTTTTTTAAGGAAAATGATAATTCTTTTCAAAGTTTTCAGTGGGTCTGGTACCGGCTAAATACCTGATGTTTGTAATGTGTGTACTACCATTCATCTCCATACCGATTTATGAGCCCAAACAAACTATTATTAAAAGTTTGCAGTAAGTGGGTACTCTAAAGATGCAACGTTCTAACTTCTGAAGTAGCACAACAACATTTAAATATCCTCAAACGGTAAGTTTTTTACTATTTCACATCACGTGTGTCAGTTTACTACCGAATGTCTCAAACAGAACATTTTAATAGACCATAAGGTACAAACGTTGCCGCTTACTTGGCCCATTATAATTCAAGAAAAACCCATAAATGGTCATAAATTATGGGTAGGAAGTCATTTATGGCCCAGCAACTTGTTGAGTCAATTCTTGTGTGTATTTACTAATGTATGTTTTTGGTTGTAGAAGGACGGTAGCTTGATTAACTTCTTACAATAGTTACATCAAAATACAAGTTACTAGATTCACCGCTCGCATCCAGTGAACTACTCTCATCAACTGGAGAAAAAGCCTATGTCTGTCATCAGGTTACCACTTATTGTTCCGAATTTCGTCTCAATCGGTTCAGCCCATCAAGCGTGACTGCGTAAAAAGTGTATACCTACTCAGAAAAACCTAGAAATTGGTGTCAAACTATCGGACTTTGTTATACTTTATCGTCTACGATAGAATGAAGATAATAATTAAGTCTATGCCTACAGTAATATACTGTGACTATTATTGTAATCAAATAGATTATATCTATTAAAAATAGGTACGCTAATAATATCTAGTATGTGTCATAGAAATGTAGAACGCGAAAAAAAAATATAGAGATGTGAAAAATAAAATAAAATGTTTACGGCTTTGTTGAGGTTAATGGCATATATATGTATGTATGTTTATGTATTTCATTTCTTTATCTAAGCAGTTATCCGTAATACAAGTACATATTTAAATCTAATCAACAATAGAAGTATTAATTAATATCTTTTTAATTTTAAAACGCAATATTATAATTTCCAATCCAGTAATGTTCATTAGAACAAACACGAATCAACATAGTTTCCGAGAAAGGCACAACTTAACGATGAAATAAAATGCGACATAAAAGATAACTTATAATACTTAATAAGTTAATAGTATTGTCGATAAGTTGTGTTTGTACGTGTGTATACAGGGTGATGCTTATACGTGTGATGTTAATTTGTAGCAGTACGCATTGTGTTGTTAATTACACGTATATTAATTAGCGTTAGAGTACCTAGTTGGTTATTGTGTTCATGTGTAATGTTATATATGTACGTAAGGCACAACTTCCTAACCATACATAGTTATGTTATAGGGACAATAACTTTTAAAGCGGTTTAAAATCACGAGTATATTATTTTAAGACAGCCCAAATTTCACTTTGGTAGAAAAAAATAAATCAGTTTGCTTTTCAATTTTCAGTTAAAAACCAAAATATTGCCTATATTAAGTCAAATAATCCATGCCTTTTAAATAAAATATGAAAATAAAAATACGTTTGTATAAATCATCCTGTACACTGTGGTGACAATAAAAAGGGCACTATTAAACGGAAAGCATTGAGATTGAGAGCCCTCGGCGATATAACTCGGCGACATTAACAATTACATTATAACTCACATTAAACTAATAAACCACTGTATGTTTGTGGACTTAAGCAATAATAAGAATTAAGGGAAATACTTTAAATTTAGTTTATGAAGATGATCTCGATTTTGAACTTACTTTAAGTGAATTTAAAGCATAAAAACTTTTGCTTTAGCCAAGTATGATGGTTTTCATACGTTCTAGATTAATTCTTCCTTAGACAGCGGGGGCAGTAAATAAGCTGATGTTGAAGATAAAGCACTAAGTGGAAAAATCTTGTACATAGAAATTAGCATCATATTTGTAGGCGTAAAAATAAACAATTTGCAATAATTTTCTTTTTAGATGCAAACAATGAGTTTTCATTGATAACTTTCTACAAAGCTATAGTATGGATTTTCAATCTTTTAGAGGAAAAGTAAACGTACATAATCCCAGTAGTCGTAGTCGTTAAAATATTATGAGACATTCCAATACCATTTCAAAACCCAGTCACCATCTTCACTCTACAAAAACTTGGAACCCCGATCAGGTACTCGACGCGTCAATCAAACATTCATAGCGTTCCCCACAAACCCCATAAAAGTGCCTTTAAACAATTAAGAAGGGCAATTAAGACGACCATTCTGTTAATCGTCTCAACAAAAAATCCTATAAAAATGTTCTATAAATATAAAAAGCCCTTTAATCGCCTCTTAGATGTCTCCATCGCATGTTTTTGTGTGATCCCGTGATTGAAATACCAGGAGCCCATAAAATTAGGGAGCCTTGATAAAGGCTTGTTGCTTTATTCGATAGCGTAAGATTTTTTTTATTGAAGGCTTTTCGTAAATAATTTGGGATTTACTGTCTTATTCATCGTAACTATGAATTTTGATTGATCCGTGATTTTCTTTAGAGTTATTCAAAATACAGAATAGATAAAATATTTACTATCTAGCTTAAATACTCACGTGCGTCACCAAAACATCAAGTAAATAAATAAAAAAAAAACAAATCACTGAGAACCTTTTAAATGGCTCAAAAAACAACGAACACATTTTAGCAGTGGCAGCACTAAAACAACATAATTAAAAACAAAAGGACTCCATCAAGTTTACAATAGACACAACAACCCACAGAAGAAATATGAACTTTATTTCAAAGGTATAAGGTTCAATATACTTTGTGTACCGTTATGGTGGCTTATTATTTATTAATGTGGGATTAAGTCTATAGTTTACGAGGCTCTCAGGTAGCGGTTGCCATAAAAATTAGTTGAACTATTTTATAAGTAGGGTTCCGTAAAAACTTTACAAAAACTACTATTAAGCAACAGATATGCTTAACAATTTCAAGCGAAATCACAATTTGAAGTAATCTTTTAATTGAATTTCAAACTTAGACTGATAATATAATTATAAGTGTTGTTTTCTTTAAAAAATTTTTCAGCCTTGATTCGTTTTGAAAGTCCTAAAAAACTATGTAGCCTATGTTACTCGAGAAGAGTGCAAGGTTTCCAACAGTGGAAGACCTTTGTTCAAATCGGTTCAGTAGTTTGAGTGCCTTTAAAAATTGTTTCCTCTTTATTATATTAGTATAGATATAATAGATAGTATAGATAAATTACACTTATCACAAGCTATAAGGCACGGTACTTTTATTTTTACTTACTAAATAGGTATCTATCGTAGACGGAATTCCCCTAATCCGATTAAACTTGAAAAAACCAATGATCAATCCATATTAAACTTGATACTTGCAACTAATATTAGATAGACATATATGTATATAGGTAAGTATACAGCAATTGATTGAATGTATTAATTATTTAGTTTCGGACGCAGTGTAAATATCGGCCACTGTTGGACGATGCGAGTTGGAACGGATATTAACTAATAGTTCGGTTTAATCTCTACTACCGGTTGGTGATTTGGTAGTAAGTTATATTTGTTTTTGTAAGCTATAATGATGTCAATAACTAAGTATACTACTTCATTAATTCATCCATATATGATTATATCATTTGAGATTTTTTTATAATTGTGAATTAAAAAGAAAATTATGCCAAACACTAATTACTTACAAAGAAAGAAGTCAAAGTTGCAATAGAAACACCAGATTATAAGCTACTTTTTATCCGGGTGAGCAAAGTAGTTCCCTCAGTGAGTGTAAGTTACAAGTACTATATAAGTAATATTCAGATACATTTTCGAAGAAAAAATACCTTACTTAAAGACAATAAAATTAAAATATTAACAGGACCCTCACTTAAAGTGCAAGTCGGCCATTAAAAGGTACAATAATGTGACAAAATGTGAGTAACGTCGAGTGTTTCGAGACATTACCGACACGCATTAACGTTTTATTGTTATAGCCCGATATTGTTTATTTACACACGTCATTATTATTATATTGTCGGCAATTAAATTCTCAAGATTCGTTGACCTATGGGACCTCGAGAATCGACTTTGAAAATAAATAATGAACTCTTTTGTAAACTCTTGAAATATTATTTACTGTGTAAAAAGTTTTTTGAACCTTCAAACTTCAATTATCGAAACGAATTTTATGAAACTTATCAGATTTGTTCACGTACGCTAAACATAATTTTATCTCAGTGAAAAACTTAATCAATACTGAAACAGCTGACCAGTAGCTATAACGATATTTTTGAAACGTGCATCGTCCTATTTAACATAGGAAGAGAAAACACTTACCTGATCTCCACAACTTAGTGGCAAGATGACACGACACTTTTAATCATTTCCAATATAATACTTAATCTGAAGAGTTTATTTACTAGGGTAAACTGGGTACAGTTGTGCCAGGGTACGGTAGTGACAGTCGCAGTTGTAACGAAACTATACGTAAAACGGGGGAGGTTGTGAGGGAGAAAGACGTGGCTCACAAGCCTAAACACGTTCCCCAGTATTGCGTTAGCCGGCGCACGACGTTGACGTAAGCAGGAGCCCACATTGCTTTTCAACAATCAAAAGTAAGTATTTTTGTTCGATTTCGTTTCCTAATTACTGTTATTTTTATACAGATAGATTATCTTGTTATTTTTTTCTTTAAAAGTTGAATATTAATATTTAATTACAAGTGATTTCTTTTTACGTAAAGTATTTGGCAAAATCATGGCGATTTTTTGTTTTCAAAATGATGCGTTGGGTACGGTTGTGTCAATTTTTTTGGGTACGGTTGTGACGAATATCTTTACATATAATAAATCTCATATTATTGTTTTTTGCTTTTAGATGTCCAGGATACGTTTGCGGAAGACCGAAAGAGCGCAGTGTGATATCAAAAAATAAAAAGATGCCGATGAAGAAGTGAAACAAGGGATTTCGTACGTGTAGCTCAAGCTACAAGCCTTTCTACAGCTACAAGTTTGAACAGAGCAAATGTTGTTTTGTTGATTGTTAAAACTATGTTTGTAAGCTTATTATGTTAAACATTTCTACAATAAAAGATATTATAGACCATTTTGATATATGTTTATGCATGTCACAACCGCCCTTGGTATGTGGCCGGTTGTGACACTTTCCCATTTTTTTTAAAATTGATCTTATGAGTAATACATTGTATTAAGGAACAATATATGAGTGTTTTTACGTACACAAATGTACAAATTGCGATACAAGTTCCTTTTCTGCGAGCTAATTAGTCAAATATCAAAATTATTGGTGATCAAACGAAAATTGGCACAACTGTACCCAGTCTACCCTACTAGATGATCCCGCGAACTTCGTATCGTTTAAACCTTCCCTGGGCCTTTACAAACATTTTAAAACTAAAATAAGCCAAATCGGTCCAGCCGTTCTGGAGTTTTAGTCAGACTAACGAACAGCAATTCATTTTTATATATAAGATTTACTCCCATTTAGCAAATATTTCAGTGTTAGATAGCCCATTCATCGAGGAACGCTATAGCCTACTTCTTATCCGGTTGCGTAGAATACCTATGAAATTCTCAAGGGACGCAGGCAAAACGGCCGGCGAAGACCTATACGTGCTTCCAGGTATTCATATGCTGAAAAGACATTCAAAAATATTCGAAAACAAAAGACTAACAACCTACCTCATTTCACTAACCTGAATATTGTTCATTGACCTTCAAATAAACATCTTCACTTAACTTCTAATTTGTTATCTCCGCAAATAGGCCGTCCTTGTGTACCGGCCTATTTTTACCTCAAGCCTCTGAATCAAAATAATATTTCGTACATTTGTATGAGTTCCGAAGGGTTGATACCCGACACTGAGGTACATGATATCCTCTGTCTGTGGGAGGGTAGAAGGAGGTATGTGCAATATTTTGTATTGGTTTTATTGATATTCTGAGTACCATTGTAAGTAAATTTAATTTTTTTAAAGCATGACGCGTATAATATGTATGTCCTAATTTATCTATACTACCACTACCTGATATAATAAAGAGGAAAAGTTTGTTTGTCTGTTTCTTTATAAAGACTCCGAAAATACTGATACGATTTGAAAAAATATTTCACTGTTGGAAAAGCTAGTTATCACTGGGTAACGTTGGCTTTATTTTATACGGATACGCGGAGAACTTAGCCCGGGACGTCAATAAAACCGCGAAAACAGTTAGTTATCACTATAAGTTGAATCATTAGTTAAGTTAATCTAACTGATTAACTAACATCCTTATTTAAACGTAATAAACACGCAAACTTCCACATCCTACACTTTAATACGATTAGCAGGATAAGATAGAATTACTATATTTATGATTATTGCAGTAATCGATCATTATAATAAATAATCTAGTACTCAGCACTAGCGGAAAGTATGTACTCATTATCTTATTTAAAGGACATTTTTATCGATAAAGTAGAACTAAATAAAGAAAAGAACCACATGAATTAAGGAAAGCCAAGAAAGTTAACTTTATTTGTTGGAATGGCCATTTATAACTTTTAGACTAAAATAGCTCACAACCTTTAACAAAACATTAACCACAAAAATAATAGATATTCCAAATCTATCACATAAAGAGATTACACACAAAAACCAAGAAAACAAGCCTACGACATCTACACATTTTTTCATTCAAAAATAAACCTTATTCCTCTACAATTCGATACATAAATCCTTGTCAAGTTCGATATATCAAAGGGCAATATGAAATGATGTGTCATGTCATGGTTAACCGACCGCTTAGAGATGTGAAGAAGGTTGTTAGTCTTTAGTAAGTAGCCGTGACGTTTGAATTCGGCCGGTTGCGACACAGGTGGGCCGAACGAACGAAAATAGACTCAAAATCAATACAATACTTGCGAAGATAGTTCTAGTGATGGGATTTAATCTAATTGCTATCGATAGTCGACATACAATTTTTAATCAAAGAAAAAATTAAGAAATAATTTACGGATACATGTCAATAAACGTAGGTATTACAAATATCTAAATTATTTTTTGATATGAAAGGTTCATCAATTATAAATCCTGCTGGACATAAATGCGACGATTATTTTCTCTAATTTTAATACAATAAGCCAGCTTATAAAAAATAGCTATTCTTGGTTTTACTCTAGGATCTTTTAATACATACTTAACTATGGTTCAAAGTACTGAAAGTAGTTTTGATGACATGTATGAGATTATGATATAAAATAATCGTAATGTATGTTTCCTGTACCGGTAGATTAACGTTTCTGAGCTATTTTTGTAAGATAATGTGTTTCTCAAACTTCCTGAGATAAGAGGTTATGATTTATGATTCACCAACGATTAATTGATAACGCAAATAAATGGTACTTATTAATTTACCACAAAATACTTTACATGCAACAATAACTCTAACGTAATCATCAAAATTTAATAATTAATACAGATGCAGCTGAAGTTGAATACACTAAAAAATAAATCACATCCTCTATACAAGCCAATAGCAAAATATGACTCACCTAAAATATTCAAGTATCGATACGTAAAACTTAGCACACTGTGTCCCATCCCTACAATCCCGTAGGGTTGTCAACTCACTCTAAGTAATCGGCCATTATCTATATCGATTCAGGCCGCCACTGTCCACCAATTCTCGATTCCACTGAGGCGTTGTGACCCTAACTTGGCGGCCTTTTCTTACTGCATAGCATACATTGCTGGCTTTTGTACTAAGTATTTTAGATACTTGTGAAGAAAAGAGGCAATGTATGACATTTTTGTAGTAAAGATTGTTCTTGTAGCGATATTCTAGTGAGGTATTAACACTGATTTTAACATCGTTTAAACGTTGAGGCGAGCTAATGAAGCGATCGCCAATAATTGATTCAGCCTTTTAATTCGCCCTCCTATTTATTTTTAAATCCTCTTAAAGGGTTGAATGATATTTTATAAGTTATTCACGGAACGGAATTTTATGGATCAGAGAGGAATATTAATAACTGAACGGTTCTCTGAGATTCTTTTTTGATTGTGTTATTGGTGACAAATAGGAGTGTATTTTTATGATAATGAGCGTGTTATCGTAAATGTGTAAATCTCTGAACTAGGTGTATAATGAGTACATATGACACACAAATATAATGTCGCATAATAACCTTAAATAACGCTTTTTATCATAATTATCACATTCGTTATGCAGGTAAATCAGTGGGGAAACCCTAGTTGTGAATAAGACATATCTTGATTAACAGTTCACTGTATTGTTATTTTTTTAATACATATCAACAATAATCCCGTATCAAACATTATATATAATCTATCTTATTAATTTTCCACAAACAGCTACATTTTAATCTAATCGAATTAGTTTTATAATTATTTATAAGCACAGCTGTATTATCGATTAAATTACATAAACTATCGATAGCAGATAGGATAAATCGGGATTAAGTTAGTTTGATCTCTATTCTATTTATTTATCTTTGCATGGCGATAGGTGAATGTTAAAAAACCCAAAGACAAGAATAGTATGTACTTAGGGTATAACTTCGATATTAATATCCTTTATTAATTTATCAGATTGATCTGTTATACGACTATGATAATTAAATAACTATACTTTTTCCTCAAAATCAACTTACAATAAAGACCAATAATATCCACTTCCTCTAGGTAAACTAAAATGTGTTGAAGTTCCGTCAAAGTTACTCATGCATGGAGCACAAATAGAGACGTTACAATTTAGTTTTTTTAAAGCCCCAGCAGATTTTGCCGTGCGAATACGCTCGGTTTTTTAATCTACGCACGACCCATTCACGTCATTGAAGTGTCATATCGCTAAAACCGGTAGTTGTCAATTGTTTTTAGTCGAACGAAAACGCGTGACAACGTCCAGTAAAATCCACAAGTTTGAAAGCGCTCTAACTAGAGTTTTTATACTAAGCGCCTCTCATGACTCTTTTGATTTTGCATAAAAAGCTGCAATGCAACAATTTAAATAAAATTTTACATCACACAGTAAATAATAAATCTTCAGATCAAAATGCGAGTATTTGTTGAGTCTTTAGGTGCTTAAATTAATCAGGCAAATTCCAAAAAAACATGTCAACCGAAAATTAATCCCAAAAATATAATCTTAAACGCGATGATCGCATACAAAAACACTCACAAACAAAAACAATGAGCGACCAATTAACTCTCAAACTCAAAATCAGGGTAAACTCACCGATTGTCGACCGCTCTATTTGAACGAAACCTACAACAGACAAAGGGAATAAAAGGGGTTTAAAAATACGCCCAGGCCCAATTAATTAGAGACAATTAGCCACCCTTCCTGCAGCAACAAAAGGTAGAAAAACTCTTCTCATTAATTACGAAGCAAAGAGGGCGAAAGGCGAAACAGGAAGGTACTAGCTCTACCCCTTTTGTTTTTCAAGAGGAATCCATTTGTGAGACAGACGCGGTGCGGAAGATGCGGGGATGCCCAAACCAACTCATTTATGTTGTGGATTTAATTATGTCGTGTCGCAAAGGTTTGCAGCCACGACAGGAAGTTTCTGATTATGCTGCCGTCACAAGCTTTTATCGAACAATTATACCAACACTTCAGTTTTCAATACGTCTTTTTAGGAACACAAAACTTTAAATCAAGATAACTTTCAAACATTTAATAAAAATTACAGGAATGATTGTGACTGATTTATAATTCTTAATGTTATGTTTCATACCGAGTTGTATTCGCTAATCTCATTTATCTATAATTGTCGATAGCATAACAACTTTATTGCGGATCTTAATCTGGATTAAATGATTTGAACGAAATATAAAGCGAGTAAACTTTGGTCCTGATTAGAACAGATGGCATGTGTACTGATGACCAAACAACATATGTACTCTTATCTATACCAAATACGACATCTTATTGCATACTTGAGCTTAGCACAATCTTTGTTGAATACAGGTATTTCTATAACAATATGTTTGTACAAGAATATTGCTATAGGTCACATTAACAGGAAAACAAACAGAATGAGAAAATGATGTGTAACAGGAGACTCAGCACTGATTTTCAGCAGCCAGCTGAAAATCAGTGCTGAGTCTCCTGTTACACATCATTTTCCTGACAGTTGAGCAACATTTTATAATTTAACTTACCATGACAATGTTCATTGAATAAAAAATATTCATACAGAAAATAAAACAATAAGCGTTTCCCCGAAGCCCATTAAAGCTTGACAGCTCATCCACTCGCAGGCTAATTACAATGCTTTCAACAAGTCACAGATTACGCGAACATACATTATCGACGCTATCTGAGCTAATCCTCACATGACACCCTAGAAAAAATATTCCAAAGTGCCTTCAACGATACGCGAACATTTTAATCGACACACAGATTATACGTGTCCATTAAATAAGTAGCTATCAATTACCGTGCTTGTATTGATAACTACACAACTGATAAAATTCGGCAGTGCTAATCAAGCCGCCATCATGTGCGCGTGCAAGCAGAAGAGATCGTTCCTCATCGAGGATATACTGAAGGATGTTAAGCAGAAACCATACAAGAACCTGAGCCACGAGCCCACGCTGCCACTCAAGTGTAATGGCGTCAAGCCAGTAGAGGTCTCCAAGGTACAGGAGATAACTAAAATCGAAGAACCGGCGACAGAAAAACCTGCGATAGATGCTAAAGTTGATGTAACCTATGACGCACCTAAGGAAATCGATACGATTAAAGTTAATTTGGAAAACAGACGGAATACCTACCCCTTGTACCCGACGCCGATCAAAGCCAACATCCCTCCCTTGTCCTCCTCAGTAACCTGGCCGCAGTACAGAGGGAAGGAGGGCCCAGGGTTCCTAGAGAGGCCACCGTTCAGTTACTACAGTGAACCGATGCTAAATAGTAGTCAGATACTAAGGACTCAACTAGCTGCCAACAGATTTGTTCCACACCCATTCACTATACGACAAGCCTATGGATTTGACAGAGGTAAGTCCACAGCTAATCAAAAGGTACTTACAGTAACATGTCATGTGACTTCAACTCAGATAGTCAAGCAACAAACGACTTATCGATTGTGTATAAAGGAAAACAAATAAAAATCGATTATAATATCGATTATCATCGATAAGGACGGACATTAAGATGTGAATTATTCATATTGAATCACCTTACACGCGTCATTTGTTATCTTATCCTAATCTCGTCTTAATCTTGAACGACTATATGTATAATAATATATTGTATTGTCTGTTATTATTGTCCGTTTGTTTCCTTCAACTTACTCTGGATAAAACAAAAGCAATTGTTATCTTAATTTCTTTAGTAAAGACTCGATTGATTTTCTTGATTGATTAGCAAATTAAGCTATTCATCATGACGCAGGATTAGTTTATCTTTAGAAATATATCTCAATCGGTATTTATGTTACTTGAAGCTGCTTAAAAGAATTTATTTACTTCTTACTTGATATCAGTAGATTTATCTTTTTCATCGGAAATAATAACAGCAATATTGTGTTCATCAATTATTTTTGTAACATCGCCTCGTATCGCCACGTCAGTAGCAACACCTTCGACTTGCCTTTAAACATGACAAACAGAATCAATATCATCAAAAAATATTAATAACCGATGATGGACTTCTCGAATCTTCTCAATCACAACCTGGTGCGCTGCTATCATGGGTTATCTCTGGGGCGCTCTAATGTTTCATCATCATCTGGCTAGCTTATTCCTAACTATGTCTGGATCGGCTTAGACGTCATCCGGATACAACTAAGTACCAACCAGATTGCCACATAGAGCAACTATCCTATCTGACCTTTTCAGTCAAGTTACCTTCGGCAGTCGTTACGGGTAGTCAAAAGTCGAACAACCAGTCTTAGTGTCAGGTTTAAAGAGGCTCCTTGTAAAACACTGGTATCTACTCAGATGCCTCCAGCTAGTCTGGAAGCCGACCCAAACATTGTTGGGAAAAGACTAGCTGGACAGTTGCCGTTAACAAGTTAACTAGTTATGGTTACTTTTAGGGTAACATTCGTTATCTAGAAAACAAAAAATGTCATCTCATTTAAGATGGGTGTAATACTCTCTTATCTAATGATTCTGATATGACATCTCATTGATTACAATATGTGTGATTTCCAAAATTTATTGAGCTTTAATATCAATCAATTAACTTTGTAGTCATTTGTTCTCAGGGTGTCAATATTCCATTCTATATTAATCTAAATAAATAGGCCTCAAAAAAAAAATATTTACATAAACAAAGAAATATTGAATAAGCAATGTAAACCTCTAGACTCTAGACAAGCAATTGAGACAAACCATCCGAGAATAGGATAGTTCCTAAACATAGGCGCTTACGCAGACACTCGCGAAATCTATCTCACTTTCACATAATGCATTTAGCTTTAATTAAAATGAACTAAGGATAGATTAAACATAAAATTGACAATGCACCTATCCTACCTGCTATCTGAGGTATGCAAGTAGGAGTACGCCTTTATGATAAGAAAACGGTCACCCATCCGATTGGTGCATACAGCAAGCCTCTCGTTAAATTAATTCTTTTATCAAATACTGCACTGCAATAAAAATCATAATGTAATTAAAATTATCAAAATCTGTAACAAACAACAATAATCCGGTCGTAAAATCGGTGCTTTCACCTTAAATCCGCCATAATTAATGTAATCTAGTGCGTGTATCAATACCATTATCAGTTGTATTTGCAAAATATTTAAAATCTTGACACTTCAATTACCTAATTATTTTTTTCCAATACCTAATTACTACAAATCGTATAAGGGCGGAACTATGTAGTAAGTTTTTCATCCCCCAAAACACCCGTATTTTGACGCGCTACTTTCTTATGCGATTATGCGTTATGTCATTTTGTTCTTCATAGTTCCACTTCTATCATCCTTTATCCCAATGTTATTTTCGTGACAAGGTTTTTAGCCGATTTCCCAAAAATGACGAGGTTCCCATGCGGATATTTGTATTATATTTTTGAAATGAAAACTTCTTAAGAGGCGCTGCGCACTTCATTTGCAATATTCATTTTTTCAGTGATGCCAGTACTCCCGGTGCAAACCGTTGTTTGATTGTTCTAGAGTTAGTTCCTAATGTCGCTTATGTGTCTAAGAAAATAAATACGTACGTAAGCAATAGATAATTTAATTAATAAAGCAAAGATATGAATTGCCGCATTACTGTAACCAAAAAATTAGCTTAACAATAGGCTGCTAAGAGGCAAAAATTATATAGACAGATGATGGGTTTTTATCTATTACAGTAGATCAGAAAAATGTGATAAATAATAATTATATGATTTACCTCAATAATTTTGCATAGATAAAACAACTATCTTTCTACAACTTCAGGTAAAAAAATATATATATTTTTGATTAATTTTCCTGTTATTTCGTAACATCCGATAAGTAAATAAAAACCAGTTATTTATGAATGGATTCTTCCTGTAGTTCACAAAGATAAGAAAGTACTTAAAAGCGTAATAATGATTTCTCTACGTAAAAGATTGTAGTCACATGATCGATCTGGTTTTATATCTGTTGAGATTATTTTTGAGCTAATTATAAGATTTGATAAATCAGTAATCATTGAGCTAACTATGTAATTGACATGACTATGCAAAATCTTTAAGTCATGTAACAGTGGAGGTTTGGACTTTAATCACGATATCGACTTTTTAAATGTTAGGTTAACTTTCGGTGTTTCTCAACATCATTATTAGTTAAGTGTACCTCTTACCATTTTCGCCTATGCCTCTTCCTACCTTTAGCCCTTTTATAATTTGACTGATATACTCGTTGGACGACCTCTTTTGACCTTCCCTTGCGACATTACCTGTTTGCCGATTGTCTTACAACAGCGATTATAATTTTAAAGCGTTGATTAAGTATGTCTTAACAAAATTTGCAAAAATATCAAATACTCGTTTCCGCCGTTATCTTTAGCCATAAAACCTAGCCTTCAACATTATCGTACAAATATGGTTTGATCAATTGTTCTGTGACTAATTCTTCAAAGATATTTTGATACCGAAAATTCGGAAAACCCTAATACATCACGTGAATCGGATTTCTACATTTTGACTTTATTTACCTACTCGTAAAGATTAGTAGTAATCGAACGATTATCAAAATGGTTATTATTAGTCATTGAACAAACTACGATAAATATTTTTACAGTGTGAAATCATAAAGCTTGAACTTTCTTAGTCATAAGGTAGAGGTATATTGTCATGCAACTACCTTTACAAAATTATCATATCACACCAATATGCATTTATTACTGCTAATAATTGATGAAAGAAATTGATAACTATAAGGGGTTATGGACACAACTCATTTGAACCTAAGCAATATTTTTGCAATGGGACAGTGCCTGGCTTCATATTTCAGGAGCAGTTGGGTATATTCAAAAGTTCTGAATGATAATAAAATATCTTGCATGTGGCAAATTAATATCTTCTCGGAGTTTTAATTGTATTCATTTCATTCATCATTTTGCTAAAACATATATCTACTCAGCCTTTTTCATGTGGTGTGCACACAAAATTATTGACACACCTTTTGCTTAATCCTTCAGAAAAAAAAGAGCGATAGATACTTAATCTAATTTGATCAGTCAAACATGATATTCGTAAAAAAAAATCATTGTTTGCTTTTATTTTCATGAATTATCTGAACTATACTTTGACGAATTTGTTCAGTTTTTACTGTTCCTGAAAACTTATAATACGAACAGATTTTTGGCAACAAAACGTGCATCCTGGAATCGATTAAGTTTGCTTTAACTTTGCGTAATAAATATGGGATATCGGGACCATACGGCGTACCTAACCTTCGCAACCAACTGCATTGTGTGCAATGGCCCTTATGGGTGTGCACACTAGTTCCTTAACACTAAGATTAAATTATCAACGCTATCAAATTATTAATATCTGTTATATCAACACTAAATATCTGTTCCAATTAAAAAATACACATCGTATTTCGATTACGTATCTAATCGATTGATTACAATATTGGTTATTATTAGTTGAAAAAAACAGTTTCAACCGATTATCTGCTTATCGTATATTTTTATCTGTTAATACTAACTATTGGAAATTGTTTTTTTATGGAAACAAGACAGAATTAGGCGTTGTTATCACCATATTGCTCTAATTTACGGGATTATAGATTAACAACTACTTGTTTACGGATTAAAGTTTCCGTGTTTTTGAAGAAAAACTATGTCTAAAGATAAATATAAGAAATACCTATAGCTCCTTAAAAACTGAGAGGAATCAAAACCTGCATAATGGAACAACTACACAACATAATAACAATTCTTAAACATTCCTATAGCTTATGGCGTCCTAAGTATATGTATATACATATATGCCTGACTGAAGCGTTTTTAGTTTCCCATCATCTTCAGTTCATAGTAACGCCATCTATGAGCAAGTGACAAAATTACACTGATCGCCTTAACTTCGCAAATAGTATTTTTAGGGCTATAACAAACTTTTCAATAAAATTATCAAATTAAATATATAAAACTGTAACAACTCACAATTTTTATTAGGTACCTACCATGTTTTCTCTGTTTTTTACGTATATTTGCTTGTTCTGTTTTGTTTTTTAATGCGTCACGCAAACGCGAATAAATGCTTTGACTTTGAATGCTGTCCTTTTTTCTTTCTCAGTACCGCCCGGCTGCTGCAATCCCTGGTGGGGATTGGGGGGCAGACGGAAGGGGGGGCAGGTGCGGTTCACGGTGGCGCAGACCGGAGCGCTGGAGCGAAGGTTCAGCGCCAGCAAGTACCTCAGTCCTGATGAGAGACGAGCGCTGGCCAGCACGCTGAGGCTTAGCGATAGACAGGTAAGGAAAATAGCTTAGTTTTTCTTGATGTCTGATGTGATAAAGATTTTAGTCAGGGTTTGCGGCTGTTGAGTACAAGATTTTCTTTTCGATTCTACAGTAGCAAAAAGCCTGTATCTTCTTTGATTGCTAACAAAGAGCAATTCTGGTTATCGTGAATAGTGATATCGTTGCATTAATGTGTCTATAATAAATCTTTTCGTCTACTTATTTTGACGCTTATTTTTGGCGTTTTGACCTTTAAGCAGCCAGAGTAAATGTTGCAACAGACTATAACCAGTTCTGGACCTGACTAACTTTGATAGCAATCTAACACATATCGAATGCATGCTTCATCCAAATTTTTCTCTCTATGAATTCGATTCTCTTGTTCTTATATTCAGTCCTAAGCCCCAACTTTTCCTTCACCAGGTAAAAACATGGTTCCAGAACCGTCGCGCGAAGTGGAGGCGCACAACTCCTGACTCCGCAGACGCCGGCAGCCCGCCCACCGCCGACGAGGGGTCTGATGATGAAGTGCATATAGCTGACGAAGAATGACGACGGCGTAGCGATGATTAAATGTTGAGACTGCCCGCTAATTTTGTTGTTTGATTTTTGATATCTTTGGTTATCCCTCTCTTTATATTAAAATTTTAAGTCTGATCCAGTATGATCATTCTTTAAGTTTCCTTAATTGAAACATTCATAAGAAGTAACGACAGCAACTAGTAACGATTACGATAGTGTAGTACATAACTCCTAATATTAATTTTCCGAAAACTGTAGGAATTTATGTCAACATAATCTAACTATGGTAAGAAGAAATTAGAACAACAAGAGCACCTCTTTACTGTCGACCGCGCCGGAGCGCGGTGCCGTGTGTGTATCAACTTTCTTACCCAGTTACTCTTATCTAACATAACATACCATGACAGCCTAGCTAGACAGCAATCAAGGTAGGTCTTACTATATTCCTTAGGCCAAAAGGGCTTTAATTTTTAATTACCGAGATGACTAATTCTACGTTATCATAAAAACCTTAAATTGACAACATCTTGGAAATTCTTTGACGATATCGCACATCCGCAGGACCGCTTACTATGCTTTTGGGCCCTTCTATCAGCTCACACAAGATATAGGTAGGTACGTCGAACTACAAGTACCCCTATCCTTATCTAGTCCTAAGTCTGTAAAAAGAGTTCTTTTTTATATTTATTAAACGCTTTATGCTTTCAAAATTCTATGTTAGATGTATGTATGTTTACTGCGATTCTAGAATTATCTATGCAAAAAATATGTCTCCTACTTCACCGGAAGAACAATGCTTCTATACTCAGCAGTATCAGCCAGCCAGCTAGGCGTTGATTGATCAGTCAGTCTGATAGTAGAATAGTAAAATACGACTTTGTTTATTTAGGTGACATCCGTCTTAGGATAGATTAGGATCATTATAAGACTGCAGTGCGGATTATAGATACAGATATCTAATTATATCTAATGAATTGATCATTAAGTGATCAATTCTTCAAAATTGATTCACACCATTAGGTAACTACCTACTATGTATTAGGTATCAACAATTAGCACATAGAGGAATTATGTTCCTAAGTGGCACGTGCCTTATTGAAACAGAATTCTTGTCTATAGCCTTATTTTTACAAATATCGAAAGCCTTATTTTGATACACAACTCATGATAATACTGAAAGTACCATAGGTACATCCCTACCTTAGTGCCCTTTTAAATATCTATATTAAGCTGAAACTCTAAAACTATTCACCTGTCAGCTCTCGGGTCGCTCCACGATACCATAGTAGGCACCCCGAAATCAAACATATACCTACTTAATTTTACAATTCAAATACGGACTATTGTTTGTGTCATAAGAAAAATATGTAAAAAGTTTGGCCAATTGGGGTAGGCTCATTTTATCAATCGGGGATCCTTATCATGACCCCACCGGTAATGAGTTGATCGGATTATAGCAGCCTATCTACCTACTTTTATTTGAAGATTAATATTTACTGTTCCACACCCATCCATTGCTTTCATGCCAAAGTCATGTGACACTGATTAGCCAGCATTATCAACGATCATTCTTGATTGATTGATCTATAATCTAGCAGATAATTGCTTATAGGAAACAAAACATCTTCAAATTCTCCAAAATAATTATGTTTTAACTTGATTGATAAGTTTAATCATGCTGTTTCATTCTGCGAGAAAAACAAGTTAATTCTAGTGTTGTGACGTCACTAAGTAGGAATTTTGATTAAATTGAATAAAAGCTTACGAGACATCTGATTAAGGGGATTACGATTGAGTGAGCTTCACGCATCGGTGAATATAATCCAAGTGGCTGTGAAGGTATCGGTAAGTATCATTACCTACCTAAGTGCTGATTGTAGCTAACATCTATTATGATTGCAGCGGAACATGAGCACGCATGCTGTGTGTGGCACGGCGTCCGAAAAGTGGAGACATTTATCGAGGATATTTTTGAGAAAACAATCGAATATCGTTATTCTCTAATCCCCAGCAATTGCTACCTGGTACCTGGTATTTGCAATTTATTGGTATACTGCAATCGAAGAGTTCTGAGCTGTAAGCGGCAGAGTTTCTCAATTATCTATCTCGACAAGAACAGGTACAGAGCAGAGTATAGAACTGCACCTACCTTTTTTTTGTTGTCGCTGGGCTTCCCGTCGGGGGACGGGAGAGGGGTATGTGGGACTCCCCGGTAAAGACGTTCGAAGTGTGAAGACTCCCCGGTGAAGACGAAGGGGTTTGGGAATCAATATGTAGCTACCTGAATAACTGCCAACACAGACCTGCGCTGGTTATGAAGAGATGTGACCGAGGGCCGAGGGCATAACATGTGGTAGGTATAGGGTAGCCAGAACCTACTTGAAAAACGTCCCTTGTCTAGTATTTCCTTCGGATATTTTATGACTCAATTATTTTTTTTGAGGTTTGCGGGAATAATTAGTTTAGGTTGGTTGGCTTTCTTCTGGAATGCGGATACATAAACTATGGATATTTATATCTTTAGAAACCTATCCCGAATAATTCTTATCATGTTATTTTATTTACAAACCTAACAAGCCTTTGTTTGTATAACCCACTCGTAACTACCGGGTTTTGACATGAACTTGTGAACTAACAAGGTAATTTTTCTGTTTTAAATCAGAAAAAACCTGCATCTTTGAGCTACTGAAGTGAAAAAGTAATATTCCACCAGACGTTTGAGATAAACTGATAAGATCTAAACTATTTCCAATTAATGTACATAATCCCTAGTTCTAATCACATAATTATGTTATTTATTATACTTAAATAATTGAGTGAATGAAATGACAGATTACTGAAGCGATATCGAGCTTATTTTATCGGTTATATTGAGGTCTAAATACCATATTATTTGTGTAGGTGCTAATTATGTTTAATCAATTAAAACATTCGACAGCCTAGTGTTGAGCATGAAATGTTAAAAACAAGATAACATTTTGAATCGAAGCATTATTGATAGTGATTGATGATGTATAAAAAATAATAATATCAAAAAAAGTACATCAAATAAGCGTGAAAAAGTTTTCACTTGTGGGATGATGGCAGATAGTGTATGAAAGAAGAAAACATGCTGTGTCGACCCGAATAAAATTAGGATGAAAACAGAAGGGCAATGATACCTAACCGTAAAAAGATACACAATAATTTTACAAAATGTTTTATTATTAAAAAACAAATAGACCAAGGGAAAACTTTGAAAACAAACAAACACTTAAATCTATTATAAATTGAACTGAAACGTAATAATATTGTTTATTTACATCCTTACACTTATACATTGTGTTTGGTAGGCCGATTGTCGATACTTTGCGATTAAAATTAATCTTTAGTTATCTAAGGACCACGAAAATCTATTTTCCAGAAAAAATCGTAATTATTATTTAGATTAATTGTCGTGCCATAATTATTGGTGCCATTGATAACAGAAGATAATAATCACCCATTAAAGGATAAATATCTTAAGTTAATTTTATCAGATACTAGGCAAACGTAATGCATTTTAAACGCAAAGTTCAAGACTATTAATAATTTAGAATATGCATATTATATGGTAACATTCGTTTAAATATTTTATTTAAAAAAAACTCATTCTATCGTGGCACCTCCAAGTGTCTACAATCTTAGTTACAAAATAATATTGTAACTAATAAATAACGTCGCTTCACACTTACTCTTAGCATAAGTAACTTTGTTTAAAACTATGTAAAATTCAACTATGTATTCAGTCAAATTTTTGCACTACTTTTATTTAGCTTTTTACCCGCCATCTTGATAAAAGCCGCCATTTTGAATACACCAAACGGTTCATTTAATTTCAAATTACGTTCTAGAATCTAGAACATCAATGTAAGTATTTATTTACAGTGCTAAGTATGTTAAATATGGATTGAAAAATATATTTTCGACTGGATTACACTTAATTTTATGTTGCATTTATTTTCTACTATTATTATTGGGGCATTTAAAACACAACCGTACAAAAATTGAGTAAAACCCAGTCGTCATCAAAATGTCATTTGCGCTTCAAATCTATGAATATTGACTATAAAAAAACTACCACATATGTATCTAAAATAGACATTGAATTACATTTTCTTTCCTTAAATACTTAATACATTGCACAATCGTTATTGCGTAAAATGAAATGCTGCGTTGAAAAATGCATCACTTTGTTGATTTTTTGATCAATTAATCAGAAAGTAATTTTTTCAACGTATATTTCACAAAATTATCTACTTGGATGACATAATAAGCCTACATTATGTCGTGTATTTATATAATGTTATGTTAATGAAATGAATTATTTATTTAAAAGACGAGAACGTTGAAACGTCAATCTATCTAAACAATAGGCTATTGTCTTTTAATGATAACCAATTTAAAAGTATTTAAGTACATTTACATATCGGAACACAAATGAGACATTTTTAGAGTGTAGTATTATCGAATATATTATCTAATTATAGGTGAACTGAATAAATACTACAAAACATAACTTGTCAAGTAAAATATAGTCAAAGGCTTAAATTATTTAGAGTATTATAAACGGACGGCCAAAAATCATTCAATGTCGACTAGATTACGACATTTTTAATTTTACGGCAATTTAGGTGAATGTTTTAGCTACACGGATCTATAATATTAGACTCTCTCAAAGAATCACACTACCTAGCAGTAATATTACTTATCTGAAGTTGGCCAATAGTGACTTCATGACAGTCAAAATACACTAAAGCGTGAGGCTCGAGGCGTCAAAAGGCCAACTTCAGATTAGCAAAATTAACCAACAAGAACATCAACATAATTTTTTGTGCTATAAAAACGTCAAATGATTTACAACAAGTTTAACCCCAGTTTGTCATGTAACAAATCCCTCTAAAATTCAGTTCTTAACAATATAACTATTTCAGTTTCACCTCACAACTATTTCCATAGCCGCTGACATTCACTCGGGCAGTGGTCAGGGGAAAGTGGACCTTATGTGTGTGTGTTCTAGTCGGCTTTCCTCAGCGCCCCCCTGGCGCGCCACGCCTTCAGCAGGTTGTAGGAGAAGTACAGCTGGAAGAAGTGGATCTGTGATGCCAGCAGCACGAATGCGTACCACAGCAGACCGTAGGGGTAGCCCTGGAAAGTAGAACAATGAAATGAACCTTGATCACAATTTATTGTGTTTGTATGTGTAGCTAACTTCTTTGACAGTTTTAATCTATACTAATATTATAAAGCTGAAGAGTTTGTTTGTTTGAACGGGCTAATCTCAGGAACTACTGGTGCGATTTGAAAATTTCTTTCAGTGTTAGATAGCCCATTTATCGAGGAAGGCTATAGGCTACTTTTTATCCCGCTACGAGAAGTAGTTCCCACGGGATGCGGGTGAAACCGCTGGCAGAAGCTAGTACTACATAAAAGTCTTTGTCATTTTTAGAATAAATTAACCAGGCAAAAATATTTTCATAATATATAGGAATCATAATAAAGCAGATATATTTTACCATCTTCATCTCAAAACTGGGAAAGATATAATAATGCCATCTCTACACTTCTGACTTTCTTCTTCTTTGACTTCCTCAAGCAGCTTTTTGCAGTATTTATTTATTTATAAAAACTTGAGCATCCATGTTAGAAAGCAAACACATTGACAATGTCAGTTTTAGCATTTAACCGGAATCTCAATCCTCAATAAATTTTCAATAAATCCTCAATAAATAATTTAATTCTTTTTAATTCATTTTTAAAGGCGCAAAGTCCATTAAGCAACATAATAAAGCACACATAAAACACAGAAACGAATTAAAAATCCAACTTACACCTACCTGCCAGAGCTCAATGTCCACCTCGCTGCTGTCATCCTCATCCTCGTCCATCGTCAGGTACCTCCACACATCCCCACAGTAGTATAGCACACAGTAAAGTAATGGGCCGAAGCCGAGCGCTGTGATACCGTATATGTACCGTCTGAGCTGACGGATGTTGTTGCGTTTGATCGCTGATAGGCCCAGGAACGAGAGTAGCAGGGATAGGCACCATATGTATTCCCACCAGAGAGGCTGAAATTTTCGAAAAGAATTATAAGCAGCTGTTACAAGATTCTCTAGGCAACTTTTAGTATGCAGAAGGAATACTCAAAATGTAGAATGGGACTCATACTTGCCATAGGATTTTAGTTACTGAATATTTTTTTTTCTCTTGACATAATTATCCAATCTTTTGAGGCTAAAATATAAGGATTCATTGGAAGCAGCCTGCACCCAGTGCCTACTACCTTTATCATATTGTTTGGCCATCTCTTTGGTGGTCATATTCAAATGTGTATGTAAAAAAAAATCACTCTATTTTTGACCACCATGTTTCAACATCTCATACACAACATTCAAGAGGTTACAGTAAAGTAAAGCTGAATGGTTACCTGTGGAATCTGCAGTTCTTCAATCTCCAGTATAAATATGTCGAGTTTGTCCAGTATGTCTGCGGAGAGCTTGGCCAGCATCACCAGGAACATGATGTGGTGGAAGAACACACAGTACTTCAGACGAGACTTGTTTAAAGCACTGGAAAATATTACAATTGCCTTTTATTATTATCCTTAATTATATTGCAGTCTCAAAATATTTCTGGCTTTTTATGCTTTCAAGGTAAAATATTTTAACTGTTGAGCTGTAGTATGGTTCAGAGATAGTGTGGTGCTTCACCAATAACTAAGTCATATTTTATCTGGACATCTTGGTTAATGGTATGAAGTATAAGTAATAATAATAATAATGATTTATTTACCAAAACAAAAGTTATACAGTGTTTCCATTTCCTTAACACATTACATAAATCTATTTAGCATAATCACTTCCTATTTATTGTACTTAACAGTATTTAAAGTAAGTGAGGAAACTCTTTACTGCTGGACTCCACACTAGGTCAAGCCTGTCTCGTGGAGTCCTGAGTGGTATTGTACAAGATGATTTTATACAATGCATAACTATTTTTGTTGGTAGTTTGATATGGGCATGCTTGTGTGTGTGTATGTGTGTGGTGAGTGTGTGTGTGTGCGTGTGAGTGTGTGTGTGTGGGTGTGGTGAGTGTGTGCGTGTGTGTGTGTGTGGGTGTGGTGAGTGTGTGTGTGTGTGTGTGTGTGTGTTTGTGTGTGTGTGTGTAAGTGCGTGCATGCGAGTGTACTATGAAACTATTTTTGTAAGAGATTCGGATTCCTTGTATGTTAGGGATAACAGCCATTTGTGAACGATCTTTTTGGCTTGACTAGTTCTACAGCATTTTATGTCACATATCTTCAAAACCTTGTTATAAATGTGACTGAGCAGGAATTCTTGCATACGTTGGGCAAAAGTAGTTTTCACCCTAACCGATGCACATCTGAATACTCGACGATTGAGTAGTTTTGGATATTCTTGTGTCCGAGTAACAATTTTATGTTGTTTCAATACTATTTTAAGTATGTACAACTGTCGGACACTAAGTACTGCGGCGTCTTGGTATAGAAGTTCAGTTGAATATCTGTACGGTTTTTTGAACATGACTTTCAGGACCGACCGTTGGGCTCTTTCGACTTGAATCATGGCGGTTATTCCAACTCCACCCCATATTGTTATACAGTAACAGAGAATTGACTCACATAATGCTACATACACCATTCGTAGTGTCTTTTTGTTAGCAACACCTTGTAAGAGTTTCATTATGTGAATCAATTTCCTGGTACGTTTAGCCACCAAGTCTATGTGGGGTTTGAATGAGAGGTTTTGGTCTATTATGACCCCCAAGTATTTAATTGATTCTACTTTTTTTATTTTCTCGCAGGTGCACTGGGGAACATTGCAGTTAGCAGAGTGAATTTTGATATTGAGTCCAGGCTTGGGTGCCGATGCTTGGGTTTTGTGGAAACACAAATAGTTCGTTTTGTCTATATTTAAGGAGAGGAGATTATACTTCAGCCAGTGATTGATTTTAGAAAGGCCCTTCTGGGCTTTTGTGTGCACCGATTCCCAGGATTTTCCATGGAAAATAATGACCGTGTCGTCTGCGTAGCATATGACATCAGAATTCTGCTCTATTGCTCGTTGTATGTCATTAATGTATATGATGAATAACGTGGGACCGAGAACGCTTCCCTGTGGGACTCCAAATGTCAATTTATTAAACGAGCTAACTTGGTCATCCAATTTCACACACTGTCGTCTGTTGGTAAGGTAGGTTTTAAACCAACTTAACGGTAATCCCCTAATTCCAATGAATTCTAGTTTTTTCAATAGTATGGGAATTGCGACAGTGTCGAATGCCTTCGCGAGATCTAAAAAGACCCCCAAGCATTTTTTATTATTATCTAGGTGTGATGTGACCAGTTTTGTCAAGAGACTGACAGCATCTTCTGTGGATAATCCCTTTCTGAAACCAAACTGCTTATTGGATATAAGCTTGTTTTTTTCTAGAAATGCTATGAGACGCCTGTTCACTATCTTTTCTAGTATTTTGGAAAATACCCCCAACAATGATATAGGCCTGTAGTTGGCCGGGTCCTGTTTCGATCCCTTTTTATAAATAGGGGTGACCCGAGCTTCTTTCCATTTATCGGGAAATACACCGGAACTTAGGCTGAGGTTAATAATGTAAGTAAGCGGGCTCACTATTTCATTTCTTATCTTTTTTATAATTTTTGGCGTGAGACCATCTAAGCCAGCTGCGCTCTCGTTGTTGAGGTTACCAATTAAATTGTTAATTTCATAGATATCAGTAGGTTGCATGAAGAAGTTAACTGCTGAAGACTCAGTCAATCGTTGCTTTGAGATTACTGACTCCTCAGTTTCGTCTATGTCAGCTAAAATTTGGCTTGCGAGATTCTTGCCAACCGAGGAAAAATAGTCGTTGCAAAAATCAACCGATTCTTGTGCCGTGGATTTACATAGAAGGATTTCACTAGAACTACTACTATTGTTGTTTTTTTCAGTGATTGTTTTTATAGTATTCCATAAACCTTTAGTGGTGTGTTTGTTTTCTTCTAACTTATTACTGTCGTGTTCTCGTTTAAGCTTATGAACCAGATCAGTAAAAAAATTCCGATATCGAGTATAAACAAGTCTTTTTACTTCATCCTTTGGGTGCTTTTTCAAATCTTTATGCAGTTTGTCCCTGTGATTCATACATTTTATTAGCCCAGGTGTAATCCATGGCTTCCATATGTACTTAGAACGGCTTATCCGCTTTTGGGACGTATGTTTGCTTATAAAGCTAGCAAGACTCCTGTGAAACTCATAGGTAGCTTCATTTGAAGTAAAAGCTAGTCCTTTATATTAATAATGGTTTATGTATTTGGTCACCATATAGGTTGGTTTGAAGATTTGTATGTACGGGAAATGGTTTTTTAACCATTGATTTTGGCTGTTCAGTTAAATGTAGATGTCAAACCAGAAAGTTTGATAAATTAAATAAAAAATATTTTAAAAAATTGTTATGGAGTTTAAATGGTTAATAAAAAAAATTGATGTTTCTGTATTTTATTTAATATATCTTCTGCTCTAACTTAGGGATATTTTGGTATAACTATAAATCATTAACTAACTCAGATTTATATTTAAAAGTTATGAATGTCAGAAAATACCAAATAACCATAAGTTACACTGATTGAAACATTAATCTTGCTTTATAACCACATAAAATTTCTCCTTGGTTTTTGGCTAATGTTATTAGGAAATGGAAGCTGTAAAATTTAATGAGGCAGCTGCATAGTTGCACAACCTTTTATGTTTTCAAGGGTAACTACTTTCTCTACTTATATACAGAATGCTAATTGACACATCAGATGGTTCCATATGGTAATTCTTGATAGAGAAAATTGAGTACAATAAGATTATCATTATCAGATATAGGATTGATACAACATAATTAGTGTCCAAACTCAGAAACTTGCAATGTTTTGATTTGACTGAGGTGAACATAAAGTTGAATTATCTCCAATTTTTGTTGTTATCCCACATGGCAAGATAAACATACGAGTTATTTATATGTAATTGACTAATGTGCGAGCCTTTTAAATAATTGGCGCGAAACATAATTCGCTATCGACTGCTTTTGTCTAAAAATAATTTGACGGAACTTGGTCGAAAAAATATATCAACTGCAGATCAAGCTTACATTCGACACACAATTAAATTCTTCCGTACGGCCTTAAATACTTGTAAATAAGCCAAATTACGTACCTAATCTGATATTGTGCTGCTATTTTCTCTCTGTGTTCGAAATCGGCACCGTTCGTACCAGTCACCATAACACCACCACGCGAAGCCATTTTTCTAACTAAAATATATTACAAACAAACAAAACTAATACTTTTTATCGATCGCAGATCACTCAAATGACATCATTCAGAATAATCCTGGCAAAGATTTTTCTTTTCGATCAATTCATTTTTCCCATCTGCCAAACGAGAGCCAACGAAATGCCAGAAATGCCAACGTCTCAAGGTTTTCGTCTACGTTCCGAATGTCACAATAGTCACTCTACAATAAGGAAGCTTCATGCACTTGATAGTTCGGTTATATAAAGAGAATAATAGTGCAGGTTTTCTTTAGTCAGCTTATCTAAATTATGATAATTTCCCCTTTCATATACAAAATGAATAATATGTTGGGAGATTGAAAAGCTAAATGTATATAACTCGTATGGTGTGATGTGAACGGAACGTAGACTGACATTTAGATGTACATTCGGATACACGCACCATACGCAGCGATAAACTATTTCTACTTTTTATATTTGCTTAATTTATTTCAGTTTTTTAAGTAAATCTACTAAAAGTATAAATTAACATGTAAAATAGGCATACACCAGACGACTGCTTTATTTTAATACACAGTTACGCAATTATAAAACATTCAATAGCCTTATTAAATAATATTAAATATTATTTAGCTAATTTACTTTTTTGAAACTGTTTTGTACAAATAAATACGATAAACTAACACTTATTTAGCTGGTAGTCCGTTACTGCATCCATGGGGTCTATGTAATGCCTGAGAACAGAGATATCTTTCTGTAAAAAGCAATATTAGAACCAAATAAAATAAACAAAAGCAGGACATTATTTAATCAGTAGAAACTGCAACATTATCTTTCGAGAGCACGCATAACTGAAGACGACGCCGATGATCTTGGAGCTAGTTCCATTAATGAATTAACCAAGAAATTACAAGTCAGGTAGCCATGAAATTGATAAAGGTAAAATTAAAACACGTGTAAGATTGTCGTACATCTAATCACTATGGTGTGCATGGAAAAATCTTGAGTTTTCATTGATTTGTAGGATGGCTATTATTATTTCAAAATATGGATAAATGAAACCTGCATTCTTCTAACATGTGTCATGGATAGATAGGTATCACACGATACCTTCCATATTATTGTTTAATTTACAACTATTATTGTATTATTACATGCATAATGGAATCTGTAATATCGTACCTTTTATACTAAAGCGACCAACAATTTTCTATGAGAGCCGGTAATTTTCCTCAAAGAATGTCAAAAGAGCGGAGAGCCCGTAGCTAAGTGGTTAACAGAACAGCCACACAGGTAGACTGATAAAGTTAAGCAACGTGGCTGACATTTGCAGACAGTCCAGTCATAGCATTAAGTTAAAATCTGGGATCTTAAATCCAGGAAATCTGACGCATAAACGCTCCATGTAAAACACACTAAAACCCAAAATTCGGCCCCAATTCAGCAGAAAGGTAAGCAGTTGATGAGTCTGCAAAGTCCCACAGATACAAATCTAACCCTAATCCCCTAGCAAGTAGCTATGCCACTCATCCTATAATACTTAAGTGCTGTGGTAGCAATGATACCTAACATCGCTTCAAAATTGGAAACACCCGAGGCTGTGGGACTGTTCGAGAATTGAGTTCCTACGGTCCCGAAACACTAAGGCATCCAGAACTGTAAAAGAGTTAAGGTACAGGAACAGTGGGAATGGATGAGTTGTTAGATTACCCAATTTATGATTAAAGTGATAGGGATGCTTGGGATGAACAAGTATATTAAGTCCAAGAGAGTCAAAAAATATCCCTAAAAGTCTCCGAAACTAAGGAATCATGGAGGCCCTTCAGTGCCACGTCATGGCTAAAGCAATATTGAACATGAACGCGCGGCAAATTAGAAACAAGCTCATAAAACGATAACGATTTTAATTGTTCCGCCAAGCTTTGTTTTATAAACAGAGCTCATTATTGAACGAATCATAATAGTTATTTTGGTTACAATCTTCCCGGCGATTACGCGGCCACTGTTATAAATTAAAGCCGTACACTTTTCAAGTTTTATTGACATAAAGTTGGACGCTTGTGAATATGAAGGTTCTAGTGGCTGTCGCTTTGTTCGCCTTCGTGGCAGTCCAGGTAGGATTTATTTACGAGTCCTTAATTGTTTTAATATAGTTTGTGTTCGGACAGAAATCATCAGGTTTTTGAAAATTTTACCGCGTCGCGTTCTCCAAAAAACAAGTGCATCGAATCTTAGTGAATTTGCAGATCAGGGGGATATAATGTGTTCCGATCGTAGATTTAGGATCCCACTAGTCTAATCTAATCAGTTTTATTTCCATAGGGATAGGCAGTTGTATTGTATCTCATGAAACTAATATAGGCGTCGATCGCATCTAATTCAAAAAAAATATTAAAGTATTGTCACCTTAGTTTTTTCCGTAACTTGGACCACATTCTCAAAATTAAATTAATTTATATAACGTAAAGAATAAAATTCGTATTTAATCGTTTTAATTAATAAGTATTTGATGGTCTTCTTGTGTAGGGGAGCTGCAGTTTCCCTGCAAATGCAGAATCCGCCGAAGATTGGCCCACAAGGATCGTATATTTACAATCAGTAGAATCAAGTGTAATTTATATCTAACTAGCTCATCCCGCGAACTTCGTATCGTTTAAACCTTCCCTGGAACTCTACAAACATTTTAAAACCAAAAAAAGCCAAATCGGTTCAGCCATTCGCGAGTTTTAGTGAGACTAACGAACAGCAATTGATTTTTATATATAAGATTCTCATTAGTTTAGTTAAGGTTTAAGCGAATATTTCTGTTGCCGCAATGCACAATTATTTCGTTCTTGCCATTCTTACAAATATTCATGAGACCGCTTCAAAATGTCTACCCAATTAAAAATAAATCAATCCCAAAAAACTAAGAAGTGTAGGTATCTAAGTATATTTGAATCTAAATTGCCCCTTTCTGTTTGCGGACCAATTCAACCGACCCAGGGTCTAAATGAACTTGAAACTGGTTACAATAACGAGGCTTTAGCTGAGGTACTTTCGGGGGGCAAGCTAGGGGCTGCAGAAGTGAGTACTAAAGGAACTATTCCTGGTTGTACTTCAGGCTGAAACCCTCTAAACGAGACCACAGCCTCACTTGGGTTTGCGCATCTCATTTGCTGTCGAGTATCAAATCTCACTTCTTCAATTCTAGGCTAGGGAACCTAGCTGGTGACTTTTGGTGAATTTTGATCCAATTGGGTTGAGTCTCAACAATTTTAAACCGAATTCCCTTCCTCACATTTTATTCGCGAAACTTGATCCCTCTACTCTCTTGGTAGATTTTACTAAAAATTACATAGGTACATAGCTAGATAATACTACCGACACATCTCAAGGAGAACCTATTCCTGTTTGTTAGAATCAAAGTGAGTTTTAACGTCACTCCTCGAGATTCTGATATTCGAAACCAGACGTCTGCGGGTCTTCAAGGAACCTACTAGGCCTGTACCTACACGCAAGAACACCCACGATAACATCGTGTTTTATTGCAGATGAGCCACGGTGCGCCCGCGCCGGAGGAGGAGAAGAAGGAAGATCCTGCAGCCGTGTCCTCCCCTGCAGCAGCCCCCGCCGAAGCCACCTCTGAAGCGGCCGCTGCAGCCGCTGA
Source organism: Helicoverpa armigera (assembly GCF_030705265.1). Classification (NCBI taxonomy): domain Eukaryota; kingdom Metazoa; phylum Arthropoda; class Insecta; order Lepidoptera; family Noctuidae; genus Helicoverpa; species Helicoverpa armigera. The sequence goes on along the minus strand of NC_087142.1, from coordinate 9,988,265 downwards.
GGTTAGTTTGAAGACAAGTTACAAACAAACATTTTAAATACTGCCCGATACATTCCAGATGTCTTTAGACATGAGCTTCATCACTAATCCCATCATCATCATCACACAAGCATTGGGCAAAAATCGCAGACGCCCTTTACCTATTTTTCTAGGGATGAGCTAATGCTGTTTAGGCAAGTGATGCGCAGAGACGAACCTATATCACAAAAAGGTCTGAACTTTCGAATGAACTCCACACTATATTCACTTGACAAATGCATAAGAAACTCCTCAAAAAGGCACAATTAATACGATCATCCATAAGACACAAGATTACCACCAATTACCATACCTCGTCACCTCACCTCACCACAGACACAGTACAAGCACCACACAAACAATTAAGTAAAATTATGGTAAAAGTATTTCCCCTTCCAGGTGAAGTCTGAAGCGCCGAGTTCGGACGCGCCTGCTGCCCCCGCAGCCGTGGCCGCCGCCGCCGCCCCAGCAGCCCCGGCCGCCGAAACCCCGGCGCCCGCAGAGGAAAAGAAGGCCTAGTTTTGTATTAGCGTAACACCGAGGACAGGGTGCGAATGTAACAAACCGTACGTCCGTAACGTATTGTGATCTTTGTAAAATAAACACTTGGAAGTAAATGTGTTTGTGATTGAGATTTTCGTACTTTTGTGTGTCTGGATCAAGACCAGATATTATCTTCAGCTTCTAGCTTTCTTGTTAAACTAGCAACATCCTAAATGCTACCAGTCACTGATGTATAGAATGCAGTAGGTTTATCTAAATCATCACCCTCCTGAAGTTTTCCCAACTTCATTAGGGATCGGCACAACATGCCCTTTAAGAAGACGTGCCAGTACGGACGAGTAAACTTCTAAATTCATCTTACAAGTAACATTCTTTGGTCCCATTTCTTTAAACTATTTCAATCCAAGTACATACTCAAGACCTTACTTAAACACAATCCTCTCCATTCCACGACAACTGGTTTACACTCGGTTGCCAGGATGTCGTATAACTAATTAATCTTATTTAATCTAGGGCAGAGCCAAGTTTGTAAGCAATCCGTACAATACCTTCCTACACCTAGCAATAACAATGGGTCAGAACAAAGGACTAATTACATAACACTAATTAAAGCAACATATGGGTAGTTCTCATTATGAAGGAATTTTAACGGAACATTATTAGACCCATGCTTTTTTTCTAAAATTGAGTATTCTAAGTGGCTAGAAGTCAAGATTGTTACATAAATAAGCACAAGTTTTGCGGGTCAGACAAAATATTGGTAAATAATTAAATTATAGGTCTTTCAAAAAAATAATAAGGCAGGCAAATGATATATGACACAGGAAAATGAAAATAAACATGAAATATGTATAAAAATGCACAATAAGTGACATGTAAATTATTCACTATATAATATTTTATATATTTATTAAAAACCGTTAACAATTTTAAGATGTGAATGTTATTTAACTGCCTGAAAAGTGAGAAATAACCAGGAAAGTGAGATTATTAAACACAAATTACCCGATTTATTTTTTATTTAAAAACAATGAATTACAAAATTTTAATAGCAAGTCACAATAAATAATGATAGTCTGTTTTATACAAGTCTGCAACTTAATAGTCTTAATTTGTCTTAAAGAGTTCAATAAAATCAACTCATTCTATGAAATGAATACGTTACACAAAATAATCAGATGCCTTTTTTCAGGTACTAACTTTAAAGAAACTTAATTATTAGAAGGGCATATGTAATTTCAGTGTTGTTTTTAATAATAATCAATCGAAAATTCTCTAAATACATAGGTCAGTTTAAGTTTGCATTGCACAGTCTTTATCCGATAACCAGGCAGGACACTTGAACAATACTATATCCGTTTTGATGCAGTTACATTGCATCCATTGATGGCATATGATGCATTTGATCCAATCTTGACCTGTTGTGTTTTCTTTGTATAACAATCCCCTGATAATACAATAACAATCATCAGAATCAGTTTCGTGTCTTTCTTCATCTTTCAGTCATCTCAGATATTGTTTTTATCTTTCCTGTACGTACTGCTTGACTTTAATTACCTAATACTGTTTTTTTCTTTTCTTTCAAAGTACCTAACTTCTCTGGATCATTTTTCATTCTGTCATAAAGTTTTCTTTATTTTTTTGCTTTTGTGCTAGTACTTCTTCCCTGGTCTTTTTTTTTCTTAGGTTGTGACATTTTGGTTTCTGTGAAAACAAGGCCTCAACGGATAAAAATATAAAATGTTAAGAAAAAAAATAGGAATCCAAGGAAATCCATCACTATCCTGTAATGTTATCACTTTCCTGTGTACCCATATCCAGACAAGTGATATACAGAAAAATGATAATTTTGATGTTATTCACAAAAAACACAAAAACGTTGTCTTTGAATGACATTTCACTACTTCATTGAATATTTATCCTTGGTGTATTATTTAAAATAATAAAAATTATATATGAAATCTAAATATTGTTTACGTAAATACTTACCATACAAGTGAGAAGTTGTCTGTCCCGAACGCGTCTGCGGTCGATCAGAGCTTCGTTAAGACTATCTGATTGGTTGTTACGCGGAACTATGAACGGCAATGAGCTTACCTAACTACCTACTTTGTCATAGAAATCTATCAACAGCTATCTAAATTCAATTTATAGGTATTCTTGACATGTTTTTAGCTGACAGGAATGTGATACACAATTCTTGTCGCCCCTATTCTATGATTAAAAATCGTCAAAAAATAGGGAGCTACAAAACTATTTTTTAAGTTTTAGTAAAGTTTTACTAATTGTTACTGTGATTAGGTATTGATTGATTTATTTATGTATTTACTTTACGCATTATGTCGGTAGAAAACTTGCGTTTTGGAAAATCGCCCCACAGGAAAGTGACATTTTTGCTCATGTTGAGGCATTTTTCTACAAAAAGATATTTTCGAATCTATCTGAATTTCAGTGCCCATATAAAATCCAATTGCTTTGTTATTCTAGATTTAAAATAAATCAAAAATATTCAAAAACTAATGAGCTATGATTCGAGCCAACCAAAATTCCTTAATTATGAGAACTAGCCATATGTCATGCTTGTCGCAAGGTTAATCAAAGAACATAAATTCACATTTCATGCTCAGTTAATTTCTACACCAGAAAATCACTTAATTCGCTGTACGACTGTACAATCTCAGTAATTCAATTGGTAAATTACAAGCGAATCAAAAGATAAGGATTTCAATTAATTGTTGGAATTCTTAATTAACTGCATTGGGTATTTTTTTCTGAATTTCTCCTTAGGAACAAGATTTTACTTGTGACATCACACTTATTTCACGATCTATTGAGTGATCGACAGGTTGATACCGACGTTGATATGCTCCCTTATGTACTGCCCCTATCTACTCTCCTCTACAAACTCCCTTATGTAAATTCTCTCCTAAATACTCTCTTTTTCTACTCCCCCTCTGTCTTCCCCCAAGTTCTACCTCTATGTATTCTTCTTAACAACATTTTCTTAGATTGACCGAGGTCAAAATGATGGAAAACACCAAAAAATACTATAAATAAAAGCAGCCACCATCCGATACATACATATTTATTGTCAGACAGTCAGTTAGTGGTGAAGAACAGTATGTCTCTGACGCTGCCTCCGGAGGGGAGTTCCAGAGGCGTGAGCGCGACTGCGCCGGCGCTGCCGACTCTGTAGCGTGATGTGCTCTCTGTTCCTTGGATGTATAGGGTAACCTGGTTGGAGAGAAGACAGTTAGATTTAAGTATTCCAGCTGTAACTAGTTCTAGCTGTACATCGAAGGTTTTATGATAATGGTGTGTAGGTAAAACCAGGCTACCAAGTTAACTACAATGATTATTGTAACCTCTAATCTAACAGAAATTGGGAAACAACCGTTTTACCGGATCGTAAGTAAGCTTTGGAGACATGTAGATGATGTAGGTAACACGGAAATCCATATTTGAGAGCAACTAAGGGGTGTAGAAGGCAAGCGCGAATTAAAGGAGCTAATTCGTTGAAGGCAAGCTGTCCTGACTTCAACAATGATTAGAACGAAGACACGCTACGTCAGGGATAAGAGTAGGAGGGCGATGATGATGTATGTTTTACAAAGGCGAGATCCCAGGCTGTAAGTGTGATCACCTGTGGCGGCGGTGCGTGTCTACTGGGCTCGCCGGACAGTGGCACGGAGCGCGGCTCCCGGCGCCGCCGCTTCGAAGGCCGGCGTGGTCCCTCGTGCCGCTTACGTGCGCCCGAACCGCCCGAAGCACCAGTTGTTCCGGACTCTGCACCCCACTAGATTGGCTATACTTCCCCTTTACGATAAATGCTACCCTAATGTGCTAGACTGAAGGGCCTGCTAGCTAACGGAGCCGGGAAACTTCATGATGGCCGAAAGTGCAAGAAGTTTTTGGCTGCAGCGTGAACACTCTTCTTCGAATGATAGGATGTTGACAATGTTAGTTACATCCTTTTAAGGAATGAATTGCCAATTATTCTAAGTGCACCCATATTTAAATTTTTCCACAAAAATGGTACTTAAGTCTTTCATAACTTTTAACGTAACTGGTTCTAAACTTTAAAGACCCAAAAACACCAATTAGCAATATACAAACCATCATTATCATGTGTCTCGGGCGGCGGGAGGGGGGTTGGCAGAGGCGCGGCGCGGGACAGTGCTGCCTGTTTGCTGTCCACCAGACGGACCAGGCACTCCAACGCTGCTTGTTTGTTCTACGCAATAGTGGTCATTTTCAGCAAGCTAAACGCCTTAAATGCCTATGCAATAATGCTTTGCAAGACGGTGCAAAAATGCATTTTCTCTCGCCACTCTCGAAAGGAAATCTACTCAAAACTTAGCTAGGTCTTCAGACTGGTCTGTTGATCAAAACTTCCAACTGTTTGTAACTTGGATTAGGGAGAATTCTAAAGCTCACTGCGTCTTGTTCTTAACAATTCTTCAACTATTTTAGCTTTGGTGCCGTACATAATCATGCCAAATTCTGTTAAAATATTTGTCATTCAAGCCTCAATTTTCCTAATAGTAGCAGAACATTACTTGACACTGTTAGTGTTTTTGAGAAGGCACAAAAGGTCCAACGTAACTAACCTTTATTTCATCAAGCAGAGGCTCAAAGGCCGCTGGGTCGGTGGAGTCCTTGAGCGCCTCCCAGCTCTTGAAGAGTTTCCTGTCGGACAGGCGCACCGTGCTCTCTAGCTCCCGCACCTCTGCGATATGTAGCTCACTTAACTTTGGAAGGATGGTGAACTATGGCCTGTTATGGGCTGGCTGGGCCAAGTTATCGGAACACAACCAATGATGGTGATGGGTTCGAATAGAAGTCCTCCCAAACTTGGTAGGTTGTGCCCAAACTCACCACGCTGTGCTAGCGTATTGGTGTAAAAGCAGTACGTATAATATAATAGGATAGGATCGCTACAATAATTTAATATCTCATGTCGTGCTGTGGCCAAATAATTGTACCTTATCCCAAAAGCAAAAACCTTATTAAGACTATTAAATGTTATCATTATCAAGGTGATCTTCAGTCTATCATTGAAATTGATGGCCTATACCTAAGCTTGTCTACATAGTTCACCGTGTAAACTAACCAGATTCCCTCAAACTGGCGAGATGCGACACGAGATGCTTCTTGTGCGCGCGCACAGCTCGACGCTGCGCCCGCGCGCGCGCCACCACCTCGCGCGCGTTGCGGGCTTCTGCTGCCAGAGCGGCCACCTCGCGCGCTTCTTGTTCTAGTCGGCGTTCCAGTTCACTGGGATTTGAAGGACAAGGTAAGATCGGTCTATTATTGCGGAATTGTTTGAAAGAGTTACCGTGGCCCCGGTACACAAATGACTTCAGGAAGACCATAGTGGATTTTAGTCAATAAAATCATCGCTAAACCCGCAGCAGAAGGGGTCATTTCAAGTCATTTGATGATATCCCATAGTAAAAGGTGCAATAAATAAATCTTTATCTTTGTCAGTCTGCTAAGAGATGATTTTTAATTTGTGATGTGAATATCACAGCCTTACTAACGCCTGTACCTCATGTAGCACCTAGCTAGTTAATTTTCTTAATGTAAGTATTCCCCACGAAAGACATTACATGTGATGTGGGAAGTTTTATATAAGCTTATTCACCTTGGGTATTCTCCAGTGACTTTAGCGTATGACTGTATATTTCTTATCACTTCAACCAAGTGATGCAATTGATCACAGAACTCAGGCAGCTGTTCTGGTGTTAAATATTGTCCGCCATATCTGTAAAGGAAAAGCAGAATGTGACGAATCTATCTTATGATCTGCTATAGTTAGGTAAAATAATTACTGTCAAGTTTTCTAAAAGGTTACCTATCTCTTTATCGCTTTAAAGTCTGGATCTGACGGAAAATCCGTTTCTCATCGTTGGTCTCACGAGGCAAATTCGAATTCTAGTGATTTTCGCAAATTATTTTTGGCCTATCTTAAGATATTTATCACTGACTGAACTCCCAAAGAGTCCCAATACTTCACATTTCACAAGTCCTACCTCAAATCAATGTTAGCACCGAACTGGTCATCATCGATAGCTGATGAGGCGTTCTGTGAGGGTTGGCAGCAGACCTGCGGCTCCTCGGCCAGGTCTTCGTCCTCATTGGTGGTGCTGCAGCCTGTACTCTCGCTCATGCTGGACACGTGAAGGGCTTCGTTAGTCGACGGCTTTATATTAAAGTAAAAAACGCTGTTGGATCCGCCGCGTGCCGACGAAGCGTAGTGCTGAACCTCTTTGGAGTCGTTGCTGCGGATGTGCGCTTAACGTTAACATTTGGATAGACGAAGAGATGTCTCATCATTATTTTAAGTAAGTAACTATGCAGTATCTACTGTGTAGAATTGTATGTAGTAAAGCCTCGTTTTGATAAAGCAGTGAGAAGTTAAAAATTAAGTGGTAGGCACCATTGTTTTGAGCAGATATTTGCTAGAGCCTCGGGCTAGTAAGTGGGAAAGCAGCTACCATAGTCGTCTGCAAGAATTCCTAATGAACTCGAGCACATGTCACTGATTTTTTACCAAGATAATGTGAAGGAGGCAGTACTTACACGGTAGAAGTGAGTGAGTATCGTTTGTCCAGAGTATACTTGTGGTGGTCACCTCGCAGTTTCCCGAGCAATCTGCTGAGCAGCCGCGATTGTCGCCCCCCGCCCTCCATGCCGCGCCTTCGGGCCCGAGTGTTACACTGCCACTACAACTCACACGTATACAATAAGATCTCACTATGGTACCTACTTTAGGCACTTTCTTAGGGTCCACTCGTATTTGCAAACAGGCGCGAATTAAATGTCTTATTGCTCAACAAGTTTCGAGCCAGACGACAGACCCAGAGTAGTGAAACATCCAAAAGAATTAACGCAAGTAATTTGGTACTGTGGGCATGCATGTCTGTGTTATAGATACAGGCAGGCAATATACATACACTATCTTGATAATTATTTTAGGCAGAGGAAAGAAATCCGTAAGATTTTTTAGTAAGTACTTCAAACCCTTAGGCACAACTACCAGTTTTTTTTTTTGCTTAAAATTACTTACATATTGGATCGTTATGCAGTTTGAAAATATAGAAGTTTTAAATGTATGTTATTGGTTGCAGAATATGCCATGTTTCGAAATATTATTTCATATTTTATTTATAAAATGTTAACATTTTGACTGGTGCATGTTGTCTGACGGCGAAGCGCCCATTGTTATTTTATTTTTAAATCGTAAGACAAAGGATGATTCAACCATAGATACATAAATACGAAATAGGTTTTGATACTTAAACATTTCATGAAGTACCTATCATGTAGGTACATCTTCTTGACCTTTTCCCAATTTTACTTGGAGTTGGTTGGTCTCCGACCGTGTCGTCTCTTCTTATCTCCTGTATCTGACAACTTAACCTGGGGCCCGATTCTCCTAAGTTAATAAAGTCAAAATTGAATAGAAATCAAATCGCAATATGATCGCAATAGCAGTTTAAACCATATCGGGCATTCTGCTACTAATGTAAGACCAATCGTATTCCATCGACATTCGATTGGTCTGCTATTCGGAATGCCATATACGCTTCAAACGTAATCGAGTCGTGATTGGATCGCAGTCGAATGTGAATCGACATACGATTAAGTAAAATTAGTAGAATCGGGCCCCTGAACTTTCATGATGTGTATTGCTCCTAGGTCACTGACCTCTATATTTACCACGTGTGTAAATATAGAGGTCAGTGTCCTAGGTGTACCTACTATGGCCTGTGGATAGGTCAATAAGCATGTTACCAATATCAGCTTATTGTAGTCTCTCTGGAATAATACACAGATATGCCTATTTTCTGTGTCTATAAAAGCACTCAACTATCAACTAACACCCTGGAGTACTAAAGGTTGAAGGATGTTGCTAGATTTTAATAATGCATATCGTCAGATGAACATATTGACTGATCAAAGTATTTAGAAAATTAAATATCAAACTGATGGATGTGTATCACTTATTAAAAATCTAAAGAATATTTCTATATAATTCCAGTTTGTGTTAGGTAAATGTCGGGTTTTATATCTAAGCAAAAATAAAACATCTGAATGTGTTTTTCACATTTTGTAATTCATATAAAAATACAATTATCATTATCAATATTATACATAATCGCATTTGCCAGCGAAGGCATACCATAGTTATTTTGTAATAAAAACCACAATATTTGCAAAACATGAAATGCTAAATTGAGACAAATTTTAAGTACAACATCAACACGAAATAGGCACAGATCAGTCTGTTATAAAAAGTATCAAAATCATCGAAACGCTAACGTACAATCGATACATATCAATTTCAAGCCTTACACGATAATAATCTCTAAACAGCTAGACATCGAGTCGAAGTTTGAATAAAAAATTTAAATAGTTCAAAGTGTTAAATTACTTTGGCCTTGAAGGAAATCTTAACCAAATTGTGACCTTTCGATTCCTAATGGAGAGTTTGGCGAGCAATCGCTTAGTTTTGACACGGAAGCTGGGTATATGTATTGTAACACTAAAATATACGAAAAATAATTTCCTAACTATATAGGTAAATAATACTAGTATTGAAAAGTGTTCCTGTTCAGTAAATATTAAAGATTTCCTTTCTGCGAGGATTGTAAAAGAACCATCGTTATATTATCAAGCAAACATTCAGACGCCCGACAGGGGACCAGGCAGCGATCACATGTTCAACGAAACGATCTATAACCAACGCAACTTTAGAAAAAAAACAAAGGCACAGCATACCCTAAATAAACCTAACGAAGCGTTTACACCGGACTATTATGTCTTTCTGCATGGATGAGCCCAATTTGGTTACAATTTGGCTTTAGACTTGTATATGTCGCCGATTGTAAACACCGTTACATTATAATCTGTCTCGCGATTGTAAACTGTCAAAATATTGTGAACCGCATCAGATTTTTTACAATTTATGGAATTATTATACGTAAAATTATAAACAATGATGCGGTTTACAATATTTCGACCGTTTACTTACCATAACTAACGGTATTTACAATCTTACGGCGACATATATCAAAATTTATATCCTAGAGTAGGACTTTACGATTAAAATGCTGAAGTTCGAACACCACTAATGTCATCCCTAAATCCCTAAAATCCGATTATAAAATGTGCAGATGAGCGTCCAATGTAAACGAACGGAACTGGTCCCACCGGGAATCTTCAGCGCGACGAAACTAAGCTTGCGAGAGTGGCCTTACCACAGGCCTGACGAGAAGCCGCCGGGCGGCACGCGCACGCGCTTCGGGGGCTCCGCCGCCTTGGGCTCGGGCGCCGCCGCCGGCGCGGCCGCCGCCACCGGCGCAGGCGCGGGCGCGGGTGCCGCCTCCGGAGGGCTCTTCTGCCCGTTCTGGCTGGGAGCCTCTGTGCCGTTAGCTGGCCTTGGCTCTTCTTGGCCTGAAATTACAAATTGATATTTAGAAAAAACTCTCGTTGGAGAATATTGCCGCTTCTCGCGTCAAGAGATTGTATATAATGCTATTACTGAACAAAGATCACATGAGCTGTGACTCATCCAATTATCTTAATTATTAATTAAATACACTGCGACTGCAATAAATAATCTTAATGATTATTTATTATGTATCATACATATTTCATTGAAACACAATAATTTATTACAAGCACTGACAGATGAAAGTGTTATAAACATGAATAGAAATTCTCACGTACATTTACATATTTTACAATACTCTTTCTATGTTTTTTTTTTTTGTCATATGTTTATGCAGGAAGGAAAAGCATGAAGTATTCCAGACCCTTCTAACAAATCTGTACTCACCAATAGTGGATCCGATAGTTGAGGCCGGTGGACCACGGCGGGTGATCTGCTGCGGCTCGGGCTCCCCTCCGAAGATGTCAGTGTGTCCGCCACCAGGGGGGCGGAGCACCCGGCTGGACAGCCGCGTGTTGTCGTTCAGACCAACGTTGAATGATGTGGACGTCATCCTTGCACTGGAAAATAGGAAAAGACATGGTCAGTTCGTGACAAACATGTGGATCATTGTAACTTTACCCATTTCTGGTTAAAACAACTTCAAGGATAACTGAAATCAGGCACTTTTGTGGTAAAAAATAAGTCGTGCACTGTATGTAGAACAAAGCGAGGAAACATGATTCATTGCGGTTGTTCGTAAGTAAATACACACAAAAAGGACTTTGTACCCGTGCCCCAACTCCAAGAGATGCAAAATACATATTACAATTTCACTTTCATTTTTCACCCACTGACATAGCTCGCATTTCGCGTGGGAAGACAATAATACGTGTCATTATTTTCTCAGGCCACTTTAGGCTGTTTTTATGAGACGCCGTATTTAGGGTTAATTTATTTTAACAAGGCTTTGGATAACAATGGGCTTTCTCTTTGGGCTAAAGAAATTAAATATCGTACGCAATATAAAAATATTTTGGCACCGCTCTTATAAATATTTAGCATACTACCTACTTAGTATGTGTCGTACGCATTTGGAACGTTCCGGAATAACTAAGATCCTTTAACCGTCCTTGACCCAATGTTGAAAGATTCCTTTACAAACTATTGATTCTAGACGAGCATATTACATCACAACATATTTTTGGAGTTAAGTAGAGAGCTATTTTTTGGAAATATAACTTTTATTACATGAAAATGTCAAACAAATGGACCGTTTTGGTAACAGTTGATTGATTGATAGGCACGTGTTTGTTCAAAAACTATTTTGTGAATAACTGTTTGGTTTCCGTTTTAGGAGAGCGTAGGTGACAGTTATGTACCGTTTACAAATCATTAATTCTGCTAAAACATAAGTCTAATCATAATAAATTAGATTTAGAGACTTTCAAAAATCTTGATTTAGGAAAACCGTTTAATTATGGTTCAGATAAATATTTATGATGCGCTCTAGTTTTTAAAGGAAAAAACAAAGGAGATTGCCCGTTTTGTAAGGGAAGTTGGGTCCCAGTGAAAAATGTTTGTGCCCTGAAGATTTTTATTTTAACTAATAGGAAAAACATTGCATTTTCATAATCAGAAACCTTTTTTCATTTATTCACCCTGGTTCAAGAGATATCATTATTTTTCTGTTTTAAGAATATAGGTTATAATTAGAAATTGACATGGACTATAGATCACTATGAGCATAGAAATATGTACTGTAAATAGCAGTACCATGGAATTATGTCTCTATTTATGCATAAAGTAATGGAATTGTTATTATGTGTTTCCCGCGGTTACACCCGCGTCCCCGGGAACACCTTTCCATACCCGGATAAATTATAGCCTACCTAATCAAATCTTTCCTCTTTATAATATTAGTATAGACTCATAATTACCGTTATTGATAGTTATTATTATTTTAGTAATAGCAAGGGAAATAAAAAAAAAACAAAACATGAATAAACTATTTATTCTTCATAAAATATTTCGTCCAAAGATTGAGCTGGAGCACTCACATTGTTGAAGCGGCCCCAGCTTAAATACCACAATACTGTCATAGTATGAGCACAACACCCTACCGTACGGTTACCCACTAGACAGTTACAATAGTAAGCAATGATACTTTCTAAAGAATTTGCCCGATCTTCATCTCTACTTATCAACAAATAAGAGTAATATGTTTTATGGCTCACATGGCGGGACTTAATTCTAGTCCTAATTAAATAATTATTTTGACCCAATATTAAGGGCAAATCCTCTTCCAAGACATCATTGCTTACTTCAACATTATAAGTACCATTACTTCTTATGTGCTCCCCATAATAGGATCTAGCCTGTTTTAATTGGTAAGATCCCAATGCAAATCTTCTTAAATCATCTAAAGTTAATCTTGGAAAATGATCTAAATGGGGAGCATTGCTGTCTATGTTTTGGAAAACCGTACGTCTCCTATTGATGTTATCCCTTCGAATAAATTCCCCCAAATAATTACTACTGTTTAATCTCGCCTGAGCAATTTGCACATACTCTGCAGCGTCAGGTCTATCTTCAATTGTTGGGTGGAATTTATTCAAAAGGCACAAACAATTTTAAAATCATCCATAAGGTGTGTTGATGCTCTGTTAAAATATTCTTGTCGAAACAGTTTGTAGTCTCTTTTGATGCGACCATTTACAATTTCAACTACCCATCTACACATAGTCACACACCTAGACTTGTTTGCTTGGTCAGTGGTCAATTGAAATTCACCTTCCAATAATGACTCAGGCATGTATGTTTTATAATTATAGCTTTGGAGTTCAGGGATCACGTCTCTAAATCCCTATCCAATATAAAGACATCCCCTGTCTAAAAATGAGCGCATTGGACCACTTTCATTACGAAATAGATCACTCATGATTGTCGAGTCATTTTTGTTGCTTCATATGGTCCAATGCACTCTAAAATATATCCATCACAACATGTGATTAAAAGGGTTTAACCAAATTATTATATTTGTGTAGACTATATGTCTGTTTCTGATATTTGTAGTTACTACTACTCTGTACATAAACATATGTACCATCACATATGACAATAGCAGGTTTAGAATCTGGAGCCATGCTACTGTCTCCGAATAGACCTTCAGGAATAGTCCTGTTACGTGAGGCCACATTTTGTATATTAGTGTGATTAACTCCCAAATGCATTGGTACAAAATGTTCTTTTAAACATTCCCTAACAATGTTCATTTTTTTCTAATGTAGATCGTGGCAATTGAAAAGAGTTGCCAGTCTTTGGTTGCTGTCCCCTGTCCTAAGTTTAACAAGAAATGTGCTTAATGCAAGGCTAGGATTTCTAACCTTATTATGTAAAGTAGGAAGGCTATTTAATATTTCATTAAACTGCATCTCTGTAAGTCCCAGCCAATAATGGCGTAAATGTGCATCCATTGCTGCAATATTATTAAAATCTAAACTTCTTTGAGAAGCTCTTTCCAGTATGGAAAATATATCATCAACTTGAAAGCTAGTAAAGTCATTTAGGTTGGTAGTCAGTTCATCCCACTGATTGCTATATAAATGGTGATGACAGATTCTAGCATTTAAAGGTATATATATATTGTACTGCAATAACAACAGTTCCTTTATAGTCATAGGTACTAAAAGACGTTCATCATTATCACAGCCTACAAACATACAGTGACGAGAAGCTGCAGCAACTCGTTTATACTTTTGTGAGTTAATCTTAGATTGAACTCGTAATGCTTGTTGTGGTTGAGATGTTGGAGCTGGCATTGGAGGTGGTTCAGGTATCTCGGGTCTTCTAATGAAGATAGAGCTGCATCCATGACCCTTGCAGGTCTGTTTGAATCTTGAACCTCCAAACGTCTCGTCTCCGAGTTGCTGCTAACCAGCAAGGAATGCACACTTTTTGTAAATGTGGAACCTAAAATGAAATAGTTGGTATTAGTGAATATCAGAATAGGTACCAAACCCTATATTGTTATTGTGCAAGCATATGAATAAAAATAGCATCAATTAGAAATAAACTATGCAGCATTTTTCTGAAACATTATTTAGAAAATGTTAAACACAATTGCAGGGTATGAGATCTCAGGTTCAGTTCCAGGATTGGGTTTCTGGGTATTTCCATTAAGATTTCATGAGTAGTAACCAGAAGAGCCTGGAATACTGGGTTTGTGCCTGGTTGATTGCATGGTCTCACCGTTATTACTTAGAACATAACTGACAAAATGTATTGTGTACTGTTAGGTACACCTCTGCCTAATCGTCGTCACGCTTGTGATTGGGGATTATAGGCGTGATGATACAGAATGTTATTAAATAATACTCACCAGATGTGCTAAAGTCCATCTTAAAATCATGCTACGTTGTGGACAGTCTAACTCAACTCTGTGGGTTCTCCGACTTGCAACAGAGATACCACATCCATAACAAACATTTAAGTGACCATATGCAGGTGATATATCCTCGTGGGATCCAGTTATATTTGACAATATCCTTTCTTGCAACAGCAAATAACATTCAATACATAGGATATCATCTGACGTTACCTGGAAAAGATTATATTCTATACTATTCTATATTTATAACTGCTTAAACTTGTAAATACATAAACTCTCATAAAGAACTAAGTTTACAGTGCTAAGTTTACTCTAATCAAATGTTATTTTGAGTTTGCATAATGCATTTAACCACTATATTTATATTGTCCACAATAATTATTATTGTTTATGCACACGATAACTTACAGGTGTAGGCGTTGTCCAAGTTCGTAGAAGAACTGTCATTTGCTCGTTCAACTCCTCAACTGTATACCGGCGTAAATTAGACGCTAGTAAAGGGAACAGTTAATACAGCGTCGGTAAGACAGGCGGTGTGCCCGACTTCTGGCTGGGGTAGACATAGTTCTGACAAAACAGTTCGGGAGTTCAATATCACACAAGGATTTCACTAAGAGTCAAATTGTTCTCCAAGAATAGCACTTTATCTCACAAAGAACAGCACAAACAAGAGTCAAGCACTTAGAGTCAATATCTCACAAAGAGGAGTCAATTATCTCACAAAACATAAAGTAAGTACGCGAGGAACTTATTAGCTCAACTCGGTGGTAGCAGAAAGGCACGTATCGTAAATAATAACTAAGTAAATACGGAATTCAAAACTCAACGTATTATACAAAGCAATCACGAACACACAACGAACGAACGTCAAAGTGATGTGACATGCGCAAGTAAATGTTGCCAGAGCAATTATATTTAATCATTAATAAATCGATTTAAGTTTTTAAATTACGTAAGGCTTTTATTTTAATTTAAAATCGCTCTTATCTTATCTATCTTATCTTATCTGTTCAACAATATAGACTTATCATGAATATAGTTAGAATAATAATTAAAAATAATTGTATTTTTTTATTTTTAATAACTGTTTTGTTTTGATATCGATTACTCTATTGATTAAAATACGTAATTTTCAATAGTTATTTGATATCTGGCAACTTTTTTTTGTTTACCAATCAAACGGATGTCGACGTAATGTTTAACTATTAATTAATTTTAACTTTATTCCCAGGGTGAAAGAAATTGTATAAAAAATAATTTGGAAACAAAAAAATAAACAATATTTTTAGGTTATTATTCCATTCAGGCACACGATACCACAAAAGGGACCTGCCCCGTGGCAATCTCCTTTTACGGAATTTCAATATTATAATTGGAATTAGCTAAATAATCGAGGACAATGTCATTAATCCATATCCAAGTTTGAATGCAATCAAAAATAGTTATTTGCGAAAATAACAGTTCAAAGTCACCTGGCAAACACAAGCATGCAACAAGCATAATGAAACGCGTGCTTTTATACCTACCCTTCTAGAATAAAATTCAATACCTATCTTATACAATTTTTGGTACTATAGGTGATAATTAAGTATGCAGTACAGCGTCATTCACAGCTTAATCATTTACGATAATACATCGTAATGTTATGACGTTTATTTCCTGGCGATTTGATAATCTCTATCTATAGACGGCTTGTCTCATTTAATAATATCTCTACGTAAAAGGATATTTCAGTACAACGCGATAGGAATTATAAACAGTCATTGTTTATGTAGTTTAATCATATCGACTGTGAGTAATCAATTAAAATTCAGATAGAAAGCTCATTAATATACCGATTCAATTAATTCATATGGTACATCCTTATAGGTTAAACAATGCAATGGCGCAGTTTATAATGTGCGTCAATCGTTTTTGCGATATACCTATTGAATTGATGACAACTTTTTATATGAACGTAGAATATTGTTTTAACTTCACTGAATTTTTTGGACGAAAACTATGGCATGATTTGATGAACTCCTCTAGATTCAGAAAAATCTCCAATGGCCTGAATGCGTCAATGTGGCTTATAGACGGATGAGCTCAAACAATTTGCAAGATTCTTTAAATCGATTTCCAACACTAAAGGAGGTTCTAGTAGCATCATTTCAATTCTTCAGAAGAAACTAATAAAACTCAGCAATAAATAGCAACCAATCAATTGTTTCCGTAACAAATCAAGGCACAATTAATTACTGCATCATCTCAAGCCAGTCACTGGAGCATTTTAATTTAACGACCTCTATCATTGTCTAGAAAAACAATACTTTGTCATAAATTACCTGTCTAATGGCAGAGACATACTTCCAAAGGTAATTTTTATACAATTTTCATGTGAATGTGACCTAGGAATTAGGGTTACATGCTCTAAATGACTCTTAAATTGTTGTGACCTGGTTAGCTGTTTTGGACAAACATCCCTTGGTAAATTATGGGGTTAAAGCTTTGAGGTCGAGCTAGATATTTAGTCGGTAATTGAACTGCCTGAATACTGTATTTTGTGATAAATGGAAATTAATGCTTTGTGCCCCCGTAATGGATAGAACTATCGGAAAGGGACCCGTCATGCACCTATTTTGGGTAGCTTAACTCATTTAATCGATCACTTAGAAAAGAGGAGTTACATTAAAAAAAATATATCCACATTATATATTCAAAAGAGCTGAACAACCCTGCAAACATTCCAATTTGAATGTGACATTGAAACAAGTCGGGAATGGATGTAAATCAGCGGCGCGGCAAATGACATGTAAATGTGCATTAAAACCGCTGAACATATCAGCATATTCATCACTTGTTTCTTCTACTTGTTTACCAAGTACCTACACAAACTGTACCCATGTTTATACCTTAACTTGGAAGATATCTTATCTTACAGTTCATTTACAAATAACTTAGCAATTCTAAGAAGGCTTGTGAATCCTCGTGCATTAGTATTAGTTTGGCCAGATATTGTTGAGGAGCTCCTCTCTGGCATACAGCTTTCTCAAAAACGATCAAACTTTTGTTTTGTTCATTTCAAAACAGTTTAACTGGTAACGATCCACATTATTGACAAAACTTTTATTCCGCTCACTTTCCGACCCTTCAATAAAGGGTCTATTGTTTAAACTGCAACTGATATCTCATTATCTTATCTATATTCTTCGATAGGGGAAGGGGGAACGCCCTATCTGTACATTTTAGTTACATTGTTATGGAACGTTAACTTTTTTCATGGAAATTCTAATCAGTTTCATGAAAGGCAAGAATATAACTAACATCAACAAAAATTCAGAACACACGATATACATTGTGACTAAATTAAACACAAAGAGGAAATATACTTGTCAGTCAAAGGGCGTAAACAAAGAAGCACTGTACTAAAATATGGAGACGTGTACAGAACACTGTTCAGACTGATAATCCGGGTTTAGTGACCTGACACCGTAAACGCTGACAGTCTCTCACTTTTAACAGTAAAATGCCCATTGATTAATGTTAGCAGTATTCTTGCAAGATCATGAACGGATAATGTATAAATGTCGAAAAATGTTATACTGAAGTTACTTTATTAGATGTCTTTTCAGAATCCACAAAGCTACCTTCCCTGTTGGAAAGGTGCCAATTCGGCCAAACTGAAAACTGGAAGTTAGCAATCTTAAATGTCTACTAAAAGTCCAAAGGGGAATTCCAATATGTACGCTGAATGTTTTATAAGCAAGATAGAGTTCGCAAAAATAGCTAATGATTAACCACTTACCTAATTGTGGTTTCGCTCAACTGAATAAAAACTTCAATTCGAATTTGTGTTGAAATTACCAACTATCTCACGTAGGACTGAAAAAACTGACACCTCCTCACTCCAATAAATACGAAAATACAATAAAGTATTAAAACTACTGTCCGTTGAACTGCTTTATCGAAATCAAGATAAACTATGAATAATCAGTGAGTCCATTAAACTAGTATTTGTTTCAGTAGATATGAATCAGCCTAAAAAAAATCAAAGCTGTCGATTTATTTGATCTTGTTCCGCAGAGTTGATGGGAATTTTTTACTGTTTTTTCTGAACACTCCGAGACATAATGTAGTGGATCATAGAGGGGTCAAGGGGCACAAAGGGGCCATACGGACTTTAGTTGAGAAGTCCCATAAGGTACAAAGAAGACTTTTTCATAATAAGTCTGTAGGGAATGCTTTAAAGGCTAAGTATTTCTCAACAAACACTCCACCTGCAGGTATGGCATTTATTTTAAGAAAGGCTGAGATTAGTTAGGAATGTTGTTGTCAATTGAGATCCGGCTAGACCGGCTTCACGGCTTAGCGAATGATAATGTTGATTGTAGATGTGCCTGCCCATCTCATTTGCAAACAACAATATTGGTTGCTGCGCGAACGCAAGATTCTCTCAGTTATGAGGAGCCTTTTAAGTGTTTCCATCAGCGAAATACACTACAAAGTGGATGAGATTGGGGAATGAGCGTGATAAATGTTCGATACAAAGATCTTGTATAAACCAGTGCAGTTCAAATCTAATTTGAGGTAAATTGTCAGACTTGAGCAACTAGATAAGTGATTATCAATGAGTAAGCTACACTTATATTTAAAAGATTTTCAGCAAATGCGTCACTAAATTCGTTACAGTTGTTAATTTTGATTCACGACTGACGAATAGCAGCCGTACTGTGACTAACTTACAGTTTCTCGGTAATGTTATCAAAATAATACTGTTACTTGTGAAGTGATTAATGTTTTTATGCTATCTACGAAGATGATTGCTGCAAAATAAGCTGTCGGAAATGACTACATTTGCCACTTTCCAGTGACATTTTATGGAAGAAATAATAAATATGGATATTTTTAAATTGCATTAGAAAATACAATATTTACAGTAACTTACTAACATTAATATTATATATTGATTTTATAGTTTCACGTTTTTCATCACGAGGTTACTATCGGTACTCACTCACGGGTGGATTAACAACAACTAACATATAGGTAATATTGCTACATTATTAACAAACAATATGAATACAAGTTCCAAGCAAAACCGCATGCTATCTCATACAGCATTGAACATAAGGTTAAAACGATATGGCTGGCAGATGGCGCCGAGTCGACAGTTGTTTTTCGCAAAAACAATTATTTTTGCACAAACATGGCTGCCAAATTAAATAATAACAGACTTCGGAGCTAGTTTGGGGTAGCAGAAGTTAAATTACGACTGTCGTAAGTAATGTAGAGGTTTAATTAACTTTAGAAACTATGCGTCACACATAAGTAGAACGGTATAATTTGAAAGAATACATATGAAATTGACGTGCAATTTCTACCTATCCTTAAAATGGGCATCTTTGTTTTTAGAGAAATTGTGAAAGACATACATTAGTCCAAAAATTCTAAACAACCAATAATTTGAATCTGAAAACAAGAGCTCTTCAATACATATTTGTACAAGATTTTGACAAACTACACACAATAACGAAATCAGGCAAAAAGCAAGACAAAGACAACACACTACCCAAACCATGCAAAAAACAATTTCCAGAACAGGTACCTGTAGAAATGTAGACAAAACAGAATGTCGTGCGCTTACCTAGCGTGTTGACATGATAACCAAAAACTTTATAAAAATAGTGAATAATGTGTGAGCGTGCGACGCACCTATTATCCGTCATGCTTTCCTAGTACCAAACTATTTCATTTACCACCCCGTGATTAAAAACCGATATAGGTACAACCCCATGCAATTTTATCGGTTTTTATGATAATTACTCACCATAAAAATGAATGACTTTAGTTTACTTGTCAGAAATATAAATAAATCTCTGTCATTTCCGTGAGAGAAATAAATGATGTAAAAATAAAACATGATTAAGGCACTAAATACCTACTGAAGTTTTTGTGGTAATCAGTAACTAGTTACATTCGGTTTAAAAAGAAACCTAAATCTACAAACGTCACAATACCGCACCCAATCTGCAGACTTGTGCAAGTCTAGTTTACCGCAGTTTCCAATGACCATTTTTTGCTTTTCTACAAGAAATCATCTACAGATTGATACAAAGCAAAATACTTTCTAATCTTTTCAGAAAATCAAACAATGGTTACTGAAAACGACCGTCACATAACAAATGTAATTAACACGCGATTTGCAAACGTGAGTATAAAATCTCTCAGCTAAAACACGTTTGCCAACCGTGCGTCTAACACTTGTCATCTGAACCAGGACTAAAACAAATAGGCTGCAAATTACCGTTTCAACTTGATATTGCTCTTATTTGGATCTACGTAAGAAAGAGCACTACCAAATCAAAACTTCTAAGGTAGATTCACATGTGACAAACCGCCATGCTGCACACATCTGTCACCGCGTGGATTGGCGCCAACTCGCGGCGGCCATCACGCGACCAACGCAATCGCGTGACATCGCGTGTTGTCAATGTGCTTCCGCCCTTACCTCATTGCAATAACACGGCAACAAAACAATTTATTCAGCTAAGGGATAATATTAAACTTACCAATTCTCTAAAGCCTCTCGATTGGCAGCCATCCTACCAGTCAGTCTAGCAGAGTGGACGAGATATTGAGATGTCTTTACGTAATGTGTGAGTTCTTTTAACACTGTAACGAAAAAGCGATGCATTCATGGAAATAGAAAAATGTTATACATGCTGGTTAGTTCATGTTTAGTCAAAGATAATTCACACAGAACATAAAAATTTAAAACATTAAAAAGCATTTACAAATAGTAGTACTACTTCCGAGATTATTTTATTTCTAGATTCTAGATACTTTGCGTCTATGGCGTTCAAGTAAAATCAATTTGGAATATCCATTCAAAGAGCAATAAATCCATCAGGCAGTGTTGAAACCCAATGTACCGTCATTACATTACCTGTCTAGGGGCCGGGGGCACCGGGGGCTTCAACCTAGACGCAAAGACAATACGAACGTAGGTTTACCCGATGATTCACTCAATACCCAGCCGTTTTAGGGTGCGGACACACTGGCTAGGGCGCGTCGAGTGAGCGAGCAAGCACACGTGGTGCATATTAATTTCATTTGTATTACGCATGTTCTAGAGTCGCACTAGATCTTTAATTGTAGTCGAGTTTTACCGATAATGAATTTGCTTTTGATAACAGATGATGCAAGCATAAAGACAGTAACTTATGATGGCCACAGAATTTCTCCAAGAACTGTACGCGAAATTCAAATTACCAATCCTCGTCTTAGTTCGCACCCTAAGTCATAAAACTATTCATTACCTAAGCTACGCCTGCTGAGTACTTAGTAAGGACTACAACCGGTCATTCGATCTAGGAAGCCAGCCGGAAGGTATGGCTACATTACGATCGATAATATAAATGTTTGAGTCACGGCACAGGAGCGTGAGTTTGTTATTATTGGGTGAAACGATACGCGATGAGAATCCTAATCAAGCTAGAAAATCAAAGTAACAATGGTCCCTTTATGCTGCAGAGGTTCGATTTTAAAATTCTTCATTTCCTATCAATTCATTTTCAATGTCTGTTGCGAATTGCCATCATTATTTTACATAGCGTTTGGATACTATTACTATATCCTATCTAAAAGTTCTAGAGGCTATACAACAAGCGTCAGACATCCATATTGAGCAGCATGGCAACAAGTCCGTATGTAAACCACTTATAAACTTGTACATTAAACAAGCTAAGTGCGTAGAGGGCGTACGAGATAACTGCGCAGATCGCATTAAATACTCCTTTGATGGCGCAGACGCAGACAAACGCGACGAATTTAAATAAATGAATTTAGACCTTATAGGGAAGGTCGGCTGGGCAAAATTGGGGCGTTGTAGTGACCAATAAGCGAAACGGTTCGCCGATAAACCTCGAGTGCCTCATAATTTGGGTTTTATTGCTCCTTGGGCATGTTTCGTCGGCTTTAGTCGCCCACGTTCGCCCAGTTGAATTTAGGGCTCTAGCTATACCGGCTTTTTGGTGTCAAACCAATTCTACCTGAGGTCAACCTAAAATCAATACTATCCTGACTGGCGCCAAGTTTCCTGTGCTATCTCTATCTCCCCGCGCAGCCTCAACGTTCTTGTTATGGCGGCCTATAATCATGTATCCAGTCTATACAAGGAATACTGTTTGCCATTAATCTATCACAAACAACATGAACTATAAACGTGACCGTAACCGCTAATCGGATTAACCTACGTCCGCCAATTATATCTGCTAGAAGGTTTGTGTATTATCAGCATTACAAAAATAGGGATTCCCGGAATTCGAACCGAAACTTCACCTTCACATAAAATTCTTAGAAAGAACTAGTACTTATTCCGGCCTTCGAATGGCTAGTGTACCGCATTTCTATTTTTGAATGGTCTACTCTATAACTAATTATGGATTAATAAATAATCAGCCGTGAGTACAAGAGTATCTGTTGGTTATCGAGGCAGCTTGTAATGAAGCGAGGGTAACCCGGTTACCTAACGAACCTCGGAAGCATTGCTGTCTACTTGTTCCTAGTCAAGTGAAACTACATTTCATCACGTTTACAAATTCTACAGATTTGTGCATAACTAACGACGACCGAGCGATATTTCTGATCTAGTTCATTATCTAAAGTGAATGTCTGTTTTTGGAATGATTTGGAAGTGAATACTTGAAACTTTGATAGGTACTATTTTTGTTCCGGCAATAACGATCTTTGACAAAATGGTATTAAAACGCCGACCACCGATGAATCCAAATTTGGCAGGAGGATGATGGGCTTATAAAATGATGATGATACTTGACCAATGAATGTACCATTGATGAATGTTGCTTTCAAACCTTCTAACCACTAAAACCACCAAAGCAACAGGAATAGAATGATAGAGAGAGAAGGAGAAGAAATGGAAGAAGCAGAAGACCAGCACCCAAACTTACTAACTAAAAGTTCTGTAAATCAAATACGAAATCCAAAATGTAATCAGAAAATATGAGCTGTTACAGCTCAACTGCTACAATAGCCTACTGTTGCCCAACGAAGCCTTGGATAGTCTGTAATGAAATTTTTACATAACTTCCTAATGAAAAAAGTAACTTTATCCTTTATCTTAATAAGAAATATTGAGCTAAGAGATATTTTCCTGTACAAAATAAAGGTCTTGTTTGTGCCAAAACATTTTTCGCTGAGTAGAAAACAGGAATTGGCAGCTTCAGAGGTAAGACTTCAGATAAAACTAAAGAAAACGCGAGATAAAATACTAATCATCTAGCGCTGAGAAATCTAAGAGAAACTTAGAATCCATACGTACGCGATAAGCCAACCTTTCACTATTGCTGATTGACAATCAACGTTGTATCTCTGGTTTCTCATCACAAGGGAATATAGGTGATAACGAGAATAATAATTAGCTGTTTGACTAGCCAGCAAGAAAGTCTTGTCTTTCTTTGGCATTCTTCACTGTTCCAGAGAAAAGCATTATTTAATTCGTCCTCAAATGGGTACCAACCAAACCCGAACCGAAACCTAAGCCGAAATTTCGCTTCAGGGATTCAAGCAGGATTTCCTACTTGCCAACAAAATCTCTAGGTAGACTGGGAGAAAACGCCTAAGGCGTTAAGTCCGCCATTGTACTGTTTGTGCAAAAAGTATATAAATAAAAATAAATAAATAAAATCTCGAGCAGTGCCTTCAAGCAAAACGTGTCTTGGCAATACGCCACCAAACACAAGATTAAGTAGTTTATCTAATTAGTCCTAACTTATTTATGATTGCCGAAATAGCCGTTCAGCGTCTTTGTTCAATACAGTTACCTGTTACGAATGAGGGCAAATCTAATTACCAATCGATAATCACGAAAGAACAAAAACTCGTAAACGAAGGTTCATTAGATCGGAATGTTGATGCACGCACCGAGGAAGTAGGTGCCAATATATAGTCCTCCTTATCGATTTCGATAACGGCGACCCATGGCAAATTCACCTCCTAGCGTGAGCCCTGATGTGACTGGCTAAACCGAGCTTTGATTTGAAGACTCGGTCGCAAGCGCTGCAGTACAACTGACCCGCAGCATTGAGAGTGTAGGTGTACGAAGGCTTAGGTCTCTCTTTTTGTAATTGGCGCTTTTCGTCTAGAGCCTCGAGTCTTTTTGCTTCGAATAGCTTGACATTTTGGTAGATGTTTTTGCGCCAAGATGACCTATTTGAAGCAAGCCTCTCCCAATCATTAGGGTCAATACCGCAAGCCTTCAGATGTCTTTTGAACACGTCCTTGTAGCGTAGATATTGTCCTCCTCGCTTCCGTTTACCTTCAGCCATCTCTGAGTAAAAGACCGCTTTAGGTAGACGGTGGTTGTCCATTCGAAGGACGTGTCCACACCACCTGAGTTGTCGCTGCATTAGCAACGCCTCCATTCCATACATATTGGACCGACGGAGCACCTCTGTGTTGGGGATGCGATCCTGCCACTTAATTCTAAGGATGGACCTCAGACACCTGAGATGGAATGTGTCGAGTTTTTTAATATCTGACTTGTACAGGCACCAAGTTTCTGCGCCATACATAAGCACAGGCA
The DNA here is from genome assembly GCF_030705265.1 of Helicoverpa armigera. NCBI lineage: Eukaryota > Metazoa > Arthropoda > Insecta > Lepidoptera > Noctuidae > Helicoverpa > Helicoverpa armigera. Next base: position 9,963,332 of record NC_087142.1, on the reverse strand, counting down.
TGTACATGGACGTACATGCAAATATGAAGCAGTGACGGAGCACGAACCTCCAGGAATGGTGCGGTCGTCCTTTGTGGTGGACAAGATATAAGGCCTCTGTGCAATCGGAAATATTATACTGATTAAATATGAGATTTGATACTTCTGAGGCTGGGTGTACGGACTTAGGATGAAGGAATGTTTGTGGTCAAAATTATGCTCTATCGAATTACTTGAAGAGTAGGTTGGTAGCACAAAAATGGTTATTGAAATACTAGTAGGTACGAAATCAATGAGGGTTTTCTAAAATGGCAATCCACGAGGTGGCAGCACCGAGTCGTCAGGTCTAATAACTGTCAAAGTGCTTATCTTTACTATGAATAGTGAACGATTTTAGTGTTTTTTTATTTTATAATTAAAGCACTGCATTATTGTTTTACTATTGCGGTTGAGTAAATAAAAAAAACTAAATCATATTGTGTTAACAAATTTTTCAACAAGCTTTTCCTTAGTACCAGTGACTTTTGCACCCTCTCTCTTAGCTCAATTTTTAGTTCGGAAACCTTATTCTGACCGTAGTCCATAATAAAATCAATAACACTTCCAATATAACAGAATTTCAATAAACAATAAGTTCGGCACCTACAATTCCATACTATTTGACAGCTGTTTGGACCAGACGCATACGTGGCGCCACCCGGTGGCAGAAAAAATTTCAAAAACCCTCATTGAACAGTTATACACCATCCAAAAAGATGGTATGGAGGCCCATTTCAGGCTGTTTAGTATTTATTATAGTCAAGATAGAGTCAAGATATTAGAGATTTGAATATATTTGGTAAATCCTACTAATATTATAAACGCGAAAGTTTGGATGTATGGATGTTTGTCACTCTTTCACGCAAAAACTACTGAATGGATTTTAATGAAACTTTACAATAATATAGCTTATACATCAGAATAACACATAGGCTACAATTTGTAAACATATTGTTCGAAATACTAAACCTGCGCAGACGAAGTCGCGGGCACCAGCTAGTAAATACTAATGATAAACTGAGAAACATAATACCTACTTACATAGGTAGTCTATCAATGTGTCCACCTAACAACTTCAAAATAACAGGATAAATAATTTCAGGGAAATTATTCAGTGCAAATAAATGTTAATAACAGGATATATTTGGGATGTTACAATCAAATGTGTTTGAATAATTTTCTTCCTTAACCTAAAAAAATTGAATATTTTTATGATTATCCAAGTAAGTTTTATGACAAAGATATACCTAAGTTTCATAATATCTATCATTTATAATCTTCAAAATAAAACTTATCTACAGAGGCCATAGAAAGTACATAAAACATCAGAGACTATATGACGGAAATAGAACCAATTGTTTGAGTTGAATATTATGATATTGATAAGACTCAATGAGTCGCATTTATAAAATTATTGCTGCCTTAAAAAATAACATTACGGTTTGACTTGTTACATCTGACTAAATGAATTGAGTACTATGAGAAGTGTGTCTATTACCAGATCACAGGGATACAACCAATTTAGAGAAACACATCAGAAAAATCTGATTGAGGCAATTCAAATTATGTCCTATCAAAATGTGGGATTGTGGGCGAAACCTCAGGAAACAATAAGTAATTAAAATGCAAGGCAGACTACCACAAGAGTTACTTTTAACGGCAATATCTTTTAGATGATAATGATGAGTCATAATAAACAAAAGTATTCTAACGGTTTATTTGAAATTGCACTGTTTTCAGCGACAATCACTAGAGGTCATTAGCATGATGTAAATAACGATAAACTATGAGAAGTGATAATTAAGGTCATTGACTGATAGGACAGTTGTATATAGGGAAATATTTAATTATATTGTACCTAAAGCAACTTATTTAGAAGGTTTACCTGCAGTGAATCTCAAAACCATCTCTACCTGTCTACCCTGGCAGTTTTATTGTAATTTTAAATAATGTAAAATCGTTTTTTTATTTGGGTATTAAGATATACTTTTGTTATAGTCTGCTAACCTAAGAGTTGCAGCTAATTCTAAGTGTTGTGAGAAAATGTTACGAATATTACTGCTTGTTTTATAAACATTAATAATTAGGTAGCAACTTAGTGATAACACACTGGTATATTGCTTCAACTTCATACATCTTGACTAAACACTATGCAGTGTAAAATCACCCAACAAAGTTCATGGACCTAGCCATCTTTATGCCTTGACCAAAAAGATTAAAAAACCTTTGCAGGTAACAACGAAATATGTTTTATTTTTAGAATACAAATGCTAGCGACATTCCAGACAAGGAAAAATGTACAAAACCAAAGCACATTCAGTTCATAACGGCACAAAATGAAGTGCACCCACATCCACACGGCAAAAAACCATGAGAGAGCACATAAAACACGCCAATTATGAGTTATTTTAGATCTCTAACTGTAAAGATAATGAATCTATCGTACATGTAGTGCGGTCACTCCATTCATGCGGCAAACAAAATATAACGGTTGATTCTTTTGTTCCAACGTTCCGAGCGATAGCGTGTGATTAAATCCGGTAAAATCCGATTTTTAACGCGATTCCGTATGCAAATATGGAGTGTAATCCACACGCCCGTGCCTAGAGACTTGGATATCTCGTCCTGCGGCATCAAGGCGCATTGACCTTTACAAAAATCTTGAAAAATAACGGCTCGCGTCCAACGTCTGGCGGCCGGTGTCAATTTTTTACTTGTACAATAAACGTACTCACCAAGGTAATAACACACTCAAATATTTCACAATAAATGTTTCTGAACTATAACGGAAATGAATACGGTCTAGAAGCGTTTTTAAATAATTTTTATCAGAGAAAAGATTACTCACCGACTGGTCGCTTCTCTTCTTTTTGACGGAATGCGTGTGAGTGAGACAGAATCATCTAGTGTTGTAGTTGAATGGCATAGGAATCTACTATCCGTCCCACCTGCACCAGCTAAATAAATTATTTTAACACAAAACCTCTAAACCTTTAAATAAATTCAGTAATTGAATATGTTTTTACATAATATATTGGGAAAAACTAAATAAAATCTTGCATTTGTAAATAATTTTGATATCTTATATCTACTACTAAGTGACAAGAATAGCAAAAACTGTTTACTTTTACGTAAAGGATTGTTTTTCGCAATGGGTAATGTGATTAAGTCCACAAGCTGAACCTCAATAACATCTCTTAATACTGAATTGTTTGTTACTTAGCTTTTAAAATAGTAATTTATATTAATTACGTAATTTTGAATAATGTGAGGTTTTTGTACAAATATAATACAAAATACCTGAGCGATGCGGATGAATATTTTGATACTTAGTTTTAATATTTCCCTATCATAAGATCATTTGTGATGGCCACCGCAGACGTGGTAGGCCCCGGAAGAGGTGGCGTGACGATCTGGACGCCTACAACCCTGACTGGTGGGAGCACTCTAAGGATCGAGAGGTGTGGAAACAAAATGGGGAGGCCTTTGCCCAGCAGTGGGACAATAAGGGCTAAGAAAAAAAAAAAAAGATCATTTGTAAAACTATTGAACATAGGTAATGTAAATACCTGAGGTATTTTTTATAACATTAGAATAAACTCTAAGATTTTTTTTTCTAAAACAGAAGAATTATTCGAATTTGGCAACTTTATTTTATGTACTGAAAATATCCAGTTTCAACCGGATTGGACGTTCAAAAACTTATTTGTTTTCATTTAATCAGTTTTTTTATTACTCGGTTAGCAAAAATATAATCAAATGTAATATTTTAGCTTCGAGTAAGAAATAAACAAATTTTATTAGCTTAAACATTATGTTTTGGTATTTCTAAACGTTTAGTCACAGTGTTGCTACGATACTAATCACATCACTAATATTAAATCGATTATCGGGTGATCTTAGCATTGGTACTAAATTAATCGAGCACTGTGATTTACCTTTTTAAGCTTTCATTACCTACTCATCTGAATTAGCCGTCACAAAAGTATATTAAATCGTAGTTGGGCATGGTTGTGATCAATTATTACCAGGAAAATTATACAAAATCTCAGGATCTTGTAATTCTTTAATTTGAGGATTTCAAAACAAGAGTTTCATAAAAATACAGAGTAAAAAACAAAAATAATAGTATTACGTATTATTCCATTCACTTCTTTTCATTTTACTCGGTTAGTAAATCGATTCTGTGGTGCTATTGTTAGGCGTATTCGAATGATTCGATTCTTTCTCTATTTGAAAACGGCCGACAACCCTATGAGAAACGTCTTGTTCCGTTTTGTTTAGAAAATTTTCAGAAGAGCTAAATTGTTTTAAAATGGAAGCAGCTACGGAAGAAACTCAAAAAGAAAGTACAGAAAATGTGCAATCAAATAAAACCGCTACCGTAAGTGTTAATTTTTCATAATTCCAAGCGGTTTATAAATAGAATGCTATCGGATGTCGGTAAACGATTTTCTCCCTTTTTCATACAAATTACCTGTATTTAGCAAGATTTCTACTTGTATTCAAGTAATTAACAAATATTTGAATAAGATTTAGGCTAAGCTATGCTTGTAAAATGTTTAAATTAAGTCGAAAATGGGAGAAATAGTTAACCTTAAAGTTTGTTGGCATTTTGCCAATTCCCCTAATGTTTTTGATATTTTTGTTCGGAAGCACGTTTCACATGCTTTCTGCTTTTATGGTCGAAGGGAATGAGCAGCTGACCTATAAGTTAGCTCCCGTGATTCCTGGGATACCTTTTATTAAGTTGCAAAGTTACAAGGAGCACTTCAACAACTCTTTGAAATGTATTTACCATAAATGTATGCTTGGACTTTTCACTTGTCAGAGTCAAATTTCGTATTATTTTGACATTTGAGAAAGAATTAAGCTGTTACATGTATGTAGGGAAGGGTCTCATTATGATTTAGGTCAAATTATTACTTAGGTGGGGGTTTCTATTAATAGCTCACTGCTACCTGTATTTTTAAGTTCATGACAGGACATCTCTGTCTGTAGCACTAAAATTACACAAACAGCCAAAGTGATATGTAAGAAATTAAAAATGTATACATTAAATGTATACATTTAATCACAATAATTTTATAAAACTCAACAATGCATGCATTAATCAAAAACAGCTTTTTTGTATTAGTTACTCATAAAATGACCTAAGATGTGTTTCATCAATAGAAAATCGTATACACTAAGAAAATCCAGAAAACATTCTCTCTAAATTCCAGGAAAAAACCCCAGAACCAACACCGCCGTTAGAAGTCAAAAAAGGAAAAAGGGATGACCGAACCAAGAGAGATGACAAAAACGTAGAACAGTTCATGAAATCCCTGAACTCCGTACCAACGTTGGAAGAGAAGTTGTCTCTAGTTTGTAAGAAATACGTACAGACAGCTGACGATAACAAGAAGATGCAATTTTACATCAAACAGTCAGACAAACGTCACGCCATGTTGTTGAAAGAAAAAGAACAATTACAGCTAGAATTTAATAAGACTATCCTTGTTAAATCTAAGTTAGAGAATCTTTGCAGGGAGCTTCAGAAACAAAATAAGGCTATTAAGGTAAGTTTTTGTTATATAAATAAAAAAGAAAACAAAATTGGTTTATTCATTCAGGAGCTATGATGCTACAGATAATCATGCATTGAGCCTTCAAACTTATTGCAATTATAGTTTTATCTTGGCACTCATGTTATAAGTGCTAAATCAGAGTATAACACAGAAAGTGGTTGTATGAAAGATGGGGTTGAATGTTATAATCATCAGAAATAAATTACTTTGTAATGAACAATATTACTTTGTTATTTTCTTTAACAAAGTACAAAGTAATATTGATTATAAAAGAGCAGCATTATGAAATGATTTAGTTTTCTTTGACAAACTCTGTGTTTCATAAATCTGTATTGCTTACTGTTATGTAATAGATTTTATACAACTCTCCATGCCATTATGACTAAAGTCAGGAGAATTCTGTTGATTAAAATGTTTTCATAACAATTACATGCTTTATGATAAGGAGCCTTTCTCCTTGTAATAGCTCAACAGAGACTCTTTAGAAAAATACTCAGATGTTAGGTAAAGATAAACAGGTGTTTATAGAAAACTCTGATGACTATATTGAAATACACATTTCCAAAATACATAGCACTTTACTGTACATAGTATGTATGCTGTACCTTCTGTTAAATATGATAGAATAGTTAGGGAAATATAATGCAGACTATCAAAGACGACAGGTAAATGCTGTGGTTTTTAAGTATGCTAAATCTTGAAAGCATAATATGATTTTAGTTTTAGCAAAAACTTCTAAGCTAAACGAGAATGTTATTTCACCAACATTACTTACACCTTCACGCCATTTACGTAACTATGAAACTACGTATTTATCTAAAAATTGAAATATATAGCTTTGATTTTATTTTATTAGTAGACCAATAAATCATTTCTCCACAGGAAGAATCTCTGCTAAAAATCCGCGAGGAAGAAGAACGCCGTAAGGAGACGCAGGCCAAGTTTCAGAACACCCTGTCAGAGATCACCGCCATGTTACAGCAGAATAATGAGAAGAATGCCAAGCTGAGGGATGATAATATCAGCATGAGCGAGAAGTTCAAGTCTGTTGTGCAGCAGTACCAGTTGAGGGAGCAGCAGGTTTGTGGACACTGACATGAAAATAAGTGTCGATTTTTCAATCGCCTGGTAGCTTTTAGCTGAAGAGTATATGTGAAGTTTCAACAGCTTTTGTGTAGAAAAAGTGTCAGACAGACACATTTATTTCTCAGATAGAAGTTAACTGATAATTTGAAGAATTGGCCCTAAATCTGATGAGACAATAATTAAATAATAATTGTGATTTTATTTTTTTGCATAACTCTACCTACATAGTAAAACCGTATTAAGGTAAAATAGAATAATGCAAAGATCTATAAAAAAATCCTCAAATGGAGTGTTTTCCTCGCCTCTTCTAAAGTTATCTTTTCGTATCTAATTAGTTCCCTCTCCACATTCAACATTCATCTAAAATCTAAAACCTTCAACACCGCTCCCCAGGTTGACAAAATGGCGAAACAGATGGCGTTAGAATCTCAGCTGTCAGACGCGAAGATGCAGAAGGCTAGCTTGGAGCATCAGGCTGACAAGGAACGCTTGCTGGCCGAGATGGAACAACTGAAGGTCACGCTCGCGCAGTACAGAGCCAAGATCATGGAACTGCAGGGCACGGAGACAAGTGAGTAAAGAAAACTTAGCTGTGTATGCCTAACTATATAATGTAGTTTTAATTAATTAACTGACTGCCAAAAAGGAATATGTTTTTTATCAGTTTTTTCGTATATTTGCTTCATGTGTAGGTCAGATGATATAGCTTTTTAACTTTTCAGCCACAGGCGCTTCTTCCAAATGGTATGGTATTGAAAATGACTATGTTTGGTTCCTTTCTAGGTCTGCGCGGTCAGCTCGCAGTGTACACGGACAAATACGACGAATTCCAAAACGCGTTGGTCAAGAGCAATCAGATGTTCGGTGGTTTCAAGGAACAAATGGAGAAGGTCAGTTTTTCTGTTCTTAGAATCATTTTCAGTGACTGAACAATTATATATATGAAATTCTTCTGTTTAAATCTTAAAACTTGCCTGCCTTTTTGGCTATTTCTCTGTTTTGGTCTATCCACTTTAATCCTGATAAGAGAATAAGGCCTTCGGTATTTTATTTGCATTTGTTATGCTTCCCTTCGGACAAAGGCAGATGTCGGCCCAGTCGGCGCTTCAATGGTCGAAGTGTGAATGGTGACGATTAAGGCTAAGTTCATACGAACGCACGTCGCGCGCGGTGCATGATACACAACAACGTTCAACGTTGATGATGAGAACGCCGAGTCGCGCGTTCGCTTGAACTTAGCCTAAGAGACATGAGAAAGATGAACTCGGCTGACGACAGAAGTTAGCCCATTCATTTCCATTCGGTGACTATAGACAAATGACGGTCATGAGCGACAAGCGTGTGTGTCTGAAGTGAAACTTCAAAATGCCCAAAAGCTAAATTAAACTAAACTAAATATGTTATTTCCAGATGTCAAAGAAGATTAAGAAGCTGGAGAAAGAGTCCCTGTCGTGGAAGACGCGGTGGGAGACGTCACAGACGGCCCTGCTGGACATGTGCGGCGAGCGGCAGGCCAGCGAGGAGCGCTGCGCCGCCGCCGCCCGCCAGCTCGCGCACATGCAGGGGCTCTGCCGCACGCTGCAGGTACATATCATCATCGGCAACGATATTGAGCCCTGACCTTCACCTACGCAGAAGCGATTTATTGGTTTATTGCCTTAAGTGTGCAGTGCGCAAAGCGATCCTCACTCTTACGCCGGGAGCTCATTATCCGTGCCGATAACTATAACAACAAGGACTTCAACAAGCCTTTCGACACGATCAATCATCGCAAGTACTCATTGTGACAATTTGCCTTACTTACTTAGTACATTTGCATCTGTTCCTTGTACATTCACATTTAACACAAGGCATGAAAATTAGTCTTATTGATGAATTTTGACTTCATTCACGGTAAATTGAAAGGAAATCTAGAGGTTCCCCAAGGTCCTATATAAAGTCCACCCCTGTTTTGTATGGAGGATTTATAAAGCCTTGTGGTCGCAGGCGGAGCGCACGTCGCTGCTGGCGACGCTGAAGGACAACAACATCGAGCGGCCTCCCCTCCCGCCCGCGCCGCCCGCACCGCCAGCACCTGCGCCTGCACCTGTGTCCGTCGCGCACCAGCCTGCTTCTAATGCTAAGGTTTGTACTTCCACCTTTGTTTTGTGTGGTCTATATAGTAAACAGGTTCCAGTGTTCCAACTGTCTCTTGACAAAAAATATGACGATCGTCACCGATCATCATCGTCACCGATCATCATCGTCATCGATCTTCTGATGTCAGCGTTGATGTATTGTATAATGTTCCGCAGTTTGCCAATACACATAGGATTTATGTTGCATGTTTAATGATAACGCCGATGATTTTTTTTTGTAGCACATATTTAATGGAACATAAAAATGTACTAACAGAACATCTACTATGCGCTAAGTTTAAATCTAATCGTATGTAATTGTCTTCCAGGTGGATGCCATGGCGGCAAATTGCGCACAACTTCGCCAAAGTCTTGCACACTTACAAAGTCAATTAAACACTCTCACAAACAAACAGAAGGAAGAATCACCCGCGCCAGAGAAGCCTGAAAAAACTGAGAAGAAAAAGTCCAAATCTAAGAAGAGTAAAGCTGAGAAAGCTAAAGCAGAGGCTGAAAAAGCAGCCGTAGTTAAAGAACCTGAAAGTGATGAGTCCAACGCAAAAGATATAGTAGAAGAAATCACACCCAGTGCCAGTGAAGATACGGTCCAAGAGTCAAGTGAAACTGAGAAGGTTGATGAAAAAACAATAGAAAACCTATTACAAGCTATCAACAACGCCAATATCAACCTCTGCGATTTAGAAGTAGTTAATGACGAGGTTTCAGAAGAAACGTCACAAGAAAACTCTGAGAAAGTAGAAATTAATGAAGTTAAACCTGAAAATGTCGAAGTCAAGGAATCAACATCAAATGAAAGTCCTTCCGCGTCCCCTGTAGATGAAACTGTAAACAAAGATGAAGTCACAAAAGTTAATGAAATCATAGACACTAACCTCAATGACGTCAACGAAGTTATTTCTAAGTTTTTAAATGAAGTTACGGAAGTATCAAATGTGAATGGGTGTGAGGACGCAAATGTATCAGTTGTAGAATCGTCGAACGAAGAAGTTTCGCACTTAAACGAAGTGAAACCGATCGTAAGCGACGCGTAAACAGTCAATTGTGTACATAAATTTTAGTGTTTTGGACTTTTCTACGTTGTTTTAGACAATTAATACGTTTTGGAACATATTTTGATGTTGTATCATACACATTTGGTTGGCCTATAAGTCTGTTACTATTTATATAAAATTGCCAGTATTAATAAATAGAATATCAAAACTGCAGTGTATGTCTACATTATATTTATTGTTTCAATAAAATAATACATAAATTATGCTGCTTATCATTTACTAGTCTTTACAAAAATACGCAAAACATATAGTTTGATATTTGAAGATGTCTTTGTAGCTGATGAGCAAGCAATACAGTCAAAACTTTTTGCTAGAATCGAGTTTAAATACACTTATTTGTCTGTCTGTACGAAAACTTCGTAATATACCTACTAAATGTGTGTGATTCAATAATTTTGTAATAAACAACTTATGATCTTTTTTATTAATTTTTTAAAAGTGAAGCTTTCTTTTTCCTAAGTTTATACGTGACAAAGATACAATACGAATTTAAAAATTAATGTAAGTTTCAATTTCTTTGTATACTAATTCAGGTTATATTCTTAATTTCAATAAAAAATGCCAGTTAAACTAATTATTTCTTGAGTAACAGTCAAAAAGTGCCTAAAAATCTAGTCAGGTTGCGGTCTACATTTTGAACTTAAGACTTTTCGAAATTTATAGCTACTTACATGGTTTTGATTACAATAATTTGATTAATCCTGATTTATTGTTTTTTTTTCATTAATGTGCATTTTTAATGTAATATTAACATCGTAAACTTTGATTTACGTTGTATAATATGCTGTTGAAATACATACGTTTTTTTCTTTAGATAACGCACAAACTAATAATAATAGTGTATCTGTATGAAATGTTCGAGTATGGAAGCCAAGTGAATCTTTCTTGAGTTTATCTTGAACACCATAATATTTTCGCTTATGATTTAAAAAAATATGTTTTTTACTAAGTTATAGGAACCGAAGTGTTTAACGCATTATGCCATTTATAAAACATGGTTTTTTTTCTTAATATTTTTCTTATAAAAGTTATTTTTCTTTCTTTCTGATTTCGAAATGAACTTGTTAAAGTAAATGTGTATGTACAAAATGTGGTAAGTATTAACTGTTAACCTTATGAACGCAGTGATCCGTATTGTTAAGAAAATGTTTTGATTCTGAACGTGTTGACGTTTTGTTTAATTTTTATACTGTAATGTGTTGTGTTAGACCAAGAATTTCTGTTTTTCTAAATAAAGTTAGATTTTGTAACTATCAATATTTTGCATTTTACTTCTAACCCGATTTTTAGGTATACTAAACACAAACAGTGTAGTATTGTCCTCTCCTTTGTTTAGATTATTAATAACAATTATCTAATGTCTCCCAATCGAAAACAATACAAAAAGATCCACAATCTTAAAATCCGCAACAAAATTAATTAAAATCAAAAGAATCAATATAAAAGCGACTAATTCAGAAAAACCTGTGATCAAAAGAGATAAACTAGTAGAGATAGTCTTGTATAATCCAAAAATGACTTTTTCACCCTCTTACGTCACGCGGAAGAGAAAGGAACGTTGACCAAAACACGCAGAATTAAAAAATATTATCTAGACTTTGTTACTTATTGCACAAAAATATTGCAGTTAGCGAGTACTTCTTATTTTAGTTATAGCATTTACCGGTTGCAGGTGCAGAGGCCATTAGATCAGCGATTGGTTGCGCATACGCATTGGAAAGAAACTTGTTACAATGCAGACCTTTGACAGCCGTGCGGTAGGAGCTGGTGATCAGAAGTCAGACAGTCAGTCAAGTAATCTTACCCAGGTGAACCTTTTTCGGTAGACAGGTTTTTATTTGACGAACGGGGATGACCATCTTGAGAGTGTAAATAACTGTATATAGGTGGTACCTACATGCATATTTTCTTGTATGACTCCGCCACTTGAGAGCTCTCGAGCTTACTCATACCTGCGTTCGAATTAAAAGATCATCATTTGATTCCTTTCAGACTGAACTGCACCAACATTGTTGAGAACAGACTAGATCCAGAATCCATGATACTTTTTTACTCGTTCGTGGATGCAGATGATGATTTTGTACTAGTACCTACTAGCATAGCTGTGCTCCTAAGCCTACGAGTTTGCGTTACAATAGTTTTTTTTCATACAAGTATTAAAAGCAGGTCATGCTCGGTTCAAGGTGTTTCCATTATTGAAGTTCAGTAGGTCTTGGTTATAGATGTAATGAAGACTTAGAATTAAGGACTTAGGTCACATTTTGAACAAGATTGGGTGGTAATTAAAATAAAGGTGTTTTGTTACAGACAATACTTTTTAAAAGTCGGTAGCAAGATTTAATGGCCCCACACAGATGCGTTCATCCATTGCACATTGCATTATTAAGTTATCGATCTTCCAATACAATTGGAAAAATCTATTTCTTCTCTTTCCAATCGCTTTTCAAAGCCTAAAAGAAAACTAAGTCATTGGCGAAGAAGCACGGATCAACTTTTTTAGAACGTCTTTAATTTATTTTTTTATCGCCTAAACACTTTTTGAATTAAAAATAAAATTATATTAGTTTCGAGATTAAACTGGGGTTAAAAAGTGTTATTGTTATTTAATTATCTACTTACAGACGCCGACAGAAAAAGGTCGAGAAAAAAATTTAGACGTTGTAATTCAAATTACCGAAGAATATTTTTTTGAAGATGTCTTCTAGCCTGACTTATAATAACGATCTTGCAGCCTGCGAGTCACTGTTACAATATTGGTCGATATTTTTGGAAATTCTGCATTAATTCCCAGTGGTGAATACGAGAGAAGTGGGATTAGGCGTAACTACCCTACCTGAATGCCATAAATGCGAATTTGCCGTAGAAGCCACACTCACTCAATCAATTGAATAAAGAACTGTAGATATACATATTTAGGTAGGTAGGTACTGAAAAATAAAACACCTGCCACTTTATTTTAATTGATACTTAGTTATTTGCGTAACTTTCAATCATGCCTCAGGCAGGAGGAAAATCCTAACGCCTTTCCCAAACGTGCGAAATAACTAAACAATGCTTTTGCGAGCACGTTTGGTGTCTTTACAAACTTACCATTTGGTACGCCATTAGAAAACCATCTCTATTGCGTTGTAATAAGGTGGTTATAGACCGCAGATAAACAGATAATTCTTTAGCAATGTTTGGAGACGGCGTTTGTCAATCACGTGACGATTTGTTAGTCAATTTGTTTATGAAACTGATGTTTCATGTTGCGCGCGTGATCCCTTGGCAGTGGGATGAAGTAAGGTCTGGTCTATTACATAGTTCAACTTTCAGATAGGTCAGTAGATCAGGGAATTGGAATGCGTGAGCGCATAGTAAACGGTACATGAGGAAGCTATAGGTAGTTATGAAAAGCAGAAAAACCACAAGTAGCCTCTTTTTCGACTACGATGTATGGAACCTATGTAGAAAACTAAATATAGGTACTCAAATTACTGTCAAGGGTTGAATTGTAGAGTTATGCTGTTGGAAAATTCGATAAACAGTTAGGAACCTTTCACATTGTATTTCTATGGCACACCTATGAGATTCCCCACTGTAAGTAAGCACATAAAATAATGTAATTTCTTGATTTCATTTATTCCTTAATATTTGTGCAATAAAAAACTGTGGAACACCACTGAAAGTTCTTTTAGCGTCATAGCGCTTTCGAATTTTTGCTCGGGAAATCTGTAGAAGTGTTGATAAAGATTTTTTCTCCTTTACTTCAGGACTAGATATTACTTACAGAAATAGCAAGATTTTGTCAGTCGGTACGTACTAGTGACCTACTAGGCACCTATTCTGTGGTAATTTTCAGATGAAACGTGACCGTAAAATATTTAACAGTTTTGTCAAAATTAATTATATCAGACTTTTAATGTTGTGAAACCGTCGCATTCAATTCCTAGTATTTCGATTCATTTTCAGTTTTGTTTTTGAAAAAACAACTTATAAATGTTCATCTGTAAAAACTTAAGTTTTAAAAATTGGTAAAAGTACACCTAAGTTTTCAGCCAGAAAAATGTCTCTCGATTTTTCAAATCCGACCAATAGTTTCTGTAAGATTAAAAGCGTTTAACCAAATAAAGAAACTCTTCGGCTTTTTATGATTATTGATCATGTTAGATAATAGTCAAGCTCACATTCAGTAGCTCATAAATTATCTAGTATTTAGTTTTATTCACAGTTTTAGTAGTTAACTTCAGTTTTTTCGGGTTTCACCTCGGTTCAGAAAGCGAGGCGGGCATTAAAAAAAAGTTATTTGTCATAAGTTTCAGTTTGCCGAATAAAATATTGAGATCATGGTAGACACGGTATATAACAATGTCTTTTCATATCGACTCGACAAGTTATATGTTGCTAGCTTCTTCCGACGGGTTTACTCGCGTTCCAAAAGGTTAACTATTAACTTACAGTGTACATCAGTGGTGGAGGTTATTCAATAAGAAACTACTACTTATTAAGAGTGACGCATAACTTTTTTAATTCTTAAACTTATTTAATAGCAACAGTATAAACTTATTTAATAGCGACACGTAGCTGTGTTTTATTAATTCTTACTAAATAATTTATATTTCCAAAATCTAATTAAATCAAACAATCGTATAACAATAATCAGTACCTACCTAACATAAAAAAATTAAACGTCAAATAAACCGTCAAATCATATTGATCTACATTAAGTCCACGTAACGGTCACATAGCGCAGTAACGCTGTGTCAAGGTCTAGGCGTGCGTACTTTCCTTTCGGCGCGGTAAAAACTGTACGACGCATTGTCACGCTTTGCTGTATTTTGGCGGTTTTTATACAGATACGATATTAATAGATTGACAGATGTACGAACAAGGTTAGGGAAATTGCGTGCGTTGATCTTGAAAAGCGTTACTTAAGTGGAAGTTTTCCCGGCAAAAAATAATGAAATTCAGAATGTAAGTACTACCTACTTAAAGCAACCTTTCAGTTTTCCAGAGAAGTGTTTTGGGAGAATTTTCTTTAGCAAAGGAAGTACCTAGTGTCAATATTTTGGATGAATAGGATTTAGAAACTATCCATTTTTTCATCTCTAATGCATGTCGTACCTATTCATCATCTATTCAGTCTTTTTCCCAAACTATAGGTATTGACTTCCAGTCTTAGCCAGATGCAACTGAGTAGGTAGGTACCAATCTTTATATTACCTTTTATATCCAGTGATCTGTGCAACTCGATACCTCATAGGTAGACCAGAAAACCCGCATATATAGTCCTCTTGATTGTTGTATTTTTATTAACTACTTACATGACATTGAGCAAAACTCTCTTTGTCTCAATAATTTTGCAAAAACTCGTAAAGCTTTCGAAATACAATCAGGTTTCCAAAACGACAGGTCTTTTGTACAAGTTCCTAAATAATTAAGTGCACCAAGGTAACAAACAATGTGCTTTCATTCAGATCGTAATTGCTTGACCACTAAAACTTATCGAGCGAAATTAAATAATGGAAGCAGGTGTACCTAAGTATCTTATTTTCATACAACCTGTTCATAAAGTGATGGTGATGATGACCTTACTATATCAAGTACCTAAGTGCTGATATACCGAACGATGTTTTTGAACAAAAATAACCATCTGACCCACGGAGGACAGAAGACTAGATCTGACCCTTACCAAGGGGTATAGGGTGGCCCGGGTAGCTAAGTTGAGGAGGTCCATACACACAACAACTTATCTGTCTGTTAGACTGTTGCCCCAACTCTGGTTTTTGGTTTGCTTGAGAAAAAGCTAGGCAAATGATGAACCATCAGCACTGTTCTTGTGACAAATCTGTAGAGAGTGCTACTACCTCTTTTATGCTATTCAGTATTAGGGCGACAAAAAATCTTCCTAATCCAACGCGTTTAAAATACCTACAAATAAAAGCTTTACATCACACCAAGATATTATTAGAAGCAATTTCTATTTCCATTATTAAAACGATTTTATTCACGATCTGAACAATTATCATGATGTCTTGTTAGCACGACGATGCGATGACACAAAGAGAGCCTTTCGAATCTCCGGACACTCCTGCGCAGTCACGGCGGCAGTTTGTGAACAATCATGATTATTCACGGACTGATTATTATATTATTTGACGATTTATACGGATGATAGATTATACTGAAAAAAAACGAACAGAAAGAAAAAAATCCTACCGCTTTTCAGTGATCGGTAACTTCATCGTGATAGTTAATTGCTTTATGCACCTGAATAAAAGCTAAAGTAAGCTTTTTTTCGTTTCTGTCAGAAACTTAATGAGTCCAATCTTCGAGAAAAGGGTTCAGGTCTTCTCACCAACACTTTTTTAGTCTGCCTCTATGTAGCCTTTCATACTCAGGGATGGCAAAGGTGATGCATGAAAACTGAAAAGAGCGTGACTTAGGTAGTTGTGAGATGACGGACAGAGAATGTAAGATGAAGACTTACTTTACTAATCTGAAATAAATAATTGGGGTAGGTAAGGGCAGGGAATGATGGTGTTGAAATAGATACTTACAGAATAAATAGAAACACACACCATGTACCTAAGTATGCATGCATAAAAGAAATACAGGTTTACATAAGAAAATTATTCAATAGTCAGCTACTTATCTTATATTATTAAATACATAAGTATAATTTTCTTATGTTACACTATAATAATTTATCACTATGACAGGAATAATTAGCGTTATTCATGTAGTTATTACTACAGCTGTAATATTTCGATGCGGTAATTGATACGCAACAGACAAAACTCCGCCTCGTCTTTAAATAAATAGGAATTACTACAGTCATTCATTATTGTTCTTCCTATTTAATTTTTGCACTTTAGATGCATCCCCAAACTATGAAAGTTTGGATTAAGTTAATAGTCCAAAAGTTGTGACAAAAATTAGGTCAACTTTCTTATCAGTTGCGAATTATTCTGACTCTTGTATATAATTTTCCATAAACGAAAGATTTTATTTAGCAAGTTAAGCTTTTTGAATTTTCATATTACTTGTAAAAAAAATTGGAAATTCAGGAAACTGTATAAGCCAACCGCAGAGAACCCGCCTTTGTCTTGGTAGATCTTTTCTTGGCTTGACACATTTCAACTGCCTTCACTACGTTTGCTGAAATAGTCAATGGTCGTCGAGTTCTTCAATTAAAATCCAAAAAATAAATAGAAAGAACTGTCGTAACGAATGTATTTTCTTTTGTGTCTCTTTTCGTCTTTCAAATTGTGAAGGCTGGGCGTGTTGCTGAAAATAAGCCTGTAATACAGTTATATAAAATTAAACTATTTACTTGTATTTGTTTCTTCATGCTTTCAGTTGTAATTGCGGGGCAGACGCATCGAAACGAATTATTTAGGAATGGCTATGACGTCTCATCGGACCTTACGAAAGTATGTGATATCTGTTTAAAATAATTGCAGGGATATTTATTTGAAGCTACTAATTTATACGAGTAGGTGCTACGTCTCGTTTTATTTAGTAGCTTTTATCTTTTTATTAGATAAGTTAAATAAAATCACGAAATTAATCTTATTAATTTACTTTGATTTAGGTATTAATGACACCTTCTCAAATACTTGTCGGGAATTTTCGTAACAAGTATGTTATCATGCCCCTGCCCTTATCTCAAAGTAACAAGAATGTATTATATAAACAAAATTATAATTAACCCCATAAGTATAACTTATCTTGTTTACAAATCTGAAAGTGTAGATGAAGGGAGTGGGACCTTCTATGGTGTTTTGTTATCAATAAGGTCACATTTTATGGTAAGGTTACAATAACTGATTGATTAGAATCTCTGTTAGAAAATATTTCGGAAACAATAAAGACCAATTTCAGCACTATGCAAAATTTTATTCGGCAGATTGTTTGTTTGGGTTCATAAATTAGCATGAAGACGAATATTTAATGGTATTGGAATCAAGCTTTCCTTAAAAAAAATACAACTGTCGGCCAACTGCGGTAGTCTAAGTAAAGCTTATTAATTTAGGTAACCCTGTGAACCTAACAAAGATCGATTAAGAGAATTAGTAATAGTTAACTACATCGTGTTTTTAGTGTTTAACAAAAACTACTGGATGTTACTGATCGCCTAGCTGCACGCAACGGAACGCAATGAAAAACTGCAACGCGTTATGCAAATATAAATGCACATGTGCACTTGTGCAGTTCGACGCCGGTAAATAAACCGGTGTATAGGTGAATAGGTAAGTTTAATGTATTGGATAGGTTTACGATCCTTACTACAGAACTTAATGCATTTTGTAGGTAATGTGATGTTTTCCTGAAAATAAAAAGCTTAGCTCTGTGAATGCTTCACGACATCTTAGGTGATACAGAGCGAAGTGGAGGAGAGTTATAAGAACAGCTATCCCCACTATCATATGGGATAGTAATAGAAGAAGACATAAAGAAGATAGTTTGGATGTGGTAAATTGTACGCATGTACCTATCTCTATCCTAGTTGTGTATAATTCCATACATCATCTACAGACCCAGCGATCTGGAATTAGCATTCATAATTGCACCCATACATATCTCTACTGCTTGTACCTACCAAATTACAAATCTGCAAACAAACACAAAAGACATTATTAAATTAGACAAACCCTTACGATTACCACAGCCACAGCATTGCATTAAAACTCCTGAAAGAATGCAGGCAGCGCCGTGGTGATTGACGGTGATTGAGCATGTGATTGACCAAACGTTATGACATGGTGACGGGCGCTGGTGCACAATGATATAATTTATTTATTTTTCTCCACTTTGCACCCCAATAGCGTGGGTGACTGTTACAGATATGTATAGAGCTGATAATACCCGGTAGCTTTAGGTTTTGAACATTTTAGCTGTAGGGATTTTGATTACAAAATAAAGTTAAAAGTTAATTTGTTAATTTTTTATATTTTTGCCAAAACTCAAGGACTAGTGAACTGATGACGATGTCATACTATATAGAGATAACAAAGGTTCTGTGACACATAATCCAAATGTCTTTTTTTGCATACTAGTGCTATTTTTTTATTTTATTACATAGGACAACGATCAATTTAACATATTTTATAGAATTTGATTACATATACGTCATTATGCTTTCAGAAAAAAGATGCAGTGACGGCTCTGCTGCTAACTGTTAATTTTTTTACATCTTCTTTCTTAAATACAAATAATATACCTAGAAGGTTATGAAGTCTAAGAATACCTAGCCTCCAACCACCACACAAATCAAGCTTTACAGATAGACCTACTGAAGTACAATATGGAGTCTTTATGATTTTTTCAGTTAGAGCGGGCCTCACGCGTGGTAAATCTTAACAGTGTCAAAGATACTTCATTACTAATTTCATACAGCTCCCGGATCTATATCCAAACAACAATAAAACTCAAAATTTCCTTTAACCCAACAAATAAAGAGCTATTCACCAACACAAAAGAACTCCTTTCTTCAATTGTTACTAACAGCTCTATACAAATCCGTGCTGGCCGTAGTTCTTTCGCTCCGTAGAGTAATCACTATAAATACAAGTGATTTTTGTTCGAGTTTACATTGCCTCACAGTCCGCTCAGCGGGGCCTACCTACCCCTCGCCTAAACCAAAATATATCAAACATTTGTGAAAGTATTGGAAGGTAGTGAATTTTAGTGCTTAATTCAAAATTTAAAAAAAAATGTGTAATTTTTTCGCAAAAATTTTTTTTAATTTTTTCTTAATTTTTGTGTAATATTTTATCTTTAAAAAATCTTTAGATTTTTTGTTAATTTGTCGCTTAAAATAAATTGCTTCTTTTTTTTTCTTTGCGAATAAGTGTTAATTGTAATAACGGTGTAATTTCAGTTCGACTGTAGCCAAAATGAAGACCTTTTCAGCTGTATTATTATGTATGGGTAAGTGAATTAACATTAATAACAATAAAAAATATTTAATTAAATTAATTTACCACTAATAATATAATTCAATCATTAGCATCATCAAAAAACAGTTTATCAATCTTGAACAAAAAATATTTTTTTTATTAAAAAAGTTTTACCAACATCTTCTCTGTAGCTACTTTTAAATGAAGACAATTTTATATGATTGACTTGGACACGCAAACTATTCATTATTTGACATCAATTTAAATAAAACATTTATTAAACGTTACATTTCTTCATTCACAAATTAAATTTTTCTTAACCAATCAGGAACTAAATAAAAGCATATAATTAAAGTGTGCAGTGCATGTGCTTAGAATTCACTCGCCCTACAAACAATACGTAACACAATAAAAACTAGAATCACATCCGTTTCCGTTCAGCTTTTCCCACTACTTAATGAAAATTATTTACAGTGCGAGCGATGCGATCATTTCGTATGCGCATGAGTATATTAACTGAGAACTTTACATATCTCTGCCGCAACTCACTCTTACGTCAATATTACACTTTTCTACAAACGAAAAGGTTTATCAATTACACGAAGTACCTAGTTACCTATTTAGTCATCAGATTATAGTTGCATTTTTTAAACTAGTTCAATAAGGCCTTTTTCAAATTCAAATACTTTGGAGTTCGACATCTCTGAAGAAAAACTATAAAAGCCTCTAAAGTTCATAAGTTTCAGCCAATTTCAATTCCTCAACTAAACTATTAAATAAAAAGTAAATAATTACATAGAATTATATCACGTTATCGGGTTTATATAACGGCGGAATGTAAATAATTCGGGATAGGAAGTTGGTTCCTCACGCAAGATTCGCTTTGTTTCCGTAACGCATGACCACGTTAAATACTCTATTAGTTAACTTTACTACTATTTAAGTAGTCTGTTACGATGGAGGAAAAACATCCACTGTTATCTGGGAAAGAGAAACCAGATTTCTTTCAAAGCTTTTTACAGCTATTTTTGTCTCAAAATCTTGGTAAAAATTCTCTTGGAATACCTGCTGATCCATTTTCCTATGTCTATACACACATGGATAACAATGTCTGTTTGCGCTCATTCGCTATGTGAAAAAATAAATTAACTAAATAATAAGATTGGGACTTCACGTGTTCGTCCTAGAATGTTTAATGAGCTTTTTAAACGCAATGGAAAATAAATCGCTGATCAGTAAAATCAATCATTAATGGTGTATTTGCGTTGGATAATTATGATTATTTTTCCGACCCAAATATCGACCAATAGAATTGCACCATTCGACGTCACGTGGTACAACCTACATGGTATTATACTGATAATTTTTTGAATATTTTCTCTGGTCGTTGCTATGTCAAACTGACAGGTTGTGGCCGACATTTGGGACGGAAAAATAATCCCGAATACCACGAGCTTCAAATTTCTGCATTTCCCTCAGGTTCCTGCAAACAAATAGTCGTCAAGTTTTCCAGGAAAAATCACTCGCGCTTCGCGCTCGTGATTTTTTAACCTGAAAAACTTGACTCCTTCATTTGTTTGCAACGAACCTATCGGGAAATACCCGATAATTTTGAAGCTCTTGTGGTATTATAAGTGATAATTGGCTAAATGGCTAATAAAAAAGTACTATGTTTCGAAAATCTGGTTTACGCTGTATGTTTCAGCAAGTGTTTCTTAATAACTTATTTGTTATCCTTGTCCCAAAATTTTGCGTAAACATGTTTTTGAGATAATTACGAATATTTCATTTCATGCAATGAAAGTGAGTGTTATCACTAGCTCTAAGATCAATTAATATTTTTGAGAAACAGAAAAGTTTTCTTATATAAAATTGTTCTTAAGATATTCGTTACGTAGGTCAGACACTACATAATTTACCGCCTACTCCAAAACAATCAACTGGAAGACTAAAACGGCATCCTTTGCAGGCACACTCTCCCTCGCCGCAGCAGCGCCCGTCGCCCGCGACAGCTCCCCCGTCGAATATGAATACGACTACGACCACTCAGCTCAGCAGCAGCAACAACCAGCTCAGGAACCACAGGAGTCAGCCAGCCACTACGACGCATACATCCAGGACGTTAAAGCAGCAGCCAGCGGCGGCAACGGCGGCAAGAAGGGCTTCAGTCAAGGCAGTGGTCTCAGAACCATCGCTCAAGGATCAGCCAACCAAGCTAAAACTGCTCTAGGAAACCAGGCCGCCGCTGGTTACCAAGCTGCTTACGTCGCCAAGAATACCCTTGCTCAATCTGCTGCCCAAGCCAGTGCGACTGCTCAGGCAGCTTTAGCCGGTAAACAGGTGATCCTGTCGGGCTTGGAGCAGCAGGTCAGAGATGCGAAGGTTGGACTCCAGGGTGAAGAGATGCAGCTGCAGCAGGCTAAGAGAGCGGCTCAGGCTGCCGCGAACGCTGCCCAGCAAGCTATGCATCAGGTATGTTACAACATTACTTAACTCATTAAAATTAATAAGCTCTTGGCCAGAGAAAAAAGCTAGGAAAAATTTGATCTTATCTCATGTCGAGTTTTTTTATCTTTACAATCAAATATTTCGCATGCAATAAAACTGTCATGAACAAGTGAAACGCACTTTATGTCCACGGCCGTACAGAGTTACTCAAAAAAATTGAATTCCAAACAATTGCACAAACTCGTCCAGTTTCAATTCACAATAATTTTGGCAATGAACTAATTAAAAAAACCGGAGACCCGCTGTCAGCTTTTTACAGCAAAAATAACGCAACGTTAAGACTTAAAGTTACTTTTAAAGATAACAATAAAAACAACGCTACAAACAGCGAAACATACAAAAAACTCGTTGTGCAAATCGGTGCAAATGAGTTTTACGAACAAGATAATAAAACATTGAAGAAAGATATCGGAAAGTCAATTAAAATTACTCAGTTACGCAACACTGCGGTCCACTTGCTTTGGGAAATGAATCGATCGTTTACTAGTTTATAGATCTTTTTACTCCATTTGTTATAACAGTGTAAGTAAGTGGTAATACCAATGCTATATGACATAATATAGAAATGCCTAATGCCGGTAACTTTACTGTTAACATTGTAGATAATATAACAATTGGTCTATATGTTACGTAAGTAAATAAACTGGAACGTAAAATTGCTGTTAAGTAATTTAGAGCAAAATATTTTGAAAAAGAAATGCAACAAAATGTGCAGTGTGCATTTTATTTGTGTCACAAATATGATGATATACGAATCATAGCGATCTTAGCTTTGTTAGGATTTTCCATTATTATTGCCATAATTTGTGTATCATCTTGGCTGATCTTATTTAAGACGGTGTGCTGCTATATGTAACTTTCTCGAAGAGAGCACTATTCCCAAAAACCATTCATACCTTACCTAATTTTATACTGTACCTTTTACGGCTTTACCCAAGACTAATTTCGCACTATTCTAATTTGCAACACAAACGCAACTGCACTCCATCGCGAAAATGCAATTCCAATTTCCAAATATTACGTGATAACGAACAAAAACATATTAATTTGAAATAAATTGCAATCGCATGTAATTGATTTGCTTTATGTTATGGTGTTTAGTAACTAAGTAAAGTACGAAAAACTTTTGTCGCAACTGATTGATCTTGAGAAAGAGATCTTTTGTCAGCCGTAGCTAAAGTTGTTGTAATATTGACCGAGTATTAGGTAGCACTTGAGGCGGGCACTGCAGATAATTGAGTGTTTGAAAATAGAAGCACTGGATGAAAAAGGTTTCTCAAAGTAGGTCACAGTTTCAAAATCATTCCGTTCAATTTTGTCAACCAGTTTGCTTGTTGTCCGAATTGGATCTCTTGATCTGGATTAAGATTGATTTGTTTGCTAACGTTTTGATTATTTGGATCATCGATACATCACCATCTCGTAATAATCAGTGCCATTCATAAGCCCTATGAGAAATATGATCTCTTTGTCAGTCATAGTTGTTTCAGTAAAGCCTACTTTTGGAAGAATTAGGTCTAGTTAGTCACAGTGACCGATTACTATAACCTAATCATTATATAACTGTTACATTGCAGTTGCAACTTCATTTGTAATAATTTGTCAAAGGTTTCCTATTGCATATTTTATTTATAATTCTATTACCGTCTGTTATAATTTCTTTCATTAGTCCATTGATGATCAATTCTTAGATAATCGATCTTCATGACCCTGATTTTAATATGATCTTGTTGCCCTGTTGTACAATCAAATATAGACCCATTCTCTGACCAAAAGGTTTCAAATCTTCAAAGTATGTAGTTTCGAAAAAAAATCTTGCTTCTAGTCATCTCTTGTAAGAGTGCCAGTACTTTACTAATAGCTGTTCGTAATTTACAATCATACAAACTATCAACTTTCCGAAGAGTGACAAAGTTTTTAAAAGAACTGAATTCTTTTTTATAATTGCAGCTATAATTTGGACGACAATTGCATTACAGTGCAACAATAACCACAAAAAGTGATCAAAAATAAGATTCAACAAAATTTAAAAAAGCCAATCAGGCAATCGTCGTAATGTAATGGTATCGAGCGAAACATTTTGCAAGCGTTGATCGAAGTTCAGCTTGCGACACATTTTAATTATAAACACGTTCCGGTCCATTTTGTGACTTTATTGTATCTTAGATATTATTTAAATTGGCGTTTACAGCACAAGGTCTGTCATTGGATACAGTATGGTTATCATAATTTTGTTTTGAGGAATTAATGTCAATGATTTTCTTTTAAATGTTATGTTCAGCATTTTGATTTGTTGCAGTTTTTTTCTTAATGTTGATGGGATTGTTATTTCTCTAGTGACTCTATAAGTGGCTGTTTATTATAAAAGTTAACGGATCTTGTATCACGGTTATTGAATGAATGAGTCACACCAATGTTGTTTTGATATAACAGTGTATCTATTATTATTTCATAATGTAGAAAACTAGTATTGAAACCAGACGCCCCACGTGATGCAACTTGATCTTAACATTGTAACCAATACTCACCTTCCTACTAATTCATGGTTAGAGAGTAAAATTGTTTATTGAACTTGAAACTTTCGCTCTCAGTACGACATGACTTTGTTATTGTGTGGGTTGCTACCTGATCTAGTTTTTGCCGAGCTGATGATAAATGCTTTTTAGGACTTCTGCCTTATTTTTTATGACTACGAATACTCCGTTGTTATTCGTAACAAAAGTAAATTCTGCCGTGAAAATTCTGACCTATCTATATCATTTGCCGAAAAACATAGGAATCTAATCTACATGACTCACACTTACCTTTCATAACAGGGTTTTTGACGTCTTCCGTCTTCAGATTTGGAAACATAGAAACCGTCCACAAAACTATTCATTCCATTACTTACAATCATAGCATCTCATTTTTCTAATTAACCCATCAACTCTTCCAGGTGAACGTAATCCAAGCCGCCTTGAACGCTGCGCAAGCGACATCAGAAAACGCCAACGAGGCCGCCTCCCAGGCTGCAGGTGAGCTCGGAGCGCAGACCGCCATGGTGGGAGCCGCCAGACAGAGGCTGCACGCACTCCAGGAGCAGCTCCATGGAGTCAGGATCGACTTCGAGGCTACTCAGGCGGCGGCAAGAAAGGCTCAGGTATGTTTGGAAAATAAAGTCTTGAATAGCTATCCTAACTTGATTTTGTACATTCTGGAAAACAGTTCTAGGATAAAAAAGTTTGGAAGTGGGATAGACTGAAAGTTTTCGATAAAAGTGATGGTGTTTAGTTTGAGACCACCTCGCTTGTTTACAATCTCGAAGTTTTTTTGGAGAAGCTTAGAGACCTGAATTTAGGAGTTTTAGAAAGATAGATTTGAAAGGCTTTCAGTAGTTTGAAATAATAACGACTGTCGTTTTCCTGAACAGGAAGCGCAGAGGAACTCAAAGGCGTACATTATTGAGGACATTACCATTTCCATGTTCTACTGAGATGATGAGAAGGAAGAAATGGCAAATGGCATTAATTTATTCCCTGTTCATTGTTGTTCTTATAATAAATGTTGTTGATCTCAGTCCTCTCTTTCTTTCTTTTGAATGGATGTCCTATAACAGCCTTATTGTCCTGACAGGTTTTTTTTGCTCATAAATATTTCACCAAGGTGCTGAGGATTGTATGCATTGGTATCTTATTGGAAGTAACGTGTTCATCTTTAGATAGAGCTACATACTTTTAGAAGCCTGGAGAATCAGCTGTCATCTTTCAGAATCTCACACTGAAGCATTCCCATTAAACCTAATGAGGATCAAATCATGGCCTGAAAAATGCTTACCAACTAACTATATCAAATCCTTTCTCTCTTCCAGGCGGCAGCACAGCAAGCCCAGGCTAACGCAGCGGCTGCTGCAGCGAAGGCAGCAGCCGCCGGCCTCGGGGGACAGAAGGACTCGTCTCACGAAGGTACGGCGCCCGAGCAGTACCAGGCGGCTCCTCAGAGCCAGGAACAGGGCAGTCAGGAGCAGTACTATCAGCTACAGTCGGACTACCACCACTAGTAACATTAAGGTTTTAGGTGTCTAAGTTCTGGGGTTCGTTTCACATCGTTGGTTTGTTGATTTTTGTTGGTACACCTATGATCCTTTTCTTTTGCTTATTCCATTTGATTTTCTTTCTGTTCTTCTTCATTAGTTGCATTTAAAAGTTCATGTTCGTAATGTTCCATTTCAAAATCCATACCTTCATTATCATTAAAATCAATTTCGAATTTCCCCTCCTTCCCTATTGTCTATATATCGCTTCATTCCATTTCAATTCCTTCTCCTTCGTCAATCTATCCAGATAAATTATGTTCCTTCTCATCCTTGTGTGTTTATTGCTTCTATAAACCTATTGCCACATAAAATCAACAAAACGAAAATGTTTGAGGATCCGAGAACTAAAGTTAATACGTTATTATTAGCATAGGATACTTTAGCATTAAAATATTTATTTCACCACTTTGCATATCCTATTCTAATTTTAACACCAAGTAGAATTACTTCTACTAAGATGTAAATAAATATATTTTTTTATAGTTAGGAGTGCTTCAAGATCGAGTATTATGTGATATCTGTTATGTTTTCTTACTATTTTTTACTTTTATACAAGAGGTCCCAAGTGTTCTCGGTTTTGTATATGTGTAACATGATGGTTACACTACAAAAAATGTTAGAGGTAATAATGCCGTATGGCGAACGAACCTTGTAACAGTGCAACGCAACAGAGCAACAATACTATCTTATTCTCTCACTACAGTTACCGCAACATGTTGCATGTCCTGTTGCTTGTTTCGTTGCATGTTACACTACAGTTTCCTTTGATACTAACATACAAAATTAAGTGCGATGTCTCAAAGCCATAGAGTGTCGACAGAAAGTGTGGAAAATAAAATATTGTTTTTGTTATTTCTGTTCTTTCAATAATCTTGACTGATGACTATCTGACTGTGACTTCTGACTACTTTACTTGACATCTCACTTAATATAGTTGACTTGATTAACACTTGACCCACCCTGCTTCTCTCATATAATTGTACCAATGCATGAAATTCTTCACTTATAAGCCGTATTAGTTATTGAACTTGTTTCACCATAACATACACATTCTAGAATAACAAAGAAAGATCCATAGATCCACCGAAATACATAGGTATTGATTCTCCTTAATACCAGGAAAAATATGGAGATTAAATAATTTTAATATGACAACAATTAAAGGTTGATTTCAAGTAACATTATGTGGCCACTTTAGGATAAAGATTCCTTTAACGAATAATTTTACGCACCTGACAATTGCTCACTTTAAATATAGCACCTTAGCCGGAGCACCTTATAAAATAATTACTAACTGGTAAGTAACTATCACCTATCTAAGCTTGGCACATCCATTCTTACTTTATTTGAACACAAAGCTCTTCTCCGCTCATTTACTTTATGCTTCAATACTCCTCAAACTTCATGCTTCTTTTTCTTTCAAATCTACTTCAAAAGCAGGTAATTGATGATAGATACTGTAGCTGAAGGAGAAGACCAAATTCGCTAAACCGCCTAAACCTATGGCTTTGTTTCATGGCTCGTCAACGAATCCAGAAGATTCGTTAAGCGAGATGTTTCCTATATTTCAGAGTGGGCCAGCTCCGACCAGGACCCTATTCAAGTGACCAGCGACCAACCCTTGCACATCCATGAAGAACCCGAACAGTTCATCCCAGAACCCGAACCATCTCACGCTATCATTGAAACCATTGAAACCAACGCATTCACACCAAAACCGCCCTCATTCAGCCAATCACCGCATACGAAACCAAACCAGATCGAACTAGATAAATCCGTAGAATTCCAGTACCAGCCATTCCAATCCGCTGTCAGCCAGTTTACGTTCAAACCTATTTCGACTAAGCCTGCAAAGCTAGTCGCTAAACAAGTTAATAATTATGCAGCTAATAATGTAAAATTAGCCGTTAAGCCCGCCATTGCTAAGCCTACTAAAGTAGTTGCTAAACCTACCCAAGTAGTGAGTAAGCTTACCCAGTTAGTAAGTAAGCCTACCCAGTTAGTAAATAAGCCAACTAAGGTAGTTCTTACGAAATCGAAAGGAAATATATTCCAAGATGCTTACGTTAATTTAGATAGTTTTAACAAGGCCAACAGTCAGACTTATGCGAAGCAATTTGGATTTTATGGATGGTAGTAGAAGAAAATTATAAGAGGTAGGTTCACCTTGTAAGTAGCTCATCGCTTTTTCCCATTACACCACATACACAAAAGCCCCTTGAAAATATTTTTTTTTATTGCTGTACCTAGAGCCCAAAGTAACTGCAATAATTTCAAAACATAATATTTTTATTTATATTGCTATTTTATATGTTTATTTATCAGCAGCACATTAAAATTAAGAAACCCTGATTATTTTATAGAACTCTCTAATATTTTACTGTAAGTAACAAACAATCACACTAACATATGCACGCCATTTTTTAAAGAATATTAAGCCGTAACTTGTTTCTGTAGCACCAGCGAAAGAAGAGCAGAAGGCGGCTGAGCCCGAGGAAGAAGAGGAGGCCGAGGAAGAAGAAGAAGAAGAAGAGGAGGATTGCGAAGAAGAGAAAAAGAAGAAATAGAAAAACCAAATAGTTAAATGCCATTTATTAGTTCGATGTCTACATACCTAGTTTTTAATTTTGTTACTTAGTTTTAAGGACGTTGTAGTAATAAAATAATAAAAATCATTTTTAGGTATTTATTTTACATTGAACGGGACCTAATTTATTGAAGAGATATGGATGACAATGTTTTTTGGGCGTGTTGGAAATAAAAGTGGAGATGGTAATGTTTTACACGTGTTTTATTTAATTGACTTTATGATATACATAACTGAATTACTCTTCGATGAATTTATGACCCTATTACAGCAAAAGCCATTAAAATCCAGAATACCGATGCTAAGAAACACAATCCCTTCTTCATGATAAATTAACATAAACCTATAATGATAAATTCGGTATATTTTATAAACAATATTTCTGAACAGAAAGAAAAGTACGTTTCTGAATGAATCATATACTGTCAAGTTTAGCTACCTTCCTTGATAAGCAGTATTTACGAGTCAGGGAACTAAATTAAACAGTTCAGAAACAAAATATATTCATACACGAATATTATTTTACATAAGTTTACATCATGTTTTATGTAACATGTAAAAAAATTGGTTTTGTAATTATTTGATCAAAGAAGTTTAATAATATTAACTAGAAACGTCAAAGGTTGTGAAGCAAAGAGAAACAGCAAAACGGAACGTTCCTTTGAAAACTCGACATTGATGTGCTACACATGTTTATAGAAAAATATTAAAATAAATACACAAAATGTCGGTTGTTAAGAAGAAAAAGCGTGTTTCTAAAAAAAATAAGAAGGCGTGGGGAAAATACTGTGATATTCGCGATGTAGAGGAGTTTCTTGAAGACCAGAGATTAGAAGAACGTTTGGGGTAAGTTAGGTTATGTTGACATCATGTGCGCAACTATTTTGTATTTATTTTCACTCTGTTTTACTAAAACTACATTAAAATCAGTTGTATATACCAAGGAAAGCTATATGGCTTCATTAATATATGAAAAAAGATAATTAAATCCGTTGTAAATGTTACAAAAATCGTATAAACATTTACCATTGGAAAATATTGGTAAGACTTAGTTTTATTTCCAAAAAAACCCACGCAGTACCTTGAACGTATATTGTACTTTCCAAGCTTAAAGTTTTAAGGCCAACAAACAAATATATCCACCAATTCTACTTTATCAAACAACATCATTTAATATTTCACAATATTTATCAGAAACCTTAACTTTCAGTAAGTTTGAGACCAAGCCCGACAGTGAGTTGTTCGTGGTCGATACAGCCGGGGACAATAAAGATGAGGCTGAGGACAAGAAGCCACCAGTATCCCACAAACTACAGAAGAGAGCTAAACTTAAAGAAGTGCCGAAATGCTTCGAAGTACTGCTGCCTACTTCTAAGGTTTGTTAGTTTTGTTAATAGAATATTAACCTATTTGCCAGGAAGAGTTGGGAGATTTATTATCTCCCAACTCTTCCTGAAATAAATAATCGCAAATAGAGGAACTGTGTAAACTATAAACAGCCTGTATTTACCTCTGTTTATAATGCACAATTTAATGATACTTTTGAATCAAAGTATTATTTTTCAATGACTCATAGTTTTAATAAAAAATATGTTATTTATTTCTGGTATCATAGTGATTTTTATTACAAATGTATTTAAGGCCTAAATAAGCATTCCTGAAATATATAAACATTGCCTTAAGATTTTTCTGTTTCAGCAACATAAGTGTGATATTGTTAGACTGACGTTTGATCTTTTAGTATTCTGCCATATTCTTTTACTTATTATAATTATGAAACATTTCAGGTTCAAGATCCAAATGCAAAACGTAACCATGTAAACCCAATAGGCTCCAAGCCATCAGCATTGAGCAAGCTGAGAGAAAAACGTCTCGCCAAGAAGGGAGTGTTTGAGAAGAAACTAGCTGAAGCTAAGAAAAATAGGAAGTTAGCTATAGATAAGAAGAGGAAAGCTAAGCAAGTTAGACAGAACTTCAACTTGGATTTATGGGGAAAGGATTGTAAGTAACAATTATTATGAATCAAACCAACAGTTTGAAGAAGTTTATCTCTTTAATCATGGTACTGGTGCAATTTAAAGTATATCTCAGTGTTAAAAAGTTCATTTATTGTGAAAGGCTTATCAATAAAATCACAACTCTCTTTTATATCTGTATTAAAAGCAAGGTTTTTTTGTCAAACCAACTTCTTGTCTAACCTTGCTTAAGGAATCTATCTTTCTAGAAATATAAATTCTAAATTAACTTTTAAATACTTTATCTTGTTGGTGAAAAATAGCCTTTAAGTAAAATGTTTTTTGTTTTTCTTTCCAGTACCAGAATCTAAGGGTATACCAGAAACGTTAGTAGACGAGTTCATCTCGCCAGAAGCACAGTTACACAATGTGTTACCCACACAGAGGCTCAGGCCTAAGCCGCCACTCGCTAAGACGGTGGTCACCAGGGCTGCCGTGGAGACTCCACATCCGGGAGTCAGTTATAACCCGTCATACCAGGTTAGTAGTTTTTTATGTTGGAAAGATTTGATGGCTCTGATTTTTTTATTCAATAATCTACTCATGATTGCTTTACACTAGCAGTTTCCTGTGGTTTATCTGTCAAAATCAAAGTGTCCTAAACCTGGCACAAATTATTATTAACTCCAATTGATTCGGCTGTCTGTACTATTGTTCTGATCTTTTTGAGTATAATAACAGTTACACAGACTTAAGTGTTTTGTATCAACCAATTTCAAGTTTATGAGTTATCATAGTCTATCGTATCTTGGTCACTTACAAACCAACAAACAACTAATTCTTTGTCTTCTAATTTTCCAGGAGCATCAAGACCTCCTCCAACAAGTGGGCCAGCATGAGCAGAAGATGATGAAGCGAGAGGCTCACCTCAACAGAGTCACCACAGGCATGTTCCGGAAGGTTACTCAGCAGCAGAAGGAGGTATGTTTGTGTTGTTTCTCTAGCTAGCTTATTAAAGAGTTAAATAATTTGAAAAATAAATGTCTTATCATTTTTTCTATGGGGACTAAAACAGAATAGAATTAAATCTAATAGAATTAAACTTCAGAATCCTACAACTTCACCTAACAAATATGATCTATGAACCTAACAGCTCAAGTCCAACTACATAATGCATCTGCAATTTCCATATTACCAGTCTACTAATACCAGTCTACCAGATGGCATAGTACCTAGTTGGTTTATCTGCTTGCCTACAGGTCAAATGTTATAGTCCCCCAAGAGTAAAGTGTTGAATGAATACAACATTAATTCGAATTTTCACGCTTCCAGAACCAATGGCTGGAAGAGATGAGCTCCGGTTTACCCCAGCCCCACAACCCTGCAGAAGACTCAGATCCACCATCAGACAATGAGTACAAAGCCATCAACCCGCCCGTGAAGAACAAGAAGAAAGACCACAAGGCGAGGAGGAAGCAGAAAGAGAGATTAGAAGAGAAGGAACACCTGAAACGAGAGAAGATTGATAAGAAGAAGATCACTGATCTTTATAAGTGAGTGTTAATTTCTGTTGAGCAATTATGTAACTAATATGTCTATTTAGGAGTGAACTGGGAACATAGCATATACATAGGGTGCATACTGGGTGGATGACTCTGCCGAAAATTGCAAAAAAATAATAGCAAACCAGATAAATTTCATATTATTTACAAGCCGTTTCTTCGCATACCCACAAAAAAATACAGCCTATGTGTCGGGGATCGTGTAGCTTCCTTACAATGAAATCGGTTCAGTCGTTTTCTATTTATTATTTAGTAAAGAGGACAAACCATTTTCGAATTCACAATATGCATTTTCCTATATGTATCTCTAATAAAAATTCCCAACTCCAGGCTCCGCAAACTCCAGTCTTCCATCAAGACCCGTGAACAGCAACAGGTAGAGGAGCGAGCTAAGCGTGCGGAGAAGCGAGCCGTCGCCGACGCCACCGCGCTGCCCACGCTCAGTGCACACAAGACGCCGGTGAAGGAACCTGACTTCGTAGACCCGAAGGAGTTGAGTGGAGATCTGAGGAATATTAAGTCTACTAGTAAGTGTCTATTTTATACTTTAAAAGTCTCTGATAGGAAATAATGAATGTCTGTTTTTTGGTAGGTATTCGAATATGTGGCTGAAAAGTTTTTATGTTAGGTACCTACTTTAATTTCACGACAAACATAATTTTAAAGGAGGTTGATTGTTGTTCTCCTAGTCTCCTAAAATATCGTCATTAAAAAAATATTTGTCGCTTCTAATAGAATTTTTCCAGCCTTTAATAAATCTAAAATCATGTTCAATTCCAATATTGTTAGTGATTTGATAATTAAAAAGTCCAATAATTTATAAGAAAAAACATCCAGAAGCTACAAGTACATTGTCGATGCTAATATAAAACAATCACAACAACTTATACGAATCTAACCCCTGTTCCTCTAACAATAAAACCCATTTTCCAGCGAACCTCCTCCGCGACCGTTTCGAGTCTCTCCAGCGTCGCGGCGCCCTCGCAGCCTCCAAGGTCATGATGAAGAAGAAACGCAAGCTCAAGAGTTACTTCAAGCCAGGACATAAGGTCACTGACAAAGACATAGAGAAATATGTCACCAGGAGTGCGGGCAAAAAGTGATCTTAAACTGTACGGTGTAAGGTACAGTTTGTATTGTATTGTAAAGTGTAATGTGCGTTAGTACGTTAATAAAGAGTGGTGAAGCGTCAATGTCTTTTTTTTTCAATGCAAATATTTATTCAATAATAAATTAAATACATAAGTTATTTTTCCCGCAACTTAAAACTTTATTTCGATCATTTTCATATTTATAATAACCCAATTGAGTCTCTGGTGATGATATCCGAACGACAATACTAGCTACCGCAGCGCCCATTGGTTCGTATCGAGTGTTCTAGAGGATACTCGCAACAAGCTAGCAGTGTTGCGTCTGGCCACCGCCAAGGACGGACGTAGTACTTCTCCCGCCGCCATTCGCATTGTGTCGAATACACACCGCTCCGCGTCATTATTTCCCTATATGTGATTTCCTGAAGATTCTCGTGTAATAATTGAACCTGCTGCTAGAAGACATTGTGGACTTATAGTGCAGTGCTGATTTCACGAGTTTTAACCAGTGCACCGGTGGATGAACCTAGATTTAGCTCGCCGGCCGGCAGCCCTTACCGCGACCACGCGCCCTGGAACGAGGCATCTTCACATTTCGCTGGTTCTAAGTGAGGTCCCTGGATTCACAAGGTACGTGGGCTTTATTGCTGCAAATAGTTGTAGTGGGTATTGGTGTCTAACGGAATATCATCGGCAGGGATTTAATTGAATTACGATTTGAGTTTCACCGCCATATTGTTTTTCCCGCATTCGATTTTCAAGATTTGAAATCACCGCTCCCGCATCCCGCACTTCTCTTTTCTTTCTTCATTCTACCTTTTAAATTTGTCCCAATTAAATCCATTAATTTTTTATTATTTTTCCCCGATGAGGCTATTTACACGCCTCATCAAAGAGTAATTTAAAGATTTAAGTTGATTTTTTATTTTTTTGATATGTAGATTAGCCTTAATAGATTACTTTGGGGTTGCAAAAAGAAAACACCAAAATTATTTTCGTACAAAAAAATTTACTAAAAAATATCTAACATATAATACAACTAAAAATAGTCCATTAACAGTATAGAATATATTACAGTGATTTCGTGGCAGTGAACGACGATTATAATACCTAAAGTAAACATAGCTATGTAGGTAACTCAGTATCTAGCCTAGGATCGTTCCTAAAATTAGGAAAATTAAAAAATACAGCTTCTTATAAATAGAATACTATGCTTAATTCTATGTAGTCGAATTTTTTCAATAACAAAAAGTAATAAGTTAACTAGGTTATCAACTAGAGAGGCTGTTTTGAGCAATATGCACATAATATGTAGTAGATAATATCTTTTATCATGGTTTAAAACTGCAGCGTTGCAGGTACCTACTGTACTGGATATTTACAAGTTAATTGATATTTAAGCTACTTAGAAAATTAATTACGCCTCTTTCTATTTACTTATGCAAATAGAAGAAATATTTCAGAAAAACTGCATTTATGGTATTACTTCTGTGAACTGAAAACTGGCTAAATGATAGCTTTAGTTCCATCACTGTTATTTCTTTCCTTAAAAAGCTTGTAAATTAATATTTTGGTCACATTGACCAAATCACAAATAACATTTATTTATTGTTTTCTGGCAACAAGTTATGTGCATATTGACCGAACAGCCCTGTATTCATCATAATTTTCATTTATTGAAAATACTGATGGACAATGTCGGCTGAAAACGAATCAATTCTATCTACATAATCACATTTACACGTTTATATTTAGGGTCTGAAATTATTTATAGTTGAATCATGCC
Organism: Helicoverpa armigera; assembly: GCF_030705265.1. Taxonomy (NCBI): domain Eukaryota; kingdom Metazoa; phylum Arthropoda; class Insecta; order Lepidoptera; family Noctuidae; genus Helicoverpa; species Helicoverpa armigera. Next base: position 9,928,023 of record NC_087142.1, on the reverse strand, counting down.
GTTTGTAACTCTCTTTATTTAGAAAAATATCTGACTTAATAAGCATTTTCAAAGAAAAATTTTATTTACATTTCTGCGACTATTGTTCGTGTACTTGTATGTGTTCATAACGCGTAATATTCCTTTTTTGTTTTCTTTAAGCTAACTTTCTTCAGATGGTTATATGTATTTTTTTATTCATAACATTTCTTTCAACTAATAAAGAAAGTTACAAATCGGCACGTACGTTTACCTAAAAAAATATCGAATTTGATCTAGAAAATAATAAAAAATGTCGCACTGGACTCAACCCTAAATATAAAAACAGATTCCTTATTCAACTAGAGTGGTGTCAACCCCACCGTGCTGCAATAGAGTACAGCGACCTTAATAACTCTAAGGCTCTTGTGTCCGACGTCGCTTTGTCGCTAGGGGGCGCCACTCTAGCTTCAGCTATCGGCGTATCAACGAAAGGCGCCTTCGTTGTCGTCTTAGGTTCGACAGGAGTCGTTCTAACATGGAATTTCTTAACCCCTCTTCGACTAGCCGTATTAGTTCTAAGAGGACTGAACGTTGTAGCTGCTGTATCTAAATCTTCAGTCGTTTTTATATTCTCTGTTGTACTCGTTTGTATAGCGTTTGATAGCGAGTTTATTGCGCTCGGGTCGAAGTTTAAGCTCTTTCCTCTTCTGTCACCTCTTGGCCTTTCTATCCTATCTGTTCTTCTATTAGTATTAGACCCTGCCTCGGCGGTCGGTGTTTCAGTGATTCCTTCCTTAGCGATATCTTCCATATCCTTTTGAGATACAGCCATTAAAGCTTCAAGTAACGCCTTCTTCGATGCCTCAGCAGTCGTGTTATGATCATCATCACATGTTTGTATCAGCAACAGTATCAATCTCTTCACAGTTTTTGATTTCGTTTTCATCATGACGTTCATAAGTTTCTCAGTGGTAGTTGCGTTCATGATTTCTTTAGCTTTTTCTACAACAGTGTCGGTTATCGTGGTTAGATCTTGAATTGATTCTGTTGAAGAATCTCTTAGCAACCTTCCTTGTCTATCGGAATCTTTAGGTTCGTGTGTAGTTATTTCATAGCTGACTGTTGTTGTTGAAGCTGTTTGTTCTGTAGGAGTGTACTCGGTGGGAGTAGTGGCTGTATTAGGAATGTAAGTGTTGTCTGAAAGTCCTTGATTCTGTTCAGGTGCTGTAGGACTCAAGCCATCGTTCAGTGTGATAGGATCTATGACTGTGCTCTGCCAGTTTCCGTAGGTGCTCGACCAGGCGAATTGGTTTGTCGTCTTGTCCTCAGGGGATGTAAATAAATTATCGGGTACCGTCGGTGTGGGTGTTAGAGTTTCTGTTTCGGTTACTCTGGCAGTTGTGGTAGGTTGCGTTGTAGTTTGTACAGTCGTTAAATCTTCATCAGGAATAGTAGGAGCTTCAAGATCTTCAGCAGGTTTCTTAATCGGTTCTGCTTCATAGTTCAACTGTTTTCCGTGACGAATGCTGTTACCTTGTGGCGCGGCAAATGATTGACTGTGAGCCCTTTGCAATTCTTCTTCGTTTTCTAATTCAACACTTTCTGTCTCTGTGAAGTAAACTGATGTGGTAGATGGGATTGCCGTAGTTGTTCTTATCTTCTTGCTTTCGAAGTCGCTGGTCGTTGATACAGATGGATCAATGCCCCAAGCCGTTGGCAAGTTCGTAGCTTCAATGTATTCGCTTAGAGGTTTCCCTTCAGTAGAGACAACGTTCGTTCCGTAAGGTGAATCGTTCAGAGTTAAAGCATTGTTCTGGAATCCTCCGTATTTGTGGACTGAGTAATCACTTTCGGTTGTAGTTGTGGGTTCAGCGTTTCTGTTTCTGAGAGTATTAACATTCACTGCCACTGTGTTTGTGTATGTAGGAGTTGTAGGCGCAGGAGTGGTTGAAGGTGACGTATACGAAGCTGATATCCTTCCGCAACACCTGAACGGATTTCTGGCCGTAGTTGAAAGTGAACTATATGAAGAGGATGGCACGTATTCAGTGACTGGTCTTGGTGTCGTTGTTGGTGCTTCTGTTACCGGGTAAACTGTAGGTATACCCAAAGCTTTCGGTTCTCGTGCATTCGATAACTGTGGTACTGCCTTGTGGTCATCCGAAAAGCCTAATATTTCGTCATCTTCTTCGTTGACAGTAGTGGTTGGTTCAGTGTTAATGGATTCTTCAGTCGTAGTCAGCAAATCGCCAAATGATGGATGTGTAGGCCTGATGTCAGACAAAACTTTTCTAAATTGTACCGGATCTTGTAAATAGGCTGACAATGCGTGTGTGAACACTTGGGCAAGCTCTCTAATTTGCGGAGAAGTGGCGATCGGATTTTGACTTTGCTGAACACTCAAATCTTCCGCTAATTCATTGTAAGTACCATTGGGATCTTCTCTTATTTCTTCCAATAATTCAGCGTTGGTCATTTGATGTCCGAAGAGGTTGGTGTATTTGTTTATCGTCTGTCTACTGAACAGGGCTGGAAGTACTTCTTCCATAGCTTCGTATTCATCGAACGGCGGCGTCACTGTTTCAGTTTCTTCTGGGTTCGGAGTTGTCGATAAATTGTCTAAAGCAGTAGCGTAGTAAATGGCCAAGCTATGCAGTGTCTTCGGCGTGAGCGATGGTGGTACAACCAATCCTGGCCTGTTGGGCTGATCTCCGAAATATCTGTCGGTCATGGTCGTTTGCACAGTAGGTTCCGTGGGTCCAGTGGGTCCGAACCTGTCTAAGTTCAGCTTCCTCATGAGTCTTTCGCGACGTTCTTGGTAGGAGGGTTCAGTAGTTGTTTGGGTAGCTTGATTGGTAGTGGAGTAGACATCGTATCTATCAGAAGATGCAGTTTGTGTGTAAGCATCAGCTCTGGTCGTGTGAGGAATCTTCGTTGCTGATTCGAAACTGTCCTTAGTGTCTATAGTGACTTTATTTTGTTTTTCAAGATTATCGCTCCTTGCGGTTACTTGTGGAATTTTCTCAGTGGTCGTTGTCGTCGTTGTAGTTGTAGTCAGTGTCTTATTTTTCTCCTTTTGAACGAAGTTTTTCAGTAGAGATACTCCTGGTCTTGTATAAGGTTCTTGTTTTTCAATAATTGTAGAGTAACTCTTAGTGTATGGCACCAATGTTGGCCGTTTGGTCGTAGGTTCAGGGGTCGATGAGGGCGAGTTCTTGTCACGAATATCGTAAAGTGTCGTCAAGTTGGGATTGCTCTTTGCTTTAGGTTTAGGGAGGTTTGGTGTGTACACCGGGTATGGCCTGTAGTTCTTGTTATGGAAATCTTGAAGATACTGCCTGTTGTTATTGTTGGCGAATGCAGCGGTTTCAGCAGCAACCTGCATCTCTCTTAAACTGTAGTCAGGAGTACTTCTGTAAACTGGTGACTCCGTGTAAGTAGCTTGCGTGGTCCTCGCAGGAATGTTACCGAAGTTTGTGGAGATCAGTTGCACCAAACTCTTCCTTCTCTGCTCAAAAGCGGTTGTGGCTGCAGTCCTCTGGGTGGGGTTGAAGTTGTCAGTAAACAAGGCTTGGTAGGTCTTCACAGTAGCTTTGGGGATCTCGGTCTGTCTCTGTCTGCTTCGGAGCAGTCGTTCAGTCGTGCTGGGCACGTTGACTGGCGTACGTCTGGTCTCCGCCCTGATGTTGCTATCCGCGCCGATTTGCTGAAGGTCAGGGTTCTTGCTAAGGCTTTGGGTGATCTTCTGGGTTTTCTTCTGTTCGTTGGAGTAGTACTCGGCGCTGGACTCGTAGAGGGCGGGGGCGGAGGCGCAGTCCACCTTGAACCACCAGTCACATATGAGGTGCGACTGGCTGAAGATGGTGCCGTTGGGACAAAGGAACGAGATCTTGCGGGATGTGTCGCAAATGTGGAATACCTGGAATCAAAATGATGTGGTGATTAATATTCATGGAGATATGTATTTATTGCGTGGATTCTTTTAAGATTTTTTTCTCTCTGTGAAAGGCTGAAATAATGGTGATTATACCTGGCAATCGGTCTCCAAGTCGGCGTAGTATCCGGTTGGCACGTTCTTGCAGTTGAAGCCCGTGTGCGGGATGTTGGGGTACGCCGGGAAGTCCACGCCAGACCTGCCGATTACACCTGGAAACAAAGTTGTTAAAGTGCTTAGTAGAATTTAATAGCTTCTTGTTTGTTGCGTGCCTTATAAATAATCAGGTTTCTTTAAGATCATAAGACAATCACAAGGAAAAACTTGTTCCACGGGAATCGCACCCATAAGTGTGTGCTGGGGTAGCCCTTATTCAAACATCGTAACTTTCCATAGCGAACTCTCTTAAAAAAACGTAAGCGTTTTCTGTGACTTTGTGGTCTCTTTTAGTAGGTGTTTTTGCGAATGCTATATTAAATACCTTGATACTCGACGATGTCCTCAGGCTGGTTGTCTGGAGGGATGAGCCTCTTGACCAGCGCCTTGCCCTCGGTGTAGGCCTCGAAGCCGGCGGCTCCCATGGCCTGGGCGATCTCCTGCAGGCTCTCCACGCTTGGAGCTGGCGCATATAGCTCCGTATCCTGGAAACACCAAGTTATAATGATGAGCATATAAATAAGAACTATTCCTCATGTGGTTAATGTTGGGCAAAAATTTGGCACATTGGATTAGAAGGGTTGCCGTATTAGCAATGATCGAGTGCAATGGTATTCACCTGTCGCCGTTGCGCTGTGCGGCGAGCCCCATCACAGGCGCCTGAAACAATATTATTGTCATAAATAAATCGTATGTGTTCGAGTAACAAAGCTCGTTCTATAAGACCATAGTTAACATTCTACCTAATAAATAACTGGAAACAAAACGCATACACTACACTCATATTATATCTTTGGTAGTCAATAAGGATAGTGAGAAGCCAGAAATTCTGACATCTAGTCTTACCAAGTCGTTTTGCCCAAGGGTTATCTAAGGGCTTAGGACGTTAGAACGGCAGTCCAATATATAAAAGCGGCATCCGGTTAGACTGAAAGCCAACCCTAATATAGTTGGAAAACGCTAGGTAGATGATGATACATATAACATGTTGAACGTAACATTTCATGCCCAAATCGATGCAAAATCCCCCACCTACACAGTAATACAATGAAGTTTAATCGCTTCGATCGTTTAGCAGGAGTTCAGAGCAAGTGCGAGTATGAATAATGAGGGTAACACAATAGGACCTGCTTTCTAATGGCAGCCGCGGTCTCCGGGATCCCGCGGTGATTCACGATTCACGGTAACATTGTATGTAGTGGGTATGGTGATGGTGGAATGGCGATTAATATTCAAAGACTATACCCAGCTGAAGAATGTGGGTAACAGCTTGGGTAGAAAAAAATCAACTCTAATTATTAATTTAATAATTAATTGTCGTAATGAGTAATTAGTGATTGTGCAAACCAAGTACCTATTGGTTAAAACTTCATCTTTATAATTTACTACTAATTTCATAAAATTAAATGATCTGAAATAATGTTTTTTTTATGACAGAGTTATCTTTAGTAGGGCTCAATTAATAAGGTGATACCCAATATTATTTTGTTTACTTCAAAATGTATTTTTCAGCCGCTACCGCTTATAAGCCCGCTATTCTACCCTCACTATAACCGCTACTCAGCTCGCATAGCCCACGAAATAGAGAGTGAAAGTATCGATGTGATCGATGACTCGCAGAACACGTGAATAGAGATGTACCAGTTATCGATACACACAATACCGTCACGTTATTGTGGGCGTTCGTTTGTTTTAGATACAAAAGGATTTTAGATACGTTTAATAAAAGAGGTTTTCTAATGTGTAGGGCCTATACCTACGTCGAAAAAAAATAATCCTTTTGTGAAGGCCAGTGCTAAATAATGACTGAAGGAAATCTTGTTGAATGAATGATGATCACGTATGGTACGTTTAGCTAGTAAATGTTATTAACTTCAACAAGGGCTAATCTAAACCCTTTCGGCAGTTTTTTTTCAAAGTTTTTGCTGAATTTCGATTGGTGCGAATTTTTGCTTTTTATTGGGAGCTTATACTTATTACGTTACCAACTAATTCGTTTTCTAGAAACTTGCTTACACACAGCTGTGCATAATCCTTCACGGACTGCAGGTGTATTTTAGTTTCAGTTAGTTCTAAACTTATCGAAACTACTTTAGTTGCCTTACAATTGTCCTTAAGCTGGATTTAGCTGCACCATACATAATCTCTTTCCTTAGAGAGGTAATCCAGCTTAGCCGGAGTAGGTATGTTAAGTCATAGCTAAAGAGATACATAATTAAATAGGTAGCGTTCTTAAAGTTGTTTTAAGCCTTCCATATTTTTGGAAGAGGGCTTTATTTTGATGATTTCAGATCAGGAAAAAATTTTAGTAATCCGCTCAGAAAAAAAACAATGTGTTTTAAATATCTGGCTTCGCAATAGGAAAAAACAGTATATTTATCATAGTGTATGATGATAGCCATGAAAGGTGTAAGTACCGTGACCTCTGTTCTGAGGTCAACAATGGTAATATTTATGGTGGTGGTGTAGACCGATGTCAGTCTATCAATGTCTCTATTATGTGTATTATCTACACCTTTACGGTATCAACTGTATTTTGGTTTAGGGTTGTTATTGGATAGAAAGGTGAATACCTATAGAGAGAAAGCTAGAGAAAGGTCTATTAATAATCCTACTTATCTTTCAGTTACCTATACCTACAGCTGAGCTAAAATTCTCGTAGCTAGACCAAAATACTCGTACCTATATGTAAAAATGTGTTTCTACACTCCACTATCATATTTAAGTAGGTAGGTAGGTACTATTACAACTATTTCATACGTTATCTACTCCAATTGCTGGCAATTAAATCGGCAATGAATCATGATGTTCCACCTCCGCAGTGTAACGATGTGCCGACAGCATCCGATACAGATAACTGCACGATTTATGACCACTTGCGCAAGCGCACGCTTTCGCTAGGTCACCGTGGGATGGGTGCACATTAGCGGATTTAATTTACGCGGTGGAAGGTCTTGAAATTTTAGAATTTTGTCTACATAACTATTCTTTGTTTTTTTTTTTTGTTTAAATAAAAAATGTAATATCTTGTCATAGTTAGCAATTTGATCGAAGAAAGAATATTGCATTGTGAATTTTAAATCAATAACGTTACTGCAATCTCGTTTATGCAACTCTGAAGCATAACAATAAAGCATTTTATTTTCAGTTTCTTTCCGTCTGAATTACTGAAAAAAAACTTTTCTGAGTACTCTGTATCCCATTATGTACTATGTTAATAGATCTGAAGTCTGAACCAAGCCTTATAACTAGTCGTGAGAAGAAGCGCCGATCTGATCGCCAAATGCAATTAGACCCTTAAGCTGTTCATCGATTGTTTTATATGTTATCGTGCACCTCTTCGACCTCTATAACTTCTATATTTATACTTATAAAAAATATTTGTTTGGATAAACCCAAAGGCTATGAAACGGCTAAACCGATTTGAAAAATCTTTCCACATTTTCACTCTATCCCTGGGTGACATACCTAGGCTATATTTTATTTGTAGCTTTCATTTTATATGTATAGTTTTCAAGGGATGTGGGTGAGACTGCGGGAAATAATACAGTCTATAATATACATAGGTGTATGTTATATTACAGTTACATAGGCAGTCCAATGCTGTACAGTTTCCACCTTGAACTCAAGTTTAATGATTATGTTCTGCTGAGGTTTTGTTAATGATTATCGGATGATTCCTTAATACGAAGCGGTGTGAACGGGTTAACATTTGAAATAAATGTATATCAGTAGATATTACTAATGTTATGTATATCAAGAACGTACCTGTCGATCGTACGTATTGTCAATCTTTGTTCGATGCATGGGAATAAGATGATTTTGAGTTTGAATTCTGGGTCATATTTGAAGGTGATTTAAAGTATATGTATGTAAATTTTTAAGCTCTATTATGTGCAATTTTATGAGTAGATGTAATGTTTTGTGTTGTGTTATCATTATAATAATGATGATGATGATATGACCACGATGAAACGGTTAATATTTGAGTTCACAACCTCGCACTAGCTTCTGTTCGGCAATTCATACAATTATTTGTTGTTTAGATTGAGATTAAGTACATATGGATATTGTTTATTTATTATTCTCTTGCTTCCTTTATAACCTTATAATTGTTATGAAACAAAAGATAAGTCAATGATGTCGCGCGAGAAATGGGAAGGATGGATTTATAAATCAGCCAGAGATAAATAGATATGCAATGCAATTTTCAGGAACTTACCCATGAGTCCAGTTTCTATTAATACGAAACTAATTCTAACTGTGAATTTTAGACCGCATCTAACTTGACTAATTAACTCGAGATTGTGTGTGACCTAACTAGGCCGGTTAAGAAAGAACAGAGTCAACCTTTAACAACCCTGTACCAAAATAAATACACGTTCCAAGAATTCACAACATGTGCAACCCTAACCGCTGTTTACACTTCAACCACCACACACATCCTACAAAGGTCATAGTTCCAGTCAACCTGACATAAAGCACACAGATAGGTTTCAGAGTTAGCGATGTTACTTCCTAGAGGCAACAGACAGACAGACAGACGCGGTTACATCGCGATCGACCATAACTTGACAATACCGCAGACCGCATGCGCATAAATGTCACAGTTCCTATATTACATGGAGGTAGTACTTTTTATAGGGTTGCTACTAAAATGAAATAAAAATAAAGAAATGGCTTTGACTTGCCTTATGTGTCAATTACATGGCTTTAAGAAGTGAGACATAGTTATCAACATTTTAGGTACTCAGATCGTATGCTAATTGTTACAGAGCTTCTTAATTCAGTAGCTGAAAAGCTGTATAAAAATAAGGATAGAGCACTGAAATATTGATGTGTAAATTAGAATATAAATAATTTAAAGTGCTCTGTAATTAATACGAAAAATACACTTTTAATTATAGCATTATCACATCAGTTGCATCAATATAAAAAAAAACAGACCTTTTCCTTCATTTTCGGAAAACCACTGTGTCGCAAATACTCAGATTAATTTAGATGCAACAACCCTAAACTATTACGAAGAGAGTGTATTAGCAGAGTTGTATAACAAAATAATATCTGTCTGAGCAGTTAAACGAGCATAATGCTAAAAGCAGCCATATTGATTGTTACAATAGAACACAGTAACCTGTAATCTTTTACAACATTAGGCTTAAATCTAGACCAGGCTTGCGTAGGAGTGGACTGAAATCAATAGGTGTTTTCAATAATGGGTAGTATGGTTCCGGGTCCTCTTTCTTGGGTTTGTATGGAATTGCGGATTTGTGTTGTGTTTAGATTGGTTTTATGTCTGCTCAATAAGTATAATATTTGGTGCACGAGTGTTGAATATTACAAAGCATAGGCAGAAAATAAAGGGATCATTAGTATTTTTCAGAAATTATACACCACTAAATAAGTGAATTAAAGGCACGCTAGTGAGCAAAATAGAGAAATTTGAGAGAAATCCTGGTCATTACTTACTTAATATGATTTAAACTAATGTAAATCTGGTGGATGTTGTTAAAACACCCACCTGATAGTAGCCCATCAAACAGTAATCTACAGTCAAAACATAATTTGAATCACAAACTAATAATTAGGTACATGTATTTCAAGAGCATCCCATTAAGTAACTAATCTACACTCAATAACCTAATCATCTTCAATAACAATTTAAGTTAACCTCCAAACATACACGCGGATCAACAGAACAATAAAATAATAAAACAATCTCTTAACACATGGTTTACTTGTCGACAGTCTACACTTCGACAGTCTACAGTCTACACGAGAAGATAGCCTCGACCCCTATCGTCGAGTGCGCATCACACAACGCTCGACATTTTAAAATGGCTGCCCAGAACTTTAATTTACAGCTGTCACTTTGTAATAAGGTTAAATATCATGTGGGATTTATGAATCATATGGATTTGTATCATTGTTTATTATTGTGATCTAGTTGTGTAAGATAGGTTTCACGCCTAATGTGATATTTTTCATTTTGACAGTTAAATGATTTACATTAATTGGGCAAAGGTGTTGATTAGATAAATCTTTGGATATATGGAGCAATGTACATTAAATGTAACTCAAAATTCAAGGAATGAGAATTTGGATTACTTATTAAATTATTGCTAGATCATAGAATTATGCATTTACACCTAAAAGCTCACATAATCTAGATACCTTTTTTAGAGCACAAAATACCTAGGAACATAGTTACAAAAACTAACTTAAACCTATATTTATCTAGCGCTTAAAACAATTCAGTAGCTAAAACCACCGCTCAAAATTACAAGGGTACTTATCTTAAAACAAATCGAAGTTTAATAAATAACATAATTATTGTACAAAATGTCGACACAACTATAACAAACAACCAAGTTTCAAAGATGTTGCTACAACGGATCTTATGAAACAAGTCTAGATCATAGTAATTATGCTCAAACGCATCGATCGAGCTTCGAAAACAGCATTATCGATCTTTAGCGATCGATATTTTCGACGATAACCGTTATTTTCGCTTTAGATAAAGTTTTGCGATTGTTCTCGGTAAAATAGAGACTAGAAATTAATTTTTGAATTTCAAAATATAAACTTGATAATAATGCAAGTAGGTACTTAGGGAGTATTGCGTGAGTTTGTAAGCCAATAAAATTTAAAGATATTTATTGAGATAAGGCTGGGAATTTAATTGGTAGTTTTTGCATATTTTCATTGTTAGCCCAATATATTGGTCGAGGCAGCACCGTGAAGTATGTACAATGGAACTACACTGACCAATTCATTGTCATTTTTATAAGCTTTTAATTACCACGATTAAGTACGCAACGTCATAGTGTAGGTCTAAATAACAATAGGTGTTTGTTCCTCCTGCAATTTTATAGGGAACAAATATAATGACCACCATAAAATGCTTTGATACCCTAAGTTTTTCAACCAGAAATATTTAATGAACACCAGAAAAATAAAGTCTAAAAATGTAATAGTACCAGCTATTTTAGTCACGACTTCACTTTAAATTGTATTCGACCACCAAATTTAGTAAATGATCACCAACCCTTGACGACCAAATTAATGTAATATTGTTGCCTAAATAAGTCACTGTGATTGCCATAAAATGTAGGCTTATTACCAAATAAAGTATTATGATGCCATATTAAGTTATGTGTCCGGCTTGCAATGCATGCGTGAGTGTCAGTATGACGAGTGACAGGGGAAAATGGAAGAAAATGACATATTGCGCCGACGCCAAGTAAAATTGGGAACAGGGCAGGAGAAAGAAGAAGAAGAATGTGTTTCTCAATACACTCTTATCGCACTGTTTAGAGGCATGCAATAGACAATTTTCCACGCTAGTGCAGGAAAAGGGCCCCCATAATGTTATTACATTTATTTTATCAGGCCGAACTTATTTTTTTGGAGTCAGTTTACTTAAACAGGATAGCAAGATGTAAAAACTTTTTTGATGATCATTTGCTACTTTTGGTGATCATTTACTACTTTTGGGATAACAATGATTTTTTTGGACTCATTTTGCTTAAATAGGATAGCAGAATTTAAAAACTTTGGTTATAATCTTACTTTAAAATGGTGGTTTAATTTTGGTGATCATTTACTATTTTTGGCTTACGCATGATTTATTTTGGAGTAATTTCACTTACATAGGATAGCAAAGTGTTAAAACTTTGGTGATAGTTTTACATTAAAATGCGAGTTTCATTTTGGTGATCATTTCTATTTTTGTCTGCTGTTTGTTACTATATCTGGTGATCAGTTAAACATAAGCCAATTTTATATATTTCCGCTCACACCTCATCATCTGTTTAGCCTTTTCTTAACTATATTGGTGTTGGCTTCTAGTCTACGCGAGAACCAGTGTTTTAATTGTAGCGACTACCTGTTTGAGATCCTGAACCCAGTTACATTATTTTGTTACAGTTATATTTTCCTCTTACATGGAAAATTCGAACATCATTAGTTAAGTATATTATAACGTATTTACTTACATATCATAAGCAGGGTAAATAATATCGTCTTCATCATGTCGGCTCCTAAACTACTCCGTCTCCACCGCATCACAGTTCTGAAACAAAAAGAAAAATATCGTAAATATCGTCGCTTTGCATTTTCTTGCAACTGAATAAATAAAGCTTGTTTGTGACACGTCAACTACTGGTGTCTTTATAATTTTGTCTGCGTCTCGAAAGTTTACGTCCCTCACACGATTAAGAACTTGCCTGTCTACTATTAACGAATCACGTATGTAGGTAGAGTACTGTTTTATTAACCTATAAGTTTTTACTATGTAATATGTAGTATGTCTTATGTACCTTCATCTCTGCCCCTAACGATATGTCAACCTATGATTCACACACTCCACCCACACTATCTCTTATCACCTCCAAGATCAACAAGACAATCAGCATCACATTTCCACGACTCGAGCAGGAACTACAGCACAACGTGTAAGCTTTGAGCTGAAACCTGCGCGCGCGCTGTCACGGAGTCACGATGTTAAGACACATCTGTGATTTAATAGACCACTGGTATAGTGCTGATATGAACACGGATGTTGACTTTTAGAACCTCCGTACACTATGGATTAAAATATTATCCAATTTCTTTAAGCTGTGCCCTGTAGGGTCCATTTTGTTTCTAGACTGTAAAATGTACCACCTGTATAACATAGGAATGCTCAACTCAAAATTAAAAAACGTTTATTTTTAAGTAGGCTGATAAATCAGCACTTTGCGAACGTCAAAAACATAAACAAAAGACAGCCCCCTTCACCATTTTTTTTGTTTTTTTGCATAATAAAGTATTGAGTATACTTATAGGCCAAAAGATAGTGATATCTGATCGTTGTAATTTCATTTCCATACTGATTTAATATATAAAATATCGGTCAACAATTTAGCCTGCAGTACGCGTGGCTAGGTTGATCAATATAATATTTTTGCAGTTGCAAAGCCTGTTAAAGTCATACACCTTGTGCGCTGAAATGAAAACAACTTTCACGAACTGAAGAAGAAGTACCCATTACTTACAAGGTAGTATATATCTGTCGTTATCTAACATTTCCATAAGTCACATTCCAATACGTTTACTGACAGTTAATTGCAAGTTATCTCACTGCTGATGACACTTGCATAACTTATATCATATTGAAATTACTTGTACTTGAACAGTTGTGATGGCAGATAAATCCGTTGATACTTTATTATTTAAAAAATGTAGAAAAGTAGTCGCAAATTAAAGTAAAATTATAATCTTATACAAAACGCTAAAAACAAACATTGTCGTATTAAAAATCTTCATAACTCTTTACTAATTGCAAATTGTTCAACAACAATAAATTAATCTGACATCTACAATACAAGGTGCTGTTACCTCATTTATTTAGATCAAAAAATATTTTTAGACAAGCAGACCAAAGTTGTATATGTAAATAAGACACATGCAGCACTGATTTCCATAAAAAATGAGTCTTAATGCCGGTGCAAAACAATCACCTAAAAATCATACCGTAAAACAAAAAAAGGGGAGAAAAGTGAACCCTACCAATGCGCACGTCAACCGTCGTGACACAAGATGGCCGCCCTTCCGGCCACCGCAGTTGCCAATTTATAGCTCAGGTCACTTTCAAACGACTTATGAACCTACATCACTTCCTGAAGATGCGGAAAGTATGTAAATAAGTACCATCTCGTTTGTAATGCCGACTATAAACTTGGTGATAGTAAAAGTGGTTATAAATGTTTTGTGTTTGAACATACCGTTTATGTGAATAATGCAGTCTCTGGTTTGAATTGCTAATTAGAATTTAAAGTTTAGCCAGATATTCGGTACACATAGATTACCAAGATAATATTAACTAGAACCCACTTTTTGAGGTGCTGTGCCCAAGATACGCTGAAACCTTAGGGTTCAAAGATGTTATCTTATTGGTTTTGTACACTAACTAACACGAAAGTATCAAAAAGTTTTCTTCACTTGAGCTGCTCGGAAAACCTTTTTGTGCTTTTTGATAGCCCAATCTTTTGTTAAAGTCAGGTATTTTTGATAAAAGTAAGCTAGGGGCGATATAGCAAAAAACATTATTGTTGCGTAATTGTGTAATTTTCTCCCTAGCATTTAACTATAGTAGGTACCCCTATAAATTATAAGATTTATCACGATACCTATCTCTTAACTCATTACATAACTTGAACCATAATATTAAGTAGCCCTAACTTCAAACAAAATGTAACTGACTTCTACTCTCGATAGTACAGTAAGGGAGAGCAGATGACCCGAGCTCGTAAAAACTATGATGACTACTGAATAATTGTGCTGAGCGGACCGCGGCCGGCGGTCCAAGGTATGAACTTGTAGCGTTGTGGGAAGTATGATATGTTACGTAAAATTGTTCAGTGATGTTGAAAATATATGAACCTTATTGACGAAATCTTTAGTTTGTATAATAAAACTGAAGAGTTCTTTTATTTGTTAAAAAGTACAAATCTCGGGAGCAATTATTTGAACATTAATTTTTATCCAGGTGCGCGGAGTAATTCCTGCGGGATGCAGGTGAAATAGTTGGTGGAAGCTAGTGTTACTATGATATGCTTTTGGGTTATCTTTATGAAAAGATGCAATGAAATGAGTATTTAATCGCTATGATTGTAGGTACAATTAAATGGTACATTCTACAATTTTTTTCAACTCATATCTTGTTGTTATACGACATTGTAAAACTGAAACGTACAAACAGAACAGTATTAAAATATGGTTGATCTAATAAGTCGTGCAGTCTCGATCTAGATAAATGTCTAAACGAAGTGACTTTTACCTTGTTAGTTGAAATACTTTCACACGACTCGCGTGTAGTCTGTTTACATAATTATAATGTAGCATTGCAATGTAAACAACATTCAAATTATTTATTTGTACATAAAAGGTGCACAAAAGTGGTATGAGTCATATTATTTATTTCGTTAACCTGGACAGATATGAGACCATTTTACAGGCTTTTTTATTTACTAAAATCCTGATAATGAATGAATATGAATAATGGCTAGCTTTTACATTTCTTTTACACGTTATACTGCCTACCTCACTTCCTCCACTTACATAGAGAACTCGATACCCCTTAATAAGACTCATAAATAGACTTCTATGGTAAGACTGATTGTTAGACTATCTGGCTTCCGACACGTGACGACTGCCAAAGATGAAAAAGAGACATGAAGATGCTAATCTTGGCCCGGCCCACAAAATAAACGTGATTTCCGCAACACAACGTAAAATTTTATTAATCATTCACATGAAGTTTGCAAATCATAATTTCTAAACTTCCTAAAAAGGTCACAACACACTTTCAATAACTTATCGCTACATCTTATCGCTTGCACGGGTGACTTCCTATTTCATATCTCTGGATCTCTTGCGAAATACCGCGTTTTCGTCTGCTTTTCCCATGCATTAGTTGCGGCGTACGTCACGAGCCGATTGCGCCCGATTACGGCCGATCGTGCCCGAAGATAGTAGGGGTTAAGGTTCGTTATGAGTAGTAATTGAGGTCGGAAGGGTTAAATAAACAGGAAGATGGTTCCGTAAACTGTTGTGTTGTGTAAGGTCGTGGGTGCTTTTGTTTTTTACCGTTTCGTTACGACGAATAATCCATTAGTATGTAACCAGTTTGTATGTTTGTGACATTGTAGGGTATATTCCTAGGATAAGCTACATTGATTTTATGAAAGTATTTGACCAACGGGGTAATATATGTAGCTTATTTGTGAGTGTCATAGGCTAAATATTTCACCTGTAGTGGCCGGGAAAACCACCGATGTAAGCTAGTAATTTAAAATTAGTTAAAATAGTTAAGAAAATATAGTCTGATGCCTACTTTCTGATGATGCTTTCTTTAACGTATACATATACAATATCTAGACACACGGCAGTGTGTCCGCCAAGTTCGAGCAAAAAAGGCGACACACCGGCCGTGGGTTATATTACACGAACCATTTCGGGCCAAATTCGACCCCCCTGTAACTCAAAATCTATTTTATTTACGCATATCAAATTTCTAGTATCTGTTGAGACCCTCTCACTTATCTAAAATACAAAATTTCATTAATATATCTATTGTAGGTCTTGAGATATTGACGTCAGAAAATCGCTATTTTTACTATACACTGATTCACTGATTCACTGATTCACTTATTCACTTATTCACTGACTCACTCATCAAAAAAACCTAGACCACTTCCAATGGTCGTATTGACTTGAAATTTGGCATGGAGGTAGGTCTTTATGTCAAGGTAAAGGGAAAAATCTGAAAATGGCCAAGTGTGAGTCGGTTTCAAAATAATGAAGGTGTTTTATACCCGGTGTAAATTTATACCCCTAAGGAACTAAAACGAACTAAATTTATCTATATTTATATAATATATCTTCGAATGGTACAAAGGTTTGTATTTAGTCAAAGTAAAGTAAAAATCTGAAAACGGCCAAGTGTGAATCACTTTCGAAAATAACGAATGTGTAACTTTGATCCACGAACATAATATACCTATGATAACATGTCATGTCAGTCAGTTGGTAAATCTAGTCATAGTTAATCTAGTTCATTTCTTTGTAAGAAACATAGTGCATATTAAAAAATCTAAAAGATAGTATAAATGAGACATTTCTTTAACTAACTTCATCATAAGAAAAAAATAAAATAAACAACCTTACAAAAATAAATGAAATCCCACCCAAAACAAAAATGTGAAAGACTGCCAAGTTCGATAATATGGGAATGCTTCGCCTATAAAAGAAGTGAGATCTGAATAAGTACCAAGTTCCATACACATACCTCAGTTAAAAATAGTTACTTTTTAATGATGATTACTTGGCAAGTTTTAATAGAAAATTAAATACTTGATTCATTGCGTTTAGTAGGTTTATAACAAGGTGTATGAAAACTTGCCAAGTAACATCATTAAAAAGTAACTATTTTTAACTGAGGTATGTGTATGGAACTTGGTACTTATTCAGATCTCACTTCTTTTATAGGCGAAGCATTCCCATATTATCGAACTTGGCAGTCTTTCACATTTTTGTTTTGGTCAATAAATCTCCACATTCATAAACACCTCTAAACCAATACAACGATATCACACTTAACTTGATACTTATTCCCCTACACATTTGATGATAACTGCACTATTATTACCGATAGTGGAGCGTATATTTTCCCATCAACCAAGCCCATTGTTGGGCTACTTAATTAACCATATACGGCTCAAAATAAGAGGATATGACTACTCACTCAAATTGACTGAAAGGTCATTCCAAAGGTCAAATATGGTAATCATTAGCGATTTCCTTTTTATTTATATTGGAATTGTGTCGGTTTTGAAATTGGCAATGTTAGAAGATAGTGTCTGTCTATGGATGGGAGATTTTGCTTCTTGCAAATGTATGTTATATTGCTTGTCATTTGTTCTGAAAGTCGTACCTTAGTTGGTAAATGCTTATTAGCTCGTCAGATTCAACGTAATGGATATATGAATTAAGTTAGACTCTAAATTAACATTTATCTAACACTTAATTGACATGCCCCTAACCTTCGTTCCTCACCCAAAAAAAAACCGTCTCCATTTCCAGAGTCACTATCACTAAATCAAAATTTATCTCAACTGGTTCTGCCGTTTCAGCATCTAAGCTCAATGAACAAGCTCACATTCACAATACCAGTAAGGAAGTAAGAATTCTGCTAGTCATCAATACATCTCACAAACATTCTAAAACAACGTAATATTGGTCTAACTTACATTCAAAATGCCAAGTTATTTCCTCTTTCGTTGTCTATATAATTACATTTCCACAGCGATGACCCCACGATTGACAAATCTTAGATGCATATCAGTGCATTCCTGCGGTCGCTACAATTTGCTGCTAATCACATAGACAGAACTGATTTCTCTGGCTAGATTTTGATCTAGTGAATTTTTGCTTAGTAATGCAGATTTGTTTAAGAATTTGCAGGTTGAAAGTAAATATTATTAGCTAGGAATTTAACTTTTTTTACGTGAGGGTTATCAAGCGAGAGATAATACACATACACAGATCTGAATTGGGAAGCTCATCATTTTTGGGAAGTAGTTAGGTTATAAAAGGATTTTTGCTCTTTTCTTGAAGGTTTGAAAGTCAGTCACTATTCAATTGTTTTACTTTTATGAAGTACAGTTTCTATATTTTCAGCAAGTTTAACAAGTTTCATGTAAATCAGTTCAGTGGTTTAACTACGAAAGCGTAACAAACATATTAACGGCATTGTTGGACTAATTATAATTAGCATCAATCTATCAATCAAAGCAACCTTGATATAATCAAACGTACTGCAAATTAAATACGTGATAGTTGCACCGACCATATGTTAGTTTTACCGACTAAATTACTGCACTAATTTTGATGAAATTTGGTACAAGGTTACATTTTTACGATGGGTGATGATGAGATAGTGTAGAGCAATTTCATTTTCATGGAATTACTTCACTTTAACATGGTATTCTAAATGGCTAGGCACATTATAATCTGAGCACTCATTACTCCGTTAAATAACTAACTAAAATACGTTTACGACATTTTGGACAATTACACTGGCGAGCAAAATAAATGGGACGTTGCAAGCTCCTACATAAATGTCTCCGAGTTAATTGCACGCCAGTGTTTCGACATGAACTGGCTAAACATTCGTTATTATAGAATCTAATCAAAATGTTGCTCTAAGTTTTGGTATTACTATCTATTAATTGAGATTTTAGTGGAGTTAAACTTAAGCTGTGAACTTTGTAAACTAAGTAGCCGAAATCGGTTAGGGGCAATGAGAAAACACTTTTTTAAGGTCTAGTCTTTTGAAACATAAGATCTAAAACTTAGAAGAATTATCTTGGAAATTGCTTCATAAAAAGCTCAAAAATAGTTAGAAAAAATCAGGACTATTGTGAAAACAGCAGCATGATTTTAAACGAACAAGATTATTAATTTATCTTAAATTATTTTCAAAACGACTTTATTTCTCCTTATTCTCTTTAGAAAATATGATAATTTAGCAGTACAACTAGTCGAAATTTTCAACTTTGCACTATATAATTTGCAATGAGGTCTGCAAATAAAAACATGGCGTCCGGCTGATGTCCCGCGCTCGCGCAGTCAGATATCGCAACACTTATTATACGTTGCTGTAAGTATACCATGGAAGACGATCTTATTGCTGTTGGCTTGTCTTCTATACTAATGTAATGAAGAGGAAAAGTTAGTTTGTACCCAAACAAAAGGCTCAGGAAAAAAAAACAATTTTGAGAGCTTTACTCTTTCGGAGCAACATAGGATACCTATATTTAATCCCGGTACGTGCGGTATTTCCCACGTGACGGCAGTCAATTCTTTTCTATTCCATTTGGGTGTTTAGGATATAAAAATGAAAGAGCTCAAGTTCTGAGTTTTGTGCTTTTAAGTTTGCCTCTCAATTCTGGCTAAAAGTTATTAGATTGAGAGACCTACTGTATCTGTAGTATTTTTTAACTACAAAATAGTTTTAGTTCCAAGTCTATTAATTGATCCAGATAGGTATCAGCGTTACACATTTCCTTATGATATATACCTAATGAAAAACAGAACAGCCGTATGTACTGTTTTTCATTGGTATTTGTAACCATTTTTACTCATTAATTATTTTAATAGCTAGTTTGTTAACTTATCTAACTATCAGTCACATCTATCCACAAAAAAAGAACTAAAGACGGTAATAAAACTGAAATGAAACATGATTTATTTCAGCGTATTGCCCCGCGTTCAGTTTCAAAATATTTGCGGTGCTGCGCACACGCAAGGCGGCGATCAAGTTGTCTGCGTGAGTAGAGGTACAACACTAGCGAGTGTAGAGGAGCGTGAAATTGTACACGCCTTCGCAATGTGGCAGGTGCAGTATGCACTGAAAGAGATGAGATATTGAAGTACTGAGTGGAAATATCGCTGAAATAACTTTGAAACAATATAACGTATATTCTGAAAGATAACGCTCAGAATATGCTCATAGAGCATGATCATACTTTTCTCGATATTTTTTTCACTCTCATCATCATCTCCCGATCCTTTTCTCAACTATGTTACGGTCGGCTATCAGTATCTACTACCAGTGTTTTTCTGCAGTATTAGACATACATTAAGCCCCTGTACATTTTTGGTAGATAAATATGTTTTTTTTCTCTATTAAAGTAGATTCTATAGAATACTAATTTCGCTGAAAGTTTACCCTATCATTCTACTTAGATTTTCTCTGTAGGTACATTGATTAGCTTCTTCATGCAACATATTTTCAGTATATCTACCACAGGACTCCATACCTAAACTAAGTAACAAACAGACAGACAGTCAGAACAATGAATAATGCCGGCCGCTATGTACCCGCTTATTTGCGATAACAGATTGCTACCGCTCCCTTCGTATTTATCGAGCTTTTTGATTCTATACAATACCTAGCTGTTTTAGCCCGCAATGAAATTGAAATGCTGTAAAAAGTGTACTAGTCTTTGCCTACTTGAAATCTCAAAAAAGAATATCATACTACTTCACTATGCAAGAATTTTTTGAATTGGTTTTTTTGCAGTCATTCAATTAAATATAATATTGCAACAATTAGGCTCTTTATAAAGTTCCTCTTATTTTGTTTTAATCTTAAAATATTACTATGCACTACTATCGAATCAGAGATGAACAAATACACATTTTAAAATATAAAAATCGAAGCTAAATAAAGTAAGTTACATAATATAGATTGTCCTTCATCCTATCCTTGAACTGCAATCTAATTGCAATCTCATTATGTTTAGCCAACTAAATAATAAGGCATATTATATCTGATAATGTTATCAAAGCTAATATAAAGCAGAAACCGTGAGTTACGGATAGTTAGCCGTGAAATAAGCCGTGAAAGTGGTTTCGTTATGGAATTATGTTATCTGTTGATTTATCTTCATACTTATTATTTCATTTTAGAGGCTAGACAGAAAACATTAAGTTTTGAGAACAATAAAACATAGACCTAATTATTACACAGACTACGCGGTTACGCTGTACGGATATTTTTCTTTAAAATAGACCTTCCATGAATAACTTTCTAGTAGTGAAAACCGCTTGAAAATTCGTGCTAAGTTTTAAAACCTTAAACATCTGTTGAACACTTGTCAAAAAAAAGTGTGGCTGCAAAATGGACCTTATTTCAACGTCATAATCTGTCATTTTTTTGGACAAGTGTTCACCAGACGTTTAAAAGTTTATGTGGTACGACGGTTTAAGTTTATCGCGAGCAGATGCTCAGCCAGATGCAGGACTGGCGTGACTTAAGTGAAGTTATAGACAGACTAGTCAGATGACTAGACAGAAAGTCTTCGTTATTAAAGGCGATTTTGCAAACAAAAAACCAGACTTGCTTAATAACATAATTACATTATCTTTAAAGTTTTTTTCATAATATTAGATCTGCAGTATCATTAACAGGCATCAGAACAAATTAACAAAGGCGCATAAATACTTGAACAATGAATAATGCTTGGATTAGAGTAATTTGTGTGAACATTATAATGTAGCCACCATTGTGCTTCCGAGGCGGCCATTAATAATCGTACTGTATTGAACAGACCAAATCAATTACACGTGTAATGGATAAGTTTTAATAGATCTTTAACTCCATGTGAAAATTAATTTCACGAAAATTCTAGCTAAGAACCACCCTGATGAAATAAAGCTTAAAGTATTCCTCGATAAATGAGATATCTTAAACTGAAAGATTTAACAAAAAAATCGAACCAGTAGTTCCTAAGATAGTAGTGCTCTAGCAAACAAATATATTCTCTTACAACTAGGGCAATAGTAAGCTTGAGACTGATCATGCCCACACTTAGATAAAGGTAACTCTAGAGGGATATGCACAATTTTTTTTCAAAACGAGCCACTATTAAAAATCCTACATTGTTATATGAGGTTTTAAGATAATTAGACAGTAAAATCCAACCTTCAATTTCCTCAACCTTATTTCCGAAACAAAACGGAACATCGGAACATTACAGACTCCGGATGTACAAGCTCGTCTATTATTTTAGATAAACCGTCTCATTTCATTGTTTCACTGTGGCATTGAGTCGGCCATGCTTCAATCTGTATTAACGTCCTTCTAATAAGAAACATTATTGCGTTGTTTTCATTTGTTCTGAGCAATGATTAATGATGCTTCAGTAGTGTGAAGAAGATTTGGTATGCAGATGAACTGGGTGAAGGATATTTTAGAATAAACGTAACTATGTAGGGATCGGCTTCCAGTCTATACGGATGTAGCTGAGTACCAGTGTTTTTCAAGTCGCGACTGCCTATCTGACCTCCTCAACTCAGTTACTCGTCAACCGAATAGAATATATGTAAATATGTTCCTATTTAAAATCAAGCCTGTTTCGAAACGCACGGTAAGTCAGTGAGTCCACAGTCATTTGAACAACAGAAGGCAGAAAATCTGACAGCCAGGCTTACCAAGCGGCATCGGATTGTCTGAGTTGGGGAGTCCAGATAGGCAGTTACTCCATTTAAAACACTAGTAGCTACCTACTCAGCTGCATCCAGTTAAGACTGGAAGCGGACCCATACACAGTTTGGAATGAATTATCTACAGCAACTATCAAATTATAGCAAATGCATTGGATTGTAAATGCATATATATGTAGGTACATATATGCATTTATATGCATAGGACTGTAAATGCATATATGTAGGTACAAATATGCATTTACCAATGCAACACGCACACTATCACGACACTTAATAAAGACATTAACCCGTGCATAATAATGAGTATCGTGGGAAATGCACAACCAGAAACGGCTTGACAATAATAGAACAACCTAAGAAGTAAGAAGGTAAATAATAGCAAAGAGATCATTAATTAATGTTGATAGTCGATAATGGTACATCTCTCAGCTTCGGAGTAGGTCCCGGCTGTCATTGAACATGCTTGGCAGTCGTTACGGGTAGTCACCAGTCTAACCAAGGGGTATTGGGTTGCCCGGGTAACTGGGCTGAGGAGGTCAGATAGGGCAGTCGCTCCTTGCAAAACACTGGTACTCAGCTACATCGGGTTAGACTGGAAGCCGACCCCAACATAGGGGTCGGTAAAGGCTCGGAAGATGATGAGTCGACAGTAGTCGTCATCTCTAGCCAAGAAGTAAGAAGGTAGATAGATAATTGCAAGATCACCAATTAATGTCGATAGTGGTACATCTCTAGTTACGCAAGAGATGATCTGTCGATAATTGTTCGGCTGTGACGTATGCATGCCGCGGCGGGCGGTTACCCTGCGGTTTGTGTGGTACAAAGCATGAGAGAGAGGGCTAGTTTTTAAAGAAAAAAATATATATCCAAACATCCGAATTGAGAATGTCTTCCCTTTTTGGGAAGTTGTATAAAAAAGAAAATATCGTTTTATTGTAAAATCGTTCAATATTTAGCTGTCTAAACTGTAGATAACTGCGTATGTAATTAATAGATAACTGACAATATATTATCATGAGCACTAGCAGATTTAGTCGCCTTAGATTTTAAATAAAGGCATTTCTTGTCCCATCCAGTCCATAATTGACGTTGATGTTGTTTTTTAAATTAAAATTATAATTTATTATTATTAAATTAAGTATATTAATAATTTCAATTAGGTAATTAAGTACAAAAAATAATCTTATCATGTAATCATAAAATAATTAACGTCACTATGTTTCTTATTTACGTACCGAAGAATCATTTCTATTTATCAACTCGCTATTAGCTTACAATTCGCACCACTAATTCACTTTCACCGCTAAGTCGGGATGCGCAGGAGTTGCCGACCGAGTAATCGATTCAGAAATCATTTAATTGCTTTGCTCTCGTGCCGTAATATCAACATCATCGATATAGATCGTAATCTAGTTATGTCGCTGTTACGATTCATAATGTATCGATTTGAACATTGTTTTTTTCGATCTCTTTGATTGTTTTATTGGTCGTATTTTGTTTTAGAAATGAATGCAGTTGCTTAAACAATTGCAGGTCTAGATGTTTTTTTTTTTTCCATTTTCTTTTTATCGAGTGAGCTGCAGGTTTTAATCACCTAGCAAGCCCTGTCAGACTTTTTTTCAAATCCGCCGGCCTCTGACGTGGAATTGACAATCTGGCAATAGGTAATAGTTAAATATATCTTATATATCAAGTTTGAAGTTGAAATAAATTGACATCAATTGAATCTGAAATATCGTGACTCCACGCCCACGTACTAAAAGCTTTAGAAATGGCATGTTATATCTCAGTCCCATCTGAAAGTTGGCAAAATATCGTGTGAATTGTTACTGGGACGAAATATGACCCTATCAAGTCTTAGTAAAAGCTGTTCCCTGACCTTAGGGTCACACTTTCGAGTTGTGACCAAGCGTAGGTTCCTATCGGTTAATGGGAGGTTCTTGAGCCTAGCTTTCGGAATGTGTTTTGTTTTATAGTTACTAACTATAAACTATTAGTTAGGGATCAGGTTAGAGGTTAGATCTTTTGTTTATTATTGAATGGAGTTTTCTCTTATGTTTATAGTGGGTATATTGAATGAAGGTTTAATTATTTTGATTGAGTGATCGGTCTTCATATAGTGTGTCAGGGGTTTCTTGGGTGACTTTGGGGAACATCGGACATAGTATGAGAGAAATTCCATTTACTTATACATTGAGCGTTTTGTGAAAACTATTGTATATTGAACTTTGAATTAAGACTATCACTCTCTTTATTAATTCTCATAGACGATTATTTTACAACAAAAATATTTTTTTATTTTTGTTTGTCTAATTGAGAACTTCCTTTAATTTTACAAAGTCGGTTAAAAAACCTGCAGTCCGGACCGTAACAGGCTACAAATAAGTTTTTAGTATCTTTTCAATTGTAGCAATTACGTGACGAGTTACGCATTTGAGAGTAATGAATGCATACTTTTAAGGAAAACCACTGACGTTGACATACACAGACCATCTAAAAAGGAATGCATCGCTAACTGGTAGTAAATTAACTGTGACAGGAAGATTGAGTTATTTATACCGAGCTTCTTACACGTTGGTGCATTCTAATTAAACGACTGAATGCATTCACTTTGTGGTATCTCGTATTAGATTTATATTAAATTAAGGATCTTTTTTTATCATCTATTAATACCCATATAATAATACATAGATTTTATTTTATAAGCACACTATCTTATAACAGACAATAAGGCTACGCTAAACTTCTAATTTATTAAACGTAAGTGTGTTTGCTTTTCGTTTTTGAAAACATACCCACAAGACTATTCATTCATATTCCTTTTTTCGAAACAGCTTTTGACATGCCAATCTTTGACAGTTAGCATCAATCATCTACCGTCCTTTGAAAATACTTTTTTCTGGCCTCATCTTTAGCCCAATTTAACCTTAATTACAAACATCCATTAGTTAATAAAGCCAGCTCTGTGCTCACCCCGGAAGCCGCCACAACAATGTATCTGGCACAATAAAGGTATGTTCCCATAACTTCGGGTCGACGCCGACGTAACGCAGATGGTATCGGCGAACGTTCTCCACATTTACACGTCTCCGATGATTAACTGTGTCTTTTAGGTAATTACTGTGTGTTGGGAGATTTTGGTCACTAACAATACTTGGAATTTTGGGGTTACTTCACTTACTTAGTCATCTTGTATGTAAGTACAAACAGTTTATAAGGGTGTGTCATGTAAAAGGGTTAAAAATATTACAATAACTATCAAAACAATCTTTAAATAAAGTTATATTTTTTAAATATTACTTACAAGTTATGTGCTTTGTGTGTCTAGGCAACAAATAGTGGCGAGTCTGTTGCCCGTTTGCAACACAATGTCAAATTCGCACTCCAGTTTATTTATAATGTGTCAAAGTTAAGTTAAGTTATAGCTAAAGTCTTAAAGTATTCAGGTGTTCGCTTTTACGATCTTCGTAAGTACCTAACCACACAATACCGACTACGTTATAATTTTTGTCAAATCCTAATGGTTCTAGAAAGTACTATAGATTCGTAAACGGGTTACACAATGTAGTTAACTATTTTATGTGCCATGTATTTTATATAGTATTTACCAACAATTATGATGGGATTATGTAAATGTCATAATTAAATGTATTTCAAATTAAAAAGACTACTTTCGTTTTCATGTTGTTCTGTGCTAGAAAGCGCAAAGGCACAGGTTGATGTTTAGCTACCTACATCTGTAAATCAACTTACAAATATGGATAATATGATGGTAGTAGTAGAAAAATGGAAAATAAAGTTTATGATATGGAGATATACTGCCTAACAGTTTCAATATTATTGTTTTATTTAAAAACCTTTCAACCATTCCACTTTTAAGACCAATTGTTTTAGCAAAACTGAGTACTAACACTATTAATTTTTTGGCAGTGTTTTTTTCTTGGTGGACTTTGGTACTAATCCCCTGGCTTTTTGCCACTCCAGTGTCAATAGCTTTTAGTTGTAGAAAAGTTGCCGGTCTACTACCCCTAGTTTTTACAGACCCACAGTAGGAACTGTCACTTATATGAATAGGTACTAGTAAAACGAGATAATCAGCTCATGTCGTCGGTACAAAAAGTCAATGTATGCGTGTATATCATGGAGAACAAAATGACAAGCGGAGGTGCCATAACGGAAAATCGCCTAAGAAAGTAGCGCGCCAAAATACGGGTGTGCGGGGGACGAGGAACGTTACTGTTACCGCCCTTATACGCCTTCTTTGGACCCGACCAATTTTTGTAATACCAACAATCTCTGACAGATGTCTCAAAGAATCCGAACGCCTCGTTAGTTCACTCGTAGTTAATAATTTTGGTCATGAAAAATGCGAATGACCTACCTGTATTATGGCATCTCCGCTCATCTTTCCTTACTCCATGGTATACATAGGTGCATTAGTGCATAGGTGTCGTGAACACGGGAAGTGACGTAAATGTTAATATACCTACATATGTGGGTGAATGTGTCTTCATGTATGTGTAGAGGAAATATTATAACCAGTCTGATAAGGTAAGTTAGTAATATGTGTATTAGAAAAGTTGAGTAGACAGATAAAATTAGTTACATGTTATGAATTCGTGATAATTCTGTTTTGATGATTGGTTTTGAAAATAGTGTAATTAGATGGTTTTCGCATAATTATTTTGACCTTAATCTTACTATCTATTGATTGTGATTATATATTTAGAAAACTATATTTTTCACTAAATCTAGACATTTTAAATTTTACTCCATTCAGTCATATTCGCTAGTTAAACATTGCAAATAGCGAGGGAAGCCGCGGCATACATGAAGTCAAATAAAAAGTTGTTTGCACCAGTTTACGTGGCGTGAGACTAACTTAAGTGTGGTTTAAGTTACCAACTTGTGATTAAATTATGACAACGTTTATCTGTATCATAGACTGATTGATAAAGTACTTCCCTTTGGACTTGTTTTATCGTATGTCGTTTTATCCTATGCAACATATGCAATTTTACATTTACATTTTATGCAACCTACCTACATGTGCATATGAATTAAAAATCATTGACTATGTTTTTTTTATTCGGAGAAATTTAAGTTAGTCTAAAAATAATCAAAGTTCTGTAATTTTTAATCTAATTTTATCCTATAAGCAAAGAAAAGCACTATGCCACATGCTAAACTAATTCTTTGCCACACACTTATAAATTTTCTTTATAATAAAGATATTCATCAAATAAATAATTTATTCTCTTATGAGCATTTAAAGTAATTCAAGCGAGTGCTCATTGTATTCTCAGTAATGAAAACAAACCAGCGTCTTCACTATCCGTCTCACTGATCAACTAATTAACATACGTTTATTTATACGTTATAGTAACGTTTAGTTCAGCTCCACTTTTTATGCTAATGTTACTTTTATATATTCGAAAAAAAACTGCGCCTATTTATTGTATGAATTCTCTTAGCACCCACATAGTTGAAATATTTAAAGAAGTATTTGCCGGCATTCTGAGAGTCATAATATGTACAATATTTATTTACCTATCGATATATGTTAAGCAAGCCCTACATAAGGTTTAGATTAATAGAGACGAACTTTTGTGAAATAATGTAACCTTTATGTAACATGAGGCCATATTTCATATTCATTCATATATAGGTCATCTATAATTCTTGTCTTGAAAACACATACAAGGCACAATCTCTATCTAACACATACAAGCTATAGCGCTAATCATAAGTAACATGTTTTGTCGCAGTCGGGTAGAAGCGTGAGTGATATCGGTAGATTGTCATCTTCCCACGTTTTACATCTGTCATGCAATCTGGTTAACCTATGAACTACCTATAGAAGTAGGCAATTGGGTAGGAGACTTTAGGCTGAGGAGCAATTATTGCTTCAGGAAAGAGATTTTTCTGCATCTTAAATTGGTAAAAACAGATAAATATTTATCCTAATTAAACTTTTTGGATTGAGTCTAGAAAATGTAGTATGCAGGTGATAATGGCACAAAAGGTGCCTATGTTTTTTAACATTTCTGATAGATAGAGCGAAGAACAAAATAGTAAATGTGTTTACATAATTTGTTTATTTTTTTACGTCTAGAGCTATTTTAATCATATTGAGATCTTATTGTATTTCCTAAAAGATTAACGTAGACTTAAGGTTTGTTAAAATATTACTTCTTTCTCAGACATTAGGACAAATATATGACTGAAAAGTTATTGCAGATCGCGAAGGAAATGTTTGTCGGAAAGATCACACAAGCGTACAAACATACATACAATATTCCCACGCTGATATTTATATCTGTCGCACGACATTTCTTATAGGTAGAGGACTTTCTTTAGACAATGTCGTTCCTTTCTCTGTAGTAAACATCTCGGGTTAGTCTATTTTAGTAAGTAATCTTGGGTACATTATAACGATTTATTTAAGAGAAATATTTTAGAGTATATTTAAAAATTTATTAGAGTAATTATCTTGATAAGTACTTAGTTATGAGATGGCATCAGAAGGAATGAATAAAGTATAGAGAAGGAGAGAGGTTACACCGATTCCAAACATAATTGGACGATGATAGTTCCACTATTTGGCATATCACTTTGACTTATAAGAACGTAGCCATCGCCTTAATACTTTAAAAAGAAACATCTCTTTTATTAAGTTCATTTTTTTAAATGCTTCTTTGAGGTTAGTGTTTAAAAAACTACACAGGCCTATCTTCCTCCAAACAATATGTCGCAACAACAAAGCCTACGTGGTCACACAATACAATTATTTACACTTTCAAGCTATTACACTTTATGTTAAACTAGTTTGTAGAAGAATAGACGCTTATTGTGTCTCTGCTTACTAAACCTCTTTAGGTTAATAGGTGTGTCCTTGCTGTAGGCTGTCATGGATTTAAAACGTACTGTTAGAAGTTCGAGGTTTTAAATCTTGGTAATAGATTTTTTCATTAAAGGTAAAAGTAGTTATTCTTATGTATAAGTACCTAATATTAGTGGTAAGTTTCATCAAAATAAAATCAGTCAGTAGTTCATGCCTGAAAGAGTAACAATCATAGGCACAGACATAAATCATGACGTTTCACCTTTATGATAATAGTAGAATTTTTCAAAACGATTGATTTTATGATCCGCTATTAACAACATTAACAGCAATATTATAACTCAACACAGTTTTAACAGTTTGAATTATGCTTGAAAATAATTTCATGTTCGTGTTATGCCAAAGTATTCGAGAGGGACAACCGCACACAATAATGATGTTATTCGATAAACATTAAGAACAAACCCATGACATAAGTACAAACATCATAAAGCAATAACACGTACGAGATTATGTTATTATCTACAATCATATTCGGTAATAGATAAAGCTCTTAAAATGTGCGCAGAGTAATAATAAGTCAGTTCCCAACTCATTTACAAACCATTATGATGATGAAAGTGTACACAGCCGAACAGACAAATTAACTATATCACATTACAGTACAGTGGGCGGAAGAGGCAGCATTAGCGTACACTGCATTGCAAATAATTGTATCCACACAATGAAAGGCCGAAGTTTTCTATCTTGTTTCACGCTCGTTTGAAAGATACGATCGACAACATCCTCCTAGCGATATTGTTTACAACTCAACTAAATAGACTGTGACGTTTTATTTGCTCTCCAGTGTATTTGGTAATTAAAAAAACAAAGGCCGCGTGGTGTGTTTGTTTTAATTGTTAATGCGTTTAATTGTTAGTTACGGTTTTAACGAACTTTGACTTTGGAGGTTCGGATTCTTGTTTGAATGTTTTTTAACTGAGTAGATATGTACTTTTTAATAAGGGTCTGTCATGTAATAGGCTTAGTCCTTCCCAAACTATGTTGGGATCAGTTTCCAGTCGGCACTACATGGGCAGTTCATGGGAACTACTCCGCGCACCAGGATAAGCCTTCCTCGATAAATGGGCTATGTACCCCTGAGATGATTTTTCAGGTCGATCCACTAGTACCTGAGATTAGTGCGTTCAAACAAACTCCTCAGCTTTATAATATTACTTAGTTTAGATATAATGTTTTCAAATACGAGTATTTGTGGAAATACAAGTCCAAAGAAGATTATTTTCGAAGCCGAGCACAGCATCAAAGTAATCAATAGTGCGGCCTTGCTTTCGACCGCGTTGGTCCCGCTAACCTTACGTTGCGAAATGTTATGTATCTGTGATCGGCTCGGATGGGAAGGTCGCCGGTTCGGTTCCCAGGCGGAAACATTATGTTTCTGTTCTTTTTGGTAATGTGTGCTTTTTTGGGATTTGTTAGATTCATTGTTGGTAACGCAAATTACTATATTTAATATTTTTATTTATTTAGACCGTTATTTCAGGCAACTGAGGCCCTTAAAAAATTCAACACAAAAATATAAAAATAAGCCGCAGAATTATACAGCAAAATGCAATAGCTAGTTATATCTGCCAAAGCTGTGGTCGGCTTGGGTATAGTATAGACCGAGTTATCTAGTCGACGTATAAGCTGTCATTTCTTTGCCATGTTTAGTGAAAACAGAAATAATTATAAAAAATATGTTTTTCCTTCATATGAATAAGTACAGTTCCCTTCAAATGACTTTGCTTCTCCGAACTCAGCCATTTGATTCGCACTTGAATGCGCAGTTGTTCATGCCTTTGAATTATCGAAAGTTAGAACTGTTAAGTTCTATAAAATATCTATCTGAACGGTACAGTTCTATAACATTGTAGACGAAATGAATTGTAATAAACGCTGATGATCGTTAGATAGAAAGTGCGCGATAGAACATGTCTCGTCTGCCTGCGATAATGCGCTCACTTGCAGCGGTATGCAGCGCTCGGCGGTGGTGCAAGTGATAACGATTTGTAGGTGGTTTCAATATATTGACGTAAATAGGTACGTAAATAGGTATAGGCTACGTAGGTTAGATTGACCGTAATTCATTTTGATGACTAATTAAATGAGACCTTGGTGCGGTTACGGAGGGGACGATGAAAGATACACTTAGAAAGGACGTAATGTAATTTAGAATGATATTTGCTTTGAGGATAACTTGAAATCGAACAACACTCGTAATTGAGAGGCAAGAGCTTGAACCACTATGCTCCCACGACTTTTTAACTGTATCTTGTAACTTTATGTTTACAGGTGAATCTGAAAGTTTGAAATCTGTTTTGAGCAAGCGTGGTGATCAAATACCTCTATGTATGAGAAAAGGTACGAAGGGGATATTGATGACGACTTTGCCATTTAGTAAAAGATAACTAAGAACTTTGTCGTCCCGTTTAAGTCTCAATTTAGATTTCCGCTTATCGCTCATGCCTTGATCAGCTGAGTCAGTAATATAAATTTGTCCTTTCTATTGAAAGCATCTTTACATAACACTTTAAATCATCCTCTACATACATACATATACAGTCATGGACACATAATTAAAGACACCCCCCGACTCGAAGTGAAATAAATAGTTATGGTACTGACATGAGCTTAAGCACGGTATAATGTAGTGTAATAATTTTTAAAACAAACATTACATTGTGTTCTTTAAATTAAGGACAAAAAATATTTTCTTTCTTTAATACTTTAGATATAAAGCTCTATGGGAAATGAACACTAACCTTTGTAGCTGATACTTGGCTGGTCAGCTAATTAAAGACAGTTAAAGCCCAGTTAAGAAAAAAAAACGAAAGATACAAATAGTTGCCATACTTTTTTTTAGAAGTGAGTAAAATACTTATGATTATTTTTCCGACCCAAATATCGACCAATAGAATTGCACCATTCGACGTCACGTGGTACAACCTACATGGTATTATACTGATTATTTTTCCGACCCAAATATCGACCAATAGAATTGCACCATTCGACGTCACGTGGTACAACCTACATGGTATTATACTGATTATTTTTTTTGAATATTTTCTCTGGTCGTTGCTACGTCAAACTGACAGGTTGTGGCCGACATTTGGGACGGAAAAATAATCCCCCGAATACCACACGAGCTTCAAAATTATCTGGCATTTCCCTCAAGGTTCCCTGCAAACAAATAAAGTCGTCAAGTTTTTCAGGAAAAATCACTCGCGCTTCGCGCTCGTTATTTTTTAACCTGAAAAACTTGACTCCTTCATTTGTTTGCAACGAACCTATCGGAAAATACCCGATAATTTTGAAGCTCTTGTGGTATTATAAGTGAAAATTCGAATTAGGTAATAATTTAGGTTTATTTCATTAAAAATTTTCATTTTAGTCCTATCAATAAGACTAGAACAAAAATTCTGGTAAGTAAAATGTTTTAGGCTTTTTAATATTATATTTTGACATACGGATTTATTCATACCACTTGATCTATAGTAAGGACACGGTGATAAATTTATTATTAAAGATTTCTTATCAATGGCACTAAAAAAGGCATGGTTTGAGAACAACTCAAAACCGACCCCAAGGAAAACTTGTCCGCAAACAGACTTTAAGGCGGTGCTATAGGCAAATAGTGAACCATTTACATGATTCGGTACTGGTTTTTTTGGGAGTCATCTGATGCTAAAAGGACGAAAATTGTGTCTGCAGAACTTTAAGACTACAACCGGGTCGGGAAAAGCTGTAAGGCATGGGTATCGGAAGATGTTACTTTTGGAAAAGCATCGCGTGCCCATACTGTAGTTGGCTATTTCTATCAAATGTGAAAGGTGCAGTTAACAAGTGTTCAAAAATGTATTTTTTTTCTCATTAAACAAAGGGATACGAATAATTCTAAAATAATGTATCGAAATTAGTCGCCTCCAAAACATGAGATGGAACCAAAATACACTAAGAAAGTTCTGAAACATAGGAGGCGAAAAAGTAATAGTGTGGGGCTTCTCTCCACTACTTGGTGTGGTGATCTTTTAGAAAGATATTATTAAAAATAGGCAAATTCAAGTACTTTAATATTTTAGAAATAGCATTTTGTTATATGCTAAGCATAATTTACCGGTCCTTAGCGCTTTCCAAATTAGAAAAGTTCTGTAAAAAACACTGTAAGAGTAGTAAAAAGGACTCTTTGATCGAGCAACTTATGACGGTTTTGGTTTGGCCCATCGCAAATTTAATAGAAAAAAAACTGGTGATCGGCCAGAAAACACAATGGCGATAAGTCATACATGAAACATTGATCAATTTTACACAGATTTTTATGAAGCATGGAAGAAAATTCCCGTAGCAACTTAAAACAAAACTGACCGCTTGCACGCTTAGGGATGTCGTGCTGTCATTGAGGTAAAAGGAAATAAACCAAATATTAGTACTCATTAGTATGCTTAGTTACAGTGTAGGGAATGTTGTTATAGAAAAGTACCATCAATAATATTAATAATTTGCATTTCTTCCTCTGAACAAATGGAGTGTCTTTAATTATATGGCCAGGCTACGTTATGGTTCATACCGCTCGAGATTCGGATAAGGCGAAAAAAAACTTGTCGCGAAGGATCACTGAAGATAGTCTTTAGTTTTAATATTTCACAATGCCCTCTTAAATATTTTAAAATAGAAAATAAAGTTCCAGTAGCAATCAGAAAAAAGAAATACAGATGAAATGCGGCAGCAATTTAAGATTCCAACAGTGTCTTTAATTATGTGTCCATGACTGTATATAGTAAAGAAAACAATACAGTCTATCGTGTGTTTCGCGTGAATGAGATTAACTTTTTGTCCATCGAGTAATAAAATATAATAATGACGTTGTCCATTTGTCCATTTGTACGTTGTTAAGTATGACAGTGATGTTTCTATTTATTTACTAATGCATTTATAAGTTATGTTGTCTGTCTGTGTCGGTATTTATTTAGATTTATGTATAACTGGAGTTTAATGTGTCTTTGGTAAATGCTAGAATATTATTGTGAACGCGAAAGTCACTCTCAATTATGTTGATTTGTTACTGTTAATTTGAATGTTTGGTGTTGATAGAAATTTACTCTTTGCGAAACTTTGATCTGGATCATTAAAAAACCTTTTTGAAACAATACAAATTAGAGTTTTTATATTTCAATTAGTTTTTGAATGTCAATGGCCTTGTAGTTTTATCTTATAGATCAAAAGATTCGTGTACGTTGTCTATCTGTTTGAAATTATCGTCATTATCATAGTGAGCCGAACGAAATAAGGGAAGTGATGAAATAAATTGTAACAGACCAATTGATGAGTGGTTAAGTACCTTTGTGTAATTTTATCTCGTTACTACCTATTGCATGTCTGATCTGATTGTTGAACTTACTTTTAAAATTATTTAGGTTGAAGTTCCCAATTAGGGTAAAATATTTACTTATATTTTCATATGACTATTTATAGTATTTACCTAGATTTGTTCTCCTTTCTTTTCTCGCCATATTTTTTCATGAGATGTCCAACTTATACATATCTAAACAGTTTAAAATTCTTTTTTTTTCCTATTTATATAATATAAATTCCTAGGTGTAAAATCAAGAAGATTCTAAATAAATTATGTAAGTTCCATGACCCTTCGTGCTGCACACAACCTTTGCACCGAAGCCTACATAAAAAGGATGTATCGATTTAAGTAAATGTCGATCGATTGTCTATTCGAGTCGATTTGTGTCGATGCCAAGGATGCGAGAGTTAATGGATGCTGAACAATGTAATGGATGGTTCGGATAAATGTTTTTATTTGTTTGCTTTGGGCTCGTGAGCTGTCGATAAGGTTAAATAAATGTGTAACGATGGGCATTTGTTTCTTTCGATCAGGTAAGTAAGTCTTTTTGTTACACTGCTACCAGTGAACTGAATTTTGAATATTTTTAGCGAATGGTTTGATACTGGAGAAAATTATAGGCCTATTTCTTGGAATAAAATGATATCTTTTTATGTGCGTAAGAATTTACTGAATCAAAAATCTTGACTAGTCAGATTTTTTTTTAAATATGCTTTATTTTACTCGAAGCTCCCAGTTTTAACTCATTAAAACTTTAGTATCAAACCTACTGCCAAAAATCTTCAAAATGTCGAGTTACAAGAACAGCCCGATCCCACCATAACGGTATGTTTTCATTAACTAATCATCCACAAAGCGTTCTTGACCGCATAATGACGTGAATTAAAATAGTTTTCATATGATAAAGACTAATTAGCAGTTATATCTACCGTGGAGGTCAGAGTGTGAGACCCGTTGGCAAATGTGTACTGTTTCAAATGTATGACGATTATGTCAAGGACCCTCGTTAAGATTTGATGGAAGAATTTTCTGGTTTAATTGTTTTAAGTAATATGTATGTATTTACTTACTGTCTTTTTGTTCATTTTTTCGGGTGTTTGTGCGGTCTTTTTTTTTAGTTTTCAACCTACTTGACAGAAAAGATGAGGTTTTTAATTCGTTGCAATGTTTTTGTCATAGCTTTGACTATCTAATTGGTCTAGTTTTTGAAATGATGACTGCTGACTGCTGACGTTCGATGCCTGGGTCGAAAAAAGTGGTAATTGAGATTTGTTACCTGGAATTTCTGTTTTATTTCCAGTATTAAATCTTTATTCCAGTTGATTGCATTGATTGCATATCCTATTATACCGAAGTAAAAAATATTTTTAGTAAACTTATATGCCTACATGCAGTTTTGCGTATGTTTTAGTTTTACGAATTAATATGATGGAAAGCGCATGATAAATACAGAGTAAACAGAAAGAAAAACAGCTGACAGACATTCCGTGCGCGCAAAATGAGTGAAAATTAATTAATTTACGGCTGCAGGTCATTAACCCCTGCGCCGGCGCCGCGTCGACTTCATGATTTCAATTATTCAGTAGACACTGCATAAATTACGTGTGTGCACAGTGAAGTGTGATTTATATGTGTATGTGCGTAAGTAATAGCTTCGTAGGTGTGGATATTTGTCAAATTGAAATGCGTTCACATTCTTTCAGACTATGTAAATGTATATGTATGCGAAGTCTGCTAATAGAGCCAATAGCTAAACTTACTAGGTAATACTCTTAAAATCTCAAGACAGTTCAAACAATCAAGCATTAATTAGTACCTATATTTATTTTATATCATATAATACTAAAAGCATTTTCAAAGTGTATGGCCAATTTCGAATCTTCGAGTGACCTTTTATGAGTATAGTCAGCATGTAAAAAGTATTGACAACTCGACTTCATAGTTGTAGAAATCAGATAAGCAATTGCTAAGTTTAATATTTCGCTGACACTAGAAGCAGATAATATAACAAATGACTATATAACATCTAGATAACGTAGCCATATAATATATTGAACGTTTAAAAAGCCAGTAACGAGACTATTACATAAAAGACCTCTACAGAGGCATAACTGACCTCTTGACATTAAATATTGATACACAAAGTAATGGTTCTTCCACATCAGATAAAAATATGGCGATTTCAATACATTGTATGAAAAATCCAGATCAATATTATTGATCGTCTGTACAAGCCTTATTTGGCGTGAAAGTAATATTCATTGTTTGATGTTGTTACTTATGTTAGTAGCTTAGATGTCATTAAAGATTGCCAAAGTTATATAAAGTTATGGGTCGTAGGATGTTCTAAGATTAAGATCACAATTTGCTATTGTGGTTTAAAGTGCGTGTCATAGTTGTGTTGGTTCCGTATTGATTTGTTTATAATAGTTATTTGTTATACAAGAGTGCAAAGTCGCTATTTAACCGCGTGCTCAATTTTGACGGCCGAGCAAGCGAAGGATTCTAAAATTGAAACACGAGCGTAGCGAGTGTATGTACTCCTCTTATGTACTCCTCTTATGTACTCCTCTTATATACTCTTTTATATAGTACTCTCTTATGTACTCTCTTGTGTAGTTACTCTCTTATGTAGTACTCTCTTATGTACTCCTCTTATATACTCTCTTATGTACTCTCTTATGTACTCCTCTTATATACTCTCTTATGTACTCTCTCATATACTCCTCTCATGTACTATCTTATGTACTCCTCTCATGTACTCCTCTTATGTACTATCTTATGTACTCCTCTCATATACTCCTGTTATTAACTCTCTTCTGAACTTAATTGGTCAACATAGCGAACTCCAAAGAGGTACGGTGGACTGCACATCCATGGTAACTGTCATGCACCTTAACTCAATAGTAATAAATACGATTTTCCTATAAAACTGTCACCACTGACCTGAAGTTGACTGTACAATCCCAATAGTTAACCAATCGGCTTTGTATTAAATCTGTACGTACCTACATCGTTAATCATTTGCTCGCTGTCAATTAACTATAAGTGGAATAGTTTAGTAATATCTGCATTGCAGAGTAAACGTTATTTGTAGAAGATTTTTGCATCATTCTCGATTCACTTAGCTTCGTCATTTTAGTTTCGACATTAATGAAAAACGGGGCTTGTGTGGTAAAGTAGACTTTACGTAGGTATTATATTGGTCCAGTCTAGAACAGTTTAGAGGTTCATATAATATCTTTCAGCAGTTTGATTTATAATTTTAATGCTTCTATTTATATGTCAATGCTTTATGAAGAACATTTCTTAAATATGTTTTGACAAGTCTGAAGTTAGTTTTCTTAGTGTGTAATTTCAATTTAGTTTTAACAATTTAGATTTTAGATCTTTACAGCTTCTTCTCTTCATCTTCGCACCTACAGCTTTAGAAGGTCTTGGTACTAAAAGCACAGAGTAGTTAACCGGCTTATTTCTTGTCATGATACTTTGGCCTCTGTATACACTTATACAGTCACTTAATATTTTCCACAAAACACAACAATTTCCAACAATCACCCAAATTACAAAACAAAACACCCAATTTTGAAACGTCCCAAATCACAAATTAGATTAATGTTCCCACGTCCCAAAATCGCTCTTATCTCGCATCGCATAAGAACTGTTTCGGATTGTATGCGCGGGCGCAGCATCACGCGATCAGTTATATAAGTGTTACAATTATGCATTTGCCGTGAGAACCGTGTGTCGTGGTGATTAAGTTATTGACACACTACTTGTTATACTTTAAATAGGGAATGATTACTTTATGTGGGTACTTAATTAGAATTCCTCATTGAGCTTTCTGAAGACGGCTACACTTTGTGTTCAGATTTATCGCATCTTTTCAATCTTTTGTTGCAAGCATCTTTTACTCCACACAGAGGCGATACACCAGCCAGTCGTCTTGATATCCATTGGTTAATATCTTACATTCTAACAACCTGGCTGAACCAATCTCTAACAGAATTTCGTCTGAAAGGTGTGGTGGTAATAAATGATCACCCTATATGAGACTTAAAATTCCCTATTACCTTTTCGTTCTAATAAAAATGTACAAGACTTACAACTTTGGATAGATTTAGGTAGATCGGTATGTTTAAATGTTAATCGCATCGAAAAACCCGAGCCCATTCACAATCACATTTACCTACATTCACGAAAGCTCGTATTCAGAATAACCCGCTAATAACAAAAACAAACAAATAATAAACCGGTAACGCATTCGGTAACGATTACCGACAGCCGGTAATACCGGAAGCTTTGCAGTAATGGCTTCATAAGATCAAGGTCACTGAGTCATTGGGTTTCAAGTCAGTAGCCAAGGACTTTTGTGAAAGGTAAAAGTTTTAAAGGGTAGACTGACGTAGCTTTATGCATAGGTGTCAATTTAAATGTCATTAGTAGATTCTTGGGTTCGATCTACTATCAAGAGATATCAGTCTATTCCTAGATTGTCTCTTGTCATAGCTGTCCTTTCTCAGTTTCTGTTGAGCATTGTTCTAAAGTCGTGATTTCACACATTTCAGTACCTATCCAAAATTAAACACTCTATTGACTAAGTCCTATAATAACTATGTCATCTTTTCGTCCTGTTACAGTTACAGCCTTTTTATCGTCCTACTTCTGGGCACAGCTAGGCCTCCTCTCACACGGAGAAGGATCTTTTCGTCCAAGCTAGACCAATATGATTAGTAAAGCAGCGGTTCAACTTTCATAGTGGGACTTGAGTTTGAGATAGTTGTACCTACTCACTAATACTCGAGTCGATGGGAAGGTGGCCTTTACGCGATCGTTATAGCATGCGTACTGAGACCCGGGGCTGTAGCGTCCGCAAGCAAAGTGTATCAATTCATTTATAAACTTTTTTTGCTTAATTATTAAAGGATCTATATGAATTATGAGTTGCAATGCTGATTTTACCTGTTATATGTATTTATTATACCAATATGTATCTATGTCGAATATGCTTAGGAACTACTTGTACTTACTACTATTTGAATAGTTCTTTTACCGTTAGAAAGCTACACTATCTGCGCTCAACGTGGGCTCGTGTATAACAATAATGAAAAAATCTAAAGTTATCGTTTCAAGGTATTAAAAACCTAAGTACCTACTCAAAAGCGCTATTCAATTCTAATTTAATTTCTTTGTTCACACAAAACCTTCATTAAAATGTCAACCTTTGACCACACACAAGCAACAACAATTTAAAAAAATGCTATTACTAAACATTTTCTCAATCACAAGACACACAATTACAAAATCTCACACCACACATCATTTCAAAGGAACACTTGTTAAAGTGTTAAAACAAAAGAAATAAAACTAAATACGACAATTACAGTCGATTGTTCTGCTGACCGTACTTAATGTACCAAACTGTTTTGTCCTTGAACTTTCGCGTGAAGCAACGCTCGTGTGCACCGAGCCTTACACACACACATGCATACAGCTGTCACGATTGCACGCACACTAAGAAGGATTTTGGGTTCATCTTTAAGTACACTTTTGACAGATGTTACATCTGTCTATGATGCTGTAGCTTTTAACCGACTTCCCAGATAGAAGGAGGTTCATATTTGGCGGTTTTTATTATGTATTTGTCGGAATATTTTATTTTTTTAATGCTTGAAGGTTTTTTAGTGTCGGTTCATTGGTAAAGTATTATGCGTGTGACATGCAAACCAAGTAGGTGTCAAGTGACATTTCGCTCTCCTGTAGTTCAATGCAAATACTTCGAATAAATTAATCAATTAGAAATAAATTAAGCAACTAGTTAGAAAAATTCTCAATTTGAAAAAAAAGCACAAGAAACTTGTTTTTCCTAGAATTTTCCCAGCCCCAAATAAGTTAAGAACATATCTTATTTTAATAATATTATTTTATGTCGTTATAAGACATCACATAAACCACTACACCAATGGCGAGGAAAACGCCCATAACACACCATGACATGTTAACGACCACGCACACAAACACACATGCACACACACACTTTCACAGCATTCCACAATAGGCATAATGTGTGTGATTGTCTATATTTCAAGATGGTATCGGTGTTAGCAGATTTATAACTGTATTCCAACAGTTACAAAGTAATCGCTTTTACTGTCTTTACGGACGGTTTCTTTAAAATGGAAGTTATTTTTTAGTGTTATAGTTTTCCATTATTAACAGACTACTTAGACGCTTCCAACTGCGTCACGAAAAAAAATGTGGCCTATGGTGGTTCTTTTGATTATCTGTATACTGAATAACATCATAATCGGTTATGTATTTTCAGCATGAAAACTGGACAGATAGATAAAAAAAAAAACTGATTTATATTACTGAAGATTTTTCACCATACGAAACTAAGAAATCACTTATTCACATCATGCATACGTACATAATACAATATCTATTGATTTCAATGATCATAAGTTCATTACAATTATATATTAAACCAATATCAATAACAGATCAACAAACATCACGACATGATCTTGTAACGACGTGCTGACATTTTTTATTTATTTATTTCTATTAATCAACCTCTTTAGACTTGAATGTCAATGTCTTAATTTAAAATGGCGTACATGTACCTAGGTATTTATTAGTGCTTAATGTAATGTCTAGACGTTTGGTAATCTTAGACTATTAACTAGAAGCTTTTAGCTAAATGCTAAGACATGTTTTGTAATTTTTATTTTTATCATTGAGAATTTAACTGTGTGTTGTAAAAATAAAAAGTTGTTTCAATATCTATGAGATTTTATTTGTTTATGATTTATTAGGTTCTGTGTTTATGATAGTCTCATGACCAACATGTAATTTGACCCAGATTGTGTTTGTTTTTATTTTCAAATCATGTTCAATTAACATATTCTCTGTGATTCTAATAATGCTTTATTTAGTTCAACTTCAATAAAAATACATTTTGATCAGTTTTTTTTGATTGTTTATACTTACTGCACTGAGCTACTTAAAACTACTTATCATCTAATTTCCTGGCTTCCATAAAAAACGCACATCACTGTTCCTACCAAAGCGTTCTTTCGCGAATTCGAGCTATGTTACATGTAACACAATGTGGCTTAACAGAACCATCATTAATCGTCATTATTTACATAAGCCGCTCACACAATAGTATGGGAACGCCACGCGAAAAACTTAGGATTTTATTATAAAATTTTAATTGGGCGTTGCGTTCATACAAAGTCACTGCGTGCGGATTTCATAAATATATGAATTTGCGGCAATTACTAGGGAAGAATTTGTTACTAAATACGTTAAATGACGCGGCTACTAAATTATTTAGTAATTATAATTATCTTGTATAATTACGTTGAGTTGGGAATTAATTTTAATGATAAGATTGATGAAGGGAGACCAAGTGAAAGGGACAGACTAGTGGCAATTGTTTTTAGTATTCATTTACATATGGCTATGAAATTAAATATTGCTTTGAGGGTAATCAAATTAACTTAACTAGCTCCACTCTCTTTTTTATGGCAAAGTAACTTGTTGCTTTAAGTCAAAATGGTAGGTAACCATAATTCATTAATACTTAGGAATATTAACTACAATTTTAGCATGAATTCCCCATATAGCAAACAATTATTTTGACCCGTGTTGAAATGTAGTAAACAAGGAGAAGATTGGCTGTTAACAGTTTAATTATAATTATAACTATTAACAAAATTACAGCTTGCAATTAAAATGTCCTGCACTGTAAAACTATTTGACCCTTAATTATAATCATTTTACCTCATAAGGTCATAGTAATTTTAGAACATTGTACACCTATATGACGTAAGAAATATTCATAATTAAATATAAACGAAGTAATAAAACTTACCAGTTTAATTGAATTTTCGTTCTGTTGATCTGGAATCAGTTTCTGCAACAAAACAAACTTTTTGTTAAAAAATAAATAAGTTTAAATTTTACACTAACTTTAAAAGTTAACTACGTAGTGTGCTTGCTAGAGATACTAACTACTTTCTGGATGAAATTATCATGTTTTCCATCAAAAAAATATTTAATAGGTACACCCCTGCCAAAAATGTTTTTTTAAGTTACACAAGACTTAAAACGTATGTTATATATTTTTTCAAATACATAGTGTGTCTTTTTCAATTCAATGCTATGAAGTGCTTCGAGAATACAGAAAGATGATTTCTTTAACATTTATTGTTTTGACATGCAACAAATCAAATGTCGAAGCTTGTCAAACGATACATTCCATGAGGAGCATCTTCGTGAGCACGTTTCTTTGTTGCTTAATTTATTTTCATTTTAAAAGTGAAGTTTAACCCAGATGGGAATGCTATACTTATGTATGTGACGAAAAATTGCAAGGATTTAGTTGCTATAGTTTACTTTGATACGGCCTTCATGACAGACTTATGATTTTATTTTTAACTGAACTCATAAAAAGGAATTTCCAGATTCAACCAGTTTTAACCGATGCTTGTTGTTAAAAAAGTTGCAAGAAGGTACAGTCAACTTCAGGTCAGTGGTAACAGTTTTATAGGAAAATCGTACTTATTACTTTTGGGTTAACGTGCATGACAGTTACCACTGATGTGCGGTCTACCGTTCAAAATATTTTTTAAGCTAAATTATATACCTACTTTTTCGCAAATACTTAGTCAAAACGAAGCTTTGTAAAAAAAAACAACGCCTAAAGAGTTTTAGTGCCAATTAAAACACAATTAAAGGAAATAAACTTAGTGTGTATGATCGTAAAATCACAGCATTTACTTAGCGCATTCGCTCAGCATTTTCCTTCACGCTCGGTTGCCATAGAAACCGAGATGCGTACGAGATGAAGTAACAAACGATCACTTGCGCCTGCGACGCTGTTACGTCGCCATATTGAATTGTTCGCTATTATGACATTATGTCGATAACTGCCTGAAAGTGATACTTAAATACTGTTGTATTGTCGGCTAATAGAGGCGGTTATATCACGCTTGTTTGTCTGAGAAGGGTATGCAGTACAGTAGGTTTAAAATATGGCCTTTTTTTTGTTTCAGCTGAGGAAAATGCCTGATGCATACACACACCGCCCGGGGAGACCTCGGCTTGTGTGCCGTCTTTTGCCTTTTAGAGACCACCAGGACCAAAGACGACTTTCGTGTGTGACCGTCTAAAAATGGCCTACCAAGCTTAGAGTGAGTATATACGTGCTTATGATTTTTATGATTCAGTAAAGGGGGAAGCAGGGCTGACACTATTTTGCCACCAGTTATAATAGATGAATCTTTTTTGGATATGCGGAAATTACTTATGTTAACTATGTCTTTAAAATCTATAGGTAGGGAAGATTAGATCTGATAAAAGATTAACCAGCTTTTAGAATATCTTTAGTGACTGAAAGACCTATAAGTACCTAAATGGCACTGGGATTAATGGTTTAACTTAACCATCAATTTACCACCAATTTTAACTTAACCTTTACCTGGTTCGGTAGTAACAAAGTCTTTAACAAATGTAGGATTTCTTTCAA
Organism: Helicoverpa armigera; assembly: GCF_030705265.1. NCBI lineage: Eukaryota > Metazoa > Arthropoda > Insecta > Lepidoptera > Noctuidae > Helicoverpa > Helicoverpa armigera. The sequence goes on along the minus strand of NC_087142.1, from coordinate 9,883,640 downwards.
ATTGCAACAGAGTACAGCGTAGTGGATGTTTTTCTTTTTATCTCTCATCTACATGGTTATAAATATTATCTGCGAGCCGCCATTGTCCATTGAAATGCACACTCGTATCTTACTTGTCAGCACGCAACTCTGACTTGACACCTTTTTTGTCAGAACTACTGAAGTCTGACTCCATACATGTGTTTTGATAATATTAAGGAAATTGTGGTAATCATGTTTGCAGATATTTTGTGATAACTCTAACAAGAAAAGTAAACCGTGCCATATATGAAATTCTGACCTAAGTATGATACAGTTTTAAGTAGTAGTAAAGTTAATTTAATCTACCATATTCTTGTACTTGATGATGAGAAATAAATGATTAATTGATTGAATCACCTTACTACCTATCTTTCTATCGCAAAATTGCTAACTAATACTACTAATATATACATTGCTTAGCATATATACGGTTATGAACACCATATTGACAGCTACTTTTTATTTAGACGCGTTATCTTCAGAACGAATTATAGAAACCAGAGTAAAATAACATACTTATTCCAATTCCTAGAAGCTATCCCATCAATCACCAGTACAAAGTGGACTTCAAAACTACGAGTAAGTTAAAAACCCCATAAAACAAACGACAGTCTGTCGCCACCATAACAATGTCCCATAGAGCGACAAAGGGCCGTAAATACAAGTTTATCGATATTTCGCACAAACCACATCGATTTGAGTAAATGGTTGTTTGTCTGTAGAAATGCGTGTCTCGTGCCCTGAATGTGGACGCGTTTGAGGCTTTCAATGTTAAATTGTGTGCGGATTTTGACCTGTTGGTAACTGTAGGTACATGTTAAATGTACACTTCTTCAATAAAGGTGCATCTACTAGCAGCTTCTACCAGATGACTGTGACATATGTCTATATACTACATAGCTAAACCCGCTGTTTGCTCAGTCCTACGAATTATAGTTCTTCAGAACTAACGAGCAGACTTGTGTTGCTGGGGAGTTTATTGTGCCATTTCTTCTTCCCAATAAAATCACATAGGAAGTACATAGTTAAAGGATTCTGGGAGTTGTCTTTTGTGATGATTTATGAGCCGAATTAAGAAGTTTTCGAGTTCCGGTTTATACTTAGATATTTAAAACTGCGCAATATGTTTTAATGTGGGTTATTTTTTTTAAGATGGAGTGATTTAAACAATACATATTTATTTAATCCTTTTCCATTACGACTAGAAACACTAATATCAGCAAATTAAACATTATAAAACTACAATTTGAAAACAACAAACCGTCACAATGAATTGTAGTAATCCATACTTTCATCTGCGTCTGCGCATACCACTTCAACTGCGCATGCGATGCTTTCGCCGCATTTTAACTTGATAGCTAGCTATTAGACAATAGTTGTGCAAGAAATACTCAAAAAAAATATTCATTAAACCCATTGACGGATGGGTGGTCAGCCATTTTGAAAAATTATGACCCGTAACGTTTATGTAAGGAGTAATATGTTGTTTATGACTGTAAATTGCTGTAAATTCATGTTAACAGTTTTATGGATGTTAATGTTGAATAATATACACATTATTATTGTAGATTAAGATGTGTCTGCAACTGTGTAACAGTGGTTCTAAAACTTTAACAATTTTCACCCTTTAAACCGTATTATATTAAAATGGAATGAGATCAGAAATGTAAATAATACCTAAATACCACTGTGTGGCTTACATAAAAAGAAAAATATTTTAGTAAAGTTTTATGGGTAATTAGAATACTATAAACATGTTTACATGGAAATGTACATATATTTTATTTACTATTCACAAGCTCTTAACAAACACCTAGAGAATCTTGTCACAAATACCCGCGACATTTCATAACATATGCAACACTCAACAACGCAATTTTCATAACACAACTTTAGATGCATTAAGCTCTTAAGTTCTAAACAAACTTTAACTTAGAACCTAACGAGGTATTGCACAAGATTGTGTTCGTCGGACACATGGAGAATAAAATAAATAGTGGAGATGTCATTATGCAAAATATCTTAAGAAAGTAGCGCGCCAAAATGCGGGTGTTCGGGAGACGAGCAACGTTACTAGCTCCGCCCTTATACGCCTTCTATGGAACTCGCCCATTATATTCAAAATAAAATCACCAATCAATCAATACCGATCTTTGGCAGATTAGTTTGGATTTGACAAATAACCCGAACATCTCGTTCTAGTTTCAGTAGCCTACCGTAAGTTACTTTGACCTACAAGGAACCGAATGACCTACCTTCCTGGCATCTCTGCTATCTTTCCTACCTCCGTGGTTTGACACAAGTTTGCCACTGTTGAACACCAACACAAGTTTGCCGAACACGTGTCTAATTGTTGGACAACTGTTGGGCAATTGTTGTAATGGGACATAATGCACTAAGTATGGGACATTCGTGGACATAGCTCGTGGTATTATAGTGATTAACTTGAGTTACTTAGGTGTAACTAGATGTTAGTGGTAACTTTGTTTTTGTGTGATGTGGTAATTGTTTCTAGTGGGCTTTGCTTAAAGTGGGATGCATTATGATTCATGTTTTGATAGGGGTTTTTTGTTGAATTTCCAAACGGCCTGTAGGTGTGACTCTACAAGTATAGGTCAGAATTTTCAATAACAAATACAGATCAAGCGTCAAAACAGCGTGCTAGTGTTTTTGCCTAATTATATAAACAAATAAAGTTTAAAACTGAAGGGACAAGGGAAAAGTGGAACAATTTGTTTCTTTTTACTATCCATCAAACTTTTGGAGACAAAAATATTTCAAGTTTACTGAATTTCGGATTTAAATAAAAATGAATTTCGGATGTTAAAGCTCCATTTATCAGTAAAGTATTATTCTCTTGTAAAGTAGATCATCAAGCAATCCCATCGCCAAATCGATCCCCTTTCCACGTGCGTTCTGACCGTGACTTTTACCGATCGGCGCGGGCGCATCGAGGCGTGACGCATCATAAGTTGTGAGTACATGCGTGCTATCATGTGCAGCAGATTAATAACTATTATTCTTGTGTGCATCGAGGAGATTAAGTGGTGATAAATCTTTCGAACTTTTTGCAGTCAATGTTCGAAATATACTTGTTTGTTTCTTCAATAAGACACTTTTTTAAAGGCTGTGAAACTTCTGAACCGATTTAAAAAATATGTTTATGCCCTCGGTTGGTATGGGCTACGTTTTAACCAGGAACGGGAGAAATTCCCCCGGGACGCGGGTAAAACCATTAAAAGATAGCTAGTATTGTATATAAAAAAAATTGCTCACTTCCACGTAGGTACAAGACGTATAATAAAAAATTAAGTAATCTATTTTGTATGCAAAAAAGTTGGGAGTAATTGAACTATAGTACAGTACAAAAAGGTATGTAAGCATCATTAGAATTCTCACAAATATAAGTGAATCTCTCTTTGGGTTACTCGGGGCGCTCTCAATTCACCACGGGTTACGTAACCCGCACATTCTAGAGTAACCTTGCGAGCTGGCCGAGTACCCCATCACCCTGCGCATGCGACGATGAAGTTATAGTTTGAAGATGACCCCAATAGCTCTATGTGTAGTACTACTTGCTTTATAAATCAATTCGTTTCGTATATATAGTTTTAAGGTGACGATTGTGTCTATTTGAACGAGCTAAAGCTCCTAAAGCTTTAAACTACTTATATTAAGTTAGTTGACTTAACTGTTTTCTCACATAACTTCAGTGAGACAATTTTAAATACCCACATTTTGAAAATAGCTGTAGCTGTATACATATGCCGAAGGGCATTAGAACGAATTAGAAAAAAACTGGATTTACACAAAAATACAGGACCTAAAACTATTGATATAAAAAAAACAAAACTACTTAGGAAATATAAACTACGAAAGACTAGGCCGTATAGACGAAAGACAAAACAAGACAAGGCATCAAGAAAATGGCATTATGACATTTTGACAAACCAACAAGGCTGTCCAAATAAGACCTACTTTATAGTTAAACCTAATAAATGCATTCACAATAGTTGCATTGACAACAACAAATTGAGTGTCAGTTTGTTTACGTACCGATTCAAATAATGCAACAGCCTTGTGATCAGTAACGGTCGTAATGATTGGAACCAGTGTATTATATTATGTATGAACTACATACTATATGAAGTTGTAAGAACGTATGTAGGTACTCGTACCCTGACCTTACTTAACGCGAAAGCAGTTGTAGACCGCAGTAGGTACTATGCGTATTTTTTTATTATATGCCTTTTTTATCGAATTATAAATCAAAATTAAAATGTCTCTCACTATATTGAAATAAATCTTTACTTAATGCTTTAAATGCTAAAATAACTCTGTTTGTCTGATACGCTTTTCCGTCAAAAACAATAAACCAACGTCAATGTTTGGTTCATAGTCTAGAACTTGAGGATAAATATAGGCTAGTTTTTTTTTTCCGAAACCTTGAAACTTTTCCTCGGTACGCGAGAGAAACAGTAACCAAAAAAAACTTTAAAGCACTATTTTATTATTCAAACCATTATGTACTATGCGTCGACGTCACAATTCAAAAGCTTTAAACGAGCTTTTATTAACAGTAAAAAATTACAGTTTCCCCATCAAAAGCTTTTCAAATCAAATCAAATCAAATCAAATCAATTTATTCATTTTGTGAAACAGGGGTGATTACAGGTGTTTTCTAGATTTATGTACAAGCCATGTCCCGCCGATAGGCATACAAAATTATTTAAGAGATTACAATAATATAATATAAAATGTCCGAGTATATGAATGTCAAGATAAAGGAAAATAAAAAATAAAAAAAATTGTGTCAATAAAGTTGTGTTACTAATGTCATAAGTATTTAAAAAAAATATATATATATAAATTCATCATCGTCATCAGAATTTGTCATCCAAATACTCTTTAACTGAATAATATACTTTGTCATTTAGTAGCTTGAAGAGCTTATTTTTAAATTCATTATTATTCTTACTATTTCTAATATCACAAGGTAATTTATTATACAATTTAGGTGCCATTGCATAAACACTTTTATGAGCAAAAGCAGTCTTAGTAGCTATTGTTTGTAACTTATCTGAGCGACGTTGACTTTCTACATGACTAAACAAGTGCATATTGTTTTTCACAAACATCAGAACCTCATAGATATACAGCGACGGTACTGTCAAGATATTTAAATCCCGAAAGTGCGGCTTACATGTATCTGTTGTTTTTAGTTTACAGATTGATCGTATGCATCGTTTTTGTGCCAGAAGTACGGACGAAATATTTGCAGCATTACCCCAAAATATAAGCCCATACCTTAGTGTGGAAGCTACATACCCGTGGTATGCCGTTAGGAGGGCAGTTTTGTTTGCAATTTTGCCTAACATGTATAGGGCATAAGAGAAACGGTATAGTTTTAAACAAACACTATCAATTTGAGATTGCCATGACATATCATTGTCAATGTGCAACCCCAAAAACTTTGTGGTTTTTGTTTCTAGTACTGCGTCTCCTTTGTACCTGACTTGGTATTGCGTCGGTGTTTTTTGCCGAAGTTTGAAATCCATCACTTTAGTTTTAGTCAAATTAATTTTTAAATTGTTGGCATTAAGCCATTCTATGACTGACACAAGGTTTGTATTTATCTCTAATTCTATTTCTTTAAAATTACCCTTGTCAAAAACAATAGTGCTATCATCTGCAAATAAGCACATCTGATGATTTGTTACATTGGGGAAGTCATTTATATAGCAGATAAAAAGTAATGGACCTAACACAGACCCCTGTGGAACGCCATACAGAATCGTCCGAGTACTTGAGGAGTATGTTGTTTCAGTTTTTGTCTTAATGTTGACTTGGCTGATCTGAGTAAACTGTTTCCTACCTTCTAAATATGATTGTATGAGCTTAACTACATTACCTCTAATACCGTAGCTATAGAGCTTTTTCAGTAGTATTTTATGATCAACATAGTCAAAAGCACGTGTCATGTCCATATACATTGCTGCAACCGGTTTTCTGTTGTCCATGTTGTGATGTATATTTTTAAGGAAATTGTACACTGCCATATTAATAGTTTTATTCTGTCTAAATCCCATTTGTTCTTGACAAAAAATGTTGTTTTTTTCAAAATAATTATTAAGTCTATTATAAATTACTTTCTCAAAAATTTTTGCAAATATTGGAATCAGGGCTACAGGTCTATAGTTGCACATTTTTGTTTTTTCGTCCTTTTTGTGCATTGGCTTGATAATCGAGATTTTTAGAGCTTCTGGAAAAACTCCGTTGTGTATACAAGCATTTACTGTATCACATAATACTGGTGCTACAATGGGTCCTACTGATTTGATCACGCTAGTCTTGATGTCATCATACCCGGTACTATTTGTATTTTTGAGGTTATTTATTATAGTTAGCATTTCTTTTGGGACTATTGGTTCCATAAACATAGAGTTGTGGGATTTTAAAACATTTGCATTATCATAAGTTTGACAATCTACATTGGATTGCACTAGGTCTATGAAATAATCATTGAAATATTGTGCAATACTTTGAGGGTTTGTGATATATGTGTTTTTTACCTCAATAGCATTGATATGGGTTTTAGGTACGTTGCTTTTCAAATTATTTATTACTTTCCAGGTAGCTTTAGACTTGTTGTAACTGTTTTCTATGTAGTAGCTATTTTGTGCTTTTTGTGTCTGCTTTATAACGCGGCTTACCACACACATACCTACGTCAATTCATTTGACATTCTTCAAAGTTAGTAAAACTCGCGTGTAGCAAGCATTGTACAATTACAGTCAAATTGGCAAATACCTAGTTATTTAGTTATTTGTACGATGTTGCTGACAAAAGCTATTTATGAAAGAAACTGATTCACAAGACGCATTGCCAATTGTTAAAGGTCAGAAAAGATTACTGTAGGAAAATGTAAGATATTAAACCTTAAAATAGTGTAGTAAGGTTGCTTTATGTTTGTTAAAAGTATGAGCTACTTTGTTACTATTTTTAAGAAATTAGAGTACCTAAATAGTAGGTAGGTCACATTATCATTATACATCGTTAAAAGTACTATCACATTTACACAAGTAGGCATGTTGGAGTAAGTTACATAAATACTTAATGATTTAAAATGTTCACATTGAACTATTGGGTAAATAATCAAAGATATTTTGAAAAAAGATGGACTCCCCTGGTTTATCTTTAAAGAAATAGCAATGCAAAACCAAGCCAAGTTGTCATTAGTATTTGAATTAATTCGAAATGCTATGCCAATATTTCGACGTACTGCATAAATATCTGTCGTTTCGAGTGCCCATGCAAAGCACTGAATGAATAAACATTCACTGACAAACAGACAATAATATAATTTACATAATCGCACCGAGACCCAGTCATTGACAATTTTAGAATGTTGCTTAAAGTCCACGAAATATAAATAGCTTTTGACTCAAAGCTTCGTTGCAGCCCAAATAAGTACTACACTGTAGTTATTTACATTTTTAATTACTTACATATACCTATACTGCTTTTATAAATTATTACATATTCTTTATAATTTAATAGCAATTTTTTTGTTCATGCTTAAAATAAAGATAAAATGTCTGTGTAGCAAATAGCTTTTTATCTAATAACGATTTACTGAATATGGAGCATAATTTTTCAGACGTTAGGAATAATTTTCCAATATGACATAACATTACTACAGAAGTCAACATTATCTGCCTAGCCTTTTCTTTAGGTATTTAAGTTAGTAAATACACGAGAAAGGTAAGAAATAAACTTAATTACGGAATGCTTTCACATTCACGTCTGTCTCACTAATCCGCATTTAGATGCATCTAGCATTATGTTACATAACGCTGATGTTCGCTAGCACACTCGAATGCATTACACATTAAATTATTTCAGTAATTGACGTGTAATCACAGGACTTGCTTGTAATTTGTGTTGTTTGAAAGTTGTTAATTTGCAAAATGTGTAGATGTGTATTTTGGTGCAGTTTATATCATTAGACATATCTTAGTTTGACTGTATTTATGTATCTACCTTGTGTCTAAACATATTTGTCTATTTTTATTTTTATATAACTACAAAAAGGGTTATTTACCCAACTGTTCCATAAGAAGAGTTACGATATTTTACAATATAATTATGGTGATTTCAGTGGTCCTGGTTTTCTTATGATATCTTAAATCAAAAGAAAAATTAGTTGTACCTATGTCCTATGTATATCTTAATTTGGTTGAAAGGTAAAAAAATTGCTCAACGGAATTTCACCAACATTACGAAAAAGCTTCATCTAAGTTAGCAATTATTAGCACGCATGCGCGGGTCGTAGTTCACTGTGGCGGCAACGTTGCGCAACTGTGGCGCCACCGGTAGTTAGCAGTTATTTAAAATCGATTAGTTTTAAATTAGATTTATTTATAGTCTAGTTGAAGTTGTTGAGAGCTGCTTGTTACTATATTGTCATTATCTTCTTAATTTTAGATTTGTAGTTGCAATACTTATTTTGAAAAGATTGTTTTTGTACACGACTTCGCTCGTACGTATTGGAAGCTCATAAATATTAATTTATTATTTAACATTACTTTTAAGTTTTCTTCTTATATAAATATAGGTAATATTTCTCTTTATTTAACTTATGTTAATAGTTACAAAATTGTGTTATAACATATGTATATAGATAGGTTTATTATTTGATAACAATATTTCATATATTTTACAACGCATCTTCATTTTTATCGTTTTATTTTTTAAAAGAATATCATCTATGATTGCTATCTTAAATGAGAAGATGGTCAAAGAATAAAAACATAAAGTAATGGATCCAATATTGTTATAAAGTTTATACTTTTTTATAAAGCCAATAGAGATATGCATGTTACGATACAGTAATATGTATATTGTTACTATTGAGAGTATAAACTTTATGTAGATATAAAATATAGAGTTATTAATTCTAAAGTTTAACGACAAGCTTTTATATAATGAATAATAAAGTTTAGGAGGTCCAATCATAATAGACTATCTATGGGTATCATACAACACGTATTGTTGTGAAAGATATTAGCTAAATCATTGTAAGTGTTTTATGAATTTACATAAGTAAGTATTACTTGTTTATGCAAAGCCACGATATCGTTATACCTATCAGATATATCTACAAAAGTAATTGTGTCTGTCTGATCGTTTTTTACAAGTTAACTGTTATTATTAATTGTTCTAGAAAACATACAATATTTATAGGTAATGAGATTGAGTCCAAAATACATTTCCTTATATCACTGTTTACCTACGCGTTCACCAAGGCTATGCTAAGGAAATGGACTATTATAAAATTATACTTTTTTGAGGTGGAAATCAAACCATCAGATGACAGCGTTAGTGTTAGACATTTACTGACTTACTGTGGATTAAATTTATCATCTTTATATATAAAAATGAAACCCGCTTTCCGTTGTCACGACGTAACATGAAAACGGCTTGACCGATTTGGCAGAAAATTAGAGGGGAGGTAACTTAGACCCGGCAGAAGGTTTTAGGATAGTTTTTGTCACCATCCGGCTACGGGACGCGGGTGAAACCGCGGGCGAAAGCTAGTAATTCATATTTCTAATGAAGCAATGACATCTTTCTAATGAAGTCCTTTGTGTACGCTTCTATGAAGCGCGCATGGAATAAAACGGGCTGCCGATTATTTAATATACCTACTTAAAATTTACGAATGTTTTACAAAACCCGCTAGCAATAAAATAAGCTCATAACATGCAGTAAGGCAGTCATTGCGTAATAAACACATGTTTTTGCATGTCATGAATAAATATCTCATTTCAGCCAGTTCCGCAGTTCTGAAGTCGTTAGCAAGAGTCTATTATTATGTCTGAATTTATTTATAGTTATGCCTTTTTAAGAGATGTTCGAAAGTGCAATTTTGAAAGAAATAAAGTTTAATAGACCGTGTGTAAGCTTTTTGTATAGAAATCCGTTATTCATAAGACCACAAAAAATTAAAATAAATTAAGTTCGACTAAAGAATCGGAAAGCTTAGAATTACATGCGATAACACTCTTGAAAACTCTGTTTTTAACTAGGTAATTCGTGTGAAAATATAGGTATCAAGAGCTCAAACTTTTAATCAGCTTTTTTGGGCTCATAAATCAGTATGAAGATAAATGGTAGTACGCACATGACAAAGGTAATTAGCTGGTATCAGACCGACTGAAAACTTTGATGGGAATGAAGATTTTCTTTAAAACATTGTTGACTGTTTAGCCTGCATTGTGCGGCTACTTTTAAAACACAACTGGTAAAGTTAACTGGAAGTTTTTAGGAAAGCACAAGATAGTATGTAAATCTCCAGTGTTACCCGTAAGCGGCGGGATAATGTGTGGAACGTAATGCGCTGTGGGAACTGAGACGCGTTGCGATATGTTCCGATGTGCGTATATTATTGTAAAGGGTTAAAGTGTAAGCGGTAGCGGGTTATATGAATGCGTTTGACATCTCAATCACTGAAATTATCCATGGTACAAGCGCAAGCCGCTTATAAAATATAAATCTACAGTAAAGTAATTTCAGAAATGAGACATTTTTATATATAAACGAAAAGGCTTCCAAAAAGTCCTTCCATTGTCTGTCATCCCATTTAACAATGAGCAAAATGACTAATGGGCTGATAGGTTTGCCACTTTTGATAGTAACAAAGTTGCCTAAACAGACGCTGACCGAATGACTTATAGACTTTTTGAGTCACAAGATATGATAGCGATTCATAATCTATCTCATTTAATTAAACGTTTAATGACTCCAAAATCACTTGTAATTTTTCCTTTTTTTCTAAAAATATCAAAATAATTCTAATCCCCGCTCACCTCTCACACCTTACAACATTCAAATATCATGATGTTTTGCAATAATTATGTTTATTTAGCGCACAGAAGCGACCTTTAGGGAAATTGCCATCGCTTTGTACGCCTTGAATGGCAGTCATCATTACCAGCCTTTGAGTCTTGTAAGCCTTGTATTAGTCTTGCATTAGTCTTGTATGAGTCTTGCATGAGTCTTGTATGAGTCTTGCAAGTTATTGATGATCTTGTCAATGTTGTCTAGATGATTTTGATGAGGGTACTTTGATGAGCCCTCGCTCTGTATTGTCGGTTAATGATTTGGGTGAGTAATTATGTTGTATTTAGTTCGCGTTTGAAAGTTATGTCGTTTTGATGTAAATGTAAATTGCTGGGTTTTATGTAATGTAGAATTAGGGTATTTTCGAACTACATACTTCTTGTGCGTAATAAAGGTACGTATTTATACAGTATAATATAATTGCTAACGCCATATTTTTCAGTTATTTCGATCTGATTTATTTAATTTATAATTGACAAATATCTCAAAGATACTGTATTGGTTATTGCTGATAGATAATTAATCAGATAAATTAACTGTTTAGCGATCTACGAATAGAGACTCAGGTCTCATAATATAAGTCATAAACTATTATAATTTTCAAAGTACAATCTTGTAAATAATGAAAAACATGCAACATGAACATAAAACACATGTTTACCAAAGACATTAACATACATATATACACGAACATATAATATAAAGTGTGCATCTATTCACCACGGTCGGTGTGGACATGCGAGCTCAAAGGTCGCAGGTTCAGTTCCCGGCTGAACTTTATTCGTGAAGTAAGTGTTAAGATAATAAAACGAAGTATTTTGTACAAAGTTCAAGTTGGTTTTAGCTGTAAAGATGTGCGATTTTGTAGTTAATATGTTGATTTATTACTTTTTGTGATTAAGTTGTTGTGGTCGTTAGCGCAAATTCTAGGTCAAATAAATGTTATGGGGTTTGTTTATAATAAAGGTAACTAGACCCGGCGTCGCATCTCGAGGGAACTACTTCTCGCTCTAGAATATAAATTACTGCCAAGTTTCATCATAATACGTCCAGCCATTAAAAGTGTGATGGAAGAACAAACTTTTAAATTAGCAGTATTCATGAACCATGAATCGAACCTGACACTTAATGCTTACAACATAGTCATAGTGCAACCACTAAACCAATAAAGGAATCCTTGTAAAAATATTTTTAAGTTCACTGCTGTACACCCAAATAAAGTATCATGAGTACTTATAGCATAAATAACATTTATAAGTACTTGTTTACACTGTCTGCCACGCAAAATGTATCAATTTATTACATCAAGTTCCTGTCATACAAAAGACATCAACGCGCTTGTACTTTTCGTTATTGATTGAACCGATTTAAATATTTTATATTGTTCCTATATTTTTACATTAACTTCCTGTACCTTCTTATAAAAATGACTGTTTTTTATTAGGGTTCCGTACCCAAAGGGTAAAACGGGACCCTATTGTTTTCGCTCCTCTGTCCGTCCGTCCGTCTGTCCGTCTGTCACCAGGCTTGTATCTCACGGATGGTACGGAACCCTACGTGCGCGAGTCCGACTCGCACTTGGTCGGTTTTTTTTAAGTTTGTTTTTGACATACAAATATTTACAATATTTGTATCCTGATTTTTAGCAAGCACATTACTACATTTGGTTATAGGTATTTAAAACATACACTAGAACAACAGGAAACATTCTCTTCACTCTTTAAACAGCTCCAATAAAGCCTTAAAGCCTATACAAAGGACATGCGCAGTGAGCGTCGATCGAATGCGCGTACGCAGGCGCGTCGTCAAGGATAACGCGTAATGCCACTAGGAACTGATGTTGGTACAATTAAAAAGGTATTTTTTTGATGTTTATCAACAATGTTATTAATAATCTGTTTTGATTGTGGGTACGATTAATGTTTATATTTAAATTAATGATTCTTGGTATGATTTTTGAACACTTTCTGGAATTACTTTCGCACTAAGATAAAAAGTACATTTTCGGCTTTTCATCCCATTTTGTATTTCCGTAGGTACTACAACCGATATAATTATTATTCATCCTCGAACATCCCTTGAAGTCAAAGTAGTATTTCATATAGGCCTATCATATATACTTAAATCTAGGTACACACTGTCAGTGTTGCTGTATCCCGGAGTATCATCTGCGTTCAGGCAAACTACTTCCCGTGCATTATTACCCAACATACTCCCAAATAACGTAGCTTTCTATCGATAAAACTATTTTTACTGGAGATAAAGAGACAGCGTCACGTATTTGGACAGAAATCTATGTTGTATTTCTCCAAAATTAAATTGAAATTGCTTCAACATCCTTACTGTAAAAGCATTTTAATACAAAAACGGAGTAATTCTAAGATCGGACTGAATCGGACATTAATTCATATATGAAAATATAAATCTGAATCTATCAGACCTCGTCGATATCGAAGGTAATTTGTCCTACTTTTCCCAAAACCATAAACTTACTAAAACCTTTACAAAAATATGTTTTTATGGAAAATAGATTTCGGTGCCAACTTCTATTCATACCTAGTCCAAGTTGCATCAAGCGGGGAGTGTCACCGAGCGGCCTAGATTAATTGGCGCTGCGCATGCGCACACGAGCGTAATATTACATTTTTACTACATTACGCTGGCAGTGAAAACTGTTAGCTATGCGTTTGTATTGTCATTTCTTAATGGATCCATTTTATAATCCTAACAAAGTAACAAAAAACTGAAGTAAAAACATCTTGGGATTTAATTAGATAATTATTTACATTGGAACAGACTGATGTTCAGGTAAATGACTCAGAAACATACTAATATTAATTTTGTGTACTTTGTCATTAAGAAATCTTTAATATTACAAAATAGACGAAATAGTTTAAGTGCATCTAAACGGAAAATCCCAACTGAGTTCGATACACTGCTTAAGTACCGCTGCTTTCTCCATTAAACACATAGCGTGATATTATTCATTAGACATTGTTTTGTTTATTTGAACATACATAAATAAACATAAATATGAAAACATGGCTATTAACAAGAGCATAAAAATTAATTGTGCAACCGTTAAATAGTCGTGAGAAAATATCCCCAACGAAATCAATTGACAACTTCCTATCTTTATTTAGAAGTAAGCTAATTAATATAATGAGTGCTAATTAAACAAACACTTACCAGAATCGAGATCTTCACACGTTACAAATATTATCACAAGTTATGTCACTGTCACTTGCAAGCACTTCGACTTTCAGACTGCTTTCAATTTGCGGGAAAAACTAAATATAAGACAAGAAAAATACGCATTTCAGACAAACATACGCCATGAGAAAATAATACGCAAATATTGTTGTTAAGACTACGCCAAAGAAAACTTGGTTCTCAAATTAAATCGAGAGGTTGAATCGGCATTTCTTCTAACGATATGTTAATTGGTAACACCTAATAGATATTATAGCACAGTTCCTAGATTGTATAACGGAGGCATAACGTGTGTCGGCAAGAAGTGCCGTCTGCGCACAATGCTTCCCACGGCGCTGCCAGTCCTACGCTTACGCAAACACGTAATTAGGTTCGTTTTTTTACATCAAAACATTTGGACATTGTCTAACATATTCGTCAAAGCAATGTTACTAGTCTTTGTGAAAAAATTAAACATTGACCTATTGTCAAGCGAGAGGTGAGAAGATTATTATAAAGGTTATGTAAAAACTCGGTCAAAGTATACACAAGATCTTTGAAAATGATATTCTGTATACAATGCAATGCCGCTGTGTTTCTTGTGAGTTTTCGCCTGAACTCATAACCTCGCTGTCCTACCTATATGATTCAAATATTTTATGCAATGCACATTTTTAAGAAAGTTACGTCAAATAACTAACTATAGAAGAAGATAAAAAATACTGTAAACTGTAATCTAACCGGCAATTAGTATAATTTTATTGTTTCGAAAAGTTTTACTTTCGCTCATGTTTTATGAGATCTTATCACGAATTTGAATGTTGGTTTATACTTCATAAACTCAACATAAAATCCGAAAAACAAACAATTTAACAGCACTATTAAAACAACACCCCTAAATATTTAAAAACAAAAACAACCCTACAGAAAATTTAAATAAAAAATAAAACAAATTAAAAGCAGTCGAAACGCCAACGAAAAAAAATACGCAAACTAAAATATGAGATATAAAAAATAAAATTAAAATTAAAAAATACCGAATATGTGGTAGCTTTAGCGACGCGTAAGGATGCGCTCGCGACGGTCGGCCGTCGACGAAGACTGCGAGTGTGCGCGCGCGCAGCTGGCTCGGAGGGGCGTCGGAGGCGGCCCGACCATCCGCGATTGTTCTCCTTATTACTCAAACTTTATACACAGATGTACTAACGCTCGAGAACGCTGATGTTGCAAAATTTTAGGCTTTTTAGCTAGCGATGACGTGCGGGTTTGCCTGTGATGCGAACTTTCCTGTCAAGAGCTCAAACGCTGGTTTGGTGATTTATAAGCTTCTCCCATAATATGTATGAACATTACATAGATCATAAATGTATATTGTATCGTTTATGACGCAGAAATTTCGGTAGTTGAAAAAAAACTGAAACCACACAGTACAGTGTAGCTATACCTATCTGTTAGTTATTTGAATTTTCATGATAATGAAATTTAAAATAAACTGATGCTATTTTTATTCATTTTTTTTATAAAATGTATGAAGCTTGCTTTATATAGAATACTAACATTCAAGAAGTGAGAGTAAGCACAATCTATTAATTCTCGATATCTGTGGTTCTACTTTATTGCATTAACTACGATAAGTCGTCCAAACTTCAACGATTGAATGCACTAAATTACTATTATGTATCGATTTATGAAGATATGTCATCACACTTTGTAATTTATTTAATGCTTGCATAAAAAAATAGCCAAGTGCGAGTCGGACTAACGGGGGGGGGGTTCCGTACCTACTACTAGTATTTATTTTATGCTACTTTACAGTATTGTATTGTACACTTGGTATGTACAGAGGCAAAATCTGTGAATATATCAACGTTCTAATGGTTTGTAGTGGGACCTACACTAATTGTTGACGCATCAATATTGTTCATACTGTACTTGCATTGTGTTCGCCTCCCCAGTTGTCCCGTATATCGCACTACCAACGCACGCTACTAAATATTGTGACCGTACCAAATCGTATGTAACCTAATTGGAGTCAGATAATAAAAGTGTATTAATTAGTATTCGGTTTATTTACTTATCTCTGAACACGACACCCCACCATCTAAATTGGTGACCCCGTGTGGAGAAAGTGTGAACTGTAACCAGTGAATTTGGACTAGTAACTCAGTGAATCGGACGACCGGGGCAACTCACACAAGTGTACCGTAGTGTCGGCTTAATATTAGTGCGCGTCAAATTAAGAAATTATAATGTCGTCTGAAGACAAGAAGGTCGTTATTGAAGAACATCAACTGTCGTCCATCTCCATCACAGCTAGAATTCCGGAATTTTGGAAGAAGTCGCCTAGAACATGGTTTATCCAAGCAGAAGCAGTTCTAAATCCTCAGAAGATGTCCGACGAATCAAAGTACCAGGTCCTTATTTCAAAATTATCCCCGGACGTAGTTGAGCAAGTTACACAGATCCTTGTGGAGCCCCCTGAGAAAAATAAATATGAGACCTTGAAGAATAAGCTGATATTTATATATCAAGAATCCGAAGAGCGGCAAGTAAAAAAACTCATTGGCGAAATGGAATTAGGCGACCAGAAATCATCACAATTACTAAGAAAAATGCAAGACCTAGCCAGGGGACGAGTAAATAACGAAACCCACCATTAAAGGTTCATGAGATACAGCTTTGGCAAAATAGCCTAGAAAACGGCTAGGCAGATGATGAGACACAGCCTGACGGCAGATGGCTGGACAGACAGACGGAACAAAAAAACATAACTAGACACTTTACATAGACCTATTAATAGCTTAAAACATTGTATAGCTTGTTCGATTCCCGTGATCAACAAAAGTCAGCTAATTTGCGTGCCCATTCTACGACATAACACAATAAATCTAACATGCAAATAAAATACCAATTAAAACAAAATCCCACTTATTCATTAGGCAACAATTAGCAAGATTTTTGTATTGGAAGCACATTTTTCAGGCACTAATTGCTTTCGGTTCCCACAGAAGGCACACAATAAGTTTCTTTGCAAATCTGAATAAGATTAAACGCACACGGGAGACTAAAGGTCGGCTGACAGTTCGCCCGATGCGATGGTTGTAGTTTTTAGGGTTCCGTATCCAAAGGGTAAAACAGGACCCTATTGTTTTCGCTCCTCTGTCCGCCCGTCTATCCGACCCTCCGTCACCAGGCCAAATTTTCACAGATGATGTATTTCTGTTGACGCTATAACAACAAATACTGAAAACTAGAATCAAATAAATATTTTGGGGGGTTCCCGTACAAACAAACGTGATTTTAAATAATGGTACGGAACCCTTCGTGCGCGAGCCCGACTCGCACTCGTTATTATTCTTATAATACCGTGAATTCAATTAAAGTTTTTAGACAGTCTGATACCTACATGCCAACAACATTATTTTCTGTGCTGTTTTACAAGCTCGAACAAACTTATCGGCCGACTTAAAGTTTGCAGTGTGCGGCTACTCTGAATAAAGAACAATGGTCCGGCAGGCGAAGGGTCGAGTGGCGATCCTGAGGTCGCGGGTTCAACTCCTGACTCGGTAAACAATGATGAATCTACGTGCGGGATATGTCGGCTGAAAGATTAAAGGGTCACTTTGAGATTGGAGTATTTTAGCAATAGTAGGTACAGTAGTTGTTTTGTAAGACTTGATTTGTGTGATTTTCTTGATAATTTGTAGGTACCTGAAATGAAAGTAAAAGTTAAGAGTGACGTATTCTGTACGTGATATCATCAGAGTAACTTAAAGCTCTAGTGTGCTATATGTATATAGACAACATTAAATAACTTATTATATTACTAATTAACTTGAGGTATTAAGCTGCGAAGTGAAAATATTATAATTTCCAGTAATGTAGAGTAAAAAATCGTGCAATCCCATTGATGGATATTCTACATAATTATTGCAGACCTGTCTAATTATCTTCACACAGACACATGTAAATAAATAAATCAATAGTTGTGCAGTAAAATCTCTCACTCTCCCAGACAATGAGTGGTAATTGTGTGCACTCGACGGCTGACGGAAACATCAATCGATTCAGTGCAGTTATAGTATATAGTAAATAAGTATACTTACTATGGTACAGTTTAAACGTGAGTCATAATGTATGACTGTGTATTGTCGGGGAATATCATAGGATAAGGAGTAAGTTCAGTGCTGTCAATTGAGTGAAAACTGTTAATGATAAAATGGAATAGTCAATGTAATTGTGGTATATTGGCTATTTAACAATAACAATTGAGATAATATGCCTTTTTGTTTAAAAATCTTTTTTTAAATAAGATTCAGTTAAACGTTAATGAAAATTCAATATGGCAATGATACAGTCCTCTCTTATACAGAGAAGGAATGAGCGTTACTCATCATGCTTTTTCAAAGTGGATTATCGATTTCAGAATTTAAATTCCGGGTTTCCCCAAGATTATATCCCATAATAAACACTACATTGATGTCAAAGATACACTTGGAAAGCACATAGATATCACTTAGAGACCTCACATCGATACTCGCAGTAACCTTGAATATACCTACAGTTGAACGGCAGATGTTTTAGCCATTTAGCCATTAGACCACTCCTCATTTTTTTGCTAGTAGGTACCTAAGCAAACAATAGGTATCCTCCTGCCAATAGTTAGATAACAGCCCAGTTATCACGCCACTTCACTAACTGCACCTGATTTATGAGGTCTCAGCTTCAGTTCCCGGGTCGTGCAAACTCCGCACGTAACGAGCCATAGATTGCACGGTGTATATAGACTATAGAACTCCATAAAGCAAGCCATTGTTTGAGTTTCGCTATAAAGAGTGGCTGTCGACGTTTGTCTGTCTGTGGTACGTAAGTTAGAGTGGCCCTTGTGTGGCTATCGTGTGTTAGATGGAAAACTTTTTCTTATTTCCTTTACAATGTGTGCATATTGATCTATATGAACCGGTAGGAGTTCCAACTATGTATAAATTTTTAAAATACTATCTTCAGACTCCCACACTCTGTAGCTCTCTTAATAAGTAGCTAAACAAAACAAACAAACATTCGCATTTGTAAGATAATAGACAGTGTTTCAGTGCTTTTTCACGAAAGACTTTGCAAAACACTGCAGGGGCGTGAAGTTTTTTAATTCACTAACGGACAACGGGCCAATGGTGTAACATGAAGACATTGATTTGTTCTTGTTCATGCATTTTTTATAACGTGTATTTTCCACATAAAATTGAGGTATAAAAAACTCCTGCATAAAACATGCTGAAATAAAGAAAATCAATTGCATCTATTGTTAACTACATATTCAATACAATCTAAATCTAATTAGCCACACGCAACCTTGACCCGTGACTCATGCAGATGCACCAATCAACTCCTCAACTCATTGAGCAACCCTTAGCTGAAGCACACTTCAGACGAAACAGTCGGCAGACTGTTGGCCCGGTCGTTGGGAAAGAAAATTAGTTTGTGAATTTAATCAAAGATTTTGGTGGTACCGAACTAATACCTGATTGTTATTACGTGTCGTGGTGGTAGTTTGTACAGAATCAACCTCTGTATGAGGGAGGTCTCCAGTTCAGGCAAGTACCTATCGATGCCACTTTCCAAAAGTTTGTTTGTATTTTCGAAGTATATCTTGGACACCAATGACTGTGTTTCGGAGGGCGCATTAAACTGTCCCTGCTGTCATTGAACATCCCTGGCAGTCGTTACGGGAAGTCAGAAGCCAGTAAGTTTGACAACAATCTAACCAAGTTGAATGTTACGTGTGTCCTTCCATTCATCTTCATACTGTTTTAAGAAAACAAACAATCGGCCGACTAAAAGTTTGTAGTTTACTTTGTCTAATGAGCCCATAGTTCAGGGCTAACGTGACACGTGTCCATCTGTCGCCGATTGGACACGGCGTGTCGTGGGCGCCGTTAGGAAACGCCTAGGCTAATCATCGTAATGTGTGGTTTTAATTTGTGACTATGTGTTGATGAGAATGTCAAGGATTGTTTGTAACTACACATATGTGTGTGGGTTGGAGTAATTGGTTGCATTTCTCCATAGAGATTAATGTTTTTTGTGGCTATTATTTTTTTCGTTAACTAAGTTTGGGTGAGTTGGTGTACAAATAATTAGGTATCTGTATGTAAATTTTTTAAGCTAGTGTATCCAGAGATGAATTTAAAAATACAAATAAAAAGCGCTACCGCCAATAAATCATTTGATTGTATTTTTTAACAAAACATGTAAATACGTAAATATTAATATTAAACGTATAGTAGTTATTTTCATATTCTCTGAAATTGCTCATCTGTGCTTTAGATTTATTATTTCAGTCCATCCACTAGGCTCTACCTACCCAACAAATAGCAAACTGAATTAAAATTCCAGCAGAAATTAAACTAAACACAGTTTAACGCAACTTTAACTAAAACTTAATTAAATCGCTTTAATTTGCGGTAACCGCCCGTCAATGTCACCGCGTTAGATGCTCGCGAAACGTGCGTAAATTACTGTTATTATGCGAATTGTATTAAAACATCGCCGGCCTTGGTGGAAAGCGTGACTTTTGTAGAAGCTTTTCCTGAAACTGTTTGGAAATTCTTATTTATTTCGAAAAGCTGTCATTAACACATTCACTGCGGCAGCGTTAAATCTAAACTTTCTACTAGTGCGATACGAGACAAATGCTGCCCGTATCTATATTTCCTGATATGCGTTACGGCTTCTATTTTGCCGTACCAGAACCTGACTTTCAAAGCCTATACAGACGTGGAAACCACCTATATCAATGGTTTTTATCAACAAATCGATAGACTATATCCTTGTATACACCTAGCTGCAGTCGCCCCGGGTTCTCTGTTATACTTTGAAAGATACAGAGACTTTTCAAAATCTTTCATTCGCGGCAATATATATGCCGTACAGCGTAGAAGTGAAAAAATGCTAGGGATGGGGTTTACTTCTGGAATGATAGTCGATAGCTTAAAAATATTTTTTTATTGTAGATAAAATATTCATATTTATCAGTGTTATATTATTATATAAATCAACATAATTATGTAACCTAATTATATAATATGTATTTATATTCTACCACAATCACACTATAGCGCCACCTAGTCCCAAATACATATAATGCATAGTATAGTTAGAAAATACACCCAGACCAAGGCAACTAGACAAAGAATGTATGATTTGTGTGGGAATCTAACCCACAACCACTACGCCAACAGACCAATTTAAAAAAAACTAAAAACTATTAAAGGACGTGTATGAAACTTAGTAAGTAGGTAATAATTCCACTGAATTATTTTCACACTTGACATCTTTGGCATCAAGATGATGATTTCCCCTCTCTCTCTCTCTACTCAAATCCAGTTTTTTATGTGAACGTCTCATTGTAGCAGAACCGCGTAATATTTTTCACAAAAAATATTGTTACGGCTTGCTTACGGCCAGCACTAGCGCACACTGAACCGCCGCGCGGACGCATGCAGTGTGGTGCGGGGTTGGGGGGGTACGGCAAGATATTCGCCGTACCGCACTGAATGAAAATAATTATTTTACTGTGCGTTAAGGCAACTATTTTGCCGTATATTGTTAGTGTACAATATTATTACATTAAAAGCAACAATATTGAAAATATCACTATCTCATTCCTACGCGCAAGGGAACTTAGATAAATCGCCCCCGCACAGTACGCAAAACAAGGACAACGAGCTACCGCACTGGGTGAGAGTCAAATACGGCCAAATACTTGCCGTAACGCAGTGAATGTGTTAAAAATGAAATAATATTATTATTTTGCATTTTATGCACGTACATTTTTAAATAAACTAATACAGCTTTTAATTTTAAGCACATTCGACAAACGAACGATGGCCTACTTATTCGTGATAGACATAGGTAGCTATAAATTTTCGCTTTTTTATAACTTTTAAAAAGTTTATCATCAGCCTATCGCAGTCCACTGCTGGACATAGGCCTCTCCAAGTGCACGCCACTGAGATTGATTTTCGGCTTCTCGCATAAAGCTCCTGCCAGCCGTCTTGCGCAAGTCATCAAAGTTTTAAAAAGTTATTGAGAAATATTTAAAGCGCGAATTAGTCGATTCATTAATTTAAGTCGTTTCACACATCATCATCCTCCGAGCGTTTTTCCCAAACTATGCTGGGGTCGGCTTCCAGTCTAACCGGATGTAATTTAAGTCGTTGCATTTATTTAATATTTATCTGGTAATTTCCAAAACTTGAAAAAGAGTTTACATTTAATTGTAGTTGACAAATCGTAGCGATTACGCAGCGATGTCGCAAATTAGTGGAAAGATGAAAATAAATGTAATCCCCAAGCTGCGGTCGACGCAGAAAAACTGTGGAATTTTAATAATAGGTCTAACGCGACGTCAGTAATGGGAAAAGGAAATACTTACCTTGAATTGTGTTGCCGTGGAGACACGGGTGAGTAAAAACACTTACATTCTTTATTATAGTCTATAAAATATAGGTTTTTACCCTATAGTATAAGGAAATAAGCAATTTCTTATTAGCTCTTAGTACGATTACGATGGTATGTGCTCATTGGCGGCTATGGATGATATGACCCACGCTTCATGTTTATATCATATTGCATATTATAGGTATGTAGAACAATTTCCAAAGTTCCAACTGTTCTGTCACAAGAAAGAGGTAATCTGGATATTGGAATTTAAATATCTAATTTAAACTAGGATTATGTTGCATTGAATTACAATCCATATTCACACATCTTTAAAATTAACCTGTCACCCAAAACAACGCAACTTTTCATGTACATTTATCTTACCATAAAATCGTCCTGTAGTTCATTAACTAGCGACTATCACATCTCGCATCGTCCGACAGGCTGCGCAGGAGTTGCGACACCGATGCGACGTGAGATCCTCCAACAATGTCTCTGCGCAACGCATCCGTTACACGGAGGAAGGAAAGAACGGAGATGCCATAATGCAGGTAGGTCAGGAGCCTACTTCTAGGTCAAATACGTACGGTGGGTATGACCAAAATGATTAAGTTACGAGGGAATGAAGAGGCGTTCGGGTTCTTTAAGATTTTTTTTCAATTATGGCAAAAATCATCAAATTACTCCTCCCGCTCGCGCTGTGGGCTAGCAGCGATGAGGGAGTGTCAGACTTTTACTGACAAAAATCCATCATGTTCCGTCGTAGGCCTTTTATGTACCAGGCCCGCGATAACTCTTTCGAACAATCCCGCAGCCCCGGTTCTTTAAGAGATTTGTCAATCATTTTTGGTGTTACCAAAAAAATCGGGTTCAATCGGGGAAAGCATGTAAAGTCGAAGACAATAACGTTTCTTGTCTCTTTCTGAGGAGATTTTGCGTTATGGCACCTCCGCTAGTCATTTTGTTCTCCATGACCCGTTACCTATCGCCGCCATCTTGGAAAATTCGGAAGATAAACAGATTTTGGTTCGGAGAAAGTTTTGGTGGTAAGTTCTTTAAACGGCGATACCTATGTATATGATATTGTGCGGTTATGTGATTGTGAATTCTGAAAGTTTTACCCACTACTGCTCTATGTCGTATTTACATTCGTGGTAGACGGAATAGCTTTATAGAACTGGGAATTTTCCGAGGTTAGTAAATAAAGTAGCTAAACAGTAACTCTTATGCTACTGCTCCACCTGCGTCTTAACGCGTTAAATTTTGGCATTACGCAGATGTGGCCAACGTTTTAATGTCAATTTATACTAATGGCAATATAAATAGCATTAAACGTTAAGCGATAACTCGGGTGTCGGTTTTTTGGACGCATCAAAGGGTTTTAGTGCGTAGCTTATAGCGCTAAGTGATGTTGGCTACATCAATGCCATCTCATTGCACGCATGCAAGGACGAGTGTAGATACTTTGTTTAAGTTGAACTGCATTTTACGAGCACGATAATGGAATGGTCAAATGAGAAAGCTTTAGTTTTTAGAATTATTTTGTGTGTCTGAGTTTAATCTCTTTAATGTATGTTAACGCGTTACTTCATGAGGGATTAACTCTTTGCGTAAGTGTAGCCAACACGCATTTTTAATGCTATAAGTAACGTGTAGTTGGCCATTGACATTAACGTTAACGCTAACGCAGGTGGAGCAGGAGCATTAGACAGTACAGTAAGAGTAAGAGGGTAAAATATCAGAATTCTGTAAAAAAAAACGGGACAAAGCACAGGAAAGCTCCATACATGCTTACAGAATCTAAAGCTTTTCTTCCGAACTGATTATCATCATCAGCCATTTAGGTAGTAGTCCCACTGCAGGGCTCAAACATCTTCTCAAACAAAGAAGGAACTTCCAAACTGATAGGAGAAAATAATTAGGAAACATTCTAGTATGTGACTTTTCATTAAATGATTACACACTGTCCATAATGAACATGCTCCCATACCCCACATATAAATATTAATGATCTCTAACCAATTGACAGATTGATACAAATTGATAGACTTTTAATAACGACACGTAAAAAGTAGGCCGATGCGTGTAACGTAACGCCTAAACAAAGGATTATGTAATTTGTGTGATTGATAACAAAAGGTTTTGGATTGGACTTCAAATATTTGCCGATGTGTATTGAATGTCAGGCTCAATCAGATATCTATTAAGACAAAAAATAATTTTCTCTCAGGCTTCGCCGATTTGTTGAGCCGATGATCTCAAGAACAATACATATTTAACTATGTTTTAATTACGATTAAGTACAAGGTATTGGTGTCATATAATCAAGTAGGCTTGATCCAACTAGCAAGAATGTTTTCTGTCTTTACTACTCATTCCTAGAACTTAAAAGAGACATACCAAGATCGTCATAGTTTATCGTTCTATATTATTTTGAAGAAAGTGCTGTCTTTACTAAGCATTTTTTTGTAACTATTACTATAGAAGCTTATTGGACTGTCCCTATTGCTGAATAAAACCTTTTCAAAAACAAAACACATTCGCCCATTGTCTAACTTTCCAACCTATCAATCTTTTTAATAACCAGTAAAGTTGAGCCTTTCTCGCACCACCTACCAACTGACGTGCCCTTTGACCGCCCTTACTAGCTCCCTTGTTGATATTCAATCATGCAGCCACGCTAGGAAGTAGCCACGAGCCATCATTTATCTTCATTGTCATTCATACAGGAAGATGAGGTGGAAATGTTTATTGAATCAGGTATTATGTGGACAGGCTCGGAGGTTCTGTAGAGTGGATAGTGACAGCGGAACTCGTCAAAGGTATTTGTGTTCGTAGGCTTACTTGTAAAGTCTACTCATGATGACATTAACCTTTTCACCGCCACGCCATATCGGTATTCCTATGCCCTGTACGCCAAGCCCGAAAATCTTAATTAAATATCTACTAAAAAATACATAAAAGTAATGATTTAGTAGGTTTATTTTGTATTTTTCTGCGACCTGTTTTTTGTCGAGTATAGCCGTCGTTGGCGCACAGGGCACGCTTGCTCATGTCGGCTATAGCCGACATTGGCGTTCAAAAGGTTAAAGGATGTTTATTATTGTTTACTACGCGACTTAAATAAAATGGCTGAAATATCAAGTTTCGAAATTTCTTTCTTATTTTCCTTTGCATTTGAATTGATTATGTTTTACAGTTATTTAAGGGTTTTTTTGTTGCAAAGTTTAGTGCATTAAACTGTGTACTCTGTAGGTACCTATAACATCGCGCCATTATGATTCGTTCGATGGACGAGACAGTAATCAGATTCTGTTATTTAGTTTAGGCAATTACTTAGCGCTATTAACCAGACAAATAAGAAATTCCGACTACCATCTGGGACTACCTACTACGAAAATTCACATGAAAATACCAATTAACACATCATTATAAAGGCTATTAAGTAATAGACTAGACTTCAAAATTTTCTCACGTGAGTATGTACCTACTTCCTTGAACTTACTTTCCTGAACTTCCGACTGAATGGAATATACTTATATCATATAATATAATTATGTTAATAAGTATATTATTATAGAAATGCGAGTGTTCGCGTGCTGAGATCTATGTAAATGATAACTAAAGAATACGTTCTGGTTTCTTATGCGCAAAAAAGTGTTCGTTGTTATTTTTGTGCGCGCGCAGATGTGGGAACGTTGTGGTAATGATGGGAGAAGTCGATGGTTTGGATGTCGATACTAAAACCCTTTCTCATGTTATAAATAACTCTGTCAAGCTGTCAGTCGCCCTGTCAAGCTAAAACTACTGAACCGATTTAAATAAAGGTACAAAGATGGTCTAGACTTCTAGAGCCAGAGAGCATCAAATGATGTGGGTAATGAGCAAACGATGTGGATGCAGCGTAACGGGTCATCATTTTATTCAGCTATGAAAACGACAGTTGTACGACAATAGAATCGACAACAGTTCCTAAGTCACCGTCCATGGTGTCATAAAAGCACCAACCATGCAAAGTATCTTGACAGCGCACCTTTTTGAAGCATAGCTTAACATGACGCATGCCAACACCATAGAGATATCGATACATCAGCCACATCCCTACACACGAAAACCTCTCTGCGTTGACACGGATCTCGTAATGATCGTCATTATGACATCGTGACGCAACAGCGCCATCTTGCGGGAAGACGGTTTAACGCTTTTTGCTGAACGATAATCTGATTAAATTCATTATATTTTTGTATCCACATAAGTATGCTGTTTTGGCGTGAGAGTGCGGGGGTTTTGTCTTAATTTGCGTAGATAATTGGCGGGTTATATGCTCGTTTACATAACTGGATAACATAAGGTACATAAGCAGGTGTGTGACAGGTTTATCTAATGGATAAGTGCTAGTCGGAAGTGCCCCGCAAAGCTCTTGGTCTAACTTATCAGTCCTTAAGACACACAATTTGTCCAGCAGTCGCATTATTTAATTGTTTTATTTAGTACTATATACTTACATATAATAGGTGTACCTTTCTCATATCTCATCTTGATCAACATTTCTCCAACTGTTTTAAAAATAGTTGAATGTGCTGAACTTAATAATTGAGTTCGTCACGAAGATAAACAATTTATTGTAAATCTCCGTGACGAATTGTGAATTGTAATTGATTTGTCGCGACAATTACAGTTTCCAATCGGATATTACCGCTGCATTTGGTTAAGAAAGCACAAGATTTATTGAACCACGATTTTTGCACCAGACACTGTGTTCTTGTGACTTACAACGAAATTAGGTATCGCATAAAAAATCTAAAATTAACAAGAATAATTTTAAAGAAATAAAAGAGACGACCTACAAATACATACATGTCGGAGACTGTCAATAGTACGGACACTAAACGTCACGCAAGCGCGCCCTCTAACGGCGTTTCCGGTGAAACAACATTTTGGCGCGCTTGGCAGAGTGGTGGCGGTCAGCGTGGCGTCCGCGGAGCTCAGTCTTAGCTCAGTCTTGGTCGAAGCTTCGTCGAGTCTTCGTGGAGTTGTCGCGTTACTGCCTTTCGTTACGTGTAGTGTACCTGGTGTTATTGCCTAGCGTGGTAGTACCTAAACTTATTGTAAGTCTTCTGATTTTCGAATTGTAATGGTTCTTCTATGGTATGGTATGGTATTATGGTCTATGGTATGGTTCTTGTGGTATTTGTATGTTTGGTAATGGTTGGTATGTGTTGCTGGGGAGTTTGTTCCGCCACTTCTTCTCCCCAGCTAGAACACGTAGGTAGTGGCGGTAGTGGCGAAGGGCGGGCGTTTTGGGGGCTGACTTTTCTTCTGACTAATTTGAATAAACGTTTGAGTTGTGAGTGTTTGAGTTTCTTTGAGTTATCTCTTTGCTTAAATACCCTAACTGATGTCGGACGATAGTGCCATCCTGATGACGCCTCCGACATCAGAAGTGGGATGCAATCCGAATGCCCACATGCGTTTCGAATTCGCCACGTGAAGATAAATTTCTACCCACTAACAAAAAAAAAAAAGGAGGAATGTAACGTCGATAATTTGAAATGGAGTTTGTGGTGGAAGATTTATTAAGAATTTCAGCGAAGGTGCAAGTATGGTAACCACGGTTATGGTAATGGTATCGTTTTCCATTTTTACATGTCAAGCTAGTTATTGAGGGTATGCTATAAAATTAACCGAATCTGTCTTTTTTTCATGTTTCAACGATGACGGTGGTTATTGTGATATCTGGCGACAAAATTACTGCGGAGCATCCCAGCTGCCTGCCAGGAGCCCAACGTGTTATCGTGAGTTCGGAGTATTGGTGCTTGTGCATCTCCGTGGCTTCACGTCCGCGAAAGCCTTGCTGTACTGCGCGCCATAGCGATGTGCGCATCGTCACGCACGTTGAGTGGAAACCCGGTGAGACCGATCCATTTTTGGTTTATTTTTGTGGTTATTTGTCATATGACATTTATAAACTTGAGAGGCAGTTTCAGTCTCGCTGATTAGTGTTGGTTATGAACTGCCTGGGTTCAAGGAGCATTCATTGCCACAAGCGTCCTTATAAAACTGCTTTTAGGTTTGTTTTGATCCGAATGTGTCCAGGAGCAGGAGCAGGAGCAACATAATGTTGACGTGACCTTCATGAATTGCATGGTTGGGAAAATCGTCAATCAGTGAAATTAGATATATGCCATGATAGTAATATTGTCATCGTTGTTATGAAAATGTTGTGATAAAATTAACCGATTTCCGATTTCTTTTGCATGTGAGAATCCCGTGAGCCTCTCCTGCTTCGAGTGAGCGCGACGCCTGGCTTCTACTGCGTGCCGGATTTCAGCCTGAACATACACAAGACGCTATGCACAGAGATGTTAAGAGACGCCTGAATGATAAACATGGTGAGATCAATCCAATTTTATTGTGGCTTGTCATTGTACATTGTACTGTTTGACTGACTTGTTGGCCTAGTGGTCGTAAGCGTGACTGCTATACACGAGGTCTTGGGTTCGATTCCCGGGTCGCGACGAAATCGCTGTGGGTTTTAGAATTTGGTCTCAAACCATATAGTGCTTGATGGAGGCACTGTGTAGAATCGCGATATGTGTTGAGATGTTGATGTCTGATTAATGATGGTAGTTTTTTTTTATTAATGAAATCGTAGATGATGAAAGCTAGGTTCACAGGGTTGTGTGTTGCGCTTCAATCACAGGGTTGATTGACTGTTGAAGTTGGAAGTCACAGAGATGACTGCCGTTGAGCACTTGTCACAGTGATGGCTGAAGTGTGTATCTTATGTTTGGTCACAGGGATTACCTGGTTTCTGTTTATTAACTATAACTTCAAATTAGAATATCTCAGTTTTGCGACATTTGATTGAATTGTGCATCAGACTATAGATTTTTGGTAAGGTGTTACGTTCACCTGCTCAGTAATTTCATTGTGTTAATTTGTACTGATTTGTGCCAATGGTGGATACCGGGGTGACTTGGAAAAGACCCGTTGGCCTGTGTGATGGCATCAGGGTGACCAAGAAGAGACCCGTATACATCAGTGGTACAGTTGGTGTCATATCACTGTGGTTGTGGTCCCTAGGAGGCCAGAATGGGCTGAGAGCTCGGCTAAGGGACAACGGTCACGTGAAGCCTAGCGATTTAGTAATTTGCAAGTTGAGTCTGATTAGCAATTCGATCTTTCTTTGATTACGTGCTTAGCTTTTAAGGTAGGTATCTAGTTTCTTCATTTGAATAGTGATTGCTATTCTTTAAATCTGTAACATGTGTGTAGGTAGGCCTTACTATCTTACGAAACAAGAAGGTTTGTTGCTGGCTCATGTGTTGTCAATATTTGATGCCTAAGCACTTTCTATTTCTGGCTTAACAGATATCATCTAAGGTGAACGGAGCCTGGAGAACAGGACGAGGTCTACTAGTCAAGCGGCGGGCGAGGTGCGCTGCAGTTGCTGTTTGGAGCGTCATCCTCCCCCAGATTCGTCGTGGAGGCCGTGTGAGTTACGGCAGGCCAGGACATCGCATGTCATCGCACAAGGTGAAAGCATTCTATTGCATTGAAAATGTTTAGATTGATCAGACGTATGCCAAGTGGTCAGGTACCAAATGAAGTTAATGAGGATGAGTCAAATTGTGAGATTTAATCTGTTCCAAGCTAGATACTCCAGTTGCAGACCGGGTCAAGTGTGACCGTATGTGTTGACCGCACCAGTAGTGTCATTGTAGCCGTAGTTCATAGAAATCGGTATGTACAGCCTCTGGGTAGTACACCGTGAGCCCGCGGTATTGCAGTGAACACTGGCGGGGGTCGGGTCTAAAAGGTTAGACCGTAGAGTCATGGGAAGACTCGGTGATCCTGGTAGATGGATTGCATAAGCATGAGTTGCTGGGCTAGCAGAGCCGTATAGGTCTAATTGGTGTATGTGCTTGGATACAGATTACCTAAAAGTTTATTGTGTTACGATACTGGCCTTTGTTACCTGATCAATTGGGTTTTACATGAACTGAACTGGTATTTGATTGATTTTTAGAAATAATATAGAGCCGGTACTCAATTCTATGTCTTTATGATGAAATGTAATTTTGTGTAGACTCGGCGTTCCTATGTGAGGTTCGCAGTAAAGAGTAACTGGAGGTTACTGGGCTAAGTGTAGTCATGGTCACATGTAGAGCTTAAATGTTTTGTTTTAATTTATCAATTTAGAGTTTATTGTCTCTTGTAAGAGGCAGTGATCAGTTTTACTTTGAAATTCCTAATTTTGATTCTGAATTAATTGTAATGAAACGATTATTTTCCAATTAAATGTAGAGTTTGTTTTGTTGCTTGTGAGAGTTTAGTACTCGGTTGCTCAGGGTATAGCTTTTGAGAACTAGTTGTCACCTAAATTGTTTGTTAAAGACCTAATTGAGGCCATTTG
Organism: Helicoverpa armigera; assembly: GCF_030705265.1. Lineage (NCBI taxonomy): Eukaryota > Metazoa > Arthropoda > Insecta > Lepidoptera > Noctuidae > Helicoverpa > Helicoverpa armigera. The sequence goes on along the minus strand of NC_087142.1, from coordinate 9,852,661 downwards.
AATTTTTTTTTTTTTTCAATTTCCCTGAGAGAAGTAAGAGAGTAAAACGAAGATCGAGAGTTACTGTTGTGGTCAGGAGTGGCCGAGGCTGTATGTGTATACTGTGCTGTGTTTGTGTTGTTGCAGATTATCACACGAGGACGTGTGTCCTGTCAGAATGGCCGTGTCGGAGACTGTCAATAGTACGGACACTAAACGTCACGCAAGCGCGCCCTCTAACGGCGTTTCCGGTGAAACAACATTTTGGCGCGCTTGGCAGAGTGGTGGCGGTCAGCGTGGCGTCCGCGGAGCTCAGTCTTAGCTCAGTCTTGGTCGAAGCTTCGTCGAGTCTTCGTGGAGTTGTCGCGTTACTGCCTTTCGTTACGTGTAGTGTACCTGGTGTTATTGCCTAGCGTGGTAGTACCTAAACTTATTGTAAGTCTTGTGATTTTCTAATTGTAATGGTTCTTCTATGGTATGGTATGGTATGGTATTATGGTCTATGGTATGGTTCTTGTGGTATTTGTATGTTTGGTAATGGTTGGTATGTGTTGCTGGGGAGTTTGTTCCGCCACTTCTTCTCCCCAGCTAGAACACGTAGGAAGTGGCGAAGGGCGGGCGTTTTGGGGGCTGTCTTTTGTTCTGACTAATTTGAATAAACGGTTGAGTTGTGAGTGTTTGAGTTTCTTTGAGTTATCTCTTTGCTTAAATACCCTAACTAATGTCGGACGATAGAGCCATCCTGATGACGCCTCCGACATCAGAAGTGGGATGCAATCCGAATGCCCACATGCGTTTCGAATTCGCCACGTGAAGATAAATTTCTACCCACTCGCAAAAAAAAAAGGAGGAATGTAACGTCGATAATTTGAAATGGAGTTTGTGGTGGAAGATTTATTAAGAATTTCAGCGAAGGTGCAAGTATGGTAACCACGGTTATGGTAATGGTATCGTTTTCCATTTTTACATGTCAAGCTAGTTATTGAGGGTATGCTATAAAATTAACCGAATCTGTCTTTTTTTCATGTTTCCACGATGACGGTGGTTATTGTGATATCTGGCGACAAAATTACTGCGGAGCATCCCAGCTGCCTGCCAGGAGCCCAACGTGTTATCGTGAGTTCGGAGTATTGGTGCTTGTGCATCTCCGTGGCTTCACGTCCGCGAAAGCCTTGCTGTACTGCGCGCCATAGCGATGTGCGCATCGTCACGCACGTTGAGTGGAAACCCGGTGAGACCGATCCATTTTTGGTTTATTTTTGTGGTTATTTGTCATATGACATTTATAAACTTGAGAGGCAGTTTCAGTCTCGCTGATTAGTGTTGGTTATGAACTGCCTGGGTTCAAGGAGCATTCATTACCACAAGCGTCCTTATAAAACTGCTGTTATGTTTGTTTTGATCCGAATGTGTCCAGGAGCAGGAGCAGGAGCAGGAGCAACATAATGTTGACGTGACCTTCATGAATTGCATGGTTGGGAAAATCGTCAATCAGTGAAATTAGATATATGCCATGATAGTAATATTGTCATCGTTGTTATGAAAATGTTGTGATAAAATTAACCGATTTCCGATTTCTTTTGCATGTGAGAATCCCGTGAGCCTCTCCTAGTTCGTCGCTGTGGTGTCCGCGAGCGCGACGCCTGGCTTCTACTGCGTGCCGGATTTCAGCCTGAACATACACAAGACGCTATGCACAGAGATGTTAAGAGACGCCTGAATGATAAACATGGTGAGATCAATCCAATTTTATTGTGGCTTGTCATTGTACATTGTACTGTTTGACTGACTTGTTGGCCTAGTGGTCGTAAGCGTGACTGCTATACACGAGGTCTTGGGTTCGATTCCCGGGTCGCGACGAAATCGCTGTGGGTTTTAGAATTTGGTCTCAAACCATATAGTGCTTGATGGAGGCACTGTGTAGAATCGCGATATGTGTTGAGATGTTGATGTGTGATTAATGATGGTAGTTTTTTTTAATTAATGAAATCGTAGATGATGAAAGCTAGGTTCACAGGGTTGTGTGTTGCGCTTCAATCACAGGGTTGATTGACTGTTGAAGTTGGAAGTCACAGAGATGACTGCCGTTGAGCACTTGTCACAGTGATGGCTGAAGTGTGTATCTTATGTTTGGTCACAGGGATTACCTGGTTTCTGTTTATTAACTATAACTTCAAATTAGAATATCTCAGTTTTGCGACATTTGATTGAATTGTGCATCAGACTATAGATTTTTGGTAAGGTGTTACGTTCACCTGCTCAGTAATTTCATTGTGTTAATTTGTACTGATTTGTGCCAATGGTGGATACCGGGGTGACTTGGAAAAGACCCGTTGGCCTGTGTGATGGCATCAGGGTGACCAAGAAGAGACCCGTATACATCAGTGGTACAGTTGGTGTCATATCACTGTGGTTGTGGTCCCTAGGAGGCCAGAATGGGCTGAGAGCTCGGCTAAGGGACAACGGTCACGTGAAGCCTAGCGATTTAGTAATTTGCAAGTTGAGTCTGATTAGCAATTCGATCTTTCTTTGATTACGTGCTTAGCTTTTAAGGTAGGTATCTAGTTTCTTCATTTGAATAGTGATTGCTAGAATACGGCTCTGCTAGCCCAGCAACTTTGCTGGGCTAGCAGAGCCGTATAGGTCTAATTGGTGTATGTGCTTGGATACAGATTACCTAAAAGTTTGTTGTGTTACGATACTGGCCTTTGTTACCTGATCAATTGGGTTTTACATGAACTGAACTGGTATTTGATTGATTTTTAGAAATAATATAGAGCCGGTACTCAATTCTATGTCTTTATGATGAAATGTAATTTTGTGTAGACTCGGCGTTCCTATGTGAGGTTCGCAGTAAAGAGTAACTGGAGGTTACTGGGCTAAGTGTAGTCATGGTCACATGTAGAGCTTAAATGTTTTGTTTTAATTTATCATTTTAGAGTTTATTGTCTCTTGTAAGAGGCAGTGATCAGTTTTACTTTGAAATTCCTAATTTTGATTCTGAATTAATTGTAATGAAACGATTATTTTCTTTCTTTTCATTGATCATTTCCCAATTAAGTGTAGTTTGTTTTGTTGCTTGTGAGAGTTTAGTACTCGGTTGCTTAGGGTATAGCTTTTGAGAACTAGTTGTCACCTAAATTGTTTGTTAAAGACCTAATTGAGGTCATTTGAAGTTTTTTTTTTTCAATTTCTATGGTATGGTATGGTATGGTATGGTATGGTATTATGGTCTATGGTATGGTTCTTGTGGTATTTGTATGTTTGGTAATGGTTGGTATGTGACCCTTTTCCTATTTTTGCTTCCCATTGATGTGGCTATAATGTGGCCTTTATGGAAGCGACTGCCGTCTGACCTCCCAAAGCCGAAGACCGAGCGAAGTGGAGGAGAAGAAGCAGGAAAGCGGACCCCGGTCCCGGAAGGGCAACCGGGACAACGCTAGGATGATGATGATGGTAATGGTTGGTATGTGTTGCTGGGGAGTTTGTTCCGCCACTTCTTCTCCCCAGCTAGAACACGTAGGAAGTGGCGAAGGGCGGGCGTTTTGGGGGCTGTCTTTTGTTCTGACTAATTTGAATAAACGTTTGAGTTGTGAGTGTTTGAGTTTCTTTGAGTTATCTCTTTGCTTAAATAGCCTAACTGATGTCGGACGATAGTGCCATCCTGATGACGCCTCCGACATACATATGTGCTTTAGATCACGCCCAAAAGATTGGCAATGTATATTCTTTCGAAGTCGCCAGCCAGCCCTTTGGTTACGAGAAGACTCCACTAAGGCTCGAGTCTGAGGGCACTTGGACCCCATTTTCCTAAGGTTTGAATCCGTACATGTACATACGCAACAAGTCCGATGTAGATCGATGTGTGTCAGACGTCATCGCGCCGTATGACTGACTGCTCGTAGTGAAATATTACACGGCTATTATTAGTTAGCCATCGATACACATCCATTATGTCATTATGTATTAATTGCTATTGTGTTCTTAGATTGATGAGTAGATGTTTCTGTGGTAAGCTCTCTCAGCTATTTTTTAAGTATGTATTCCGATCTATGACTGCGCCATGTAGAGATCATACTCGTATGCAACTCTAGGTAACGTTGTCGTCACTTTTTTTCAAATACCGCTTTATCTCTGTCAACAGCTCGTAAATTCATTTGTGCCGTTCATGCCTCATTTCATAGATAGATTTCGGGTCACTACAAATCCTTAGGTAGCATTCATTGGAAATTTTCTGAACCTGCGTCATACTAAAGCCTGTTATGACAACACTTATGTACATACCGACCCATAAAATATTGCAATCTACACATGGCATGCCAAAACTTTGGCGCCAACAATAGCCAACACTTGATATAATTCGCAACACCACCAGTTGGGTAACTCGCACAATGAGTCTAAGTCACTGCAGTGTTTGGGCCACGCCCAATTTCACCCATTTAAGTTTATGTGGGTGATGGGTAATTATTGTTTATTGTTTTCTTTTTAATTATAGTTGTTTCTGAGTATATGTAATAGATGGCGATCACTTATGGACCATCGAATCAGAGCTTGGGCTGCCTTTAGAATTAGGTAATCGGAAAATTAATTTACATTCATGCATTTCAGTGACTTGTCGGTGAGAGCTGAAATATACGCGCTTTTCTATTATTCTACTTCTCTATTTTTTTAAAGCTTTATGTATGGTTTGTAGAAATGTTAAACTACTTTTTGCTAAATATAAATTACAGTTATGCCACTAGTACCTATCACAGAACCACCCCATTTTCTTCAGAGCTGTCAGCGGTAAGTATTGTCATTTTCTTCACTTTGTAAACAAAGGTGCCCATACATACCTACCGTGTACCCATAGCTATCTAATAATGTACCTATTTAGTGACGAAACCTAGTAATTTAATCAATTAAAATTTCGCAGACGTATCTCCACAAAAGAAATGATATCATCCACATACACGAGTATTACTTAATCGAACACATTATAACTTCGTCCATTGACACTGCAAGCCTTATGTTCACAGCGGGCGCTCATTCATACTCCTCTAATTAATTCCGACTATCGTAACACTAGTTCTTTATAAACTGATCCCAGTAATGTCCGATAGCTTACATCATGAAATTGCCGATTGTTATACCAACCAACTTGATCTACACTTTCAAATGCTAAATAAAAATCTGTTCACGCAAAAATAGATCTTATTCCCTCACGTTAAGGTTAAGGAAGTGAACAATTTTTCGTGCTGGTAGAAAAAGGTCTTGTTTGTAGATAAATTATGGATATTTTGCTTAACTTTCGATTGGTGTTTTGGAGTGATGAGAAACTTTGGTTCCCACGGCTATGTTGCATTTTGTTACTACCGTCCTGCTTTGTGATTTGATTGATTTGGACTGAGTCTAGACTAGGCTTAGACAATGAAGCTTTAGAAAATGCTGCCTGCGCATCCTTACCTGCTGATGTTATCAGTATACCTGTCAGTCAATCTGTCACACTCACCTTTTGTTGTATAGTATAGCCGCTTAGCCAATTCTGATATCTGACAGGTAGATTTGGGATAACTTCAAGAAACTCTTGGACCTACAAGAAACAGTTAAACTTTTTGTTTCTAAAATTACTAAATTCCCCGGTCAGGACACATATTATAGTTACTTGGCGGTTTTCCGCTTGTATTCTTCAATTAGCAATAAAGAATTACTCATCAGTTTCACGAGGTGATAGCCCATGCAATAGGCGTAAATCTTTATGATTGGTAGGCTTTATTTACAATTAACGTATATTGCATACATCGGCTAACGTGAGAATTTGCACAAATCCTTTAGGTAATTCTAAATTGTTCTTAAATATCGAATGCCGACTACAAAAAGCAATCGAAATGATGATGAAACGACTCTTGGGGTGTCGTGAACAAAATTGGATAAAACATTTATAACCGATCTCATTCGAGTGTTTGTATATTTTTAAATCATAAATTTCCTTTTGTCTTCCCTGTAGAATATTCCTTAACAAACATTTCATACAGAACATACTTACCGACCAGATTCGAGGAGTGTCGATGGCCACACTAGCTCAAGGCGTATTGGCGATTTCATTATCTCCAACCTATGGTAATTACGGTAGCGTGATCTGTCAACAGTTTTGAAGCCCTATGCCCTATGTCTGATGTCCGGGTTGTATTGTGTAATGGAAGCCCTTTCTACCAGTAATTACATTTGAACTTTGACAAAATAGCTCTAGTGTGACAAAGTTGTTAAGGGCTCAATTATTTTTTATTGAGCTGCAGCTGTATCCAGTAAAAGGTTTTCTACATACTCACGTGTTGATACTTACTTATTTTTCTGCAGATTCAATTATTTATTATACCATGAGCTTCACCACCATTGTCTTCGAAGTAAGAAACCCTCAAACTAAATAACCTGTTAGGAAAACATACAGTTTTTTGCAGAAACGGGAACCCAAATTAAGTCCATCTTCAGCACAGGTCTATCTATACCTTCTACAGTTATTTACACCCACACAAAACCTGATGATCTCAAACATCCAGTACCTACAGTTATGTCGAAACTTATCAAAGCAATCGCACTTTCCATCAGAAAGAAACAAAGCGTGGGGTCAGAGGTAGCATTGAGGTGTATTGAGTGCGCCCGCGTCGCTCGCGTGCCCACTTCAATTACGTATGTGCGGTAATCGATAGCCCACGACTAATTGCTTTGTTAATATTTTCTAAATAATTGATGGTAAGGTGTTGGTTGAAGATGTGATGTAAATCGGAAACTGATATTTTTAGAAAATATTTCTTGCTCGACTTTCAATGCAAAGAAAATTAATAGTGCGATGCAATTCATAGTGTTCAATTGTTATCACGGTAAAAATATTTCTTCTAGGGATTCAAACCCCTAGGAGCAGTAATGCAAAGCTCCAACACTCAAGGCTAGGTATTTTCAAACTTTATATTTTTTGAGCTTTGATTTAATCTTATCCCAGAACGACTATGATGGATAATTTCGATAGGGAACGTTTGGAAACGAAGAAAGGGTACTGAAATAAAACAACAATCTGTTCACAACACCAAGTTTATTTAATTGAGAATTAACTACAATTCTTACTAACTATTACATCAATCATCGTTAAAGTTAATCCTACGTTTAAGAAGAACATATTATGCTGACGAATATTCCTTATGAACACCACATATGTAAACTATTTCAATCAAGTAAGCTCCTAATATTTAAAGGTTTAATTAATGAATAGAATTGGTATAACTAGATCTTAATATCTAAATACACTATTTCCAATAAATACTTGTAAATATAGGAAATAGTGTGTGTATTTCTCTACATACACGTGCAAACTACAATCATTTTTAATGCAGATTTAAATTGAAACATATATCTACGTTTATAACCTAGCAATGGTACTGGATATATACAAGAGTACCATTGAATTATCTTAACTAATTAGATGTTGATCTCACATTCAAAATGTATTTAAGCATAGTTCTACTACAGTTTATTTTTCTGAAACTACAAAGTATGTTATATTAACTATTGTATGAAATTCAGCATGCAGTGGACACAACTATGACATATTGATTACAGACACCACTCGTCACTTACTCATCATTCAAAATCACAGGGTTGCTGTGGTATTGACTCTTACTGCTAACTTATATTCTAAACTACTTCTTACAGTCCATATGGTTTACTCTAGACCATTACGTAGGTCACACGATTATCATTTACACAATCATTAATGCAATCATCATGGATTACTTATTTCGTACTACAGTACTTCCAATATCATCAGATAATTAAAACTAGGTTAGTTTATATATTAATTGCGTAAATTAGTAAATTACTGAGATTGGTAGATTGTTTATCTGAATGTTGTTATAGTGCCCAAGCCATTTGATGTTAAAGTGCCATTATTTCTATATTACCATTGAATTTGATCATATATTAAATAAGATCCTTAACACTAAAATGAGTATATCTCAAATCTCTACTCTAAACATAAATTATTTGGAGAAACGTTGATTTTAGAATGAATCGTTATTAGTTATCCTAACTACTAATGTTAATGTAGATACTATAACCTATTTGTCAGATGTTTAGCTGACTTGTATGTTAGCCTGTTCTCAGACTCCGGTATTTTACGCGAAGAGACAGGTGCCTACCGTCTAATCTCCGCAACCCAGTGGGTGCACCGGTGTCCAAGTCAGACTAGTACCGTATTTTCGAACCTCATTTCGCCACCTTACTGCTAGAAAAATGTGTACTCCTGTTCATAAACCTGTCATATATATATTTATCCCTATGAATACGTACCTACATAATACGAGTATTGATCACGTGCAATATATACAAGTCACTAAGCACGGAATGTTTTTTTAATCAAATGCTCCATTATGCTATGTAAGAGAAGGCTCTTTCGCATGTTTCATTTTTGCTTATAGCTAATGTTATATCTATATTTTAACTATTAGGATGGGACTAGACGAGCTACACAAGAAAGTCTAGTCCCACATTAACAGCCTTATTCTATACAATGAAGTATCTCCATCTGGGTAAGCTACCCCGGTCGGGTTCCAACACACTCGTCAGTATATCGAGACATTTCCCTGACTCGTGTGTGAATGTTACTAGGCTTCACTCGCGATTCCAGTAAATAACGTTAATCATAAAGATGAGCGACTTCCGAGACCCGACTTATCGGTGCATCGGACGAGTGAGCCTAGTTGTGGGTAGTTACATGTTAACTCGGAACTACCCGTGACGGCTGTCAGGTGTCCGTGACGGCCGGGACCGACGGCTTTACGTGCCCTCCGAAGCACGACGTCACGACTAATTATAGCAATAATTAAATCTATACACGTACACTAATGAATTAATGACAGCCAAACACACATAGATCCGTTGTTCATTTGAAACGATTATTTGATTGATTTTACGACTATCGAGTAACCTATACACCTGTACTTTCTGTAGGTCAACGTACCATTCGGTTAATTTACACACGTTATTATATTAATGAATTAATATCGTCACATGTAACGAATTAACACGAACTTGTGGACGAGGTGGTGATGTCCTATTTGTATTTTTTTTACCACAGAAGTAGCAACACACTGTACTCACTATCCGATCACTATTCGTCTATAGGTATTAATCGCATTAATATCGTGTATAAATATGTTGGACTTCATAATCATCAGTATGTCGAGAGGACATTTCCCTGACTCATATGTCACGTCACCTAGCCTGTGCTCGGAACTTAGTATTTTACGCGGAGCTTTTGGAGTGTGGCTGCTCAGCTCCGCAACCTGTTGTATAGGACCACCAGCTTCCAAGTGAGACTAGAGGTGGGTAGTTTTACCACCAAACTACCCAATACAGCTGCCAGATGTTCGTGAGACAGCCGGGACCGACGGCTTAACGTGCCCTCCGAAGCACGACGCAAATTGTATTCGAAAGCATCAAAATACATTGATTACGTTTGTGTTGATGTACTAAGACGTTTACACATCGTTCCACTCAACTCATTGTAAACAAACGTGATGATGACGCCCAAGACTACATTTATGTGCTGTCGCTAGAACGTTAGTCCAATACAGCGACAGCAACCTTTTTATGTGAACATGTTTCATCGAAGTGAACGTAATGTAAAGATAAAGAAGCTGTTTTTGCAATTAATGAGTAAAAAAATAAAATCACAAAAATTATTAACAAAAAATATTTTAAAATACCAAAGGTTAAAATTACAAATTACGCCCAAACACCTCTTAAAACCTTCAATTTTGTAATGTAAATAAACTGAAAACTTACCTACCTACTAAACTAATGCAGTCATTAACATTGGAAACTTGCAAAACTAGCTTTCTTACGGCTTTACGTTCTCAATCTCTATACACAAGTACTAATGAATTAATTACTATTAACAAATGAATGTCAACGTGTTCATTAATCGCATTAATATTGTGTATAAAGTGTAGCCTGCATGCGAGTCAGTATTTTTAACATTTCCCTGATTCGCATGTGACTAATAACTAGGTAACTTAGGACTCCAGTGTTTTACACGAAGCGACTGTCGCGAGCCGTCGTCTGCCCTCCGTAACCCTCCAGCGAGGACAGAAATCCCCATTTAGTGGGAGTACCGTTGTCCCAGTCAGCCTAGTTGTGGGTAGTACGCGCCTACCTTACGACTGTCTGGTGTTAGTGTGACAGCCGGGACCGACGGCTTACCGTGCCCTCCGAAGCACGTAAAGATGGATTCAAACATTGACCTGAGCATATATTGGTAAAATTTTTCAAAGCCAGGGTATTTCGTTTGTGGCGCTTGCCTGGCAATTTCTGAATCCACCTTTATAATACACCTAATTTGCCGACCGACAGACTAATACATAACTAATTGTTCCTAATCCTACCTATACTTATACGAAGCAAATGCATACACACGCAGGATTGTCATAAACACGAATATTTGGTAATGAAAATGTATTGAATTATATTACTTCCTTAGTTCTTCTAAGCTTTAAGAACGCCATTTAAAGACCTGTTTAGTTACCCCTGAGACCCACTTTGGGAATGTTATCCTGTTGTTAACCTTAATTACCTAAATACCGTGTTTACATTTAGGCGACCTACATACAATCAGTATGCCTTTGAAAGCATTTCCCTGACTGTTATGTGATGTCTGGTTAGCCTGTTCTCAGAGTCCAGTATTGATACCGACACCAGGTCTTCGTAACCCAGCTAGTAGGAGTACCGGTATCTGAGTCAGACTAGTTTTTCGAGTGTCTGAAGTCTTGTGACCTCAGAACCTATTGACGACTGACAAAGGTGCTCGTATGCCAGCCGGGACCGACGGCTTAACGTGCCCTCCGAAGCACGACGAATCATTTTGTTAAACTCCGTGACTTATTTTCGAAATCAATTAGAACGTTAAAAAATATAGTATATGTGACGTCGAATATTTGAATATTTCGAAAGAATGGGCAACAAAATATTATATTTTTGGAAGACTAATTTACTTTTACTATATTCTAAGTTTAACATGCAGTTTATACGTGGCTTTCAAGCTTTTCAACGGCTGACAATACACGACATATTAATGATTAATTCGCACTTGACTGCGTGTATTTCAATTATTCAACACACTCGTCAGGATATCTTGAGGACATTTTCCGGACTCCTGTGTGACTATTATAATCAGTACCAAGTTTCTATATTGAGGAAACTATTGGAGACAGCTGTCAGATGTTCAAAAACAGCTGGGACCGACGGCTTAACGTGCCCTCCGAAGCACGAAGATCTTTCGACGACAACAAGACCTTAGGAAATAAGGTCTCGATGGTGGATCAGATAGTCAAACCACCGTTTGAAGGCATTGCCTTTTTGAGACAAAGCTGAAATGTCTCGTGTACTGGTTATTTCACCGGCTACCCTACTTTCCGAACAGTTTGCAAAGCTTCACGGTTAAAAAAGTATGGTAGAAGTACTTCCCGGTTTTAATTAATGACATGAGAATCTCTTTAGACATATCTAAATATAAGCTAACTTATTTATTGCGCGCTATATATACAGAACTTAGCACGTGACTTCCATTGTAATTATTATACATCGATCGTTATGTTATGTTTCGGATAGACTCCCGTTTTGTCTATATGTACATTTTACTTACCTAACTAAAATATAATAAATAAACGTTTAATAAATAAACGTTTAATAAATAAACAGCTTAAGTTTGTTTGATTATTTTGTAATTTAGATACTCGAACAATTCGATGTTTAGCTAATGAATTAGGTTTGTATTGGTAACGTAGCCAGACAAAATGCGTGGATCCATTTCTTTAAATATTATCCCTTTGGGCCAAGATGCATTCTTCAATCAGATTACTATTGTTACAATGCTTTTAGAAATGGTTATTGATTTTAATGTAGTGAGTACAGAGTGGCAAGTATCGTAGCGCCTACTCGTGCGAAGATAGCAATGACACACGACGGCAACACAAGATCTTACAATCAGTACACACACCATTTGCACGGCAGCACCCCTCAGATGTTACTACTGCCAGCACACACATAGTTTGCCACTCTTTGCCACTCTGCCTCCGCAATAGGGCTACGGACCTTGATTTCAAATGAGTATACATAAATTGTAAAACCAAACTAAATCATATTGTAAAAGTTACATTAGTCGCTTTGAGCCCGATATTTGGACTGTTAAACTCATATTAAAATTAATATACTTTAAAATGAAGAAATTAAACGAACTATCTATCTTACCTATTTTACCCTAACGCTGGACTGTCTTGTCCGCGCAGTTATGTACCTACATTATTTCCTTTTTTATGCCAACATCCGATTTACATAAAGCTATTCTAATATTAACCTTAATAGATAACACTGTAAATATAGGATAGTGTAAATTATATCCTTATATCCGGATATGGAGCACACAATGTAATTTTAGGGATAATTTGAATAGAATGTTTTAAGCGATCTTAAGTAATTAACAAATAGATAAACCACAAAAGAATAAGCACGTAAGTTTCAATACAAAACTTTGTTGAACATAAGTGTACACTCAAATGAAAAAACTCAGTTTTTCTGCCTGAAATTAAAAATACAAGATCGCTTAACAAATCAACGTGTTTAAATTACCAAAAACTGTAAAAAATAAACACTTTTATCCCCTTTGAACATTAGAACCACATACACGGAGCTTTAGGCATCAAAAGACCCCATCGCCGTCATTACACAGACTAATCACAGTCGTCAGTCCGATACCCATTATTGGGAGCAACGGGGTCCGGTTCAGGTTTAGAACTCGAGGCTCTAGGGAGGTTCCCGAAGGTCCCCGATCCTTGGAGCCGAGTTACGGCTGCACAGGTGCTCGCGTGCCTGCCGGGACCGACGGCTTAACGTGCCCTCCGAAGCACGAATTATTATTTCGAGTTATATATGGCGTGTGTGTGTGTGCGTGTGTGTGTGTGATATTCTAAATTACAGCTAACACGTTAGGTTATATGTTACAAGTTACGTGTGTTTTCTTATCATTTATTTTTATGTCATTTGTGTAGTTGTTCATTGTCGAGCATATGTCATCACACTTCGCTGCTAAATAATAATTTTTAATTTATTGCTAAGTATATTATTATTGTATAGCAAGTTTTATGATACCAGTTGGCTGTACTATCTGCAAGTATATTTTTTCTTTAGAGAAAACAAATTGATGACCGCTAATAGAAAAATGGTGTTAAAAGACATTCAATATTATGTAGTGTTTTTTTCGTATTTAAACACATGCATCACAACTTGACACATAAAACTTGCTAGTTTCCACTAAAATTAACTTAACTTTAAAATTATTAGCTTATCTTATTAGACGGTACTAATCTAAACTACTTATAATCAATTTTTATTCAGATAATGCAATCCATTTTAATAATGCAATCAACTGATACTCCTTAATATATTATTTACCTATAAATAAAATATATTTTAAATCTAAATACTAGTTAATACCCAGTTTAGCGTCGGGATAAATTTTCCTTACCCTAGCATGGCCAGATATATACAGGGGCCATGTCTGACTCTTAACTATTTATGTCGCTTGTTTTCATTGAAATGTCCAACTTATTATTTATGGGGCGTTTATAAATTACGTGAGATGTTTGTGTCCCTGTATCCCCCATTGGTGAAATGTTGTGAGATTTTATTCGATCCCCACCCCCTTTCCCCAATCTTACGTGAGACTCTTAAAATGTGGGTTTCTTGCGTAAACGCGTTAGGATCTTAAGCAATCTAAATCTGGATTAAATGGACCAAAGTGGTAGCTTTAATTTTGTTTTTGTTTCATTAAAAAAAAAACTCTCCTATTACGAGATTTCATTAGACATAAGCAGACTTTGTTCTATTTTGTTACGTCTACTTCTTTTTTTTGGTGTACTGTGCAAAAAAAATTGCATGATATTTGTCGAGACCCTATCTCTAACGTAAGATTAGAAAAGATTTGACTCGACGCCCTCCCCCCTTAAAATATCTCACGTATTTTATGAACTCCCCCTTATTTATTAACCTAACATGGCCAGATATGTACAGGGGCCATGTGTGACTCTTAACTATTATGAGACTTGTTTCGTTTGACATGTGTACAACTTATTATCTATTTATTTACTTAATACCCAGTGTACCATCGGGATATATTTTTCTTAATTATTATTATTTTTATTTTTCTTAACCTAACATGACCAGATATGTACAAGGGCCATGCCTGACTCCTTAACTATTTATGAGATTTTTTCGTTTGACAAGTGTACAACTTATTATCTATTTATTTACTTAATACCCAGTGTACCATCGGGATATATTTTTCTTAACCTAACATGGCCAGATATGTACAGAGGCCATGTCTGACTCCTAACTATTTTTGTGTATTTCGCTTAAAAAGTTGTACTTATTATATATATATTTACTTAATACCCAGTTTATCGTCGGGATTTAATTTCCTTAACCTAGCATGACCTAATATGTACAGGGGCCATGTCTGACTCTTAACTATTCTTGTCTTTCGTTTAAAATTGTGAACTTATTCAATATTTATTTATTAAGGGGTATGCTACCGGCAATATGTACGAGTGTGTGATATTTTTGAAAAATCTAAAACAAAATGCTCTGTTTTTTATTTTATTATCAACCTAAGCTAAATAGTATTTTAAAATAAAGTAGCATAAATTATACAAATAATCTGTAAGTAAAACACCACTGTATTTAACTGTGTCTAATAAGTTTAAATAACGTATGTGATTGATGTATTCATAAAAAGGCTTTTAGTTTTGTATATTACTGGAATAATTAAAGTATTTTTTATTTTAATATACATACGGATTGCCGGCAATATAAAATGTTAAAGACTAGACTACATACGATATATTAATGGTAACCTATATTTAACTAAGACTGATTAGGAAAATCTTGCACCACTTTTTTGTGCTATTGGCGCATATTCTTTTCGAAAAATTCAGAACCATGCTGATTATTTTGTATGAGTCTACTAACAATAAATTTTGGTATTTTTTATTTAAAAGTCGTGGTGGCCTAGTGGGCAAAGAACCAACCTCTCGAGTATGAGGGCGCGGGTTCGAATCCAGGTCAGGCAAGTACCAATGCAACTTTTCTAAGTTTGTATGTACTTTCTAAGTATATCTTAGACACCAGTGGCTGATAAAAAGGTGAAGGAAAACATCTTGAGGAAACCTGGACTATATAGTCTGAAATCACCAACCCGCATTGAGCAAGCGTGGTGATTAATGCTCAATCCTTCTCCGTGTGAGAGGAGGCCTGTGCCCAGCAGTGGGACGATAAATAGGCTGTAACTATAACTATTTTTTATTTAGTCTTGATGTTTTTTTAAGATGTTATTTTTGAAAATTGAGTAAAAATCAAATCATTTATTTCATTTAGGCCTTTACAAGCACTTGTGAACGTCAAAA
The DNA here is from genome assembly GCF_030705265.1 of Helicoverpa armigera. Classification (NCBI taxonomy): domain Eukaryota; kingdom Metazoa; phylum Arthropoda; class Insecta; order Lepidoptera; family Noctuidae; genus Helicoverpa; species Helicoverpa armigera. Next base: position 9,837,197 of record NC_087142.1, on the reverse strand, counting down.
ATTATAAATAAGGTTGATTCTAGTTGCCCATTCCAACTTAGTAGGTAGGTAGGTAGGTAGCTTCCTATGGAGAAGAACGGGCAAGAAACTCCATGGTTACTCTTTTTAAAACATAATGGGTATCACATTTGGTATGAAGTGCTTACAATATTTTAAGGGTTGTAGTGTTTACAATATTTTAAGGGTTAGTACATAATCATAAGTGTATGAAATTGGGCGCTGCGCGAATAGTGATTCTGTTGGATTATTCACAAGATCGGTGCAAGATTTTAACATCAGTGTACACTAGGGAGCAATAACTTGGGTCGGTAAGAAATGAGATAATTTTGAAAAAAAACGGTTATATTTTGTTAAGCATGCGCCTGAAACTACAACGCAAAAGGTATCATGAGATCCGATGCTGATGACCGTGTTAATAGGGTTTTTAAAACTATTTTTCTGAGCCTGAGGTCCCGGGTTCGATTCCCGGTTCGGTCGACATGTGTGTGATGAGCATGTTTGTTGGCCGTGGTCTGGGTGTTACAATATGTATTTATCAATATGTATATATGTAGCTATATGTAGTTTATCAGTTATGTTAGCACCCATAACACAAGTTAACTAATAACTCTCCATGGGGCTAACCGACCGTGTGTGAAAATGTGTCCAGACATTATTGTCCAGACATTATTATAAATGTATGTCTCTTCCAGACCTCGGGACTATTATTATTTTAATAGCTGTTCTGAATAACACGAATATGAATTCACGCTCAACTATTGTCAAAAATATCATTTATCATTGTGTTTTTTTTTTTGGAAAATATCATTGAGTGTTCATGTTAAACGATAGACTAACGCTTAAAAGTAAATCAAGCGTTAAATAAATGCTGTATATGATTCTAATCAAGTGTTTTTGTCTGGCCCAATTTTTTTGCCCTCAAGTGTAAGTGTAAGTACAGTCTTAACCTAACACGGATGTATGTATGTACAATCACCGTGGTGTATGTCCTTAACTATATACTCTCATTGCTGTAACTCACTTTTAAAGACATCCGTATGAAATGCCTGGCTAACCTATATTATTTATTTAGAGCGATTTTTATTTATTTTAATAATTTTTCAAAATATATGGATTTTAATATTGAGTGCAACCGTGGTCACTTTAATTAAGCTTAAGTATTACCTTACCTATTTATAAAATAATTTTTATCTACCTATCCAATTATTATTATTTTTTTTGCTTTTTTTTTGTTTTATTCTTTTTTTGAGTACTACCTATCGAAAAAAATAAATGAGACAATGAGATATTGAATAAAAAAAGGCAAAACTTGAATAAAAATAGCAAATCCGAGAACTCAAAACTAAAAGGGAATTAATGTTCAAACCTAAAAAAAAACTGGAAATTGAGAATAAAACAAATATTTTTTTAATTTTTTTTTTAAATAAATCTGTCAAAAAAATATATTTATATAAGTATTTTATTACCTATAGTTACTGTTTCCTAAATAACTACTGTACACACTACGAGTATGAGAATCAGCCGCATTTGTGTTCATATTATACATCTTATAACGCAACGCGTTTACAAATATCATACAAAACGATATAATTTATGAATCAAAAACCTAAAAATTTTTAAAAATTTAAATTAAATAAAACCTGTTTTGAAACCTAACAACACTACACTGTTGTAAAAAGATGCAGACCGAGATGTAATGTAAAACATGTAAAAGTAATTGTTATTTTTCATTAAATACCAGTAAGTTTTAAAATAATATTGTTACTTACCGTTATCCTTGTTTTCCACGATATATGTCAAACACGTCTTACAAAGTCTAACAAAATGATCAAGCGCAAGCGAAAATTGCGTCGAAAGTCTCAATCAAGTGCTTGTATCAACAATACTCAATGATACGGCAACTATGAGTATGAAACGTCAGACTGAAACTAACCAGTCTTTATTAAAAACATGTACAAACACAACACGTATGTACCTCCTACTGCCTTTGTTTACATCACTTTCAGTGGGAGTACAGTTATTCACCAACTGGGCTTAACAGCATTAATTAAAATTGGTTTAATTCTTTGCTCGAACTCCGAGTCGTGTGCCTATTGTAAGAAACTGTTCAAAGAGTTTCTTACCTATCCTTCTCCTTGAGAAACTACGCGCCCTTTACCACAAATCACTCCGAAGAAATATTATATAGAGGAGAAAAAATATAAGGTTCCATCTCATCCCTTCTATGTATTGTTATACAACACCAGGGCAGAGACACCAAAAGCATAGATACTTCCCCCTTTAAACAAAACACTCCCAAGAAATTACTAGTTTTAGTATCTACTAGTATTAGTGAAAAAAAAAACTGCAAAGATAGTTTATCAAATATTCAAGCGTTCATACCAAACAAGGACGGAGACACCGCTACAGGTAATTCCCCCTTTACACATACCACTCCATCATAACAACATTATAATTAGGTATGTTGCTTGGGAAAACCATCAAATGACCGCGATGAATGAAAACAGAAGCATCTCTACAGATACTTCACTCTGCAAACGGAAATCGATCACGTCCATGTTCAGGAAAATGCACAATGGAATATGAAATAGCAGGAAAATATACTTCATGTATTTAAAACATGTCATAAAATGTGCTTGAGCTCCTTTTAAATTCACACACACTATACGTCAGTACAGAAAAATTGTGACAAACGCACTATAATACATAGAAATCTAAAGACTGAAAATTACTAATATAACAATGCTGACGTTAAAATCTCCGTATTGCGTAAACGACGAACAAATATAACAGTCAACCAAACTTGGACATTTCATCTTGCAAGAATAGGTGGTAGTAGTAGTAACGAGATAGAAACGTACACGGTTATTTCACCCTTTACAACAAATCACTCCTTCATTACAAGACAACATTTTAAATGTTGCTTGTGAAAAATCATCACGTAGTCGTGATGAGTAAAACATATGGTAAATGAAATGGGGAAAGTATAAAATTACAGCAAAGTCTGATTGTACGCAGAGAGACGACTCAGACAAATGCCTTCTTCAATTTTAATTAAAAAGCTCACAACTGCATTCGCTGACACTGCATTTCGTTATACCCACGAAAGAAATAACGAGTAGACTTCCACTGTCTCTCCCTCATGGGAAGGCACACCTACGTTTATAAAAGACACCTTCACGCTATATATTTCACCCTTTACAAAAAACACTCCTTTATTAAAAGACAACATTATATGTTACAATGTTGATACTTCAACCTTCAACTTTCAATAATTGATAACTTCAAATGCATTAAGAAGAATTAATATTACTGTTAAGTAATTCAATGCAGGGGCACTGAGACCGATACTTCAAAATTTGTCTTATTAGCACATATTTTATCGCTATGAAGTTACATATCTACATAAGGACAAACTATGGCATTCAGTGTTATGCTCTTCACGTTGACACATGTATGTGTGACATAACACTGAACTAATGACGCGCTGACCCGGCGGGACACAGCACCAGCTTCGATACCGCTGTGTTCATCATACCTACTGCCAATACTTATGTCTACTGTGCATATGTAGGTATATGACACGACAGCAATATGAACAAAACGAGCGACCTCGAGCTCCGCGTAAATGGAAAATCGTGAAATCATCATCATCAATAGTGGAGTCGGTTGTCTCATGTAAGGAGATAAGCTATCTCCCCGCACGACGTATTTCACACTTTACAAAAAATAACTCCTTTATTACTCTCTCCTGTAATAATGTTGATACTTCAAACTTCAACTTTCAATTGATAACTTCAAATGCATTAAGAATTAATATTACTGTAAAGTAATTCAATGCGGGGGCACTAACCACTCCTTCCAACCAGCCTTGGATTAAGGGGTATCGAGGAAGCGGAAGGGGAAAAAGTCAGCTCCTGAGCCTCCTGCAGCCAAGCCTGCAGTTTAAAAGGAGGACAAGAGGAGGAAGCTCGCTCCTCCTCCAACAACCGAAACCGTGGTAGTCACTTTGACCCCAGAGGCAGCGGAACGAGGGGAGACGTATGAGTCCGTACTGCGGCGAGCTAGTACAAACGTCGACCCTGCGGAACTTGGGGCTGGCAGAATCACGTGCCGGAAGACCCAAACGGGGGCTCGTATCTTCGAGTTCTCGGGGGCCCAACGCGGCACCAAAGCGGACCTCTTAGGCGTACTAAGTGAAAATTTTTGACAAATGCACTGTCGCATTGCATTTACATATATAGGAAAAAAAGTAAACAGTAATCGATGTTCCTCAAGTGAAACGCTGGATATAATCCAATGAGATTGAAACACGGAAGAGCAGCAAATGCCCATGCACCTGGACAAAGGTACCAGGCACAGATATTTCACCCTTTACAACAAATCACTCCTTCATGACAAGACAACATTTTAAATATGTTGCTTGTGAAAAACAGTTATGTTATGTAGGGTAAACAGTTATGGTATGTAGGTTCAGTGCTAGCTACCATGTGGTGGCTGCATATTGTATAATGCAATACATATTGCATACAAATGTATACCTCTATATAATAAATTGTTGAAAGGTTCTTCTAACTTACAGACAAACAAATATAATAAATATCTTTATCTATCTTTATCTATTGCTGGGGAGTTTGTTGCGCCACTTCTTCTTCCCAGCAAAAAAACACATAGGAAGTGGGCGTTTCGAGGACTGTCTTTTGTGAATTTCTGACGTTCAAAAAGTGTCTAGTCGGCGCCAAGATATTACACGTGTAAACTGTGACAAACGCGCTATTACATGCCTACAGACATACTGGATTGAAAGTCTGGAAATGACAAATATAACAATAGCTGACGTTAAAATCTCCGTATTGCGTAAATGACGTACCAATATAAGTCAATCAAACTTGAACATTTCATCTAGCAAGAAAAGGTAGCCAGTGTAAAGACAGAGAAACCTGCACAGATATTTCACTTGCATACCGCTGTGTTCATCATACCCACTGCCAACACTTATGTCTACTGTGCATATGTAGGTATATGACACGACAGCGATATGAAAACAGCGAGCGACGACGCGCTCCGCGTAAATGGAAATGATGAAATCATCATCATGAATAGTGGAGTCGCTTGTCTCATGTAAGGAGATAAGCTATCTCCTACACGACGTATTTCACACTTTGCAAAAAATAACTCCTCTATAACAATAGAACATTATATTTATATTGCTTGTGAAAACTATCACAAGATGGACACGAAATGAGAAATAGTACTTACGTCAGTTCGCGTACTAAGTGAAGATTTTGACAAATTCACTGTCGCATTGCATTTACATATAGGAAAAAGTAAACAGTAATCGATGTTTCTGAAATGAAACGCTGGATATAATCCAATGAGGTTGAAATACGGAAGAGCAGCAAATGCCCATGCACCTGGACCGAGGTACCAAGCACAGATATTTCACCCTTTACAACAAATCGCTCCTTCATGACAAGACAACATTATAAATATGTTGCTTGTGAAAAACCATCACGTGACCGCGATGAATGAAAATACCGTACGTCCGCGTACTAATACACTCGTCCGCGTACTAATATTCAACACAGGAAAATTGTGACAAACGCACTATTGCTTGCCGACAGACAAACGGGATCGAAATACTGAAAATTACAAGTGTAACAATAGCTGGCGTTAAAATCTCCGTATTGCATTAATGACGGACCAATATAACAGCCCTCCCGCATTCATGCCTATGCCTACGTTTATAAAATGGCACAGGTATTCTACCCTTCACAACAAATCACTCCTCTATTACAATACAACATGATAAATATGTTGCTTGTGAAAAACCATCACGTGACCGTGGTAAATGAAAATATATTAAGCACGTGAAAATTGTCAATAGTAAACGCACTATTGCATGCCAACGGACATAAAGGAAAATGACAATAGCTGACGTCAAAATCTTCGTACTGCGTAAATGACGTACGAATACAACTGTCAATCTAACTCGGACATAGTCACAGTTAGCGGCAAAAAACGAAATCAGCATCGCTGCCAGCCAAGTAGCAACATCGATACAAATACTGCTTACCTACTTCTTTTCACCCTTCACAACAAATCACTCCTTTATTACAAGACAACATTGTAAAAGAAGTACCATACGTGTTCCCAGAAGACCAAGTTGCTAATGCAAAAACAATCGGCACAGATATTTTACCCTTCATAACAAATCACTCCTCCATTACAATACAACATTATAATAAATTATGTTGCTTGTGAAAACCATCGCGTGACCATGATAAATGAAAAATAGTACGTCAGTCGGCGTACTAAGATATTATCATATTAACATATGAAAATTGTGACAACAGCACTGTTTTATTGCATTGAAAAATTTGTAAACGCGGAAAATTTGCAAAAAACTGACCATGTCAGTGCAAATATAAAAGCCCTTAACGATTCTCATATTGAAACGTCTTTAGAAAAGTGAAAATATCATGGCGAGAAAAAATCTAGGGTTCATAGTATCTCACTAGACAACAATCACCGTGAATTTTAAAGTAAGCGACAAATAGTCGCGTAATAATTCTATCCAAACTCGCAGGAAAAAAATCTGCAGACAAAAACTGCAGGAAAAAGTTCAATGATAAAATGAGGTTTCTCGACTCGACATACATATACATACATCGTGGGGACCCAATCAACTCTTGACGATTATAATCCTAACTTAGTATGTCTACTGATTACTCGGAGTTAGATAAATCAGGTAAAGTAATTGATACAACTTCGATATATGTACAAAAAACAAAAGTAATTCATGACCAGTTGGACCGGTTGATTTCGACAAAGTCAATTTCTGAGGCTAGTAATAATGAATTTATGTCTGCATCTTTTTACAGCTATGTAGAATATGTTAGTACGCAACCCGTAAACTATTTGACCATAATGAAATTGTAATTTATTTAAACTTAATGTAATACTTACCACTAGAGGTCTCTATGGACCTTCGCTTAATCTAAACTACTTGTTTAGTGCATTTTTCACGGTGAAGTGACTTTAAAGCCACAATATATGTACAATTGTTACGTTAATTAATGACGAGTTTTGTGTGCTAACTGAAAAGTTTCTCAAAGTTAATGACCAGAATATAATAATTTTTGATCTGGTAAGCAGTTGACTCAAATATAATAGGAACTCATAGGTATGCTTTGACCACGTTGTATTTACATATTACCAAGAATTTAGAAAAAATCTACTTTGAAGAAAATAATAGGAGACTGAATGTGGTCTTTACCCTTGTAGTCTACGTATATGTAGGGTTCGTAAAACAATATAATTATAGTGTGCATTCAGATGACTGTGTGGCCAAAATGCAACCAAAGGTATACTTGTTTATTACAACAAAAAATGAGTAGAGTACCTTTCAGTACTGAATTACAAAAAATGTATTGCTTGTCTTCTAATTTGTGTAAGTAAGAATATACTTTTAACGTTTATTTTCTCTTTAATTTTTAGTTGTTTGGTTGATAATTTGTGGTCAAAGATTTTTTGCTTTTGGCAATCCACGAATGTTACTTCGTTTCAAAAGATTGTTTACTGTTGTGCATATTTCGGCGTTTCTTTTGTTCACTTCTAAAATTAAAATTGTACAAACTAAAATAAAAACTAACCGAACGTGTTGAGTATTAGCCAAGTTTCTCCCTTTCGTTATTTTGTTCCTATGGGAATGAGTTTATCTGAGACAAAGCATGTGTTTCGATACAGATTAATAGACTACCTCCAATATACAATTTGGCTTCTAAAAAAAAACTACTAGATGTTGTGCGCTCAGTTTGATAGAATTGCAATTTTGCAATTAAGTAATATTAATTACTACGGAGATTTTTAAAAGTAAGAATTTAAGTAGTAGTATTAACTCTTATAATAATGTCTTTTAAATTAGGTACCTATACTAGTCTCTAACAGCCAATTTCTTCATCAAATGTAAAAGCCAAAGTAATGTCATAGAGTAAAAGTAACGGTCAAATTCGTTTTTCACGATTTTATCTATTAATTTTGCTGTTACTTTAGCCTTGAAAAAACGAATTTGACCGTTACTTTTACTTTTGATATTACTTTTGATGAAGAAACTGGCTGTTAATATTTTATTAGTTGCTATTTCATGTACACTTTGAAGTCCTATATTTCTAGTATTAATTAAGTATTCTAAACATAATTGCAGCAACAAGCTAATAGACCCTATATTTTTATTTATTTATCATAATTTTTTGTGTGACATAAACATAATTTTAGTTTGGATCTTATTGTTATTGATTTACTTATTTCGATTTTAAAAATTTATATTTGAAAACGTCTTTCCTTTAGTTTGTATTTTTTTGTATAAGGGCAGATTAAGATTTTTTTTTGGCTTACTTATAACGTGATTAATGATTTTTATAGATTGATTTTCATGTTTGCAAATTAATAAATCATGTTTTTATTTTCTTAACACGTTGTATTTTTATACCGTTTGTACTTTCTTCATTCAGGAATTACTTTTAAGATTGTAGGTATATTACGTACGTTGTACACTAAAATTAAGTTTAAGAGCTTGTTCGTGCAAAAATGTCTCGGTAATATAACCGGCTCGTTTCTTCTAATGCATAGTGCAGATATTTTGGATTTTTTTATATTAATTTCCTAGCCTAAAAATTACATTCTATTGTCGCTTTAGTACCAACGCGGTATCGACGTTTATAACCTAATAATCTACGCATCCGTAAGTACAGGCTCCATTGAATCTTATGTAGCTAATTATAAAGTACATTATCGCTAAGCTTATAGAATAGACTTTATTTACTATAACTATATTAATTAATCTTAAACTTAATTGCTAATACTATGGCTTAACTATTTATTTAATATATTCTGCTGGTTTTTGTGTCTTAATTTTAAGTCCTAAAGTATAATCTAAGTGATTAAAACTAGATTGCTTCTAATTAGTTGGCATGTATTTTTATTTCGTTCTAAATATCAATTTTTGTTGTCGTTTGTTCTAAATATCATTTTTTGAATTTGTTTTGGCGTTTTTTAAGGTAAAGCAGGGAAATACCGGTAATCTTGTTTTAGAAACATGTTTCAAGTTTAAAGTATCAAATTGATTTCTTCAAATGTTTAGAATAAATATCATTTATCATTGACTGAGGAGTTATTCCGAGTATTATTTTTTATAGTCATATCTATTCTGTGTTATTTTTTTATTCTCACAACATAATTATGTATGCTTTTGTAATTTTTAGGCTAAAACAATATTGATTGTATTAAATGTTCATGCCAACTAATCAAAAACAGCATTTTATAATCATAGTCACACTTTTGATTGGTCGCAGCACCCTAACTATACTCAAATCACAGACTCCACAGATAGATGAGACTAATCACTTTCTAGATACAGTTCTCGCCAAAGTTAATGGCGGATCGCCGCTACAAGCTGGTGCAAAATTTCAGTAGGTTGACATAAAATACGTAAATAAATCAATTGAAAGTACGGTATACGGGAATTAGCTGATATGTGCTGCTCTTTTTGTTCTTGTAATTTAACAGTATTTCAGAATTAACCCAATTTTATGAATGACCGTTGCATATGCTTTGTGTTTACATTTGTGTGAGAGCGCAGCGCGGTTGTAAGGCGAGTAACACACGTGTCAAGTTTATACGCCTGGGTTACACTGACGGATTTCCGTTAAAAAAAATATTATTTTAAAATATTGGGGGCGAGAATCCTTGGATTTTGCACGGATACAAATCAACAGCTTGTATATTCAGATCACAGGAACACGCAATTGACCCATTCCCCTCCCGCACTTCCGTCACCCGGTGATACCTAAAAATGATTTCTGCGCAGCGACTTGCGCAATGTTCCATGACAACAAAAAGTTTGGCGAGAACCATTAAAAATGTTATTTTAACTTATTTTTTACATTTTACTTTACCCCGTTAAGTTATTGCGCCTAATTAAAAGTGTGCCTCTGATTATTATTGTTTATCCAATGGCAGTGTTTTTCACGTTAGCTTAGTGGCTGCTTTATAGCACATTAATTATTATTTCTAAGTTAAACTACTGTGGTGCACAACATGCGTTTTTGTTTTCTCATATATGTACATTGTTTTCCTTACTTATTGCCTATCAAAATAAACTAAATGGAAGTGTTGAAAATGGTTGTGTGTGTAAGTTAACCTCTTGTTTAAAATGATTTTCTGTTTTTTTTTATGTTTTGAATTCCTAAGTGATCTTTCTACATGGCTTGAATTTGTTATTGAAATAAAGTTTATATTTTCGAAGGACGAGACAAGATAATAACATAATGATTTTTAAGATTCGGTAGATCATGACATCTGCGCAAGATGTTATGCTGCACAATTGTCTGCGCAGACGCAGGTGTACTATCTATTCCCTCATTCACTTAGTCTGATGGGACTAAGCAGAGATTACATATGTGCAGGACCGAATTCTATCTGCGAGGCTTTATAACTTCACGCGTTAAGAATATTTTTATAGCTATGAAAAAGTAAATTGAGCGTTGGAATCTATGGTTTAAAGTGCTTGCCCGGGGTCATGAATATTGTATTGTGAAAGATACGTAACTTAATACATACCTATTGGTAATTTAACTATGAAACTAACTCGGTTTTCACCGATATCTACTGTATGGGTACTTCTGAGTAGCTAGGAGGTTATGTATGCCTACACATATATTACAGGTTATATTTTTCCTTAATCATTTATATATATGTCATCGTATGGTATGCTTTAATTTGTATTTATTGATTACGTTTTTTTTCTCGGATGTTAACTCCTTATATTGTTATAAACCTAATATGTAAGATTAGTATTTAGTCCTAAGTATATTTAACTTTACCCAAACATTAATTTGACTTAAATATATGTTATATGTCCCGCCACCCAAATAATTTTTAATGTAATAGACTAATTCTAATTTAGTAAATGCATGTATGTTATTTTAGTTCTTATTTACCGTTTTTCACTAGTGGCTATCTATAAAGTAATTTATGTAGAACACCTAATTATTTTTATTTCAATATGTAGCGATTTACGAGATCTGTCGATACCTCATATTATAAGGCTTATAATGATACATTTTATGTTAATACTTATTCCTAATTCAGTGCGCCTTGTGCGTATGAAGACTAAAAATTTAAAAAGCATATATTCGGGGCGCCCTTTGCTTAGTGGGAAAGAGCTAGTAAAAAAAATTTATTGAAAAATCAATAAAGGTATCAAAGTAACGAAGTTTTAGGGTGTTTAAAAAATAATAAGTACATGGCAGCCTAATCAAAGTGCCATTGCTGTTTTATACATGCAACATCTTTATGTTTTACTTAAAAACTCAATATTATTACTTGTGAAGATACTTATTTGAATCCCGAAACTTTAAAAACATTTATCTTGGCTACTGTGAGCCCAGGAGCTTGGGAGAAGTACGCCTTTCATAATTTATTTAGATTCAAAATTCTGTTTCATATATTTTTGATTAATAAACTTAACCATGCAATAATAGATACTTTCAACTGGCAAAGATGAGGTGCTTAATTATGTCCATTGGCAGATGATTATGTTGCCGAAGCTGTTTTCTTTTTAATGCAAAATTTGCGCATAAAAGTATGGCACTTTGATCAGTCTGCCCGGGCCTCCGGTCCCCATCACGTACCAAACGACAGTAAATAACTACAATAGTTACACGCCGCCGGCTTGTGAGAGCGTGGTACTTCCCCGGTCGAGCCGGCCCGTCATAGTAATAGCTAGCTAGCTGATGTTATATATAGCTTGGCTCTACCACGTAAATACTGAATGACTTTTTGCTCAGAAGTATTTATTTATCTGTGTAATGGTATCATCTAAGAAGCTAAAAATATCGAAAATCATCATCTCTCGAGCCTTTTTCTTTTTCTTTTTCTCGAGCCATAGTTGGGGTCGGCTTCCAGTCTAACCGGATGCAGCCGACTTTCCAGTGTTTTACAAGGAGCGACTGCCTATCTGATCTTCTTTTTGTAGCTTGACTCTTCCAAGTAGAATGAAAAAAAAGACAATAAGTCTAAAATTAGGATATTGGTGAAATAAAGACGCGAAATAACGAAGGAGAAAAATGAAACGTATACCTACTTAATTATTTATCATTAAAATAGTATCTACCTAAGTATAAACTATTTATGTACCTATTTTTTTTCCATAGAAATACCTACGCTTAACCCTAACACTACGATTTTTCCTGTCAGCAGTCGGATTTATTAACGTACACATTAGTGTGCGTTACTCCTAAAGTTATAAAACCGAAAAACAAAGAAATATCGAAAGATTAGCCTAATTATTTTAGTTCTTAAATAGTACCTAGTAAATAACTACCTACACAATTAATCAATATTTTGCTCATATCGCTTAAACCTAACATTACGATTTTATCTGTGGGCGTTCGGCAACTCATAAAGTTAGAACACAAAATACAACATTTAAACAAATATGTCACGTTTTGCAAATATTCTGAAGATGATATTGGAAGATTTTTCGCGCAAAATATTGGCACATAAAATAGCTGCAAAGATTTGAGAAAATAAGATAAACCTTATTCCTAAATACTTAGATTTCCTATATATATACACACTACATTTTTACTAATTATTAAACTCAGCGCACACGAGGTGTTTATTATTTATTACATCTTAAATACTATTAACTAATCATCTACATATCGTGCCACTTTCGGAACTGTTTCAGTAGTCAATATTATTGACGTACCTTATTATGTACACATTAACGATACTGATTAAAACTAGGTGTACATAAAGTACATATTATATTATTCCTATTCTAAATACCTATGTATTTAACACGATAATGTTTGTTTTATTGAAGTATCAGTTTTAAACATAGTTGTGTTATACTTAGTTTAATTATCATTGAGTTTAGTTCGTCAGCATTACCTAATAAAACATATAATTCGAAAATATAAGATAACTGTTAGACGTTAATAGTTATATATAAATTAATATTAGTACGTACGTATACAGGAACCAGTAGATGTGACGTAGAGATGCATTTGCGTTGCTCTGAACGTTGTAGATGACAAATGTACCTACGAAAATACATTGTTATTAGTTCAAGTGACTTTTATTTTTTTTCTGCACTAATAGATTAACATTCATTATAAGGAGCATTTGTATGTTTGTAGTCTAAAAGCTTCAAAATTAATGAATTGATTTGAAAAATTATTTAATTGTTTGAAAGTTATATGTATGTGTTGCTGGAAAGATTGTTCCTTACTGTTTCTTATTTCCAACCGCAACATTAGGGGGTCCTTTCCATTCGTAATTATCAGGTGAAAAGGTGCTCATCTAATTAGTCTAGTTTCAATACATGATTTTGACGTTTAACTGCGGACGTTTTTAAAATGTCACGACAACAGGACAAGGAGTGTCTCCAAGACGCGCGTTAACATAGCTAGTAGTACGATACTTACATTAACAGCTTATATGAAGTAGAAGGAGTGTGGCTGTAGTTCTAGCTGTGCCATCTTAGCCAGCAAGCGGTGCAGGCGCCGCTGCGCCGCCGCGCCCGCCGCGCTGTGCGCGTCGCCGCGAGCTCCCCACGCTGGCGCGAGAGCACGACATGTGGCCAGGCGTTGGGAGACGTGACGCGGCATCTATGGGGAAGGTTGACTTGTAGTAGGATAGAAAATTAGTAAAATAATGTTGTTGAAAACATCAGTATGGTCGTACTCGCACCCAGAAGTGTACAACTACCGCGACATCGTTTGCCGTACCGAGGGCACACGCCCTTACAATATTCATTTTGTTTAATTCGGTGCATGCCTACTGGTTTATCGTTTGAACATCTTTGGCAGTCGTTAATCAGAAGCCAGAAAGTCTGACAACTAATCTTACCTGTGCGTATTGCGTTTCCCGGGTATCTGAGTTGAGAAGGTCATATAGGCAGTCGCTGCATGCAAAAAACTAGTCCTCGGCTGCTTCCAGTTAGACTAGAAGCCGACCCCAACACACATTTTGTTGGGAAAACGGTAAGCAGCTAATGATGATGATAGTTGGGAAAAGGCTATGCAGAAGATGATGTACTATGACTTACATTGAACAGTGGCGAGTGCAGTATAGGAGTCCAGAGCGGCAGCAGTTTATTGAGCACGGTGGAGTTGCACTCCAGCAGCGACTCCAATAAGCTCAGGAAATGTAGGTTCACTGTCTCCGCTAACTAAACACATAAAACATAACTTTGGTTAGTCATGATAATACCTTCAATTTTAACTTAACATAATGGAAGGAAGAGCACCTAAATAAATATTTAACAAATGCACAGATCGACCAATGTGCTAAATGAGGTCTGTTTTTGGACCATCTATGTAATAATAAGTACACGTATACACTGTGTACCGACTGCCATATCTACATATTTATACATAAATAAGGTACTCTCAGAACTAAAGGGTATGGTGATGCCCAAATAACTGGATTGGGGAGGACAGTTGCTCCATATAAATAGTCAGCTAAACACGGTTAGTCTGGAACCCCAAGATAGTTGGCAGGAAGATTATAAACTCACCACTTTTGACTGCACGGTGACCTGCAGTATGCTAGGCACGAGTTTACACCAGAAGTCCAGCAGGATGCAGGTGGTGGTGTTGTGAGGCTCGCTGCAGGGGGGGGCGGCTGCTGCCAGCTGCTCCAGGTACAAGGTCCACAGCTGACAGAGTACGAAGGCATGTAGGAGGGCAGACATGCGCAGGGCTGCCGGCTTTGACTGTTCCACGTATGATGACATTATAGTCTGCAAGTAAGTTAGATAATGAGACAATATAATTAAATGTGACAAATAATTTTGTTACTAGTGTGTTAAAGTCAAACGTACGAATACAATAATATGCATGCGCAGGGCATAAAATGTCTTTAGAAGGGAAAAGTTGTTAGTATGTAAGTGACAGGTTACAGAAGTGCTAAGTGGTGACTCCAGGTGGACCACACAGTCCAGGTATGCCCTGAGTGGCAAGGGCACCGCCGTGTCCTCGTCGAGGCAATTTGCGGCGGCGATATTTTTGATTAATAAGTGAGTTTTATAATTCAGTAGTAGAAAGTATCTTACTTATTCCTCCACCTACCAGAAATTATTGAAATAAAATATTACCTGTATATAATCAGTGATGTGACAAGTGGCATCTTGAGGTACAGGCTGGTGCATGTGCGGAGCATGCGGCTGCAGCTGGTGCGTGCGGCTGTTGCACAGCGCGCCCATCACCAGCCACGAGATGAGCCGCACGCGGGTCACACACTCGCATACTTCGCGGGAACTGAGTAGGAGTAGAGTATGTTAATAACGATGTGTAAAGGGCTGTCGTTAATTGTAGGTACCATATAATTGTGCATGTAAAACATGAAATATGTAGATAGAGGTAGGAATTTGATAAAAAATTCGAAGGGAGAAAGTGGGGTAATACTTATAGGCAGAAAAATTTAAATTACAACAAAATAAAGCAAGACTTATTGTTTCTTGCAAGCAGTATCCTGGGGTTGGGCTATTTTAATTCTTCTACACACAGTGCCGACGGCATACCACTAGGTTTTTGTCGAGCGGCTGTACTGCATATACAGGAAATTTACACCAGGAAAAACCACCGGCAGTTCGGAGAGTAAAACTAGCAGCCATGCCGTCGGTACTGTACTTCAACTGACAAAGTGAATAGTGACCTTAATTCAACAGAAAATGGAGCCGAGGAATAAAATAAGCTTAAAAAGACAAAATAGGACATTAGCAAATAAAACGGAGGTACGGATAGAAAAAGCCACATAAACCCTGATAGTAGTATACATACCCGGGTAATGAAGCACTAAGCCACGGAGTCATATGCCGTGGCGGCTGCGGCCTGTCCTGGCGAGCTCGAGCATGTTCCAGCGCCAGCTCCATAGCGACGTACTGAGCTATGCCGCCCTTCACGATGGCGCCGAGTGTGTCTTCATTCAAACAGATCAGGTTGCGGTTCACGATTGACTTGGAGACTGAACCCTGGGGACAAATGGAATTTGAAAATGGTTAAAAGGAAAAATTCTAGAAGGTGGTCAAATTGCACCATAAAGTATTCACGGTAAAGAAGGATAGTATGGTGGTGTTTCATGACCCAGGCGATATTTTTTTGGGAAATTGATGGCATAACAAACGAATTTCTATGTTGTGATAAGTTCTCAAGCTGCATTAGTGGGTCTCAGTTGTCGTATGAACATATTTAGCAGTCGTTGGGATTGAATGCCGACCTCAATGTAGTTGGGAGTAATCAGAAGCCAGAAAGTTTGACACCCAGTCTTGCCAATTGAAAATGATCAGTCGTTTCATGCTTTGCGGCACCCAGACTGGAAGCTGTCCCCAACATAGTTGGGAAAAGGCTAGCCAGAAGATGTGTAGTATACCTTGATCTTATTAAGCAGATGCGGGTCATGTAGCAGATCAATCATATCGGGCAGGTGCGGGCGCATGCAGTCCACAGCGCCGGCCGCCACGTCGCGTGCATCACCGCTAGCGGACAGCTCGCCGCCGCATAGGGCTCCTGGTAGCACTAGGCGACAGCCGTGACCTGAGGGATGGGTAATATTCGTATAGTCAGGCACGGAAAACAAAATTACTAGCGGAGGTGCCATAACGGAAAAGGCCTAAGAAAGTAGCGCGCCTAAATACGGGTGTGCGGGAACGAGGAATGTTATTGTCTTCGCTCTTATACGCCTTCCTTGGAGCCGATCTTTTCTTAGACACATCAAAAATCGTTGCCAGATGTCTCAAAGAACCTGAAAGCCTCATTTGTTCATTCGTAACTGATCGTTTTAGTCCTGCCCACTGTACAAATTCGACCTAGCAGACCACCCAGCTTACCTTGCAGCACGAACTGTATCAGTATGAAGAGGTTATCATCAGGGATGGTGGTCTTGGTCCGCAGCGCCTGCACCAGCTCGAACACCAGCACGCGGCACACGAGCAGCTTGTCCCTGTCCCGTCCGAACACGCGCGTGCAAGCTGCGCTCAGCTCGGAGATCACCGACAGCTTCAGCACGAAGTTCTGGACGCCGTAGCTGATGATCTTCGTGATCGGTTCCAGGATGCTCTGGGGAAAAAACGATATTTTCAATCCTAGTGGAAGAAAAAAGCAAACGACAGAATAAGTCGACTCTTCCCGTGTTGGTAAAGTTAATTATACAAGGGATACAAGCAGGCTTCTGTCACTCGACGCCAACCCAGAGTGGACCCAGCGCTTCGGAAGCTAAGCTTACCTTATGTTGTGCAGCAGCAGGTATCTTGAGCGCGGCAGTGGCAGCTCGTAGCAGCGGCAGCACGTCATCTATCTGCGGCAGCAGCAGTGCAGCTGAACGTAGTAGCGCTTCTAGCTGCTGTACGAGCGCTGCACATGCTGAGAGAGGACCCAGCGCTTCGGGAGCTAAGCACTCGAGGTACATCGCTATGTTGCCAGCTATCACTGTTATTTGCTGTAACAAGTATTTGTCTTTAGACTTAACGTTGGAGAAAATAGGGGTAGTACATAGGAGTACTAGATGAAGGTAGTATATAAGGAAGTACATAAGGGAAGGAATTACAGAATGGGGCAAGTGTACATAGAGGACTAACCGTATGTACATAAGGAAACACATAATGGACCAAATATGGGAGGAAATGAAGAAGTACATAGCGGGATAAGAGTATATAAAACAGTATAGAAGGGGATATACAACGGAGAACATAAGGAAAGTGAAAAAGGTGGTACTTACATCAACCGGCAATGTCTTCTTCGAGTTGAGATGTTCGACGACCAGCTGCAGAGGCCCGCACGGGTACAGCTCGTTGAAGTCCACGAACGCCTGCGCTATGCTCTTGAAGAACATTTGACGCTGTTTCTCTGTTCAACAAAACGAAGTTTTTAAGACTGCATGAAGTCAAAAAAATGTTTGTAGGTCATGGAGCAACTCAAAGTAATGTCAAAATAATGTCACCTATGTTACAAATAACTTTGTCAACAGCTCTCTAATCTTTCTTAGAGGAGATGGTAAATTAGTAGAAGATCCTTCTGGAGCCTATTGTGTATCAGAGTAGCTCTTTCGAATAACCCTGCAGCTCTGGCAGGCTTCTCTGGCAGGCTTTTCTGACAGCTGACGGAATAGCTGACGAATCTGGAGTTGGTGTTCGTCTCTGCTACCCCTGACAGCATCGGGCACAGCTGACTGACCTGGAGTTCTCTGCAGGAATATCTGCAGGAAGACGTTGTTGGGCGCGAGCTGGTGCAGCACACAGCGCAGGAACTGATGCGCCACGAACACCGCGCTGCCGGGCAGCCGGGTGTTCGTCTCCGCCTGCCACGAGTAGTTCCCTAGTTGGACCACCCTGGACAAAAGAAAAGATGTATGAAGTTTTGGATCATGGCAAAACACTAAGATGGAAAGTCTTTGATAGTTTCTGGACCATAGTTCAAAGTTTCCACCGTACGATGATGGAAACTTTGAACTGTGGTGTTATGAGGAAAGGAAGTTTGAAAGTGGCACCGTTAACGAAAAAGCTAGGACATAAATTATCATGGTACGGCCATATTATGTGGAGGAGAAGGTATTTGAGCATAAAGGTGGGTACAAGGAAAGTGAATGATCAAAGAAACGATGAACGGATTGTGTGAAAGGAAGACGATACGGCTGCAAAGAACCAATCCTATTTATTATTATATTTGGTTACGACACTCAAAAAGTTCTGCAAAAGTATTACAACAGTTTTTTTTATAAATCTTGGATGCTATTCAAGACCCTCATCAGCACCGACCTGCTAACATTATGCAGCAGTGCTGGCAGCATGCCGGCCGCGGCCGCCGGCTCCCGGTGCACGAACGTGGCCAGCACTATGATGCACAGCCCCAACTCCTCGTCACTGTACTGCTCCACTGCTGTGCCACATTCTGCATTACCAGTCCCTCATCAGCACTGACCTGCTAACATTATGCAGCAGTGCTGGCAGCATGCCGGCCGCGGCCGCCGGCTCCCGGTGCACGAACGTGGCCAGCACTATGATGCACAGCCCCAACTCCTCGTCACTGTACTGCTCCACTGCTGTGCCACATTCTGCATTACCAGTCCCTCATCAGCACTGACCTGCTAACATTATGCAGCAGTGCTGGCAGCATGCCGGCCGCGGCCGCCGGCTCCCGGTGCACGAACGTGGCCAGCACTATGATGCACAGCCCCAACTCCTCGTCACTGTACTGCTCCACTGCTGTGCCACATTCTGCATTACCAGTCCCTCATCAGCACTGACCTGCTAACATTATGCAGCAGTGCTGGCAGCATGCCGGCCGCGGCCGCCGGCTCCCGGTGCACGAACGTGGCCAGCACTATGATGCACAGCCCCAACTCCTCGTCACTGTACTGCTCCACTGCTGTGCCACATTCTGCATTACCAGTCCCTCATCAGCACTGACCTGCTAACATTATGCAGCAGTGCTGGCAGCATGCCGGCCGCGGCCGCCGGCTCCCGGTGCACGAACGTGGCCAGCACTATGATGCACAGCCCCAACTCCTCGTCACTGTACTGCTCCACTGCTGTGCCACATTCTGCATTACCAGTCCCTCATCAGCACTGACCTGCTAACATTATGCAGCAGTGCTGGCAGCATGCCGGCCGCGGCCGCCGGCTCCCGGTGCACGAACGTGGCCAGCACTATGATGCACAGCCCCAACTCCTCGTCACTGTACTGCTCCACTGCTGTGCCACATTCTGCACCTGGTTTATGAGGTTTGGGATATCTTCAGGATTTGTTTGTAGTTATAATTTTAAAGACAATATGGAAACAAACTTTCGAAGGTAACTCTGAATGTCTATCTGTTGTGTTTACGCCAAAACTGTAGGGCCTGATAAATGAGAATGTAAATGAGTAATTTCCTTGAGTGAAGCCGCGATGAATAGCTTGTTTAGCATTAAATGTAAGATTAATGTCTAGTCCATCAAAGTCAGGTGCGTCTTTTGGACAAGACAGTCTAAAAGTATTTGCATTCATCAGCTTCATTTAAGCTATTGTAACTAGTGATCACTTACATCGATAGCAGAGCTCAGCGTCAGGTCTATGAGGGGTAGAGTGCGCATGCGCGGCTCGCTTGCCGGCGCGAGACTCGCCCTCCCACCAGCCGCCGCACCCGCCGCAACCCACACACTCTGTAAGAGTGTCTTTTATAGCATAACATTAAAACTTATTATGAAGAACATCTTAGAGCCCCCGAATGATACAGATTTAGCTGTCGGCATATAATGATCCAATTACTGGTTGACAATTATTTGGCCAATTTTGGTGAATTGTGCCAAACTATTTTGTCGGTCAGACACTGGTCTTCTTCATACTGATTTATAGCCTGATCAAAACCATCGATAACTACACATAGTTAACAGTGTACAGGACTTCTACTCCGATGTATGTGGACTCAACATAACAACACATATGCGACCTACGGCATGTATAAGTGTAAACTGACCAGTATTGTGTTGATGCGGAGGGGAGCCAGTCTGTGCAACTTGTCGCGCTAAACGCCGTGGTGACCTGTAAAATATATTATTATTTTATCTTCACATACCTAAAGATCTATGGTTCATATAATAAAACTAAAGCCAAATAAAAGCTAAATATTATTTGCTTGAATCATAAGAATTACTGGACAGATTCTTTAAGTATAATAAGTCCTTTAATAGAGGAAAGCAAAAGGCTGTTTATCCGGCTGCACGCAATAGTTCCCTCAGAACATGGGTACAACCACAGACAAAACCTGGTTATAAGATATGATAAATATACCTGTTAGTCTCAGTAGAAGGTTTCTTATTCAAGTCGTGAGGCCTGCTCGAAGGGGTTGGAGTGGGGGTAACGTCACCCTCCGACCGGGACGAAGGCGTATTGTCCGTAGAGTCATCTGCATATTATGTTTTTTTCTATACTATGAAGTGTGAGCGAATAGAAACAGCAAATTGTAAGCTCGAATGCGGTTTTTCAAATCTCAAAAATTCTGCAGATATACCGTGTAAATGGTATTGTCGGTCATATTTATAAAAAAAAAATGGTTGTTATAAATAAAAAAAAGCTAATATTAGGGCTTACCTGGTGGCAGACTCAACGCCTCTCTCACTCGATCCACCAGGGCGTTGAAGACTGGATACTGCTCCTTGTTGGGTTTCGGACCGATGGGCAATAATCTGGACATAAAAATGTCAGTTAAGAGCACAGACACCTATATCTACTCAAGCAATAATTTATACTGACTTATTTTTATTAGAGGTGTGACTCTAATACTATGCCTTACGACATCGCCATGAGGACGTCTCAACATCAAATTTGTGGACAATTTCGTACAGAGACCCCCCTGGCGCGGTCTCAACAGAAGCTTTTCTAAACGAATCTAAGTGGCCCTTGACAGGTGACTAATTCTTCATCTATTACCTCCCAGACAGGACGGGTTGTTCCCTTATTCTATATTATCTTACCTCTCAGGCGGCGGTATATTGAAGGGCTGATGCGAGTGCTGCTGCAAGGCCGGCGGCGGGTTGTTCCACGCGACCTCCATCTTGGACAGCGGCGACTCGGGCGACGCGTACGCATACCCCACGGTCTTGGCTGGGAACGAGGTTACGCCTGCGTTCAGTAATGAGAAAGTCAAATTGTCTATTGTGGTAAAAGAGTGTTAAAATTACTTATTATATACCTAACATATTATATAATATACCGAAGATTTGAAAGAGTATATAACGAGGAAAAACTGAAATAAATTATCCACTTTCTATCCTAAGGAATGTGTGATTCTCTCAGATACAAAAAGGAATGTTGAAACCATTTACATTATGAGCTGAATTATATTAATTCGTAAACAACGCAGAGATTTAAATACTCCTGACCACATAATAATGTCAATAAGTTAAACACCCAGGGGAGAGGAAGAAGAGATAAGATACATAATATTGATGGCAACACTACACTCCATGGAACTAACCTGGACTCTTGATGTGGTGTTGTGGAGGCGAGCGCGCATTGGGCCACTGTCCGAACTGACCGTCGCCATTAGATGATGGAGCCGTGTCTGGGGAGGTACTGCTTCCCACTGAAATAATATAATTTTGATAAGTTATTATCACGAAAAGGCAACAGCCTAACTATAGTAAGGGAAAAAGAGAATTAAAGGACTGAAGAATTATGACGGTTTTTACAAGTTATTTGGACCACAACTATTATTTCCCTATCAAGCTTAAACTTTGTTAAAATTACATAGTCGGCAAGTCATGAAACAGAAAATTGGAAAAGTCCTTACCAATGATTCTTTTCTGTTTGCCGAGAATCTTGGCTCGTGGAGACGTTTGCTGGTGGATCTGATCTGGCCAGATCTCTACTGACTGACCGCTCATCGGCGTCGACTTGCTGTAAGTAAAAAATACTTTAAACATAAAAAAACATTCGGAATCGTAGCATATTCATGAAGATTGATAAAGCTAGAATTCTGCATAGCAAATGGATGAATAAGCAAAAAGCTACAAGAGACCTTATTTCGTAGAAAGTACACAATTAAAGCAAACAATTAGAACGATGAGGCATACCTTATTCGGAATGCATTTGTGGATGGTAACATGGTCTGTGAAAAACAAAAAACACACACAAAATATGATAAACACAAAGTAACAAAATAGGTAAAAAAATATTTAGTTTTATATGGTTTGTACTGCTAGGGGTGTGAAATAATATTTAAGGTGACACAAAAACCATTTAGATGACACTGAATGATTCACAATATGATCTGACATTGCTCTACACACAACACGACACACGGACAAACAAACAAGTGAGACTATACCTTATAATCCACAAATTAAGGTCCAAAATCACTTACAGGTTAGAGGAGTCACTGCCTATAGATACCGATGAGCTAGTTGACAGCTGGTGTGCCGAACGGGATCCCAGGGTAGGCTAGGTAAAGGTTTACAATATTCTCTTTTAAAAACCTTGATAGAATAGTCTATACACATATTATAAAGAGGTTTGTTGAAAAACACTTAAGAACCGATTTAAAAATGTTTCACTATCCCTGGGTCAGATACGCTATATTTAAAAAAATCAAGTATGAAATCGCGGGAAACAGCTGGTCGCCATCAGCCCTTCTATCCAGGAGATTTTTACATCATTAACAAAATTGGTACGATCCTGAACAAGCAAGTTGATTTCTATGGACTATACAATGGGGCTCGATTAATAACAAAATTTGAATTAAATGTGGTCGATGAGCTACTTCTAACACCTTTACTCTATTTCTATCACGAAACCTCTAGGCGAAGCTGTCAGCGTCTATTCTAAGAGTTAAATCTAGTAAGAAATAATAATTGTCATGCAAAACAAATATTCTAAGGCTTACGATTTTACTGAGCTGCGGGTAAGCGCTAGTAGTGGCGGGCGTCTCTACCTTTGGGGGGTCCTCGTAATGTGACGGCTCGTCGAATGAACCCTGCAATTATCAGGTTAGTTTCCTTATTTATATTTTTGACGTTCATTGAAGCAGCTGGACAATGACATAGCAAACTTTAGATGGATTTTTGCCCGGCAAGGATTTTATTAAAAACATGGTTTATTTAGAAAACACTTTATACACCTCATACTACATAGAAAATGTGGTTTTTGAAAACCATTTACTTTAAAGATGATGGTTAAAATCCAGCAATAACAATACAGGTACTATTTAATAGCACTTTTAATAACAAGACGGAATATGTCTGGTATCAGATTCAAAAAACTGACTTTAGTTTACGGGTATGTACCTAGTCATTAATGCTCCAATAAGAACCTACTTAAATTAAAACTTTCTTGCAGATATTGTTTGTAGAACATTCGCTGGTTTTTTATTTACAGTTTTGTAACTTCACTCACCGGTGCCGTGCTCCCGTGGACGGTAGTGTCGGACTTGTCGCTGGTCTCCGGGATGGCGATCAGCTCGCTCTCCGAAGACTCCTGCTCCAAACTCCACTGCTGGTACCTGATAGCATAACCCTTTGTTTACCTTTACCTGTACACATGTCTTATCTCGCTACAGCGGATCAACCATACCTGTGTGTGTAAGTGTTCGTGCACGTTGCCTTTGTATGCGCAAGCTCAGAGTTACACAAAGACAATATGCAAGAACATTTACATACTAATATCTATCCGTTGCTTTGCGATAGGAGGTTGAGGTCATGTAAAAATTGAATGTCTAATCGGAAAACAATTGATAGATAGGTTATAGAAAACCACCGTTAGAGATAAAACATTGTAAATATCTTGATACCTACCTTTTGAAATATCTTAGTTGACACAAAAGGTAAGTACCAAGCATACTTACCTATAGCTAAGTGGTGAAGTTAGAACTTGAATTGATGTCAATAAGAACTCGACTCGATTTCAATAATCGATACATCGAATCGAGTTTGATCGCATTGTACACCAACATGCTGGCCGAGCATATCAGGGTATAATGCGAAGAGTAAACATTTCACTTTAAAGTAATCATTAAGTAACTAGGTAGAATCACTTGAAACATGAACATATATTTCTTAACACCATTGTAACAGTGTTTTCTGCAAAAAAAATAAATTGAAATTGAAAATTGAAATTAATATTTATAATGGTAGTTTTTTTAACAACGATTATGAAAACAAACCCGTTTCAATTTAAAAATTAAATTTCCAATCGTAAAACGTTCTGTCACTAATCAATAAACCGTAGAAAATACCCAGTATCTAAGGTCTGCCCGTGACCATGGCTGCTGTAAAGGATCCGAAACGTCGGGAATATTAATATAACCGCGATAAAAACCGTAAAAGTAGGTACCCAAAAGTCTGCTGTAAACCCATTTAAAGTAAAACTGTTGATCCGTGAATTCAGTATAAAATTATCAGAATAATCATCTTTCAAACACAGCATAGATAAGTGTAAATACTCAGGTAAGTAATTAATAATTATATAATTAATTCCGTTAACACCTTATACTAAAGAACCTTCTTTTTGTTTTCTCCGTACTTAACGGTTACGTTACTTATCTAAAATCTTAAGTACTAAGGTTAAAAAAATCAACATTTTGATAAAAGATTTGAAAATCAGAAACATTTGGGGAATCAGAGTTGGGGACTGTTCGAAGGAACAGTAATACACTTTAAGGTGTCTACACACCAAAGCCGCTGATGCCGGCGGCACAGCCCGGCGGCCCAACCCGCCGGCCGTATTTTGTACAATCATGCCGCCGGCTTTCATAGAGTATTTGACAATTACTAGAACACCACATGCCGCGGCAGTCGTGCCGCCGGGCTGTGCCGCCGGGTCAGCGGCTTTGGTGTGTAGACCCCTTTATGCTAGTACATTACACGTATACACTACCAGTCGGGATGTTGGTTTATTTTACCGTCAAGTATTAAAAACATTCGATTAAACAACAGGAAAACGCGCGAATATTGTTAGTCGGTACTTTAGTCATGATTACTAAAATTGTAAGTCGGTACTTTAGTCAAAATAACTAAAATTGTAAGTCGGTAGTCATAATAATTAAAATGCCTAGCTAATAGAAATAATATGGTGGACTTGACGTGAAGCACTGCAAAACTTTTCGCCTAAGTAGCACTGGTAGCTAGTTAGACAGTTTTACAAGGCTATGGGACGGGGCCGAAGGAAGAAAGGAACCTAGCTAGAGGTAGAATAAACATCAGTCAAACATGGTATTGTCAAATATGATATTGTCAAGTCATACACATTTCCTATTTCCGAAAAATGTTGTATGTAATGTGTGTTACAAAAAAATCACAGATGATGCAAAAATTTGTATGTTTTTAAGTGTCTGGTCGTTGATAATCACTAATATACACACGCGGATTGAAAACTTCCTTTTTGTGCAGTCGGTTAAATTCCCTTTTGATATCGTAGGCTCCAGAAACTATTGTTTGCTCTGTTTGATTCTCAAAGATTGGATTAGGTTTAACCGACATTTTATATTGACGTATTTAATTTTCACTGATTATTTTGATCACTAAAAAGTCTTCAACAAGAATCTTCTGTCAACATAAAACCTGAATCACATAATTTTCTTAAAGTCAAATAGGGAAGGGATAAGAGAATTGGGTAAGTGAAAGTGTGGTGAAAACTAAATAAAACGAGTATTATTTTATTTGTATTCATAAAATTCGTTATTCAAACTATTTATTGCAAATGCTCAAAATGTCATCTCAGTTAGTATACTATAAAAGTATTTTGATGTTATTTTGTTATTAGCTTGAGATACTCACCGATGTAAGCTAGTTTAAATCCCACCAAAATTCTTTGAAGTGCCAAAGTAGAGAGATGCGGTGTACAGTCACGATCATTTTTACATGTTTTTTTTTTTTTAATTCATGTAAACAAATGACGGACAAAAAAATATTTAATGAGAAGAGATTTTAAGTCATTTATATACGATTTTTACCATAAAACAGAAAGAAGGTTAGTTAATTACTTAGTGGTAAATATATGTAAGTACCCTGAACCCATTAAACTATACTCTTTCAAAGCTCTGCCGTGTAAACAGAAGGGGACATTAAATATACGAAAAAAGTTATATCAAAATAGAAGAGTCATTTAAAACCGATATTATACAAATAGTACATTTGAACAATATGGCTTTTCGTATAACATCATTCTATTTTGTATACTCTTCGTATGTAAAATGCGCCTTAGTTAACACTTTTAAGACCCAATTTCACCGACATGTTCTATTATTTAAAAATTAATAGTTGAAAAAACACGCTCTTGTCATGTATTTTCATCAGAACTCAAAGCGTGTGCAAAATTTCATCTTAATCAAAACCGGGAAAGGGGTTAAATTATTACAAGTGAAGCTAATATAAGGGTGTTAAAAAGGAAATCTTACTTTGAAAACGGAACGTGAAAATTCATAGTAAACGGTTGCTATAAGAAAACTGACGTTTATGTTGTCGGTGAACTTAGGCCTTAATGAGCAAGAAACAAAGAATAGCGTAATGAACAAACAAAATATTTATGACAATATCATTATGTTATCGACACGAAAGAAGAAGATGACAATATTTACAAAATTTAATAATGAAGGGCTTGTTTTTATTAGGGTTCCGTAAAACTGTAACCTATTGTTTTCGCTCTTCTGTCCGTCCGTCTGTCTGTCGCCAGACTGTATCTCATAATCGTGATAGTTAGAGAGTTGAAATTTTCACAGATGATGTATTTCTGTTGCCGCTATAACAACAAATACTGAAAACTAGAATAAAATAAATATGGCTCCTATACTCCTATACAACAAACGTGATATTTTTGTTCGATATCGATAACGGCAACAGGTAGATGTGGTTTTATAAATAATGGTACGGAACCCTTCGTGATTTCCACTTTCCACACGATTCGCACTTAGCTGGAAGCCTTTTGGATGCATTACGGATTGACAGCAACAGGACCAATTTTTTAATGCTCTTTATTAGTTTTAAGCTGTGTAGGTAGGTAGGTAGGTATATATTTGAGATTATTTTTTTATTCTTATTTATAACAAAATATTTACTTTAATTTTAAATTTATTCGAGATTAATTTTAGGCTCATGTAAATATGTGTACATTTGATTAATGATTACTGGTACACGTTACATAATATATTAATGTCAATTATAAAAATCATGAAATAATTTGATAGCAAATAACAGTAAAATGTAAACAATGGGCCTTCTACAATTTCTCTCAATTTGACCCAGCGATAGTAAATGTTGGTAAAATTATGTTTTTCGCCAACAAATGCTATATGTTACAATAAAAACCTCGAGTAAGATAAATCCTAAGATTTTCCAATTCTTAATGGTAGAAGTCCGAGCTATTCGATGAGTATCGTTTATCTCGAACTTATCCCATTAATCTCGTTGGTAAGTTTTAGAATTTGTCTCAAGGCTTGGGGGATAGTTGAAATTAATCATGACCAATATGTAAAATCGAGCATGCATTAAAATATTGTCATGTCAAAGGGACAGAATTTAATTTTTATATTTACTTTGTAATTTTATTATTTGACTCTTAGAACGCGTGCACACTGCAGAATATTTAGTCGGCCCTTGTAAGGAAAAAGGATTTTTCAGTCAAGTAAATAATTGTTGTTACTGTACTTTTATTCATCTTCATACTGATTTACAAGCAAGAATCAACTATCAGCCGACTAAACCTTTGTAATGTGCGCGCGCTCTTACTTGAAAAACTGTAAGCCATCCAGGCTTTCACTGTAACATACAGATTTCATAGCTTCGGAAATATGTATTCAATTATGTTTCTTTAATTGCGCAGCAAATTCAATATTTGTTTATAGCCGCTCCGAATATTCTGTCTATATATTGATTTGCTTACCACAATTAGATTTGACATTGCCCCATACAAGTAATCTCAAATTTAAAAGTAAGCGAAGCAAAGATAGAATAAGGAACGGCCACGTGTAGACAAATACAGACATGTAGAGTATTTTCAATCTTCCTTCCCTTTCCTTAAAACATGTGAGTGACATACTCAGTCATAAATACAATGTGGAAAGAAACCCATACTACTATATTCTTATTATTCAATATTTCTCTGAGATCTGAAGGATCGGACGGAATTGAATTTTAAAAAATTGAAAAAAAAATTGCATGCATTCAACTCAAAGAACTAGTACTACAAAAACTTCAATATCTTTGGGGATCAGGATATTCTTTCCATATTGTAAACATTTTATAGTAAATAATACAATAAATAGTAGGTATCTATCTTTAGAAGAACTTAATTGCAAAATTGACACCTAAAATTAACATATGTCCGTAACATTTTTAGTGAAAAGGAGTATACTTTGAAATATAACCTACTGTCTGTATTAGCACAATCTGCATCGTTTTTTTCTAAATTATCCAAAAATGTAACAAACTTACAACACACGTTTAAAGAAAATATATTTGTAAAAATATAAAACAATGCAGAACTTAAAATAATTTTAAACAAAAACAGTTCTGTTTAAAATAATTTTAAGTTAACTTTGTTTTATATTTAACTCAAATACATACACGTATAACGTTGCCGTAAAGCTTGTATACATTTTAAGATAAGTTAGAAAAACGGAACAAAATATTTAAATTGTTGTGCAATACTGAAACAAATTGTATACTAATATTTCAACGATTCTTGTAAACATTATTTTAAAAACATTTCTATGCACTGTAGAGAGAAATTCAGTAGAAGTAATGCAAGTTTACATATACTGTCATTATTTCGATATTGCCATAAATATTTCGATGCTGTTCAGGTTGAGCAATCCGGATTTCAAATTGAAAATCAACATTTGTTACGAATGGATGAAGAAAACTTGTACTAGTGTACGCGACTGTACCCACATCAGTGACACGGGCTAAGTATGCAGATTTGAAGACATGCAATAAATAATTTGAATTGAATAAAATATTTTACAAGATTAATTTGAAATATACATATTTTTTAAATATTGTTTGTAAAATAAATAAAAATATCTTGAATATAAAATTCATTCTTTTTAGTCTTCCCTTTTCCAGTATTTATTCTGAAATGTGCTTATTAAGCTAAAACATTATGAAGCATAATTGAATGAATGTTGAAATAACTCACCCAGTATATACTTCTTATTGATAAACTGAAATTAACGTCCTAAAACAAAATCGAATTAAAACCTGTAAAGAAAATGATGTACCACGTCGAAGAAATACAATGAGACAATAGAACCTATTGCACCTATCACAGGGAACAGCGCACATCCTATACAACAAAAAATGAACTTTGGCGCAGAGGAAGAAACTCGTCTTTCGATTTATCGCGACTGTAGAACTAAAATGTAGTTAGACTTTCATCTTCCGAGCCTTTTTTCCAACTATGTTAGGGTCGGCTTCCAGTCTAACCGAATTCAGCTGAATACCAGTGCCTTACAAGAAGCGACTGCCTATCTGACCTCCTCAACCAACCCGGCAAGCCAATACCCCTTGGTTAGACTGGTGTCAGACTTACTGGCTTCTGACTACCCGTAACGACTGGCAAGGATGTATTCAAGATTCGATTTATTGCGACTGTAGAACTAAAATGTATTCCTGCATCCTAACATTCCTAATACAAATCTGGTTCCTTTAGACACATTCATCTTCCGTGCCTTTTCCCAACTATGTTGGGAACGGCTTCCAGTCTAACCGGATGCAGCAGTATCAGTGTTTTACAAGACAATCCTTTAGAGACATTATCACGATGAAAGTCCTGAAGAAAATACAAACAACCTACTCTTTTGCTTTATCGACATTCATATCATACATTTGTGTGTAGCTTGTAGTGATATTGTCATAAAGATACATAAACAATACGTGAACAATTTTACAATAGGAAGATGAAGTGAATAAAATGAGAAGATTGTGAATGAAATGTATATGTAAATAGGTGTTGGTTGACAGTGTCAGTGAGAGTGACAATAAACTATGTCTCAAAGGGTAAGTACGTAGTGCTAAAACTTTTATAGAAAAACTATTTGGCTGCTGGATAATGGTCTCATAGTTGTACTTCGAAATGTGGTTGTTAAACGCCATACATACATACATACATACACCATACAACTATAAACTTGAAGAATAATAACCAGTGGCTTGTACTCAAAAGTGCCGTGTTTTTACAGATTATACATACCTATTAAGTTTATTTAAGCTTTCAAAATAGGCAGACTTTGCCACCGTTGAAACTATTGGTTCAACGATGGTGCCATAATTTAGAAAAAAGTGAGGTAACTTGACATTTGACAGGTATTGCATATATTTATTGTACACGCAGTGAGAGAATACTTTATTGTGTATACTTGTGGTGTATGTGTTTTAAGGAAATATACATATTTGTACAAAGTGTCTCAAACCTAATCACACTAAAATAAATACTGTATTATACAAGCCTACATCAAAGGCACCAATTAACGAAAAAAAAAAGTATGAAAAGAAAAAACATGTTTTGAACAAAGCGAATAGAATAAAGGTACGTTTTGGATTCTTGCTGTCGACCATTGCCATGATACCATACCATACCGTAGAACACCATTCATGAGTCCAAAATACTTGTTTGTATTTACTATACAAACAAGGGTATTTCCAATTGGTAACTAACAGCTGTCAGCGGCTCATAACACTCGTTGGTATATTTATAATACTCGGTGGGTACCTTTATACTTTATCTCTGCTTTAAGGTGTCTACACACCAAAGCCGCTGATGCCGGCGGCACAGCCCGGCGGCCCAACCCGCCGGCCGTATTTTGTACAATCATGCCGCCGGCTTTCATAGAGTATTTGACAATTACTAGAACACCACATGCCGCGGCAGTCGTGCCGCCGGGCTGTGCCGCCGGGTCAGCGGCTTTGGTGTGTAGACCCCTTTACATATAATGTTGTAATTTTACCATGAAGTATAATAAACAGATATAGGATTTAATATGATTAGGTTTGACACACCCGATATACCTACTTATGAATAAATAATGCCGAATTATCGTAGATGTTGCAATAGGTACTGATAGGAAGAATGAAATTGATAAAAAATAACGCTTACCAACCATTTCCATGCAATTAAATATTTTAGGAATGGAAGAGATGAGAAAGTATGCCAGAGTTGAATTGTCTCATGCAGGAATATATACATATTTATATCTTGTATACGTATATAATTAGTATGTCAATGTAGAATTAATGTAAGTATGCCAATAATATTAACCTGTTGGTCAAACAGCTATCAAGAGAAGAGAAAGAGTCAAACTTTGCCTTTTTAATGTCCTCTTCAGCTAGTAAAGAGGCATTTGGAGTTAAACACTGATAAAGGATCTTGGAAAATTGAGGATTTATTCGCTTGAGTTTATATAATGACCAGCCTACACCTTGCAAATGACACCACAACATTAGGAAAACTAACGAGCCGAACAATTTAGCAGAATAGGCGTAAAAACTAACTTGATGATTGTAGACAGAACGAGCTACCCAGAGACCCTAAAAAATAAGCCAACGTTTTGTGTACTGATCGAACACTAATTAGTGAGAAGAGAAAAATTGACAAAATCCGCGATAAAGCGACTCGAGAAGCTATGGCGAAATAGACATCAATAGTACTTCTAAATCAGACTTGTCTACCCGATATTCCCTCATACACCTGTAACCTGGACGGAAGAAGACCTGGTGCGCTGAAACTTCTTTATTGTTCTTCATGACAATACATCGACTTCCAACCTTCGGAAAAAGAAAAGAGTATGTGATGGGATTAAAGACTGGGTTCATTCCCATCATCACAGTGATTACAATGGTTTTCAAATATGTATTAGTAAAAGTCGGATCTAACAAAAGAATTGAACATAGAACCTTCACCTTGAACCTGCTTCCAAATAGGTAATAAAAAATAGACACTTTCCATGTGAACCACAGATGATCTTGTTGGTCTTTAATTCATTAATTCATTCATTCAAATTAATGATACGAAGGAATTAATGTGTCAATGACCACCAAATACAGTTGCCGTGTCTAGTCTTGTGTCACCTGTAACCCTCCCCGGAACATGTTAGATATTCCGGGCAGGTTGGGCAGTCGGAACTCGTCACGGCAGCGGTTGGCAGCGACAGAGCGTCGGCATCGGGCGCTGCGCGTGAGAGCGTGGTACTTCCCCGGTCGAGCCTGCCCCGAGTGTGCTGTGACAAGTACCAGGGCTTAGCACAGCGTGGCTCTACCACTATAATATGTATAATGTCATACAGACACACAAAGATAGATTCACTGCCTCAAAGCGAACACGAATTGAATACGAAAAGGCTGGATGATATGACGGCTGGCAGATAGAAATGGAAGCGAAAAACATACCCCGAGGACCCTAAATACCTAATTCGGGAACAAGGCAGGAAAAAGCAGAATATCATATACATAGACGCAAGGTAAGGCGTAGGGCAAGATGTATGGCAAATACTAAACCGAAATGAATCCACTCGAAGATAAAACTTGATTTGGATCTACGTCAAAACCTATGCTTATGTCGTCCGCTTGTATGGACAAGGTACATTTGACAAAAAAACATATAAATAACCAATCCGTAGATCCAATGACAGATTGGCTAATAACCCTCCCCGGAACATGTGTGATATTCCGGGCAGGTTGGGCACTCGGAACTCGTCACGGCAGCGGTTGGCAGCGACAGAGCGTCGGCATCGGGCGCTGCGCGTGAGAGCGTGGTACTTCCCCGGTCGAGCCTGCCCCGAGTGTGCTGTGACAAGTGCCAGGGCTTAGCACAGCGTGGCTCTCCCACTATAATAGGTAAAATGTCATATAGACCTACAAAGATAGATTCACTGCCTCAAAGCGGACACGAATCGAATAAGGAAAGGCTGAATAGTATGACGGCTGACAGAGAGAAATGGAAGCGAAAAACACACTACGCGGACCCTAAACACCTAACTTGGGAACAGGGCAGGAAAAAGAAGTATGTCATATACATAGACATGGGGTAAAACATATAGCAAATCCTGGACCGAATTGGTTGGTTTGTCACCTGTAACCCTCCCCGGAACATGTGTGATATTCCGGGCAGGTTGGGCACTCGGAACTCGTCACGGCAGCGGTTGGCAGCGACAGAGCGTCGGCATCAGGCGCTGCGCGTGAGAGCGTGGTACTTCCCCGGTCGAGCCTGCCCCGAGTGTGCTGTGACAAGTGCCAGGGCTTAGCACAGCGTGGCTCTCCCACTATAATAGGTAAAATGTCATATAGACCTACAAAGATAGATTCACTGCCTCAAAGCGGACACGAATCGAATAAGGAAAGGCTGAATAGTATGACGGCTGACAGAGAGAAATGGAAGCGAAAAACACACTACGCGGACCCTAAACACCTAACTTGGGAACAGGGCAGGAAAAAGAAGTATGTCATATACATAGACATGGGGTAAAACATATAGCAAATCCTGGACCGAATTGGTTGGTTTGTCACCTGTAACCCTCCCCGGAACATGTGTGATATTCCGGGCAGGTTGGGCACTCGGAACTCGTCACGGCAGCGGTTGGCAGCGACAGAGCGTCGGCATCAGGCACTGCGCATGAGAGCGTGGTACTTCCCCGGTCGAGCCTGCCCCAAGTGTGCTGTGACAAGTACCAGTGCTTAGCACAGCGTGGCTCTACCACTATAACAGGTATAATGTCCTTTAGACACAAAAATAAAGACCTACTGCCTCAAACAAGACACGAATAAGAAGACGCTGGATGGTATGACGGTTGCCAGAGGGAAATGGAAGCGAAAAACAACATACTGCGCTGATAATAAATAACTTAGGAACAGGGCAGGAAGAAGAATGTCACATAGACATATGTGTAAGTTGTAGAGGTATAACAAACCAGCTTCCGCCCCATTTATCACCCGTGTCCCGAGATAACTGTTTCCCGAACCCGGATAGTGAGACAAACCACCCTACCCTCTCATTTTCCGGTTAAACAATTCAGCCCTTCGTAAATAATAAGTTGTATAACGAACACGGTTGTCTTTTATATACTAGAATATTTTTTAACCAGTGCGCAAACTTTGACAAATTATAGTTAAACAAGTTTAAAGATACGCATACATTTACTTTGAAGTTTAGGTACATAAAAAAGTTATAGGTAAAGAAAGATGTTTATTTTGAATCGATTTTATGGTCATAATGATGAAGCGACCGGTCATCGCGATTGCGTCATAACACGTAATTCTTCAAGGCAGCTTTTGGAAGCAAGCTGGTCACTACCAACTGCTGACCTCCCGTGCAGCGACTAAACATACATATACACATACATACATAGTACATGGGTCTCACTCGAAAGATTTTAGCGCGGAAAAGAAACTAATAATGCAGATGTTCTGTTTCTGATTCTGAAACACACGTTTTTTTGCGCACTGTGTAAAAAATATCCTGTGTATAAAATCTTGACACGAATAGAAACAACTCAAAGATTGGACCCCTACACCAATATGTTATTGTCGTAAGACCATAAGCGCCTAATTATCGTTACTGACTTACAACAGAAAATCCAAGCTTGCCATTTGCTTCCGTGGACAAAATAAACAGGTGACAAACGTGACAAGTGACCAATCAGATCAGCCACTCACAGAGTGGCTGATGGCTTGTCACCTGTAACCCTCCCCGGAACATGTTGGATATTCCGGGCAGGTTGGGCAGTCGGAACTCGTCACGGCAGCGGTTGGCAGCGA
This sequence comes from Helicoverpa armigera, assembly GCF_030705265.1. Lineage (NCBI taxonomy): Eukaryota > Metazoa > Arthropoda > Insecta > Lepidoptera > Noctuidae > Helicoverpa > Helicoverpa armigera. The sequence continues at coordinate 9,801,916 of NC_087142.1, read as the reverse complement.
CAGAGCGTCGGCATCGGGCGCTGCGCGTGAGAGCGTGGTACTTCCCCGGTCGAGCCTGCCCCGAGTGTGCTGTGACAAGTACCAGGGCTTAGCACAGCGTGGCTCTCCCACTATAAGTCCTGTTTAGTACAGGGTGGTTAGTCATAAAGACATAGGTACACTTGAAAGCGTATGCTTCAAATGATAAAAAGCTTGGTATAGTCATAAATATCCCATGGATTGAAACTTATCCTGGAATGTAGTTACACATTTCGGGAAATGATGAAGTATGCAGTAAAGGACAATATTTTGATCCCACTTTTGATGACATAAATAAACATTGTCATACATTGAGAACCAGGTATCTTCACATTAACACAGAGTCAAAAAAAATATTTTTAATAAACACGCAATTGGTCATTAGTTAAATGAAGCCGCAAAATTATTAATATTTAACATTTCACGTATCAAAGAGCTCAAAGAATATTTTTATCAAATGTAATTTATTCACATATATATCCGTCAGTACCTAAAAATGCTAAATAAAGCAGTAGTACTAACTTGTTAGTCTTGGCGGGCTCCTCCCAGTGCGTGTGCATGTGCGCGGGCGACTTGTGGTGCAGCTTGGGCTTGGCGCGGTCGGGCGGCTGCGGGCTGCTGCCGCGCTCGCCGCCGCTGCCCGCGCTGCCCGGCGCCGGGCCCGCCTCGTGCTCCGTCTTTAGAGACGGCTGGCTCAGGTCTGGGGAAGGAGTGGCTGTGTTAGTTTCATACCATAAAAAACCGGTCAAGTACCATTATTTATAAAACGGAAAAAACACGTTTGTTGTATGGGAGCCCCCCAAAATATTTATTGTATTCTAGTTTTCAGTATTTGTTGTTATAGCGGCAACAAAAATACATCATCTGTAAACATGTCAACTCTCTAACTATCACCGTTCATGAGATACAGCCTAGTGACAGATGGGTACGAAACCCTAAAAAACGGCTGTCATTGAACATTGTAACCTTGGCAGTCGTTACGGGTAGTCAGAAGCCAGTAAGTCTGACGCCAGTCTAACTAAGGGGTATCGAGTTGCCTGGGTAACTGGGTTGAGGAGGTCAGATAGGCAGTCGCTCCCTGTAAAACACTGGTACTCAGCTGAATCCGGTTAGACTGGAAGCCGACACCAACACAGTTGGGGCTTGGGAGATGAAATGATGATGAGTATATAGCTACCTCTAGCTCTAGCGGAGTGCGGCATGACGATCATGGGCGGGATGCGCTTGCACTGGTGGTACTGCGCCTCCACCGTGTTGAGCACCACGCGGACCAGTGACTGTACCATCGCACACACACTGCCTGCGCCGTAGTGGTACTGCAACATGTCTTACTGCACTCATATGTCACAGGAGTACCCCCATAAGACCACAATAGACGACCCGTGGGGGCATGGATTGAGGAAGGATAGGGGAGATGGCATAAGGATGGTAAGCAACTAAGTCTTGTAAGTCAATGTAACTTTAAGGCAGGCGAGATAAAAACTATCAGTAACTAGAACTATCGAGGCATTCGTTTTCCTTGTCAAATCAAACCCAATCAAATATCTTGATTGGTTGGAGGTTACATTTTGAAAATAATGGGCTGGTTCTATAGAACATATCATGAGTTTGATGATTACCTTATACAACACGACGAGTAACGCCATAAGCCAGTGGCGCCTAACGTGGGGCTCGAGGGCCGCCAGCGAGTGCGTGCTAGCGGGGCTGCAGGCGCTGCTGCCCGCGCCGCAACAGTACTGCACAACCATGGACAAAGGAAATGCATGAGGCAGGTAGGTCAGGCGCGTGTTTGTAAGTAAAGAATGGTAGGCGTGACCAAACCGATGAATATCCCGCCCAATGAAGCTCGAGAATATTTAATATTACAGGCATGACAATTTGAAAGCCTAACGGCATGGCGGACAAGATTGGAGGTCAAACGACTTACCGACACGAGACTTAGTGTCAGTTGCACAAAGCTCCATTAAAGTTAAAGCTTCATTAAATCTATTGCTGACACATTTTATCTTGTTGACAAAGAAAGAGTCAGCAATGGATTTAAAGGAGATTTAACTTTAATGGAGCATTGTGCAACTGACGGTAAGAATTCTACTAAGTAATTGAAACATTAGGGGCACACAATTCAAAAACGACAACATACAATCACATCTGATGATCTTGATGCAATATGCCCTGAAGCTATACCCAAATATAAATATTAAATTGGAAATTCGCGTAATAAATCAAATACCTTTAAAAATGGATACGCACCTGTAAAAGTAGCAGCGTAGGTTCAGCAATACTGGCTCCCATGACATGGTTCTGATCCAGCACTTGCGGCAGATTCGCCATGAACGCGTTGAAGATGGACGATTGCCTTCACGGATAGGACAGGAAAGTAACTTCATTAACTTTCAGTTTGTTAATGGTCAGTTACTTTACAGTCTGCCCGATAGATATTTAAGGGGCACAGAAATATGATAAAACCTAACTTTATTGTTGACATTGAAAGTAGCGAATATCCAACGTAATTTACTATGAATTGTCAAATGAAAAATGGTAGGTATATGTACATACAAATTGTTTGCTTAGAAGAACTTGACAATGTATATAAGAATTATCTTTTACAATAGAGTAAACAATAAAATGGTATCTGACCAGAAAAGATATGGCAAAAAATATTCAAAAAATAAATAAATAAAATTATGTTAAAATTCTTAGAAACTTACCTTAACGTAAATGGTGATATATGAAAGTACTTCTCCACACAGTTATATCCTAATAATAGAAATAGATGTTTCAACACCAATTCTTGCGTTTTGGATGACTGCTTATCTTCTAACGGGTGCGCTTGATCAGACCTAAGGAAAAATTAATGTATTTATGTATATGTATGTATTCCTTGCCCAGTTTAAGATTAATTAAATAATATTAATGCAAATGTTTGACACGACTTTGAGAATGGTTGACATCAATTTCGGACAAGTTTGAAAGTACATACATTATCAAAAGTTATATATTATATAGTTTTATAGTAAGTTATATGATATAGTTATATAGTTTATATGCTGGGGAACATTTCATAAATATTCTTGTGTAACATTCATAAAAAGAATGTTGGGTTAAGTTACCTGGACAAGAACTGCATGAGCAAAAACACCAGCAAGTTAGTGGTCTCTCTGTCTGCCTCCTCAAGATCAACTGCCTTCGGTAGTATAGTGGTCAGGGTGTCTTCTGAACGACCAGATAGGGAGTGGAATCCATCTAGGAAGAAAACAAAACTCTTTACACGTTTTTCACTAACACCCAAGTTATTTTAGTGAGAGATTGTAATGGGCTAAAGAGATTTGAATAAAAGTAAGTAAAGTAAAATCAAAGGGCTAAAAATATTTCTTTTGGAAGGAAATGATTTTGGAAATATATTTTTTACTATTTCATCCTTACATGTTGTTGAGATATGGTATACATTTAAATATTTTATTTTTACTGGCAACATCTCTCTCTCTCTGTCACCGGGCTTGCACATTGTAGGTTCTATATAAAATAATTTTGTAATTCTTTTATTAAATAAATAGTGAAGTTAAACCTTAAATAATGTTTATTCATTACAAATCATTTTCTTAATATGGTAGCTGATGCGTGGTTAATAAAAAATACAAAAAGATTACAAAAGTTTCGTCAGATTAAGAAAAGTTCCGTACAACGTGAAGTGTGAAACCAAATCAAAATGGAGCATGCCTCAAATCAAATAATGATACCGATATTCGATGGTAAAGAATACGCCAATTGGAAGATCAGATTAACGAAGTATTTACAGTATAAAAAGTGCCAAGAGGTTATAATGCGAAAACTCCGAAGTACAGATGACAAAGACAAATGGATGGAAAAGGATGTGCAAGCCACGAATTATATCTATGGGGCCATTACAAATAAACAATTAGAATACATTTCTGAATGTGAAACGGCATACGATATCATTACAAAATTTGACTCGATGTATTTAAAGGGCTCGACATCACTACAAATCGTTTATAGAAATAAGCTTGAAAATTTGAAACTAAAAAACTACACTGACTTAGATTCCTTCTTCGATGAGTTTGAAAAGTCTGTCAATGAGCTTAAACAGGCTGGTGCAAAAATATCGGAAAGTGAGAAATTAAATTACATGCTTAGAGCATTGCCAAATGAATATAGCCATATAGGCGACCTATTAGATGTCCTGCCAAAAGAAGAAAGAACTGTGGATTACTTAATGAACAAAATAAAAATAAAATATTTGGCACAAACACCACAAGAAAAGACAGAAGTTCCAGACAAATCAAATGCTTTTAAAGCGGAAACAAAGGCGGCCCCTAACTCAAATCTGTGCTTTGTGTGTGGAAAACCAGGTCATATAAAGAAAAATTGCTGGTACAATAGAGGACAAAATATAAGAGGAAGAGGTCAGTCTACATATCGTGCTCGTGGTCGAGGATTCAATCGTGGTCGTGGATTTAATCGTGGTCGAGGGAGAAATTATAGTGCATCAAATACACAGAGTGAACAAAGTAATTTCCATACTTCAGTTATTCAAAATCATATGACCTCAAGTGTAAGTGAAAATAAGCCGAATAAGTATCAGATAACATGGTTACTGGACAGTGGATGCACAGATCACATTATAAATAGTGATGAGTACTTTGAAAAGTCAGTTATATTGAAGAATCCAGTTAAAGTCAAAGTTGGTGATGGCAGAATACTAGAAGCTACAAAGGTTGGTGACATTAAGCTATATTTTCTTGTGTATGGTTCAAGAACATATGTGACAGTAAGAAATGTATTCTACGTGAGAGAAATGAAGGCAAACTTATTGAGTTATGCAAGGATCACAGATAAGAGTAACACAGTAGTATCAAAAGGACATTGGGCAAAAATTTATGATTCTTATGGCAAAGTAATGGCAATAGCAAAAAAGGAAGAAAGTTTATACAAAGTGATCAGTTATGTTGAATATAGTAAAATACAAGCTAATGTGAGTAAGAGTACATTGACAGTGAAGGAAAAATTACATCGTACACTTGGACATGTCAACTTTAAATATTTGGAAATTATGTGTAAAGATCAGTTACTTGAAGGAATACCTAAAGAAATAGAATTAGAGTATATGAAGTGTGCTACATGTATTGAAAACAAAATGCACAACTTACCATTTAATAATAATAGAAGAAGAGCTGAAGATATATTAGAAATTATTCATACAGATGTAAATGGGCCACATAATACAACAGGATATGGTGGTGAAAAATACTTTGTGACCTTCATAGACGACTACAGCAAATTGGCAAAAGTTTATTGTATCAAGTCAAAAGATCAAGTCGCAGATTGCTTTATAGAATATGTAAATGTAGTTCAAAACTTAACTGGAAAAATGATAAAAGAATTAAGATGTGATAACGGTAAAGAATATATGAACAGTAAAATGTATAGTTTTGCAAGAGAAAAAGGAATATTAATAAAGACATGCCCAGCATATGTACACGAGTTGAATGGAACTGCGGAGAGATATAACAGGACTATAATGGATATGGCTAGATGTTTACTAGCAGAAGCAAGAGTAAATAGATGCTATTGGCCAGAAGTTATTAAAGCAGCAGCTTATCTGAAAAATAGGAGTTTGGCAAATACTGTAGTAAGGAAAACACCCTATGAGATATTCTTCAATAAGAAACCATCAATCAAAGAATTGAAATTATATGGAAGCAGAGTTTATGTCAGAATACCAGAAGAAAAGAGAAGATCAAAGTGGGATAAAAGGCAGAATTAGGAATACTACTTGGATATGTTGAAGTTGGTTATAAAGTATTGATAAATAATAGAATAATAGTTGCCAGACATGTTGATATTATAGAAGAAGATGTAAAGTTTATAGACAACAGTGAAGATACGGATTCAGAAGAAGAAAAACAAGAAGTAGTAAAGGAAATAATAGAAAATAACTTACCGGAAGAGACTCAAACAATAGATGCAAGTGATGATGATAATCTACAGAATGACGATGACAATTATGATAATAGACAAGGAAGAACAAAGAGACACATCAAACGTCCAGTCAGATTTGATGAAGAATTTGGATATTACTGTATTTGTGCAAATTTTTGTGACGCTATGATTCCAGGTACATTTCAGGAGGCGATACAAAGTGATGAGACCAATCAATGGAAAGATGCAATGGACCGTGAGATGAGCAGCCTTATTAAAACAATACATGGACATTAGTGAGTAGACCAGAGGACAAGGAAATTCTAGATGTGAAGTGGGTGTACAAGAGAAAACCAGGTAACATTTATAAAGCTCGCTTAGTAGTTAGAGGTTTTCAACAAAAGGATAATATTGATGATACATATTCACCTGTTGCCAAAATGCAAACATTAAAATTGTTATTATCTTATTCTTGTCAGTATAGTTTACACATTCATCAAATGGATGTGGAAACAGCCTTTTTAAATGGTAGTGTAATATCAGAAGTTTATGTAAAGCAGCCACAAGGTTATAATGATGGTTCTAATAAAGTTTATAAGTTAAATAAAGCTTTGTATGGTTTAAAAGAAAGTCCAAGAGCTTGGTATGAATGTTTTAATGATTTTATTAAAAATCTTGGTTTTTATAGAAGCAAGCATGATTATTGTCTGTATGTAAAAAGAGAAAACAATGTAACAGTTTATATACTTTTGTTTGTCGATGACTTATTAATTTGTTGTAGAGATGTTAACATTATAAAAGATATTAAGAAACAGCTGCATAATAAATTTAAAATGAAAGATCTAAATAGAGTGAAAAGCTATATTGGAATCGATATTGAGTATGATTATAATGATTCTATAAATGTCTTAACTTTATGTCAGAAAAATTACATAGATTCTTTAGCAGAAAAATATAACATAAAAAATTCGAAATTGTACAAAACTCCAATGGAACTCAATTTAAAACTAAACAAATCTGATGTAAATGAGGATGTTAAATACAGAAACTTGATAGGTGCACTCTTGTATATCAGTCATGGTACTAGGCCTGACATATCTTATAGTGTAAACTATTTAAGTAGATTCCAAAATTGTTATGATGAAACACATTTTAAATATGCATTAAGAGTTTTAAAGTATTTGTATCTAACAAAAGATTTAAAATTAACTTACCGACAAAGTCTTAAAATTGATAATATTGTAAATTGTTATGTTGATGCCGATTGGGCAGGAGATATCACGGATAGGAAGTCAACAACAGGTTTTGTCATTGAATTGTTTGGAAACCCAATTTATTGGAAGTCTAGGAAACAAAGTTGTGTAACCAAGTCATCTACCTTTGCAGAATATGTTGCATTATCTGATGCTGTAACTGAGATAAATTTCTTAAAAAATTTAATTAGTGATATGTTCATTAAAATTTGTAAGCCTATTAGAATTTATGAAGATAACTCAGGAGCACTGTCTATAGCCAAATATGGTAATTTTACTAAAAACTCTAAACACATAGAAGTACAATATCATTATGTTCATGAAAATTATAAAAATAAAGTTATTGAAATTGTAAAGATTGACTCAAATTCAAATGTTGCAGATATACTTACTAAATCTTTGGGAAAATTAAAATTTCTTAAGTTTAGAGAAATGTTGAAATTAGAATAAAATGTTGATTTACTGTAAAACCTAAATACATAAGAAAGTAAAGTTTATAAATTTTTAAGTAAAGTTTTTAAGTTTATTTTTAAATTTTGTTTGTAAGTGTTTAAAATAAAAGTACTGTTATGTAAAGAAAGAGTGTGCAAGCTAGGTATTATTAAATATTATGTGAGTTAAACTAAAGTAATGTGAGGTAAGATAAACAGGTACATAGTATGTGTGTGTAAAAGGATAACTGTAATAAATGTTGCCTAGTAGGTATTTGTTAAAGTAAATTATTATTTAAAGTCTAAAGGTTTTAAAATATGTATGAAAATAAAATATAAATGTAAGGAGGCGTGTTGAGATATGGTATACATTTAAATATTTTATTTTTACTGGCAACATCTCTCTCTCTCTGTCACCGGGCTTGCACATTGTAGGTTCTATATAAAATAATTTTGTAATTCTTTTATTAAATAAATAGTGAAGTTAAACCTTAAATAATGTTTATTCATTACAAATCATTTTCTTAATACATGTATCCACAGTCGTCCAAGATTAAGATTACATAATATGTTATAATTAACTGAAAATATTATCATCCAGTAAGGGCTTAAAATAACATAAAATTTTAATGAAGCATTTTTATTAATACGCAGTCCTATTCAGGCCTTGCTTATTATTTGCTGTTCTGCACGAGTTAGAATCCTGTGTAGTATGCTTGTGAGCATCTCGCTTAAATGCTACAAAATCATTTATTCAATGTGAGCTGAAAATCAGCACTTTTAACTTTTAACAAACTCACCATGCGAGTTATTGGACCTCTGCGCGCTTGCGAGCGGCTGCGGCGCGGCCAGCAGTTGCCCCAGCCCGAAGCGGGACGTCTTGCGCTTTAGCAGAGGCGCCGAGTACTGACGGGAGTACACCTTCTCACGCTCTGAGGGAGGAAGATATGATGTGTAGTATTTAACTTGGTGAATAACTAAAGATCGATACGAGAAGTCGTGGTGGCCCAGTGGGTAAAGAACCAACGTTCAAGGGTTCGATTCCAGGTCAGGGAAGTACCAATGTAACTGTTTTAAGTTAGTATATACTTTCCAAGTACATCTTAGACACCAATTACTGTGTTTTGGATGGCACGTTAAACTGTAAGTCACGGCTGTCATTGTACACCCTTAGCAGTTGTTATGGGTAGTCAGAAGCCAGTAAGTCTGACACCAGTCTTACCAAAAGGTATGGGTTACCCGAGTAGAAGAGGTTAGATAGGTAGTCGCTCCTTGTAAAGCACTGGTACCCGGCTGAATCCGGTAAGTCGGAAGCCGAAGGCCACTGTCGTGTAGTTACCATGCCTGGTGTCGGGATGCGGCGGCATGGTGGCGGGCGCGGAGATGGTGCGCTTGTAGGGCCACTTGGTGCCGAAGGAGGCGCTCAGCGTGTTCACGTTGTGTGAGCGAGCTGATACGCTCAGCGCCTCGTGGGCACGACGCACCTTGTACAGGAACCACTCCGAGCTCGTCTCGCTGCTTACTAGCTCTGTGGAAATAAAGAAAAAAACATTAAAGACTCTCTCTTTCAAATAACAAGAAAGAGGTCTGCGCAATGCAAGGAGTGCTTGAAAGAACGATGAACGCGAACGCGAATGAAAGAGCGTGGACACAGCTTCGGCACCTGAAGTGAAAACAGGCCATCAGCGAACCTGCGGCCACGCGCTCTCAGACCCCGCTCCAGCTTACTCGACACATGCGCATCGCAGGACTATTCTTGTATGTTTATTTCCAGAACACAAAATATATTTTACCTACATCATTATCAAAGTTACTAGTTAATCAGACAGTTGTCTTCGAAAATAGAACCAAACATTTTTTAATAAGTCAGTTAGGAGACAAAATAACTCACCCCTCAAATTAGAGAAGTCGATAGTCTTATTAGAATTGATCTGCGCCTCCAAGAAGAGAGCTTCGAACCTATTGAGGAAGAACTCCCACGTGAGGATCTTGCGGTCACTGAGGGTGTTGTGGAGCTGGTAAATGGACTGCAAGATCATCGGCCGGTCTACTATCACCAGGTCGAACTGCGTCTCCAAGCAATAGAGGAGTAGCTGCAAGTAAGGAGATTGTTTAATCTGTGGTATATTGAAGAAGGGACCTTCGATGGGCGGCAGTGAAAAAACTGGATGCAGTCTATTGAAGGGATGTTTAATTATAACAGTAGATAGCTAGAGGCAGGAGGAGACAATTTTAAGGCCAATGGATAGTCAAAAATATAAGGGGCACTATGTATTTTTTTTAATGATTGGTATCTGTGTGACGGAAATATTATACGCAAAACAGAGAGGGCAGAAGATCAGAAAATTACACAAAAACATATGATCAAAGTCACCTAAGCGGCATGATTGTTGATAGAAGTCTTCTGTCTTCTGATTGCGGTAAGCGGTTACCCACTGTACCACGTTATCAATATCCATGGAGGCGACAGTGTCACCTTTTTGAATACTGATAACATAGTACAGGGAGTACCAGGGCACTTCCAGTTCTTCTAGATCCTTCTTCAATTCTTCTTTGTAGTTTTTTTACTAGTTCAGGCTATATATATGTCACCGTAAGATTACAGACATCGTTAGAATACAATCTATCTCGAGCGAAAAATAATACGTTAAATTGCAATCAGATGTTACGGTTCACAATAATTCGACAGTTTACAATCTCTCGAGATAGATTGTAATCTAACGATGTTTGTAATTTTACGGTGACATATACAACGTCATATAGGTTTTAATGATGATGGCCGCTTTTGAAGACGTAAATGCTTGACAAATCCAGCTTCGAGTCGCTTCAATAATACACTCTTTTGCAAAGAAACGGGCACCTATGTGATTTCCTGGGTTGAACGACTTTTATGTTTACTTCAACGGGTTCTGATGACTGACATATGTTACAAGCACCAAAAGGGCTAGCCAAACATGCGTCAGAGAGTGTATTCTAAATTTGAATTTTGGAGAATTGCTAAGAAACTTATTAAAGCTTTTTATTGCCCAATTCCTGGTAGAAAGTTCGGCGGTTTAAAATATCCCTTTCTTTAACTTTCGTAAACCGCACAGTCAGTTTTATGAAAATCACATCGAAAACTTTTCAAACTGCCAACGAGCTTTCTACCAAGAGTGGGACAAGAAAAAGCTTTAATCAGTTTCTTAGCAATTCTCCAAAATTTAAACTTAGAATACACTCTTACGCATGTTTTTCTAACTCTTTTGGTGCTAGTAATTTACTCCAGTCATTAAAACCTTTTGAAACATACATAAAATCGTTAAACCCAAGGTTTCGCATAGGTGCCCGTTTTTTTGCAAAAGAGTTTATTATAAATTTAGTATTTACACTATTACATTTATCAAATCATATACCTATATAGAAATTCTGTAGGTGAAAAGTATTTGCGTCGTTACGGGTAGTCAGAAGCCACTAAGTCTGACACCAGTCGAACAAAGTGGTATTGGGTTGCCCGGGTTGTGCGGGTCAGATAGGCAGTCGCTCCTTGTAAAGCACTGGTACCCAGCTGCCTCCGGTTATACCTCAACATAGTTGGGAAAAAGGCTTGGAGGATGATGACCTAGTTACAAGTGAAGCTAATATAAGCGTGTTAATAATATTATAAGTAGGAGTGGGAAAGGCCGTCAAAGTACACTTACATCAATAGCATTGTCATGCACAGTGCCGATGTATAGCGTGGCTCGCTGTGCCACGTACACATTGATGTCATCCATGCTGGAGATCAGGTAGCAGAAGGCAGTAGCGAGGGCTGTTTGTAGCGGCAGGCTGGTCTTCACTGGAGAACCGTCCATGAATCTAGAAGATATTGGAAAAGATGGAGGATTAAGAAGAGGCCGTCAAGAGTTACAGAAGAGTAAAGCGCATAAGTATGTAATCACACATATAGAACTACGAAGATGTAGTTGCTTTCATAGCATACTATTCAGTCTTATATAAGTCTCTGTGGATGTTGTTGAAGACTAAATAAATGTGTACTAGATATCGGCCTAATGATATAAAGAGAATAAAAAAGAAGAGGGAGAATAAAGAGAACAAGATAAATGGATAGCTTGAAAATTATATAAATAAAAAGTGGAGTGTATGATAAATGCGACAGACAGCAGAGAAAAGGGAAAGCGATAAACATCATGAGTGAACAAAGAGAAGATTTGGGAACAGGACAAAAAATAAAACAAAATGATACTTTAATAAAAAAAAAACTTGTGACACAATGAAAATGCTTTTTCTCCTATAACTACCTACATAGTACATACCTGATGATAATAGTGACTCTCTCAACAGCAGTGAAGCGCACATGATAGTCGTGATGATGGAACTGGTCGCGGATGAGGTTGCAGAACACGTCTGCTCCTCCGGCCAGGGTCACGCAATGGAGCAGCACTGGCACGGCTACTGAGCAGATGTGGGAATGACAGGCGTTGCACACGTTCCATAGGCTGAAAGAGGAAGATTGATTAACATTAATAATCAAATAAAAATATATAAAAAAAAAACAAACATGAAACACAACCAATGATATGTATGTGACGGCGCCACCGTCGATGAGTCAGCGGTGAACCTTATATAAAGCGGCGCGCGCGCACGACTCGGGTCATTCGTTCACCGAGCGTTGCGGAGTGCACACCTCCCGCGTGATCATTTATTTCGTTAATATTAATGGTAGTGACTAATATTGTGTTAATTGGAATAAACCAAGTGATTGTGTGTAGACACCTTTGTTTCATTTAACAATGTTCGGACCCTGACGCCGACATATGTATGACCATCCTTAGCGAAATTCAACGGACACGAATGCGGTAAAGTTTATTGTTTTGTAAAAAAAACAAGAGTTTTCCACAAAGTGGGTCATGCCTACATTGTGATTGGTTGATAGTACTAAAATAACTTTCAGAAATCTGGACAGCATCTTTAGTGGTTTGATCAGTTAGCGACATTATTTCTGGTGGTGTGCTATTTATACTGCGACGTTCACATATGATGCACAGCGCTGCAGCACAGATCGCTGCCACTGTCAGCAAAGGTGTTTCGCTTCATACATTGTGATAAGGCTTTATATTACTGCTTCCAACTGTAGCGAGGAAGGATGCGGCCACAGCAATCGAAAAGAGAGCTCTGGGCGAGGCATCAGCTTAGGGCTCTCTCTTCTATCTCTGTCGCAGCATCACTCAATCAATTGCTGCATTGCCGAAAATCTTGCCCATATTCAAAGTCGCTTTTTCGGCACCTATATCCTTTTGTACGTTAAATCTTCAAAACTACGCAATTGATTTTCATGCGGTATTTTTAACAGATAGGGCGTTTCAAGAGGAAGGTTTATGTGTATAATAACATCCATTAAATAGTGGGGAAATGCTGTTATCCTGTGCGAAGCCGGGACGAGTCGCTAGTTCTCAATGAAGGGATGGGTTCCTGTGGGTATACTGACTTGTCAATGAGGAGGTTCTCCTGGCACCAGATGAGGAAGCCGCGGTGGTCAGCCAGCGCGTCCGTGCTCAGAACTAGGACTTGCAGGCACTGCAGTAAGTGGTACAGCACGTCGGGACGAGAGGTGCTCTTGAGTTCCTAGAAGTACAAGAGTGCAGATATACAGCAGACTCAATAAAATCGAATTTAGAAAAATCGCGTGTTTGGAATAATACAAATATGGGAAACAATTCAATATAATAAATAAAAGGTAATATGGTGACACGGTGCAAGTAGCTTGCGTATGTTGAGGCATATACGCAGATTACATGCATTTTATATACAAGCGTGTCTTGTCATTTGTCAATCGTCACTTGCGCATATTAACTTGCTCCAGTTACATGCACCGTGTAGATGCATACTAAGTTCAAGAATCGTAGCAAAGTGCTACGCCGTAGCACTCGTAGCACCATACCTGTAGCAGCTGATGTATGTACTGCAACTCCTGAGGCAGCTCATCGATGCAGAAGTGGAACTTCCCCGCAGAAGTCGGCCAGAAGTTAGTCATATCATCTTCTACTGATTCCGCCATGTTCTCGTGGTCTCCAAGTAAGTTTGGTGTTGATACCTGTACCGAGTCATTTTATTAAAATAAATTAACTCTGTACCCATAGCATTAACATGCGAGAGGCATTTTTCTACGAAGAATTAAGAAAGCACTAAATCATATTGGAGAAGAAAGTCTTAACACCACGTTAGGATAACATTCAAAAATATTTGAAATATTGCGAATAACCGATCATCAAGTTTTTTTGTGATACAATTATTTTGAAGGGTAAAATCATTTTTTCATTGAAACTTATCATTAGAAAAATTTCCTCAACTACTCATCAAAATTAACATCATAATTTTTATTTTATTCATTTTAAGAAGGCTTACAGACTAATAAAAGAATAGGTAACAAAAACAAGTTAATTTCTTAATGACAAGCCTCGACATATAAATATCGAATTTAAATATATGTTTTATCAAAACCTATCTTCATTACTTACATCAGCAGTAGCAGTAGCCACATCAGTATCAGTCAGCGTGACAGTATGGGCGGTCGCCATGGTAGGCGCGTCAGGGGGCGGCAGAGACACCGCCATGTCCAGTTGCTCCGTGATCGTCTCCACCGTCGCCGTCATTATCTGTCATCACCACGTCATCACACACTCATCACCATTGCTAAATGTTAGTGTGCTCTACAGCTAGTACTAGTTATACTGCGTGAATGCTACTGCTAAATACAGTTGTTTTTGTTGTTGGTTATACTTTTTTTGGGTTTTATTTTGAGGTAGCTATAGGGTTTAGCAGGCAGGCTGTTATATTGCCGTTAGTACAGGGTTTTATAATACTACCTTAGTAAAGAGTTTATTTTTTTCATGGGATGGCTAATTAAGTACAACTTGATTGAAAATACATAACGTAATAACAGTGATATCTCAACAAAAACTCAGCGTTTTCTAATCAATTTTGTGACGTATGTATTTGTAATCAAGTTTTGACCTTCAACTGTGTTACCATAATCAAGGTCACTAAACTACAGCACAACATCAAACTACAGACTACACTGTGTAGTACAACATTGCAAGCTAAAATATTAATTATTGTCTATAACTACTTCAGCTATTTTGTGTAAACACAGTGAAGTCCTAACTAGAGGCCGGTTTTATACTGTAAAAAATATACAAAAAATCTAGTCTGTCATTAAACAGTTATCGTTTAAATTTTCAATAATTTGCCACCATTGAAAAATTTAAAATATTGGCATTGCTTTTAGAAACAGTATACCATCGGCGTATATCTAACACCAATAAAACAAAACACGTCCACATATGAAAAAGCACAAGAGTTAGGTAAGACAGACGCTTTGCTTCCGAGATTTCTGACACTGAACTTCATATTCAACCAAAAATTCATGTGATATTAGCGACACCCACAATTTTTTTCGTAACAGCTAGCAACGCCATATTAAACAAAATCCTTTAGTAAGGTCAGAACATTTTTGCACAAGCTGAGCTGTATGAGATTTATTTATTTTTTTGTGCAATAACTGAACCTTTGTATTTTAAATAGCCTTTGGCAATGTTGCCAGTCTTAAGTGTAACTTTTACAATCTTAAGTGTAACTTTTATCCATTTTTGTGTAAATTTCAAAGTTTCACTTTTGAAAGTGATGATAATCTTGTGGTAATCAATGTCAAAAACCTCTTCAGAAAGCTAAAATAATATCCAGTGACATACTTGTGTGTCGCCCGAAGATTTAGTGATCGTGGCATCCGAGCCGACGTCGCTTATGAGAGAGAGTTGCATGAAATGAACAAACTATACAACTACGTTACGATATAGTCGCTAGACACGGACTCACACGCCGCCTGTCATTCGTCGGTAACTTTAGAACTTAAAACGATGGTAACTTATTGTGGAAAATTTAAAAATCCTTGTGTCAAGTGCTAAAACCAAGCAACTTGACATTGATGCAGCTTAAATTATCTCTTATAGATGTTAAAAAGCCATTGATCTAGTAAAAAGTATCAAGACTGTTCAGTGAAAACACACACAATAAATACCCATCAAACTAATTTAGCCCATGCAGAAATTTTAATTAAAAAAGGAAAAAATAAAAGCGAAGTTTTATGTTTAAATTACTTTTAAAACCCTACTCTGTAACACCAAATTGATTCACAGTAAAAACATCGATATACTACTACAACAATTTTAGTTTAGTTTATGTTTTAGGTTTTTTAATGGCCATAGATATAGAATAGTAGGTAGATTGGCAATTGAGTGATTTTAGTGGAGCCAAAACTGAAATACATGATATTGATTTCTGACATTTACGCGAATATTAGAAATTTAAATAAAAGTACTTTTACAGATTATATCGCGGTTTTTATCAAGACGACCAACACCTTAGTCTGTTCGTGACCATGTATGCTGTATAGGATCCGAAACGTCTGGATTAAATAGTATTAATATAACCGCAATAGAATCCGTAAAAGTGGTTTTATTGAAATGAAATAAATCAGTTGAGTGATTTTTTATGTGTGAGTTAATATGCGCTGCTGTCCTCAATATCGACATCAGTATAGGACCTATAAGGTTATGTTGAAAATATTTTTTCAACATCGCGGGTGTAAGGCGCTTGCTGTAAGCATTTGCGCTTGATACATACAGAAAGACTAAGAAATTGACAGTTTTTTTGAACCACGCATTGCCAACCTATCAAACTTGTGATCCCAAATCTATGTCAGCTATTGACCGACGCTAACAGGCGGCGTGGCGACGACTAGTACATGTGGTACGTACATGCGGCATGTGCACGAGCACGCCGCCCACGGTGCGGTCGGGCAGCGCGGGGTGCGCGATGGACATCAGCGCCTCCACGCCGCCGCCACCGGCAGGCCCAGCCTTGCTGCGGTCTTCCTCGGGGGCTTTCTTGTGACAGGAGGGTTCGGACCACATGTCTTCTAGTGATGGCTGAGGGATATGGATGTAAAATGCCATTAATTAAATGTTATACGAACTAAGATGAAGCTATCTTAAATTAAACGCCTTCTTCTTTTCCAACTATTTTGCTATGCCCATCAGGGTCCATAATTGTGATAATCATTTTATATTTTCCATCTAATGTACATTATGGAATGCAATAAACGATATAATATAATAAGTTTTTTTTTTGTGATGGAAAATTATTAAGCAACTCTCTGTGGGGTGAAGATGAAGTATTAGACTTTTCATAGTTTTAACAACATATTTTCATCATCATTAACACGGTCATCTACATCAGTAGATGATGTGAGTATCAACTCAGTCAGTGGTATCCGGTTAGACTGGAATTCGACTCCAACATAGTTGGGAAAAGAGTCGAGAGATGATGACACATGGTCATCTACATTATCTAGCAGCTCTCGTAATCCAAGTTCATATAAATTTTATCAACATCTCTAACAAAACTCATCAACATCATGGTCACCTGCCAAGGTAAATAGCACCCTATCCCCTGTTAATAAAAGCAGTATTGCACTAACCTCAGGGACGGGTTTGTCAGGAACCAGCGCCCTCACTAGCAGCACGGCGAGCTGGTGCCACAGCGCCGCCGCCTCGCAGTACGAACATGCGCCCTCCGCTAGGCACACCGCTGAAATTATATTCAGTAGGTATGGTCAATTTTTACAAATGTAAAGCAAAAGACTAAAATATTATATTCAAAAACTAAATTTTTACAAATGTAAATGAAACTAAAATATATGTGCAACAAATATTCGAAAATGTCTACTGCATCAAACGTTTTTAAACTTCCGCGACTTGTGCACATATTTAGAAACTATCGAGAATTAAACGATACTGTAAATACCAAGGAAATGCACAATTCTCTGGGAAGCTTTAGGCAATTTGAACCTCTCAGAATAGACAAGAACTTAAAAGAGCAGACCTTTTCCTATTTTCGAATACCTACATCAGAAAATAAATAAGGTATTTCTAACTGCATCTCATAATAAAGAACGTGGGTGCGTCTTCACGGTGCATGTAGCTGGAGCAAGTTAACATGCAAGAGCACGCGGATCGATAGCTTCCTTTGGTACATGCGTGAGTCACTGGACCCACACGTTGTTAAAGTGCATGTAACCTGCGCATGTGCTTCAACTTGTAACTTGCACCGTGTAGATGCACGATTAAGAACTTAGAACTTACCATGCTCAATAGTGTTGGTCTGGTTGGACTTGAGCATCAGCCGCAGCAGCTTGGTGGCCTCGCTGCTCACGTTCTGACTGTTGATGCGTCGCTGTTGCAGCTCCATCTGGTACAATAATAGTATGGTGAGGAAACATTCATTTTTATTTACACACATTTATACTATAACTATAACACTATAACTGAAAGAATTTTTCAAATCAGAACTGTAGGTCCCTGAGATTAGCGCGTTCAAACAAACAAACAAACTCTTCAGCTTTATAATATTAGTATGTCGGAGGGCGTCATTAGGATGGCACTATCGTCCGACATCAGTTAGGGTAATCAAGCAAAGAGATAACTCAAAGAAACTCAAAACTCAAACAAACTCAAAACTCAAACGTTTATTCAGATTAGTCAGAACAAAAGACAGCCCCCAAAACGCCCGCCCTTCGCCACTTCCTATGTTCGGCTTGGGGAGAAGAAGTGGCGGAACAAACTCCCCAGCAACATGTCTGTCTGTTAGGTTAGAAGAACCTTTACACTTTAATTTCAAAAGACACTTTACAATATGGATCTACAACGGCACTACAACACTAGGTACACTAGACGTGACGCAAGGCAGTTTCGAGATGTGTGCAACACGACGACTCAACGAAGACTCGATCAAGACTGAGCTCAGCGGACGCCACGCTGACCGCCACTACTCTGCCAAGCGCGCCATCACCGGAAACGCCGCTAGAGGGCGCGCTTGCGTGACGTTTAGTGTCTGTACTATTGACAGTCTCCGACAAGTATATACATATCGGGTGTGTCGTTCATAATCACATGAAATGAAATGCGTTAATATACTGGTTGATATATGTCGATTAACACAAAGAAAAAAGAAAAATACGTAAAAATAAAAAAATGCATTTTTCAAACAAAGTAAATAGAATAAAAATGTACGAAAATTAGAACACCATATAGAAGTCAGTCATTACAAACAGGTGAAATTCTCCCTTGAAAACTGACAGCTGTCAACTGATCAAAACATTCGATATTCCTAACTTTATCTCTGCTTTACACATGATGTTGTAAATTATGAAAACGAAAAATGAGTCCTGTGGCTAAACCACTGAATGGATTATGTTATTTTTTTTACAATTCGCTATAGAATATCATGAAGTACAGGTGATAGAATTTAATGTGATTATGAACGAAACACCCGATATAAACAGCAGATATAACGCACCTGTTTGAGGAGTATGTCGAGCATGAGTATGCAGCAGGTGAGGTTCTGGGGCTTGACCTGGTCATCCTTGTCCTTCTTCTCCTTGTCGTTGTTCGGAGAATCCTTCGAGTCCTTGGGTTTGGAGCCATCTGGGGGATATTGCAGAGCTTAATAATTATGCTGTTCTTAGACTTAAAGAGAAAATACATAGGCTTAAGATTGCAGTCTGTAATTGGAAAAAGAGATCTTTGAGCGTAAAATAAAATATTGCATAATTTTGTAGGAACTGAGTTTTTTCTAAGGTTCATTAAAAGGCAGGTAATGTTATTTTATGAGCCCCCATCAGTGGCACCATAACTCTTAAAAGGATGAATCGATTGAGATGTTTTTTTTTGTTGAAAGCTGGTATGCCAGCGAAGGTTCCTAGATATGTCACATTAAAATCGGCGCAACCGTTAAAGTTTCCGAAGGTATTTTTTTATTTTTATTAATATACATGACACATTAGCATTGTAGTATTATGTACATAAATCTTACCTAGCGTAGGCGGTTTGAATATTTTCTCGGGCAGGTTGACGACGCAGTGGCTGAACAGGTCAAACAGCTGCGACAGCGGGATGCGCACCTCTAGCATCGATATCGTCTGACAAAAAATATACTATGTTATATACCCACTTACATAGTTTAAAGCAAGGGAACATCTACTAGATGCATGTACTGTAGCATGCGCATGTTGGGGCACATGCGCATGTTACATGCATTTAAAAAACGCGCGGGTCCAGCGACTCGCGCATTTACCAAAGCTAGATACCCACCCGCGCAATTGCGCATGTTAACTTGCTCCAGCTACTTGCAACGTGTAGACACACCCTAAGGCACAGACGCCAGCACATCAAGCGACTCCAATTTGCAATTTTTCCCAAGCAACTTTAAAATGTATTAAAGAAAGACAGATTGTAGTAGTTTGAAGCGCTAGCGTCTGCACCTACCTTTTCGAAAATCACATTAGAATAAGGTCTTCAACTATTACTGAACCCTAAAGTTAATTTGCAACAAAAAGAATCAGATGTGTTTGTCAATGTTCCCCTACTCCCTTACATAAGTAGTTATATCTGATAGTGACAATGAGCAATTAGGTGTGTTTAAACCGGCCGACTCCTAAGTTACTTGCGTCATCACGTCAAATAAATAAAAAAGAATTCTGCACATACCTGGAACCACTCAAGCACAGGCAGCACAGTATCAGGAGTCGGTGTATTGGTAACTTTCAGTACAGCAAACTTGTAGAGATTCTTCTCATCAACGCCCACCATCGCGCCTTCTGGCTCCAGGATCTTGCCCAGAGGTACTTTCAACTCCATCAACTCCTGGAATAAGAAATCAAAAGGTAAAATACATAATAGTCTGGCCATTTTTTGGTACATTTGACAGTTGCTGTCAATTAGTACAAACAAAAGCATTTTCCCTTGAAAACTTACAGCTGTGAACTGCACAAAACCCTATACGGGTTACCGAATTGTTTACAACCGCTAAAAATTTGTTTTGGAAAAGGAAAGTGACAGATTGAAGCAAGTGGCAAGTGACATATGTATTACTGGATACTGGCTTGAACAAGCGGATTTCCGTGTCCCTAGGGAATTACTTCCCGCACTCGGATAAAAAGTACCCAACATGTAGTCATTTAGCTTCCTTCATACTCAATATTCAATTCTTTATTAGCATTCCACATATTATACGTTTTAAGCTTGCATGCCAGCCGTTTGCGTGTGGAAGAGGTATCAATCACACACACACCCTCACACACACACACAAACTGTCGACTCTATAATACTATTGTGATGATATCATACCTTCTCCGGCACATCAGTGCAGATGGCTTCCATCCAGGCCGGCATGATGTAGTCCCAGATGGACTGGGTGATGATACCGTACGGGATCAAGCAGTATAATCTGTGGATAATAAAGTAAACTAATCATTTAAGGTGTTGTCTTGTAGTTAAAAATACCTATACCTTAGTGTAATCTGTTATGTAGAGATTTGAATGTTACCTAAGGAGACTTTTATAAGGGGTCATTTAACTTCTTTTCGGCTTGAGGCTGGTTGCCCACGTCCGATAATCGGCGCCCAAATTTTTGTAGGAGAAAAATAGAACAAGAAGGTACATCCTACAAAACGTCGGTCGAATAGCCAGAATAACCTACAAAAAATTGGTCCGATTTTATCTGTCCTACAAAAGGTCTGACGACAGCGATCATCTTTATGGGTATTTTTGTAATGGCCTGTGTACTTTTCTTTATGATTTTAGTGGTCCTCCTTATTGGATTATTCACTTAACTGAGGGACCTGCCTAAAGGTTTAGATCTAATGCACTTGTTTAATGTACATTGTACCTGTTGAGCCCGAGCGGTGTATACACTACTGTACCTGTTCAGTCCGTCCTTGAGATGATGCGTCTTGGAAGCGAGGTTGTCCCAGTGTCCGGCCTGGCGCGTGTAGTGCGGCGGGTGCGGCAGCAGGCAGGCCACTAGTACCGAGCGGTGTATACACTACTGTACCTGTTCAGTCCGTCCTTGAGATGATGCGTCTTGGAAGCGAGGTTGTCCCAGTGTCCGGCCTGGCGCGTGTAGTGCGGCGGGTGCGGCAGCAGGCAGGCCACTAGTACCGAGCGGTGTATACACTACTGTACCTGTTCAGTCCGTCCTTGAGATGATGCGTCTTGGAAGCGAGGTTGTCCCAGTGTCCGGCCTGGCGCGTGTAGTGCGGCGGGTGCGGCAGCAGGCAGGCCACTAGTACCGAGCGGTGTATACACTACTGTACCTGTTCAGTCCGTCCTTGAGATGATGCGTCTTGGAAGCGAGGTTGTCCCAGTGTCCGGCCTGGCGCGTGTAGTGCGGCGGGTGCGGCAGCAGGCAGGCCACTAGTACCGAGCGGTGTATACACTACTGTACCTGTTCAGTCCGTCCTTGAGATGATGCGTCTTGGAAGCGAGGTTGTCCCAGTGTCCGGCCTGGCGCGTGTAGTGCGGCGGGTGCGGCAGCAGGCAGGCCACTAGTACCGAGCGGTGTATACACTACTGTACCTGTTCAGTCCGTCCTTGAGATGATGCGTCTTGGAAGCGAGGTTGTCCCAGTGTCCGGCCTGGCGCGTGTAGTGCGGCGGGTGCGGCAGCAGGCAGGCCACTAGTACCGAGCGGTGTATACACTACTGTACCTGTTCAGTCCGTCCTTGAGATGATGCGTCTTGGAAGCGAGGTTGTCCCAGTGTCCGGCCTGGCGCGTGTAGTGCGGCGGATGGGGCAGTAGACACGCCACTAGTACCGAGCGGTGTGTCTCCGCTATACCTCGCACCCATCCACATACGTGAGACCATTTTAGTTTTTCTACAGTGTTTGCTGTTTCGCCTGAAAAAAAATAAACACATGGATAGATGTATTCACATAACGGATACGTTCAAATCTTCTTGTGCAGCTGTATATTTAGGGGTACAGACGACTACCAAGGTGGACACTGGACGTTCCTTCGCGCTCAGATATCGTGCGGCATAGCGAGAAACAATAATGCAGTCGATCCAGTTTTGTCCGGTATTTTGTCCAGACGGATTGTGTGAATGACCCGGCATGAGGCAAGAGGCATCCGGCAAAATTGTAAAAATACTCAATAAATCATGAGGGCACTTCCAACTATATAAAGTTAGGATGGCTAAAAGGAAAAGATTAACGAAACTTAAAAAAGGAAACATGATAGTATTGTCAAACTTCAGTCTTACCTGTATAAGAGAAGGATGTGACATGGAACCAGTGGAACAGCACGGACAGCAGACGTCCCAGGATCTCGTCAGGAGTGTCAGGGTTGGGAGTACACAGCCCGACCATCAACCACACACCATACCTTAAACGAAAGCACAATTCGATTTATCATCATTTTCAACGGCAGTTGGCAATGTATTCTCATGCTTACTTCCTCTTGCTTATTTGTACCCTAAAGGTTATGAAAATAAGTCAAAAAAGTCGTGGTGGCCTAGTGGGCAAAGAACCAACCTCTCGAGTATGAGGGCGCGGGTTCGATTCCAGGTCAGGCAAGTACCAATGCAACTTTTCTAAGTTTGTATATACTTTCTAAGTATATCTTAGACGCCAATGACTGTGTTTCGGATGGCACGTTAAATTGTAGGTCCCGGCTGTCATTGAACATCCTTGGCAGTCGTTACGGGTAGTCAGAAGCCAGTAAGTCTGACACCAGTCTAACCAAGGGGTATTGAGTTGCCCGGGTAACTGGGTTGAGGGGGTCAGATAGGGCAGTCGCTCCTTGTAAAGCACCGGTACTCAGCTACATCCGGTTAGACTGGAAGCCGACCCCAACGTAGTTTGGGAAAAAGGCTCGGAGGATGATGAGGTTATGAAAATACTAAATTAATTTGAAAAATTAGTACTCAATACTCAATTCTTTCCCTATAGCGAAGATACACTATCACAGGGTGACATAGGGTATATTTTCCATTCCATTTTAACTATACTACATAGTAGTTTCCAAGGGACTAGAGTCCCACCGCAAGAAACAACTATAATGCTAAATGAAGGGTCACTTCTGCCTTTCCTTCAAGTAAATCGGATGATGCAACTAACCTGCCCAAAAGCTGTCGGTCTTCAACTGAGATGGGGTCTGGCAAATCAACGCTGAGTGGAGGCTTCAACTGCTCGGTGGAACTGTCAGGGTCTTCCATATTGATGGGCTTGGCTTCTTTCAGGAGGCTGTGGAAAAAAGAGATAAATTCAGTCATCAACATATGTTTGGTGTCCGAATTTTATAAGAACTTCATTCCAAATAGACATTTGCGGGTCATCCTAGACAACCTGGATTCCTTTGACCGTAGGTTCGTTGGGTCGATTGCCATGGCACTGCTGGCATTAGCTGGTGCCAGTGCAGCATCAGTGTGACAGTACCTGATGATGGCCTCGACGAGGTTGGTCTGCATGTCGCTGTCCATCTGCCAGGCGAGCGGCAGGCGAGTATGAACCACGTGGTCACCACCTCGTCGGCTGTTGTGCCGGTTTCCATGGCACTGCTGGCAGTATCTAGTGGCAGAATATCGTTATTTAACCTCCAATATGCATTCAATAAGACTGGAAACCAACCCCAAAACAAAAAAACTCAATAGTTATTTGTTATACAAGAGTGCAAAGTTGCTTTTTAACCGCGGGCTCAATTTGATGACCGAGCAAGCGAAGGATTCTAAAATCAATAATTAGAATCCTGAGCGATAGCGAGGGAATCAAAAGAGCACTGAAAATCTTGCACTCGTAACTTTTCATCCCACCTCATCGAGGAAATTTAAAAACAAAATGGCGCGCACATATGAGTATCAAATTAAAAAGAAGTACCTATTAAAGTTCATTTATTTGAAAACTCAGTTTTAAATTAAACGAGGTCAAAAATCTACGTAAAAACAATGATAAAAATTACTTAATTAATTGAATAATTATTTTAAGCAGTATTTTATTTGTTGAATATGTATTTGTTTGAAAAGTCTTATCAAGATTGTCACAAATGGAGTATTGCACACGATGTTCTAAATTCAAATCACTTTGCCGCTCTAGAGGATAAAAACGCCTTTTGCGCTCAGATATCAAAGGGTAAGAATACTCTTTCCAAGATGGTGGGTCAGTCAGATTTGGCTGCAAAACAGCACTTTTTGGGAGTCAAAAAGCCCCCAAAACCTACGATGAACTCTTTACTTGGTTGGGAAAACTGGTTGCTACACGCGAAGATTTGGACATTTGGTTTTGATGTTAGTACAATATATAGAATACTTTAATACATTTAATATAAAATCTACCTGATAGGATGGTTCCCATTGTAACTCGCGCATTCGTTGGAAAAGCATATCGAATATGCGGCCTTATCTGTAGACCGGCAGTTCTGAAATAAAATAACTTACTTAAAAAACTCTTTATGAAAAGAATACATTTTTAGAACAAGTTTTCTCATTACCTTGTTCTCACAAACCATGGACACCTGCTGTTGTGGGTGAAGAATGTCGAAGAAGCGCTGATTCGGGTGCTCTCTGGAATTTCAATAAAACTTGTGATATTGGCATAAATGTGTTATGTAATGACATTAGTGTGTAATTTTATGAAAAAAAGGGTAGAATGTAATAAAAGTGTAATATGTAATTTGTAATCACAAGGGTAATATGAAATGACACAAGTGTGTAAAGTTATTTAACCAGTGTGTTATGTGTGTAAATGTATTTTCGATAGCAAAGAGCGGGGATTGTAATCTGGGGGTGAAAATCTTTTTACACAGGAAACCTTTACTAATAATAATGTAGGTTTCAATAGGATGAAAATCCCAAAAAGGTACTTTATTTGTTGATAACTTTAATTAGCAAACTTGATAATCCCACACCTGTGTATCTCATTAGCGCATTCAATGCAGAGGTACAGCGGCGGTGGACTGTCAGACGCGAAGGTCACGCTGATGCAGTGGTCGTAGCACACCTTGGCTGCTTCAGCACTACCAGCGTTGGGGCACATGTCGCGCTGGCAGAGGAACGGGACCAGGTCATCTGCAAATTGCAGATTATTGAGAACTCACTTCAGGAGCGTTACAGAGACAAAAGAAGAGCTCCCCTATTACCGGCAATCGTTGCAAGGTTTAGTTGACAAGCAATATTCTTTAACGGCCCAAAGATTCAAATCTTTAATGCTACTAACTTCAGTCAATGTAAAAAGGCGCTGAACTCAGTATTATTTTGCTCAGTACGTAGAGACAGTGAGCTCATCCCGATCTCATTAAAGTTAAAGGCAAATCACTCAACATTGATTTAATAAAGGCACACTTCTGCAAAATGCATCTATCCTGCTACATGGTGACACACACACACAAAATATTTTTTGATTTATAATATGTTTGGACTTTAAAAGAGACTATGACCCTTGAGTTTGTTTCGTTTCATTTCATTTCGGTCGATTTCATTTCATTTCTTCTTCTTTCCTTCACAAAATGATACTTACTAGAAAACTTGCACAGCAACCCCTTCCGATCAAAGAGCTTGGCATCAAAAGGCGGCCAGTAGTAGAACAGCAACTTGGCGGCTGACAGCCGTGCCCCCCATGTGCCGTAAGCGATGACACATAGTATGTCTTTGACTACTGACTGCTTCATTGACATCAGGCATTCTAGGAGCTGGCAGTGGTGTGCTGGGAGATAACCAGATTACCTATTTGTAGTAATGTTGGTTTTGGACTTGATAGCTTAAAGTAAAGGTATGAAGTCATGCTTATTTACAATGATGGTTTAAATTGACATGCATCAGAATAAATGAATGTTATTCAAGTTTACACTAAGTATATCAGTTTAAAATAATGTAAATAAAAAATTAAAATACTGAAGTATACTTAACACTTATGAAGGTACACGACAAATCAAAGAATCAAGACAAATTCCAAAATTAGACAAGGAAAACTTTTCAATTTCAAATTATAAATTCACAAAACCTATAAACATGAATTGAATAATTTACCATTGTCACTCAACTAAGCCAACAAGTGAAATTATGTTCTCAACAAAGGTAGGTACAACACAATTGACCCAAACGGCTAAGTTCCTGAAGGGTGAACAAACTCATAAATCATTTTTACGACCGCGCTTGTCACCGCCAGACGGCGCCACTAGAGAAACACTGCCGCAATGCGACAGTGCCTCTAAAGTGCTGCCATCTATTGAACGTGATCGCCACTCTTATACCAGACACTTAAAATGTACTCTTTATGGCACTAGGTGGCGCTATATGCAAAATGAAAAACTTGTAGCGCCATCTAGTGGTAGATTTACATATTACAGAATTGCGTAGTTTTCTCTTCTGTCAGCTAGGTGGCGTTACTGGAAAAATTGTGCAATGCAGTAGTATTATGTCACTTTTGAGCGCAGAAAGCTGTTTCAATGCGACTAAACTAGTAGGTAGCGCCATCTAACGATAGTCTTGCGCTAACTTGTACGGACGCCATTTGCTTTTCGTTTCAGAGATTTCTGGTCGTTTCGATGCGTGACAGGCTGATTCGTCGCATAGCATAGCGCTTGTACCCGCGTATACGCACGACAAATGTAAATGTCACGCGTATACGAGCGTACACACGCTTACAAAACCGAGGGGTTGCGTTGGTGCTGTGATGAGATGATGATGATGTGCTTTTCACGTCTAGTTACACTGAAGGAATTCATAATGTAACGTTTGATATAGTTCACGCCAAACTTAATGGCGCATACACATAAAACTCTAAAACCCAACTTAAACTAGTTCCTGCGCAGCGAATGGTGCTATGTTGCCCAGCCGCCATTAAGTTTGGCACGACCTATTGACCCATAAAGGTTTCATGAAGGGCACATACCTGGATTGCTTGAGTGCTGGAACACCATCATGATGATAGCGGCGACTGACTGCGAGGCCTGGCTCTCTTCCTCCATACCCGCGTATTTGCGTGCTGAAGCAAGACGGAATATTATCTACTGTTTTGTACTTAGTAAATAAAATCTCATTTTAAATGACACTGCTTTTGTATTTCGATCTATTACATGAAAAAATGGGTTTCAGGCGAGTAACTTCAGAGAGCAACGTAAGTTTAAAGATTATGATCTGAGTAAAACGATTTTAAAGAACTTTATGACCCACAGTGTCTACTACTACGTATAATCTGATAAAGAAGCCCTATTTTCCCCAATAATCTTATCTTCTTTTGCTCTCCCATATCAAAGGAAGAAGAATACTCACTGATGGTAAACGGCAAGATGTAATAGGACAGCAGGTGGAGTATCTCCTGATGCAGCGCCACCGGGAACATGGCGACACAGTACGCCACCAGGAACGGCAGGTTGTCGATCATGTCGTACTCCAAGAACGGGAGTAGGCAGCCCAGGCATTGGAGGATGGCTTGCCCGAATGCTGGAGGTGAAGTTGTAATTGTAATTTGAATTTTATCAGGTCACGATGATAATTGAAGAGTCTATAACTTTTTCTACTCTTTCTCGTAAGTATATTTTTATTTTTAGGCAAACATTATGGTTTGACAACCTTCACAAATATCCTGCATGAAAACTTTGGCACTATATAACAGCTTCTATAAAAATATTCATGGAACTTCTCATCGTGAAATTAGTTTACTGACCGAACTACTTGTCAGTTTTCTTAAAGCCACCTGACAATTTATAACATTATTAATTATTGCACAAAGGTCACAAAGTCCCGTGCCGAGCACGTAAAGCTAACGCTTATCAATTGCAGTCATTGTTACCCATGTTAGGCTTTACAACTTCACCAGAAGAAGAACTTACGTAATGTCCCATACTGCAGATGTGGTGTGGAGTCGACGAGCCCTGAGAGCGCGTTGAACAGGCTCTTATAGTCCAGGTTGGGGTACAGACCCATTCTCTCGCTATCATTGTCAGCATCCCGCAACATCTCAAGTGGTGACCGTGGGACATCTTTGAGGACGCCTACAGAAATTTTGGAAACATCAGTATATGTTTTCCAAAAATCGATAGCTAATAGGCGTGACTAGTTACTGGGGTTTTCTAGATGAATTAGTGGAAGGCTAAATAACATGCAACTGCTAAGTCAAAGACTTCTTTCATCTGATAATGGCAGAACAGTTAGGGTACTGATTAATCAGGCTTATTCAACATTCGTTTTGTAACAAAAGTATTATTTGTGAGAGACCAATTCTATATCATGGAAAGACTGCATGCTGTATCCCCAAATGGTGATCTCCCTAAAGACCTAGTATTCCAAAATGTAGATGTACTTACTGAGAAGGGTCTGTGAGAAGTACTTGACGGTGTTGGCAATGTCAGTGCCGAGTGGTAAGGGCTGAATGTTGTGTTGCAGCCGCAGCTGGGCGTCGTAAAGGCTGCGGATTTTTGCTGTAACTGTATGACACGGCTCTTTATATGTATCCTGTTATATTGTATGAGAAGTGGCTAGCGAAGATGCTTTAGATGCTTGATATATTCTTAGAAAGGAAGGTTGCTATGTCATTACTGTTTACGTCTAAAACATAAGTAAATATGTAGGTTCCTATTGCTCCTAACTGCTGAACACGTTCATCCTTATTTTAGAGCTCACGTTCAGACTCCAAATCTGGACTATACTATATCGGCTTAGCAGTTGTCACGTTCATGAGTTATTCCGTTAAGCAATTCAGTTTAACACGGATGGACTATTAAACAGAAAACTTCTCAAGAACCATTTTATCGTGAGTTTAAAATCAAATAATTCAGTCTGAAACGAAAGACCAGTCAAAATAACTAACCGTATATGAGACTATATGGCTTAAAATCAAGTACAAAGGATGATTGGGGCTAGGCGCCCTTCAACATTTAATTCCAAAATGCAACCCTCAAAGGATCCAATGAATTAAGTGCCCCTATGTCTGATCTTATTTAACACCTAGTACCTACATAAAAACAATGTTTGAAGAATTCGTATATAAAGTCACCCTAATGGCGAGGGGCAATCGCAAATATATCAACCCTTATTATTATTTTGGTAAATATTTAGCCATCTCAAATGTGTTCATATTACTTGTTTTTAATCGTGCCAATATATTGTTTAATTAGTCATCATCAAAAATCTCTCCAGAATTGCTACCAGATTAAAATGTTTGAACTTATTTCAAACTCCGCGAGTATTACGTTACGATGATCCGCCACCTTGTCGACGGCAACGCTCCAAATATCTGACTACCCTCAAAATATTAAAGTAACCTACTAAGAGAATAATGTGTGTAGAATAGCAAACGGAAATCATACAAAAAAATATAAAGTAGGTAGTATAATGTCATGCTCAAACGCAGCATCGTCGAAACATAGTGACTAGTGAGAAAGTTTATTGACAGGTTTCTTCCATTTAAAAGAATATTGTGCTTGATCAAAATGTTATTAAGTGATTGTGTTTTAAACAAACCTTAAGTCAGTACAAAGGAAAACGTTAAAGAGATCTTCTTAAATATCGCGCGAAGAAAAGACGCATGCGTGTTTCTTACCAAAATGTCAAACGAAAAAGCGTTGAGTTCGAAATGAAACCAAGAACCGGATTCTCTTCAATATCTTCTTCAATAGGTAAGTCATTGATGATTATTAAAGAACTAGAAATTAACCATTGAACTAGCTGATATCAAAAATGGTTTCCAATTTCAAATGAAGTTGTAATAATAATCGGAGTATGGCACATTTAAGTAGGTGCGCGGGGCGCATGCGTGACCCTCGACGCGTCCTGGGCGTGGCCTCAGGCTCCGGCCGGGCCGCCATCTTGGCTTGGCACGGATTTTAAGGACGCGGGACGCATGTGCAGCAGCCGGGTCAAT
This sequence comes from Helicoverpa armigera, assembly GCF_030705265.1. NCBI lineage: Eukaryota > Metazoa > Arthropoda > Insecta > Lepidoptera > Noctuidae > Helicoverpa > Helicoverpa armigera. The sequence goes on along the minus strand of NC_087142.1, from coordinate 9,771,550 downwards.
CGATCGGCGACCCAAGTACCAAGGGGGATGCTGTAAGGGGAGCGGGGAGGCCGCGCATGCGTCCCGCGCCTTGTGCCAATGTGCCAGAACCTTCCATTTTTGCTCCTTTAAATAGATTTTTTTATCGATTTTCTTCATTTTCCGGATTTGATTTAAATTTTGGTTTTTGGTTTTTTAGCCAATACCGATTTAGATTTTTGGAATGTTCAAAAAAGAATTTTCTGTTTTTTCCTTTGTTCGATTATAGGATTTTTAATTGCTTGAATTATGTTTAAATTTTTGCTAAACAATAATGACATAGTTTTTATTATAATTTTTAAATAGTTTTGGAGTGGTAATCATCACATAATTCAAAAATAGAGCTTGCCATAAAATAGGCAAATAACACATTTTCATAGTACAGGTAACCATAAATAAAAAAGCATTGAATACATATTGTTTATTAATATATTCATTGACTAAACAAAGATACATCATGCAAATATCCATACAATCTACCATAAAGTACATTGACTACATTTTAAAAATAAAACGCTAGTACATATAACTAAAACAAACATCAAACTAGTCTAACAGTTTAGAAACAAATTCTACGACAGACACACAATCAAGAATATAATGTGTAACAATAGATAACTCCAAATAAGGGAATAAGACTGGTTCAATATTACTTTGTTAGAAAATGAACCTCATTCTCTTGAGCATAAGGCTCAATTTTAGTAACTCTGCTGAATGGAAGAAAATTCGGAAAAATTCCAGTATTCCCACGAAAGTGACAAAGGAATTTGGGCTTATCATGTTACACATTGTATTGTTATATATTTTAGGCAAAAAAATAATTTGAGAAAGTCAGCAAATGGATTGAAGACAATTCAGTCTTTGTAAGCATTTTAATAAATTATAAGTAGGAAAATCTTAACTTGAAAATTTAGTTTACAAAGTACAAAAAATAATATTTTAATTTAATTTGAAAAAGTTACATTATATTAAATCCGATTTTTTTATTACATAATAAATAAAAATAATACGAGGTAATAATTAACAAAGGATAGGATTAATTTAATACAATTTTAGTCGATTACCGTTAAATTCCAAGTCAGAAAAATTAAAAATAAGTTTAGAGAAAATATTTTTATAGGCACAGTACATAGAGAACAAATACACACATTTAGAACATTTACATACATAGACATACACAGAAGGGTAAGATCAGATAAATAGAGTATATATATTAATATGAAAGGTATGATAGACAAAGCCGCCACATTAGGATAAGCAGCGGGATGGTACGGACAGACATACTGGTTAAGCCAACATTTCAGAAAGGTGAGCCACACAAACAGGGAACCTGATTCTGCTAAATTAATTAAAAGGTCAAACTGCATTTAATAAATTTTAGTTAAATATCAAAAAATATCATAATTGAACAAGAAGAGTTGAAGCTCAATGAAGTTAATAAGTACCTAGGCAGAATCCCAGCTACGGCTGCAATGGATGCTGACTGCTCCTCAGTTCATGATGTCCCACGGCAGGTAACACGTCTTGCTTACACAAAGGCTGAGCGGAGTCTGAGGCCATCCAGGGGTATCACAAAATGGCGGACTGCTTACCTGCGCGCATGCGTACTTCTCGACTGCGTCATGGGCGTGGCCCGAATTTTCCGGAACAAAGCCGGATGTGCCACGTTGCGTAACCATCCGCCATTTTGTTTCCACCCGCCCGCCATTTTGTAAGCCATATATCTAGGGCCCATTTTCAAAGATATTATCCCACTACTCTAACCCAACAGAATACAGTTTGACCAGAAATTAACAGAATCAAGAATACATATAACATTGAAACAACAGCAGGATACTTGTCTCTGTAGAACTAAACACGCATTGTATAGAGAACATTCTAGGATACAACTGGGCAGAGCGGAGATACCAACACCAAATACCTAGGAAATGCACACATGAAACCTAGAAGGGACAGGGTTACCATCTTGAAGTATTATGTCTTGCTATATGGAAATTACCCTAGCACCTAAAAATAAAATTACTATAAATATAAAATTTTATTTCTAATTGCATGCATATTGAGAGGAAATATTAAAAAGTATGACCTAATTAATCTGGTCATTATTCATCTTTAATATTCAACACAGTGCAAGAAAGTGATCCATTCCGAGATGGTCGCTCAATTGAAGTTTTTACCCGATGCAAAGTTTTAACAATTTAATTGAAATTTGCATTTGATATCATCAACAGAAAAACAATATAGTAGCCAATATTTGTATTAAAAATATTAAAAAGTTGCAACTGGATGAGCAAAAAAAAATATTAAGTTCTGCTGCGAGCAATTTTTTCAGAACTGTTCAGTGAAAGAATTCAGGTTTTTATCAGGAAGCTGTAATAATAGTATGCACTTATTTAATTACTTACTCTAATTATTCGCAAGCCCCACCCATTAATATTTAATTATTTTTTTTTTAATAATTAGAATTTAATTATAAAGGAAGCTCTAGAAATAATTTAATTGAATTATATAGATTTAAATAATGGTAATTAGAAATACTATTACTAACACAACTGTGAAAAACATATAAAAACCTACAACTGCAATGGCAATACTAAAATAGTTCACTAGCGCACAGCTTCTCCGAGTAGCTTCAGAGAAAGCGAGTTTAAGTAAATTGCAGGTTTGGAAAGTCACTAAAATTATAGATAATTATTATATGACAAAGACTAAGAGACACAGATGGCAACCCTAACAGTTGAGGGGGCAAGGCAAGCTAACGTGCCGGAACAAAAAGTGCCACAAAATGAATAGCTCGCTTGTACGAGCTCACCTTTCAAGCTCAGCTCAGAGTCCGAAACCGAATACTGCATGGTATCCTGTGGTCCCTGCATTTGGACACATATAAAGCACTACTCAACGACGCCCCTCATACAGCTCTGAAAAACAAACGCGTTAATTTCCATGCAAGGCGTTCACTGAATTGAATGTAAAGCGCTAATCAGGGCTAATACTCACATGCCGCCGCCCGAGTTCCCATGTTGATGAGCTGGATCTTGAAACTGCCCTGCATTGGAGTGCCGGGTAGAATGACCCGCTCGCCAAACTGCACTCAAATCAATAGAGCCGGCCGGGCCGCGAGATGCACGCCCAAGGGTAGGGGCACTAGGAAGGGGTAGTTCGACAGAGACAAGACCTGAATCTAGATATCCTGTGCTCTTCAGGCAATTGATTATCGACCGGTTTATGGCGGTCCGCGCATGGGTAATTCACGTCAACATTGTTATTGTTATGTACACGTTACGTCAAATTGATGATGTCCGGTCTAGATTAATGCAAGTCTAGTGCATCCGGAATCGATTTAGTACTTTTTCTTTTGTGTTTTATAACATTATCTAATTATTCAAATAAATATGTAAAACAAAACCATTAAAATTAATAAAATTCCAAAACTTGCAGGTTATATTTATCTTTTTTTGATAACAACAAGCAGAAAACAATAAAATCACTGAAACAAGTAAGGGGTAGGTTGATGTTTATGTTAATTAAAACCACCAATTTGCATATTACACTGATTGAGATGTTTTTTCGTCCTAGAAAGGTCAATTTCCAAGCTAAGGCGTATGTTTTTGACAAATAAGAATCTTATTTGATTCGTTCTCAGCTGTCATTGAGGCTGCGCGCGAAACATTGGGGTGGGAAGTGGCAAGGGGTTAGGGGTGTCTGATGAATGGCGCGCAATTTGAAAATTGCAAATTACAGCGAAACGATTCTGTGTTGAGTTTCTTTTGTTTCAAGTTTGTTTGCTTACTCTACTCGACTGTCTTATGAAAGACTTACTAACACCTCTATTTTGATGAATGTAAACATAAGAATGCCTACTTAAGTTTCTGGGTTTCCATGTATATTTAGTTGCGAGTGGAAAAGTGTGCGAAATTAGTATTCACCTCTTATCTAAATATGACACATATTTATTTTCATCCCACCATCTCGGAAAGAGTAGTTTTACCCTTTGATATCTGAGCGCAAAAGCCGTTTTTATCCTCTAGAGCGGCAAAGTGATTTGAATTTAGAACATCGTGTGCAATACTCCATTTGTGACAATCTTGATAAGACTTTTCAAACAAATACATACCTATTAAACAAATAGAATACTGCTTAAATTAATTATTCAATTAATTAAGTAATTTTTATTTTTGTTTTTACATAGTTTTTCAACCTCGTTTCATTTTTAAACTGAGTTTTCAAATAAATGAACTTTAATAGGTACTTCTTTATAATTTGATACTCGTATGTGCGCGCCATTTTGTTTTTTTGCATTTAGTAATTTCCTCGATGAGGTGGGATGAAAAGTTACGTGTTGCACTCGAGTGCAAAGATTTTTCACCTTGTGCTCTTTTGATTCCCTCGCTATCGTTCAGGATTCTAATTATTGAAACACTCGCTACGCTCGTGTCTCAATTTTAGAATCCTTCGCTTGCTCGGTCATCAAAATTGAGCCCGCGGTTAAAAAGCAACTTTGCACTCTTGTATAACAAATAACTATTAGTTAGTTATGACAAAGTGACAAAGGCTGTGCGTGAGCTCATTGTTTTTGTTTTGTTTTAACTTAAATGTGAGATTCTCATTCTACGTGCTGAGCCAAGAGTAAGAAATTCTTATTGTTTTGTTTATTGCAGAAATAGATAAATAACTTTGTTGTTTTATTATGACCTTAGGTAGTGGTGAGATTTTATCTTGCATTACGATAAATTATGTTAATTTTGTACGCTGCAAGAGTTGGTTTATGTAAACATTATGAGGAAAACAGCGTTATAAATGGAAAAATATTTTTATTGACACGATTAATATCACAATAAAATCTATAATACCTACAATCACAGTGTCCAGTGCGTTTTGCAGCAAACAATTTAAATATGTCTTTTTAAGACTCCTTTCATTTACAGTTTAAATATTACTTTACAATACCTAATACCGCTTACAAGGTAGGCCTAAACTCAAGTTAATAATCTGAAAAGAATAAGGTATTTAAAACTTAGTAAATAATTTGGGACCAGCCCTTAAATTTAGTTTTTTTTTGCGAAACAACACTACTGTTCTTGAACGAAGCCCTCGACTCCCTACTCTACCGTAATTACACCGAAAATAACAACAAAAACTCTCAATATTATTACAACTACCATCTACCCTAATTAAAATGTATGACGGTGTAACAGTGGATTATCTAGGTAAAACAAACGAAATAAAATATATCACCACTCAATAATAATTTAAGTCAGCCAGTACACCGAGCTATGTGGTACAAACACACTGTAGTTTATTGACTTGTGTACAGTGGCATTGAAAGTAAACGGCAGCCATTATATCATCAACGGTCCATCGCGCCGGACAACGCCTGCTGTAACACAAGCTGCTGTGCGTTTATCAGTTTCTTTAATTCCCTTACTTCCTGAGTCAACTGGCGCACGTTTTCTGACGTCTCGTCCAGCCTCGCCTGCAGACTGCCCAATCCTGAGGAGTAGCCGTACTCTCTGTACCCTGAGTCATTGTTGTTCTCGTATTTCTTGAAGCAGGAATACGCGCCCGTCGTCGAGCCGCTCGAGGATATCGTGTGACCGTATTGCTTCCTCATTTTCGCGATGTCGTAAGCAGCCATCATTATGTCTCGCGGCAGTCGCTTCTCGCTCGGGTTTAATGGTTTGACGCTCAAAACTACTCTGTAAGCTTGCGGCGATACTAACGCTGAGGAATGAAGGATTTTTAACAGACATTTGGGCAGATAGCCATTGAATAGGGCTAGCTCCATGTAAGATATTAACTTTGTTTGCCTGACAAGTTTTGAAAGCCCCGCAGTTTTCCTCAAGCCTTGTATGTCATGGACAGCTATACCTACTAAAAGGTTCATAAGTACTACTGTCACGAACATTAGAAACAGCACGTAAGTGATTTGCGCTGAGAACTCCAACAGGACAGGGGGATCGTTCCCATCCGGCTCGTTAAGCAGCAAATCGAGGTTCAGTTCGCCAATCATCATGGTCAAGACCGTTATAAAGCCCATGAAAGGGTTTGCGAAAGAAGATGAGTCAGGAAATATTACACAGAAACTTATAGTAAAACCGATTAAGATACAGGAGTAGGCCATCAGTAATTTGGCAAATTCCTTTTGAACTTTTTGGTACATTGCCACATAAGTCCCGAAAACTGGTAGCTGTCCGATCATCATCATTAAGTTAGTCCAGCCGGCGAGCACCGCGAACGCGCCTACGTGATTCTGCCAGGTGTACGTGATGTTGGTGTAGATATACGATATGAGAAACACGCTCACAATCACGAACCATTCGATAATATTCTCCGATTGCATCAAATATTGTTTCACAGTGGAGTAGCCAGCTATTCCGTAAACTTTTCTGAATATCTCAAATATCGTGATTCCGGCTAGCACCCACCATTGCATTTCAATTACAAATGGATTTTTCCGTAACAAATCGCCAAGAATGGACTGTTTCTGACAAAGTTCTTGCTCTTGTATTGTTTCTTCCATATCTTTACTACCGTTATAACAATTATGCGCCAGAGCAGTTAACACGTACAATGTCAGGCATAATACAAAAATGAAGCTTAGAAACAAACGAGCTACGTAATATTTACGTATTTTTTCCCACTTTATGTATAGAAATGCTGAACAGAGTGGATGTAGGAGAACCTCTTTTTGCCCTTCGTCGACAAACGTATTCAAATAACTAATCTCACGCGGATAACAATGATGAAGTATGCTACGAAAGTCTAGCTCCAATTCAACCTCCCTGTTGCTCGTCTGTGAGTGTCGCAGAGTGATCGCACAGTCCAATTTTCGAGTTACCATCGCCAGAGACGCCGGCGTTTTTCTAGCTATTACATTAAGCGCCGAGTTTCCTTTTTTAGACCTTGTCGTGACGTCAGCACCGTGGTAGATTAATGTCTCTACGCACGCAGACAGGCCGTCGAGGGCGGCAAGGTGCAGCGGCGTGAAGCCGTACTCATCTTTTTGGTTCACATTCGCTCCCCAGCTTATCAAAGTTTCTATTATATCGCAAGCGCTGTCGGACTTGCCGATAGCGGCGTGTAATGGGGTCCTCATGTCGAAGTCGTTAGCGTTCGGTTCAGCGTTTCCTTTTCTTAGCAATGATTCCACACACTCCAAGCTCGATGATCGCGCCGCCAGATGCAATGCAGTGAAACCTCTGTGATTCTTTAGACTGGCCTCGGCCCCCTTTGACAGCAATAAATCTACACATTCAACGAATCCTCCGTCAGCCGCCAGATGCAAGGCAGTGGACTCCCTGTCGCCGACGCGCGTCCGCACGTTAGGGTCCGCGCCGGGCGTCTCGAGCAGTATACTCAGACACTGGAACATTCCTAAATCGGCAGCGAGATGTATAGCATTGGTACCGCCCGGTTCAATTTGATTCACGTCGACACCGTGGGATATAAACAATTTAAGGCATTCCACGGAGTTAGCTCGCACTGCACAATGGAGCAGGCCACCTTCACAGTTGACATATTTCACTGCGCAATGTACGGATGCACCGCGACTGATTAGCAAATTAGCCACTTGCACTGAGTTCCCGAATGCGGCACAATGGAGCGGGGCGAAGCATCTCGGCATGTAATTAGGGTCTGAGCCGCATGACAGCAGGTAATTGGCGCATTCCGTGGAGCCGCTGAAAGCAGCTACGTGAAGAGGGGTCAGGCCCAAGGCATCAAAGTATAGTGGGTCGGCTCCGACGTCTATCAGAGGCTGTAGGTAGTTGGTGAGTTTCAGGAATGCCGCCCAGAACAGGCATATGTTCTTCTCAGCCTCCGATGCCGTCGAGAAAGTGGTGGCGGCGGATTCTGCGGTAATGACCCCGGTCTCTAGCTCATCCAGTAATCGCAGACGTCCGCCGAAGGCGCGCATCTGCTCGTGCGCGCTCTGACGTAACGAGTCCTCGCAGATGTGCGCAGTTAGGTCGAGGGGAGGTTCTTCGAAGCTGTCGTACATGTTAGGGGCGCTCTCGGCGGGGGGCGAGGAGCCGGCGTTGACGTACTCGAGGTGTCCCATGGAGGGGTAGGCTCGTTCGAGGGACTCTTCGTCGAGCGGGGGATGCGTCTGGTGCTGCGTTCTGGCGGGGGAGGAGAGGACGCGGGAGACGCGAGGTCTGCGGTCCATGTCGGAGCGCGGGAGGGTCCTGGGGCGGGCGTCATCTTCGTCGGGCTGTCGGCGGCGCGCGAACCAGCGCGCGGTCAGCAGGCGGCGCGTGGCGGGCATGCGGGCGGCGACGCGGCACTGAGCGCCGAACGCCGCTATTATGCGCCAATTGTGACCGCACATGAATCGCGCGCACCTTTTCGATGTTAGGCTGGTTGCAGACTAGCAACTATCACTCAACTGCGCCGACGCACGATGATAGTATTTATATTTCATTGCCGATACCTACAATTTTTACATCAGTGTTTTTATGTGTGATCTAAAGTCAGCAACCCTTTGGTATTATAAAAAGGATTGCTTACTTAATTTCCGGTCATGATTACATAAAACAAACATCTTGTGATGACATTTCAAAAAACTACTACGATGCGCACACGCATGGACACATTTTCAACTCGAATCTAGCAGACTTTCTGATCTGAAGAGATATACGATGCCTGATCTTCAGTAAAACTCTTCCATCTAGGTCCGTTTTTAATGACAGATGTCAAAGGCACTACTTAGTGGCCAAAAGTTGTCCATCGCGCAACCAGCCTACCGAACATCAACAATGCCACTGACAAATGTGTGTATTTACTAACATTTCCCGCGGTGATATCATTGTGGCCAAGACTTGATATCTGGCATCTCGCAAGATCGCGGTCATTATCGCTACTTACTCCAAATGGCACGTTTTTGCTCAACCAGTTAGACGCCATTGGAGATTATGATCAGTATTTGGAGTTGCGTGAGTCAGGTCACTTTGGATCAACAGGAATCAACTGAGTCACTTGAGGCTTGAGGATCTCTTTGTTGTCCATGATGATCCCTATTCGGCACGTGGCGGGAGTGAACTACTGACATGTGATTGGTTTCAAGAGTGGCCTATCTCAATACCGATCATCTTACCATGTACAAAAATAGTACTGAACACATTGCTTTTAAATGAAATGCAAGCAATTCATGAGGTGTCACTTCGCGGATATACAATTATTTATCCAACAATAATCCAACAGGTTCATAGAACTGGCAATATTATTTTCGTGCGAACTCGCCAGGGGGTTTTCCCAACGGACCAAATTCTAAAATGTAGTAGGGATTGCTGTTTAGAGTTCGGATGTACCCAAAGGGTACAACGGTACCCTAGACTTGGACCCTAGACAAAGACTTCGCTATCGTTTCGTCCGTTCGTCTGTCACCAGGCTGCTAGGCAGTTGCATTTGTCACAGATTATGTATTTCTTGAAGACTAGGAAAAAAAAAAGGATTTTAGGGTGCTTCCATACCACAAACATGATTTTTTGCTCGTTTAAAGAAAGCAGTAAGGAACACTTCGCGCGCAAGTCTGAATCGCTCTTAGCCGGTTTTTACGTAAGGAGCAGATGTAGCCCAAACAGGAAACCCTTTCTCAATGAGAACAATACCTTCAGCTATGACAGTGTATGTTTATATTATGACGTCAAATATCCTCTAACTAGTACCTAGACTAATTAACAATCCAGTAAAAATTCGCACCACTCAGCGCGTGAGAACGGAAACAATCAAAGTTCTTCATAAACAATGGGACTAAGAACAGAGATAATTATGCATATTATATGCAATGTGAATAGTTAAAATGCTATGTAACAGCATTTAATGTTATACCTAGGTTGAGAAGACAATGGGACGAAACGGCAAAACCCTTTGGTTACCTAACCTGCCTATGTTTTGCAAACTGCATTTTTGTGCCTCATTGGTTTTTGTGCCAGAGTAGAAGCACTCTTTAACACTGCCTTACGAAATTCAGAAGTATAAAACGTGGCTGCTGAGTATCGGATCTAGAGGATTCCAAGTCTCTCTCTCTCGTCTGCAGATCGATGTGTGGATATTGTTCTGGTTATCAGAACCATAAAATTAAGTCAGTAAAACCATAAAATTAAGCCAAAGCCACAGCAACCAACTAGTGCAGCCCATTCATAAAATTGCATGGAACGAATTCTTTCAGGGAATTCGATTAGCCGTTCCAATTGATTACCGGCCGGATTTCCAGTAGACCGGCTTCGCACAAAGCACCATGGCATTGTGACTGATGGCTGTGAAGAACTGGACTTCTCATGGTGACCACAATAGAGGTCAAAGTACAAGCGGACACGAGGATGTTAGCATAATGAAGATTACTTACCTACCTGAATTACCTGTACTTACCTACACAAGAACTATGTCATATAAATAGTAGGTACCTACCTACCTAGCTGGTTCCAACAACCGTCTTAATTGAACATGTGTTAAGTTTCTTTGATATTCAAGAACATGTTTATGGAAGCAAAAAGTAAGTTCCCAATTAGGTATTAACATAACAAATGAGTGCAGGATTTGCGCCGCCAAGTTGGAGAGGTAGTTCTGTAATGTTTGTATGGGCAAGCAGAGACCGTTGATGCGTCTCACGCAATAGTGTATTGTTTTGTAGAACAACGCTAAGCTATTGCAGATTGTAAATACAAACAAAATTAGGCACTGGCTACAACTTACGATTCTTGTTAGATCATCTTTGATTCAAATGAGACGCCACCTAACAATATAGAGGGTAAATATTATGAATACTGTTTATTAAACAAAAAGAGACTTGTAATCTTCATAATATGCTTTAAAATCACTATAGACTGTATAATTTACGTTTACATTCACCTAGTGTACAAAGATGGTGAAACATTGGAGGAACTTCAACCGACATGAGATGATCAATCTTCGTATTTTGTCATTTGTCACTGGTGAAACAGTTAACCATCATAAAAAAATATAAAAAGATTTAATATTCATTGGCCATTTCAATTGAATTACAATATCAATAGCTATCCGTAACCTTATCCATAAAACTTCTGTACCAGTCCATTGAGATGGCGAGCATCTCTAGCCCCGCACCATGTTTATTTAAGGCATGGAGAACAAATAGGGGAATGTATTCTTTAACTTGACAGACATTTGAAGTAAGCCAGTTACATAGAGGGTGCAATTATAACATTAATTGGGATGCAAATTCCAACTGTCGTCTGTCACTGCAGTTGTAAGCATAGATTGGGAAGGGGCAGTCGTCAGCAATTCGTGATAGACCTCATGAATGCGTTAAAATTCCAACTATTTATAAGAACAAAGCTCAGATATTTCGACAGCCACATTAGTTTGTGAAAACCGTGTAGCGGCCATTTGCGCCTGCCTCCCGAAGTCAGAGGACAGGTAGATAAACCTTCAATAATCTGTAGGATAATTAGTAGGGTTAATTAGATAAATATGTATCTCCGTTGACCCCTAGACATCGTCGTTCAGTGTTATAGATACAGGCACTGTCAAAGGTAGGTATAATTCACGGCACGCCACAGCATTGCGTACGTCCTCTTAAATATTTTAACGATTTGTCACATCCTTACGGCACGTAGGTAACCGAAAGATAATTAAAATCGTGACCATTAAATAATTCTCCATATTTTCCTACGTGTAATTAGCTTCATACATTTAATATTTACTATGAAGTACCTAGTAAATTTTTAAGTTTGATCGTGGGATCATGAAGTGTATGTAATCTTTATTCCTTTGTCACTAGGGGTTTTAGCTCTTTCAATAAAGGTCATGGCAGATGTAAATCCCATTAGGGTAGTCCTCTGTAAAAAATACAATAGGCTGGTAATAATTCCCAGCACGGAGATAGGTCCGTCATGTTCAACAATTTTTGGCCGAATGTTTTTTTGCTCGTATATTCAATTAATTGTATGGGCCTTTTCAGAATTCTATTGATATGGACAGGTATGCTTAAGTATGAATGAATGCAGATTCCATACAATCGTCGGAACGGGTGATTTGTATAAAAGAGCTTAAAGTAATAATGTCGTTTTCGTTTGTCCTACAAACATACATACTTGAAGCCGAATTTGACTCTTGAAACCCAGTCTGTTAGGGATAGATACCAATTCTGTCCTTGTCTAATGATAGTCAGTGTAAAATAAAAACAAAACGGTTTGTATAATTCAAATATTTAATGTTATACAATTTGCAGCTTATACACATAGAGAATGTACATATGTATCAATATAGTTAACATAATTACAAGTAGGTGCAATCCAAGTTATATTCAACGCGAAGATACGACTGTTACATAGTGACGCAAACATATTTAGATTTACATAACATCACTACATGAAATGGCTTAAATAATATTAGGATAAAGGGCTCAGGCCAGTTTCGAAGCTGCCATGATTTTATATAATGAGAATCGTAAGAGATCTGTTAGTATAAAATTTGAGATTTCACAGTCACGCTACTTAAGCCATTTCACATTGAATCAAACGATAATAATATTTTTATTAATCATACACATTTTTGGATGGATTATGTTCTTCATTTTAACTAAAATAATAACTATTAAAGCTAACCATTAAAACGTACTAAAGTATAAATTAAAAACTATTTACAAAATATTACAAATGTTTATTTTCATTACACAAAACATTATTTTGTTTATTAGTAAAAAAATATTAAATCAATGGTATTCTTAAATATATTGTTTCTGTTAATGTACTTGTTGGGAACACAAGACAAAAATATGACATGGCACAAAATAGTCCGAAATTATGTGACAAACGTATAATACTGTGACAATGTCGAAATGTTCAAACATGTGGAAGTTAAACAAAAGCGTGCAGTAGCCGACTCAGAACTCAGCTGAGCCGCTTAGACGTTTTGGAGGTTGCGCATACACATATTGACAGACAGCGTGGTAGGTGACTATCACGCCTATGCCAATAGGAGCTCGCACTTATGTAGGTTATATCAATTTCCTTCACCGCGACGAGTCTGGAGACTGTCTAGTTGTCCTAGAGTCAACCACTCGATACTAAAGTATAATTATTTGGCCATTTTATTCTTACGTTATGTTAAAATGAATCACTCAGGCACACTCGTCATATAGAAATTAACCCACCATAGTTAAAGTATATTTATATGAGATATATTAAGATGAGAGGTTTAACAATAGTTGTACATTACATACTTTATGGGAAAACAAATATATTTGAATAACAGTATAAAATAAATTGTGGATCGTTAACAAATATCAAATTGTTAAGAATAACTTGTCGACTCACTCTTTTTTCAAAGTCTTTGGACCAGCCCCAGTTATGTACTTTATTTTACACGAAACCGAAAATAAAACGTAAAACAGTTTTCTTTCACTTTTTGTCCAACCACTGCTATCTCAATTTACAAGATTTGAAATTTCATTGTAATTTTTGACAACACTTTACAAAAGTCTTTTCCAAGTTTTTCCAATGTCATCGAATTTCCAGCTGCCCATATAGAGAGATGAGATACATTCCATTACATAGTACAAGCTAGTACTCTAACGAACAATCTTTGTATTCACAAATTACTTTTACGTAGTTCTCTCTCAAAGATTTATTTCTCTTTACGAATATCACCATTCATTTTCTCATAGACCATTCTAGAGGTACATTCAATTCAAGGATGTTCTTACTTATGTACTTTTCCATACCAACTGTAATCTCCTTATAACATACAGGTTGTTGTGTCCCTTAGACGGATTTTTTCATCCCTTCTGTAACCTCCTTTGCAAAATACAGGTTGTTGTTATTCCTCTTTCTATGATACAGGTTGTTGTAACGAAGTTTTTGCTTATTTACTTGTCCATCCAAACTAGAACCTTCCTTATAACATACAGGTTGATGTTATTCCCTTTTCTAACATACAGGATGTCCCCCTACACGGCGGAGTACTTCCTGCCATCATCCGAGGAGTAGCAGTGCTGGCAGTGCAGGCGCCGCGCCCGCACGCGCACGTCGGCGCCCGCGCGGCCGTCGCCCAGCGCCGCGCCGCACACCGCGCATGTGAAGCACCACACGTGGAAGCACAGGCCTAGAGACTCGATGATCATGGCGGCGCCGCGACCTGAGGGTAAGATAATATTATGTTGGTTATATCGGATGTGTCGTACCTAATAATCACATTTAGTTAAATACATTAATATACTGGTTAACATTGTCGAATAGCACAAAGAAAAAAATAATATACGCCAAAAAAAAAGAAATGCATTTTTTCAAACAAAGTAAATAGAATAAAAATGTACGATAATTAGAACACCATTTAAGAGTCAGTCATTACAAACAACAGAAATTCTCCCTTGATAAATGACAGCTGTCAACTGGTCAAAACATTCAATACTCCTTACTTCATCTGTGCTTTACACGTGATGTTGTAAATTATGAAAACGAAAAATGACTAAACCACTGAATGGATTAGGTTATTTTTTTACAATTCGCCATAGAATATCATAAAGTATATGTGATAAAATTTCATATGATTAGGTATGAAACATTTTGTATAGCTGGTATAGTACCTAGTTCGTCCCCGCAGTGCGAGCACTTGCGTCGGCCGGACACGCTCAGCAGCTTGTCCTCGCGCTCCGTGCGGACGCCGCGCTTCACCTCCGATAGCTGCTGTTGGCTGGAACATACAGGGGTTATAAGGTTAGTATACCTACCTATAGTATTTTTAAATTGGTGTCAGTTTTAGGGTTCCTTGCCTAAGGGATAAAATGTCACTATAACTTTGCTGGTTGTATTTCATAAGCTATGATAACTAGGTAGATAGTAGACATTTTGAAAGATGTAGGTATTTCTGTTGCTGCTATAACAAAAAATTAATACAAACGTGATTTTTTCTGCATAATGGTGCACAGACGTGTCCGAGTTGCACTTGGCTGATTTTTGCTTTCCACTATGGCTACACCAGGTTTAATGTTTAGGTTACATCGTTTTCTTAGATACAACTGAGAAATACTGCGCTATTTTTGCAGAATCATTTATTACATAGGTTTCATATGATGTTTATTTTTTTGTTTTCTAAGTATTGTTTTATAATGTTCCTCACCTGGTACTAAGCGCGTGCATGGCATGCAGAGTGTGCGGCGGGGCGAGTGGAGCGGGCGGCAGGTGGGGCGCGAGTGGCGCGGGGGGTGCGTGGGGCGGGTGGGGCGCGGGGTGGGGCGCGTCGTGGTAGGAGTGTCGCTGCGCCGCTCGTGCTTTACTGCGCTGCTCTTCTACGCGACGCTGCTCTGCTTCCTAGAATAGTAAGTGGAGTTGGTTATTAGAAAGCTAAGGGAATAATTATGTAGGTACACACTATTTATTGTTTCAAATGAAATACATAACAATACATAAATTCAAATGATAATACATAACAATTAAAACATTAAATCTGGGTTTTTGAAAAGTATCAAGAAGTATAGCCTCCAGAATTTCCTTTAGTTTATACCCATATTTATCGTCAACATTACTGTTAACTTTGTCAATATAACGTGAAAATTCATATTGATCAGTGGTTTCTGTGAAAACTGACGTTAATGATGATGGTGAACTTGGGCCTCAGTTACCTGATTTTAATTCTCGAAAATCATTATCGTTATACTTAAAATTATTTCTACGATTCTCCCAATATTTTAGCTTTCCAGAATCATTATTAATTTATAGATATAATTACCTGTATAAGCCAGTGTTGATTATAATTGTAGTTAGCAGGTTTTCTAGACATATTCCGCGCCTGCATCCAGTCCGTGTTGGAGATCAGCTTCGGCGTCGGTGCAGCGCTCAGAGCCTGAAATTATTTTATCAAAGACGATGTTAATTAAGATATTTTTTATATGCAGATAACTAGCTTTATCTATCAAGAACCCGACCTTGCAGAAATTGAATATTCTTAATTTTCTGACCATTTCTGTTTTTCCGAAATTTCTTATAATACATACGTACTTAGGGTGCGATGGTAACATGCATTTAAAAAACGTGCGAATCCTGCGACTCGCGCATGTACCAAAGCAAAACACCCACCCGCGTGCTCTTGTCACTTGTCAAATGTCACTTGCGCATGTTAACTTGCTCCAGCTTCTTGCACCGTGTAGAAATCAAAATCAAAATCTTTTTATTTCACATAGGCCTTTGCAGGCACCTATGAAACGTCACATTAGTTGCACGGTTCCAAAAAGTTGGTCTCATGGAGAAGAACCGGCAAGAAACTCCATAGACACTCTTTTTAAAAAGTAATATGGTCACAGTACAAACAGTCTATTACATAACAATAGTAAGCTCACAGAATTATACAATGCAAGAAAGTTAAACTGTAAATCTATACAATGCAAAGGGAGAAGAAAAAGTCGTTTAATTGCCAGGGAAGACGCATAGACGCATCCTTACTACCACTACCATCTATTCTTTAAAGGCTAAATAATTTATCTACTACAAATTCCTTTCCAAATAAAACATATTTACGCATAGATACACTTTCACTTTGCTTTATTTTGAGTGAGTGTTTTTTGTCTTAATTTTTAATTTTCAATTCTTTATTCGCATAACTTCTACAGGGACGAGTCCTGTTTCTCTTATAGTTTGTCTTTTTACTACTGAAATATTTAAGCATTATTTAATGAAATATAAATACTTATAACATCGTCTCACCTGCAGCGTATGCCTGGTCATGGGATGGTAATTCGCGTTGCCATTAGGGACGGGCTTCTGTCTCAGCTGCACGTTCGCGTACTCCACGGCTGAAGGCACGCGACTGCTCCTGGAAATATCAGTTGTGACGTGTTGATTACTATATAAGCTATATTGTAAGAAGGTTTTAGGTGAGTGTGAGACTTAATTTTATTGTGAGTGCGGTGGAGAGGGGCGTTTTGGGGACTGTTTTATTATTTTGATGTTCTAATGAGGGTGGCAGCACCGAGTCGTCAGGTCCAATAACTGTCAAAGTGCTTATCTTTACTATGAATAGTGAACGATTTTAGTGTTTTTTTTATTTTATAATTAAAGCACTGCATTATTGTTTTACTATTGCGGTTGAGTAAATAAAAAAACTAAATCATATTGTGTTAACAAATTTTTCAACAAGCTTTTCCTTAGTACCAGTGACTTTTGCACCTTCTCTCTTAGCTCAATTTTTAGTTCGGAAACCTTATCCTGACCGTAGTCCATAATAAAATCAATAACACTTCCAATATAACAGAATTTCAATAAACAATAAGTTCGGCACCTACAATTCCATACTATTTGACAGCTGTTTGGACCAGACGCATACGTGGCGCCACCCGGTGGCAGAAAAAATTTCAAAAACCCTCATTAAGCTTGATTTTAATGATTTGCATCCACTTGGGCGAGTTAAGAGAAAGGAGGTGACCAAAAATAGGTTTAGTTGCACTTTTTAAAACTGTATTTATCAACGAAAGTCGTCTCAAGGTTACTGCCGAACTACTAATCTTGAATACTTCTAAATGGAGTATAGCTGTTCTGCTAGTAAAATCGCGGGGCACAGCGAGTGATTTTAGTGATGTTATTATTTTTTACCTCGGTGATACTGTAGGACTGGGATGAAAACTAGACAACCAGGCATAGCGAGATTTCTCCATGAAATATCTTTTCACTGGTTTGCTCGTGAACAAAAGACAGTCAGGTTGACAGGTCACTACTTTTGTATTCATCACAATTTATAGATTTGAACTAACGCACGATTCAACTGATTTTTTTTATAGACAAAAAACATTCCTTTTTTATTAATTTCAATATTTCGTTATTAACATGGAGTTGTGATAAGAAAAATCTTCATTATGTCACGTAATAATGTAATATTCTACTTAAAAGTGTTATTGATTCCATTTTTAATCTAATTTCTTGGTAATAGTTATCTATTAGCTACTGCGGTAACTAGTTTATCTATTTTATAAATTATTCATAGTTCAATAAATGCGTAGTTGGATTTTTTTGTTTAACCGAATTTGAAATATAATAATTGTTAGCTTACAGGACCATGTTCATCCAATTGCTTAAAAAAAATGATATTAAACTGACCTCATAGTAATTTCCCTCTCAATGGACTCCCGACTCTTAGGTTTCGGAGGCAGGACGGGCTGTGGGACCCTCATTGGCTGAGCTCTGATCTCCTTCCTCTCATACAACACCCTGCGGCTTTCCTCCACTCCAAAATGCCTCTGCATATGTTCTTCTGACACGAACGGCTTACGTTTCTCATCCACCACTCTCTCTTCCACCTGCCTCTCAGGAACCGCAGGAGGAATTGATGGGAAATTCTCATTTAGCAGCAAATTCGGCATTGAATGCCTATAATGAGGATTGACTTTAGGTCTCGTCAATGGAGGTTTCTCAGGCGATGAAGGTATAGTAGAAATGTCCTGTACGGATTTCTGGATGATCCGGGTCTGGTCTCGAAGGAGGTTTTCTCTCTGTCTGCGGAGTTCCTCTTGTTCTAGTTGGAGCAGTTCTCTTTCGAAGCGGAGTACTTCCTATTTTTGGTTTAAAAGATGTTAGTTTATAGGTTTTTGTGAGGAGAGTTTGTGAAGTTTAGCGTTTGGTGTAAAGTCCTATATAAGTTAGGTAAATGTACAAGGTTATAGAAATTAGATTTAATTTTATTGTAACTTAATTTATTATTGTTAGCTTATTCATAACTTAATGATGAACCCAAGGTTAGTAATGAAGTCTTAAGAACAATATAGGACCTTACAACTTAGGGGTTTGAGTTTTAAGTGATAACTTAAGAAATTAAATTAGTTTCTTAAACATTTAATTTTAGTGACGATAGCATGGAGTGCAAGGCTTTAAGCTAGCGTGGATTAACAAAATTATAACACAAATTGGAGAGAATTTTTGACACAATGAGAGAAAAGTTCGGTTTCACAAAAACTCATACAATTTTGCTATTTCTTCTTTATAATTTTTTATTGAGTTGTTTAATGTCTTTCTTTTTTTTTAATATTACTTATTAAAAGTTGCTGTAAACAGAGGTTTTCTCTCACAAGGTAGGTATGTAAGTTTAAAATATCATTCACCTTGGTATGAGCGTCATCAGACGCGCCGTCAGGCCAGTCCTCGTTAGTGGTTCGCGCCTGAAAAGTCGCCACGCCGCGCTTGTTATTTACAACACATAGGCTTGAAACCATCATATTTTACTTTTAATTTATATGCAGTAATTTATTTCACATCCAAGAAACTATTAAAAAAACTCCAATATATGTTTTGGTTCTTTTTTTTTCATTTGTTTTTTGCCATAAAGGAAGATGATGCTGTATTTTTATGGCTTTGTAAGCCGTAATATATACATTTTTAATTGAAAACAAGCATTAGCTAGATAATAATTGGGCATTTTGATATTTTAAACATATTTGAGTATTTTTTTTAATGTTCAGTAGAAGTCTCTTTAGGCATGCTATCTAATGTAAGAGAAAATATATTTCCTTGATTCAAATATCATGGTTCCAATGTTAGATGGAGTTAATTTCCTGAGCGTTTGATAACATCAGTTTTTCATAAATGTGGGAATAATAAAAATGTTTGTCACAAAATTATGAAAAAAATGCATGTTTTAAAAAATCTTTTTGAAATAAAAACCTAGAACATATTCAAGTTTGAAATGAGAATCATGCATTGACCCCTTTTAAAGTATACTAAAAAGGTTTGCCCAGTACTGGGATAAAATAGATAAAAGTGCATCATGCCAGTGCATTCTAAATTCTAACTAAAATATTGCAGTGTAGAAAATAAAAGGCAAGAAAATAATTTTAAATAAATAGTATTTATTAAAGGAATAAAGTACATACATAATCAATAACTACTTTCGTGACTAATTTAGGTATTTCTGCATTTATTTATAAAGATTTTGATAGTTTAACTTTTTATCATTTGGACCGGCAAAAGCGTTAAAAAAGCCAAAGTGTTAATAGCAGCAGTTATGTTTTGAATACCACATTCTTTTACAAAAATAATATTAATTACCAATTTCAAAACAAAATTTTGATCAATCCAAAAAATATTACTCAACCCTTAATTATAAATCATGTACTTTTGAATCAACTATAACTTAGACATTTCTTAGTTTAATTACTTTTAATAAATAATCCTTATAGCTTATACCTACCACCTATCTTTTTGATGACTTATTATGCCTCTAGTGGTATTGAAAACGACGTAAATTAATCACATATATTATAATCAACCTTAGAACTAAAGTGCTTGCAAAGCATAATCTGTGCTAGCCCCCTATTGCCACAGGCGTGAACTTAGCTCTATATAAGTGCAAGAATCATAGCTGCTTTTACTTTTTATTGCAATATTTATATAAACAATGGCATATCATATTTACCCATAAGTATCGTCGGTAAGTAGGTAAACCAATTTCTTTTATAATTTGAATCAACCAAAGCAAAAGCAGCTAAAGTAAATTGTCCGCAATAACCGAAGCGGATAATTCGAGAAACAACCAAATATTTTCCCATATACTTAACATAATAAAATAACTTATAAAGAATATATTAAAGAGATCTACAATTTGTACAGTGCGACATTATCATACATGTTGAAACTCAACCTTATTTCTCAATTCATAAGGTTGGTTTAAAAAAATGTTTTCAGCATGTATTCAGTCGCGCTACAAAATGGAAATAGGAAACAGTGCTTAATTAAATAAATAATTGACTAATAAATATACTCTTCTAAATAGCATTTCATAAGGATGAAATGAAGAAGACTATTTTAGATTATAATTTTGTTTTGACACTAGAAATCTCTGCGAAACTGATTTGGTTAGGTAAAATGAAGTTTTTAACATTCCAAAACCTTATTACCACCACCACAGATGTTCTATGAAATCTAAATGTGCAATTGATGAGATGTAGTGCCAAATCAAAAATGTATACCAAAAGGTTTTTGAAAAGTACAAAATTAGGAATGTCTGATTTTTTTTTGTCACACAAATTAAACTGTAATTATTTATCTTGTTATGCGTAAGGAAAATGTGTGTCAGAAATTATCTTTGCAAAACTAATCTTAATCTTTAACATTAACAAATCTTGTCTATGATTTTATCACCCATAGATTAGTTATTTATATTTTTATGTAGGTATGTTCTCTATATCTCTAATTCTGATTATACAGGCTGTTATTTTTAAACCTGTGATATTTTTATAAAAAAAATATTAGAATATTACATATTGTACTTTTCAAAAAAAACCTTTTTCTAGTTGTTCTTTCCCTCGCTTTTCTACAATAACAGTTTATGATACCTGTTGCTGTTGTATAGTCTTGTCAAGGTTGTCGATCTTGTCTCCCGGAGCCTCGGTCAGCTCGCTCAACTTGGAGCTCAGGTTATTGGAGAAGGCTTCCTGCTTCTTTACTGTTTCTTCCTCGTCTGATGTCACTGTTACGTGTGTGTAGGGCTGGAATGGAGAAGTTAGGTATAAGTACTTTATTTATTTGCGATACATATTTTTTCTTGTTTCATATATTGCTTAGGTACTAGAAAATATCACAAGTTTAAAGAAGGTCTAAGATTTTGCCTTTTATCTGGTGTTTCCAAAACCATTTTAAGTATTGGTCTTTCTTTCTTCATTGAATTACATTCCAGAACAGTATCTTATGTTACAATTACTAAACTACTACATGTTTGTAATGTATGTCAAGGATAATTGTAAAGTCATTAAACCATATTATTTTATGAAGACGGTCTAAGGCACCGGTCTTATGGATGTTTACAGCATAAAACATAGCTAATAGTAAAATTTATTTACAGTACTATCTTCAGCTTTATCTAGTTAGATAAACACGTTTATCTATACACGGTAGGCTTGTGTTTTTCTATGGAAGTTTACGATGAGTTATAAAGGGCAAGGTTTTAAGGAAATACTTATCTATGTAGATGATTAACACATTTAGTTATCTAGTAAGTAACTAAAAACAGTTAGTCACATAAGAATTTGTAATATTGGTCATTATTTGAACAAACGTCTTGAAACCAACCTTTTAGAATACCTAGACTTCTCTTGTTTTGGTCTAACAATACTAAACTGTTGGTGATTATGAGTAATCAAATATTTTCGCTTATATTTTATCTCCGCAAGATGCGCCTTGACCACGTTTAGTATTTGTGTACAAGGCTGTGAGGCTCTATCTAGGTATCTTAGTGTTTACAATGAGATAACGACCGTATTGTTTGGTCAATGACCTAAGTGTGCCCTCAAAAATATAATCTTCTGACTAATAATCTTGTATCCTCTGAGTGTTAAACACCTAGATTAATATAATTAAAGGACGATATTAGTCAATTCAAAACAACTTTAATAGACAACAAAATTAAATACGTTTTATTGCCTGACCTGGGGATCGAACCAAAGGTCATCAAAAGTTCAGGACTCATGAACCAAATTAGGCATTTCTCACTCATAACAAAAAAAAGAAAACAAAAACATACCTCACTATTCTGTCTGCTATGCTGATTAGGGGTATCAGGAGACGAATGTCCCTTGTACCAGGCCTCAGCCGACGGTCCCCTGTCCACATCCACTCCCGAGTCCCTACTCTCTCTCAGCTTAGCATCCATATCATGTGACAGGGTCTTCTTGTAAAGAAGCTTCTCAATCTTCGTCTCCTCTTGTAGGAAGGAGGTGATGTCAGGTCTGGGAGCCAGGGTGAGGTCCACGTCGAGGTAGCTGTCGTCCTGACCTTCGATGCCGAGGAAGCTGGTGCGTTTGTTCCGGATTTCTTTCTTGATGCGACGCGCTGAGCTCGTGTGTTTGAAGTTGCCCTGGAGATTGGGGATTTAGTTTTAGGGGTACTACAATTTTATCTGTTTCCATGTTGTTCTATTTATTTTGGTTGTGCTTTGAAAGCCAGTAGTAGGTATTACAAAGAATAATGATAGTACTTAATATTACAAACGTGAGTTTGGATGAACTCTTTTACCCAAAAACTGGAAAGATTTTGATGAAACTTTACAGTAATATAGCTAACATATCAGAATAGAAGAGAACCAACATATAACGACCAAATAAAGACGAAGGTAATATAAACACAGAATTTCATCATATCGAGATAAAAGCTACTATATCATCGTGACAAACACATAGAAATACACTTTTTAGGCCTGGGCCTAAAACGCATGATGTAAAGTCATGATAATATTTTTTTACTCACATTGCCAAGAAGCTCATCCTCAGGACTGTCATCAGTGGGTGGTGGAGGAGGTTTCTCCTTAGGCGGTTCCAGAACATTCGACGGCATATCCAGAGGGAAGGCACTCTCAGCTGGGAAGTCCGCTGGGTTCTGATAGAACAGATCCATGTTCTCATACAGAGGAGTCACGTCAACCTTCTTGTTTAAGAACTCCTCATCTTTCTTCTGTACTTCGTCAGTGTCATCCATGGCTGCGCTGTCTTCTGAATCCAGCTCCTTAAATGCCAGTTCTAGAGCGTCCAACACCTGGAGATTTAGTTATAGTTGTAACACTAGTTTTGGAGTGAAATATAACAGTGATTATTATTTAATTTGTTGCATTGTAGAAGCATGCTGCAAGTGATTTTATTTTCGTGGAAGCTTAATGTTTTTTTGCGAGTTTATAAAGCAGTGTGTAATAAACTGCGTATTTTTTAAGTTGATTGATTTGAAGTGCTTCTACAGTGCATGTAAAGAAAATTAACACATTATAAAAAAAGGCTTTAATTTATAGGAAGCTAATTCCAATCAAAACAAACGACAACACATTTAAAAAGAAATTAATTTGTAACTATTATTTTTAGGTCGACACTAAAATAAAAATTAATCATTATTAAAAAAAAAATTAACAACACTTTTTGTAATTTTATAGTTGAACTAAAACATAAATATTTTTATTAAAAAAAACTATCATATAAAAAAAAACAAGACGAAAAGAAGGCCAAATATTTATCACAGGAACGTGCAAAAAGATACATGCAAAAGCGTAATTGGTTAGATGCAATGGAAATGAAGCGACACCCACCACTTGAAATCAGTTCTTACCTTATTAGCCCATCACCATTTTCAAATATTAATATCTTTTAGCTCGCCTACTCTCTGAGAAGGATTTTATCAAACTGTCATCATGTAAGATAAAATTGTTTGTCTAAGATATGAACAAGCAGATAACATTGTACTGATTTTATAACTATTTAAATATAATACCATTTTCATTAATGATTGCGAGGGAATTATGATAAGTAGGTATATATTACATATATAATGTAACAGATAGTTATAATATGGATTGGAATACACAAATAAAAATATATGTTTGGATAAAAAGATTGGTGAATAGTTTAGGACTTGTGTTTGTCAGTTTGCAAGTGAAACATACATTCGAAACTAATATTTATAGACATAATAAATCTAATACAGGCTTGATTTTTTTTTTCTTAAAATATTGGTACATAGTGTAATTCAAAGAGAAAATGCTTATTTCATAAGGACAATAAATGATTACTAAAACTACGTAAATAAATAAAACTCATACAAATAACTATGTAACATGTATTTTGATATAATGACATTTACATATCACGTTAATTAAAATGAATAAATACTGGGGTTCTACGTTTAAGTATATGAATATGGTAACTATACAGAAATGTGTGACAAAGTACATAACCCTGTATATCTAAGGGCTCGTCTACACGAGCTACTAATTGTGCGACGACTATTTGTCGCAGCCCTTAGTACCGTTAAAATAAATCGCACATTGAAGACTTTGTGACATGCGGTATAATAATTGCTAAAAATATATCCGACTATAAAATTTTATAATTAGACATTTATTTAATTCGGTCTGCAATGTGCGACGAGAGGTAATTGATCAACATCGACATTACTCTAATGACTCATGACTTACGTTTGCAGGAATCCTAAATTCGGCGGAATTCTTTGGTTTTAGCACAGTGGAGATAGTTTAATGTTTTAATCAATGGTTCTACTTAACACGGGTGGTATTAGTGATGACTGACTGGGTGAGATCAGTAGATCATAAATGTACAAGACACAGACATCCATGGTGATTCTCATCTAAACTTGCTAAGCAATCTATGAGAATGATATGGATATGATTTTTGACATGAATATGTACCTAACTTAGGCCTTATTGTTTTCACATTACGACTTTTTTGTAGACTGTCTTGTGACATGTCGTATTTTGCAAAATCGTGTTGTGAACGCAGCATTATTTATGTTATAGATTCGTCACGTCCCGTCATTACTAACGTTATCAATCCTACCCATCAAGTTAAATCAAATAAAAGATCGATCTAGTTCTTATGCAATCTACGCAATTTCAAATTGACGTTAGATTAAAGAGTTTGCTAGCTCAAAATTATTATGACTTTAATATTCCGATGTGTAGCAGTCATTATCTATTCATGCACTCAGTAAGAAGATGATGAAGTTGCAACATTAAAGCTAAACCTCTTCGTTGACAACGGAATTAGTCATTGTTTTCGTTGTTGTTATCTTATTGTTAATGAACAGTATAGTTTTCCGTCTATTCGGCTCTATCCTACGCTTAGTCCGCTTCTCCCAAAACGGGTTCTCGTCCTGCGAGCTACTTACCGCTACTTCGCCACTGTTAGCTGTAATATCACGAGGTTCATGTATATCTTTACATATATTATGATTAGATGGATCTAATTTTACAAGTGAGCACTCTGATGTACAAGATAAGTCGGGAATCTCGTTATTCTTTAGCGATTTAACTGAGTTTTTAGGTGAAATGTTAGTAATAGTTGTGATATTAGAGACAGTTACCATTGGCATGCTGTTAGTTGTGTTAACATTGTTAGTAGTCCCGGCACCGGCGTTCATATTGTTGCAAATTTCGTTCAGATTAAGATGTATGGTCATTTTCCCCTCGAACACCACTGTGTCGCTTTCCGACCCGGTGGAGACAGGCTCATTCAAACTTACACTGGTGTCCTGGTTTTCCAAACTTTTAAGAGTGTCTTCGTCATCTTTGTCGAGTTGTATCTCAGTAACTTCTGTGACACTCAGTTCTTCGGGCTGAGAGACGGCTTGAAGGTAATTGCTTGCGCTGTCGTCGTCAGTTTTTATGTCTTGTTCTTCAGTTTCTTCAACTATGATGTCTTGGATCAGTTGAACAGGCTCGGGCATCTTGTCCATCTCTTCAATCTTCGCGTCCATACCCGTTCCATCTTCGTTTGAAGACTCGTATTCAGAGATTTCAACCATTGGCTCTCCGACAGGTGACGCCACTTGGGTCAGATCAGCTATGTCGTCAGCAGGAACGCAAGAATCTCTAGCTGTGTGAATACCGCTGTCTTCCGTTTCAATATCACTTGGAACTGTGTTGTTCTGCATTTCAGCGCAATCAAAGTCTTCTAAGCTTTGCACTCTGTCAAATGAATTGGGGGACGATTGTCCGTTGATATCCAGACTGTCTAAAGAGCGGCAGAAACTTTGCATTTGGCTTTCAATTCCGGACAAACTTGACTTTAATGAGTTGTCCATCATTGACTCTTTAGTTTCTTCAATCTTGATTTCAACATCTTTGTTGTGTGCCATCTCTTCCTCAACTGATATTTTTGGTATGTCTTTGTTCTTGGCCGCGTCGAGGCAAGACAGGCGCTCTTTGAGGCTCATGGAAACTTCTTTGACTTCTGTTTTAGTCGCCTTTGTTTCTTCTTCTGAAGTTTGTGATTTTAGGCTGGATAGGCGTTCCTTCAGAGACCGTGTGTTGGTCAGGTCTCCGTTAGATAGCCTCTTCATCTTCTCAGGTTCTGTAGACTTTACTTTTTCGAGTGAAGATAGACGCTCTTTTAGTGGCTTCACTTCAGTGGGTAACTTGGTCAGGTCGCTTGTAGACTTTTGAACGTGCGTCTCTTCTGTGAACTTTTCTAAACTAGACAGTCTTTCCTTAATAGATTTTTTGTTCGCAATTTCGGGCAATTTCGGTTTATTCGTCTGTGGTTCTTGAGAGTTTTCTCTCTCGAACTGTTCCCTCCTCTTGTGGATGTCAACTTTGGGCAGGTCTTTCTGTTGGTTGTTGTTCTTCGCGTCGTTGGCTCTCTCTTGGAAGGAGGAAAGTTTCTCCTCAATTTTGTTGCTGACGTTCGTCCTGATTCTGTTGAGGTCACCATTTTTCTCTGGTGATTTCTCTTTGAAGTTGTTGTTGACGACAGTTTTAACGATAGTGCTGTTTGTCTGTGATATGATCCTGGACTTGTAGCCCTCGATGGCTCCCTCGTATGTGTACTCCTCGGGCTCAGGGGAGCTGATGGTGGTAGTCGTGCACGTGTCGTATTCGTTGGCGCTGGAGCCAAGCTTGCGGTTTGTGTCGCAGTTAGACAGGTTGTCGACATCTGAATGGTTCTTATCCAGGTCGATACCGTCACTCTGGAAAGTCAGAAAAAATCATTAGTACATATTTCTGTCTAATTTTTATTTGTCATTATTATAGCAACTTAAGGATTTGTTAAAGTGATTGTATACTTACAGCGAGGCTGTGTGTATCGCAGTCTTCGCTGAGACTACTCTTGGTGCTGGAGGTGCCGATACCAAGGTCGCTCAGGTCGTGACCGTCGTCTTCTGTGTATAGTGCCAGGGGGTTCCGCCTTCTGCGGCCCGCGCTGTAACAGAAGGTAAAGAAGAGTTTAGTTAACATCCTTAAATAACATACATACATAGAAGTGCTTAGTGAGAGATGTCGTCTGCAAGTATTTCATAAAACATACGTAATGTTGGAATTTAAATTGGAAACAAGTCATTTATGATGAAGTAGGTATTGCGTATTACAATAGACAGAAAAAAATATTTTGTCATTCTTATTCTTGCAGTTCTCGTCACCAAACTTTACTATACGAGTTCGCAGGAGCCAGAAGAGATCCAAGACATACTCGATAAGTGGAAGAAGGAGCAAGACGCTCGTGTCGCAGAATTACTGGCAGACCAAAAAAAGTTTATGGCTCAGCTGTCTTCGGATATTAGAGATATTAAAACCCAAAACAGTAAAATTCAAGCATCTAACTCAGAAATATGTAAGTCGAATGTTGGTATTGTCCAGTCAATTGAATTCTTTAATAAAAAGTTCGAAGACCTGAAGATGGAGGTGGAATTATTGAGGAAAGAGCGCCGTGAACAGCAGACTTATATTGAATGTCTCGAGCAGAGAATAGTCGATCTCCAGCACAAGTCGAGGTCATCTGCCATAGAACTGCGTAACATCCCGCAAGCAACTGCTGAATCTAGCACCACACTAACAAAAACGGTGTGTCAGGCAGGTGCGGCTGTTGGCGTGCACATTAACGAATCTGAGCTGCGCGATATCTACCGCCTTCCAAACAAGTCTGCTACCTCAACTTCCCCGCGGCCAATTGTTGCGGAGTTCACTACTGTGCAAACCAAGCAGACATTACTATCTGCTGTGCGTGCCTTCAACAAAGGAAGAGGAAAAGACGATAAATTGAACACCACAGTCATGGGTTTGTCTGGTGATCGTCTCCCGGTGTACATTTCTGATCATCTTCCAGCATGCACCAAGAAGCTTTTCTACCAAGCTAGGGAGTTCGCTGCCAAATATTCCTTTAAGTATTGCTGGATAGCAAACGGGAATATTTTTTTGCGCAAAATAGATGGAGACAAACAGATCCTTATTCGCTCAGCAAAGTGCCTTAGCCCACCTGTGAACCAAGTTGCCGTTCTCTGACTATTTCATAAAGCTATTATTGTTTGTACTTTTTCTCTTATGTATTTTTTTGTTAATCTGTCAATTAGTATTAGTATTTCCAAATTAATGGCCACATCAATTCATACATCATTACCTGCATTCACACCATTTACTTCACATACAACAAAACAACACAAACAAGCTATATTCACACACACACGCATACCCAACTACAAAATACTTTATTCCTGCAATATACGCATGAATATAACATATACCCATAGAACTGATATATACTGTGCTCGTCGTGTATTGGTCCATAACTTTCCAACTTTGTTCGAAATACTTATTACCACATCTGTGCTCACGATTATAACGACTTTCAAAGCTTTTCTTATTCTGCATAATATTTTAATTATTATAAATGGCTAACCATGATAATATTAATAGCGAGATTGACGCTCTGCATATTTCTAAATCACTCAAGTGTCAACCTGAGAGCTGTGCACAGTTTTTAAAGGATCCAACAAATGGTTTAAAAATATTACACTTAAACATTCGAAGTATTACTAAAAATTTTGACGAGGTTCCTGTTCTGATGCGGTTATTGGGTTTCCAGTGCGACGTGCTCGTGCTCACCGAGTGCTGGCTAAGCAAACTATCACACCTTCCGACATTGGATGGATTTACGTCATACTCAACTAAAAGAACATTTAACCAAAACGATGGCTGTGCTATCTATGTCAAATCGTCTATAAAAGTTGACGTAAAAGAACCTTATTTTGATGACGCAAATTGTCTTGTGTGCTGCATAAAAGATATTGCAATAGTAGCCATCTATCGCCCTCCTTCCTTTATAAACATTAACAAATTTATTGATAGCCTCGATAACGTACTCAAAATAACCTCTCCTACCGTTGTTTTGATTGGTGACATGAACATTGATATCAAAGTCGACAATAGTGATAGTCGCTCGGATGAGTACTTAACTTGCGCTGCTTCTAACGGACTTCTCCCAGCCCATCTGTTTCCAACACGACTCGCTAACTGTCTGGATCACATTTTACTAAAAACCAAAAAATCCGCTACTACTTTCGTTATTGAGTCATCCATAACTGACCATGAACCGCTACTACTATTTCTGGAAACCAAAACAACGAACAGAATTGGTAATCGTACTATGTCAAAAATAGACCACGAGTCGGCTGTTGATGATATCAAATCCTATGACTGGTCTCCTTTATTGACGGTTACTGATCCCAATGATGCTGCTGATGCTTTAGTAAGTCAACTTTCCTCCATTGTTACACAGCACACACGTGAACTTTCGGTTCCAAAAAGAGAACGCAACTTGAAGCCCTGGATTACTCCTGGGCTTCTTCGTTGTATTAGGCACCGTGACCGCATGCATACCAAACTCAAAAAGTCACAAAATAATGAAATATTAAAAATCACCTACACTCGATATCGCAATTTTTGCAATTCTCTTCTAAGAAAACTTAAACGGTTACATGAAAAAGAACAGTTCCACAATGCAAAAAATAATGTAAAGGCTACCTGGAACGTGATCAAAAAAATATCAGATCTTCAAACTCAGTCCTCTCCCTCTGTTGATCTATTGCATTTAATGGATAACCCTAAGTCTTCGCTTAATCACGTTAACAACTTTTTTTCTAATGTAGGAAGCAGTTTAGCGTCAAAATTTAAACCTACATCGATTGTGTCCAAATCTGCATCAGACTCAGTGTCGCTTAGATCTATGGCACTCCTCGAAGTATCTGAAAACGATGTCGACTCAATCATTTTAGGTCTTCGGACAAACTGCGCCACCGGCTTAGACTCGATCCCGTCAAAATTAATAAAGGCCGCGAGATGTGTACTGGTTCCGATTATCACTCACGTTTGCAATTTATGTATCGGTGCTGGGGTCTTCCCCACGGCGTTTAAAAAAGCACTTGTTCATCCCATTCATAAGTCTGGGCGCAGAGACGATGTCAACAACTACCGCCCAATATCGATTTTAACAGCCATGTCCAAGATCCTGGAGCGAATCCTTAACAAGAGCCTGACTAGCTTTCTGGGTGCAAACAATATATTAGCCAACAACCAATATGGGTTCAGAAATGGAGTGAGCACCGAGGACGCGGTTATGGATTTGACTGATTGCGTAGCCAGGATGTTGGATAGTAAACGCAAGTGCCTGGGTATATTCTTGGATCTGTCAAAGGCTTTTGACACCGTTTCTGCCCCAGCCTTACTGGGTAAAATGGAAAGTATAGGAATACGCGGTGTCGCACTGAAAATCTTCGCGGATTACCTCAGCAATCGCACCCAAAAGGTAAAGATCGGCAAGCACGAAAGTGATGAGCTCCCAATCACATACGGCGTTCCGCAAGGCAGTATCCTGGGGCCCACTCTCTTCCTTATCTACATCAACGATCTCTGCAAACTAACTCTTGGTAATTGTAAGATCTTTACTTACGCGGATGATACAGCCCTTGTCGTAGATGGCGAAGACTGGCCCCAGACATACCATAACGCCGAGGTTGCGCTCTCCTCTGTTGTGAAATGTTTGTCCGATAATTTACTTACCTTGAACGTTGAGAAATCGGTACATGTTCCTTTTGCCATTAGGTCAAATCTCTGTCCCCCAAATTCCCTTATCTTGCATGCTCACGCCTGTAATTCCTCAACGCTTTGTTGTTGCCTCCCCCTTACTAGATCCTCTTGCGTAAGGTACTTGGGAGTACTCATTGACCAACACCTTAACTGGCACCCACATATAACCAAGGTCACGTCACGTATACGTAAACTCATATACGTGTTCAAGAAGCTGCGTAACTCAGCTGATAGTGAAACACTAAAACTTGTTTACTTTGCACTCTGTAGATCTGTGCTAACGTATTGCCTTCCTGTTTGGGGTGGTGCCACGCAAAATGTATTTATTCGCCTTGAGAGAGCCCAGAGAGCTGTCTTGAAAGTAATGTTTTCTCGTCCACGAAGATATTCCACTGTACAGCTCTACTCTGACTGCAAGGTTCTCACTGTCAGGCAACTCTTTGTGCTCCTGTGTACCTTGCGTAAGCATTCAACGCGTCCCTCTGAGGAGCCTACTGGCCGCCTCAAGCATAATGTTTTTCCACCCGTACGACACAGAACTGCTTTTGCCAAACGTCAATACTATGTGATTAGCACTATAATATATAACCTACTAAATAAAAAAATTAAAATATATCCATGCCTTAAACGTCAGTGCAAAACTTTAATTAGAGACTACCTTCAAACTTTGAATTATGAAAAGACTGAGGATCTTCTGCAGGGTATCTGTTCATAGTCCCCCATGACTTAGTTCCCTATCATCACACATACATACACATCTACATTTACACACTACAAACACACACACTTTCTACACATACACTCACACACACTCACCACCTTGTTTTTGTATTTACATTGCACATTGGCCTACTTAATTCTTTCATTCATTTTTTTTTTTTAACTGTTTATATAGTTTAGTCACACTATTTTGTTAATTTGTTATTTCTTCATTGTCCTCTTATTAATATGACATGACTTTTTTTTACGGAGAATCACTGACTTCTAAGTTACAGGCCTACACCTAGTTTAGGAGTCAGGGTACCTCATATTGTTGACCTAAACAAACCTTAAGCTTTTATAGTCATAGTTCAACATTGTAAACTTTGTGTGAAATAAACTATTTATTTATTTATTTATTTTATTTATTTATTTTATTTACTATGCAGAAACGAATTAACGTGTGGTGAGGTGGGGGAATGCTATTATTCGGAATTTAGTTACACTATGGTTTTGCGAGAACTGTACCATCTTTCTCAATATCCATCCAGTATATTTCAGTGCACGTGTATTTATAATGGGTCCTACTATCCCGTCCGTCGGCACTTCTCGCCTATTCGCGGCTATTAGTCAGATCTGTTAGTCATTGAGCTCCTAGATAGTGTTGTGACTAAAACATATGTTCCCAGAATAGAGGTGGGACATGTTTGTGTTATGATTTCAGCCTGGTATTTTAGAGCTCGTCTGTTTGTTTATTGATAGTCTGGGTTCTGAGATAATATTTAAATTAGTGCATAATGTGGAAGGCAAATGTAGCGTGAGATCGTGGGTCCTATAAGTGTTACGCTTCGTTAAAAGGTCATGTCATGGGTCAATGGTGTCGTTGAGGATGCAGCATTGAATATGCTTAACATAGAATTATTTGTTTAGTTTTTATTTACTTTTAGATCTAAGATGAGCATGTGTTTGATTTATGTAAATATCAGAAAAATAAGCAAACATTTTGTTATGACTAAAATCCATTTACTTATGCAAACGAAATCACAGTTCGCCAAAAACTAAGAACCGACAACCAGCGTTAAGAAAAACAAATTCAACGAAAAAAAAATTACACACAAATATTATTTTTTGAAACCCGTTCAAATTCAAGGTGAGCATGACGCAACCGTACTGATCACATCATTACAACTCATGATATAACGTATGAAAAGTGAAAACATGACGGAGTTAACTTTCTTCGTAACACTTATGCACATTTGAATAGAAAGCAGTTAAAATGGCCGCCACTGATAGTGTTATGATTTACGACAGATTCGCGTGAGATATAGTTTGTTTTCTCATTTGTTAATGAATCCGTTTGACGTGTCGTGTTAGCGGACATTGACATTGAGGAGCATGGGAATCTGATCGGGTGATGCCGTAATCTGCGCGATTGATTAAATTGTTTAGAAGATATTGCCAGTGTTGCATGTTTTAAGCTTGTTTTATTTACAGTATCTGATTTATACAAGACTTTTACATACTTGTTAATGATCTATGCACATATGTTTATGTTCCTAAACCTCCATTTTATGCAGCCTTTTTAGCTATGAATTTTGATAAACTTCCAAACCAAATTGAAACATCAAAATACAATTGCTTTTCTAAATTCTAGTTAAAAACACAAGAAAAAAAACGACGCAATCAAGCCTAATGACCGGCGACAGTTTTTCTTTAAAGCACTTTACTGCGTTCTTAATCACAGCAAAAGTTGACTTTATATCTAGATTTCATCTTAATTGCTGTAATTACGCCTACCAGCTGCCGTTGCCTGCTAGGCGAGATCGTAGGAAAACCGAGCGTATTGTAGTCGTAGGCGATAGCTTATGGGGCCGCGTTTGTTAACTTTCAAGTAGTTATTCCTTAATGAAAAGCGCCTATTGTTATTTACTTTAAAGAGTATTTCGCTGTTTGTTAAATTCTTTTTTGGAACTTAATTATCTAGTAGTTAAAACAAGGATATATTGATCGTTTTAAGTGTCGTAACTTTTAACCAGTATCGCAGCTTTCTTTGCTTTTTTTCTAAAAATAGTAAGGTTATTACCAAAGGTTAAATGACGCGAAAGCGTATTTAACATTCGAAGATTTATTTTCCTAAACTTTAAACTGGTATTCTACGTCAGCCATAAATCAAACGACCAATTTCTTCTTGTACCAATAAATCACTTTTCAACATCCGTAAAATACTATCCACAGACTTATCCCAAAATACGGGTATATTTTAAAGACTTTCACAAAAGTGAAGTTCATATACCTCATTATCTGCCTAGCCTTTTCCCATGAGCAGTAAAGAAACATTGATACTAATTAGAAAATTCCGACAAATTTTTGATGTCGGAGAAATAATTCCGTGTTTCAAATTACCCAGAGGTCGTCGGCCATGTTGTGTCAACTGACCCCGAGGTGTGAACTCACATATGACAGTAATGTCGGCATTACATCAGAGAGTAAATTACTTTGGCGAAATAATGGTTTAATTTGATAACCCTGCTCTTGGACATTCATTTCTATTACTGTTATTATTTCTTGGTAAACTTGATGTGGTGTTATTATTACTTATGTCATATGCGTATAGCGTTTTCTTAATCTCTGTTGGCTTGCGTAGGGTAATGTTTAAGTTTTACATTTAAGACAGTAGGTAGTAAGCTATATTAGGCCTTCTAAAAAACATTGATTTGAAAAGTGAATTCAGTTATTGGTGGAAATCTATGTAATTTATGAATAAATCAACTTTACTTTTAACAAAAACACTCGCTAGGTAACTAAAGCTGTTATTGACTTGGATTCAAACAAAAGGTACTGCAAAATATTACTTTGTGTATAGATTAGATGACTTTTTGCTCATAAACACATATTTGTATTTGAGAATAAGTATCTTATTTACGATAGCAATTGAATTCCTCATTTCAGTCTTAGCTACTTGTAGGGAGAACAAAGCGTAAATTCGTAATGGAATCCCGGTATAGCTTCCGAAGTAATAAAACTCCTATCAGCCCTTTATTATTAGAAATTGAAGAGAAAACATGTTCAGTATTATTACTAAAATACATACATGATATTCTTACAATCTTAGGGGAAGGAAAGTTGGTTCTGATAGGTGATTTAACATAAAAAAAGGTTTACCATAGGTAGTCGTTCAAGTTGTATAATTTGCCAAAAATGGTTATATTGTTTATACTATAGACAATATAACCATTTTTATAGACTCTATAGAAACGGTTTTAGTTTTTGCAGACCTTTAATCTCTAGACAAACGACATTAACAATATTTATTTGGATTTTCAGCTAAGAAACTGGGCCCAAGATAGTTTTACAATAATCCTGTATTTATTCCTCTCTGATTTCCCCTCCAGTTCCCACATGAGAGGGGATAATTTCCACAGGATCGAGTCCTGCGGCTCACGATGCGCGTGCACCGAATCACGAATCGATTTACTTCAAATGTATTTGAAAAAAACGTGTTGTGCCTTATTCCATGGCAAGAACGTGTAAGGCGAGTTCTTATGTTCTTAATAAAGCTTATATGAGGTGAAGTTATGTAACATTAGAGGAGTTAACCCGATATTGTGGTATTGGTGCCGCCATATTGTAAGGTTTCAATCGATAACGCTCAACTTCCGCGTGTTTAAATCTTTTTATCGATTTATGGGATTTGAAGTGGTTTTGTTCTGCGGTATCACGCGACTATACTAGATCCTAGTTTATACAGCCTTTTATAAATTATATAAAAGCCTTCTACAGATTTCAATCAACACTCAATTTAGAGAATATATCTAAGTTAACTTCTAGTTCCACAGAATTAAGAAACCAAAGATGTTTTCATCAAACAAATGACTCACATACACATTATTTACCACATAAATCTGCAGCTATTTATACAGAAACCAGTTTCGGCAATGCTCACAAAAGGCCCCTATTACTTCAAACTTCTGTTTAAGCCTCAAATATGCAAACAACAGTCAATTAGCTATGTCCAAGTCGTTCATAAAACGTAACGACGCACGTACGATCACGTGACGGTGCGCCGGCGCACGATCCTCAGTTATTCGTGGATTTATGCACGATATGCCATTTGTGCGCATTCCGGGAGGTTTTGGGGCTTGGTTATGGCAAGTGTTAATAAGAGGCACAGGAAATATTGCTTCCTAAGTCGTAAATCAGAGCAAGTGCGATGTTGAAGCTATGTTTGAGAACCTACGGTAATCTAGGAATTGCTCACCTTAGGTAATGATAGAGCTCATTTACAATATCTGGCTACTAATTAAACCTTCTATTCAGTGTTGCTCTTTCCAATGGGTACAATTATTTGAAGATACTTTTCCTCGGAAGTCGTAGGGAAGTCCCTGCGTCAGCATCTGACTTGCCTATAGCCATTCTCGGTCTTTCAATTGTCTTCACTTCGGATACGAAAAGCGCTATAACTCTTTTATGTATTGAACATAGCATTCACTTTATTGAAATTGTGATATCGAAAATACTCATTTAACCGTATAATCTCAAGTTTAAATAATACCAAGCCACTTGTCAACGGCAACATGTCCAAACCGAGTGGGAATGTCTCGAAACATGAGCATTGTCGAGTATTGTCAGCATTCTGCGATTATGTCGCAAGAGGCGACGTGCGCGCATGTCACAACTTACAACTTCATGTACTTGTCTGTTTGTACGTGTATGTGTTCGTACATTTTTTACATTCTGATCGTGAGACTTTTTACGTGTTTTATCGTTCAATCATGTTAAGAGATTTTGCATTTTGCCGTTAAGAGACTTAATTTTATCACCGAAATAATTCGAATAATTTTATCGCCAAATTTTTCTCCTACTCTCTCTGACCTGTTTTTGAAGAATACCTTATACCTACAGTATTAATATCCAAATTGACTTATATGTCAAAAGCAATCAATTAAAATTACTATTAAAGCCTTAACCATCCAGCCAACTACAAGGTGGGCCCATTCATACTTAATATGATAACTACGCAATTTTTTACCCATAGACCCGAGGCCTACTTTTGAGTAGCATCACCACCATAGAGTATACATATACGTGCCTTATCAGAGGAGACATTGGCTTTCGAGCCGCACCCCACTCTTTAATTGGCAAGGAACCGGTGTGGCTCGCTATGGGAAGACGATGGGGTTTTTTGCCATCACTATTCCAGTAAGACACATGCGTCGCTGTGGGCTAGGACTTGTGGCCGTAGGGTTGCCACGGAGTATAGCTTCGTGTAGGTCCTAGGGTAACTTAGATTGCCTGATCTATAAAGTATTACATTCAGTAACTAAGGAATCTATTATGAACGGATTTGTGCATTAATTTTGAGCTCATCAGCTGGTTACTAAATTAATATTTAATACTTTCATAGTATTTAAATAACAAACGTGACATTGTCTCAACATTCAAAGATACAATTTCGTCTAGAAAACAAAATAAATAAAACGCTTGATCACGACAACTCAGTTCTTTCAATGATCTTATATTTTGCTTTGTAAGTACATTTCGCTGAACATTGTTATTCGATCAATCGATTCACAAGAATGTGCTGACGTCTGTAAAGTTGCATCTTTTTATCGATATCGAGATATGCGTCAGTTTATCGATAAGCCGTATTGACGCGAATACTTTCAGGATTATGACTTTATGACGAGTCATCCACGCATTTGAATAAGGCTTAAGAATTTAAGTGCTATTTATATCTGTTTTAATACATCCTTCTTGATGAAAGGAGATTACATTGACGATTATATTTTTATTTATACGAGCAGATTTTGTTTTTATACGACATGACTCCGACTTGGGTCACAAAACCTGTCGATATGTAGTACCAAAGGGTCTCCTAATGAAGCCATTAATAGCGAGAGGCTTTTTAAAACGTGTCCCGTGATTTTTTACATTATTCACTGAAATCTGACAAATAGCAAGATTATATTTTTTCATATTTCTGTCAGCCCTAGACCGCATGCCAGCGTCCATCGTCGCGACCAGTCACCGCGACGCTACCCCGTCTAATATGAGCAGTCCTTAACGCAAATGTTACCAGTCGTTTTGTCTATACTTCGCGTTAACGGCAGTTTCATTATTCATAACGTTTTTAGTCACCACTACAAATGCGTACAAGATCTTTCTCTATGAAATGACTGAGAGAAATATGCTTTATGACGGTTTGAATTATGAATGGATTTTTTGTAGGTAGTAATAAAAGGTGGACATTTAAAAGCTATTTAGTTGATCTATTAAAACTTTTTATACAATCTACAAAGTCCGTAGATTGGACTGCTAAAATGGTGGTCTTTTGATAAGGTTTGTCATATAATTACTTTAACGAGATTTCGGTCCGATCCGATCATAAAAAAAAATCTGAGGTGACCCATTATTTCTCTCAAGTGAACACTCAATACAATTGTAGTACTTAAGAAAACACACAAAGCTATAAACTTTCCAGTGTTTAGTACCAACACATTTGCATGGAATGCACCTATAAACTTCTAGTACATTTCATTCGGTGCTCCAGTACTTACATTGTTATCATCCGTTTATCTTGGTGATAAAAACAGGACTTAAAGTGGTAGACAAACGTCGATAACTTAACTGCCAGTTAACTTATATTTGAATAGCAAATGAATTGCCAGATAGAAATATTACTAATGTTAATTTATGTAAGTGGTCTGTGAATAGGATTTGAAGGGTTAAGAAAGTTGATGAAAGTGTGGCGTTTTAGATGGTGTTATGGTTGTGTTTGTTGAAATTACCTACTTTATGACGGTAAGGCATAACTTTAGAACATCTCGCTGGTTTAATCCGTAAGATACCTTCAGAAGTATTTATTAGTTTTTTAGTTCTTATTTTTATTTTATCATCTGTGTCGTTTCTTGTTTTATTTTTATAGTGTGCAAATTAAATCATTTTTTTCTTTCTTTCTATTTAGCACTTAGCACAAAGTAGGTTCTAACTGCTGGTACAGCAAATAAATAAAAAGATCAAGTATAATTCTTAGTACGATGATACTGATACGTTTGTATAGACTGTATACCTAGATGTTTATGTTGGTTAAGGCTCCGCACTTCGAAAACATCAGTTTTTTCGTCGGGTAGTATGAGGCCTGGATACATTCTATAGATCAGAAAATTTAACAGTGAGTAGTCGAGGATATTGTCCAGAGAATATGAAAAAAACCTACTAAAAAAATAGTCTCACACATAGAAAAAAAAAGGCTTGAAAATGCCTCTCGAAAAAATTTTTCGTCAGCTAATTCTCAAAATATTCAATGGTAACCTACACATGTTTTATCACTAAACGATAGAATATTTCCTAAGCTAAAGAAAAATACCACATATTGTATGGCTTTATAAAGCACATAAGGAGAAATATTAAAAAAACGTATAAAATTCAATGACAATTTTCATTTCATGAATTTTGCCTTCTGCCAGACGGCGTTCCGCCGTGAAGACGAATGGTCATGTCGCTTTGTCATCCAATGACAGTTCATCCTTCGTATTCCCAAAAATAATATAAAAAAATATATTTGTAATAACATCCTATAAGTTCTTTTTTTATGACTGAAAGTGGATTTATTTTAATGTACTACATATAATTAGCTCCATGGAAGATGATCATGAGTGTTGTGGATGCTTTACTCTTACAAAAAAATGTTTTCAAGCGTATGATGTGAGATTACAGTATTAGACGCCTTCCACCGGTCTTAAAAAATAGGAACATTAAGATAATGACCGTTAAACTCAGGTAAATATGTGATTCCATTCACAAAATTTATTTATTTTCCAAATATTTATTTGTATTAGATTGTTAGGTTGTTTATTGCAAAACGTAGTTGTCATGGTAGCCGAATTTAAACTGTCATTGCTTGACGCGCAAGGAGGTTTGTGTTTGTAGTAATTTATTTTGGAATCTGACTAATAAGGAAATTAAAAATGATTTATTTACGATAGCGAAAAATAATAATTTACGTGAGAACGTCGAAAATAATTAATTATTCCGTAATGAGTAAAATATGAAGTAAACATAGAAGTTTTGTTTAGGATATCATATCAACCATTTCGGATGATAGAAAAAACGATTTATAAAATTTATATATTATTATGATACAAAACCACTTATTTGAATTTCTACCTAGGGGATCATTCTTCAGTTCAAGACTACTCGTAAAAGCAGTTGGACCCGAAATTAAAAATAAACCTGATCAAAAAAGCCAAATAGAGCTTCATTGGAAGCGGTGAAACAAAGAACTAATAAAAATGTATAGCAAAATGTTGCTATGTTGCCATTCAGAAAGTAACGGGTTTGTGAAGATATGACTATTTTAAAGAGCATTTTCTCTAATTTCCTGGGTTCATGTCTTAAAATTACGATGTATTTTTCGCGACCTTTTTTATAAGATTGCTTGGAGGCAGTTTTACAACCACACTTCTGTAATGAAGCTAACGATGTGCCTATTTCTCAATATTGTGAATGTTTTGTGCAGTACACAACTGTTTTCAGTCTGTCAGTTATACAAGGCGTGGAAATGGTCTCTATGCCTTGTATGCCTATGCAAACAATATTTGGCAGGGAAAATCATTACAACGAAAAGTCCTTTGGAGTTTGGGCGTTCCTGGGCTTACGGCGGCCAGCCATGAAATTGGTATCAAACGATAGCTCTAGTAGTAATTAGAAATAACTTTTACTATGGGCGCTATCCCGCGGGACATTTAGGAAAAAAGATATTCGGTTATTTTTGCATCAGAAATGTATGAGCTGAAATTGAAAATTGAATTGTATGAGAAAGTCGTGGTGGTCTAGTGGGCAAAGAACCAACCTCTCAAGTATGAGGGCGCGGGTTCGATTCCAAGTCAGGCAAGTACCAATGCAACTTTTCTAAGTTTGTATGTACTTTCTAAGTATATCTTAGACACCAATGACTGTGTTTCGGATGGCACGTTAAACTGTAGGTCCCGGCTGTCATTGAACATCCTTGGCAGTCGTTACGGGTAGTCAGAAGCCAGTAAATCTGACACCAGTCTAACCAAGGGGTATTGGGTTGCCCGGGTAACTGGGTTGAGGAGGTCAGGCAGGGCAGTCGCTTCTTGTAAAGCACTGATACTCAGCTACATCCGGTGAGACAGGAAGCCGACCCCAACATAGTTGGGAAAAAGGCTCGGAGGATGAAATGTATGAGCTGAGACATCCATTTTTTCGCAGTTTTTGATATAAAATTAACTTAATTCTGTTATTTCGTAGGTAATTGTTTTGTTATATCAATCAATCCTGATCATCTAATATAGGTTTCTATTAAAGTATTTTTTTGTTCTTGTATGAAAAGTAGCTCGTCGCTAAGTAGCGATTTCTTCAATGTTACAGAAAGCACTTCTAGCTATGCTTATGTGGTCCCGGCGGGTTATTCCCGGTAACACCCTTTCGTCGACACTGTGGACGATCGGGAAAAAAAGTTTCGTTCGTTCACAGTGTTGTCGAACGCTACTTATTATTTCGGGTAATTCCCATTCGGTAACACCGTCGTCAACACTGTTGACGATCGGGAAAAAAAAGTTTCGTTCGTTCACAGTATCCATGAATGCTGGTTTTTATTTTTAAAATATAGAAATAAAAATAAAACGTCATGGATTTTTAAAGTGTAAAATGGTTATTATGAACATGATAAGGCTATTTTTTTATTTTCTAGTTAATTGTGTTTTAAAAGATCTAACATAATCCATTAAAACATTTAAAAAATCCAAATATAGGTAAAAACCAGCATTCATGGACACTGTGAACGAACGAAACTTTTTTTTCCTGATCGTCAACAGTGTTGACGATAAGAACGAAAGGTGTTACCGAACGGGAATTTCCCGAAATAATAAGTAGCGTTCGTCAACACTGTGAACGAAACTTCTTTTTCCCGATGGTCAACAGTGTTCACGAAAGGGTGTTACCGAACGGGAATAACCCGTCCCAGCTATGTTTATTCACCTTGGACAGTTGTTATGAGTAATCAGAACCCGTTTGAGGCGTACCTTTTAACTGGGTTGTGTGACAATAGGTGGCAAAAAAGTTCAAAGTTCTTCGGTTTTCGGTGTCACGGAGATAGAACTTCATAACAGTAATTATAGGACCACACTTATGACCACACTACATTCGTTAGTACCAAAATCATCGCTGGCCGCTGATAGCCCGGGCTCCATAGAGATTTGCCCATTGTCCTTTAAGTAGTTTTTATTCAAAATCCAAAATTACCTGTAATCTATAAAAACTCTTATCTCATACCATATTCTATTTTGACCTTCGTAGGAATATTAATCAAAATTATAAATGAGACGTCTGTTTGGGAACATATTAATGTGAATCATTTGTTTGCGATTTCTAAAAAATCTAAAGAAAATTATTGCAAGATTATTATTTGTTAAAAAAGTTTAGTTTCCTACTGACTACCTTATTCCATCCAGTGAACACAGGCAAGGATACGAGTTATGTCAAAAATCAGTTGTCGACTGTTTTCGTATCGGCGAAAAGGTGAGCGGCGCCCCGAAGTGGGCTCGTACCTCACCCCCTCAGGTTGTCGATTTTGACAAGACAAGGAGCCTTAACACTTATCGTAACATTACCGGGTAACCTACATGGAGTTAACATCTGTTTTACCTAACAGATAAACAATAAATTTTCACTAAAACCTATTTTCTACGTAAAACGACACTACCTACTAAACAACACCACACTCATTACAAAACCAACCCTATATTTAAGGTCATAAAGTACAAATTCGTCTGTCAAACAAATGAACTACTGTGAAAACCTGACATGTGTATGCGATTTTCATTCCTATGTAAGGAGTGTAGAGTACAAATTAGTTTGTCAAGTATTTCGGCCTTAACCAACATATCGTATGGACAGGTAACAGTTGTGAGCATTCAGGAGACAGGTCGGAATACGATATGTGGGTGTAATTCAGTACCTAGTAATTATAGTGGTGTAATTAGAACTGCCTGGGGGCTGAGGCTTAACACTTGGTACATGGGGTTTTGGTCCTTTTGATCTTTTAAATGTCAAAATAGTGAGTACCTACATCATGAAAAAACATGGACCTTTTATAAGCAAAGTTATGTAAAAGTCGTAATGTCTCATTATTCATTATCGTTCTCTCCTTTTTAATTGAAGTATCTAGGGAGTTTGCAGTTGTCAACCAAGGAGAAAATGTAACCGATGTTCTAGGAAGTAAACGACCAATCAAGTAATTTAAATAAAATCATTCATTTAATTACCAACATGGCAACACTTCAGGACCAATTTGGAATGCTAATCTGTGGACACTTTTAATGTAATACCGTTTTATTTAACCGTATCGGTTAACGAGATCTTTAATCAAGTTACAGGACTGTCTAGTTGGTACTTGTCGTCTTAATCAAGACTAAGGGAACTCCACATTAAAAATACCGCTTTCAGGCCCACGTTCACCGACAACATAAACGTCAGTTTTCTTAAAACAACTGACTACTATGAATTTTCACGTTCAAGTTACAAAATCAACAATCGTTTTAGAAAGAACCTGAGTTTTTGCTATCGGCGAACTCGAAACTTATCAAGCGAACAGCCAAACATTAAAAGACGTACGTCTTCCAAAAGTGCGTTGGCAAAAAAACAAAAGAACAACAACAAATCATGTACAATATGACTTAATGATTGTAAAAACAAGCATAAGAGCATGCGCCTACGCAAAGCTCAATACTAAGGCCACGCCCACTCGTGAGGCCTAGTTTGGACATGTAAGAGGATTAATGTGTTGATACGATTTGCAAAGTTTACATGCAATCTTTTGTAAGTTGGGGAATTACCAGGACACTGTGGACAAAGAATATGTAACATTTTCATTGATGTACACTGGTTTAAAGATCAAAATTTAGCCTAGTTACTTTTCCTGCAATGTGAATTTCATGTCAAAAACAATTCTACCTAACAGACTTTCTTTTTCAAATTCTACTCAAACACCTGGTCTTCCTAAATATCTAAGTATGTTAAGTACTCCAAGAACAATCTACTTTACTATTTACAAAGCTTTCTTCCACGATTACCGCAAAAGGAACGCGTTTATCTCAAGGATTGAAATACAATACGTCCTAATCTCGAAGCTACAAGATACGGCTGAGAAAGTGACGGTTCTATCGGAACCAACTCTAAAGCCACTACTGTTAATGTTCTCGGATTAGATAGTACGAGTACAAAACAATAAACTGTTTCAAACAGGAATTAAATCGTTAGAATTGTAGTCGAAGTGATATGGGGCATTGTAAATTAATTTGTTCGGCGTAGATACTAATAATGCTTTTAGAGTAAAAGATAATGCTGGAAAATC
This sequence comes from Helicoverpa armigera, assembly GCF_030705265.1. Lineage (NCBI taxonomy): Eukaryota > Metazoa > Arthropoda > Insecta > Lepidoptera > Noctuidae > Helicoverpa > Helicoverpa armigera. Next base: position 9,727,155 of record NC_087142.1, on the reverse strand, counting down.
ACTTAATAAGGATCTACCGAAAGATATCTCTGCCAAAACTTTCTAGAAAAATCAACATGACATTTCGTCATGATGTTAATCAAAGACACAAGCAAAAGTAACATGATTCATAATAATGAAGTACCTAATGATAGTCAAGAATTAAATTGCCTTGAATGAACTGAACTCGTGTCGTAACTTAATGTTTAATGGCACAAAGTAGGTACTGAGCTTGAAGGAGGGACTTCGATAGTCATTCATCAATACCCACGCAAGCGATGTTTGTCAAGCAAGCAGCTGTTATCATGACAAGTGTGGAAGTTTGTACAAAGCGATAACCCTGGGAATAGACTGACAAGTAAAAAGAAAAATCTTAAAGGAAATAAAGGAAAGTTTGGCCAAGTCAAAGAGGTATAGGCTAAACAACCCAGTCAGACGCAGTTTGTATATAAATTCGGGGAACGCAAAAGGACCAAACTTTGAGACTACAAAGACCAAAGCATTGAGAACAACACGAACCAAACAATCGGGGTATTAATCAAACAACAAACAGACCAGTGTTTAGGTTTCAAAACATGTGACGCTATCGTCCGCTAATCAATCAACTGCAAACATGCGCCTACGCCTAAATATTTTGGTTTTATGCTCACTTTAGCAGGCGAAGGTTAGGTGTTTTAGTGCATGTTTTGAAACTAGCACTTCAGATTTATTGTCTTTTGTAATGTTGATTTCGTCATATCCAAAGAATTTTAATGATGACAATACGCCACTTAGTCTTCATAAAAATATAAATGGAAAAACCTGAGCAAGAAGATGTGACTAAATGTGTTGTTTAAGTACATCTTACTACGCAATTTAGCATCAAGATAAAAATCCTGGCTGCTTAAAGACGACCTCACAATTACTCAAATTATTTCCACCTAAACATTTCTCGGTATGTTCTTAATGGCCTGCCCACCTTCAGTACAAAGTCACCGATGGATACTTAGCTACTTCTAATTTCCCGACAGACGTAAGTAATAGGTACGTGGTGTTAGAAGGCACAATTACAAGACACGTAGGCACTAACATTCTTGGAAAATATACTCGTATTTGCGTGCAGTTAAAACGTACGTGTAATGAACTAGTGGCTACCGATCGGTTATGAGCTAGAAAATATCTTAGAACGAACTCTCACTTCGATCACACTTTTACATTTAGCTTAAGTATAAGTATCATTTAAAATAAATTAGCAGGTATTTTGATAGAAGTTCTAACAGACACAGCACGACGAATAAATAGCTGAACTCAATTCTACAACTTTACAGAAACAGTAACGAATCCAAATCAAATGGTAAATAAAACAAACTAACACCATTTCTTAAATTACGTACAAGGAATCGTCTCAGTCCGTCTGCAACTATCTCCATCGAATCCGAACTATTACAACAATCTCCCTGAAATGGATACAAGCATTTACGATTGCGTGAGGCAAAAATATCAAGTCGGCTGTAACAAAAATGACGTAAACTCATTCCCCATGGCGTATGGTGTACACGATCTAGGAACATAGACTGTTGTGTAAGACAAATATGGAATTAATTACAGCTGCTCAAAGTATAGACTACAGCGGTTTGCAGAATCGTAAGACCCTATTGCGTATCCAAGGACCAAAGATTGGTTCAAACGTGGCTGTTACCGAGCATGCAAGTGACAACTCATTTAATAAAGTTTATGTTCTACTGTCAAGAGGAAACATTATTTAAGTTATTGCCTTTATTTACAGAACTTATACAATAAGCTACTTTATAGCTTGACATTTTCGCAAGGGTGAACTGAACGTCTATTTGTAAGATTTTAAGTACCGTTTTACGAGATGTTTCAATCTTAATTGATTTAATAGTGACTTTGGTATCTTTTATTGCTTGTTTCGTGATTTTAGCTATTACTATTATTGATGATATCTCTGTTTCCTTCCAGTGCGTCATCTTCATAGCTATTGAGAACTCGCGTCTTCTCTTGACTTGTGCCATTAAAGTTGTACCAAATAGGGTGTTCTCGAGTTCGTATAAGGCGTACTATCATAACACCATGCTGGCCACGGAGTGCAATGCCATGGTTTATGGGGGGATAGCACGTAAGAACTGGCTGTGTAATGTCCTGAACATTCCCGTGTTTTGCCTCGGAACGTGGGATGTCGGAGAAATGGATAACTTATGGTAACATCGCATGGTTTGTTTTGTTACATGTTTGTAGCTTTAGGAATCTGTGGCTTATAATTGAGATGTGATACCGTCTATTTTTTAGTTTATTTTTCTTCTTCCTCAATAGCTGAGATATCGAAAACAATGTCTGCATTGTTTAAGATTTTCTTAGCACCTTACATCATCATAAAGCATAGCAAGAAAATCTAAGTTCACAAAATTATCTCTTCTTAGACACACCTGCAGGGTCCCCATAAATTCTGGCGAAGTAAACAATGACCTGCCTCAACTAGAGTCCCCGTAACCATGGCAACAGGGTATCGGGCGAGAAAGTGGCGGGTACGGCTATCAGGCATCACAATTACAGTGCCTACCCCCGAGCAAACCGTAATAATAGTGTTTGTTTAGAAAGTCCTCTCAGAGGGTAAGATATCGCTTACACAAATATTTTTTTGCAAGAATGTTAAGTGAAATTCGATGCACTTGTTTTGATTGGCTAATTAGATGAATGGATTAGTGAAGGTGATATTTGAATTGGATTGTTGACATTCTCCTTTTCCGGTATAACTCTTCAGTAATAGTTTCGAAAATACTTATGGTTTTACTGCAAATTATAAAGACTGTGGTGGAAAATCCTAAGCGTGATGTACAGCGAAATTTTTATCGACAATTTCCATCGATAGCCTTTCCAATAAAAAAGGTTTCTCGATCAATCCCAACCTAATAGAGGTCCATTTAAATGTAAAGCCCCAGTGGCCGTCAGTCAGGCAGTGCTTAGCCCGTCCATCGTGGTCGTGCATCGTACAACTTTCTACTAAACAATTAGCTGTATACTTGTTAGAGTTCAGCGTTTCCGTGGGATTGTGTAAAGCTGTAATTATGGGAATGGAAATGGTTTATTTTAGTGTATTTGCAGATAGATTGGAAGAATAACCTGGGTGCTGTGATCTATCAAAAGAAGGTACTATCGACAAAGGTTACATTTGAAGTTGTCATTAATAGCTAAGTAAGTTCAAATTGGTACAATGTCCTCGAGGATTTTAATATGCAGTATATTAGAAACTAAATCCATTTTACATAAATAACATAATTTTACATAAACAGACAGCTGTCTTGCAGTAAATAATGAGCTTGATTTAATAGTAGAATCCAAAATTCAGTATTATGAAAACATTAAAATTAGATTGGCAAGTAATTACCTTCCCTCATTATTATTTAAGCGAACGTTTTGAATGTAGATCAATAATAACATTTCATAGTAAGACAAGCATGAAAATTGACGTAAACTCAGACTGGCAGTTAAATAAACGTTCATTACGAATAACACATAATCTTTGGAGAAATATCGCAAACTGTTGCAATTCTAATTTCGTTAAACCAATTATTTTGATGATCGTTTCAAAAGTGACTCTATTACAACAGTTTAGAGATGGTAATCGTTTGTCGTACCTGTCAATCTGACTTATGATAGCCAGTTTGTCATGATCTCTCGCGTTGTGTAAGAAGTGTTGGGGCATAGATCTGATTATATTGGTCATGCAAGTGATGGAAGGAATTTGATAGCGCTAACCGTGTCATCAGGCGCACGACAGTTGCATTTCACAATTTTTACTTGAAGTGTCGTGTTTGTGAAAAACTTAGATATTACCGATAGGTAGATCTAGATAGATAATGATGGAATATTCTCGATTTTAGCGCAATACTTGAAGTAATGTCGTCTTTGAAAGAAAATGTTGGTGATGATGATGAGATTTTACATTATAAGCGTTTAGCTAGGCACTTATTCAATGTAGTACCTACATATTATCACTCAAGTATTTTGGTACTTAAGATAATATATATTAAAGAAGACATTCTTGTGTTAATGGCAGGAGTGTTCGATAAAAATAAGACAGAACGTATTACTCAATAATTAAACTTTTCAATAACAACTCATTAAACGTAAATAAATAACTTTCTCACCTCTTGATCACATTAAAATGTGACATAAATACATGTAACTGATACTCACTGGGTTCTACGACCCGATTGTGGTTACAATTAGGGTGACCAGCCGACTGAGACGGATTGTCCTTATGACAACCAAAAACTCTATTATAACATGTGGTCTGTGAATTTAATATTATTATTCTTTTTAACCGAGTTCCCAAAAAGGAGGAGGTTCTCAATTTGAAAGTTCGTAATTTTTTTTTGTGAATATTTTTAAAACAATTTTTTGGTCAACTTTTTTTTTCTTTTTTCTTTTTTTTTCACAAAATTATCCCACATTAAACGTAAATCTCTAAAAGCGGAAAGGATGCGGTTAGGGTGACAATAAAAAGGCCCAGTTAAGATCGTGTTACGTGTAGTTGCGGTCTCTTTGTCATTACGTGTTTGAACCGAGGTTTAAACTAACACACGTCATTTTAACTGACGGCATGAAGATGTTAACTGTAGTTTTATTTTGGATGATGTTCCAGAGGTGTTTGAGGGGTGTTGGACAGTTTATGAATATCTAAGTAATCAATACGATAGAATTTGATCATGTAGATGTAAATACCTAATTGTATACTTGTGAGAAACGAAATAAAAAATAATGATATCTTTCGACTGCGGTTTCAACCTACCACATCAAGGGGTAACTACGCTCATCACCTGAATAAAACTAGCCCGTCTCTTGTGTACTACCTATCTCTGCGTCTAATTTCATCTGAATCAGTTCATGTGTTTTAAAGTAATAGCTTAACATACAGACAGATATACTTTTAGTGTATACCAAGAATGTCTGGATGACGTAATAAAAATCAAGGCAATTCAGTTAAATTGGTATTTGCCTGTTCATGTTTGATAACATCAGAGTTAAGTTATGATGTCACCGGCTTGTTTAATCTAACGTTAATGTTGACTGCAGTTAGGTCATCTTTTATCTTTACGAAGAATTTATTAATTAGATACAAGCTGATTAAAATGAGCCTACATTTATGTAATTGAACGATCGAATTCTGCAAATGTGAGCTGAAAGGTAGCTACAGTATAGTGCATAGTTTTTGTATAAAAATAAGAGGTAAAGGTCATCAAGGTCACCACGATTCGCGAGCATTCACATTTACTTACAGTAAAACTTACTCGCATATTCACAGAGGAAACAGTTTTTTTTTCGTTTGTTTGCACCCTTAAAGGCTCTAAAACTACTGAACCGACTAAAAAAATTCTTTGTGGACCGGGAAGCTAGACCATCCCCGAGTAACATAGGCATATTTTTTTCAAGATAGGTACGCGAAGAAGTTCCCTCGGAAACTGGGTGAAACGACGTTCAGAAGCTAGCGTATTTCTTATTTATTTCTGGTGAGTAGTGCATATCTATAGCTCTCCATTACAAAACACATAAGTATCGGTATAGTCCTTTCGTCACAATCACCGATTGGTCACACTACATACAAACACTACTGTTACGTATAATTACAAATGGCTTCTCCGAATGGTTGCTATAACCTCATGATAAGTAGGCCACGAACACTGAATATTACCTACTAATTAATTGAATATACTTATGTATTTATTTTTATTGTGTTATCCTTAAGCTTAATAAAGTTTTAGTCAAATAATTTGGAGCCTCTGAAGAAGGTGGAATTTCTCCATTACATCACAGATAATTTCGTAGTTTATGATGATTATTTTTTTTAATTGGAAGGGTAGGCTGCCGAGTTGTTCCCATATGTTACCAGGTCGGGGGTTGAGGGTGGAACCCTCTTGACTATTGTATAACTACTAGCCCAGAGACAGAGTATTTGTAGAGAATTGTACTACCTAATTCTAACTTTCAGGGTGATTTAAGGCAAAGGAATTTTCTTCCATCTAATCTAATGTAATACTCCAGTACCCAGTACCTATGGAGAAGATTAATTTACTCAATAGTTTAATTCAGCACAAGCATGCAGTTATTTCCCAACAGTGCCAAACTAAATGCAGTACAATGTAGCTGTTCTCTGAATAATGAGCAAACATCCTCTGTTTTTCAAAAATATCGCCAATTATGTGCTCCATGCTAACAATACACTCGTGTTTAGTATGTAGCTACGTGCATGTATGCATATGCATAGGTCATATACATTGAGAATTGATACCTCATACTACCTCATACCCTAAGTTGAGAATCTTCTCTTTTTTGGAAGTCGGTTAAAAAGAAGTCTTGCACAGTACACTATTTATGTGTAATGTTTGCTGTCAATGTGGAAGAGGACAGCCAAAGGAAAGATGGATGAATTGTGTGAAAGTCGATATGTTTAGAAAGAATGTTACTTGTGAGATGACGGCAGACAGAAAAGTATGGAAGAAGAAGACATGATGTATAAGTATGGATGATGATATGCTTTCAATGGAGAATTAATCGTAAGTTCAGATTTATTTTATCGGTATGGATTAAATTGTATATGAAACGTGAAAATTGAATCCAAAAGTAAAAAAATACGCAATATAACAAAGAGAGAATGACTATGGCAACTGTACCCACAATTTCGGGGAACAACCTCTGTTTATATACAAGTTATTCAATAAATACTCAACAAAGCGTTACTTGTGCCTGTTTAACTAAATAACAACTAAACGCATTGTATTGGCTGTAGCGATAACAAACAATGTGGGCTATTATTTTTGGATATTATTTAACTTACGCAAGCTTATCGAATACCATCGTACGTAATTAACGTCATTCAAACACGAAGCTACATTATGTGAATTCTCTAGTAAATAGAAAAATATTGGTAGTAAATAAGAATTTCTACAGTTCATCAGATCTAAAGGTACAGATATGTGTAGCCTTTTACCAACTATGTCGGCTTCCAGTCCTAGCGAATGAAGATGAGTACCAGTGTTTTACAAAGAGTGACTGCCTATCTACCCTCCTCAACCTTTTACCTGGGCTACCCGTCACTCCTAAGTAAGACTGGTTGTCAGACTTTCAGGCCAATTAATGTTTTCTACAAATGAAAAGGAATAGATGTAGATTGTTGACAGTGAGAAGGGTAAACAGTTTTAAAGCTAAATATTTGTCACGTTGTCATTCTCGAATCGAACCTGCACCATGCAGTATAACAGCCTTTGCTTCCACTAAATTGCAACCAAGCCTCAAGCGTAGCGGAAATCCGGTTCATCCAAAGCATCGTAATTACAACGAAAGTCGATCATCGAACAATAATCGATTTTACTATTACAACCATTATGTAATATTAATTAATTGGTTTGTTTGAACTGTAATTACAACTCGACCGTCATACCGATGAGTTTGATTAAAAGATATTTATGCTCCGTTGACCGATAAATGACAAGACAGAATATTTGTGTTGCGTCAAAATTGCTGTGTAATGTCTTCATAATTGCTAAGTGGTTGTTAACTAAATGATATTTATACACAACCTATAATATTGGTATTATTAACTTCAGTACAAGAACTAATTATGTCCGTCTATAGAATGAATGCAGCAAAATAGCAATGCACTTAGTCTCTTAATAAATAAATTCATTATCTGACTATACCGTAATATCTCTGCCAATTTGTATAACAGTTTTTGTACAATTATTTACTCCAACTTACGTAATAACAAAATCTAGCCTAAAATGTAAACGCATAGCGCCACGCCTTGCTGCGCTCGCGCATGTACTCGCGTGCACTCGAAACATGATCAGTCGCGCCCTGCCCGCCAACCGAAACGGGCGTGTAATACACACCCGCCTTCGTCACACGAAAGTCGATTTCCTTTGGGGGAAATTAAGATTAGATTTGTTCATTAGTTTCAAATTACTGATGAAGTAATCTTGCTCCTTAAGACAGTAATAGAAGAGTTTTCTCTATAATATACTTATCAGATTACGGGTTGAACTTCTTATTTTTTAATCGATTTATTACGAAACTAGTTCCCATGTTACTTCACAAAACAGTAAAAGACGTTAAAGCATATATTCTCATAGTTAAGTTAACTCGATTCTTGTAACCCGTGACCGCTCGCAATCGATTTTATATAACTGGCGAAACAATCGATTTGAACTGACCTCTATTTGTGTAATGATCATCAGCAAACATCAGTCTGTCTTAACTTTACAATGAAAAAGATACTTGGTAGAAGTTCCATTTGTTAGTACCATAGTACATATCTATGTACCGACTTCTCAAAAAAAATTCTTCGTTATAACGGATTTAGAGTGAGCTTTGTAAACTTAGCATTTTAACGTAAGTTAATTCGACAAATTAACAGTTTAATTGTGGCAGATTGATTGGTTACACTTTCTATTTTCAGTCTTAGACAAATAAAAACAAGCTAGACAAATGTGTTTTCACGTTTAGCTTCTGATAAAAAGTATTTATGATAACTTAACCTCAAGTATTCAATACCTATCAAACATTTAAAAAATGATCTGCATATTTTGTCACTTCTTCTTTCGTCTTTTAGCACATAAAATATGAAGTAAAAACACTAACAATCTACTCGGTAAGTAACTAGGTATATCGAAATCAAAGTCAGTAACTACTCGATTTAAAATAAACCCGAGCAATACGACACCGTATATCGAGTCAATGACATCGATATTACATTACAAGCATTGCGAATCGATAACTTTACTATTCCACCGCAACACTAGTATGTAAGAAACCTCCACATATGTTCAACCAAACTTTAGAAAACCAACCTTAAATTTCGTGCAATAAGGTCGAAAATGAAATGAAAATAAAAGAAAATCGAATGTCAAAAATTGTGTTACTGTAATTTCAAACTTATTATGTGGCCGTAAGAACTACATTATGTAATTCATGTAGTATTACCAAATATCAAGTTTTTTGTACTAGTATTTTAACGACACTAATACGTGCTTGAAATTGTCATGTTTCATACAAAAAAAAAAAACCGGCCAAGTGCGAGTCGGACTCGTGCACGAAGGGTTCCGTAAATTACAGTTAAATCAACCTATCTCAAAAACTATAAGAGATACTTTGATCAAACCAAAAATCGTTGAAAGAGTTAATTAGCATGCATCACCTCTATTTTTTTAGAATTTTATACCCCGTAGTTATAAAAATAGAGGGGGGGGGACATACTTTTTACGACTTTGAGAGCTGATATCTCAAAAACCGTTCACTTTAAGAAAAATGTTTTTTAGAAAACTTTATATCATTTTAAAAGACCTTTCCATTGATACCCCACACGGGTATGTACATCGAAAAAAAAAATTTCATCCCTCAGTTATATGTATGGGGGGCCCCACCCCCAATTCTTTTTTTTACTATTTAGTGTCATATTTTTGTAGCGGTTCATACAACACATATTCCCATCAAATTTCATCACTGTAGTACTTATAGTTTCCGAGTAAATCGGCTGTGACAGACGGACAGACGGACAGACGGACAGACGGACATGACGAAACTATAAGGGTTCCGTTTTTGCCATTTTGGCTACCGAACCCTAATGATTGATTTTCCTTGAAATAACAGTTTTATTTTGTGAAACGTATTTATTACGATATCAAACCGATGACAGACTTTAGCAGTCAATAAGTAAAATTAAATTCTCAAGTAAAAAGGCGAACTATTTCTTTAAACAAATAACTAATTAAGTAAAATTGTATAATAATAACAATGTATAACTAATTGCTGTATAATCACGTTTGTCTCACTATTGCATAAAAAGTAATAGAGAGTTCGTTAATAACATTATTTCAAACTTAGGCAAGGGCAGTAGTAATAGTAAAGCAATATATTGGCTAATAATTGGATTATTAATGTCTATAATTTTATTTATCTGTGGCGTAATGAGATTATAGGATCATCTGTGGGAACTATTAGGTTGAAGGATGATCGCGAAGCCATTAAAACGATCAAATAAATCATGGATGTAAAGGTTAATGAAAGAATAAAGAGCAAATGGGGCTGATTGAAACACGGGTATGTTGCACCATATTAGAAAAAAACATTGATTTACATGATGTGTCAATTAGGGTCAAGAAAATATGTGTTGGTATTGCTTATGGTTTTCGATGTTTTATATGTTACCATGGATGGTTTTTAAAAAATCTAACTAAAATAATATGTTTTTGTACCTAATTATTTATTTTAACACCACTAAATCAATCCCCCAGTCACAGCCAACACGAGACAAGAATCTATCCATACATTATGTTTCTCTTTCGTTTCGCGCTAAGACACACAGACGTACATACATATACATTTGTACATATATACATATTTAACTGGTAGTTGAACCCGAGTGTGTCAAGTAATGCTAATGGGTTCTACGCCTTTGTTTACTACGAGAAGAGGACTATAAATAAGTTAACTGCAGTGTTAAGTGTGGAGAAAGGACAATGCGTAAGTGTCTCCACCTTCTAATGAAGGGATTTCTTGTCTCATTTAATGGATAATTTCTTATTTTGGAAACTTACTGCAAATATAAGGGGTTTTTGATCTATGATATCTTCATGTCCCTCATAATCAATGTACCTACGTTTGTTCACCAATTACTCGGAGTCGGGTAAACCGATTCTGTTTAAGTTTCATCGGATTAGAGATTTGATTTATCTGACTATTATCTGATCTCACCAATCTGTTTTGCACCACGATTTATCCTAGAGTGCAATTTTGTACACACCGCGTCACTATTGCGTCTGTATTACCACAAAAAAAAATCTACAAACGCGCGACATATTATGCTGCACACGCATTTGTGCAGACACAGGTGCATTCCCTATTGCCTTAACCCATAGCCCGATGGGTCGGCAACCCGACACAACTGGAGAGAGATCAATGGTCAAAATATAAAGTGTAAAGAGTAAGTGTTGGTTAGTACCTATGTACTGACCGTTCCTCCAGCATCTCGTTGAAGGTCTTGGACTTGGCTCGGGGCTGGCTCGGCTCGTGCTCCATGCGACGCACCTCCACGCAGCGCTCGATGATGTGTTCCACCCTCTTCCGTCGGGACGACTTCCAGTTGTCCAGGTTCTGGAACAAGACATTGGTTGATTAGGCATATGATAAATTTATGTACAGTAAATTGAACAGTAACTGATGTTGACTATGTCATATATGGTCACAAAAGCAAATTAGGTCTCCAGGGAAAACTCCTGCTTAGAATTTGGAAAGTAATGAGTTGATATGGTAACTAGTATAGTATACACGCTGGATATAATCTATCGTCAATCTACGAAGTTGTATAATCAGGCTAAAATATAAATTTTTTCAGACTTTTCAGAGCAGAATTTATGAAACCCCTCTGATAAATGTTATCGTCATAAACTAAAAACTCACATTCAAAAGCCTGTCTTTTAACTTTTGGATCCTTTCCTCCATTTTGACTCTCAAAATCCAGAATCAAGATAAATAACTCAACACTTAACTTATTGGTCCACTAGTTATGATTCAACTGACCACATCATCTTGTTTACTGATGTATCTCACCCCTGAACTAGAGGTGAACCTAGGTTAGGGACGGAGACGAATGACGACTACTTATTTATATAAATAAACTAGCTTCCGCCCGCGGCTTTACTAGCGTAAAGTTCGGTTATATCGCGTTTACAAGAGAATTCTTCAAAAGTCCGGGATAAAAACTATCCTATGTTCTTTCTCAAGGTGTTGCAACTCTAGCTCTGTACCAAATTTTATTAAAATCAGTTCAGTGGTTTAGACGTGACATGACGTGACAGACAGAGTTACTTTCGCATTTATAATATTAGTAGGGATGCTAGTCTAGATAAATTAATGATGGATCTAGATATTCTAGATTAATTGCTTGCTATGTAACTTTGCGGATGTAGGTTTACTTTAGACCTTGGGATAAATATTCCAGTTATTGATCGATTGATTGGATTATGAATCATGTATTTCCGTGGTATTAATTCTGTAGACGTAGAGAAAGATTTCCACTGTTTACACTGCATTCTCTTTTTGCTCTATAAACATCATCCTCCGAGCCTTTTCCCAATCACGTTGGGGTCGGCTTCCAGTCTAACCGGATTCAGCTGAGTACCAGTGCTTTACAAGAAGCGACTGCCTATCTGACCTCCTCAACCCAGTAACCCGGGCAACCCGATACCCCTTGGTTAGACTGGTGTCCGACTTTCTGGCTTCTGACTACCCGTAACGACTGCCAAGGATGTTCACTGACAGCCGGGACCTACAGTTTAACGTGCCATCCGAAACACAGTCAATGGTGTCTAAGATATACTTAGAAAGTACATACAAACTTAGAAAAGTTGCATTGGTACTTGCCTGACCTGGGATCGACCCCGCGCCCTCATACTTGAGGTTGGTCCTTTACCCACTAGGCCACCACGACTTTTTGCTCTATAAACAGCAGTTTTTAATCACCTAACAAGCCCTAGCGTCACAGTTATGAACTGAAATATGATTGGTTTCTCTTCTTTTTTCTCTCTCTTTTTGGCAACTCTTCATGATCTTTTCTTTTTAGTATCTTTTCGTTATTTATTTGAAAAAAAAAATGTTAGTTGTTTATTTTACAGTGTTAATATCGATAGAATATCGAAAATTATTATATTTTACGGCATAGCACACAAGACTCGCATCAAGACGAGTTTGTGTACATTCTCTTCACATTTGATCGCAATACAACATAAATTCCAATGCAAATAATATATTGTATACCCGTAAATCTATATAGAAATAGTTTTCTCTGCAATTACTATACATATTACGTGTGGCGGTCACGCTCTCTTCATTTATGGGCGCGGGAGAAAACTTCGATAGTCTGTTCTTAATTACAATCGAGATTGTACCTTCTCGCTTTGTCTTATGTGGAGTGATCAGGTGTTGAAGATGTGGCGTTGCTAATTTCTTGACAGTAAATAAATATACTTAAATACTAGGAGACAAAACGAAAAAACTTTTTTGACTTTAAAAGGTGTTGTTTTAATCTATGGTACAATCAGCATCAAATCGCAAGCACCAACGTCAGCCATCATTGACAAATGTTTAAAGCAGTTATAACCAGTTAAAAAACCTAAGATATATCCTCTCTTCATTGAAATAAGTTATTATTAACAACACTGCAGGAATTTCAAATAGGTCTACAAACGCTAGATCTACTTCTATATTCTAATTTCTAAATAGGCCTCTGTAAACAACCACCGAAACCAAAGTCGGTTTTAGTGTTAAAACAAGGAAGTAGACTTTCAGTCTGACCTCATCAAACTTCATAGCATACTTGTCTATTTATTTTAGCAGTCGAGTTATCGATAATCGTTACAGTTCTCGATACATCGAGAGAGTGTATCGTTCTGGCTGGCATGTCAAACATCGCGTGCGACGGTAGAATCGGTTTTTTTTTATACAATTTCGCTTGCTACAAGTTAAACGCTGCTGTTTTGTGTGACTTGAGTTATAGGCGGTAGCGGAGATTGTAATGATGATAATTATTTGAAAATGTACGAGTATATTTTCTTATCCTTCTGCTCTTATCCCAATTTTATTTGGGGTCGGTGGAGCATATTTTCTCCTTCCAATTTGAAAAATATTTGAACGTTAGATAGACCATTTATGGATAAAGACTGTAAGGTATCTTTAATTCGTGTTCACGATACAGGCCTCTGGTGAAAAAACCACGGGTATTATTTATATACCTATGTATTATACTATACTGTCTAACTGTAACGACAGCTAATAATAACGTATGACATCAATCTAGCAACTCCTTCAGCTTATAACTTAAACCAATCAACCAGCCTCTCAGAACTTAATAGACCTATTATTGAGTAGCCGCTAGGAAATACAGATATTTTTAAATCGCTCACCAGTTGCGCAACAGTCGTCTTACCTAACGACGGCTAATCTCGGCTAATCTATGTAATGACCGCAAATAATGGTCAAAGTGAAAAAAGATAAAATGTAAGAAAATGTTAAGTTGTAGTTTGGTATTCTAGGGAATGTTCAGAAGATGAGTTCTATCGGTATTTGGTATGTTAAGCGGTGGTTTATTTTTATCTCGCTGTTAAGGATGGTTTAGAAAATATCTGATGGTCAATTAAAATGTTGAATGTTGGGATAAAAAGAAGTACTTAATTGCAAATATTTACCCAAGTTTTTTTATTGAATAGACCAATAAAATTGCAAAATTAATCTACACCCTCTAATTAATAAACACGGATTAAACATACACCAGGATATAAGAAAGTATCAGCAACCTTGTATTAATTTTACTACGTGTTTATTAACATGTGGGACAGTTATTGTATGTTTCTTTTTTCCACTGCATCCAAGAGCAGATTTCTTAAAAACAACGAAGCAAAAAAGCAGCATCAATTACCAACAAACAAACAAAAAGGTTTAAAATAAGAATCCCTTGCACATCCGACAAAGGGCGGCTCGTTAGTCCGGCGGAAGTCGTCGCCTTGCATGCGTATGCGCACAACTTCCTCCCACCGGAGCCAGCGAGCCCTGTTATTGTTTTGTTGCGACGATTGAGGGAAGAGATAAGGAGACAGTATCTTAATATAAAAGAAAAGTCATTTCAACTATTTATTTTGGTGCATATTTTTACTTCCACTTTGCTAACAGCTGGACATTTTTAAATTACTCTTCAGGATTCTCCCTAACTCCCAACCTCCACCCTCCATAGATCGAATAACCTCCACCCTCCATAGCTGTCGGCAAGATGGCGGCGACATTCCCGCCAATTATGACATGCCTCACATGTCGAAACAATCTGTCAACTTAATAATTGTCTGCTGAATGGTAATGGAGGAAAAAATAAACTATGCCGGCCAGGTGAGATGGATATTTTTTGTAGCAAGAGTTGTTTGTTTGCGCACTGATTTGGAAAAAGAGATTCTGTACTTATGAATGAAATATTGAGTCCGCTCAACATGGGGTATAAAAAGTGATGTGTGTTTTGTTCTCGCGTTGAGTCTGATATAAAGTACTTTACTAATTGACTTTGAAAACTAGTTTATTGAATTTGTTTTTGAACAATGCAATTTATATTTTTTCAGCCGAAAAATTTGGGGCTTCATTTAAAATAATCTAACCACAGACGTTACACATTGTATGTTAGATAATTATCGTCGTAACGTAAGAGGGCGTTAAGTAGTAGGACAGTAATTATTACAACAAGCATGGGTGTATACAATTAATGTATGAACCTACATAATGTACATTCACTTTAGGTACTCCCACCAGCGAATGCATCAGAACATTTTACAACCTAGCCATATCTGTAGGTCATAAAATGTACCAAAATACGGCCGAGCAGTTTTCGAGATACGTGGGACAAAAATAACTATAAGTAGGTACCTAAATATAAAGTACAGGTGGACTTGTAAACAAGTAAGTATGGTTTAATACGTGAAACTTAAGAAATATTTGACTACAATTATTTTGCAGATGATGATGAATTATTTTGAGGTGTGACAGAAATAGAATGATTTTTGAGCAGTCCTTAAAGAGTGGCGTTTCAGCATTCGGCTATCCCGTTATTAAAAAGGAAATAATAATTACAGAAATCCCCAGGCGTTGTGGCGTCATAATGGTTAGGGGATTAACCAAAGTGTGATTATTAAAGAATCATTGTAGCTCTGAGTTACTAATTTGAATGGTATGTTTGGTATTGAGATACATTGAAATCGAAGGCAGGATATTACTAACTGAACCGGATAAAATATTAAATACCTTGTATTTAATACCCTGTCGACTCAGGAAGTGAACGAAACCTTTTAAAATAACCGGAAGGTGATGTTGATCTTTGGAACGAAAATGGCTATTTAAAATTTTATACAACCCTCATTTTGATGCTACATCACCAGATACTTGGATAAACCGTACATTCAATCAAGACAGAACTTAGTTCCCCAATACTGTAGTAACTTTTAAACTAACGGAAAACGTGTAAAATATTTGAAGCATTAATGTCAAAATACACAACAAACAAAAACACGGTACTTTAGAGGATTTACGAGACATAAATCAATACCCACAGAGCTATTAACTAAGGATTTTGAAATCGCTACATGTCGAACTAAATAGGTTTTTGAAACTGCGCGGGCGCTTGATTCTGGATCTGACAATATGGCGGAAAAAGCTTGCTATTCAGATTTTGAAATGTCAATACCTAAACCCGGCTATTTCTACTGATACAAATTATATTTTTATGAGGCACGGTTTTACCGGAGGAGTGGGATGGAAGAAGGCTGAAAAGGCTACCGAACACTGAAAGAATATTTCAAATTGGACCAGTCTGTTCCTGAGTATAGTTCGTTTGAGCAAACTATTTAACCTTGTAATATTAGGACTGGATAGTTTTCGTACATAGATTGAGAAATGAACATATGTATTAATAATGATACCTATCGTAGGTCTAATGCAGAATCTTATTTTCCTAGCTCAGTCAACAAGGAGACACGCTCAACATACTACCTACAAGGGAATAATATTTGCAGAAAACTTGGAGTTGAAGTAAAAACTGTAAGTATGGCGATTAACCTGGATTGGGCGCTTTCCAACTTCATCGGAAGCCGACCAATTAACCGGCATTAGGAAAAAAGTGAAAAACTTCACTCAAAGGGAACACTGAATTATTTTAACTGCATCCATGAATCCGTAGGGCTGTCCAAAAAGGATTTTTATTTCTATTGTAAAGTTTTTAAAAGTTGAACCCGCTAATCACAAGATTTGAAAAAATATTTTAGTGATAGATAGCCCATTTATTGTGGAAAGCTGACTAAGGCTAAAGTTTTTATATGGTGCCCATAGGCAAAATTGAAGTGCTAGAGATATGTGTAATTAAATTTAACAGAGAAGGATCAATGAGAGGACATCGTAGTTTATAGTCCACATGTCTTACATCAATAACCTACCTACACACAAAACAAGTGAATTACGTAAATCAATAACCACAGTGACCAACACAAACAGTAAGTAAACTTGTAGCAAATGACCGCGACGACTCAAGCACAGCCAGGCCGTAAGCAAGTGATACTTAACCCAGTAGTTATAATTACATACTACTGGTAAACAAAATGGTTGAACGATGAGTTTTCTGAGTATTTGTGCTAGGAAAATGTTGAGCTTTCAAGACTAATGTATGTAGACCGAGATAAGTGAATTAAACTGGTATCTTCTGATAATATAATGATTACGGGTGTATTGAATGAATTTGATGTTTGGAATAATTTGGACCATGAATCAGCATTTATGCAAATGAGGATTACCAATGGTCTTGCCCTACTTCCTAACGTTTGTGGAGAAGATGAAGTGGCCTATCACAATATCTGTGTTTTATTTGAGAGTATTGTTTGATATATTTTGTTGAGCTCGACAGAAGGTTGCCATTTTTTAAATTTCAAAGCACCATGTTAATCAGTAAGGGTAGTTTGGTTCTGAAAGGTCACCATAAGTGCCAAATTCAATTTTTATTTCTTACAATAATTGGTTCCTACACGTTTGGACAGCCCTAAGATTGGCACGAAAATCTCGCTTCCTTATTGATTCACTAAAACTGTCGGCAGAAATAAAACTGTGGAGAATTTTTATGGTCATTCGATGTTACTGAGATATGCTGGCATGCATGCATGCATACCCAATACGTTCCCATGCTTCGAATATAATGGATTTGTCATCATCTTAGTCATGGTGATTTTCCTTTGTAGGTAAATGGTGCAGTTAGTATTGGATGTTAGAAACTTGGAATTTCCTAAAGGACAGAGGTAGACCCTAGTGTAGGTTTCCTAGGGTCTTAAGGTGATGAAGAAGTTGCAATCACGTAATACTAAACTAATATTTTGGTTCGGTTAAACTCAAAGTCATCCTGAGCGTGCATATCTGCAATGTTTTTCAAACTTGTAGTCATGCATTCCGTAGATACGGATATTGTATTTTTAGGCATCAAGGTCACTTGTTGCATGTCTACTTAGACTCATTCATTTATAAAGATATAATCGAACAGTGCCAAAATAGGTCCGGTGGGAGTTAATGATATAAATTGGTTTCTTACTTAAAGAAAATTATAAATTTTATTATTTTGTCTTACTCATCATCTGCCTATCCTTTTCTCAACTCTGTTGGGGGAGGCTTCTAGTCTCACCAGATGCTGCTGAGTAACAGTGTTTTACATGGAGCACCTGCCTAACTGACCCCCTTACCTGTTACCTGGGCAACCCAATAAATAATACCCCTTGGTAATACTGTTGTAATGATAGAAAATTCCACTCCCGTCTTTTTAGAATATTGATACTGTCAATATAAGATCCACTCACCGACTGCCAATCCTCCTGCCTCTCAATGCGGGCAGGGTCAGTCCGCTTGGCGAGCTCTGCTCTCCGCAGCTGCTCCCGAGCCCTGCTGCCCAGGTCAGCCGGCCCCACGCGCACGAACTGCAGCGGGTTGCCAGCTGGCTTGCCCGGGATGACGGCTGCCGTGTGCGGCCGTGTCGCCAGGAAGTCTGCGCTGTCTGTTGTCTGGAAATAAAAAAAATAATATTAATTTAAGCAACAATTAAAAGTATTATTATTGGATATTTGACTTAAATAAAATGAACTATACGAGCAAATAATGCTCAAACTGAAAATGCGAAGACAAAGCTTGGCTCTTACATTAACAATCTGAACTTTGAAGGGGGTATATTCCACTTAGGATCCTCTTTTAGTTAATGTTTTTGGAATTGAGAGATATCCTCCTGAGGAATTTTGAGTGTCTAATTCAAGTAAGGTTCAGACGGGATTATTCGCGAATTAATTTGATTTAAACAGTTTCGTATGAAGAAAACGGTCACTAATATTATGTAACCTAAGCTCAGATTATCTAGTTGATCTTTCAATTTGAATAGCAGTTGCCTAACAGCGATTAGCACAAAATATCATACAGTAGATACATGTAACATTTTACTAAGCAATACTGCGCAGATTATTACAAACAATTTGAATAAGAGAAATGTGTGTTTAGTCAGAAGATGCTGCGACACAAGTTTTACATGACAACTAAGAGAAATGGCCGGCTAAGAACACCTGATGCTAATACTAACATTTTAACGTTGAGATTCTATTCGTACGGAAAGAAATCGAAAGTACCGTGTTTTACGTAATTCACTCATCTCACTTCTAAAGTACTTTATATTATTCAAAATTATACCTACATACGTGTGTACGAATGTAGGAAGACAAGTAATGGTGAAGAAAGTAAGGAAATATTTTTGAAAATAGCTGCTTATGCGTTTATGGACAGAGATGGCAAATGTATTGATAACCACATGTTTCTCGCGGTTTTACACGCGTTCCGGGAAAATACTTCTTGTTGCCTATGACATACAAAATATAACGGGGTATTTTCAAAATTGGTTACCTAAATTCGTACGTTACCCTCTGCCCTTATGAAGTCACTAACTTTAACTCTTTGGAAGTCAGATAAGAACAATATGTTTGAACCTTTAACAACACATTTTAAATGGTCGACAATCAGTCTAACCGGTTATTACAATGCATCATTACCACGCGTCCTGATAAAAATAATCACGCAAGTCTGACGAATAATATTAGGGAGTTAGAAAAATATGTCAGACATTTCCGATAGGAGGATAAAACAGGATCTGAATCATGAGGAAACGAAGGTATTTTAATGGAGTCTAGCATCATTGACTAGATGATTATATTTCTAACTAAAGGTTACTTTGAAGAATGTTAATAGTTTTGCAAAGCTATTTCTTAATGATTGCTCATGATATTTGCTTAGACATTCTATTTTTGGTAGTATGTAATCTTAGTTTGGTATTAGTGAACTTAGTCTCTGAATGGGGAGATATGGAGGCAAAGCTGTACTTGTGAAGATTTTGCAATAGGTGCAGTGAATGGGCAGTTTAATGCTGCAAAATTTATTTTAGGTTGTTTGTTTGTCCATATTTACTTTAATATGTTAATTAATTTTTGTATACCAACTTTTATTTGCTAGACATTTTGATAGCTAATTGGGTCCAGGTCCAGGTTCTTAACTGTGTTGGAGGGTCAAATAGGCAATCATACTACGTAAGACAATGTAACTCAGAACCATACTTTTCGACTGGAAAGCGTTCCTGACTAAACTTAGGAAAAAGAACTATGATGATATCACCACTGGCTGAAATTCATAACTGGACCATCTCTAGTCTTCTTATATACCTACGTAGTTGCACTCGGAACAATTATGTAAAACCTCGTAATTATTACTCAACAATTTTACGGTACGCCACAGAGTTAACAAGCATGTAGACACGAAATTCGGACATAATTATTTCGATATTATCATAAGATCAAGACAACGGGTTTTCTTGTAATTTTTTATCTCGATTCGTAACGTCTGGACCGTAGTTAATTAGTAAAATTCTGAATTTGATAACGGTAAAACAAAAATAATGATAAATAGCGTTAAATTGGTATTTTATGAAAGTAATTAGTTGTTTTTAATTTTCATTTAAATGCATCGTAATTTGCATGAATCGATTGCAATAGTGAAGGGTATCGTAAAGTCGACAGTTTGCAATTTCTGATTATTTATTTCAGATGGATCGAGTTAAAGATGTTCAGTTACAAAATCTTCATTTAACACCTTTATGTAACTATTAACATCGCAAGATGTCAATCAATATCGATATAATAATATCGATTACAGTATTTTCTTACATGTCGCGTAAGAACGCGAAACTGTCATGGCGGCGTTATAAATGACACGAGCTTCCTTCAATTATTGCACATTACTTTCTATGTGTACTTACGTAAACTAATGACAGGAACTGGCCTAGTTTTTATGAGCTGTAATCTATATTATTATTTTCCGTATGAGGAAGAATTTCTTTAAGAATCTTGAGATTTTTTTAATGAAGTTTCTACTGCGTTTCTAAGTTGGCTTGTCAGACCTGCAGAACAATTTTTTAATACACCTGTATGTATAAATATAATACGTAAGGTTAACTTTAATTCAAGTAAGCAATGTGGTTTTTTCGCGACATCAATCATCATCAAAATCTATTTTTGTGCTAAGTATGAATTCACATTGAAAGAAAGTAAAGTAACGACTGAGGTAACACTAGTATTCCAATCAGACAATTTAATACCTACACAAACCGAATGATTTCTCAAAAATGATGTCATACAAATTGCACGATTTTCAAATCACGTCCAATATAACGTGTTAGGTCAAAGATCCAATGAAAAGTGTCTGTATTGTATCACCGCACCTAGAAAACTGACCACCATTTGTCAAAGCATAAAAAATGCATGTTTTTATATTTCTTTAACTTTCTGTTGAGTGGCAAAACATGGTACATGCATTTAAGAGTCATCACGAAGCTACCTTTATTTAACAAATGGGAAAGTCTTAGAAATGTCTATGCTGACTAGCTGTCAATAATATTTTTGATACGCGATATTGTGTGGTGATATCTTTTAAAGTGTCCAACGTGTTATTGAGTATTTTATTACGTCTATTAATAGATTTTTTATGCCTACGTTAAGCTAGTTGCGCAGTTCCAGGCAATGGGTCTCAAGGAGAACAACTGGCGACAAATTCCATATACACTCTTTTCTAAAAATACTTGTTTACAATAGTTTTCTTACAGTACAAGTTATTATACCACTATGTGTATTTCTTGCATATATGTAATTGTACGCTCTTTCCACTTCATTATGAAACATGTTCTTAGAAAAGGGCCAAATTTAGGACTACGCTTAAACCATCGTCCAGAACAAAGTTAACGGTCTAAGCTCAGTACTAAAAAAAGTGCTTTTTAAGACCACAATTTATAATAAGGTGGCATAACACCACCACGAATTACAGCATGTTACCACGTTGTTAAAGTCACAATTCGCGTATGTGTGGAATATCAAACAGGCAACAATAGGTAGTCCAAATCTCCGCCATGTTTAGTTTATGCTACAACCGCAACTTCCTACAGCGGATGAATACAAGTTATTGCATTTTAAGTGCAGTGACGTAACTGCTTACCCCGAGTGGAGGATAGCGTAATAATAGGCTTAGGTGTGGTACATACTGTGGAGGAGTTAGAAAAATTCGCAATGTGTCTTGTCTATTAGATTTAATATTAAAGAGCTAATGAGTTTATTGCTTTGAGAGCGGTAATCTCTAGAGCTTTTGAATCGATAAAAAAATTGATGGATTAATATTGAAACTTGAAATTTTTGACTATATCGAGAAAAGCTATAGTTTTTTGCTTGAGTGTGCGAAGTAATTTCTACGTGACGAGGGCCAAGCCGCTAGCGGAAGCTATTTCATTGTAAACATCATTACGTTAATTCGCAAAGGAGTAAACTGTAAGTATTCTTTCTAAATGTTTTCAAGTTCACATTGTTCAAAATAGTAGATATATCATGACTCGACTCAAAATGAGTCAGCTCAAAATTGGCATCCAAAGCTTAGTATATTATGTAAATCGTCCTTTACTTGTATTACATAAAACAGTAAAACAAATACGTAGGTATAGTAACTAAACATTCTTATCACGCGAGTAGTAAGAGGGTCGACTCGATAAAACTTTACGATGTTCTTATTTATTTATTTTATGTTGCTAATAAATATTTATTACTGTCAGTTTGGTGATTAATTGTTTACTTGTTGACCTCTTCTGTAATTGATTATTGTGTGGGAGTTACACATGTATTTTTTTTCCTAGATAACGTATTGCGTTGAAAAATATGTGTATTTTACAACCTTATAGGTGCTAATCAGTCTTCTTAAGGACTCGCATATTGATATATGCTTCAGTGTTACTCAATCTATCAGTATATTAATAACTATAGAATACGATTATACAAGTGAGCATCAACTTAAGAGGACGAATTGGAATTTTTGGCGCCAAGGATGTCAATTTTTCTCAGTAAATACAAAACGGATCAAAATACAACTTGGTTACCTGAAAGTTCATGATATAAGCCTTATTTTGTTAGTTGTAGAAACATGATTAGGTAACTTTTATAACAGAGAAAAATATATCAAACATACCTCTTTTTAAAAAGAGATTCACATATTATGGGCAAACGGGACCGATTTAAGCCTCTTAACTTTTTTAGTAGTTGAGTATATACATACTCTTTAAAATTGTCGTAGGAATTTTTATTAAATTATCATTTCTAAATATTAAAATTACAAAACCATTTTGTCGCTTACGACTTTTAGTTATAAGCTAGCGCGCGTATTGTTATCCTCGCCCCGCTCAGACGCTCCGACCCCTTTTGGCGCCTTAGATGCGCGTGCCGGTTATGGAATTATTGTTGACCAATTCCTCGCCTTAAATACATTTTCTTTACTATACCATGGATTACTAATTTAGAAATTTCGAGGCTGCATACAACAAGATTAAGTCTAATGATTTCATAAACAAATCCATCCACAAAAGGCAGTGATATGGTTGGCGCGTCTCATAAAACATGTTATGTCTTCCACGGCCCATTTAACTTGCAGATTGATGCGTGATTTAAGCCTATATATCAACCTAGGTACCTAATCATTTGCCTGTCTCCAGAATAAGTCATTTTAATTAATTTTTTAACCGATTGTAAAGAATAGTTATGTTTTTGGTGGAATATTATCGATATTAGATCGGTTGTTAGTCACTGCTCATCATCCCATTTGCGGTCTTAGGCCACAGACAAACGCCGGCAGTGCACGCTACCATTGCGTAACAAAACAATTTCTTTGAAACAACTGTTTGGATACCGCAGTACTAAGAACAGTGAAAGTCCATAAAATGTTAGAAAATATTTACCAACAATCTGACGACGGCCGTCAAACACGACACTTTCACTATCAATGGCAATTACAAAACAATCGATATCGCTTCGATCACGCCCCTAGATCACGTTCGATAATATCGATTTAAATCATACGCGGAACTTTTAACTTACTTTTAAAAAGAAAGCGGAATCCCGTGACAAAGTTCACACTGGCAGCTGCATTGGGGGTTTTAAATTTAGAACATGCAATCCGTTGGGCGTTCTATATTTCCGTTCGGTATGCGTGTTTAAATTTAGAACCAGACTTAGTTCACTGTTCGACACTGTCGTTTGTCACTCGCTCGTTCTATTTTTAAATAATCAATCGAATTATTAAATCGATTTTCAGTGGATCGTTTTGTTTCATGTATCGGGTGCGATGGTTGAGCGTAAACTGCGTTGAGAAGTGACTTTCGCGGTTTTCCAAGCTACCGAGAGAGGGGAAAGTAACGTGTTGTGATAATTAATGCATTATTTTAGCTGTGGAAACAAGCGCACTTTAATTGATACGTGGCTAATCTTGCGTGTTTTCACATCATAATTTGTAACGTTTTGTTCATTTTGACTGAGTGGCTTTACGTTGATGGTTTATGATAACGTTAAATTGTTTTATGAACGAATTTAGTTCGAATTATTGGTGTAGGTATTTAAGAAAAATATTGATGCTGTCAACTATATTTTTTCGTAATGATGTAATAATTAGAGATTGCGTGCGTACTTGTTGAGTTTTCTGTTGTCAATCAACGCAGCGCCTTGACTATCTTAATGAATGCAATTATTCAATTAAATCGACATCTGACTTCAATCAGTTTATCTTAATCAGGTTTTCGCATTCTACTGGTCATAGGCCTCTCCCTAGTTTTTCTTCCGCATTCCGTTTTTAATTACCATAAAATGATACTTAATAAACATAACGCACTAGAAATGTCTCGTAAATTATTATTATTCGCTATAACAGTATTCAAACCTAAAAAAATAGCAAAAAACTTTGACTTCTGTAACAACTAAAAATGTCACTAACAAAATACCTCATCTTTGGCAGTTTTGAGATGACTAAAGTATTTTTTAAATTCATTATTTTGGAAAACTGTGTGATTAGAAAATGCATCATCAAAATTTTTCTTCTAAAATAGCAAACAGCATTCTAACCAGCCAGCTCTCTTTCAGCACAAAACAAACAAGTTTATAATTACTTGTACAAAACAATTGAATTCCTACGCGACAGAAAACCTCATTGTTCAAGTCCGTAGACTAGTTCTTATGATACTTTATATCTTGTTAGACCAGTCGTATTGTTATAGACGACATATTGACAGATTTATATATAGCCTTGTTAGTTTGTCTACTCATATTTTATGTTCTAGTAAAGTTGGTACCATTGTTTACTACTTATGAATATTTGTGACGGAAAAGCCTGTAAAATCTAGCGTAACCGTGTCTCATTGTGGCTGTAATATGTTTATGTAAAACATTGCGTCAGTAGCTATAAAGTATGGAAAATTACGTGGCCCAAACCATAACTAACTACTCAAATGAATAAAAATCTCTTACCAATAGACAACAGCGACACAACACTAGCAAATCTTCTTCAAATATCGACTCTAAATTCAAATATTCAAATCCTTCGAAAATTTAAAACAATTGAAAATTTAAATTTCTTCGAAATTTAGTACAACCGCCCTCCTTTAAACGTTCAAATCCTTTAATTCAAAAAAGGTCTGTCCTAAGCCTAGTGCACACTCATACTGGTGGTATTACCGCTACCCACTGCGTGCACTTTCTCCAAAATCGTGAGTGTTTTGTTAAAGGCCGCACGTAATGTACATGTACGAGGCATTTTCGTATCGTGTATTGTGAACGTGGCTTTACTTACAAACGACTGTTATGTATCGACTTATTGGTCGATCTGAATTTGAAGTGGCGTTAGCGCATAATATGGGAATTAAATTTTAAGTAGGTTGTAAAGTTGTCCTAGATTTATTGGGTGAGAAATGAAGATTAATGACATTATAAGTAGCATTCAAATCATTATAAGTACTAAAAGTTTTTTTACGTTAACGTTCAAAAGGGATAAAATATTACAACTGTCAAAGAGTTACTTACTTCACAAAAATATTCAATTAAAATATTCAAAACTTCATTCACTATAAAAACCCAACTAATGTTCTTAAAACTCATCAAACACACAATAAAATTTACGTGCGCATACGCACCCATGGGCCATGCGACAACTCTCACCGCGTAATTTTTGTAATAACAAACATATTGATTACATTGATTCACTCGAGAACCGAAGATAAACCATGTTTATTGCTTATTAGCTGATTAAACATTATTATGGAGATATTTTGAGAAATCTTGTGAGTAAGAGAAATTACATACAGACACACGAAATGATTATTGTAGTTAGAGGCGCAGTTTGAGAAAATTGTGTTGCTGCTATAAAAAAAGTTGTCTGGTTCAAAAAGAAAACTTAAAAATCTGAATTGTAGTGTTGTACTAGTACGTTTGTATATTTACTACTTTTTATGCTAAATCTACTGGATTAATTTTTATGAAACTTGGAAGTAATTTAGCTTATGCATCTGGGTAACCATATTAGACTTTTTATTTATGTGCGGGGTAGTTTATTAAAGTAGTGACAAAAAATCAGGCAGACAGCAACTTCTTTTACTTACATGAAAATATTGTTTTTATATTGCCAGACCAAAAAATATTTTGATTTCACACTTTCTTTGTGTCTTGTGAGTTCCTGTGCTAATTTTCTTGGTGTACAATAATATCTATCTATATACCTACCATGTCAGGGTCAGTAACTCCGACTCCTGACCCGTGCGTTACGCAAGCGATGTCACGGCGTGGGCGCACGCGCATAGCGCCCGGTATTAATGAGCCGATGCACGGAGATAGCTGCGATATGTGCTGGCTATTTTGAGAGGGGATATATTTGGACGGTTGAAAGGGAAATTAATTATTAGATCATAATTGTTAGATAATAGTTTCTATATACCTATTAGTGTTTGTTCAAGAAGTTTAGAGAGCTATCTATTGGCTGGGTAGTTTGTTGCGACACTTCTTTCTAGCAAAACTAGGTAAAAGGTGATGAAACCGGTTGAAAGGTTAAAAAGGAGTGACTGTTTTGAAGGGTAATCTTCTAAGATTTGATGTACAGAAATTGCTGTTTTTTAAGCCTTTTTTGCAGAAATATGTCAGATTTTGATCAGTGCCGAGTTATAACGTTACTGCCCATATTGATGATCACCATATGAAAATCATTCAAGACAATGTTGAATTTTCCTTTACCTGACAAGTTCTAAGATGTTAAAACATTACAGCTATATTATGTAATATTTATTATACACTCAATACACCATATAAACACATTATGCCAAACAATACAACTACATAAATATACCTATGATCGTACATACATATATGAATGATGACCCCACATCACTTTGGGGGTCAAAGTTCACCAGCTGAGAAAGTGCAGGCTATTGGAAACTACAGCTATTTGATACTTGCAACAGAATTTGATACTTTACGATAATTTTGATGTAATATTCAGATATTATGGATATGTTTAAGGATGCAGGAAGTTTGTGAACCTATGAACTTAAATTTCCTGAGCAAGGAAATGTGGTATTAATTACCTCGATGTTTGAATATTTTCATAGGCATACAATATTGTTTATTATTATAACAAAAGCATGCATAACTAGTTAAATTAATATTTCATACAAGCTTCCGCCAGCGGTTTCCACGCTGCATGAAAACTATTTCACGCACCCGGATAAAAGTAGACCATATTTTATATTATTGCTGTAGTTTCATTATGCATGATACAGAAACGAACTTTCCGATTTCTAATATCAGTTTGCGCACTATTTTATTCAATCAATATAATCCTAAACAATATGCAGCCAGCATTTTGAGCACGATCCCCGCTGATAGCGATGCGGATGAATATTTTGATACCTACTTAGTTTTAATTTTCCCCCCTTTTATATTTTTGTAAATATGAAAATGTAAATATAATTCTAAATAAAGAACTATATTAATCTTCTACAATCAGTAACTTCAAATTGCCAAACCAAAACTACATTAGTAAGAGACAACCACACAAGAAGGTAGTATTTTACAAAAACACATAGAGCTACTTATGACCTTTCGTTGCCGCGAGGTGGCAGCGATCAAGCGGTCACATTTTGCTATGCACCACGTTATTACAATAACAGTTTTCTACGTAGTGTGTTGTGCAGTAAAACAAGTATGTAAAAATTGTAGACTTTGAAAATACAGCTCTATAGGTGTTCCGTAGATGAAAGCTTCTATAGCCTCCTAATTTAATGAATTCTTCTCGAGCCAGAATTTTTCAAAACGGTTCACTAGTTCCTGAACCTTCAGAATAATAATAAAAAAAAAAACAAAACAGAGGTCCTCTTCATTATATCAGTATAGGAAATTATAAAAACGTGCAGTAGCTTGGAAGTAGTTGGGTTGGGTAAAGGTGACTTTTTATGCATCATGCTCAACCTTAAATTCAAACCTTTTTGCCTGACCTCTTTAATACCACACATTAATCGATTATTCCGATCATCGATAACCGACCACATGATCGAATGACACCGCTAACTTCACCTACTTACAACTACCTACACTAGGACGAAGTTATTCAACTCACGCGCAAGACAGTGGCAGGTCGTTGACCTGCAGCATTTCTCTGTTTGATAACAAGTTCATATTATTGATTACACGGCGATTCTATCAATCAATTCTATTCTTGGGATTTGTTTGTAGAGAGTTTCGTAATGGATGATATTGTTTAGAATTTTTTATTTCAAAGATAGACGTGCTGTTTGCTTTCGTTATATTTTTGGAAATCAATCAAACTGGCCAGCCAAGCGGCCAAGGCCTTTGATTAATCCCTTTTGTGCTAAGGTAAATTGCGCATAGGCAGTGGTTTTCTATGGTTTACATTCTTACGGTTTATTTTGACAGCCAAAAACTTTTAATGAATACTGTTAAGACTGCTTAAAAAAATTAGGCTCAGACTACTCGCTCCGGGAAACTTATAAAAAATATATTTTAAATAAGACATCATCATATTGAATGATTTTACTAGCATTTCAAAGGCCAACCCAACTTACACTACTGCATCACCCACTACACGACACAACGAGAGTGGGTGCGGGGTCACCGACCTCGCTATCGGTCAGACAATATTTGCTGTGCAGCATGATTGTCGCGATAACCAGCTCCTGAGATTGTGCAGCCAGCTAGGGTACTAGCTAGACTTGACATATTTAGCGGTCATTCAAGAAATTCGTAGATAAAGGGAGGCAGACCAAAGAATGGATAGATGAATTTAGTGTAAGGGAATGAGTAAAACGATGGATTAGGGGAAAGACATGGTTAGAAAGAATGTAATTTGTGATATGCCGTCAAACAGTACAACAGAGTAGTATTAAAGAAGAAGACTGCGTGATAGCCAAATAATATTGGAATAAGCGCAGGAGGACCGTATGAAGAATTTGATCTAATGAAGGCTCTTGGTGAAATGGTCACCGATTCTTATTAATGCAACTTCCTAACAAATGTTCTAAGGAAACTACGAAAAGGGAAACTTAAATAACTACTTTTTCTTTCGGGCTGATCAAATAGTTCTTCAGGTTACAACAACACAAAACACCATACACAACGTAAAACTCATCACCACTAACATTCAGATTTCAGATAAAAATCCAAACAAAATGACATGCAATTGACACGCAGTTTTTATAATATCTCTATTTCCCAGAAGTGCAAAGAAACACAAGTACCCACAATTGAGTGTGGGAAACACAGTGATTAGCAGTCACGGTATTAGATATGTATGTGAAAGACAATGACTTGACTGTTTGTCGTAAATGACTTGTGTAGTAGACAATGTCGCGTGATAATGTATAGTGGACGGGTAATAATGTTTATTTACAAAGGAAGTTATAGTATGTAGTAGGTATTATAAAGCCAAAGAGTTAAAAAATCTCATTAACTAATAGGTAGTGGGATTCGATGATTTTTAGCTTTAGATAGCCAATAAAGGATGTAAGCTATCTTTACCGGTAGCTAAACTCTTTTCTGCTCCTATAGTTAAGCCTATGATTTTGGACTCTTTTGGGAATCTAAATGACAGTAAATTAGCATATTATTGTCGATATACAAGACTACATATCATAAGGGCTTTTGAACAGAACAGCGAACAGAATACCACATGAAACAAAATAGCCCTAACACATGAAACAAAATAACCCTAATTTTCCTCACAAAAACACCACTATAGGTAACAAACTCCATCTAACCAGTACCTCACGTTATCACATCCACATGTTTACCTCCGCATTCCTTAAACCCTTGAACCTTAAGTTCTAACAAGCCGACGCTAACTAACATCTGTTTAACTAATCACATCTTATCATGCAGTTATGAATGACTACATACAGTCACCGCCTGAATCAGATTTAATGTGGAATCAAAGACGCATCTGTGGGAGGTATTATGATATGAATATGCGTTCTGTATTAGGGGTATCGAGATTTTCAGATGCATTACAACGAATAAAGAAAACTTCAATTATATAATGATAGCTTTACCGTAATAACAGCCTAATTCTTAAAATCCAGACGTATTCATACGAACATACTATACCTATTTCAATTAAGAGAAGGTTCTCTATTAAAATACATATTAGGCTACGCAGACCAATAAACACAAAAACAAACACCCACAACTACCGTCAAGTTACCACAGATTACTAAACGTTACTAAACCTACCAACACGCACCAAAAGGGCGTATCTACATCTCAAATAAAGCCCATTCAACACCGCTTTCGCTAACCAACAAAAAGGAAAACGCAAAAACATGACATAAAAAATGATAGCACACATTCACAATTCACTAAACGCTGACAAAATGACAACTATTAAGTACATTGTATGGTATTTGTGTAACAGTTTCGGCGCACACGCATGTGCCCTACTTGCTAACTTTTACTGACAAGTGACAGCTGACGCTTGGGCAGAAGGTTCGTTTGTCGAGTCAAGTGTGCATTGTGCGTTTTGTTGTTGAATAACGTGACGTTTTTGGAGCAGTCGTTTTCAATTATGGATGTTTTGTGCATCAATTCTTCGCAAAGTTGGAATTTTTAAGTATACATATATCTATACTCAGACTGAATTTCTATCTAGACTGAATTTCATTTTAAAAATAACTTATTGCTAAGGTTTACATGATTTGACAGACAAATGTCAATATAAAATCTACACCAGAATCATTCATCCAGACTCATTCGATCAATCATCGTTATAGGTTGTAGTAAACATACCCTTTACTTTATAATTTGTTTAAATCAATTAACAAAAAAAAACTGCGGATTCTATCCTTTCCTCGCTCTGTGGCAACTGTCAGGTCTTCACTCGTGTATCACTCGACTTTCGCTCAGGGATTTAGAGGGAATTGAGACCTCGGGTCTAATCCCTGGACGATTTATAACTAGCATCGAGTTAATAGTCATGAGCCAACTTTCTACTCCGTAATGAGATTAAAACAGTTTAAGGATATAGTGTAGTGAAGCCTTTTAGTCAGAACTTGAGGAAAGTTAGGATTAGTGGTAATGGAATACGGTGATTGTGGTCCTTGAAAGTAGATACTCAAGAAGGCAACTTATTGATTGACATTCGTGAACTTGTGCACCGACAAATGCTAAAGAAATTTTCGTAGATAAATATCAAACCAGAGACATATAAAATTAGAAATTAAATCAACCTTACGTGATGTAATTGTTGGTCATAAATATTACTTTTGGTATAAGAAACCATAGAAACAAGAATTTTTAGAGGAGCCACTGGGAAAAGCGCTTATACAAAACAGAACATCACCATTACATCCCCATAAACCACTTCCCTTCCTTCATCTTCATTACTTGATAACCTTCAACACCATGAACAGTTGATAACCAAGAGTTCCCACAGATTCCCATAGGCAACAATGCACAATGAACAATGGTGACACACGACCGACCTTGGCGGGAGAAAGTCGACAATCAAAACAAATATGGCGTTTGTGTCATATGGTGAGGGGAATCTATGGGGTTTTTTTATGTAGCAAGTGCTGTAGGTAAAATTGATGAAAGATGATATAGGTTGGTATTGAAGAAGAAGACTACGTCCTGAATCCCAAAAAAAATGGGATAAAAACAGGTGATAAGTCTTAGGTAGTGGATTATATTCCAGAGATTCTAGTCTCATTCAGAAAGTGTTTGGTAGTTCTTAAATCGTTTGACCAGGGTCAAAACAACAAACTTCAGTTTCCTTATACATTCAGGACACTGAAGTTTGTCAGGTAACGGACAGTTTCTTCAGCATATTTTATGTTGTGCTAAGTGGCATTCGATCAACCACATATAAAATTGTTTATAGGAAGTAAATAATAAAATACTTCAAAAGCCATAGGAGTGTCTATCTACTAAGGCATTGATAAAGAGATTACCATTAATGAGATCTGTAGTTTCAAAGGCTAACCTCTCAATGAAATACCCCTTTATAATACCTACCACATTAAGTATAGACGTCGATTAAATTACAGAAACATCTAATCAAACATCTATAAGTCCCTTGACCCGATGAACTAATTCCTCGAGACATGTATAAACAGCTGGCTTCACTCACTACAGACGTTATTAAAGCATTATCTTCATCTTTCTTATCGGTTAGTCTAAATATTTTGGCAAAGTATTTGAATGTAGGCTGTAGGTCAATGTGCTGGCAGTCAATATTTGTTTAGTGAGTAAGCGGCAAGTAAAATGTTCATATCATTCTTACCTGAATATTATAAATGCTAAAGTAACTCTGTCTGTCCGGCTTTACCACAAAATGTTTGGTATAGGTATACAGTTTAGACATTTAGAAGGGACATAATTTTATTTTTATTTGGTTGCGAAAAGTGGTTTTCCGGGGACTAGGTGAAACCGCAGGGACCAGTTTGTTTCAAAGATATTTGACCCGAGCTTAGTTTATCTAAATCCTTGTTACTCTTATCATTGGAATTGGAATTCGTGAACTCATATTAGAAATCTCTTTCATACACTACAACTAATCTTAAAGCAGGTCAGTAACTCCGTGATCGAGTCGGCCTTAACAGAGAATAGTCTATTCTTCAAGTTATTCGCAGTTAATCGTTTTGTATCGATTACCTAATCGATGGCCTTAGTACTCCATCGCTTAAGAATTCCGATGATTGCAATTAAATGATTAATTTTATAGCAATGCTCGCGACACGATTATATCGAGTAGTTCATTTGGTTTTTAAATTCGAAGCGATTTTTTTTGGTTCCGTCATGCAGGATGTTGTTTTTTATATGTAGACCTAGCATTCGAATTGATATCGAGTTTGATTGTCCTTGAACATTGTGATTGTCGTATTAATTTAATCGGTCAATGATTGACTAAATTTTGGGTTCATTCAGATTTGATAAACGTCTTTTATATATGGCCCTACGTGTGCAATATAAAAATAGTACGTAGTGAAAAACCTATGAACCGATATATGTAGAACTCTAAAATGCGAAATATATTTTGTGGAACAATAGATAAGATTAAATGGTTAAATTTGTAATCATATTCCGACACACACAACATACACAAAAACTAACATCAATAAAGTATGATTGTGCAAAATCACAACTACTTAAATGTACCTCCAACCGTAAAAAACCGTCGATTCAATTAAAAATCAATATTAAAAGCTTCGAGCCGGTAGCAACTAAACCGAACGACCCAATTTATAATTTTGTATTACAACCGGTTCTAGAGGATTTGTTATGAGTGCTCTGAATATTAATTGTACAAGCGTTTTATGTAACTCGTTAAAGGAGGCAATAAATGCAATACTGTTGTAAAGTTAATGCATGTTTTATTATGTTATAGGCCACTAATTAGTAGGGAAGATAAAAATATAGATAAGTAGGAAAGAAGACACCGATTTTTAGAGGAAACAAATGCCTGCACCAAGAATCATATTTTGGTAACTACGTTTTAGCGATCCGCAATATCCCGTTTCAAAAATCAACCATCCTTTACAATGATAGTAGATGTTATTTTGTTTTGTTTTTATAAACTGTATCGATCCACGACCATATCCAATATTCTATCTGTCCATTTGCTTACAGGGATAGAAGTTTTGACATTAGGCCCAAACATGTAATGTCAAAATTCCTATCTGCACTTCTGCAGTAAGCAAAAGAACGGATAGCTTTTATATTGGGACCAAAAGACCCTAAAATAATCTCAATGAGTGCTGGTAAAAGTGGTATGTGACCAGTCCCAGTGCCCTAGGTCTCGATAAGGCCTGCAATTGGGCCGGCGCGGGCGCAAGACGGGATCCGGTTCATTTCACTCTCAGTAACTGTTGCTTTTAACTGGCAGTTTTTTGTGCGAAATTGTGTTGTATGAAAGTTTGGTAGCTGCTAATTGGATGCGTTTTTTGGGCACCATTCATATGTGTGATTGTTTTGTTTGTAAATTGTTGTCTTGGGTGTGGTTGAATGCAGTTATTTATTTCTTTCTTAGGTCGTTATCGGGATTCAACATTCTATCAAGTTTTTATCGAGTGGTCATCGTTTCTAGAACTAAATTAAATTATCTTCGCACCAAAGGTTTTTTTTTTTTTCAAAATACAGTAGAATCCGGATATAACGACCTTCAAGGGACCGACGATACTATGTCGTACTAACCGGACGACGCACAAAACGGACAGATTATTTCTTAATGTACCTACACATATTATTATAATGCATATAATTTTGGTTTTCCTGTTTAGTTAAATAAAACATTTCATAGAAATCAAAATGCTTTATTTTCTTAAACATTACAAATTACAAACATAGGTACATAAAGTACTATAATAGGAACAAATCGTAAATAAAATACACAATCACTAGAGACAAAGCTGTGTGTTAATTACGTAGAAAGTCTGTTATTTGAGTTTGTTTTTGACAAACTTTTGTTCGGTAGTACGAACTTCTTACGGCATTATGTATTCGTGACATCATTGTTTTCATCAGATCGTCATCAAGGTTAGTCTGAACGAATACACTGAGTGTTTCTGCTGCTTTCAACGCCTCAGACACACTCACAGTCGGATGAATCTCCTCTGATTCGCCATCATCACCGTCGCTATCTATGGTATTCGAGTCAGTGGCGATGATATTTTCCACAATGTTTTCATCAGTCGGTTCTTCACAAGTGGCGACAGCATCATCGACAAACGCATATTGTTCAAAGTCCTCATTTGTTATGGGTAACTGATGCCCATTAATAGCCCTTGCCCAAACACTCAGCGGAACGTCGTCTTCTTCGTTAAAATCATCTGCATTTGAAGAAGTAATGGTACATTCTACGTTGCTTTGTACAAAACCAGCGTGTTTGTAACAGTTAAAAATCGTGATTTGCTTGAGTTGGGTCCAGGCATCTTGAATCATTAGTATACCATCAAGAACAGTAATCTTTGGGTACTCAAAACTAGTGCTTCGGCAGCCATCAAGAAGCTGGATCATTTTCAGGACAAGGTTTTTACGAAAATGTGTTTTCAAAGCTCGAATAATTCCTTGATCCATGGGTTGCAACACTGATGTCGTGTTTGGAGGCAGAAACACCAGAGTTATGCTTTTTAAGTCGGCTATGTGAGGATGCGCAGGACAGTTGTCAACTAATAGCAGGATTTTCTTATTCTTTTTTGTAAGTTCACGATCCCAAGCACGAACCCATTTAGTAAAAATGTCAGCAGTCATCCAGGCTCTTCGATTGCTTTCATAATCCACTGGCAAATGTCGTACATTTTTAAAACATCTGGGGCGTTGAGATTTTCCTATTACGAGAAGCTTTTTTTTAACTGTACCACTCATGTTGGCTGCCACCATCACAGTTATTCTCTCCTTTGATAATTTTCCTCCTTTACATTTTTCACCTCTAAATTTCAACGTCTTGTCCGGGGTTAATTTATAAAACAGCCCGGTCTCATCTGCATTAAAAATTTCATCATCTGTAAATTGTGCACGTAGGGTAGGCCAAACTTTTTCTAGCCAATCGGTTACATCACTTTGGTGAACTGACAAACATTCGCCAGCAATCTTACCACCAACGATGTTGTGTCTTACTTTAAAACGGTTTATCCAACTCATGGAACACGTGAAATTTTGTATGTCTAACTGTCTAGCAAAAAAGTTTGCTTTCTCTTGTAGCAAGGGTCCATTAATAGGTATTCCCCGGTCGCGCTGAAGTTTGAACCACTGTAACAATGCCTTATCCACCTGCTCATGAGTAGACGTCCTTATACGTTTGCATTTCAAAACATTGGCATTAAATAGCGGCTCAATCTTATCTTTATTCTTTTTTATGGTGGATATTGTAGAATGAGATACGCCAAACTCCTTTGCGAGGGTTGCATTTGATTCACCGGCTTCCAATCGATGTAATATAGCACTTTTTTCCTCGATTGTAAAACACTTTCGCTTCACTGAACTCATTTTGTCGAACTTTATGAACTTGTCATAACAGGTGATAAACACGAACTGTGATTAACGCGCGCCAATAAGGATTAGAAGCGCGCGGGGTGGGGGTGCGAGTGCATAGGTAAACAAAACATTGCGCGTGTGTCGTTTTAACCGGAC
This sequence comes from Helicoverpa armigera, assembly GCF_030705265.1. Lineage (NCBI taxonomy): Eukaryota > Metazoa > Arthropoda > Insecta > Lepidoptera > Noctuidae > Helicoverpa > Helicoverpa armigera. Next base: position 9,690,568 of record NC_087142.1, on the reverse strand, counting down.
GTATTATAAAAAATATTGGTCGCTATAAGCAGTTGGTCGCTTAAACCGGAGTCGCACTAAACGGTTATATTGTCTTAGTACCTATATACGAAACCTAACTTGAGTAAAGATTATCGTCGCTAAAACCGATTAGTTGTTATAAGCGAAGTCGTTATATATGAATTCTACTGTACATAGATAACACCGCACTGTGTTCCTCTTTGGTGAGCTATTTTGTGAAACTTAGAATTACAAAATACATGATTAAAAATTAGGTTCCTTTTCCCTATCTAAAGGACTTGTGAGAAAAATATCCTCCAACACAAAAAAAAAAAACATCAGATCAATTCACGCAATGACCTTTGCAAACAAGCGCTCTTAATAAGCACAAAAAGAAAGTCAATTGACTCCTGCGCACGTTTGAAGATGGCCGATGTCAATTGGATGAATTGAGAGCTTCCGTGAACGGGGGCAGATGTTATTGAAACAATAACTGGATAATATCGGAGGAAGGATGTTATGGGAACGTGTTGCGTAAGTTTTGTTTAGTTTTTGCAAATACCATGTTAATGATGGAGTTAATGGGACTTTTATATCTTGACCTTGATGTAGTTATCAAATTATTACCTAAAACAAAAATGGGTCACCATTAGGGCTTTCAAATACCGGATTTTTTCAATTCCGGTATCAATACCGGTATTAAAAATTTCAATACCGTGATCACGTGATCACGGTATTGTCGGTCATGTAAATATTGCAATACTCCAGATATTAAAAGTCGTCGCTCCTTTATGCGTCTTCGAAGTGCTTTTGCAAGATTTAGGCTTAAGTATAAGATAGTAGCTTGACCACCTAACTTCGTCAACATACATTTTAGCGCAATATCCGCTTTTAGTAAATTGGCATCCCGTTTACAAATTTCTAATACAGTTACTTTTACTACAGAAAGGCTGTTGTAAATATTTTTTAATATTGTCAAATCGATTTCGTCTAATTCGAAATCGGAGTTTAATTTTAGATCGATTAAAACTTTTAAAACACAATCCTTTAGTTTCAAAAAGCGTCCAATCACGCTATGAATCCGACACTATGACTAAAAATGAGATTGACTACATCACGACGAACAAGAAGCACATAGAAACGTCTCCGTGATCAATAGGTTTAATACCGGTAGCGATTACCAACTTGTCCGAGGCTCTCTGACAAGACGGTAACTTCAAGGCCGAACGTTTCCGTCTGATGAAGGCCAAGCTCCGACCAACACTGCTCCAAACCATTTCAGGATCTGAAACGTTCCAGTCAAATTTGGAGAACCGATTTGCCGCCGTGGAAACCACAACAGACGTTAACCAGAACCACGAATATGTGGTTCGGATCCTCAGGGAGGAAGGTTCGAGATTCTGTAACATGCAGCGTAAGGGCAAGAAATCAAAGCTTTCGGAAGAGACATTAGGGCTTATGAAGAAACGACGTGAAAACCCGCCTGTCACTTCGTCAGCTAAGCGGGCTCTAAACCAAGAGATCAACAAGCACGTACGACGCGACCTCCGGTGCTCCAATACTCTAGACATTGAAAGAGCAATTGAGCTGAATCGGGGGTCAAAGGTGTTCGTAAAATCTCTTGGAAGAAGCCACTTGACGAAGCTGACCACAACATGTGGAGAAGTCATTTCTTCGGTGCCGACAGTCCTTTCGGAAGTGGAAAACTTCTATGGCCGGTTATACGCATCGCATGCATCTCGACCTGATCCCGGAAATGAGGATTCTAGAGCCACATTAACACGCCATTTCACCGCCTGCCAGAAGTCAGCGAAATCGAGATCGCTCTGAGACAGCTCAATTGGAAAAGCACCTGGCGAGGATGGCATTACAACAGAGCTACTAAAAGCAGGAGGTAAGCCCATACTGGGGGAGCTCCAGAAGCTTTTTAACGATGTCCTGTTTGAAGGGAGAACTCCAGAGACGTGGAGTAGGACTGTTGTCGTCCTGTTCTTCAACTTCAACTGTGTCTAGCATTTGTGGACTATGAAAAGGCCTTTGACTCGGTTGAAATCTACTCTGTTCTGGAGTCCCTGCAGTGTTGCCAAGTAGATTGGCGATACATCCTAGTGATGAGATGTCTCTTTACTACCACTAACAAAACAATAACGTCGTTTCGCTCGCTCGATCGATTAAGAAACCAGTTGTTTAAGAAAGGTGGAGGTATGCTGGAGATAAAAGTTGGCGCTTAATACACAAGTGTGAAGTGTGAGAATAATATTACGAGTACATCTTACGAGTACGTAGTTATCTATCTTATTTAATACAACTTCCTCAAACCAAAATAATTAAAATTATAAAAAAGATTGTAATACCGTAATCACGGTATTGGCTCCTCAATACCGGTATTGAAAAAAGACCAAAATATATCCGTGATCACGGTATTACGGGATCCCGTAATACCGGTATTGAAAGCCCTAGTCACCATTTTCCACCATGGCAAAATTAGACAGAAACTTCAATCATTTCGGGAATTAATAAGTTTTGAATGAGACTGATATTGAATACCAAAATTCATCAGGATAACGCACGATAATGGAATCTACAATTGACCATGTAAAAACTGAATTCACAAAACTTCGTAGTATAACTTCATACTTCATTTAAATAAAAATCAATCTTAGATAGTCATAGTACCTACAACGTTCTTTAACAAAATCTACGTTTCTACGCAAACGCGTACAAAAAGTGCAGGCTGCAACAAAAAGGCCATTACAGACGACCTCAGTACACGTCACGATTGCATTGTTTGCTAATGCCGTGCCCAATCTGTTGTCGCTTTATACTTAACTATGGAGTTTTTATTGCACCCCCATCAGACTATGGTAGTGAGGGAAACTAAATGGTTTGCAGGTTCTATTGTTTTAGGATTTTGTTTTGACTATTTCGGGTGCAACCGCGTGGTATTTTTTTAGAGGGAACAACATGGCCACTGACGACAGATATGCAGATATGAAGTGTAAATGAGTGTGTAAATGAGAACCTTCTTTTTCGGTTCATAAGTAATATAATAGTCTAAACATTAAACTATGGAGAGATTACTGTTGATGAAATAATGATGAAATAATTCATTGAATACGGTTTGTTTAGTATCGAAATCGTACCTTATCTTGCAACATAACTCTAAATATACTGACCAGTGTTATTAATCTTCACTGAATTAATTACACACTATTGTGCAATCGAAATTACTATCGAGGAAATTAGGTTCGACTTTCAATTATAAATCGATCAACAATTAAGTTCCATTAATTAGTGAATATTAGTTACTAATTGACATTAACGACTTATTGTTCGTTTGTGAGCTGGTTTGTAAGCTAACATGTTTCTACATAACTACAATTTGTGCCTAGATACCTATTTAATCATGAGCTACAGCTACATATTAATAAATTATTACCGCAAGAAACAATTGTAGATATAGACACCCTTGATGGAGAGGAAGACGAAGACCTAAGAAAAGATGGATGGATTGTCTGAATAGAAGACATGAATAGGAAGGGAGTGAGTGTCAGTATGACGAGTGACAGGGGAAAATGGAAGAGGATGACGTATTGCGCCGACCCCAAGTAAAATTGGGAACAGGGCAGGAGGAGGAAGAAGATGCAGCCGTAATAATAGGTCTCTTTTGTTCCTAACTTTTAATACAGATCAAGAGGGGTTATTCCAAAATTCATCTTGCGTGTTCAAGAATTTCTGACGTTAAGTACTTACGGTCATATTTAAAAACCTGCATATTAAAACACAATTTGGACAGCAGCCTTCATTACAACTACCTCTATAGTATCTACGTAGTTTCACAAAAACCGTCCCAAACAAACAATGGACCTTATTCCGAATATAAAACAGCTTTAGGTACAAAATAAGTCCGCAATATAATACACAATTTTTTGTTGAATGTCCACGAACGACCTTCTTCATTCATTCATTTACCATGATACATATCTCACGACTTATCTTAAAAAATACTTAGTTACACCTTTATTCAATGGTTTATAAATAAATTACGTTCACTGGCAATTAATACTACAGACATATGTTTGTTTTTTCTTGAGATTCATAGCTCTATAATGGTATATTCAAGGTTAAATATAATTTAGTAGGTGTTTTCCCGCGATTTCACCCGCGTCCCGTGGAAACTACTGCCCGTACCGGGATAAATATAGCCTATGCTTACTCGGGAAGAGTGTAGCTTTACAACAGTGAAAGAATTTTTCAAATCGGTGCAGTAGTCCGGAGCCTTTAGGGCACAAACAAACAGAAAATGTTTCCTCTTTATTATATCAGTATAGATATAGATAGTATCTAGATTACATTGATTGGCTATTAAAAGTTGTATGTACTGCTCCTTTGTACTTCGTTGGTTTTTCTTGCGATTTGTAGCTCTTTACAATAGTGTATTCAAGGTCAAATATAATGTATTTAGATCGGTTTCACTGTTTATAGTGTGGTTAATCATTGAATAGGTGTGCCAAGGTTTTCTATGTGTACAGATATAATAATGATTGTTGAGTTAAACAATCAGATGTATTTGTAAGAGTATGTATAGTCTGTAATTTGTTTTTTATAGTAAAAATAAGGATATTAGATTGAAAGGTATAATGAGGCTCTCGAGATAGTATCATTTACATAAAAATATGTTTACTTCTCTTCATAATTGTATCTATTCAAGTATCAAAGTTTCCACGTCCATTAAAAATATCATTTACAATTTTTTACTGTCATATTTTTAATTACATATTACATATCAAATTCCTTCAACCTTCAACTGATATTCACGCCAAAAAATCACTATTCAAAGGTGATATGAAAATATAAAATGACAAACAAAAACATATAAATAAATGACTCATTTAACAGTCTGAAATTACCTTGACATAAAGGTGAGAACAGACAAAATGTAGGAATTTAGACAGGCCATTGGCATTCTTCAAACACAGAAAGACAAAAACATAACAACTGAACATTAAATAAAATACAAATATGTAATTAAACGTCTAACACATTCTACAAAAACAATTTACAATAACTTAAAAGCATAGACAACTGCGATTGCGTAAAAGACTCTTTGAACAAGTGTCTATGGTCATTTTTCATTAAATATGGCGGTTTTATGAGACAATTTGTCGCAAACACGTTAAGTCATTAGTCTGGAAATACTATTATTCAACTGTCTTTTACAGAAAATATAGCCCATTCTAGGTACTATAAAAGTAGGATTGGGATAGATACATACATTGAACATAGTAGTCTTATTTACCTACTACTCTTCTAAGGTTTACTAACATTACTATTAACAGTCAGCCGACAGTAATTGACCTGATGGTTAGATTTTTTTAAGAAAATCGTCATACCAATAGTAGTTTTCAGTCAGTCTGAGATCGTACGAACTACCCATTCATCTTCATACTGATTTATGAGCCACTTTTCCTGTTAATTGAACTATTAAACCTTTATGACAAGTTCTGTACGGAATCTCTTTGAATGGAACCCACGACTTTTTCTTACTGACTTACTACATTGTAATGCAGGGATTCAGGATGCCATTCATATAATTCTGTTTCAGTCTATGACTAAAGAGATTGCATATAACCGTAACACGGGCAGTTACACAATACAGCAAGTGGTACTTCCTTCGCCATATCGCTATCTACATCTAAAACATACATACATACTTACATATGTGTTTAGAAATATGGCTATCTTTCTTTATCTTAGTTTCTTTGAAGTTTTGAAGGGCCTTTCAAGGCAGACTTTCTTGTCTGTTGTTCGGTGATGGACGCACTATTTTGGGAAAATGATAAGCCAAGTTACATTGTTGCTTTAATTTTATAGAGTTCCATCTAGCTTTCTTCATAGTTATGTACTTTACATAGGTTCTCTTCATAGGAATGTACCCGATTAAAACTATTATTTAATAGGTGTAAAGAGAACGCAGTTTATCACTACAGAAATGGTAAGTACAGTACATATGTCCTGAAGTTTATCATTCCAGTCACAACAGATTTATTACAATCCATAAAACAATACCAGTCTTTGATATCTCATTCCCCAATACAAAAGAAGCTTAAAACAAACAATACAAGTCGTCAAACGATTACGAAAATCATAAATTCATAATGATAAGTATATTTACGACGATACGCGACTCACGACAAATCGTGTGCGCGCTCCACCCTACGGCGCTTGCGCATACTTCTTGCAAACATTAAAAAAGTCGCTTCAAAACTTACAAAAGCTACCAATTAGCGTTTTTGATTGATTTATTAGGACAGACAATAAGGTTGGAACGACGTCTTAATTACGTTTATCAATAGCAATAGAGTTGATAGCCATAGCCTTGGTATTTAAGCTTTGTAATAACTTGTACTGTAATGGCAATTGTCTGACATTCAGATATTTCTGTTTGTGTATTTCTGAGAGCCACGCCTATATACTGTTTGTTACTATGATTAGTTTGTAATGAATTAGCTGCGAATATCGTAGTGTACCTAAATATTTATCATTCACCTACAAGAGCAACAGCGAACTAAAATCTGTAATTACAAGCCTCCATTACAGTCGTAAATAATTCAACAGAAACTAAGAAATTAATGACCAGTTCCGTTCCAAGTAAACACCAAATGCAAATACAGAACTTTCACTTAATGCTCCTATCATAATTAACTTTAACTTAATGAGTATTCCCCCATACAAGGAACTTCCTAACACAGAAACAAGCCCTGCATAACGAATGGTTAGTCTAAAAACTAACTGGACACTAATTGTAGGCAAACACGCGATTTGCTTACAAACCTGTTTCTATTGTAACCAAATAAGATAGTAATTAGCGTAATTACGATCACGCTTGACCGTCGGGTTCAGTGGTCATCGAAGCATTACTAGCAACTAGGCCTTGTGTGAACGTAGATTCCAAGTACAGCAAGTTAGTAGAATACAGTAAAGGATAAATCTTAGGCTTAGGGACCATTTAATTGCAAATAAGTCTTCCTAATGTAAAACTTCGTTAAAAGATGATGCCTATTATTGTTTCAGATTGTTTCATATATGATCCTCGAGATGAAGATTAATAAGGTGAAGTCACAGGCCGAGTCAACGGACTCTTATTCATAGAAAATCTGAAAGGAATGCATAAGGCTAAAGAAACTACGAATAAGAGAGGAGTATTACCAGGCTGAATAAAAGGCACCCATGTTTGAAAACGAACTTAACGAACAGAAAAACCCTACACAAAGAAATTAACTACAAAAGACGATATTAAAGTAAATAACATGCCAATGATAAACGAAGACAACGCAGAATAAAATACTAAAACAAAATATTAGACGAATAATGAAGACATGATAGAAAGACAAGTTGCGACATTGACGGGTCACGTACAAAAGCTGCAGATTTGTCACGTAGAGAAGATGAGGATGACGTTCACAAGGCTGCAACATTAGCTAATAGATTGTTATAACAAATTATACATAGAACGAGTGGTTGAGAGTCAAGAGGTGCAAGCAATTGGTCATTTTGTTTTGGTGCTTGACAGATGTGACATGAGCATGGGTTTTGTTATGATAATTGCAATTTTGTTGGACAAGGTTTAGAAGTTTTGCTTTGACCTGTCATCATTCTTGCCTTGCGAATAACAAATATAGCTATCTTAATCGTGCTGTTGAAAGTCTTAATCAAGTATTTATCATTTCTCAGTCTTTTGTTTCTTGTCCAATACCTACAACTATGAGGTCTATGGATTAGAACATACTAGAATTCTTCTCCACTGTTTATTAACGCAGGGAAATCGCTGTTTGAGCGAGATATTTCCCTTGCGTGTTCGAAGCTGTGATTACATCTTCATTTCAGTTTTATCCTTGTTATACTTCGATAGCCTTGAAATTGAAGATTAAGATATTATATAGCGGCTACTCATTATCTCTTATAGTCGTCTTCGTTACGTATAGTATAGCGTTATTTCAGGATATTTTGTTGCCTTACAAGTAGATCTAGTTGATATTCTATCCTCAGTTCATTTAAACAGAGGTGTGTATTTACGCGTTGTGATGATTGGGCTATTACTTAAGTAAGACTGGTTCTTAATTCATAATTAAGTGTTCTCTGATATGTACATTCATTTACAGCCTTTACTTCTTAAGTATTATTTATTAATCTCAATCCCACAGTTACGCGGTGTCCTGCGTGAGCGACGAACGCGACGCGACGCGACGCAACACGACGCGACGTAATGCGACGCGATGCTATACGCGACAGATGTCCTACGTGATTTTGGTCATTACTTCTCAAATCATGGAGAAGTTGTGTTACAATTTTGCTTGAAAGTTCATATTTAAAGTACAGACAGCAACAATCTTCCAACTTGTTTGTACTAATAAACGATTTCTTTAATATTTATGTTTTTTTTGTCCCACAACAATCAACGCTTCTGAATAGTTCGCGGTGTCGCATCTGGTCGCCCTCAAAACAAGTACGCGTTACGTCGCGTCTCGCCGCAGACTGTCACATAGGCCTCATGTAGGGAATTCCTTTGAGTTGATCGCGTTCGTCGCGTTCGCAGCGTCGCGTCGCGTCGCGTTCGTCGCTCACGCAGGACACCGCGTTAACAACCTTGCTTAAGATAGACTAACATTACACAAATCAGCTATCAATAATATTGATGTCCCAGTTTATTGCATAAACAATCCCATGGCCAGTTACAAAGCGAGTTAATTTAAGCAGACCTGGCTTTGTCTCATAATTAGCTTCATTTGTCTCACTTACGCAAGTCTGGTTGGGAATTAGTTTCATTTTATGATTCACTTTTGTTTTTTTGTTTGTACAATGAGCTGCGTCGAATGGTGCATCTTTGGTGAGATTGTAGGTAGTTAAGATGTTGAGATTTTGACTCTGTATGTCGAAATCTATCTATCGACTTTGCAATTAAGACAGTTAACTTGTTGGTTTTGTGTAATAGTATCCTATGCGTGTTTTGTGATTGGTGGAACTCCCCTTTGCTGCGCCACTGCCTAAGGATCCACACCAATTGATTTGGTACTACTAACTCTAGTTTCTAAGTAATTTTTAGAGATTCTATTGACTATTGTCTGAGTTAAATATTTTGAATTTATAATTTAAGAAAGTAATGGACGAAAAAGAACATAAAACAGTTTTTATTTCCTCAACAGCCAGCAAATGTGTGTCGCATTTTATTGAACGGCAGTTAAATAAATCAATCGGTATGCCGTAATGAGTAAACCGCAGTGATCTCACGATTGCACAATATAACGCCAGTTCTTTGTCTTGTGTCAATTATCTCACACGATCACGTTGCTTGTAGGTAAGTGAAAATGTGGTTTTATATGTCATGTGTGCTTTATTCTGGAATAAGGAAAAATTGAGATATTATTAATCCTTACAGAAATATACTACATATTTCCAAATACACAGATGGAGCACACAGCTAGAGCTAGAGGCGATGATAATCATTCAATAAACCTTTATGCATCTTCAGGTATATAATATAGCTATTAATTCTACACTCACCAAATGACAAACCAGTCGCTTGCAATGTACGGTGCAATTTTGTAATTTGGTATATCATAAGACATCATTAATTTTATGTCCTTACCACTTGAGTTTGTTCACTTACATTTTTGAAATCGTCTTCAATTTTATATTTGTCAATAGCCACAAAAAGACCTCTAGAGCGACATTGCACTGTTACATTATTTCAAGTCCTACCAGACATTTCAGCCCACGTTTTTGACCATCTATAACACCTTCGTAGGTTTAGTCATAAGCCTGGTTGCACATTCTAGTCTCAGGTGTTTTCAAGGTGAACCTATCAGTCATCACGACGCACTGCAAACAGTGAATCATTGCAGGATGCAACGTAAGTTGTCTCCCACGGCATCGCTTGCGTTTTACAATTTGGATGTTTAAAGATTGGTAGGTACACTAATTTTCTCTTTGATTTACCTTCTCTGAAAATTTGTGGATTGCAGACAAAATTAGTTAAGATATTTTAGTGATAAGTTATAAAAATCATCTGCCTAGCCTCTTCCCAACAACATTTGCTTCAGCTTGGGAGCACCTGAATAGTAACTTTTTCAGTTCTTTACAGTTTTGGCAGCTACTGGCTATCTGATCTCCTTCATCCGATACTCCTTGAAAAGGGTGTCTGTCAGGCTTTATTATACTTATGTAAGTAGGTACCAACCATGGAAATAATGTAATGTAATGGCTTTATTAATGGTTATTTGATAATTTAGGAGAGGACGATAAAAGAGCCATTCTGACTTTACAAACAATCAGTTTAATGTTATTAATTTGTAGTTACAGTTAATTAAGCATCTGAGACGCAAAATAATTTCGCTGAACACAATAACTTATGTTTATCGAGATATAGTGTGTGTAATTAAATTTTATTATCGTGTTGACAACACACGGCGTGTAGTGTGTAGTTATGAACAGTGCTTAGTTGAATTGATTATAATTAATTTATTAATTATGGAGATCCCTAGTCTGCTGTATCTGTTTAACTCGTCAAATATAGCACATGGTGTTTGTTAATAAGCTAGAATTACATAGAAATTACATACTGGATGCGAGAAGCCGAAAATCGATCTCAGTGGCGTGCACTTGGAGAGGCCTATGTCCAGCAGTGGACTGCGATAGGCTGATGATGATGATGATGATGATGACATAGAAATTGGTAACGTCAATTCTTAGCATGTTTTCTTCGTGATCGATCATTATTTATTACATATAATGCTAATGCTTCAATTAAAGTATTTAGTATATGTTATTATTGTTTTACAACATAACCTGGATAGTTGATATTGTTGCAAAAAACACGTGGCATTGTGAGATAATGATAAATGGGCATAATACTTAAGAATAGGCATGTTGTTATTTCTAATGCTAACTCAAGTGGTATCAATATTGCTACTTATATAACAGATATTAATAAGTGTGACATAAATACAATAACAACAATAATATGCTTAAAACCTTCTCCTCGTCAAAATCGAGTCAGCAAAACGTAACTCTAACCTATATCCTTTTCTACCCAAACCACAGAGCTTAAAACAAAAAAAAACAGTTGGAATTGGACCACAATACAACTTGGAGATAATTTGGATAATCTTCGACAAGGTCACGTAAAGAAAAAAGTCGAAAACGTGACTCTGATTCTTGGAGTATCAATTTCAATTTCATTTTGCGGTTTATCATCGATATCGCTAAGGTATCTTCCGAGTTCATTTTCAAGAGAAATTTTAAGTTCAATATTCTTTAGAGAAAATCCTTAGATCATTTAAATGGCTGGAGACGCCATTGCCGTGCCTTCCTACAGCCAATGGGACAAGAAGTAGCTTAGGTATACTCGTATGTTTGCATCAAGTTTATGCCCGTGTTTGTCAATTTCATCGTGCAAGATATAGACGTCAGCAGGTCAACCTACCCGGATTTGACAAATTTTACCAATCAGGCACATGATCAAATACATGAGTGAGATTACATAGATCGAGAGTCGTGGTGGCCTAGTGGGTAAAGGACCAACCTCTCAAGTATGAGGGCGCGGGTTCGATCCCAGGTCAGGCAAGTACCAATGCAACTTTTCTAAGTTGGTATGTACTTTCTAAGTATATCTTAGACACCATTGGCTGTGTTTCGGATGGCACATTAAACTGTAGGTCCCGGCTGTCATTGAACATCCTTGGCAGTCGTTACGGGTAGTCAGAAGCCAGTAAGTCTGACACCAGTCTAACCAAGGGGTATCAGGTTGCCTGGGTAACTGGGTTGAGGAGGTCAGATAGGCAGTCGCTTCTTGTAAAGCACTGGTACTCAGCTGAATCCGGTTAGACTGGAAGCCGACCCCAACAGGATTGGGAAAAGGCTCGGAGGATGATGCATAGAGATTTGTGTTTACGGAAGCCGACCCCAACATGATTGGGAAAAAGGCTCGGAGCATGCATAGAGATTTGTGTTTATAACGTATCCGGCAGGTTACATGCTCTAAGAGAAAATCTGATAATGCTCTACAATTTGGGAACATTACAAGCAGTTTTTGAATGCAAAACGATTGAACATTCGTATTGCTAAGGTAGCTCTTTGACCTCTTCAATGAATAAATGCATTTGTAAAAACGGATGACAAGCAAATGTTTCAATGCATTATTAATTATGAACGGTAACGTGAGTTTTGAGAAAAAAGTATTTAGTATGATTTCTGATGTTTGGAATGCCGTATATGTATAAAGGACAAGTGAACCATAACGAAATAATTTGCCAAACAAAGTCATACGATTCTAATTCCATTTCTTTACATTGTTGACCAATAATAATAGGAATTTACCATTCAAGGCTTTTCATCCAGATGCGCGGAGTAGTTTATTCCCAAGGGACTCGGATGTTACCGCTGCCAGAAGCCACTAAATGATAAGCATGATACCTTTTACTCATCTTCTACCGATCAATTTCATTCAAATGCATCTTTACTACACTCAAAGCCACAAAAACCGACCACCTCAACATTCTAAGCACTGCCCATTCTAAACTAGACATACAAGTATACAACCAGGCACCACTCGTTGAGCAAACAGAAGCCTTAGTACACACGGGCTGGTATTTAGCACGGTCACAAAGGCGTAAGTAGGGCACGCCCCGAGTCTCGGACGGTGTTGGAAAACCATTTTGTGACGTCACAACCAGGTAGTAGTTAGATGATACTTAGATGTCAAAGGAGGAAGAGGTCAGTTTAAAAAATCCAGTTCATGTTTATTTTGGTTTTGTAGCGATCCAAGTTTGCTGAAAGATGCACTTAGAAAGTGCGAGATGCAATGGTTAGGGTAAAGACGTTTTATTTCACGAAAGCGAGTGTTCCATACTTGTGTGTGTACGTACATATATGGTGCATGTATATTGTCGGAAGCTAGGTACACAATAGTGGTCAAGTCGGCGAGTCATACAAAGACAGTACGCATGAGCGTTTACACACACGAGTATGGGTCATCCGCTTTCGTACATTAATACAACGTTCAAGGAAATATTACTAGACCTAAGGATGTCATTCTAACTGTTATCAGATAATTAACTAAACTACGTTATTACGTTCAATTCAAGAACGCGACTTGAACTACTTCCGCATATTCAAACTAATTGATCGACAGTTTCTAGTACATATTGCATCGTAGAGTTGGCTACACGCTGTTAACACAATATCGATACTTATCGATAATAATCGTTTCTATTCAATATTGGGTCACAATATGGCGAATATTATATCATAGCATTTGATTAAGTGACAAAAGTTACTAAGTATTTAAGTTTAATTATTTAAATAGTGGTTATTTTTTTAAAAACGAAAATGATGTTTTGTCTAGATAAAAAATGATGGTATAACTAAACTGTTTAGTCAACAGCTGATATTTATTCGGAACTGATTAAAGAAAGTATTAGAAAGGTAAGGGCGATATTGACTTTTTCAATAACTGAAGAAAAAGAATGAAAGTGGAAGGCGCAAGTAACGTGGCGTGAAAGGAAACACTAAATTGAAATGACACGACTTTAATACTTTTTGTAGGAACTGGCCCGTTTTATTTGCAACGTTGTGTTTGCTTATAAACCGTTTTACTGTACAGTTTATTTGGTACTAAATATTTACTTCCTTTATACATACTTATGGAAAAGACAATTTTATTTTTAAAATATCAAAAAACCATCAAATTGTTCTGTTACCGATAACTTGACAGACTCAATTTTAGTTCCAATTTTATTAGAAAGAATTATTTAAATGCTTCCGCAAGAAACAGATTATCTTTTAATCATCAATTTAAATCAGCACACTTAAAACAAACGGATACAAAAGAAAAAAATTCAATCGACATGAATCAATTAATAAAAAATCGGTAAAAAAGCTTTTAAGTTATACGGTTTTATCTTATGTGTACTGAAAACTAGAAAATAAAAAAATAGTTACTTACCTGTCAACCTACGTAGGTGGTCCCGGTCATATCAAACTAAAATAAAAACGTGGGGCCCATTAACTATTGCTGTAGTACTTTCTTCTAGAGGTATAATAGGTGTGGATTGCATCGACTTACTATAATCGTAACTGGAGATTTTGACAATCAATAATCAGCCGTAGCGGCTTCACCAGCGAACGCCGATTTGTAGCGGCCGCCATCTTGGATTTAAATTTTTTATAGTATATTGTATTCTGCTTGTTGAGCCCTTTCATTTGATACCCATATTGATGGGATTGATAAAATCTACGTTATCCGCCATTTTGTGCCGGCGGCCATATTGGATTTACAATGTTATTGATATTAGGTTAGGTTTAAGAACAACTTTATTTCTCATAAAGAATTACATAATTCACTTACTGAGAAACAATATTTTAAACTAACATAAATGATTCGAGCGCACAAAGGTAGGTACTTCTATAAAGAAATAACACAAACAAAAAGAAATAAATACAAAAATGTGGGTAGATTGACAGTAAACTCAACACACAACTTTTTGAACCAAATCACAACATAGATGCATGAAGCAGGTTTGCAGACACTGGATGTGGCATTGATGGCATATTAGTATTAAGTTATTTTTCTCTTATGTTTGTATAGTATGGTTTTATTAAGTCTTTTTAGTTTACTTAATATTTTATGTATATATATATATATATATTTATGTTTCCCTTTTTTTTTTTTTTTTTTTTGAGTTATTAGTTTCTTGATTGGTTTAATTAAGTAATTACAAATAATATTTAGTGATATAATATATTATCTATATATGTAGTAATAAGTAATCTATGTATCTTTACATGTGTGTTTCATTTTTTATCTAGTTTATGTAAATTATTTGTATGAATTAACTATGTGACTTTTAGTAGTTTTTAAATCGGACATATTTTTTTCTTTTTTATTTCTGATGGTAATTTATTATAAATTGTAACACCCTCAAACTCCAAGTTTCTTTTCCCATAGTTAGTTCTAGGTGGACGGGTAACTAAATAACTAGCACGTCTTAGGTTGATCTTTCGGGTTTGTTGTTTAGTAACGAATTTTATGTTAGAGTGGATTTCCTTATTTAATATTTTACGTATTAGAATACACGTGTAGTATATGTACGTTTGTTTAATATTCATTATTTTTGTTTCTTCGTATACCTTTTTAGTAGATGTCCGAAATTTATAGTTGAATAAAATTTTAATCAATTTATTTTGACCTAGTTGAATTGGATCCAAATTAGTTTTCGTTGCAGTACCCCAAATTTCGACGAGATAATCGATATGAGGCTTCACCAGAGAGTTATAGATAAGATATCGTACTTTTCGAGGAAGACAATTTGTTATATTGCGTAGGACCCTGTTAGTGTTCTTAGTTTCAGTTGAATTTTTCTAGATGTGGCTTCCAGGTTAGGTTACTATCTAAGATTAGTCCAAGATATTTTTCTTTAGGTTTTTGTTCAAGTAGTTGGTCATTAATTTTAAGTTCGAAATTATTATTTATCTTTTTATTTTTTGCCGCAAAGATAACATAATTAGTTTTTGAAATATTAATAGTTAAAAGATTTGACTGAAACCACTCATTTAATAGATTAAGGTCATTTTGAGCGTCGGCTATCATGGCTTCGACTGAGCATCCAAAGTAAAAGAGACTCGTATCATCTGCATATAGGGAGATATCTCCTTTGAGACCCAATCCACTAATACTGTTAATATAAATAAGGAACATTAGGGGACCGAGTATTGATCCCTGGGGGACACCAAAATTCAGGACACATGGATTGCTTTCGTAGTTACCAATTTTTACTATTTGTTTACGGTTTTCCATATATGACTTAAAAATCTCTAGTGCACTGCCTGTGACACCGCATAGTTCCAGTTTTTGTAATAATTTGACATGACTAATGGTGTCAAAGGCTTTTTTAAGATCGATGAATATACCTAGGACAACATGTTTTTGATCAATTTTAGTTTTCATTTTGGTAACGAGGTCAATTGTAGCCGCTAGTGTATTTGATTGTGCTCTAAATCCATACTGTTTACTGTAAAAGAAGCCTTTCGAATTTAGGAATGAATCTAATCGGTTATAAAGAATTTTCTCAAAGACTTTAGAAATCACCGGGAGGACTGATATAGGGCGATAATTGCACGGGTCGAGTTTACATCCAGACTTATGAATTGGTACTACTTTTGCAACTTTTAACTCGTTGGGAAAAATTCCATGTGCCATGTAATAGTTAATGCAGGTAGTTAGTTCTGTGGCAATAATGTCCTTTACGCATTTGATTGATTTTGTACTTATACCATCAATGCCCGATGCAGTGTTACAGTCCAAATTATTAATTATAGTTATAACTTCGTTCCTTGTTGCTGGTTTCAAATACTGTAATTTCGTTTTATCGGTTGGTCTATTCTCTTCTAAGGTTTGATTTTCTTTAAATTTTTCAGGAATCATATTTGCTAAGGTTGAGCCAATGGTTGAGAAGTATGAGTTAAAGCTTTCACATATTTCTTTTTGGTCCGTAATAGTGCCTGTTGCAGTTTCAAGTTTGTCAGGTCCAGTTCTAAAATGCAGTTTATTTTTCGACAAGTCGTTTATAAGTTGCCACATTTTTCGTGGTTTACTTGAGTTTTCATCAAATCTTTTTAGGTAGTAGTCTCTTTTAGCTTTTGTTATGTTGCGTGATACTCTATCTTTGATATGTTCAT
Source organism: Helicoverpa armigera (assembly GCF_030705265.1). Classification (NCBI taxonomy): domain Eukaryota; kingdom Metazoa; phylum Arthropoda; class Insecta; order Lepidoptera; family Noctuidae; genus Helicoverpa; species Helicoverpa armigera. The sequence goes on along the minus strand of NC_087142.1, from coordinate 9,673,855 downwards.
AATTTTCTTTTAATACAGTGTCCTCTGCATTTGTTTTATATTTTTGCCATAGTATGTTTTTGTTATTTATCTCTTCCAATAGTTCCTTTTTAATCCAGTCTTGCCGTGGAGGATTTGAGAGTTTAAACTTTGTAATTCTGCACTTATTTAAACAAAATTGTAATTTGTCAGCTAATTTATCATACTCTGCGTCTTCATATGTTTTGGGATATTCTTCCAGGCATCGATATAATTTATTGTAGTCAACTGAGTAGTATTTATGTTTTATGATTGGTGGTGGTTGATATTGTTTTACCTCTAAGAGTATTTGCTTGTGGTCGGACATTGATGATTCCACAATGACAAAATTAAAATTATTTTCATTTAAGTTACTTGAAACATGATCTAAGATGGTCTTGGTTGAGGTTGTTTCGCGAGTGCAGTATTTTGGACTTATTTTGTTGAGGATTTTGTAGTTGTTCTCCTTTAAAGTATTCTTATATTTGCGTGTCGCTAAATCTGGTTTGAGTAAGTCTAGGTTGTAATCGCCAAAGACTATTGATCGTTTCATTTTGTGTAGTTGTTGCGAATATATCTCGAGAAAGTTATCCACATTCATTTTGTTGGGTTTATAGATAGCACCAATATTTAAAGAGAATTTTTTGACGTATACCCAGAGATAATGTGTATCATCCACGCAGAGTTCCTCAACAAGGTGGTGTTTAAGATTGTTGTGCACAAATATTGATACTCCGCCTCCCCTTTTATTTTGTCTGAAATTATAATAATGGGTGTAGGAGGGTATTTGGAGCATTTTTGCTTCGTCTTCACTCTTAATCCATGTTTCCGAGAGTACGATTATATGTACAGTTACTTGTAGGGAAGCTAAAATACATCTAAGTTCATCAAATTTTCCCGGTTTGACAATACTGCGAGCGTTAGCATAGAAACATCTTAGAGATTTTTTTGTAATTTTAATATCTGAGTAATTGTTGGTGGTTTGGTAAGTTATTTTCTCTTTGGAGCACGTTAGTTTTTTGGAGCCTCTATTGCTGTACTTTGCCTGTTTTTAGATGTAACTATTTTCGGTATGCCCTTGATATACTTGATGCTTAGACCAGTTTCTCCATTTGAGGTGCGTTGTTGAATCTCTTCTTTTAGGTTTTGGAGGTATTTACGTTGATAAGGAGTTTGATCCGAAAATATTTTGATGTGATCTTCGTTAATCTTATTCCTATGTCGTAGTATATTTTTTGCAGTGTCTTCAGACGAGAAACATACTTTTATTGCACGAGCTTTCTCCGATTTATATTTTCCAAGACGAAATATTCCAGTAGGTTCTGGGCAGCCATTAAATATTAGTCTAGTTATTCGCATTATTTCTGTTTTTTCATGATATTGCCGATTAGTAGCAGTACCATTTTGGGCTTCAGGAATTCCCACAACTATAATATTTTTTGCTCGGAAAGTTCGTTCTTCGATTTCATTAAATATTTCATCATGTGTGGTGGTTGTTGGAATAGAAGGGGGTGGCATATTTTTTAGGTTATTGACATCAGCTTCAAGGCTCTCCACTTTCTTTTCCGTATTTTCAGCAACAACAGATAATTTTGAGAGTTCGTCTTTTAAATTTTTATTTTCCAGGATAATGTTTTGCATAGTACAGCTAATATTACTGACCTCAGCTTTTATCGCAGAAACATCTAATGAGAGCTTATTTATATTTTCAGTTTGCTCCTTCTTAGAGGATTTTAACAATTCCGTAATTTCTAACAACTGCTTATTTATTTCAGCAATATCAGATTTGGTCGCTTCGTCATCGCTGAGTAATTTTCGTTTATTATTACGAAATGTAATCTGTGCTGGACCTTCCCTATGCGAATCGGACAAATTCGGATGAGATCCACTATGTCCCGCATACATGCCACCTCCAGGCGGCGAGCGTGGTGTGCTCATTGTAGATCTATGTATGATATTACTCACGCTTGAGTTGCCTGTGCGCCGCCGTCAGGTGCGTACGGTGAGGAAATACAGTGGTTGTAAATCTATCCTTGTCACTCGAGGGGGTGAAGAGCGGTTACCGCGTCGATGCCGTGATCTTTACTCGTAGCTCAAATCAGTTACGGCGTATATCACTCGCGCTGGGTTTTGCAAGATGTTGTTATATTTGGTTGCCGTAAGGTTCGTTATTGACTAAGGAAACTTTTTGAATTTATTAAAATAAGCAGTAACACGTCCGCTCTGTGCGCGCGTCTCGCGAACATTTAACATTAATATTAAATAAAAAAATAGTTACTTACCTGTCAACCTACGTAGGTGGTCCCGGTCATATTAGACTAAAATAAAAACGTTGGGCCCATTAACTATTGCTGTAGTACTCTCTTCTAGAGGTATAATAGGTGTGGATTGCATCGACTTACTATAATCGTAACTGGAGATTTTGACAATCAATAATCAGCCGTAGCTCATGATCTACCAAAGTATAAAGATATGCTTTGCCATAGGTAGGATTTCACAGGGGCCCCACGTTTTTATTTTAGTCTAATATGACCGGGACCACCTACGTAGGTTGACAGGTAAGTAACTATTTTTTTATTTTCTAGTTTTCAGTGCACATAAGATAAAACCGTTTAACTTAAAAGTTTTTTTACCGATTTTTTATTTTCTAGTTTTTAGTATTTAATGAAAATGCCTACCGAATATTCCTCATTCTATCTAATTCATTTAGTGCATCATTATTACACGGTCTGTTACCTGAAAATTTATTACAATCTAATTCCTCAATACATAGCCCTTCCAGATACTTTTTTTTTAACGACCCCAAAAATCATCACATGACCTCTCCTGCTGTGGGTCAGCAGCGGTGAGGGAGTGCCAGACTCTTGACTAAGAACCGTTTTGTTCCGTCGTAGGCCTTTAATGTACCAGGGCCGTGGTAACTCTTTCGAACAATCTCGCAGCCCAGGCAGGCCTTGGCCCTGTTGGGCCCCGCTGGAGTTACTGACAGTTTTCTACTTGTGAAGCCCTTTATTTGATACCCATATTGGTGGGATTGATAAAAAATTGTTATCAGCCATTTGGTAGCGGCGGCCATCTTAGATTTCAATTTTGCATAGTAAATTGTATTCTACTTGTTGAGACCTTTCATTTGATACCCATGTTGATGGGATTTATAAAACCTAAGTTATCCGCCATTTTGTAGAGGCCGCCATCTTGGATTTTAATTTTATATAGTACATTGTATTCTACTGGTTGAGAACTTTCATTTGATACCCATATTGATGGGATTGATAAAACCTACGTTATCCGCCATTTTGTAGCGGCCGCCATCTTGGATTTCAATTTTTTATAGTATATTGTATTCTGCTTGTTGAGCCCTTTCATTTGATACCCATATTGATGGGATTGATAAAATCTACGTTATCCGCCATTTTGTGCCGGCGGCCATATTGGATTTACAATGTTATTGACATTACTATATTGTATTGTCATCGGAATTAAAAGTGTATACAAAATTTCAGATTAATCGGTTGACAGGAAGAGTGTGAAATTTGAATTACTAAATTTGACCCAAGAAAAAAGAATGAATAAATAATAAAACAAACTGGGTGAGCTAAATAAAACCGTTTAATAATAATAAAACAAACGGGGTGAGCTAAATAAAACCGTTTAATAAAAAAAACACCCAATGTTATTTCCGACCTTACACATACCAATTTAGAGTTCAATCTCGCATAGCAGTGCATAACAATAAAGACTTTATGAATGCAAATATATTGTTGTATAATAATAATAGTGTTGGCCTAAGGAGCGTTTTGGTACAAGTCTGGTATCGATACCGGTTGGTTTTAAGGTCAAGTGCGACATTTCATTGTTACTTCCTGATCGATTGGGTATCGGTATCGGTACCGGTCACCCGGTTTCGGTATCTCGAGAGTGGCACGGAAATGATTGTACTCTTATCTATTCCGAGGCTTTCACAATGTGCAATTAAAATGGTTCTAGTTAAGCGTTTGTGAATGTTGTAATTTAGGCTTGAATGGTATGATGTTTTGAGGTGGTGAAAGAAATGTTTAAGGTTACTATATTTTTAATAAGCCTCAGTTTAAAACCAGCCTATTGCCTTAAACGATAAATGGGCTATCTGAAATTGAAAGATTTTTTCGGGCAGTCGTCACGAGATGCGGGAGAAACCATGGGAAATCGCCTAGTACCTGTCTGTCATGTTAAAACGTTTCAAATGATCATATGATATTTTTGCATATACTTTTTCTACTAATTTCGAGAGAGTGTAGGTGTAGAGGCAGGTCAAAAGTTATGACCATGATTTCTAAATGCCTATGTCCGGTACAGACGTTTGATAGATGGATGATGCCTATGCATACACACATAAACATGCCAAAATAACTTCAAATAACCACAAATATAATCAATAAACATTTAATTTTTAAAGTTATTTTCGCATTGAACTTAGTAATATTGCATCTTCATTCGATATTTTGCAATAGGTATTAAATTGTAAAGTATTAGCAATAATTTATGATTTACTAGAGCCTAATATGCAATGATTGGTTACGCCTAGCCTGACAGGTAATAACTTCTAAAGGTTGCAATGGACGAGGTCAATGCTTATAATTTGATCTGATATTGTTATGAAAAAGGTTAGCTTAGTTTTTTCTGTAAAGAATTTTGCACTACCTGTAGAAAAAACTTAGGTATAAGGATTAAGGCTACTGTTTTTGCCAGATTGACAAATCTAAGAAGAATATTTTATTTGGTCTTAAGATTTAATTAGTATTTAAGCCAAAAGATGTAAACTTTTTATATTTCTAATGATTCTTTCGCCTAGTAAAATATCCACGTTTTTATTCGTTCTGAAATTCTTTAATCAATTATTACGCTTACCAAACACAAATTCTCACGTATACGATAAAATACTACTAAATAGGCATAAAATAATAACTCGATAACCAAGCGATTTTATTCACTCTCCATTAAGATTAGCATTGCAAATATCTAAAAGTTATTAACAAAAAAGTTCATTCACACACGCCTCGCGAGATGACACGCAACTTTCTTTCAAGACAAACTAGTTATACCACGGTTATAATACGTATTCAAGCATAATATATTATAGTTTTTTTATGAGTATTGAAATAAATTGGTAGTATTTTTGTGAGTATTTCGTATCTTCCAAAGAAGAGGATTCGCATATCGGAATACAATTTGACGATACACATTCTGTTTTCGAAATTTGAATTTGGTTCTCGTTACGGTAAAGTTTTGCTGTTACTTAATACGGTCACATTTAATATACGAGGAGAAGGGTTTCTGATTAGGGCCAAACAATATCTTGGGCAAAATGTAATAAGGTTTAAGACCTTGAAGTATGATCTCATCTTAACTTTAATATTGACAACTTATTACTTGATTTAATACTGACACATTAGTCACACTTTATGCTCCCACGGTAATGGCAGTAACTCAATCAATTAAGGAAAATATTGGCAATATGTATGTGTGGGAGTATTGTGAAATATCATTTAAATCTCTATACTGGGAGTTAAATAAAAGAAAGTGTAAATACTACAATTGAAAGAGTAAGTTTAGGAAATATGTATTTTTGTAAGCTTGGAGGAACATTACTGATTATTGTGGCCAAGTAGGTATGTATCTAGATTGTATCGGAATTAGTTTTTAATACAATGATTTAGCGAAAGTTGTTGTGTTTGTGGTACTTAGCTGAACCTACCTATATCTAATTACAAACAATTAGTATGATTGTAACTATAAATTTTACCGTCACGGAAGACTGTTCTTTTTACGATCGATTAAAATGTCATAAATTAATGGAACTGATTATTACTTTACTGTTCACTCTTGCTTACTACGGCGAAATCAGATCACGCGAATTCGGCTCGATATTTCCGATATTAAATAGGAATTCCGTTAGTATTTCCTACATATACATATAAAAATACGAACAAACAACGTTTATTTCATTTAATAAATTACACGATCATATTAAATGCTAGTACCATAATACTGTATGAACTTTATAATTTGTGTCCGACCTCTGATTGTATCAGCCATTTTTCTCAGAACTATAAAGAAATAATACCATGCCATTCAGTTTAAAAATACAATGTCTAAGATCTTGAAACAGATTAAAATATAATTCCATAAATTAATTCTTAACTTATCTACGAAAGAATGTAGGACGGAAGGCCGTTTGTAATCTGCCTATCCCATAAGATCAAACTCGTGATATTATCGTAGTACTTAGTATTGAAGGCATATCAGTCTTACGAATGTGGCCTGAAGGTACACCAGATGGTTCCCAAGTCATGACCCTTAGCATTTTGGAACGAATCGAATCGAACGAATACATTCGAAGGCCGACCGGCGCGGGCGCAGCAAAATGTCAGATGCGATAGGGCTGACCCATCGTGAAACGTGGAGTTATGAAGATTGGGACTACGGTTGTTATTTAATAGCTTTTGAATTGTGAGTAAGCGTTTTTTGATAAAATACTGGTTGAATGTAGCTGTATAAAAAATTGTATACTAATCCTTTTAGAATTATCGACGATGCGCATCAAAAATATAGCTACACATATCTGACACCTGCAGTTTAATTATGGAAAAAGCGTATCATAACTTTCCGTTGCATCCGATTATTATAATTTAATTACCAATTAAGTGCGACTTTACGACTAATTAAACACCTTCATATCCTTATCATGAATATTCTCTCTGAGGTCAGAGATTATTTCAATTAATTTGCATAAATCTATCGCGTCATTGCATGGAAATGCCAATTTAATTAATTGAATAGCAGCTGAGTAAATATTTACTGCAGTTGGAGAATGATACGAAGTTTACTTTGCAACAGAAAATAATCACAATGGTATTCATAGGTAGCTACGTGTTCCGTCAATATTGACCATTGGTTAGAAGAGAGTAAGAGAGGGTATTCTATTGCAGTCATACTTTTTAAACCATTTCAGGAGTTTAAGAAGCTAAAACATATTACCGAACTAGTACCTTGATCATACGAAGCATACATTTTTGGGTGCTTTCTCCCAAAAATTTACAATTTTTTTTTCCAAATTTTCTCTGACAGCCCTACCCTAGTCCGGGCGACAGGTGCACAAAAATGGGATATTATAAATTGCATATCAAATAAATAATCGCCTATCAATAAATACTCATCATTTATATTCTTTTTTACATCAAATAACTTACTTCACTACAAATAAACTAAATGTTTAACAAAACTCAAACTGCAGATAATTCGAAATTATACATCAATATGACATTGCTTTTTTTATTATAATGCAATACAGTTAAATTTATTCTTGTACAAAAATACTACATACATAGCATTAATACTGACTGCACAGCAAATTTTCCATATTTCATAGCAAAATAACTATCCCAGTCGCATATTAACCAGTAAGTACAACAAAACCTATTCATCATATTTGTCTTAATTTTCAAGAAGCCATGCTCGGCAAATTTAATGATTATTATAACAAAAAAATCCTGTCACATTGCATTATTTCTAAAAACAGAACAAATTAACTGAAAAAGGTTCGCGGCTTCGCGCGCTTTTTCGTCACTGGGGTGCAGAGTGGCGTGAGCGAGTAAGATAGAGTTCGATTAAAAAACATTGTATTAAAAATTGAAGCTAGTAACGAAAACGAATCGCTGCAAAACCGACTCCACGTAGTCTTGTTTGCCCTACCCCTAGAGTGCAATTCAAAACCGCGTAGGCGCGGAGGGGCGAGGCGGCCTGCGAGCTGAGGCGCAGGTAGTTTTAACGCTCGCCGACGCGGTTGAGGCTGGCCGGCTTTGCCGGCCAGTAAGCCGAAGCTGCGGTGGTGAGCGTGAAAATCATCTGCGACGATAGGCTCGCATGGGACCGCCAGAGCCACGAAGCGCCGGAGCCGTGACAGAAGCCATGCTTGCTGCATGTTGCATGCTTACTTCCATGTTGCATGCCTGCTGCATGCCTGCTTGCATGCTTCAGGCTTGTTTGCATGCTTCTTACAGAAAAATAAAAATTCCAAAACTATGCCAAAAGATGATTCTGACTATAAACATTCTGAAATATGATATTATAGTAGTAGCCTTTTAATGACTACTTATATGAAATGTATGCCAAAAGGACATACTGACAATATCATCGGACTTGTGATCCGACTCAAGTACGTGGCGCCACCTGCAGAAGCTAAAAATTTTGCCTATTGGGCAGAAAAGGAAGCGTGGACGCTTATAAATAATTCAATAAATTACAATTTTGTATTTAATTTTATATTTTTTTGCTGATCTCATTATGCATAATTAATAAATAATAAGATGACTGTGACTAATAAAAAGCTGTTTTATTCAGAAAAACTGCTATAAATAATATAAAAATAGAAGCAATATTTAAAAGAAAAGAGTTAACATGTATAATGTGCATTAAGATTATTAGCTGTGCATTGATGAAAAAGCTTTTGCTTTAGGAAAAATCGCTGTACGCTGCGAAAATAAATTGCAGTGTGTTTAGTGATATTTTGTGTTGAATATTTTGCTGTGCAATCAGTAATTTTGATGGGAATTCGGAATCTTATTGCATAGAAAAAGGATATTTTTTGATTTGCGTTTAAATACTACCCCACAAAAATAACAGATGCGCCCGCACATTGCTACGGGCCGAGATTGGCCGTGGAGCCTGCTTACTATGTCCAGAGATCTACCTGATTGCTCCATGAATGGGATTGGTTTGCTATAAGGAAAAATGCAACCTGTTTGCTTCGGTTTTGCTGTAAGGATATTTTTGGGTTCTTTTGGGGAATTGTGTCTTGGGTTGGCAAGCATATACTATGTGAAAGAGATGAAATCTATACTAATATTATAGCTGAAGAATTAGTTTGTTTAAAAAAGATTTGAAATATTATTTCGGCGTTGGAAAGCCCACTTATGGGGGCAAATTTCTACGGGACGAACATTTGAAACGATTTTGAAACGAATTTGAACGGTTTGAAAATACTTAGAGAAGCTAGTTTAATACATTTCATGATAAACTATGTTAAATATTCTTTCAATCAAAATTCTGACCTTTTAACTGAGGCATAAACTCTTCACGCTTTGGATAATAGGACTAGTTTTTCACCCGCAACGCGGAACTTAGCAATAGCTTTAGACCTAGAACTTCAATTATAATCGAATTTTAGTTGGACTATAATTTTCCCACGAAGCTGGTATTAACAGGTGTGGCTTAAATGTTGTTCAGTCGCAGATCGAATAGAAATCTGTCACGACTTTACGACTGGGCGCGATGGTTATTAACTAAATCTCCTATTACTAGATGTCACCAATTCCATTTCGTTTATAATAATTTAGTTTATAAGCGGTCTGTTTTCATGATCATGAATTTGTAAATTGATTTCTTTGAAAGATAAAACAAGATACAGGGTTGCCATTACAGTGTGCCAAGAACCACGTATACATGTTATGGACCATGTGATTAATTCGGGCATTATTTATAATGCCCGAGCATTATGAATAATGTCTAGCTTTATCGGGCCAAGTGATTAATAACTATCTTAACTTCATTATTTATCACATTGCACGGGCATTATTATATTGCTACATGACAGTTGGGCAATTTGATAATAAAGCTATATTTTATGCGGTGCGAGGGTGGCAGTTGTTCTAAAAAATAAATCCTGTTACTTGCTACACATTTTATGATTATTGTTTTAAATTATATGTTCTATTTTAATGGGAAATTATAAGTCTAGCCACAAAATTATTAATTGGACAATTGTCATCTAATTTACTAACTCGGCCTCCTTTTTCTTGATCTCATTTTTCTTGGCTCGTTTTTTTTATGGTAGAATTTAATTTGGATTCAAAACATTGTATTAAAAACCGAACTTAGTGACGAAAACGAATCGCTGCAAAACCGACTCCACGTAGTCTTGTCTGCCCTACCCCTAGAGTGCAATTCAAAACCGCGTAGGTGCGGAGGGGCGAGGCGGCCTGCGAGCTGAGGCGCAGGTAGTTGAAGCGCTCGCCGCCGCGGCTGAGGCTGGCCGGCGGAGCCGGCCAGCATGTCGAAGCTCGCATGGGACCGCCGGAGCCCCGCAGCGCCGGAGCCGTGACAGAAGCCATGCTTGCTGCATGTTGCATGCTTACTTCTATGCTCTGTCAATTGATCTGGGATGTGTTATATTTAGTTTATTTTAAGTTAAATGTCAATAACAATAAAAATGAAATTAAATATGTTTGTATTACTTTGCCCAAAAGGTCACGGGCAATATGTATAGTGCCCGGTCAATTTGATTGTTTGAATAATTATTATCAAATTGCACTCTCATATTTGGCATTATTCATAATGACCGGGCATTATGTATACTGCCCAATTTATCACTTGGTCCATAACATACATAATTCCAGAATTCCACCTTCAGATACCTTATTATAACACTATAGAGAGAGAAAGCGAGTGTGTATGTTTCTTCTTCAAATGCAAACGGATGAAAAGATTTTAATGATGCTTGTTACCGTAGTACCTAATAAAGCTTATACATTAGAACAACATATAGGCTACTTTTATCTGGGGATGGGAAGTATTTCCATATGGAAGAAGTAAAACGCTTTGGAATAACACCTTCCGAACTAATGCAGGAGATGTCTCGAATGATCCCTATTTCAAATCTAAGAGCTCTAAAACAAAAGACAAATATTGTTTCACTACCAAAGGCATGTGATACTAATGCACACACACACACACCTGTTTATGTAACACACAACCTTGATACAGTATCAGTAATCAGTGATAATAGGACCGGTATTTTGCCCTTGCGTGTAGAAAGGACCTGCGCTTGCGCATTCAAACTCGATGACCTCTTCAAAAGATCTTGTCCTAAATAGGCGATGTTTGTTTGTATGTCAGATTATTCTTAGGTCACGTTTTTAATTTAGTTTTTGGTATATGACTTGGTTTTTAAGAACTAGTTCTATATGTTGTTCCGTATTTTTTTAGGTGATTACAAGGCCATGCTTGATGGACTGTTTTTAGTATTTCCAATATTTAATCGACAATAATTATTTCTAATGATTTTGTCGTTAATGTCTACGTTTAATAGTTTTTGTGAAACTCATCAATCAATTCATAAAATCACTCAACTAATAAATTATTATTTTTATGTCGACTTATTAATAGTTTTCGCATATAATCAAACAGAAGCTCATTTCCTTTTCATTATTATAACTTTATAAGTAACTAATTTGAATACAATTACTTGAACATCGTTATAGGCAAATCAATGGTAGACGACAATAGGTACATTATTAGTTCTATAAAACAAATTATTCTTCATAAAATAATTCACACATAAAGTAAATAAGTTACTCACTACTTCTTCATAAAACACTGCCACATAAAATCCAACCTAATTCACAAAGTGTTAAGAGTAATTATCATTCAACTTCACAAACCGTGGGAAATGCAAGGGAGAGTGGTGGTCTAATTGTGATTGATCGCGAACATCCTCGATTCTCGATATAATTCGCTGCGATGATACTACGATTATGAACGATTATCGATGTCTCTCGATTCTCGTATCGAGAACCGGCGGGTTATTTTTGCAGAGGGCGACACAGTGGCACGATAAGCCGGGTCTGTCTCGTGCATAATGCTATGGGGAAACCAGTGGCAAGTCTATACATAATTAATGCTATTTAGTTGAATATCTTGTTATAGAAAAACAACGGTGGTTCTATGAAGGTGTGTCGAAGGAAACTGTATTCATATGATACTGAATTGGATGCTTTATCCGGGTCAGTAAAAAATATCTTTTAGTTTTAAGGATATTATATGAAAGTTAACCTTCTACTAGGACCTTGCAAGAGATGAATACATTCATAAGTATCTATAATACAACTTAAACTCTTTTAAGACGTAGTTAATTTAAGAAGACCCGTAAGTAGCCTGTGCTTCATTAAAATTAAAGAATGCCTACAAGTCCACATAACACATTGCTTAAGCATGCAATTGGACAACAAACGAGTGTTAAACTTGATAAGCACTTGGTCTAGTAAGTATCATTAGAAACCTTATAACATTTGCGTAAAATCTGGTTGTTAATAATGCCCCTAATTAGCAATACTTCTATTACAAATAGTTTTTTGTTTTAATTATAAAAGAGTCACTGGTATTCTTTCTCGCGCAACTACTGAAATGATTTTCATGAGTCTTGGCGGTTATATAGATAGTTTATACATCGGAATAACATTCATATGAAGTACCTAGTATCTTGGGAATCTTAGAAAAGCGAGCAAGTATATAATACGTTTAACATATAGGTACGTAAATAATAATTAATTGTACAGTATAACACCTAGCTTTAAACTCATATCTAGCAATTCTAGAAAGTTCCACACAGCAAATTGCCAGAACAATCTTCCCATCAAGTCTAGAACGAAATAAACACGTAATCTAAACTATTTGCCACACAAACAGTAACAACAATATTATGAAAACAATAAAACTACACACACATACATAATTTCATTATTATAACTAAAGTGACATTCATGCATTCTTTCTATATTTCCGTATTTTGTATTGAAAATGTTTGTAAACAGAATCGGTCAGACAGTATTTAGTCATGTCTGCCAAAAATCGGATTGACAGGGCACTCCATTTAATTAAATTGTATATAGTTGCAGAATTACTGCAAAGTTAAAGATAGATTTTTTAAACAAATCAATGGAAAACCACTCCTAATAAAAATGGCAAGTTTTCTTACAGTAAATGGTGTTTTTTTCTCGTATTTTGCATAAGTTATTGCAAAACATTCGTTTGAAACATGACGCCTGTTCAGTTTCGTAATCGGAATTTCACTTGCTCATTCATTTTCAAGGCTGTTACTACATGTGTCATTTCGGATTTTAGGTATTTTTAAATGGACATACTAGTCACTGTTTTATGCTATTTTTTGTGAAGGGTATTCGCTTACTAATTGTCTTAATTCATCTCGGACAAAGCGTGTAGTTTTACAGTCTTATTGATAACTGTCATGTAACTGTTATTTAGCTCACAAAAAAGATGGAAAATAAAACGAATATCAAAGCAAACTGCTATTGTATTATTCCACCGAATAGTGCGTAACAAGAGAGCGGATAACGGATTATTTATAAATAATAAAAATAAATAAAAAAACGTAAAAAATAACAAGTTATTCACGGCGAATAACGACAGTGAAAGTTATCGTAACGCATCACCGCTCGCTATTTACTTTAGCTAAAAGTTATTTTTTAAATTAAATATTAGCTTAGTCCGCCATTACTAATCAATTGACAGCTGACAAAAAAACTCTGGCGTAAGGCAAATGTGATATTAAATGTGAAAAATTACGTTTTTTTTGTCACGATTTTTTACCCGTTTTTAAATAAAGTGTGTGCAAATACCTAGTTTGCGGAATAAATTAATTGAGTGAAACCGGTTTCTTAGGCAATAGTTCTCATTGGTTGTTGATAGTGATTTATGATTTTACTGCTTAAATAAACATAGCACTTTCTTTTTAATTACCTGAAGACGCTATTCCAGAGTTTACCCACTTGAAAGATTGTGTCAAAGGAGTATTCTAAGTATGTTTTACAAATGATTTTCCTAAGATCATAATTTTACATAATACCTACCTACCTATGAAGGAAAAACTAGTGAATCTGCGTAATGCGACTTACGTGAGCAAAGAAAAACGTTACATGTAGGTACCTATCTACATTATATCTACATAATAGCACTAAATATACCTACATACCTAGGTTGGTATTCAGTATGTTGATCGATGTTTCATTATTTTGGTGTTTACGACTTTTATCAGTTAGCTTGCAGTGTTATCAGACAAAGCAAGTTTTGAGTAACATCGGTAGTTCTGAATACATATGGTATAATACAAGTGGTTTTCGCCTTACTTTTAGGTATTCTATACGATGGAAATGAAAAACTAGGCATTTTCAGAAATTTTAATTTTTTGTGAAAAATTTTCTAAGTCCCAAAAACCTTGCACACCCTTTGCTACACTCCAACCTTAGCTTGACATACATACTTTATATCTCACTGAAGGCGAATGAAATATTCTTAGGTAGGTATCTACCTACCTATTTTCCTATGTGTATGTCTTAGATATCTACTATCGTTTTTGCTGCATCACATTAATAATACTTAAACAATAATAGTGTAAGGAAATCATTATTTCTAAAAAAGAAAGCAAGCTTATTTTCTCATATGTAAGTGTGGTCATGCATTACCATTTGACCAGACGCACATTGACCTCGCGTTTTATAACATGAGATTACAAGCACGAGTACAGACTATTAAAATCTCGCATGTAATACAAAAGTATTGCACAAACAACGCTTTTGAAAGCTCGGAGCACGTGAGGCAGTTTTGTAGTAGTGTTGTATAAAATAAACATAAACTTACAGCTTTAGAATATCCGCTCCCGGCGCTCCCATCTGACGAGTTGCTCAACCTTCTCTCACTGTTGGACGCTGGCGGCGACCACGCCGATCCACTGTCTGACGGCATCTTGACAAGCACAAACTGTCTCACATCATAGCTATCAACCACTATTAACTCGTTATTAACCGTTATTCACAACACTAGCACATCACTATCGGTGTTCCGCGGTCCATTTTACTTGTCCCGTTTACCTGCGGAAGAAAAAATATTCCTTTAGATTTTTTATGATACAATGTCTATTCACTATCTGTTGTAGAATATACTAGATAAAACATAAAATCGGACGGGCGATAACAAAAACATGTGTTAGATCCCTGGAGATAAAGCACTTCAAAATAATCACGAATACCTCGGCATGAGAAAAACTTACACAATAACTGGAAGTATAACACGAATGTTCGTATAACGTTAACAGTAGTAAGTTTACAATCGCTCGGTTATTTCGGAAATAACCGTTATTGTTAACTGACGTCCGTTCGGTCGCGCGCGCGGCGGAGCACTGGCGACGCGAGCGCGCTTGCGCGACAACACAGATAAATTATATTATTTCTTAACCTATAACCAGTTATTGTAATAAAACTATTTTATTTTGCACAACGTTATTTAATGTTTTTGTTGGATTATTAGTTCTGATGCGTGAATGCATTAAGGGCAATTAAAGAAATGTACTATTAATGCTATTACATTGTATTCTTTACATAACAATGCTTGTATTACTAAATCGCAAATGCAATGACCAATATTTGTATTGCCAAATTCAGGTTTTGATGCTGCGTTAAGAATTTTTACGAATATTTTTGAGTATTTCAATTCACGCTTAAACCCACGTCTTATTTCAAAGTTCTTAATAGAATTTCTGTAGCTATGAATGGCGATGTTAACAATGCCGTTTCGAGCAATTTACAAACGGCTGTCACACGATACTTTCTTCGTAAAAAAACTCGACACGAAATACCGATGAAACTTGAACTACATTTAAATATGGCGTACAATATGGCCTGAATACTTCATATATCTGATCGGTTCGCATTTGTTGACATGCGATCAATTACCCATTCAAATGACACGGTGCACACATGACGATCTATCGGATCGGCGCGGGCGCAACGAAATGGGAGGCATTGTACTTGTAGGGACACCATGTTAACGGGATTTAGAGAGACATTCCTGCTAAAAAAATATTTATGTATAAAAAAAATTTAGTATAGAATCGTGTTTTTTATTGGTTGAGATCTAGAAATAATAATTTTCATTTTAATTTACGTCTGTCATATATTGTAGATGATGTTATGTTTATTCAATGAAGCTCACAGTATGTCATGGTTAAATGCTGCATATCTATGCAAAACTTACTTTAAATATGTATTAATAATGTCAAAATAGTTGGAATGGCTTTATCTAGTTCTACTAGACTTCTAGATTTTTTCTTCAGTGTGGAAATATTTTAATAAGATGCAGATTTAATGGCATTTGAATAATTAACAGTGATGATACGCCAAATAAAAATCATTCAGAGGAGCATTTAGTGTTGCAAAGTTACATATTTATCAATCGACATTTTTAAATGTTAAGGATATATTTTAGTGTTCAAAGGCCAAGGCATTTAATGCAAAAACTTCATCTTCTCAAAAAATAAGTTTATCGACTAAAATACGACATAAAAAACTAAACGATGCATTTAATAATACACTGGCGTGCTAAATCAGAGGCCTCTATCGTCGTTAATTATATTATCGAATGGGGAAAACCGCAACAAAATTGGTTCAGGAGTTTACGAGGTTATCCTTCTCCAGACGTCTATTGTTTTTTTATAAACTTACAGATAAGTGAATTGGTATTTAGTATGCTTCCTCTTGTCTACAAAAAGTAGTACTTATTTAATTTAAAAAATCATGAAATACATTGAATTATTGAACAATGCTCAAATACTTAAATGTATGCATTTTTATATAATTATGAATAATGGTTAAGGTTTCCAGTTAATTATTTAACGCTGGTAAATAATGATAATTATACGTAATGGGTTAATTTAATTGTTCCTTGCATTATTGTCGTGTCTTACATTTTTTATTAATATTTCTTCTGGGAACTGCATTATTGTTATTATTCAGTTAGTCATAAAGTAAAGAATTTATTGTAGCTAGTGTTTCTTATAATACTTTTTATTATATAATCACTAGATTAAAACGAACACACAAAAAATGCGAGCCATCATTAAAATACCGTTACGGGCAGAGGTCATTTTAAATAGCTTTGTAGTTGTTTATACGAAAAAAAAAAACCGTTTTTATATCATCTACGAAATAGTTAAGTTCAAATTATTAATTCTTCGAGTCAAAAGAACAAACAGAACTCCTAAATAACAAAACAAGACACTTTTATGTTGAATATGCAAATATTTTCACGAAAACACTTTTTTTTGTCTACACCAAACTTTGATTAGCCAAATTATCACCAGGCACCTAAAATGGTGTTACCCGGCGAACCGGTCATGATGTGTCAAGAAGGACGATCCTGCTAATTGCGTCATTTTAGTGGCATTTCTGGTAGAGTGATTCATTGTAGGTTTTAGATGAATAGTTTTGACCTTGAACTTTCAAGATGGCGCTGAAGTAGTTATATTCTGATGGAGCTATAAATATTTTCGCTATGTGTTGCTAATGTACGAACGTTTTTAGTACTTAGAAAAACCGTATTGTTTAAAAGAAAGTAACTTTTCACTGAAATAGTGTCAAGTGCAATGAAATCGCTTTTCTGCGAATTTTGCAATTGTTTATTGCAAGCCTTTCATTAATGATATTAGTGGTGAAAAGCAGTAAAAGTTATGACAATGTTTCCGCTAGTATATTTGTTTAGAGAGTTAATTGTATACTTATTGTCATTTAATTGGAAATCAAATTAAATGAAACACAACAAATGAAAGACATTACAGAGAAACTTTTATTAATTATTTTCACAAACGTCACCTATTAACTATTTAATAATACTTTGACCAACATAATACCATGTTTAGTATTTTCTTTCTTATTCCTAAAACATGCAAAATTCATGGCCACCCTACAATGGGACACTTTCTCGCTTACACACCGTGCTAAGATAACGGCGAAATTGTCTCGCGGAACACAATGTACGGACACAGTCTTATTCCTTGGATCATAAGGTTCAAGTTCGCAACTAAAGGGCACTTTGGGTCATTGTAAGTACAGACAAAGGGCTAACAAGAGAAATCGCCTGACCTGGCCTTATTCATAGATTTATGTAATAGCGTATATTAGCAGGACTTATGGGGTTCTGTTGTCTTATGAAATATTTTGTTGCAGTTTCTTGGTCAGCCTGTTTTAAGGTCCCTTCCTGGAGGTCTATGGCTATATTTTGGCTGAGGTTAATACTTGATTATTTGAGTGTCTTATAAATTATTTGATGAGTAATTTATACCTATACCTAGTTGATTGGTTTGACTGTTCTTTCCAATAAGGAGATTTTTACCTTTTAGTGCGACGATATATTTGGCTTGAGGTTTCGTATGACTGTGAATAACATAATATCTAAGTACTTACATTAAGTGCAACGTTGACGAATGATCTTTTGAAAAATATAATTAGCTAGGTATGTCATAAAATACTTGATACTTCAACAAAATGGCCAGTAACGAGTGGCCCACTACTCTTGCATAAAAGATGAATTTTTATTGTTTTGCAAAAGATAAATAAAACACACTTATTATTGAATTTATAACTTTTTCAGTTGCATTGGTACTAAAGATGGGTTATCTCTACCTTATCAATGACTGAGATGTCAGCATATGATCTAATCTTTGTTGATAATAAAAATGAAGATTAGTAGCTGTTAGCCTTTTGTTATTTTATTCTGTGAACACTTCATTGATATCGGAGATAATGTTTATTACAGCATTTTGTGAAATACAGTGGTATATTAGATACTAGCTTCCTGCACCTGTATATAAAAAGTAGATTATGTCCTTTCTGAGACTTTAGACTACATATCTATCTTCTGTTTACGAAATCTGTTCAGCAGTTTTAGCATGAAAGCGCGACATACATACAACTTTGCATTCATGCTATTATGTAGTGAGGATTAATAATAAAGTTTTCAAAAAGTAATTTACCAGTTCTTTAAATCAAAACTGTCTTGTATTAAACGGTTTACGTTGCGTTAATCGGCAGTATCTTGTATTGCGCATTAATATCTCAACAGTGCCATATTTCTAGTTGAATCAATAAATTAATGAAACACTCGTGTAATTATACAATACGACATTAACACGACAGAACATCTGTTTATTGTGTTTTATTGTTGTTAAACATATTAATGACCATGTATTGCTGAAGTTGATATAGAAAACCAGATGAGGTAGGTTGTCAAAGGGGAAAAAGCTGAAGAGTTTGCTATAACGTGCTGTAATCACTGGAACTACAGGACTGATTTGAAAGGGTCTTTCAATCTCAGATAGCCCACTTATAAAGTAAGGCGGTAGGCGGGTCATCTGAGGGAGGCTTATATATGTTATGGACCAAGTGATAAATTGGGCAGTATACATAATGCCCGGTCATTATGAATAATGCCCAATATGAGAGTGCAATTTGATAATAATTATTCAAATAATCAAATTGACCGGGCACTATACATATTGCCCGTGACCTTTTGGGCAAAGTAATACAAACATACTTAATTTAATTTTTGTTATTGTTATTGACATTTAACTTAAAATAAACTAAATATAACACATCCCATATCAATTGACAGAGCATAGAAGTAAGCATGCAACATGCAGCAAGCATGGCTTCTGTCACGGCTCCGGCGCTGCGGGGCTCCGGCGGTCCCATGCGAGCTTATCGTCGCAGATGGTTTTCACGCTCACCACCACAGCTTCGGCTTGCTGGCCGGCTCAGCCGGCCAGCCTCAGCCGCGGCGGCGAGCGCTTCAACCACCTGCGCCTCAGCTCGCAGGCCGCCTCGCCCCTCCGTGCCTACGCGGTTTTGAATTGCACTCTAGGGGTAGGGCAGACAAGACTACGTGGAGTCGGTTTTGCAGCGATTCGTTTTCGTCGCTAAGTTCAGTTTTTAATACAATGTTTTGAATCCAAATTCAATTCTACCATAAAAAAACGAGCCAAGAAAAATGAGATCAAGAAAAACGAAGCCGAGTTAGTAAATTAGATGACAATTGTCCAATTCATAATTTTGTGGCTAAAATAGAACATATAATTTAAAACAATAATCATAAAATATGTAGCAAGTAACAGGATTTATTTATTAGAACAACTGCCACCCTCGCACCGCAAAAAATATAGCTTTATTATCAAATTGCCCAACTATCATGTAGCAATATAATAATGCCCGTGCAATGTGATAAATAATGAAGTTAAGATAGTTATTAATCACTTGGCCCGATAAAGCTAGACATTATTCATAATGCTCGGGCATTATAAATAATGCCCGAATTAATCACATGGTCCATAACATATATACTCGTAGGTTACTTTTTCTTCGTTTTTTATTTTAGTCTAAGGTGGTATTTACATAAAATGAGAAAATATACCTGTAAGTTATTGTATAATAATTAAAATATAGACAGAAAAAAAAGCAAACTGCAGAATTGAGAACCTCTTCCTTTCGAGAAGTCGGTTATAAACTTTGCCCTGCCAGCCCTAAGAACACTGATTACGCATAGCAGATCAATTAACAACAGCTGGCATTTAAAAGAATCTCAGCTGAACAGGAAGGCTGAAGACTGAAGGTCGTCCAGTGACATACAAACGAACTATCCCTTTGTACAAGGATACGGAAATTAACTCTTGTCCCCTAAAAGGGAGGCTTGTTTCCCTAAGTGAAGGTTTGTGAAAGTAATTGGTAAGTATATTTATTGGTTGGTAAAGTTACGTGAAGGATATAAATTGTGTAAGATGTTGTTTTTATTTGTTTGATATGATATGGTAGGTAGCTGTTTCCTGAGGTGTTGTTAGTATATTAATTGAAGAGATTCTTTTATTAAGTAGCTGATGCCCGTGGTTTAGCGGGTTTCCTTGGGGGACTACTTAGTTCCTGTATCCGAGTAAAAACTTTATATTCTAACGTGTGAGCTATAATACTGGACAGATTCATGTTCAGAAGTTTAGCGTGAATGAGTAGGTAATAACCTCCAAAATGCACTTATCCAATTTTTTTTCTTTATAAAATGACTGCTGCATCTTTAGCAGAAAGAGATTTCGAAATGTATCTTTTTTATTGTGAAGACCAAAGTTCTCAGAAAATCCGAATTTCGAACTTTATTTTGGTCAAAACCACAATTTCTTTGATTCCTTTGAATCAATATCATAAAGAATTAAAAACCTTTCCTTGACGGAAAGTTTTGATATTCCAACGACTGGCAACAAAAAACCCGAAGGCCTACATAGTGACACTGACCACAGAGAACATTTACAATCAGCCGGTCGGATGCGCAGGCGCACCGTTACCGACGTTTTTGCCATTACACGAGCAGCTATGCTGTCCCGCTCTAACTTTACATAATGTTCGGCGATCGAACGACTTTATTCGATTGGTGAAGTACCTAATTCGATTTTGTGGTAGAAAAAATCTACCATGATCTACTAAAGGTGTTTTACAAGATACGGAGGTACCTAAACAAACTATTTAGCTCTAAGTATAATATTAGTACCTATGAAGCAAGAGGATGTTTCGCGTTAAAGTATAAAAGTCTTTGTTAATTACTTATGTTAAGGTTCATTAATTACAATCGCTAGTTACTATGTTACCGTGGCCGATCTTACAAATTGTGACAAAAGGCCGATTTCCTTACCTAGATATACTACCTATCTATATATCTTTATATATATATATATATATATATCTTTATCTTGAGATATACTACTGGCCTACCGAGTCGAGAACCTCCTGTTTCCGAGTCCTGTTTTTTTGGGAAGTCGGTTAAAAATACTAACCTCAAAATGACAATGCTCACCATAATAATGGAACAGTAGACTCTAGACAATATTTTTAAATATGTCAGGTCTATACCAGACGTACCAGTCATAAAATACATGAGGATGTTTACAAAACTGCGGTTCACGGAAACGCATCCCAATTTATACGTACATAATATCCTAAAGGTTTTCAGGGCGATATTAAAATGCGTGGCTTACACTTTCGCGTTTAAAATGCAGAAGACGTTATATTGTGCAAGGATAATTTAAGACTCACAAGTTATTTAGCATATGCATAGGTCATGTTGGTCGTAAAATACAATTTAAAGTTTGCTTGACTTATAAAATTCCAGTCCGTGTTATGTCTGGGTGCAGTTTTACGGCTTGTTTTGTAAAATCATGATTGTTTAGTACCTAATAATAGAAGATAGACTAGTTTGTAGTGCAGGATTCTTCAAGATGTTTTTAACCTTCACCTTTAACCGTCATAGGTGTCGAAAATATACTTAGGAAGTAATACCTAACTTCGAAAAGTTATATATGTACTTGTCTGACCTGGTATCAAACCCACACACTGGTACTTGAGAGGCAGATGCTTCTATCATTAGGTCGTCAAGACTATCACCTACGAGTGATCTAGGACTTTGTAACTAAAAGATGTTAGTTAGTCTCGATAGCGAAAAAAGGTGAATTGAAAACTGTGAATGAAACATAACTGGTACAGTTTCCTTTTTACATATTTCAGTTACGACTTACTTATTCTAGGTATGCAAGTTAATTTGCAAATTCGTACACGTAACATGTGGGTAAGTGGGTAATTTTACGAATTAATTGTTAAATAATGGTGAGAGCGATACGCATGGTAAATTCGCTACCTTGTTGTGTAACATTGGTCTTTTACGTTTATTTTACAGTTTTTGAACCTTTGTTTTTATTGCTGATCTTATTATAGTACGTTATTTTGTATATAGTAAGACGCACAATGAATGCTGAAGACGCAGCGTGGGCAGACCCCTCACAAAATGGACGGATGAGCTGGCCAATGTCGCCGGGAAGCAGTCGGTTGTGTGTTGCTAAGAACCGCGAAGGATGGCAAACATTGGAGGAGACCTTTATCTCCATGGACGTCCGTCCATCCAGTGGACGTCTTTCGACTGAAGTGAAGAATGAGTCGTAGTAGACATGGAAGAAGACATTATTGAGTACGTTCCTGCCAACCGGTGCAATAAAACTTTGAAGCATCTACAGAAGAACAATTTTATGAAAATAAATGCTTACAAACAAAAGAATGTCAATATAACTGACATACCACAAATAAACAGCAATCAAGTAAACGTGTCATAATATGAAATTGCTTATACATAGCTGAGCAATATTGAAAGTCATTTCCTAAAGAATTTATCTTGCGTTAGACGATTAAATAGCGTTCATGTATTGATTTGTCTTACGAGGTGGAAGTTGTGGGTAGATTACACTTGATAGAACTGATTGCTACACTGTTTTAGACTTTATTTTGAGAACCCTTGTTACCAAGGAATATAGACAATCCCGATTATGTAACTAGTCGTTAACTAAAACATGAAGCAGTCTTAAACATAGCCTTAACAAATTGTTAGTTATTGTAATGTTAATGTAGTTGTTAGATGTCAAATGTCTGTCCCCAAATGATTTACCGTCTCTATATTACAGGATCTCAATATAATTATTCGTAGTAATAGATATGCTTGTCAAAAAAGATGATGAACATATAACTTTGAACGCACTATTCATAGAACAAACAACATATTACACAATTGAAGCAGTAACAGTTGAACTAACTGCAATAGAAGTCAAGCCATCAACTAACAACAAAGTTGCAGTTACTGAAATTAGTTCACTAAAAAAAACTGTCCAATGTTACTTGTCCGAAATTGGTCACGGTTATACATAGCAAGTTTTTACTTGAACACACTCTTACAATACGGGTTGCTGATGACTTGTTACCTCATCATACTATGAAGACAGATCGCCTAGAAACTAAAGCACATCTTTTGAAATCTTTCGGTAGCATGCCTTAGATGGTCAACTGTTATTTCTTAAAGTTTTTGAAATGAAAAAAGAACACACTAGTTCGACAAGTAACATTTTAAGTAAAATTGAATCTCGTTTTTTTTTTTTATAAAAGCAATAAAAGTAAAATGCAAGCAATTAAGCAATCTGCTGACGCAAAACGGTTTATGAGATTCAGTATAAACTATTTGGTCTTTTAAGAGAACGAAATGATAATAATGGTCTTTTGAATTCACAATACAATTTATTTAAAGGCAAGAAAAGTAGGCTTATGTATAGTCTTCATAAATAGCTTAATGCAGCTGTATTCTTCATTAATGGGCGCATCAATGACCCTTACTTTAAAATATTCAGATTCACCAGTTCCTAAGGATGTCTAAGATGAATCAGAAGTTGACAGCAAATCAACCACCTTCAAACCATCAGTAAAATTAACCAGCTTTAATTACACAGAAAGCCAGCAACATGCAAGCATCCATCTCATTACCATCGCATCTAAAAACACCAGCCGTGCCCACATTCCGGGGAACTTGCAAAACAAACAAGTTGCATTTATGTGCCTTAAATGGTGTTAGCACATGTCCTGCCGTCCGGCTAGCGGGGCTTGCAGAACTGCTCGATTTAGTACAACTATTTTGGATATTGTCGCTTGATTATTGCTGATTATTAGTCTGTTTATTTGTGTGGTTGCACCTGTGTGTCTTTTGCTCTAGGGATTGTAATTCATTACGTTCTTGTCGAGTGATTCGTTGATAGAATGCACTTCTGCAGCATTAGCATTCTCATTCATTTCATTTTTCATTCTTAGCATTAATTTTATATAGTTTTTATCAATTAAGTTCAGGAGACTCAATGAATAGAGTGGTCCACTAAATCTGTCTTCGACTAAACCTTTATGTATATCTTGATCTTGCTTTAGCTATATCTATTCCACTAAGTTACCACTTCCAAAAATATGGACTCTAACAACGAAATGGTGAGATTTCCGCTAATTACCTTCTACAGCTTAATCTCATACGTTTTTTACAAAATGGAGCGAATCTGTAGTCGCCATAAGACACATGTCTGTCGAAACTAGAGCCTCGACAGATGGCCGGTTGTATAACAAGCCAGTGAGATTGTAAAACTGTAACTTTATGCGAACTAGCCAAGCGTGGAGGAATGAGGAAAGATTGTGACTCTTCAGTGTTGGGTTTCCTTTGTGATAGTTGCTTGTTTACTTCCAGGGCGGGATTCCCGAACAATAACAACTGAAGTATGTCGGTATGCATATGCTGCACGCGTAAGATAATAATTTCTCCGAGCGAAATTATTTCCGATCTATGTAGATAGATGAATGTGCAATAATCAATTACGAAAGCAAACAAATCGAAGATTACGGAAATGTATTCAATTTTATGAGTTAGACAAACCGCTAAGAATGAGCTTCAACCACCACATAGGGAAACTTCAAACAATAGGAATGTTGTAACGATATTTCCTGAGCAATCATTTCACCAATCTATTAAACAAATCGATCCCTTTTAAAATTCTGTAATTTGCATGTATTCGTCTAAAGTATTTTTCGTTCCAGTCTAGAAATTAAGAATGATTGAACGGAAGAAATTACACGATTCGTCTCAATAATGAAACTAACGGACATAAAAGCCAAAGTTTGCAGACTTAACAAAGACATTTCTAATCATTATGAAAGCATTACAACCAGTCAAGACTTAAAAGAACAGCTCGGTGTATTAAAAACTAATACAGATACAATCAGAGAGATAGCGATCGAAACAAATTCAAATACAGCCGAGCTGTTTGGTACAGACATCACAACCTATCATTTAGAAGTCCAAACGAAAAAACTTTTGCAAAAACGAACACAACACATGGCCTGGACGACCTTTGAAATTCCATTAAAGGGATTGACTCAAACGAAAATGCACTTTAAGTTAAAGAAGTTGAAGTTGATGTTGCAATGGGAGATGATTTGTTTTATGATGTTTTGGTTTAGTAGGGAAGAAAGGTAGTACAAAAAGAGGAAGAGAATTGTGAAGCGGTACCCCAACGACCTTGGATTACTGTAGGCCGCATATCGACTGTTGCTCCGCCGGGTTCGGAGCCGGTTGCGTTTTTGTAGAACCACTTTTGGGTCGAGTTTGATCGATGGGTTTTTGGGGTACTCGGTTTGAAGTGGTATTCAGTTTGTGTTAGGGATATGGGCTTGTCTTTAGCGAATGTTGTGTTTCTTTTGCATTTTTTGTCAGGTTTTAATATTTTGTCTTTATTCGCTGCACTTTTTACCCTTAACTCAGAAGTTCTCCAGTATCTATCCTAACGTTGATAATCCGTCTTGGATTAACTTATCAACTTTCTATACATCTTCCAAAATTCCAAAGAACTGTACTTTAATGAATTGCTCAAGTAATTGTAAAACCATATTCATATTGCTTCGAAGCTCGATTTAACTTACGGTTATATTCAAACCGTTGTACAATTTACGTTAGTACTACTCATGGTGGTACCGTTTTGAGGTCTACTTACCCCCTTACGGATGAAGCATTAAGCTACATGCATCTACTTTCATTCAAATTATGTCTTAAGAGCCTAAAATGTCTGCTGCTTAAACATTGATTACTTTATAATAAGCTGTGCGAATTATTTTTGGCTTCTCTATAAGT
This sequence comes from Helicoverpa armigera, assembly GCF_030705265.1. NCBI lineage: Eukaryota > Metazoa > Arthropoda > Insecta > Lepidoptera > Noctuidae > Helicoverpa > Helicoverpa armigera. The sequence goes on along the minus strand of NC_087142.1, from coordinate 9,647,695 downwards.
GATAGTTTGGTAGCAATCTCAACATATGTGTCAATTCATTTAAAAATTTCAAGTTTGACTTTATTATTAAGTCCTTCACAAAGCATAGCCATAAGGTTGTTTTATGCTTTATCTACCAGTTCTGTAGCTACCTCGGAGCGAAATTTATTAGCTTCAAAAGTCGTAACATTATCGAATAAATTAACTTGATTATACATTTTTAGGCAAAAACTTTCATTTTCCACAACTATCGGAGTTGGCATACTTATGTCTCTCCCTGTACCTTGTCTGTCCAGTTCGGCGCATCTATGCAATTATTCACTTTTACTTTCTTTCGTGATTTTTTTCTTTGGTTTCGATGCAAATGCGATTATAGAAAGTTCTGGGAAGGTAGGCGGTGAAATTTGTGGCTGTATTTTGATTAGCATCTAATGTTAATAGTTAGTTGTTATTATGTGTTGGTTGTGAATATGGCCCTTTGAATTCATTAAAAGGGCGGCCTTGAGATGACGCACCTAGTGGTGAAAGACGATTTACGACGATATCTATAATGTCATCACAAGATTCAACATCCGCAAGATAATTTATATTATCGACTGTATTTAAAATATAACAAAAGGTAGGAAAAATATATTCAATTTGAGCTGTTAACCTTGATAAATCAGTTCCCGTAAAGGTTACGCTGTAAAGTGCATTAAATAGATTAACAGATGCATCCAGTGTCAAGTTCACCACGAACGAGATGCATCGTACATTTTAATTTTAATAATTCGAAGGTTTAGCTGATGCTGCGATTGTATATAGATATATTCTGTGCCAATTACATATGAATTAGATTAAATCATTTCATTCATCATAATATATCCCTAATTGTGACAACTTATCACTGGTGTCTGACCCTAAAATAGTTAGGCAAAGGCTCGGGATATGACGATGTGACATCTTATCATCTCAACCAGAATTTCATTTATCTCATCATTTTTAGCTTCAGTTTAAATATTCCGTGTTCAGTCTGATCAAAATCACTACCTTCACAGAGTACAGCTATATCTTGTCAGGTCAGTACCATAGCCATCAGGCGTGAATCGCCACGTTCACCAAATTGTATAATTACACAACTAGAGCGTAAACGTTACCGGTGTATGCATGTAACTAAATTATAATTTTGATAATCATTACCTTTGAAGAAGGAAAACTTATTACAGCTACGTATGATAAGCTAGTCGAGGTAAGTGACTCCGTAGTGCATACATTAGTGTTAGTTTTATAATCTCTTGCACTGAAACTTATTTTAATATGTAGATGGTTTCGTTGTTTTATCATACATTTCCTAGCCTGATCTCCTATTGTGTTCTGGGTGTTTATCATGCTACAATTTTAGACGGTTAAAAATTTACGTTTGTGTAAGAAATATTCAACACGTAACGAAGTTGGTCCTAGTGATACAGAAATTACAAGTGTTCCCATGTGTTTATTGCAGCCACTCGAAATTTTTCTTTCAAATTGAAGAGCAAATTCTTTAGATTTCACAATGAACAACTTTGAGAGACCATATTAATTATGACACAAGTTTTATGAGGAAAGCAAATCTATCCTTTACCCCGCTTACAGACAAAACACAAACAAACAAACCAGTTACCAAACAAAAGGTTTAACAAGCCTTAAAGTTGTCAATCTCACTCCGAATCAGAAAGTCAATCCCGACTGGAAACAACTAACACCTGATAGTTGCCCTTTTGAAATATTAATAGAAACCCAAGAAACCTACGCGATACAGCACACAATAATTTTTACTGCAAACGCAGAAACGATAGACATGATAAGAAAGACCTTTAACACTATCGACTAACATGAAAGAGAATTCAGAAGTTCTACAAATGACAAATGTGGCAGAAAACTATATTGTTCCTCAAAAAACTGCTCAACTGGCAGAGATGCATGCAAATGACGTATTGCATGATCATAGAAATGAAAAAAGTGTCAAGAAAGATAATGTCAAAACAATAAAAAATAACACTGAAGATCATAAGAAAGTTGAGAAATGGCCAATCGTCATTGATACTGGATTTTCTGATATTCAATCCTCCATGGCCGAGGTTTCAATTTAGCCTCAGCTGGTGGCAATATCTCACACAATAAAGGCAGTAAATACCAATAAACAATGCTCTTTAATGAAGTGAAATGTCTTAAACATGCCACATTAGCTGTATTGATGCTTTGACTGAAACCTTATGGTTCCTATAAATCGATTAAGAAAGTGGTCCAGCTTGAAAACGTTGTTGAAGGTACGAAAACGGTTCATTTGACGGCAGTTTATGATAAATTCTTTGTGGGAAAAGAGTGGGGCTAATACAGCAGAAACTGCTATCAAAATTCATCAGTATGTAGAATTAATACTGGTGTATGACAATTGGTTTTGAACTTTCTAGTTATTTGTCACAGAAACCCACAATATACACGCATGGCACTAATTTGAAAAAAACAAATTCCTTAAAAATGATTGGACGTGGGTGTCAATTAATACCACCAAGACCATTTAGAGCAAGAAAAACCATTAAAGGCAAAACACGCGTTTATGCAAATTACATTGAAGCAGGAAATTGAAAGCGATGAGCACCAAAATATTATTCTACATTCCTTTCCAAAACTTATAATGACAAATACATAGCTAATGTATAAGACACTGATGATAAAATGTTACTAGAAGGTCTGTTTTCTGCTTCACAACAGATAGATATTTAATCTGCTCTCAAATCGGAAACGTAACACAACAACACATAAAACATCGATGCAAGGAAACCAAAGATTGCAAAAGCCAAAGACGATAACATGCCAGGTTATCGCTGACAGACATCTGAATAATCCAATTCCTTCAATCCACAAACATGTACAGAATGCTAAGTAATTGACTGCAGTTGACACACAAACTCCTCAAAAGCATGTCTCGTTACAATTTAAATAGACAAAACATGACCATTTCAAAAAAAATAAGTTTCTATTTCATGACTTAGATAAAATCGTTGTACAAAGGGTTTGAAACAATTTTGTAAGTGCCTGTCCCCTGGTATCTCGTGTTGCGTCAGTTGATACACAAACGTAGCCTGAATACTAAGTGAAGCCTCCGCTATTGTTGAATATTTCATACAGAGCTTTTGTAAGTGATGCGAGGCTTACGCAACAGCTGAGATAATTCGAGCCAAAATAATTGGTACGCAACATCATATCGATATAATTGTAACTATAGCTAATTATTATGATACACTCAATGTTTAAATTCTAGTGGCAATTAAACTACATTCGCAAAAACAAATATTGCTTCAAGCTGCGCTAATACACCAATCAAAAATGATTGAATAATTACCAATCTCACATAATTGAAACCGTGATAACCATGAGGTTATCGGAGCAATAAAATACAAATTAGGTGTATCGGCCTGTGTATTAAGTTGGTGTTTTTTTAGGGTCAATCTACTGACACAATTTTATAAAGACAACATCCCAAGTCGGCGTAAAATAATATTACAAATCAGATTCACGTCCAACAATAATAAACGCAATCGTAGAAAGAGAATCATACAAGATTGCAATAGTTAATTAGCTATGAAATAACAAATTTGAAATAACAGATGAAGGCTGGACAGCGAAAGGGAACGATCAGCGATGGTGTGAAATAATCATACCGTCGACCCAGCCATGGTATAGCAACTGGCACAATTCTACCATTACGGTAGCATTTTGTAACGGTCCGCCAGTTTTTTGTCAGATTAGAATTGTACGTACAATGCATCGTGATTATGGCGTGTCAGCCACTAAATTATACTAGATACCAAGAACTGGTTCCACCAAATACAACTTAATGTTGCACGGGAGCTGATGAAAAGTTACAGCCGTCATAATTCATTCGTATCAAATGATATAATGTATTAGAATGCAACTGGCTTACGTAAATGCAATCGATGGACAATACATCAAATTAAATTAATTCAATGGACCGAATATTTGACAATACGAATCTATCAGTAATCGCGGCAGACAAATGAATGCGGCTGCAGATAGAAGCGTGGCTGACATAAAGAATATAATAGGCGATCTTTGACTCAATGATATTTAGACAACCGCAGCTCCGAAGTTCAAAAGTAAATTTCAATAAAGCACTAAAGAAGAAAAGCTTGGTAATTTGAAACTCATATTTGATCTACGCTAATGACGTTAAAATAACTATAGTGAATGTTAATTTTCGCCGTGTACGGTTGTCCGAGTTCGTTGCCCTTCGTCCGCCATATTTGACCATAGACTACGGAGTAGTGTTGTCGGTTAACAGAGCATGACCATAAATTACAAAAGCCTCCTATTTGCCTGTTAGTGAGTTTTGTGACGCATCACCGACTTTTTATTTTGCATTCAGTGATTTTGTTTTTGGTATCGTAAATTGTTCAGACATGTTTAATGTACCTAGTCTTCATACCTACATTTTATAATTTTACCTTATAGGCTTGTGTTTAAACACCACCCAAAAAAGTACCTATTTTACTACCAAAAAAATTCTAAATGGTTACCAAAATGGATAAATGGTCACCAAATAACGTTTCCAAAAATATTATTAGGTAAAACCATTTTTTCGTATTATTGACTACTAAAAAAATATATGGACGCCTTTAAAATACACTTTAGACCAAATATTATATATTGTCACTACTTAGATGTTACCAATTATGTAATACCATGACTCCTAATTTAACGATCGCTAGAATATTTCCCAAATACCAATTAATATACTGGGGTTCCCAAACGTACGTCGCTTATTTATTTTTATATGAATTTGTGTGTAACTCAGTAGTAAAATGTAAGCACGCAACATGCAGCAAGCATGGCTTCTGTCACGGCTCCGGCGCTGCGGGGCTCCGGCGGTCCCATGCGAGCTTATCGTCGCAGATGGTTTTCACGCTCACCACCGCAGCTTCGCCTTGCTGGCCGGCAGAGCCGGCCAGCCTCAGCCGCGGCAGCGAGCGCTGAAACTACCTGCGCCTCAGCTCGCAGGCCGCCTCGCCCCTTCGCGCCTACGCGGTTTTGAATTGCACTCTAGGGGTAGGGCAGACAAGACTACGTGGAGTCGGTTTTGCAGCGATTCGTTTTCGTGACTAACTTTGATTTTGGTAGTAATATTTATCTTTTAGTTGGATAGAATTTGGTGACCATTAATCCATTTTGGGAACCAAAAATAATATTTATGCGAGATTTGCGATTTTTCTGATGTTATTTTATTTTTTTTGGATCATAATATTATATACTTTAGTGCCCTTTTAATAAAGTCAATTTATTTTTTTTGGAGTTGTTTATTTTATTTGGTGCCTCAGCTTAGAGTCTTAAAAATATTTTTGGTGATCGCCTAAATTATACCCTACCTTGGCATAACTTTCTACCAGTCTACAAGTGTAAAACATCACAGGAGAGGTGCTATTAATTCGAATTTTATGTTCGTAGTCTTAAACAAAACGCTAGCAGATTTGACATAGTTTACTAAGCGCAGACACAATAGTACAAGGCTAGCAGTAATATAGTTCTCACAATTTTGAGGTCTGCAAATGATTAAGATAAAGTTGTAATCATTGTTACTTACAAACCGTTTCAAGCCACACATTATGATGAAATATATATTTGTAGTAAAGTAACAAACGAGAGTGGTAACCACATCGTGTAGTTTTTTTACATTATTTACAAGAAACTCGTAAGAAATAACACGTTTTGAAATAAGATCGTATCGGGAACTGCAATCATTCGATCTGATTGATCGACAACCCGATATAGCAAAATTAATATTAGTATTGAGAAATATTGTATCCAAGAGAATTTGTAAAACAGATACATATAATTATATCGAGGTGTTAAGACTTAATCAGCTCAATCTCTCTGTCAATAAAAATTCTCCTGATGAAATAGAATAATTATGTTGATTTTATCTCTCAATTAAAAAGTGTTTTGATTTAATTTCCTGTTCGTTTGGACATTTATCTAACAATTTATGAAAGTAAAACAATCTGAATCAATATTAATTAACAGTGGTTTCAAAGATTAAATTGGAACGATCAAGGTGATTTTGGACTAGAATTTCTGACATTTGACCTCCAGATAACCTGGGTCGATAATGTCAAAGCAATTTCTCTGGAATTGTAACTGTAGCGAGTGATAAGAACCGGTCCTCAGATGAAATCTTGGAGAATGCTTGCAGCTATTATGCAATTTAAATTTAAATAGACAGAAAATAATCTTTGAAGGATCAAACATGGATATCTCAACAGTCATGACATATTTTTGGAAGAAAATAATCCAAGTGTTCATAATAAAACAGATGATGGCATTTTAAGAGAAGGACTTTTAGTAGGTATATTTTCGTTGATGATTCAATAAAGGCATTGAAGTACATTTCACACCTGGCGAAACTAATAACATCTGACAATGATTAAATATTTTCAATAGGAACAATGAGAACAATCAGAGACTTCGATAAAGAATTGATAGTATTAGGAAAGCTAATGGACCTATTCAGCTAATGGTAGTTTATAATTATAATTTTACTGGTACGTTTTCCTGTAGCCATATAAATGCTGCTTTGTCTTTTATCTCTATTTGAATACTAATAATGTCTATGAAATTGGTGGCTGATTGTCTGAAACCAACATAAATAGAAATTGAAAAGTTATTAATTTCAGTAATATCACTAACATGTTCTAAAGCTGCAACATATTGATATTTACTACAGTCTCCATCAGGGAATGCGGGACTGTCAGGTTAATCTTCTAAGATCAATGTGTTTTCATCTGAATCTCGTTCGTTGTCCTTTCCGACGCGGGATGCTGTGCCAATAATAATTGCGTTAACATGACCGCACGCTATATTTAGCATCGATTAAGAACACGATCACGAGATTAGGCACACTAACCAAACAGTTAATAGATTCTGAAGACGAGATATCTTCAGTCTATTTCTAATTCTGAAACCAACCCACGATCCTACTCAGATTTATTTTAAGGGCTAGAGATCCGATGGTATTACTCATACTTGTCTTATTGCTTGTAAATGTGATCTTGTTAAACTTATACATCAAGATAATCGAGCGTATAGGGTTCGGCCTATTTGCTAGTTCCATAATAACAGCTTCATTTACCTCTCTAAGTTATATGGAATTAGAGGCATTACCAATTACCATATCAAATGATTTCACTAGGTCACCGTCGGTACTGGCAGTTATAAATCAAATTTAAGACGTCATTGCGCTACGGTCCACTTATATTTCATGCCATTACTATGTTATTTCCATGAATATTAATTTGAGCTTACCAATAGAGATGTGAAGTAGAAAATGCTTTATCGGTTCTTTTGTCCGTATATCAGCATTAATAGAAATGTTCATGGCACGGTCAGTACATTCCATGACCAAGCTTTTAATCTTGACTTCAATTGGCTCCAGCGGGCCTAGCATGACCGCCATAGAAACAGCTTTTGTCTACCGGAGAATCGACAAAATGACAGATTGAAGAAAGATTTCTATCGACCCGAGCATGGCGATGTTTGACATCGAGAAAAGAAATGTTTCTTTTCTTCGTCGACATGTGTCTATCGCGTCGAGCATGACGACTATATTTTCTCTACTTTTGACATTTGGGAGTAGATATAACTTTCTATATGAAATGTCAAATACTCTACATCTCATCGGACCTAGACAAGAGTAGACAAGAATATTATTATAATTTCAAGATCTCAAAAAGCATTTACAAAGTATGTCGGGGTCCTACCGTCGTCATGTGGTCAGTTTTTATGCTGAGAAGAATCAGTGTAAAGCTCAAAGAACGAGCTATACGAGTGTTAAGTCTCTCGACATTGAAAACGTAAATGTGCAGAGATGGTGCAGTATTTGTGCGGAATCTGTCTCCTAGGATATCTTAGGGTCTGCCTGTTCATATCAATGTAAGTACCTACCTACAGTCTATTTTATTTCGTTGTGCTTTCCAACCAAAAATATGACAAAGTTTTCGTCCTTATAGATAAGTTAAATATAGAAAGATCTATTCTTTTATTATTGTTTCTAAGATTATTTTGTCTATTATGTAGGTATTGCCCTTCATTGCAAGAAAATAATTAAACAGAAGAAAAATATTTAACAAAGCTTAATTGTTGCAGGTTCTTTGCTCGGGTCCTGCTTAGGTCGTTAACAACATTACTAACCACTGTTAGCAAATTTTTTAAGCAATTTGTTTTTGCAGTGAATACAAGGTTAGTATACCTAATATATTCCAACAGGTATCTGTGGAGATCAAAGGGGGAGGCCTATGTTCAGCAGTGGACGTCCTATGGCTGAGATGATGATGATGATGATGATACCTAATATTAGATATAACCTCTATTTGAGATTGTAGATACTGAGTGCAAAATACTGAACATAAATGCCAATTATCCTGACAGAGTTCATAAACAATCAGTTTTCAATAGTTCTCTCATTAAGAACAAACTGCGCAGGCTATATGACTCTAGAATTGGACAGTTTTATATGCTAAGAAAAAAACGACATTTTAAATAAACAACCATTATGATTTTAATATTCACATTCTTTATTAAATGATATCATTTCAATAATTTATAATTTGTAAACTGACGACCCAGTTGTCATTTAGCATCCTTTTTTTGTAATCTGAAACAAGAACACAAAATTAAATTAACATTCATTTTCAGGGGATTCTAGTCATGCGTTAGGGTCTTGACTCATTACATCTTATTGATGCTGATAATGTGTCACTATCAGTATGTTATTCTTTTATTATACTGTAAAATAATTCTTGTAAAAACTCTTTACGAAACAGTTATTTCTTTTTGCAGGGTGCCTGAAACTCACAGAAGAGCAACTATTATGAATATCTTTGTATATCAACAGTTCTTCAAACCATACAGACAGAATTGAGTTGCTGGGGAGTTTGTTCCACCGCTTCTGCTGCTGATTTTCAGCCTATTTTGAATAAATGACTTTATCTGTAGCCTTAATTTTATGTAAATAAACCTTTACCTCTGTGTAAATGATTGTCTCATTTTATTTTTTATCTTAAGAGTTGTTGCTTATATCACACAAGCAACAAATAGGTACTATAATTATTATTGCCATAATTATACTTTGAAAACAAAGCATGAGAGTTTTGCTAGAATGAAACCAACAAGTCTGGAGAACTATTACTAGTAAATGAATATTATTTAAAGACACTTACTAAAAGAATGATTCTCGTGTCAACATTGTATGCCAAGAACTCGTTCTTTTCCATATTTTTTCAGCAGCGTTTGAATACGGACCTATTCTTCTTTATCGTGGCCTTCTTTTCCCAATGGATCGGGATACTATCTTCTCTGTTTATTGGATGGGACTTCGTACGCTGTAAATAAACAGGTTTTGTAACGACGAAAATAAAAACACTTCGGACAATAATATAGGGAAGCAAGATAACAGTGAGGAACGCATTGAACTGTGCATGGCAAAGTTTTCATCAGACAATGCCACCAATCACCATTTATTGAGATTATTATGTTATTTTCCTTTGTTCTTTTCATCGTATGTATGGATAATTATTATGTTCGTTTGGGTTAATTACACACAACTATTGGAATAATCAGTACTTTATTTATTTAATCACAAAATCTACTTACTTTTTCCTTGCCGCACGCAGTAATCACCAATATTTAAATACTTAAAATCAACAACAATAATCGTTTTTTGTAAACAAACAAACATGAACCATTTTAGTTCCACAGATAAAAAATAAGTTCGATGAATACGTTTTGTTGTTACTTTGAGTTACATGAGTTTATGTATAGGTTCATGCGTGAAAAATAGTGCATTGACACATTTTTTTTGGCTAACTAAACGTAAATTCATCGCAGAACGACCCATCACTAGCTACTTATCCGTTGCTATGGAAAGTCTTTCTCTTGATAGAAACGCGAGTCTACAGCTCGCGCCATGCTCGGGTAGAAGACATGTCGAGTGGGAAAGAAAGAGCTTTGTCGTTTCTTGGAAGAATAGAGATAGAATCGCCATGCTGAGGTGGCAGTAGCTTTTGTGTTTGGATATACTTATTGAATTCTATTTCATGCCTCAAAGGAACTTTAATGATAGTTTTTGTTATTTAGCTATCGGAATCGACGGTTAAAGCAAGGCCTCTAATTAGCATACATTTAGTAAGAATACTGCAAGAACTTGCTTTCATGGTATTTTTTGCTCTGAGTCACGCAACATATGCTTGTGCATATCCTTTCTAGTCCTCAATTTGCATACTATCAGGTAGAGATCTTAGATACTGCAATTATGTAGAAATGCAACCATATTCGTAATAGATTGAAGATCGCTACACAACTTCCAATCTAGCAAGCAACATTGTGAGATGCGCTTGGAATTCCATTAAAATACTCTGAAATATTATTACACAAATAAATATTATGAATTTATTTGACAAAATGATGCAAGCTTTGAAATTTAATTCCAAAATCGTTGATTTACGCATTCAAATGTACATGTGCAAATAGATTTCCATTTAATATGTTATGTATTTATTTGGAAATGCAAAGCAGACATATCATTTACATGCAAAGACTACAAAATTCAAAGGTCGTTCGTACAGTCTGTAATGGCTTCATATACTGGGTGTCCCATAAGTCCTTTGAAATCTAAATTTCGAATAAAATTTAAATGGCGCGCGGGAATGGCATGCGGGGTGCGGGGATAGCATCAACGGTCTTTCGGAATTCATTCACCATGGAAAGTTTTATCGGAGCAGACCGTGGTTTTTGTGTGCTTGAGTTTTATCACAACAATGATTCGGCCACCATTGCGCGGCGTAAATTTAGAGAGTATTGCAATTTGCGCACGTTTAATGACTGTCCCAGTGTTCAAACGGTTAAAAATTGGGTTCAGCAGTTCGAGGTGACTGGATCTACAATTTTAATTTGTTGAATAAACAACGATCGGGCCGCCTAAGGACATCACGGACGGAAGACAACATCGACGTAGTGCAAGAGTCAGTTCGTGAAAATCCCACTCAATCCATTCGTAAGCGTTCCAATGCATTAAATACACCCAGATCGACGTTACAGTTCATTTTAAAGAAAGATAAGAAATTACCATCCATAAAAAATTCAGTTAATACAGGAATTAAAAGATACGCCGCGCAATGGTGGCCGAATCATTGTTGTGATAAAACTCCCGCACACAAAAACCACGGTCCGCTCCGGTAAAACTTTCCATGGTGAATGAATTCCCAAAGACCGTTGATGCTATCCCCGCACCCCGCATGCTATTTCCGCGCGCCATTTAAATTTTATTCGAAATTTAGATTTCAAAGGACTTATGGGACACCCAGTATTATAATCCTGCATGTATGATGAAGTGAAGTCTGTATGACATATTGTAAAGGAAGCGAACGGTGTTTCCCAACATGCAATGGAGGGTAAAAAGAGAGAGAGAACAAGAATTTATGAAGCTTCCTGAATCTTCAGCAATTGAAAAAGTTGAGCATGATTAGAATGATTGCCAACTGATAAACCAGATAAGTTTGGAAAGTTTGCCATTCAAAATTGGTTGGTAACTAGTAGGTTGACAACGCTATTGCAGGTCCAGAATTGCAAATCTCTTTTAGCAGCTCAAAAGATAGCCTTAAAAGCCACTATAAATAACTTTTAACAACATTCAAAATTTTACAACAACAATTAAAACATTCGAAACGCGTACCCATAATCATCCTTATGGCGCAAACAGATACAAATCAAAACCAACATCTTAAGGCTACAAAGATATAATCTGGCAAACACATTGAGAACCACTCGCGTCATAATTAATCGGCAACGAAATCATAAGTGCGTTCCATTACTCGCTATGCACTAAGGCTTATTACCGAGGATGGATTATGAAAGGCAGTGGGCGTTGCATTTGCTTATCTGTACGAACGCGAAGCGAATACAAACACCCACGGGTTCGCATGAAATATTACTCGAGGTGTTCCATAGGTCAATGCAACTAAGTGTTTTTGTTGGGCTCGTTTTGATGTTTAAGTATTTAGGGGATTTTAATTAGTAGGACTATTTTCATTTATGACTAATATCGTATAATTTGGTATTGATGATAAAATTATTGCCAGTATAAAAGGGATGAATGAAACGCAATGGCGCGCGGCTAAAATAGGAATGTTAAGAGGGATCTGCGGTGTTACGCGAATGGATAAAATTAGAAATGAGTATGTAAGAGGAAGTCTGGAAGTGGCGCCAGTGACCGAGGCGTCGGATGGAAATCATTTGCCATGGTATAGGGATGTAGTGCGGTCGGATAAAGAACATTTGAAATTGAGAGAAGCTGAAGGGATAGATAGATGAATATTATGACTTGATCATGTAATGTCTACAGGTGAAACTGATTAATCTATGACATAGCGAGTTGCTGCAGAAGATATCACACGGATTCTATCAAACGACAATAAATTACTACATAATATAATATTGGATATCAAATTCCAATCAATACTTCTTTTATCAGATTCGGAATCTAAGTAGCTTTCCTATAATAAACAGTAAGAAACCTATAAAATGCTAGTTTTATCTTGGACTGAGTCACACTGTCTCAAAACTGTAGGACAGTTACTTCGATACAAAAATAAAGATAAAACGATGGCGTAGGAAGATAAACTTGTCTAATATGGAGATAAGTGTGACATAAATAATTGTAAAATCCTTTATGTTTGCTAAAAGTATACGGAAATTTCTTGTGTATGTTTTTGGATTAAGTTTATTTGGGTAGGCAATTTTAGGATATAGGCATGCAAGATTTTGAATTTATTTTATTGACTGCCGAGAGGATGCGAAGATTAAGAAATATGAAATAGAGGATACCATCATTTAAAAGTCCATAGAAAACTACCAAACAAGTATATTATTTAAAATGTTTCCTGCTGACACAAATATAGCAGCACCAATACCAAGAATCCAAAAATAAACGTTACACTTAAAGCGAATTCAATAAACGCATTTATATAAGCATTGAGCATTAATGCAAAACTGCTATTAAGTAAAACAATAACAGCGCGTAATAACGAGGTCAGTGGATAAACAGGTTCATATGCCTTCACCTCGTAAGAATAAACATTCTAATAGATTAAATATCCTTATCTTGTCACAATGTCAATATTATTGGATAAGCAGTTTCTAAGAAACTAATGATGATGAAGATTGTTTTCATGATCCTGAACGTAAATCAGGATAATGTGACATGTATGAAGAATTTTATGTCTTTGACAATAGTTAAACATTTAATTTAGAATTAGATGAAGTGAACGGTAGTATGATACAAGTAGCAATTGAGCAAGTATTTAAAGAAGCTTGCCACCTCTTAAACTTTCCTAATTGTCTGCATAAGACTGGTGTTCAATTTCAATTCATTGTTTTAAGTCTGGTTCAATCGTAGCTACTTCAAAATGTACAAAAGTTCCAAGGCCTTGATTTATATTTGGATTTATTGTTTCTAGATCAGCATAAGAAACACGTTCGGAAATCAGACAGCATTTTATCATAACCGATACGCCAGATTTGTAACAATCAAGATTAGGCCAACAATAATTGTGTTTATTACAAAACAGGGGCCAGATTCTCCTAATTTTACCTAAGCGACCTTCGATTGACGTTCGACTCGATTCGACTGAGATCCAATCCCGACTCGATTACGATTGAAGCGTATGTGGCATTCCGCTATTTTTTCTTTGAAATAAACGTTTTTATCCTTTTCTGTCATTCAATAATGAATCATTTTGTCTGCAAATTATTTACGATTGCAAAATGATTGTACAGCAAACTACCGTATTGACCAAAATCACCAAAATAGCAGACCAATCGCACACCAATCAAATGTCAATCGAATACGATTGGTCTTTTATTAGTAGCAGAATGAACGATATGGTTAAAACTGCTATTACGATCATATTGCGATTCGATTTCTATTCGATTTTGACATTATTAACTTAGGAGAATCGGGCCCCAGATAACAATGTACAATAAATCTGAAATTGACCTTATAATAAATAGCAAGACAATATCTTTGTTGTAAGAATGTGGCGTAGTTCCCGGTGATTCATTAATTAAAGTTTTACAATGTTTGGTATTTAAACACTGTTAGGAAGTATGGAATGAAGATGGAAATGTCATGGGAAAAAATTGCGATGTTTTCTTAGTATACCTAAGTCCAGTCAAGGACTTGAGGCAAGGGCTCGGTTATAGGTACATATTAATAATAATAGGAATTGAAAAAATAAGAATTCCTACCTTTCTACGATCAGAAATAAAACTGATTTCGTGAAATGCAATGGATTTTATATCGAAGCTCTAGTGATGATGACAATGGCTAGTATAAAAACGTGAAATCATTTTATGATCATTAGTGAACTTCATTATTCATAATTATCTGAAGAATGTTTACTAATTAAAATTTCATCAGCATCAACAGCATCAGCATTTGATTCGAGCTCGTGAAAAGATAGATTTTGCACTCACATATTGCGACACTCAAGTTCCTGCATATGTTATATGCGATGGAAAAACGTATACACATTTATGACATTATCAAATTCTGCTCAGGATTAAAGGTTGAATACATTTGCTTAAATTACAAGATTTTTCTAGTCCCTCATGTCTTGTTTTAGCGAATTCTTATTATAATTAGGTATGTTCATTAACAGAATAAACGAAATCAGATGAATTCCGAGAAATTAACTTCTGAATATTTTACTCGGAATTGGTTTTAGGAATTTGTTATTAAATCCTAATGAACGACTTTATTAAATCCTAGGAAATACGTTTAAGGAATTTAGGGTCAGAGTACCTTTTAAGAAGTTTGACTCAGCTGAGTTATAGTAATATGCGAATAAGTAAGTAGCTGTAATATGCGAATTTAAGTATGTAATATCTTATGCGGGATTGTTCGAAAGAGTTACCGCGGCCCTGGTACATAAAGGGCCTGAGAAAGAACATGGTGGGTTTTAGTCAGTAAGAGCATAGTATAAAAAGAGAGTCTGACACTCCCTCACGTCGCACCCACAGCGGGAGGGGTAATTTGATGATTTCTCATAAAAAGGATGTAATATCTTAATAACATATGTTTAATATTATAATCCTTACACAATCAATTTCACAAAACTCATCTTCAAGCCTTCGGATTTAATATTGCGTAAATGTCGTCAAAATTTTGCGAATTGCGACATAATTATGCGATTAATAATCTTTATTCATACATTTTAAACGCAATATCCTTTGTTTGGTAAAACTTTAGCTAATGAGATATTTTTGATTGCTTTTGTAATTTATTGCAGGTGGGGTAAGAAATTGCCCTGTTGGACTAGATACATAGGATTTCGTTATTAAGCCCTATGTATTGTGTAAAGCTATCCTGATTATGTTTCTCAAATCCTTACTAATATTATAAATCGGAAAGTGAGTTTGTTTGTTTGTTTGTTTGTTTGTTTGTTTGTTCCGCTTTCACGCCGTAACTACTGAACCGATTGCTTTGAAATTTAGCAGACGTAAAGTTAAAAGTCCGGATTAAATAATAAGGTACTTTTTATCCCGAAAAAAATAGATATTCCCGAGGGAAATCAAAAATATTGTTTGCTTGATGGATGGATTGTAGATGGCGCTGTGTGTCGTTTAAAACAAGGTAATATATTGCAAACGAATATAAACATGTAAATTTAGAAGCTAAATGATACGATAATGAATCCCCGAAAATGAGGAATTCCCGAGGGATGATGTACAATTTGTTTAATCGTCTAAACTGTTTTTTTTTTTTTACATCTACTTATATATTGCAAACGAATATGAACATAAATTTAGAAGCTAAATGATACGATAATGAATCCTCGAAAATGAGGAATTGCCGAGGGATGACGTACAATTTGTTTTATCGTCTTAACTGTTTTTTTTACATCTACTTATCCTGAAATAACTATAATTCAACGAATTACTAATTGGTATAAGTATTAGTTAAGTTATTTAGTTCTTGAGGTATGCGATAGATGGCGGTGGGTGTTTTTAAAACGTGGTAACGATGTGTTTTTAAAATACGTAAGAAGTGGAATGATAGCTTTTTAAAACGTGGTGACGTTGTTTTTTTTAAAGATACGTAAGAAGTGCAATGATATCTCGCGCTTTAACCTGTAGCTCATTGTTCAATCGTGAGCTTCCCGATAGCTCGATAGATGGCGATAAGGTTGATGGTGTTAAGGTTCGCCGCGAATTAGTCTTAACGTGTTTTGAAATCAGTGGGGCCCAGTAGCGCCAGGGCCAGCCGCGGCTGCGGGTTGTTCGAAAGAGGTACCGCGGCCCTGGTATATAAAAGGCCTAGGACGGAACACGACGATTTTAGTCAGTAAGAGTTTGACACTCCCTCACCGCTGCTAACCCACAGCGGGAGGGGTGAACCGAATTCCACGCGGGCGAAGCCGCGGGCGGAAAGCTAGTAGGATTATAAAACCAATCAATCGAAACTAAATTAACTGTATATTTATTCAGTGTCAAAATCAATTTGTCACCTCTATGACCTGCTTATGACGATGATGATGATAGACTAATTTATGATATTCACAACGATCTAGTTCAAGATGACATCATCATAGGCTTTTGATTAGATCACAAAGACACGGTTTTAAGTCTATATATCTGATTGCCAATAAGATCCAGCTACTTTGCATTATAATGAGCTTAGAGTACCCTCATACTGCAAACTTTTAGTCGTTCGATTGTTTTCATGGGCTCATAAACCAGTATGAAGAAGAATGCAGTACGCACATTATAAAGGTCAGGTATTTTACTGAATCAGAGCGACTGAAAACTTTGAATAGATTCAAGATTTTCTTATTGTTTGCCAACCATCGGGTCAATTGTCGACCGACTGCAGAGTGAAATCAGAAGAATCTTATAGATTGTTAAAAAAATAATAGTTTAAAAAAACTAAAGACACGCTTTTTATAGAAAAACGAACTAAAAAATAGGAAATAAATTTTAATGAATTTAAATTAAGAAAACAGTGTTTAAAATTTCAATGAATATAAATTAATAATAGTGTGAATACAAAAAAAATATTTTAAAAAAAGCGTGGGGTGCATGGTGTCAATAGTTATAAATATTTTATTGACAGATATGAGTACAGTGATTTTCATTTCGATAATATCTTGAAAAGCACCCCACGCTTTTTTTAAATATTTTTTTTTGTATTCACACTATTATTAATTTATATTCATTGAAATTTTTAACACTGTTTTCTTAATTTAAATTCATTAAAATTTATTTCCTATTTTTTAGTTCGTTTTTCTATAAAAAGCGTGTCTTTAGTTTTTTTAAACTATTATTTATTTTCTACTTTTTAGTTTGTTTTCAAACTATTATTTGTTTTGTAGAATTAAAATTCTCTTTAGTATACAAAAATTTGTCAATATTAGAGAAAACGGCTAAAGATAATTATTGGAAATAAAAATTAACATCGAGTCCTGCCTTATCGACTGTAAGGAAAAATTCTAGAAAATTTTAATTAATTTTCTTACCTTATCGACTATAGATGAAAATTATATAAATTAACAAAAAAATTGAAAAAATTATATAAATTAACAAAAAAATTGAATTGCAAATTGAAAAGCCTAGAAGTCGGTGTCTAATGGATGTTACTAAGTTAATTTTGCCACCGACTTCTAGGCCGATGCACCTAAAATTAGTTTTTTTTTGCTTTTTAGTGTTTTGGGAACTCGGTTTAATTTTTTTGTAAAAAGGTTATTTATTTAAAGCTTTTCAGTGATACGAATAGTTGTCACTATCCATACAAGTGGGAAGTTCTCATCAATACAAAGAATATAAGTCCAAACGAGGTACTTTACAAATTCAGTTGTCGAGTTCCCTCGACTTTCTCTGGTCTCCATCATCAGGTCAGCTCCAAACCTTCACTGTTGCAAAGGTCTTGTCAATACGAATAATTTAAGCCCAAACACGAGGTAGGTTACATATTCAGTTGTCGAGTTCCCTCGACTTTCTCTGGTCTCCATCATCAGGTCAGCTCCAAACCTTCACTGTTGCAAAGGTCTTGTCAATACAAATAATTTAAGCCCAAACACGAGGTAGTTTACATATTCAGTTGTCGAGTTCCCTCGACCCTCTCTGGTCTCCATCATCAGGTCAGCTCCAAATCTTCACAGTTGAATAGTGCTTTTAGGCGTACACCTGAGTGTCAAGTTTTTACCCTAAGTATGCCTACAACTTTTGAAGGTTGCCCTCGATTTCTCAGGGTTTCCATCATCAGATCCTGACCTGATGAATATGGGACCAACTGGCAGCTATTCCAAGTCGAACATAAAAAGAATTACGTAAATCGGTCTATAAACCTCGGAGTAATCGATGTGTATGTGTAACCTCCTCCTTTTTGGGAAGTCGGTTAAAATGGAATAATTTTATCAAATTAGTGTATTGTCATCGGTCCTCAATAAATCTACAAAGTTTGAACGAAATCTGGCCGTTTAAAGTGGGTCAAAATCGCGCCCAAAGAAGTCGGTTACAAACAAACATACAAACATACAAACATACAAACATACAAACATACAAACATACAGGTGAAGCTAATAAAAAGCGTGTAATAAAGTATGGACATAAGTTATGACACACGCCACAAAATATAATGCATTATATTAGAATATCGATGACATTTTTATGCATTCTAATCGCTTTCTTATAATAAATTAAAATTCTGCTTCCTCGACAGATACATGGATATGCATCCGAGTTGTCATGTAAAATATGTGTAAAATTAATGTACTGCAATTTACTTTTTCCGAGTCCTTATTTACGCAAGAGGTCAGTGACCTGCATTGTGTATTTTTATCTTTTCCTCCTTACGGATCGGAGTACAGATATGAAGTGAGACTGGGTTTCGAAATGGCTTGCTCTGAGATAAGATTTGAGAAGTAGGTTCTAGATTTTTCGAATTGTTGCAAAAAAAAAATTGTACCATTGCGTTAGAGGGTTTAAGATAAATGTATCACGCTAGTAAAGAAGTCCAGTGCTATGTTTAATAAGATTTTTCACAGTCTATGAAATCTCATCAGAATTATGCACTTAATCTATGTACCTACGTACTAGAGGAGTTTCAGGAGAAAAGAGCATTAATTACTAACAACTATCTTCAGAATTAACCAGATATCTTTCACAAACATCCATCATACATTTTCATCCTTCTCATCAAATAACTCTACCGGTTTGAAGTCAGCGATTTGACACCTTGCGCATTCACTTTTGACCAGTGTGAACTCACTAATAGCCAACTTCACAGTGCTAAAACTACAAGAACAGTACATTTCAATTGTTCTACTGACTTTCGAAGCAAATACTCGTCACGACGCTCATCAGACGCAGTGTCGTAACCCGACATTTTGTATTATTATCAATTCGCAGTATGACAAGTAAATGTACATTTAATGGGTTGCCTTGCTAATTTTCAATGTTCGGGTGTTCATATCCGCGTGAATAATCTCGATTTTGTTTGCTTTGATTTGTGTGGTTATGGTATATCTACAATGTTTTTGTAACATGTTACGAATTTACTTAATGTTTGTAATGTGTTATGTGTTTTTGAGTTATGATTGTTATGATGAGTTTGGATGTTATGTAAGTATTATATGTGAGAATGAATGGGAGTGGTTAACTGGTAGGTTTGAGGAAAATCGTTACCTTAGTCTTCCAAGGGACGCACTGTCTATCAGGGCGAATTTTGATAAAGCCGTTTTGAAGATCAGAGGCCAAACCATTATAATGTGCATAGCAATTCTCTTTATTATTTAAGCTACTTGAAAAGTTTACACTGTTTTACATACATATCTCAGCAATATAGAGAGGTAAACAGTCCTTGAAATATCGGATATAACCACTCGCTCGCTCTTTTATATCAATGTATTTATAGTAGTACTGTCCCGAACAAACACTTTAGCAAGCTTTACTTTTATCAAAAGGGACACGTTTATAAATATCCTTTTATCGCCTCTATTCGCGACGCACAAGTATATACTTTAGTTACGCATGTTTACATGTGATAGGGAATGTAATGTTAAACAATAAGTATTGTAATTTTATGTGGTAGCTTCTCTGTGTGAGAAGAATAAAAAGGACAGTATAAAGTCCGCTCTGCAAACTTTTGGATCATCATCTTCCGAGCGTTTTCCCAACTATGTTTGGGTCAGCTTCTTGTCTCACCGGATACAGCTGAATACCAGTATTTTACTTGGACCGACGGCCAACTGACCTCCTCAACCCTGTTACCATTTTCCTACTGTACAGGATCCTACTTCTAAGTTAAGAACATGCAAAATCGTAAAATACACTTTCTATGTTCTATGAGTGCACTGAAAAGGACCAACCTTATACCAGTTACATCCTTTTTATCGTCCCACTGCTGGGCACAGGCCTCCTCTCACACGGAGAAGGATTGAGCATTAACCTTACACCAACAATAGCAATCAACAAATAGACCCGACCAATTCACATTCGCACTCACATTCAGTACTCATTCGTTCATTTAGTTCAATACAAGAGTTTCGACAGTCTGACGTAAGGATCGTGCGGTGTAACAGTTGATTGCGAGTGACATAATGCGGGTTCGATGCTCGGATTGTATTGTAAGTTAGTAGCGGGATGTCTTGTATGGTACTCAAAAAAAATGTATTTTTCTACATTTAATGATTACTTAAGTCACTCCTTAGTGATGATAGATTCTCATAGAAAACTAAGGAACGGCTTAAGTAACCATTAAATGTCTCTGAGTGTGTCCATTAGATTTGAAATCTGTCATAATGAAGACAGCCGTTGTGTTCAAGGAATGACAAGAAAATGTATTAATACTTATGGCTCTAGAAGCAAAAGCATTGTGGAAGAATGAACAATGATGCCTGGTTATCCATCAGAACTTTTTCTAAATTATCATATAAGTTATAAGAACAATCATTCACGTTTACGAAAATAAGGTACAAATACCTAAGCAATGAGTTAAAACTTAATTTTAATTCCAACGCTAAAATTAATTAAACGTATAATTGTACTCAATTAACTATTTGAAGTTATCTATGTGACAGTATAATAAATGTATCTGTCTTGTAGTCCATACGTTTAACTGAAAACAAACGTGTGAAGTTAAATGAGGGTAATTAATTAGGCGATGTGTTAGTATTCCGAGAGCTTTGTAAAGAGCGTGCTTTGTTTTTTAAAAAGCGTGGGATAGTTTTCTTAACTTGCACATAGCTAATTTAGAAAGAGAAATTATAGCATTTATTGAAATTACAGCGGTGTAGAAAATTATTTTTTTGTTCATTATAAGGATACCGTTTACATTTTCATCTCGTACGTTTGTGTATTATAATCATCATATCTGTGAGCAAAATCTATGAGAAATGAGAGATATTCTTGCAAATTCTTATGACTTGTACCACAAACAAATTGCATTACTTATATTATAAGAGCGAAACTTGTTAACTTTTGTACATGTACCTATGCCACACACATGTATAACACAATAAAATTGTTGTATGTACACATATTATGTCAATGTGTGAGTGTGTCAATACTTACGTGATGAAATGCTATAGATATAATTGAGATATCGATTTAGAAGATCTGAGAATGTCAATTGTTGTATAATCGATTCTGTAATAGTTTAATTGTTACATGTCAATACCGAGCTATAGTAATGCATAAAGTTTAACAGTTCGTTTGAACGTGCTAATCTATGAAACTATTGGTCCGGTAATAAAATGTTTCTCGAATGATAGCCTATTTATCGAGGAAGCTACATTTTTATTCGGGAGCGTTTAGTAATTATTATGAGATGTGGATGAAACCGCTGGCGGAAGTTTATTAATATGTTAATACCTTGGTAAAAATAAAATCTAATTAAGTAGGTGAGTAAGTTAAGTAGATTGTGTAATTAGGTAAACTCATTAAAACCTGTTAATACGTAATTAGCAAGTACTGCTACCAATCGCATTACTTTCGATCTGAATCTTATCATCGATTGCATTTCTGACATTATTAAAACTGTACTCATATTCGATTACAAAACATTATGTAGGGCACTGGATATTTTGTTGATAATGATAATATTTCGTTCTGTTGTATATACCTACTTACAATGATGATATCTTGTGATAATCATATCGGTTTTTTTGTGACATTACATCAGCTGTCAAATGATTGTCATTTGTTAAAACTATATCGAGAATTTTATCCTGTTTCTGCACAAAATGTTTGTGCACTATAATATGTCCTGCGCAGCTGGCTGATCTCCTTATATGAGAACAGCTACCGTGGCCAATAATCGTTTAGAAGGATCATCATCATCCAAAAAGTTTTGCTTATTTCCAAAAAAAATATCGAAATTAAACGAAATGCACTCGCACGTATGTAAATAACATTTATAGTAAATCTCTTTAAATTGCCTAAAACATATTCAGCCTTACTACAAAAAGTTAAACATCTGTTGAACACTTGTCTTAAAAAAAGCGTGGCTGCAAAATTGACTTTATTTTCAACGTCATAAACTGTCTTTTTTCTAGACAAGTCTTCAACAGATAGACGTTTAAAAGAGTTTTGTGGTACGACGGATTGAGTTCATAAGTTCTATAAAATATTAGAAGAACTACCGTGTATAACTTCCAATTCACAAGTGACAGTTCAATAAAATGGAAATAACTAAACAAACAATTCTAACGAGTACTCTCCAAATATTTGCATATCACAGCTGTTGATTAGAACTGACAGAGTGCATATTTTACTATTACATAGTGTTCACAATGTGAATGTGACCTATTTCTCTCAATTGAGTATATCGTAACCTGAATATGTCGCTAAATAGTAACTAAGTGTTGGTGTTTTGATTTTGTAAGAGACGATGCGAATCTATTATTATCATGGTCCAGACATGGTCGTTAGCCACTCTATTATTTGGTACTTTTACGAGTTTGAGATGAGGTAATTTTTACAGAATATGTAGAAGTGAAAAGGTATTGCCCGAAACTCCCTAAGGTAAATATAATAATCTAGGTTGATATTTTTGAAAGAAACGATCTAAGAATGAGGTCTTAGATTGGGTGCCAGGGCAGGTTAGCTTCATTTATTTTTTAATCTGGATTCTTTCAATGGAAGCCCCGATTCGGATACTGTTCTCTTTTCTTTCAAGAAAGGTCGCCTCCGTTGGTTCAATTACTAATTATGCCTTAAATGATCTCTAGCTACATATGTTCTACAATCAATACAGACCCATTTCTCGCAATATTCTAGTCTTTTGTCCCGAATCGCCAATTAACACGATATAAAAATTGTTATTAATGACTCTAATATTAAATATTATGAAGCAATCTTTTCACTCAAATTGGCAGCATGACTTTTGTAACCAGAAGTTAATGACCGACCTACATACTGACAAATGTATATACATGTATTAATCTATATACATAGTTGTGTTACTATCTTATCTAGAATGAGACAAAATAAACATAGGTCTAAATTAATATAGTTAATCTAGATCTTGAGATGTGCCTAATTAGCTTCGCGATAATTTTCCTTTGTTAGGTGTATAGATTCTGCAAATATTATGATTTTTAGTCTGTCATTCTATTTACTTAGCTACTCAGTGTTTTTATCAGAAAAACGATGACTATACCACAACTATGGCAGTTGTTGTCATCATTTACCATATTCCGAGATAATTTTATTACTTGTTTCTTAAACTAACTACTTCTAATTAAGCCTATGTATGACTATGTATGTATGACTGGAAGCCAACCCCAACATAGTTGGGAAAAAGGCTCGGAGGAAGATGATGACTTCTATGTATGTACCGGCACGTTTTTTTGGACGTAAGACCCACACAAAACTGACCTACATACGGCGAATATTCCGTAGATTTTCACTGCGTACCATGTACAAGAGGCCTAATTAATACCCAAAAATTGAACTTAAAACCTTGATTGAGTCAAACTTTCTTACCTTACATAATCTAATCCCCTCTTAAACACTGTAAAACAATATCACTAATTAAATACATTACTAATTAATATTCACGTCATATTTCAGTACAGTTGTACTAAATATGAGTTCACGAGCCCACATTATGAATTATGACGCAATTATTCAATGCCGTGTAATTAGCTAAGACATTTGTCTTGTTTGTGTTTGAACTGGTGTAGTGTCAAAATAATGTATTGTTACATTAACTTGGAGATGGTTTGAAATAGAAATTGGTCTCTCGAGTTGTGATAAGGACCAAATCATTGTACTTCATACACTTACCTCCCCACTCAGAGACATTTAATGATTACTTAAGTCGCTCCTTAGTGACGGAATGTCAGGTCATACAACTAAGGAATGGCTTAAGTAACCATTAAATGTCTCTGAGTGGGGAGGTTACCTACAAAAATTGAGTAAGAAAGTCGGTGTAACTCAAATTGTCAAGCAACTCAATATTACAGTAGGTAGTCATGAATTACTAATAGCCTTATGTAGTGCTTACCATAAAAGTAATTGTAACACTAGACTAAGCATTCTTAAGTCTAGATTAAGTTCATAAGTCTTCTTGTAAACTCATAGACTAAACAATTGTTGGTGAGCCAATAAAATAAAAAATAAATTGGTGACGCTCAGTCATCCATCAAAAGCAGAAGAAAGAAATAATAGGCAATCTCAATTGACGTCAAAGATTATCCAAACACGCCATTGTATTCTAAAATTACATAAAGACACCTTTTTTCATTATTTTTTTTAACTACGCCAATAATCATCGATTGACCACTGGGTTAGCAGCGGTGAGGAAGTGCCAGACTCTGACCAAATACCGTCGTGTTCCGTCGTAGGCCTTTGATGTACCAGAACCGCGGTAACTTCTCGAACAATTCCGCAGCCCACATAAAGACACCTCAACAAACAATTTCGCGAAAAACCAGCTAAAAAGTCCAAAAAATCAAAATGGCCGGCCATTACCTCTATGGTTGCGCAAGATGGCGCCGCTGACCTACGACATTCCCGCCAAAATGTTACCGGCTACCGTGGACCGTGGCGCAACTTGACTGATGTCTATAGTCTATGGTACTCAACACTTATTGTTGGTACGCTTTGGTTGAAACCTCATTAGTAGGTACAAAGTCTTTGTTCTTGAGTTATGTCATTATTTTTACAAAATATGGCTCTATCTATCTAGATATGCGTAATAGGCAATTAGTTCTAGCCCTTTTTATTACCCTCAAGTATCCTTATAGTTAACTCGCTACCTGAAGGAACTATTTCCCGCACTGGGATAAAATGTAGCCTTTCTGTTATTCTGATGTATAGGCTATCTTACTGCCAAGTTTCAGTTAAAATCGGATCAGCCGTTTATACGTGAAGAAGTAACAAACACACGAACTTTCACCTTTATAATATAAGTTTGATATTATATTAAATTTAAAGTCGATTCAGTTTTCCTGCGAAAGCGTGACAAACAGACAGACGGTTCTATGCACATTTATAATACTAGCACTAGTTTAATGATAGCAATGTTTAGCGTTTGTAAGCCCGGGGCGTTCTGCAGCTGTTACCTACAATTAACTTGAAAGTAGTTTACATAGCTTCTTAGGCAATCAAATTAGCCAATACGGGAGTTTACAGTCATGGGTTTACGAAAATGGTGTGCCAAAAGTTCTGTAAGGCGTGTCTGTGTGATATTTTGGGATAACATTCAAAATACAAAATGGGCGTAATGCAAATGTGGCACGAAAGCTGGCTTGCATGAAATGGTTTATTCAGGATAAATCTATCATAATTTTATTTCGATTTTCACCCGCTTCCGAGGGAACTGCTTTTAGCAACAGGACAAAAAACAGGTACCCAGCCAATATGTTATTTTGATATATAAGCTATGTAATATAGCCACGTTTCATCCAAATTCATTAAGAAGTTTTTACGTGAAAGAGGAAGTATTCATAGTTAATATCAGTAGAATAAGACAATTGATTCCCCTGATCGACATTCAAGCATATAGTTATGACAGCTGAATTCAATAGTTTATCCAGTTCATTGACCTTAAGCACAGATATATGCGGAATAATAAATTCTTAGATTTATTCTTCAACTAGCATTATGCGGCACGTTGCGTCTATTTAGTTCAATGTAATTATTCAAGCATTTTATATGTTTTGTCGACAACAAATTAACTGTGCAACATTGTTTGAATTAACAACTGATGAAAGTTTATTTATAAAATAGCTTCCGACATCTTCACTCGCGTCCCGTGCACGCGAAAATATAGTCTCCGTCGTCCGTCACTGTATAAATTTTCCAAATCAGACTAGGTCGTGATATGAGAACAATCAAACACTTTTTAGCTTTAAAACATTAGTGTAAAACTTTATAAAATATCCAATGGTACAAAGGACCAATACTGAAACGAAAGACTAATACCGAACAGCAACATCATCATATGTAGTTCGTACGTAAAATATTTACGTATTGGTCCTTTGCACCGAACTACATTATGATGTTGCTATTCGGAATTAGTCGTTCGTTCCAGTACCTATTGGTCCTTCGTACCATTGGATATTTTTTTATACAAATAAACGAGGCAAGACTTACTTGACGATTTGATTTCTTTCTCTAATATTTGTATTCAGACATAAACTAACAACATCGATATAAATCTAAACTCTAAACTACAACTGGATACCTTAACTTCCTTACAAGTAAGGTATCAAAGGCCACGTTTGCTTATGGTAACACAGACAAAACCGAGGGGCGTGGAAATGTTAGCGATTGCAGTATTACTATTTGTAATAAGCTTTACAAATGATTTATGTTGTTTAGATGTTTAATAGGTACTTCATATTTGGAGTGAAATTTTACAATGTTTGTTCCGGATTCTAAAGGGTGTTAGTCGAAGTATGGATCATACGAAACTGGGGTATAGACAGGGTCATTTTCGGATTAAGAATTAGGAAAAATAAACTTGGCAAATGACTCTATACCCGTCTCACTTGATCCATGCCAAGGGACATCTGAATATGTTAAAAGTACCCACAAACTTCAGACTGACAAGTCAGCCGATAGTTGCTAAGATGGTAGGCTTTTTTTTATGATTGAAAAATTGATGAAAATTTTCAGTCGTCCTGATACCTGGTTGTTGTTATGTGCGAACTAAAGTTCATTTCTATACTGATTTAAGAGCCCGTTTAAACTATCAGCCTACTAAAAATTTGTAGGGTTAAATCAAATTCTATAGAATACGTGAAAATGCTGTTGTATTTCAGTTCCACTAATTGACATTTACGGCGAGTGATCTATAAAGTACTACTAGTAGGTACTGTACTAGTGGATTAATTGAATTGTACTAGTCATTGTATCCGCACTTCACTTTCTGATCGTAAAATTCCTTTCTTTGAAACAGTTATTGTGCCTATTACACATAATTACTGCATTTTCAATGAGAAATCTTAGTCTTAGTGGCATTTATAGCAATCTAATTCTAATTAATAAGCGGTAGGTAATATAATTAATTCGCATTAAATGTCGGTTTGTAATGTCAAAATATCAGGTTTTGATGATTGCATATTTTGCATTTTATCGTCGTATCATCAGATTGTATATCTATACTCTCTAAGTATATCTTAGACACCAATGACTGTGTTTCGGATGGCACGTTAAACTGTAGGTCCCGGCTGTCATTGAACATCCTTGGCAGTCGTTACGGGTAGTCAGAAGCCAGTGAGTCTGACACCAGTCTAACCAAGGGGTATTGGGTTGCCCGGGTAACTGAGTTGAGGGGGTCAGATAGGGCAGTCGGTCCTTGTAAAGCGCAGGTACACGCTACATCTGGTTAGACTGGAAGCCGACCCCTACATAGTTGGGACAAAGGCTCGGAGGATGAGGATGGATGCAATGCAGATAAAACCGCGAGAAATACCTTGTTAAGTTATTGTAAAGATCATAGAAGATGTGTTGTTATCTTGTTAGTAAACTAGAAGACATAGAAGTTAATTAACATACAACTAACATGCCTGAAGTAGTTGCAGTTATAATAATTAACGTCAAATTGACTAGCTCAAGTACCCTCGGTAATACAGGTTAATTCCTTCACATAAAACTTGATGAATAAGCGGTAAATAGCGTTATAAACATTAACTGATTAAATGTCTTAAATACCATGAAAATATAACTGAGATTTAAATGGGTTTAATTTCTCAAGAGTAACAAATAACACTGGTCAACAATTTTTTTTTTTGGTGCAAACGAGAAATTTACAATTTCTTGTAGAATATTTGATACGTAATCGAAGTCCGGAACATAAAGTTGCACTAGCACGTAGGGATTTAGAGATATACCCCTCCTAAAGTACCAAAAACGCGTATTTTTATGAAATTTGATGTTTTTTTTTTGGGGACAGCAGAATTTTCTAGTAATTTCTAACTAAAGCATTATATAGTACTACTTTCCCAGCATTAACCCCATTTTAATTTATATTTTTGCAAGTTTTCTTTCTCAATATATACCATTTTATATCTAAAGTGGAGTTTTTCATACTAACAGGCCAAATAAAATATAAGGAAGATCGAACTATCGTAGCTGTTAACATATTTCATGAAAATTTAAACTCTTAGCGTTCGAAATAAAAATTAATTTCAATCTGGAAGAGTAGTCCTAACTAATATTATAAATGTGAAAGTAACTCTGTCTGTCTGTCTGTCTTTTCTTCACGCCTAAACTAATGGACTGATTTGTGTGAAATTTGGTACAGACATAGTCTGGAACTTGAGAAAGGACATAGGATAGTTTTTATTACAAAGAAATACAAAAATAAAAATAAAATTTATTCCGGACATATACCGCCATCTATTGGTCAAACCATAAATCTGCCGCAAGTCACTAAACCACGCGAACGAAGTCGCGGGCAAAAGCTAGTACTATATAATGCTATAGATAGAAACCAAAAAACAATTTTGCTGTCCTTCAAAAAAATCGTCAAATATCGTTAAAAAACGCGTTTTTGGTACTTTAGGAGGGGTATATCTCTAAATCCCTACGTGCTAGTGCAACTTTATGTTCTGGACTTCGATTAGGTATCAAATATTCTATAAGAAATGATATATTTCACCTCTGCACCAAAAATGCTGTTGACCAGTGTAATAGTCGGGTAAATAGGCAAGTGCAAAAGAGTACAAACTTGCAAAAAATGTTAACCAAACTTTGCAATATAATAAATATTTTCCACCAACACACAAAATTAAACAAAAAGGTGACCTCGGACCCTGTAACAAAAGCATATCAAATTCACGTCACAGTTGCTAGGCAACGCACCAACCGTGACAGTTGACAATGGTTGGGCACCTCTGACCGTTTGTACTTTCGCTACACCGCCCGCGTAACAACCAATCAGAGGACAGCGTGACGTCACAAAGACAGGTGTTATCAACAATTGTTGAATTGAACTTCAAAAATGTAGCTGTCACTTGAACATTTTTAAAAGTCGTTACGGGTAGTCATAAAAGTCTGACATCTAGTCTTACCAAGGGGTATTTGGTTGCGCGGGTAACTGGGTTGAGAAGATCCTTGTAAAGTACTGGTAATACTTAGTTAGCTTCATCCGGATGGAATAGAAGTCCCCAACACAACAGAGAAAAGGCTAGGCAGATGATGTTGAATTTAACTTTAACTAACAAACTAATTATGCAAAACTTTAATCAAATTAGTATTCTTTAGAAGTATACATTTCTTCTCATTAATGATCTTTACGGCTTCGTATTAATAGTTTCTGTTCCAATTTGCATACTTAACGAAGTTTAAGTCTACATAATTAACATTTGTAGTAGAAATATTTCAATAATAATATGCGATTCGTAACCAAAAACTATTGGGATCGTGTGACAGACATTATTATATTAGCGGAAGCCTTACTAATAATATAAAGCCTTGGCATATAGGATTAGTGTCGCAAAATGCTAATTTTCTATCATTTCTTAACTGTATATTTTTTTATGAAAGGATGTGTAAATTATGAATTGTGTTCCTCGGACTTGTTTTTATTCATATTATAAAAATAAACTTTTTATTAAGGCTATTATCTCAGAAACTACTGAACAAGACAAAATCTTATGCAGAAAATATTGGAAAACTGGATGTAACACCACCGTAGATTTATTTACCTACTAGTAAATTTTATTGAATTTGCAAACAAAATCTGAAGTAAAACGTATGCCTATTGTAGACAAACTAGTGATGAAACATAACCTACAGATAACTGTTATAGATAAGGTGTTAATTAATAGCTATTCGATGTATCTGGGCGACCCCATAAATTGCGCGAATTTCTAGGATTTTTTGATGAGACGTAGACATAGTTTATGTAATGATTAGGGCACGATTTCCATTTAAACGAAGTTCTGTTCTGTGTTTTGAAAGGCACGTTAAATTGGTGGTTCCCGACTGTCATTTGAACGTCTTTGGCAGTCCTTACGGGTAGTCAGAAGCCAGAAAGCCTGACAACCAGTCTTACCGAGAGATTACGTTGCCCGGATAACTGGGTTGAGGAGGTCTGATAGGCAGTCGTTCCATGCAAACACTGGCATTCACCTGCATCCGTGTTACACTGTATTCTTTTAGTTTTTAACATTTTACGATTTACTACTAATTTCCTATAACTGTAGAAGTGAAGGGTTTGCAGTTATTTCTCCAGTAATTATCAGTATAATTAAAATCTAGTTAAATAGTCTGTTTGTAGAGAGCACATTAGAATGAATGCGAGTAATATTAATTATGTTAATTGCTGTAATTGGTGTAATCTTCAGTTCAAGATAAACTGCTTTGAATGTTTTATTTATTGCGAAAAATATGTTCTGGTATTAACAGTAATATTTTAAGTAAGTTAAGAATTTTCCGCGAAGTGAAAATCTCTAGACTGTACTTACTAGACTCTTCTTAGTGGCTCTTAACTTTGGTAATATGCATTTAAGACTGTTGGCACAAATCAGCCGCAGTAGAAGGAAATAAGGCTCGGTTTTTACCCAAGAATATGATAAGTAATAAGACATAAGAAGGCTTTTTCCAAAAGGTCTATACATCTACGCAAAATTAACTACAATTGTATTATCAGTCGCTCTAATTTCAATGATTTATCAAGATGTCGGCATTATTAAGTTGACCTGTCACCCACAATCGTATAAGCTCCATGTCAGTCTTACATCCATTTAATGCAACCTATTTGTAACAAATACTAAATAAACTGTGTCATTAATAGCTACATATCTGCCTAGCCCTTCAATTAATAGAAGCGTGAAGATAAAATCTAACACAACGCAGCAACATTTGACATTACGAATGCACATTCCAACAAACGTCCTTGCGAACATTCCGACTGATCTAAGCAGGTATATGGGCGTAGTTGTCTATAAATTAAGTTTAATTTTATGTGAGCTTAGAGCATTTAAATAACTGGGGACGCTGTTGCTGTGCCTTCTCTCCGCGAAAGGTGTAAGACCGCCGACGAATGTCGTGTTGGTACGTTCATGATGTGGGTTAAGTTTATGTTGGTTGTGTTGTGAAAAGGGGTAAAAAATGCATGAATATGGGTGGATTGCATAATGTAACTAGAACGATAACCAAACCATAAGCAGTCGTGAAATTGCGGTCC
The DNA here is from genome assembly GCF_030705265.1 of Helicoverpa armigera. Lineage (NCBI taxonomy): Eukaryota > Metazoa > Arthropoda > Insecta > Lepidoptera > Noctuidae > Helicoverpa > Helicoverpa armigera. The sequence goes on along the minus strand of NC_087142.1, from coordinate 9,615,987 downwards.
ATTGGTCAAATCGGCAATTTGATGGCTGGTTATGGTTATACATAGTTAAATGGTGCAATATTCCTTAGTTAATATTTTTTAATGAAACTGTGTAACTAACCAAATTAGCAAACAAATGATATATTCCTTTTTTAGCTATCAGTAATGGTTAAGTTGCTTCACATAGAGATTAATTTGTGCTGAAGACCCTTCTAGTTGGTTCACTATTCTAAGTATGTAACACTATGTCTCGCAATTAATGAAATCGTGAGTTCGAATGTAACTCGGTAATCTGATAGATATCGCATTATAATTGTTTTTATATTTATTAGATGTGTTAGGAAACAGGTGGGAGGAATTTTGTTACGAGTTTAATTAATACGGTTTTGGCGCTAAGATACTGTTATAAATATTTATGATATGCAGAACATCTTTCAAATTTCTAATTAGAAAATTAATAGGTGATTATCAGTCATTTATTTTCAGTTTACTTTTTGCAATGTTTTCTTTTATAATTAATTGGTGAACAAGGATAACTTAAGGTTTACATAGATATGCATCTATAAGTCTATTAGCACTGACCTACTGAGTTGATGTATCATTTATGTAAATATTGATTTTCATTAAGGGGACATTTTTTTCTAATACGGTGTATCGTTCCTCGATGTTTATCAATTTAAGACTTTTCAAATCGGTTCAGTTGTAGTATTTGTGTATTTGAAGTATTTGTGTACTAACATATCATCATCATATCTTTTTTCAAAAAAGTTTTCTATAGAACATCATTAAGCAAATTTTCTCACTACTTATCTCGGCGGTCTTTCTTTCATAAATAACTATCATGACAGGCTGACTCAGAGTTAACTTAACCGCAGTACAAACAGTGTTGGTTAAACTGTGTTATCTCTAACCCAATTGTCGGGGTCAACGTACCTGCAACAAAAGGAAAATATACATCATCATCATCATCATCATCATCAGCCTATCGCAGTCCACTGCTGGACATAGGCCTCTCCAAGTGCACGCCACTGAGATCGATTTTAGGAAAATATACATTTTAGATTAATTTATTAAAGGTCATATAGATACACAAGATAAAGAAAAAAATATTAGTTACAATTTTTTTTAGATATTGGTAGTAAACTTTATTAAACAAATGAAGGGCGAGCTTCATCCACCGTGTTTCCAGCGTCAAGTTAAATGAACTTGCAATCTGAATAAAATCCCTATAACCTTCGACGATAAACGGCTTATAAACTGAAATAATTTTCATAATTAGACCAAGTAGTTTCTCTGAGATTACTGAATTCAACCATTTGTATCTTACAAACAAACCCAAGTAATCTTGACTTTAATTAAGAAATATCTTTCAAAGGTTCAAACTCTTGATTCATCTTTCATCATCATCATTATGCAACATTTAGCTAACTAACAGACACAAGCTAGTCAGACAAATAAACAACAACACTTGTGTTTATTAACAACATAATAAGAACAATAGTATTATCAACATTTGTTTGTCCGTCTGTCTATATGTATACAAACGTGGGAATATTCAAACAGGGACGCGGAAACTGAGTTGAGTAAACAATTTGTTTAAAAACACTTTACTAATTACTCGTTTATCATGTGGAATTAATCCTAATTTCAATATTGCTTAGTAAGATTTTTTGCAATTTTAAATTTGCATAACCAAGGGAAATTTTAAAGGTAGTCTTCAGGATATCTTGTTCTTCAATTGAAGAAGGCTATATTTTACTTTTTATTCAGGTATGCAGAATAGTTCCCATAGGACGCTCGTGATATTATTATAGCTAATAAAAATTAGTCTATGACTGAAAAGTATATAAGTACCATACTACCTAAATAAATATGATATTCCAAATGCATGTAATACGATAAGATCATTTAAGATTTATGAAAATTAGTAAATAATTTAAAAAATATGCAAAGACAGTAAACAAATAAGTAGGTAAAATAGCGTGTGAATAGCACTTGGTAATAAATAACATAATTACGACAACTGTACTGTTAACCGACATTATAAAAGGCAAGTTATGGTATTACCACTTAATCTAACAGTAAGCGTAATGGTTGACTTTTAATGGCTGAACAGTTGTTACTACGAGCCGTAACGGATTTGAAATTAGAAGTTTATCTACATAACTGATTTTCTTGAATAAACAAGAGTCTACACTTCATATAATAAAATAATAATAAAAAAATATAGGTACTTTCCGTCAAATAATAACACTAACAATTGTCAAAATGTACGAATACACCGGTATTGCGCATGCGCAAGTCTTCAAACGGCTGATTTCAGAAAGGCAAAGTTATTTGACGTGAATTGTATATGTTCACTAATTATAAAGCTTTAGTAATACATACATAAAGTAAAACATAAGCACAGAAGAAAGGATTTACGAAGTGAATATTATAACATACATTACATTCCTTTGCTCACACTTTACATAACAATTATCACTTATGCAAGTGTTACCAAAGAATTTCATTTATTTGTCACTACATAAAAAGGCGAAGAAAAGTAAAATGCACACAAACACTGTCATATCGCTCAATATAATCGCTAAAGATATCATTCTATCGTATCTGATATCGTATGTCAACTTTCTATCTAGAACTTTCCATCTGGTAGGGTTGTCCATGAAATATGATGCGGGGGAAAATGTGTTAATTTCACTCAGTATTATGTAGTGGCTGGACGGATTCGCGGTGAACCGATAGTGGCTTAGGCCCTGTACAAATTATCTATCAGTATTCTATATATTTAACAGCATTTTTTTGAACGTCGCGAGCATTGCCTCAAGCAGTATTACCTAACTGAAAAGTATGACATCCATGATATCGCATTCATCTCAGTAGCAGTTTACACTGTGGATTTAATGACAAGAGTAACTAACACCCAACAAGGGACAATAACTCAATATAACTTTAACAGACAAATGCTAGATACACTTCCGATTTATTATTTAACGAGTCTTATTATACAACAACTTATCACTTCGAACAAATTATCTCATCATGTCTCATCATCTCCCGTGTTTAACTAAGTTTAACAATGGTAGGCCCTAAATCCGTACAAGATAATGCTCTTCTTCATTTACAAAATAACACTTTACTCTTATAGACAAAAGCTGTCTCCTCAACAAAAGTCATGCTTCATAAAAAGCGATTTCAGTACATTTACCACCCCTACACATAACAGGGATAGAATGAGCCAGACAGACGACAGACAAGGGGTGGTTCAGATCGATAGTGGCTGTGCCTACCCTCCGTACATTTTTTATTACAGACATTCAGGGTTGCTTTCCCTCTGAAATCCTCTAAATGGGAGATAACATTCCCCTAAGCTGAAGAGTGTTGGGGTAGGCTCCATTTAATATTCTTATTCTTGAAGACTTAGTGTAAATAGCTCATGAGTTTTACTCACGCATATTTAGGGATAGCAATTGGCTTGCATTTCATATCATTAATAAACTCCTAAGTACGATCAATTCGCACATTAGTAAGTGCCACTGTCAAATAGTAGTTTTGATAGACAAGAAAATATCATGACCAAGTCTTCCCAATCATAAAATAACACACAATACCGTTGTACATAACAGCTTCAAGGCAATTCATACAGTACTGTACAGTATCATAAACAACCCTAACCTTCAAACCCATAACTTTAACCCCATATTCCTCTTTAACAGTTAACCCGAATTTATCGTCAGCTAAGCAAGCCTTCAAACTCATAATTATATACCTCCATGCATCTCTTGAATAGTTTACCTGAACTCATCGACAGCTACTTCCATAACTGCTGCAAACAATACACAAAGCACTATTACAGACATACAGACAAACAAACATACACATTTAAGATGAATTAGACATAGAATTCACAGGATGCAAGCCCACTTAACATATGCCATTTCCTCTAGCAAATTAGCTACCTGTCAAATTTACAAGAAAGGAAGTGTCAAACGTATTAAAACTTGTTTGAGAGAACTGTTGTGCTGGCACAATATTGAAACGGGAATGGTATTTCTTTGGAGTGCCTACAGTTTCGATGTGTTTTTGTTTTTAGTCAGCAATTTCTCATAAGCCTGACCACGACCACCAAATACTTAGGCCCTCCTGCTATAATGGGTCTTACATGTAAGTCTTACATGTAATTAGCTGGCTTTTTGGTATACTTAAAGTTTGACTTGCTATCATTTAGGAAATTAGGACTTACATGTAGGTACAGGTTAGACAGAGTTTATTTATAGTAGCTTAAGAATAGCCTGTAACTGCCTCAACACCTTGTTTATTCGGTTCAGCCATTTTTTTTGAAAGGTTAACCAATGAATAAGAATCATATTAGTCATGTCCTGCTCCAACCGTCAATTTATAGCTGTCAACCCTACACCAGGGAAGCCAGAAGCCAGACAAACCAAGGCCATAATATAATGCTTTTACGTAAGCCAAATCCGCTTAAGTAATGCTTATTAACGCTTGTGGAAACTGGGACGAGTTAGTGCACTAATATGTAGCAATGGCACTTAGGACTGTTTGGAAATCATCAACACCATGGTTGGAGCGGAAAACCACATCATGTGGTTTGGTAGGGATCTTATGGCATTTCCTTACGGGGATAAGGTGGCTTAGTGTCTGTGTTAGATTGGGGCAGACTTGTAGACGTCGAGACGTGGGTTATGTGAACAGAAGGAGTAGAGATCTTTGGTTGTCTAATCTAGTGCAACTTGCTTGAGGTTTCGAAAGAGCTCCGGTAGGTCTGTATGAAATATAAAGATCAGTTTAAATTTGAATCCTCCTGTGTTGCATGTAATGGCAGCAGAATTTCTTGAAATAAAATCTATAAAGGTATATAGGATACTTATGTGCTGACATATATTTTAGCTAATTATAATTTCGTGCAGATTCAATAAACCTTTCATTTTTGGAAAAATATGGATTCTACAATGTACCATGTATTTAACTGTAAAACATATCATACATTCGAGCACGTACAAAACATCCTCCCGTTAATTACAAAGATGAAGTTGATAACAGTTTCCTAATTAACGACATTTAATTTGTGAAAGTTCAATAAAAAGTAATTTTATTTTGCGAGAAAGTGATCATAATTGCAATCAGATTCGGTGCACTTCTTATGATTTTTGTAAAATTTCGATTTTACGCTACATTAAGGTTGTTTGCAGAATTAAAAAGAACGTGTTTAATTTCGACGGTTAAAAACTTAAGGAAATTAGTGGCTCTATGACTGTTATGTAAGTTACTAAAGTTCAATTCAGATTTTTGTAAACAAGGTGAAGCAGAACTAGGCTAATTTTAAATTAGTCACATTACTGGACAAAACAGCTAATAATGTAGTTTGTAGTTTTTTTTATGTACGTACAGAGGTTGTGTTACAAAATTAGTAGTCCATGGTGGACTAATAAAAATTGCAGCCTATTCCTTCATCATCGAAATTTCTTCAAACTCCATATCAAATGATGTCAATTGTTTTTGCTCCACACACGAATGCATCTTTCATGCATCCTTCTTGATAGTTCCCAAATTCATGATTATCTTACTCGTTTTCTATTTCCTTAAAATATATCCATCTATTCAATTCAACACGGAACTAGGCAAATAAACTTTGAACTTCTGCATTAACCTATCACCCTTCCACTATATTTCCAGAACCGTTAATCTATAACCGTTCTCCACAAATATCTTGACCAAAACAAAGCTGTTAAAGTATCAAGTTTATCGTTCACCGAACTGTAGTACTTTACATTTAGCAGACAAAATTACTCAAGGGCAACGCACTGCCGCTATATTTAATTAGACTACCGGCAGACGCAAACTTTTAGTCGGCCGATAGTTTTTTTGGTGGTGAATGGGAGGCTGACGTTGAACATCTTTAGCAGTCGTTACAGGTAGTCAGAAGCTATTAAGACAGAGAACCAGTTTTAAGGGGTATTGTAACTGGGTTGAGGAGGTCAGATAGGACGCCGCGAGTCCAGTTAGACTGGAAGCCGACCTCAACATAGTTGGGACAAGGCTCGGGAGACGATGATGGATGGCAGTAAGCACATATCAAAGATCAGGTGTTTAGCTGGTATCAGACCGATTGAAAACTTTGATTGTGATCAAGATTTTCTTTATAAGTATGTTTGTCGATCACCTGATCAACTGTCGGCCGACTGTTTAGTCTAGCGTCTGCGCTTAACAACCAATAGCTGTTGGCTGGTCATAACAGAAGCTGGTCCGTTTATAGAAATATGAGAACGGAAATATGTACTGTAGTTACCTGTTGTTTGGCGAAATTTCTAAAGTGGGAGTATAAATACATAGTTGTTGTGGGAGTATAAGAGTTGTTTGACTATAAATAGTTGTACGTACAGCAAAGTATGAAGGAACTCTACAAATTGGGAGGAAAGAAAGAAAAATAAATTAAAATTGGGATAAGGGTAGAGTGATGGTGATGAAATGAAGTATGACGGTTTTGGGTAAATACAGAATACTTTGTGGTGTTGTGTTTCTTTTGGTGTTTTACCCACAGGGAAGAAGGTAATTCGCCTTCCATAATAAACTCTTCAAATAAATCAACAACAGCTAGTAATAGCCAGGTACATCACTTAATGACAGAGAAACTGCGCGGGCGCGTAATAGTAAAATATTGCTATTTATAGAAGTACATCGCGTGTGCTAATCAGGGGTTTTTAATGATTTCCCATACTCTTGGTTTGATGCTTGTAGTTTATCTGTTATCACTTTGATTTCTTATTGATCTGCTGCATTAAAAGTATCAGTAATTTTAATTCAAGCATTTTCAATGTACTCCACTACAATTTTACTTTTGATCCATCAGCTGAGCGAAATGATGACATTGTTTGGAAACCATCTTCAGCCTTTTAATCGTCTCATTACTGGCCACAGGTCTCCTCACACACAGAGCGAGTTGGTCATTTCAGATTTAGAGATTATACAGAAGAATTATTTGCAATGCTGATTTTGAAAACACCTTCCAACAAAAACAGATGAAGTAAATATAACCTACCTACGTACCTAAAAACAGTACGTACCTACGCACTTATATACCTGTTACCTGTAACCTGTACCAACAAACGTTCAATACAAAACTGCTATGAATCACTATCACTTAATTCTACCGATTCTACGGAAACACAAACTGCCCAATTCACCTTATTTCAACCAAAAAGTGTACCAACAAACCTACAGTTCAATAAACTCTAAACATTAACGCCGCCCACTTGCGCTAATTCGAGCACAGAGGTTTCTTTATGCGCTAAATACTGTTTGTGTAAACTTGGTGAAGTACCGATATTGACTCATTTTGGCCTAGTATTTTATGGTAAAAAAACCTTGATATTAAATGTGGTTTTGCGCCTAATACTTTCTAGAAGAAAGAATTTTGGTGGTGTGAAACGTATTAAGTTTATTTTCGTTAAAACTATATTGATATTAAAAAGCTGAAAAATTTGTTTGCTTGCTTGAAAGCGTCTATCTAACAATATAGCCTATTTATCGAGGAAGGCTATAGACTTCTTTCCACCGGGGTGCGCTTAACTGAGACGCACAAAGCTACAGCCATTTGCCTTTAATGTCTCGAAATTAATACGTGATATCTTCTACATTGCAGGAGGATATAATTTGAATGTACCGTCCTACCTGGAAATGAATACTCGGAATTTTGTAATGAAAGCACTTAAACATGTCCTGTATTGAACAGTTTTGGAAAGTGAAAGGAATCACTTTGATACTCAAGTGAAATTACTACCAGTATGTGTAAGTAACGACATAACTTATATTAATGCAGAAAAAAAACAAACATCTTCTGAAACAGAACCCGTTTTAGCAGTCGGGTAAAAACTCCTAGCTATTTCATATTAAGTATCGTCAAAACACGACAAAGATTAGCTTATAAAAAGAGTAAAGAGATAGAGAAAAAATATAATGTAACCATTTGAAATAAATAACAACACATCTGTCTACAAAAGCAACATTTTATTAGCTTAATTGAACAATTGCAATACACAGACGTAATGGCATATTAATTGCATAGCGCCGACAAAGAGCAACTCTTGCAATTGACTCCAAGTAGCGTGGTAACATTACTAAATCATCGTAGCTAATAATAACATATGGACATCGATATTAATCATAAATTAAATGGAGATGCTATTAATGACGGTCTTGAAACTGAGGCAACAAGAGTATTGATCATCAGATCGACTTTCAATCTTAATGAGGAGGTATTTCAAATTTTAGATTCACCATTTGATATCTTTGGCTCAACTGTTGATATAAAACGAGCAGAAGAGTGTGCTGATCTAATTAAGGCAAAAAATAGCCTAAATCGGTTTTGCCACACAGCTAAGTATATTGTGGTTATACCTTGACTCATTCATTAATTCATTAACTACAGGAAATAACAAGAATTAAAAAACTATTACCACAACAAAAAACCCAAATGGTTTACTCCGAATAAATTGCTCCAAAACTGTCAACTCTCATCTTCATTACTCAAAGTCACACAAATATAATAGAACTTATAGTTAAACCAAACAAACAAATTTCAAATCTAAATTCTGTTATTTACTGTAAGTCACTCAATCAATCTTTCGCAACACTTGTGCAATCAATCACTACCATTGATTGAGTTGGTAATGCTGCTAAAGTATTTATTCTAAAGGTTAAGACTAGGGGTTGTCTTTTTGTTGAATCAATCATATGAACAACTGAGCTTGACGGATGGATGGTAATTAGAAAATGTTAAAATGGTTCTGGAAAACTGTGAGGAGTAAAGTTTTATGTAGTTGGAGGAAAGGAAAAGGTTGCAGATGATTTTCTGATAGTTTTGGTTGAAAGAGGCTCGTGAACTCATGAGGGAGTTAATGAGATATGAAAGCTCCTAATATAGATATACACCACGATACCACACGAAAATTAAAATAGGAGATGTTGAACTAATAAGCCATAAGTATATTATGACTAGGCTCTTAAAGTGGAATACTAACACAGAAATTGTGCTAACGTGAAGGATCTTGATTTTATTAATACCTAGTTTTCTCAGTGCACTTTTGAAATTCGCCTAACCACTATTGAATGAATCATCCAATAAATTGAATACACCCAGAGTATTATCACGTCGCATAATGAACTTGAACATTCACAATCAATGCCGTAGGCCTAATGATAAAACTGCCCAATAAATCTTCATTAATCAGGACTAGTTTAACCCAGATTGTGGAAACTGTAATCTTGTACTAGCTCGTTTATCAATGACGTTGGGCCAAGACACGAGAGGAATAATTGTGTTAAAGCAAACACAATTTATTGGTGGCAGCTACTAAGTGTTTGTTCTCGGTCATTGTATCAGAGTGCGTACGATTTCTAATGCTCCAGATTTTAATGATAACATTGCATTGTCATAGGGCCGTTGTTAAAATGTGGATCAGTTCTTTACCAGGTCTGTGTTTCTCTGAGATAATACCAATAACTCCTTCCCAAATCACAACAATTTAAAGTAGATGTATCAAGATCAAAAAAAAGAATCCAAAAGACCCACGAAATCTACACAACAAAGAAAAACCGCTGCCTTTTGTTCCTTTTAACGCCGTTTCTGTAGCCACAAGCGTAACCGCGGTTGCATTACACAAATCATTGGATCTATGCAGATGAATGAGCAACAAAACCGACGGGACAGTTTCGAGACGGCCATTAGATAGCCGGGGGGCGAAGGCCTAAGACGTATAGACGTCGCGTGCTAAGCTCTACGTTATTTGATTACTTCTGGAAGTAGCCAACTTTATGGGCCTTACGGAACTTGGAGAACTTAATTCATATCAAACAAGATGTAGATGGAACAGATTTCTATGAAGCCATTTTGTCTTTGACAATAAAACTGACGGATTGATAAAAAGGTAAATGCTCTTGTTTTATTGCAAAGAATGAGTGACTAACAAAGGGAATACAGACATAAAAATGATTGCAATGAAGATATGACAGGTGTAAGAACAATTATTAACGGAGAGAAAACAGTTCTTTGAAGAAGTTATCATAATGATATCATGCCAACTTAGATGTCACAATAGTAGTTTATATCCTACGTACGTATTGTTACGTAGTTAGTATACAAACAATATTTATAGGAAATACTGAAGATAGCAATAAAAATGATATAAATCGTATTACACAAAATCGTGTGCTTAAGTTCATCAATATCAGCATAACTAACTAGGATGAATGTAAAAGATATCAAGATACAAGAAAACCTTCAGCCGAAGCCGTTAAGATATAGATAAGACGCCGAATGATATCAGGGCAATGTGTATGCAAATCTGCGCAGTAAAGATTTCCATAGAAATACAAATGTTACAGCTGTGGTTAACACCTACAGAGTAAATAATGTGGAAACATTCTGCTATTGGAATGTCTTGTAACATACTCGCACTCATTCGGTTAGGAAACTTATTGGGGATTGAGAAAATATACATATGATACACAGTAGTAAGATTACAAGAAATGTAGATATGGAAGACGATAACTAAAATGAACGGATTGATAGCCTACCGTACACTACAGCTTTTTCACATGAACAAAAACAAATAGATCATTTCAACTTAAACCAACATAATTTAAATCAGGTCAACCCTGACATTGATGACTATTATCGCTTCTAACATTGACACTCAAAGAAACTGTTCAGTTTTTACTTCACCCCACAAAAGTGACGAGGTGACAATGCGACAGAAGTAGGAACTCCAATCAAGACTTGTCCTCATAATACAGTATTAGAAGAAGTAGCAACAAAAGTGTTTTTCAATATATCCCCAACGAGATATTAATTCCCTTGGGCCATAAGGCTATAACTCAGGGCTCAATTAGGGCCACTGGCGACAGTTATTGAGGAAATGCTTCTACTGGACACAGTCACGCATCTGGGACATTGTTTGAAGATGTAGCTTCTATAAATTGATACATCAAGCTCAGATAAGATATGATCTTTGATTTCGAGAATGTCAGTAGCTGAATCATCTTCGATTTTGCATTGAATGACCTTAACCTAATGTAAGTGGTAGAAATAGATTGAAAAGCAAGTGAATGAATGTGAAATGAAAAATGCAATGACGATAAGATTAGCATGACCTTGCAATACCCTTACACAGTCTAGTTATGTTCTAACTATAAATAAGTTAAATACCATAACATACTTACCACATTTTTATAATGTTTTAAAGATAAAATCTAAGATGATGAATTTCTTCTCTAAAGGAAAATCCTTTCGCATACTCCAAGGTCTATTACCAACAGTCGTCACATTTTGTAAAGTAATGATGCATTTACAATTCCTGAGGCCTAGGAATGCCATCGCTGTGACCTGCCATGGCTAAGTATAACGGTGCACATAAGTTGCACATATATGTGTTATATTTTACCGGCAAGGTCGCACCGTGCGTCCGTCACGCGTTCCTTACTTTTTGCTTTGGTTTAAGTTGTGAGGAATTGCGATTTTTGTTGATAAAAAATTTCCGTTTAATATGCTGAAGATAATGACTTCATCCATATTCAGGTATTTATTTACTTGAAATTAAAGTTGTATTCGATCAGTTTATTTCTATTATATGGTGAGTTATACTCTTAGGTATCTGGAATTGCTAAGGAATATTAATTTCGACTTATCTTATATTCCTTAAAGTGTCCAAAGTTTACCTAAGCATTTTAATCTGTGCTTAATATTTACCATATTATTTAATGTCAAGAAAGAGATTGAGCATAGTTAAAAAAAATATGGGCATTCCGCTTTATAGTACATACTGACTTTATCTTACTGTTTTTTCCAAAGTTAACGTTAAGAATATTCATAAAACGCTTACGCTTATGGCCTGGACCAGATGTTCCACTACAATATAACCGTGATAAATAGCAAAGAATAATGAATCGCAAATACGTTTAGTGTATTTGTGACTAGTGAATGCTTGACCAATCAATGCTCTACATACGGTTGTCATCTCGCTTTTATGACTTTTTCAACGTTATAAAAGAGCTAGATTGGATTTGCCTCTGTTAACCTTGGCATAAGTGTATTTTTTAGGCTTGAGTTTTTTTTACATATGGCCAGGAACGAGACTGACAAAATTCTTGGTAGGCACTGGACACAGGCCGCATCCAGTTTGCCCTATTGGAAATCAATTGGGGAACATAGGCCATTTTTTCCAACGGGCACTGAATGGCCTTTGATGATGATGATCCTTTTATGGCCTTAAATCAATAGAAGGCATTATCTAAGAGTAAGTCCTCTATTTTCAACACAATAGATCAATGAACTATGTCAATAGACGTAAATCTCATTTGCTTAAGCGAATCCAGTTTGAGTGTTTTGGCAATAATAATAATTGGATTACAAAGACTTCTATCATGTAAATGATTCGGTGGACAGAGAAATCTTACTACTGAGTGCGAACTACTTAACATTACACGGCAAACGTTGTCACTGTGTACGGCTTCTAGGAATGCTTCAAAGGTTTCTATTCTAGTTCTGTTATGCCTAGTTTTGTTATTTCATCTTTCACTGAGTTTTTCAAAAGTTGTGCTGTTAGGATCTCATTTTCGAAATTCTTGATCGTCTCTATTATCTCAAAATCTCCGCAGAATAAGTTCATTAGTTACGAAAGATTATTGCCATCAATCAAATACATACTAACACTCAAAACTGCTATGACATTTCCATATTGATTTCGGTTTTTGAAGGATTCGATAGCTATATTAATAGCCAATAACGTATTGTGACTTTCTACCTTAGTGAACACAAGCCATTATCTACCAGTATATACGAGTACCTTATCCTAGTGGTATTATATTTCTTCCAATAACCCAATTCCTTCAGATATCAGGCTCTTACTAGGCCAAAACCAGCACCATAGAGTTAATTTCACAAAATTATCGAGTAGCTCTAATTTACTATCGAATTTATTACTATTAGAGTCCCCGCACACAACAGATTTAACTGTGGCCCGATAGTTGGTTGACAGTCTATTTCCATGTTTCTCTTGGAATATGAATCCAATGAAAGTTACTTCGGATTTCAATAACTGATCCATCTGTTGTTTTATATTGGATTGACATAAAATCTATTTTAGTCCATCTGCTACTAACCAGATACCTGATCGTTGCAATGTGCGTACTACCATTTCATCTCCATACTGATTTATGAGCCCGAACAACTATCGGCCGACTAAAATTTGCAGTGCGTGTGCTTACACTTGGTCGAATGCTGACCGTTATGGACGGTAGTTCATTGTCACAGTTTAGAACTATTATGTATGCTTGGGTTGTTCTTACATTGGGTATTGAACTAGTGACTTATTTGTTTGTAGCAGCTCTTGTTATTGGTGTATTAGCTTCTACAAGTTATTTATGATTGTCAACATGATAAGTTAAAATATTAAAAGATGTCAGTGTTTCAGGTTCTGTGTTACCGTTTCTCTGTATTTGAGGATGATTTTATTGAGATGGTATATAAAGTAGTTGTGATTTTATTCAGATGGTATCAGACAATAGCGCTGTAGAAGTCTGATGTTTGTGTCCTGTTTAAGAAATCCTTTAACATAATTAAAAAGGCGTTACATGATAAATAGGTCTTGCAACTTGAGACGGTCATCGATTTCTGAATTAGACCTTAAAAGTAGTCTAAAACATTAACAATAGGACAGTACTATTTCTAGACATTTCAGTTTGTTTTCCAATAATTTACATACAATTAAATTATTTGCACCGAGGTAATCGCTGCGACCTTAGTCACGCTTTAGTATTGTCTATACACTTTGTTTATGGTCTAGAATGTTCCTTTCTCCAGAAGTATTTGGTTTTGGAATAGACAAATAGTTTGGTACATTTTATTTCGAAACATGCTCGTACAAGGAAGCTAGGAACGAGTAATGGTTAAAGTAGAAACAATAGGTAGTGCATATTTGTTAATTATTTTAACAACGAAAGGCCTACTGTAAGTTTTATATATGATACTAGCTTCTGTCAGCGGTTTCACCCGCATCCCGTAGGAACCACGGCACGAACCCGGATAAATGGGCTATCTAACACTGAAAGAATTTTTCAAATCGGTCCAGTAGTTCTTGAGATTAGCGCGTTCAAACAAACAAACAAACAAACTCTTCAGCTTTATAATATTGTATAGATTGAATCTGCTTATGACCTTTCTGGGGATTTCTAATATACTAGTATACACTCCCAAAAGGGACTCATTTAAAGACCAAAATCGTATTTTTCTAGATCTTTCTGAAAACAAATGAGAACTATTTTATACGTCGCAAATGAAAGTCACGTGAATAACTAGAATGTGGCGTGATAGTCAGGCTGAAATCCACGTGATATGGTTGAGGCTAATTTGATTAACTATGGACGATCCGACGCGGTCGCCATTCATCAATGTTTGCTTGTTAACTAGGGGCTATGTTTCAGTTGCTTGTAGTTTCTAAATAGGAAACCCTATTAAAGTTATTAGAATACTAGCTTCTGCTAGCGGTTTCACCCGCATCCCGTGGGAACTACTTCCCGCACCGGGATTAAAAGTAGCCTATAGCCTTCCTCGATAAATGGGCTATCTAACACTGAAAGAATTTTTCAAATCGGACCAGTAGTTCCTGAGATTAGCGCGTTCAAACAAACAAACAAACAAACAAACTCTTCAGCTTTATAATATTAGTATAGATTAGGACTTGTCTATATGTTATAATTTGCCTCAGTCAGATCGACAAAGTAGAACCGTGATGGCTCTGTTTTGCATTGTCGTCACCAATGGTGGGGCAGATTTACAAAACAACGAGATGTGCTTGTTAGTACTGTCATCAAAAAGAGAAACAAAGAGGCTTGTTCAAAAGCATTTTCTTTTATAGTTGAATCTTTCCTAGCTAAAATGTAGCTGGTCTTTACCCTGGCTGTGAAGAGGGTTTTTCGTGTGAGAACTTGACCATGACGATTATGTCACACACTGCTTACTCCTCACTCAAGCACAGCTACTCGACTGGCTTATTCTACTTGGAGTCGTTTCCAACTGTGGTTGGCTTAGGTAGCCACTATCTTCGGACACCTTCGATTTTTTTCAAGTCTCTCCCAGCTTCGGATGCCTTCGGCCTTTTTCGGGCATCATCGTGCCCGTGACGCTTACGTCAGCTATTCGCTTAGTGGCTGTAGATCCGCGCTATAAAGGTCGACGCGCAGTGGCCGCACGCACCGTTAGAGGCGAGTATTTAGGTCGGCGCACGCGCCCGCTACAGTATGCCACGCTGGCTGAGGGTTGCGGTATGAGAGGTAGCGGGTAGAAGTTTTTGCTGAAGAAAAAAATCCTTTGGTTGATTTCATTGGTCAGTTACAGTATATTTTAAAGCGGTTTTATTTGACATTTGGATTCTGTTATTATGATAAGCAGTCTCAAGAAGAAGAATTAATGCAATCTCAAAATAATTACGCTGACAAGTAATACCCATGTCCTTCATATGAAAAAAAAGAGTTTAAGAAGGTTTTGTTGTTTGACTCAATTTCACTCTAATCTAGATTTTTTAAAATTTCCCTAATGGCCTGTTTAATTAATATTAATTAGTCTAAATATTACAATTTTCCAATATTTTTCTGTATTTTAAAAACCCGATTATCTTTACGACTACTTAAAAAATCGCTACAACCTTATGCCACGCGCCACACTCGCAGAAACAGTAATCTAGGATGTTATGTGTTATGTACGTGACATGTCAGCGTTTGTGACGGAATGTTACCGATTTTACGACTTGCCCAGCCGTGGGGTATGCTGGGCAGCCAGTCAATGTACCCTAGCTGCTGACTCATTGAAGACGCCTGCAATTTTCTAGAAAAAATCTGGAAGAAATTTTATAGTCCACCCAGAATGTGGTAAGGATAATATCTTTCACACATGCTTATTTTATAACGAATCATTTTTTTCCAAAATTCACCATCATCATATCAGCCTTAAGACGTAACTGCTACTAAACATACATAAGTCTCCCTAAACATTTCCAAAAAGACAGGTGGAAAGTGGCCTGCATCCAGAGCCTACTTGGGATTTTTGGCAGTTCAGAAAACCTCTTAGTGTCTAAAACAAATGAAATCAAAGACCTACCACTAGGCTGCCAGCCCACTATAATTCTATCTAAAGACGCAAAGAGCAGCATTACAAGAGTGTTTATTAACATAAACAACACTAGTGGCAAAAATAGTAGCAGTACCAATAACAGTTGCAATTTACGTCTTTAAACAGGCCCCACTTAAACTATTAGACGCATATCAAGTTTATCATGAACGTGGGTTCAAATCTCTCCCGCAAAGTTACTGTATTCACACGGCTGGCTCATAAAATTCAATGTCAATTGTTTTAATTACTCCATTTAATTTCACGGCCACACATAAGCAGTTACATAAAGTATGTACTTCATTAGATAATGAGTAAACAAGTGGGTTATCACTAATTTAGCGGAACATAGCTGTTTTTATTGAAGCGAATGACGGTGGGGGTCCCCTAACAACCTAGTTTGATCTAGGTGGGGCATTGGTGGCAGTTTATCAGAAAGGCCATTGCTTTATGTCTTATAATTATGTAGAAGTATTTGTAGTGCGTATTTTTAATTGAAGGAAGTAAAACGGTGAAGGCTTTAGTTATGATATTAAAGTAGCTTTAATAACCAGGCTTACACAGAAATATTTCCATCAAAATTGAAAACATTAAATAATCAAATAAGATTCAACACTTACCGCTAAAATCTGGTTTCAAATCTCAATGAAGGGGCTGACACATCTGAAAAAGATACAAACAGACCATTAGAAACTCATAAAACAGATACAAACAAACACACATCAAAGGAAACAGATTAGATCATAGCTCTAGAAGCAGAAATTATAGTACAGCCATTGAAAATACAAATAGAGCAAGGCCGTTTGAGAAATGTCCGCGGAAATACGTTATTAATCGAGGAACGTTTAATAAATACCTCTGGCTATGGGCAGTCACGATTTATGAATCCATAATCTACAGGCTTTATTGAAGAAAATCCAATTAGAAAGCTTAATCTTAAGCTTGAGATGGTTAGGTTTAGGACAGTTTCTATTTAGGGTTAGATTTTATATTGTAAGGTGGTTGCTGGAAGAAAGTAAAGAAATAATGGTAATAATTGCAAATACATACAACACTAGAGTATTACAATAGAACACCTACGAAGAAACAGTTAACGATTTTTAACGTTTCTTAACGATGTTGATTTAAAAGCTTTTAACTGTGAAGCTGAGAAGAAGCTGACAAGTTCATTCTAACTCACAAATATAAATGCGTAGAGTCAAAGGTCAGCCACAAACTGTTCTTCTCGAAAAAACGTCAGGCCAATTACTTAACGATGAGACAAACAAAAATGCAAATTGTCGAATAAACAAAAAGCCGGATTCCTCTATCCATGTCACTACCGTAGAAAATATGGCCAAGGGTCATGGCAAATATGAAAATAATGGGAAAATAATAGTAGCCACATAATTATACGGTAATTTCAGAAAACAGAAAGTTCAAGTTGAATTTAAAGATGTTGGTAAAGAATTTCAAACGATGGCTAAAGATGCAAGCAAAACATTGATTTACGATGATAGTGTAGAAAGTAAGAGTTGTGTTGTACCTTCTAATCAACTTCTCGAAGCTGGGTAATAATTACAAAAAGATCTAGCTGACAAGATACGAGTATGTCTAGCTTGAAAAGAATCATTAAATCCAAACATTAATCATAATAAAACTAAAGTTGTAAATGGACATGTTTATAGACACATAAAATTAACAAAAGCTAATAGAGAAGCAGACTCACAACTAATCGAGTCAGACTGAATCGATAAGAATCATAAACAATACAATTTAGGAGACATAAAAACTGAGTTTAGCGATGATTTTAGCGTTGAAGAATTTCTGCCAATGCTTTGGTTATGGCACAATAGAATCTAAACAATTGTTTAACAGGGACGTTGCTCTAGTAATTGTCTTAATGTCATTGATGTTAGTTTACCAAAGCATTGTGCTCTTTCAATCATAATTAAAATCTGTCTCAATCGTGTCGTCATGTCAAACTGGGTTTTGCTGTCATCGTTATTGTTTGAATGCATGTTTATTTTAGATATTATTGATACTGACGGGTCTATCGGCTCCTTTGATACTTATTATACGTTCAATTACTCCCGCAAACACTTCACCGTAATATCTGTCATTCGTATAGTCGTACATATTAGAAAGAGTAGGTATATTCATGATTTTGGTTTCTTTTCTAGAATTGTCAAGCCGGACCACCTTATACCTTCAGTTGATTATACTAAACTAAACAGCCATTTACAAACAAAAAAAAAACAGTTTTTACAGTACAGAACTCTAAAATACATAACATAAGACTCCAAGCAAACAATCTAATTTGCCAGCACCGTATTTAATATTAATAGTTTTACGACCATCTTAAATAATTCATTGCCATATTAAATGACTACTAAGTGATGACATTTAATTTAGTACCAGAAAAAGCGAAATTGCTTGATGATATGTATTATGCAATTTGTTGAATATAAACTAACTCTAATTGACTCATAGTTAAGAGCAATGATTGTCTTAATTGTTTTGGAACTTGTTTCATATCTAGATAGCGATATATTGACTATTTAAACTCATAAAAACTCTTCTAATTATGCACTCTTGTCAGAGTGGCCATGAGTGTTGAATGATTTAGAGATTCTTGGGGGAACCTACTTCTTTTCACACAATTAAATAAGCTTTAGGAATAACTCTATTTAAGTTAAAGCCTTCTTTTTTGTTCCTTATTTTACTGTGTTTATCATAAACTTATGTAAACCAATCAATCCAGTCTGTAAACTTAAACCCAATTGCACCGTTTAACTTTAAGCTTAAGCGACTTGAAAAACTGAAAATGGTTCGGCTTTCGCTATATTTAAATAATGTTTACCATAAGTATTTCAACATCAAATTACAATAACCTGCCCTTAAACTTAAAAACCTAAATAAACCCAACAAAGATCCGGGAGCCAACCCACAAACGACGCGACTATTAAACCAATTACGCGACAATTGCGACAAAAAGTGCGCAGGCGCACAATATGAGCCACGGGGCTGAAGGTGAGAGTGACGCGGTGATGGGTTCCCGGTAATGGCGTTAATGGTGTCCTCATGGGGTCAATGTGTGGACTGGAAATGTATGGTGTTTGTATGTATGTATGTATGTATGTATAGCTAGTTGTATGTTTGTTAATCTATATACCTAATAATTTATAAAGATGAAGAGTTCATTGATTTGAACTTGTTAATCTTGGTTTATTTGTACTGATTGTTTATGTGAAAAAAAATGTTAATTTTAAGATATATATAGCCTATGTTTAGAGGGCAATTGTTTATCGAGTTCATGATTGTTACTTCAAGAAATGCACGAATATGATGTGCCTTAAAATTGGACATAATTCAATACGCTATTGCAACAGACCAACAAACTAACAAAACGAAGATTTTCTAGCACTTCACCTACAAATCCAAAAAAAAAATACAATACAATTCGATCATCCATTTAACAAGATCAATAAAAAATCTCAAGGAGGCGGAATATTGTTCGATATAACAATAAATATAAAAAGTGAAGTGTTTCTGCGCACGCGCCGCAGTGGGTCAAGCCGCGTGACGAATGTACTGACACGAGCGGCCCACAGGCCCGGTTACCGAATTCTATGGGGTTTGGCCACGAAAACGACGAGAAGCGGGTAAGACAAAATATCGACCAATATCTTCTTCTTCTAAGCGTTTATCCCGTCTTGTCACGGGGCCCGCTTTATGTATCTTCTGCTTCCAATTAGCTCTATCCAGGACATCTTCCTATTCGAGTTCGCAGTGTCCAATATGTGACTAAATATTTTCGTTGTAATGTTTTCGTAAAACTGTGGTGTTTCGCAACTGTGGTGCTTATGTGTGGTGCTTATGTTATGCCATTAATAGTTTGCCTAATTTTTAATTTTTATAGTTTTATTATGTTTTACCCAATTTCTTAATTTCTTTTATTTTTGATTACTTTCAATCTTTAACTCTTTTACTTGAACAACCTAAAAAATGTTGAGCCTACCTTTAATTTAAGAGCATACACTAACTGTTGTTTCATTTATTTTTAAGATTGTCTGTATGTGTCTTAGTTGGTAAGCCTAAATAAATAAATAAATAAAATGTGCCCATACAATTTTGACAAGCAAGTGACTGCGAGTAGTGTGAAAGTTTGATGTGTTCTCAAAAACATACTTATAATGCCACTATTTTTGTGTTATTTCCCAAATAAAAAGTATTCTTGTAAGGTTTTTTGTAAATTTCATTCCCTATTTTCACTTCGTACCCGCTTGACCATCAAACCTTGTACCACAAGGCAGAAATCATTCAAATTCCATTAGACATAACTGCGTATGACTGATGCATAACAGTTATATATATTGCTGCCTTACGTCCGTCTGTCACGACAACAAAAACTGTACTATTAGATTGTAGTCTAACTGTTTTGTGATTGAGACTTGTAATAACAATGTTTACTATGGTTTCCGACGAAGTTAAGTGAATCTTTCAATGGGTTTTCCTGAATTTGGTTGGTAGTGTTATATGTGATTGGAGAATTCAAATGTTCATTCACATATGCATTCAGTGTTCATAAGAGGTTGAGACCAAGGAATTCCAAAGGTGTAGTCTAGTCCAGTAGTTTCAAAGTGTCCCAAAGGTGTAGTTCAATTGTTCAAAAGTATAGTGTCAAATGCTTAGTAGGCATGGGTATCGGTATGTACACAATCTGGACATCAAACCTAGGACTTTACGCTCCCAAGCTCTGGAAGGTTTCCATGGACCTAAGAAACTGTTAACTGCTTTTCCTTCAGTAGCCTAGCTAGAGAACCCATACCGCCATGCTTGCAAAATATAATTTGCTGACTGTATATTGAAAGAGAAAGTCACATAAACCAAAGATGGGTTTCCCACCCAATCAAAGCTGAAGCAAATATAATTAATATGCGCCTGATATCTTTAGAAATGAATGCAATTGCAGGTTATCTTCCAGTTAATTGCAATATATGGCTTCGGAAGCCGTTTGGTGATAGCTTAGTTAACGTAGTTACCTTATCATATGGTTATGAAGACTGCCGTCTTGAGCCTAGTAGTTTGTATTGATAGTTCAGTATGAGATGCAAGTAACATGTCTTTTGAATACTATGTTTAATGAGCCTAAATAACACATTATTAATGGAAAATAAGTAAACCCAGAATTACAGATTCATGTTGAAATAGATGTCTTTATGAATCGATAATTTTGAAAAATTGAAATGTACGTAGTTTGAGTTAATCAAGCTTGCTATAATCCAACCATGTTGGTGATTACAAAGTAGACATTGTTTTTATAGAGACAATTCTTTCTAAAATCAATAAGTTTAAGTCACAAATGACCCATTTCTTCTGAAGATTTGTCCAGCAGTTGACCCAGAAGAAAGTATTGTAAGTTTACTTCTATACCACTACAAAAACTAATCCAACACATCACACCACTTCACCTTATCAGAGCCAGTCACGATTCTTAATTAATAAGAGCGCAGTTTTTTGCTACTCGTGACATCAGCGCGTGACTCGTTAGTCTTTACCGACTGCGGAAAGTAAGGTAATGCGTTTGACATTTTCGTATCACGGATGATCACGAACTTTGATGGTTGTTGCTCAAGTTTCAAGTTTTCTTGTGGTGTTGAAGTTCCTTTTGAGAAATGGGGCAAGGTTTAAGTCAAAAAAAGTGTTAATCCATTACTGCAGGAATATCCTGTTATGTATGAGGAGAAAATACATACTAACAGTACATACGTAATACGTAGGTATTGTTTTTATATTAATATTTTTGCTAAGAAGAAAAACATCTACCTACCAACCTCTTCAATGACGAAACTTCGAATGAATTTACCTATCAGACCACATAGCAAACTTTAGAGATGAATTTCTACCAAAAAAACACCAGAGAAGCTCACAACACTTCTTTACTTAATATCATAAACAAGAATCCGCAACACCACAAAATTAAACACATCAAAATCAAACACAAAACGACATTCACAGCACAATATGCAAATCTGACAAACTCAAAACCTGACCGTGGGACGATCTATCGACAAACTGTGTGATTAGAACTAATGTGTTAAATAATGTTAATCTGTGCTAACTGGGCCACGTGTAATCAGAGCGAGAATAATCGTGATATGTGTCACAGTTTCACTTCTCATGTGTACTTACTGTCTTATGTAGGAAACATTGAATAAATTAGTAAATAAGTTGACCAAGAAGCCAAGAAGGGACATTTACAGAAGGGTTGTGTTTGATAAAGATATGCGACTTTTTGAAAACGGAGTTTGGTATTAACCTCTTACAGCTATCTATTGTAAGCGAATCTAAAGATAGACAGGTTATTGAAATCCATTGTTAGGTATTTGGGTCTAGCTCTAATTGGGATAAGATCAACATTTATAATGTGGATAGCTATCTTATCGCCTATCTTCATTTTGACGGTTGAATGGTTTGGTTGAAAGTTTCAGTGAGATAATTGTCAAAACATTATCTACTTATCTTGACCTCCTCACGTTTTCTTTTCCCATGTCCATAGGTTAGTATTGGGATAGGTAAGTAATGCTGGCTGCCTTCTGGTTCTAAAGCCATCACATAGTTTCACTAACATACAATATTCACAAGAAAAAATGAAAACGTAATAAATCAACCTAACAGTAAACAATTCGAACTAAGATAACATTCAATCAGTAAGTCCACCTTAATTCCTCTGTCCTCTAACTAATATCCATGTCTACTGACTAATATTAGCCGTCAGTTCGAAACTAATCCCATTGAGATTAGATCTAGACATATTGAGTCCAGTCTAGCCATAGATATTAATGGGAAACGAGTTCCAACTATAGGAAACGTTTATTGTATTTATTTTATGTTAATTTATTGTAAGTTTTTTGTTTAGTCTACCGAATTGGTAATTAATAATGCTCTGTTGAAGTTCTAACGGGGTATCGATTGTGTGAACGGATTTATTTACTTGTTATAGGATGTGACACCATTAATAAGTAGTGTGGTAACAAGTCCAAATATAAATGGCTAATGGTGGTCTTTAGAGTCCACTTCTGGCTGATAATTTTGATAAAAGCAGTATATTTTCCTATTTACCACGAAAAGCGTGATCTTGGCAATTTCAAAGTACCAAAAATGTACCACACTTAATAGCCTTTCAACAGTATGTTATTTCTACATACACACATAGTTTAATTGCAAACAAAACACAGCCTCTTCCATTATGTAACTTCTCATAATATTTCCTAAAATCAATCACACAAAAATCAGTCATCATAATTGGTCCTTCTATCCAAGTCTTACAATTCTCAATCTCGCGACAGCCATGTCCGAATGTTAGCAAACGTCTCAACACACTCGCTGACAGCCAATATCAAACACACAGACACATTGACGGATTGGTATCCACATTATTAATGCATGAAGATCAACCAGTTTTGCCACAGAGAAAGTTTAGACCTAATCAAAGTGACATTACGTACAAGAGATTAAGATCTGGAGAAATGTGTGCTAAGTTCGCGAAGTTTGTAATATGATATGGAATTAATAGAATGAATATTGTTTGTGGGAAACGTTTAGTGATCTGGACTGGAGGACTAAAATGTTATCGAATTTTTATGTGACACACTTCATTGGATATTGTGTTCGAATTTGGTCCTTGTAGCTGCTCAGTCTACTTGAGTCTTAAATAGGTATAAATAGACACCCTAAATTCGTTACGTTACAGCTTTTTTATCGTCCCACTGCTGGGCATAGGCGTCCTCTAACAAAGGGAAGGATAGACCGCTAATCACCCTAAATTACAAAATAATACAACCTAAATTCACGGATGGTTAAATAAAGAACATTTTTGAAGAAAATGTCTTTTATGTATTTTTACTCAAAGTTAAGTTATTTATTTATTATAAATGTTAAGTTTAATTAAAGACCACAAAGAAAATTAATTAACCGAGTCAAAATTTCGCGACATTGAGATCAGAGTTCTACATGTCAACGACTTTCGACACAATCTGTTTACACTAATAAATTAACGATGTCACCTAAGACGAATTAAATTAAATTAGCTATAAATTTTGCTAACCCAATTGTTTTGACATGCTATTAAGAGCGATATCGTTTGAAGATCTTATCGAGTCAAAACATCAGACCACTTTTGGACACCCCGGATCGTGAAGACAGATCACATTTCTTAAAGACAGCTCGTCTAAAAATCTTGTGGTTAAGTTTTGGGACTGGCAATTAAGATTTCCAATTGTGGTAATTTATTTTTTGAGATGTCCTATTTTTAATTAAAAATACTTTTTATATTTAGAACGGTACAGGGAAGTACTTTTTTTTTAACGACGTCAAAAATCATCAAATGACCCCTCCAGCTGTGGGTTAGCAGTGGTGAGGGAGTGTCAGACTCTTACTAACTAAAAAGCAGCCTGATTTTTTCTACAGGATCACACAAATTAAGGTCAATGACATTTTTAGCACTACAAAACCTACCTTCAAACCTAAGAATATCACCAGTCTTTTTCCATTAAACGTTATTTCGAGAAATGAGAACTATTTGACGTGCTCACAATACAATTAATTTATTAATTAATGACATTAGGATACGTGTTAATTATCGTGAATTCCATTCCAAATCTATACCGTTAGGAGATCAATTTTTATGATCTTGTGTAGCAACTAGAAATTGGATACTTCACAGTGTCCTGTGGTGTATAAATATGTCTCAATATAAATGTTGATATTTTGCATATTTTAGGTTTTATTGCAGTTTGTACGGATGACGCTAATTAGGTGTTGGTTCAATCAGTAGTTAAGTGTTAACATTTAGGCAATAATAATTACGGTAAGGATAATCTTTCAATTAAAATTCTTAGGTATTACTTTAAGTACTTTACTAATAGGATATGGATTTTATATTTAATTGGAATATGTTTTAAATCATCTGCCTAGCCTTCTTTCAGCTAGATTCGCGTCCAGTCGTAGCTTCCAGTCTAACCAGATGCAACTGAGCACCAGTATCCATCAGTTACTATGCAGATCCTTCATAATGGTCCTTTGAATCTGAAATGAATCCTTTGATGAAATCTCATTCTACATAGCAAGGTCGGAGCAACAATCCGCATTAATTCTTTATGACTTAATCCATGCAATACATACTCCATTTATTAGTTTTACGAACTAGAACCTGAATGTGACTCGGTCAGAGCTTGTCCCTTTATGTCCTCCATTGATAACCATCTCAATGTGCTGGACGGAGCGTGACGGACGGCCGCCATTTTGAATTCGTTTGTTAGCAACTGTCAAATCACGCCCATGCATGGTTTATTTTTAAATGCTGCGTGGGCAATGAATAATAAACGCCATATTAAGTTTGTAAATTAGTGAGGTATTAATTAAGCGAATATTTTGATGGTTTGGGTATTTCTTTCCATAAAATGTTGGAATGTGACAAAACATACTAAGTCGTTTAAAATATGTATTCGAAATTTTATCTTACAATAAATTACACAGAAATCTGAGACATAATTTATCAACTTTAAAGAACTCTTCAATGAAAAATATATGTCCGCAAAAACTTCCGATAAATTCCTTCAGCTTCCCATTCCGGAGAAACAAAAATAAAAACATGTTAACATGTCAATGTCCCGCATTAACGTCGCATGCGCATGCCAAAACAGCGGCCTTGAGTCGGCATTGAACCTGATTACCTGCTCACACATTTTATACTGAGTCTTAGTAGCTTCGCTTGTAATGGACGCATCTTTGGTCGAGTAAGACAATGTTCAGAATGGTGATTGTATTGACAATAAATTTTGTATCAATTACTTGTTGTTAATGAAGATTACTGGTTCAATTTATTTGTTTACTTTCAGTTTATGGACTCATGTGTTTTCTTCATTGAAAACAGTGTCATGTTTAATCTTATACTATAGTATCAGTTGAAGAATATTGCAGTAAGTCTAAAAGGACCAGATAAAAAATTGGTCCTTTACTCACAGGGCCAGTTCCATACTAAGGATTTTCTAGTACATTTTATATCATCCAGTTTCTCAAAAACAAGTTTTATTTCAATGAAAAGCCACACATTACCTAACTATCCAGGCATTACTTGAGTATGGAGTGGAATTGTGTAAACGTATCGAATTGTAAGCCGGTATTACTGGTCATAGTATGTTCAGTACGGTTAACTCGACTTAACTGGACTATTAAGTTCTTTGAAAAACTTGTGTAACTGTGAGTTTGTTGCAACTTAGCGACATAGTGTCTGGTTATACGTAGAAGAGGTTAGAAACTTGCTGATGATACTTTACTTTAAGATATCTAAAAGAATACTTTCTTAAGTTGTAAAAATGCATAAATAAGCTTTATCATTAATTATCCGTATAATAGATATTTTACCACTTTCTATACATTAAAAAAACTTTTTTCCCCATTCCCATATCTCTACGGAAACATATATGATAATTTACGTGTCATAAAATTTGTTGATATCTTTATAGCTTCCTGTGTGCAATCCTTAATGTCCTATGTTAATTTTGAGAGAGAATTAATTGCAAAAACTAGTTGCAAGCTTGCATTTATTTCCATACATGCTTCATGATGTAAAATGTTGAATTATGTAATTTGTTAAACTTTCTATACCATTTCCAAAAGGAACCCTACTTGCCTATTCAATCAACTCAAATGTTGCCATTTCTCAAAGATATCGGGCCTTAAAATGTATTGCAAAAAAAAAAACTGGTCCGGAAAAACATTGAAGAGATTAACAGGTCATCGTACCTATTGACCGGCGATTCGGTTACAATTGACATGTCGTGCCCAATCGGCAATGGCCATTGTCTGCAACTGTGCCAAACAGTTACGAAACCATTTAATTCAATAAAGGAATTCGTTCAGCTGCAAAATGAGGTGTAATATGCTGTGGAAATATTAATGTCACTTCTAAGAATGAGGCTTCGGTTACGTAATGTTTTTGGCTCTAACACTTTGCATTTACCTCAAAGGGTCGACTGTACGCAGGAATGCGTTGCCTTGTTTGCGTATTTAAATTGTGGTCCTTTTGTACTTCGCACGAATTTGTGTAAAAGGACCACGTACGTGCGAGTATGGCGTCAGAATTGCTATTGAGTCATCTGGATAGTCTCCAGTTGAGTCACAATTTCCCATATGCATTCCATGCCAATGGTGAAAATCTAGGTGTGTTAAGTGACCACGATATACATCAGAGTGACATAATAATCCTGTCACATGCTCTTTTCCCCGAAGACATGGCTCCTTTCCATAAACACTTAACGCAAAGCCTTGAGGTGACAGCAATCTCTTACAAACGACCTTAGAGTATTCTTGCAATAGGATTTCAGGGAACTATTCGCATATCTTACCAATTGACATTCAATAGGTATCAGTGTGAATCAGCGTCCCACAAATACCGAAAACAGTTTGAACACCATTTCCCAACCATTGCGCCATTTCTTTGCAAGCTTAGAAACATCTTGCTGAAAACCCGGCAATGGAACATACCAGGGCATTCCAATTCTCAGTACATTAAAGGAATTATTGCAGTTAACTCGAGGTACATTGTGGAACGGGTTTTATTTGAAAATCTGCCAATAGCCGTGCGTGCGACCGAAAAACGACAGTTGAAGGTTGTGGGAACTATTAAGTAATCGTTCGATATATTTTGTGCGAAAACACCGTTTTTAACAGACGACCTTGCTCGGGTTTTGCAACACATTCGCCAGATTGATGAATGAAAGCGTTTACGTGTGTTCCAAATAAAACGTGTGACTTCATCGAGGTTATTTTGTTAAATGTATTTATTGGCAAATGTAGGATTGCGTGGGATTATTTGCATCTTTATGTTTTCTTTCATAAAACTGTTTTTTGGTTACGAGATGTGCCACAATAAATGATGAATAAATGATGAATAAAAGATGAATTCAGATCTTTTAAATAAACATCTTTCTAATCCATTGCCAATTAAGGTAATGTTGTGTTTCATATCCTTAGAAGAGGTGTGTGACAATTGTTTGTAAGTTCAGTAGAGGTAATGAAAGGTCGTGAATAGAATTACATTCACGATAAAGATAGATAAAGTGTTAATAATCATAAGAGTAATACAGTGCCATAAACCCAGCAAATGCATGTCACTGAACAACTGTACTAGACTAAAGGAATGAATATGAATGTACTCGCTTTAGAAAATATACACACGAAGACAGATTATAAACTCAAAGATAATGTCTCCAGCATAATTAATCTTACGCAAACTCTCACTACTTATCTACAAAAACCTCTTCATACATATCTGAAAGATCATATCAAAGCAATCGAAACTCAATCAAACGAAACAAAAACAGGTGTTATACATACGCTAGAAAATGGTAAAAGAGAAATAAAATTCACGTCTAAATATAAAGTCAATGAAGTATTCAATGCTAATGTTACACTAATATAAGCAGCACATGTACGCTTGAGTAGACTAATTAACGACGACGATGTAGGAAAATATACCACAACATAAATTAACGCTATCGAATGTAAAACAGCGGCAGTAGATAATAAAAATGATCATCTACATACCTGATCTGTATCCGATTACGGTGCGAAGGAGCTAAGTGAAAACAATATGGCTTCTGAAGCATAAACCTAGATTTGACGAGTAAAACTTTACGATACAGTAGTTGAACCACTGAGATCAAGCGATAACAGAAGATATAAAACATCAGATGGGTTTACTCGTCTCATAAGACCAGATGCAACTACCTTGCATAATGCAAACAATCCTTAGAAGAGTTTAGCTCCTTATCCAGAAATAACATAAAATAAACGGTTACATACAAGCGATAAAGGTCCAACGTGATAAAAATAAAGATTATAATGTTGGAATTTAATTTTGTAATATGTAGTTTCACAAGTAGGACAACACAGCCTTGCTATTATCTAGACAAGTGGATCCGTCCGGTTGTTTATTCTAAAGGGATGTACTTGTAGATACTTTGAATATAATAAGAAACCTGCACCTGGCTTTTATGCTGAAATACTTTTAATATTGATGCCTTATTTAATAAAAATCCAAGTAGTGTAGTAAATGAATGCTATTCTCTACATGCCATCGTTGAGATATTAAAAATATGAGTGGAAATTAAAAATATGAATGCATTCCAACAGGTAATACTTGGGATTCCAAACCCGACTACTGTACTAAAAATGTCAGCGCAACAGAAAGGAACCTTACAGAAAACAAGAAGCAGGATATGTAAGAAAATTGCATATGAGACCACTACCACTAACAGTGAAGACAATGGTGAACAGTTTCAAATAGAAAATTAAGTGTTAAACCTAACCAATTGAATTCCCATGTCCCACGCTGACAGGCGACCATTTCGCAAGATCGCAACACAAAATAAAACCCACAGACAGTTCGTTCAATATTCATAACGTCATCTGTGGCAAACACAAAAGGTATATAATAAGACGCATTCAGCACCACATTACCGATGCAGCACGCAGATCCATCATTATGCATTCCTCACGTTGCATGCTTTGAAAATGTCCTTGCGTACACAAACTTAAAATTACTGTAACGAAGGACGTACGTCAAAGAACATAAGGACCAATTTAGAGATGCATTTGGTCCTTCTAAGTTTGCGGAATCTTTCTCGACTCTCATGGTTCTGCATGACAAGGTGGAAATAATAACGGGGTAATTTTATCACAGAATGTTTAGCACTTGTATTCATATAGTTGACAATTCTGAGTGATTTAACACTGATTGTCGTTGGTAAATGTTCTGGCAAGTCTAAGCTTTCTTGTCTTGATTGTGAGGCCGTTAGGACTGGGTAGAATGTTTTGATCCCCAAGATAATATAATGGACGCAAATGTGCGCTGTGATTTACTGCTCGACTTTGTCACGGAGAAAAGTAACTTCTAGTGACCTCTCGACGTTGTTCAGTATAAAAGGTACACTTGAGTATCAAGTCTTGCCTTCATATCACCATTCAAGTCTCATGACTTGATATTGTAAACATGTACCCTCACAATTAGGCCTGTCTGTCGAGCTATTTTTGCCATCAAAAGTACTTGTAATAACCATCATCCGAGTGACAAACCCGTCTGTCTGCTCCACAATTGTCACTTTAATGCAAAAACCAGACACCTATCCTTTCCGGAAGGGTGACTTCATGCTGGTTTCAGAGTAATATCAACCTTGACTCCATACAATACAGATGACAATTCATTGGCTTGTTACAACAGCTAAGTTCCATGTAAAGTGAGTCGTATTGCTGTAGAGATAGGGTTGAAAATTGGTTGTGTTATCTCAATGAGAGGTGATACGTGCCTAACAGCTGTTTTGTGTGACTAGGCCCTTTGTTTTACAATTTTTCGTCGACGCCAAGGACGGACAAAGGACCTTTTGTGGGCTTTGTGAACAATGAGATGAGTTGGAGTACTCTAAACAAGGGAAAAAAACAATTGCGGTGTTAGTATCTGTGTAATGATAGTGGGGGTGGAGGTGTAAAGATGTCTGCTATAGGGTTGAGATAAGGGAGTATTCTGGAGTCGAATACACCTAGGGATGAATTCTTGGAAAGTATGACTTTGTCTGGTGATGTACAAATTACAACTAATGAGGATAGTATACTATTTAAACGAGATGAAGATGACGGTAGTGAATTGAATTATGATCGATAGATTACTCTGGAATATAAAGCAGATGGACTGCTTTCACGCATACACAAATAACTGAAACACGACATTCTTACGCAAGTTAACATGCAACAAGTTATCAGGGGGTTAATCTCGTATCGTTAATGTGAGAACTCTTAGACAATACGAGTAAAATCAGGAAGGCACGGCTCATCGGTCTAATGACCAGCGTTTTTACTTAACCAGCATACGAAGACCTCTAGAACCTCAGAGAATTCCCCTTAAACAAGTCCAGATGTTCGTTCAAAGGGGGGAGGAGAAGGTCTAGATGTTCTGGTCATGGATACCACGCGAGTCGGCCATTTCTCGTGCGTGATTACTTTTTAACCTGTGGGAACACTATAAATAGGATATGGTGTAATTTGTAATGGAAAATATTTGTTTGTTTCCATGGTTTTATCGAGGTGAGATGATTACAATTAAATTTCTTAGAAAGCTGGCTCCGAGACTGTCAGATAGACTGCATCAATCATTATATAGTGCTATATCTGGTAGATGCAAACAGCCTTATAAAAATCTCTAATCATCTTCTAAATATCATTTTAACTAATCACTACCTACTTAAAGCCTTATGTGGTGATTAAATGTTAGTTAAGACATGCTTAAGCAACGTTTATAAGTAAGAATTTTTTTAAAAGCCCTTAAGTATTGCTTATTATTTAATTCACGTTTATAAGTAAGGCTGTTAGTGAATAAAATCGTACTATTCCTTTGAGGTGCAAGTCATAGGTCAAAAAGACCAAATCAGTCATTACAATAAGTTTCCATTTTTTACATAAATACGGAATTGGATTTCACAATAAAAGCCTATAAAAAATATTTACTGTTACCGATAAAATGTTGCATGCCTGTCAATAAATGAAATAACTGCTATTGTAGTAAATAATTGAAGGTATTGATATCAAGAATTAACAATGAAATTCCTTTCTGCTTACGACCTTACACTTTAGGTATTTTTAAAAAAGTTTTTTCTCTTCATATACAAGCTGTTGATTTGCATCCGTGCCATAGTCAAGGACGTGATTATGCTAATGATTCTCGACCCAAATCAATAAAAAAATTGGTACGTATTTTTTTTTAATACTTTTTTTTTCGGAATTCCGTCAATGTTATCTAGCCGTATTTGAACTTGGCGCGTGTGTTACTGGCCGTAAAACCGTGCTGTGCCTTCACACAAACGCAAACACAAAGCATACGCAACGATCATTCATAATTTTCATTCATAAAATTGGAATAATTCTGAAATACTACGACATTACAATGACAAAAAAAGCAGTACATATTAGGTACTTCCCGTCCACTGTAATTCCAATCGATTATTTACGTATTTTATGACCTCCTCCTGAAGTATGGCACAAATGCAAATCAACACCTTGTATAATTGGATTTTGATAAAAACTTGTTGATGCAGTAACCATTAAAAAGGGAAATATGAAAATATTTAGAACATAAAAAGTGTCAAATATCTGTTTACACTTTCTAATGTAACATAAAAGTTACCTAAATCAATTGAAACCCGAATCATCAATCGATTATTATCACCTGACAACAAACCTACTATATTATAGTAAGCTACAAGATAAATCTGGTATTTTTCAGAAGGACCATTTAGTCATTCAAGCCTTTTGAATACTACCTACAATTATTTTCCACTTTTCGCTCACAAACTTCTTTAATTTTGAGGTTTCCTATCCTCAGTTCACACACGTCACGCAGGTACCTATTACCAAAATAATATCAAGACCAAATGTTCACACACGAAGCAATTGCTTCAAGCTATCAAATAACACATTAAGGCAATTACAAATAATTGCTTACATTACTATTGTGGTACAGGGCGCGACAGGTTGGATAACTTAGCGATGACGCAACCAACTTACCTAATAACTTAAATATACTTAGGACTAGTTCCACTGGCTTAGATCTAGGCGTTAAGTTAACTCCTAATGTAATGTTACACGCCTGATAAAATCTTTATGGCAATTTATTGAGGTGTCAATTTTGCAGTGAAGATTGTGTCCGCGACTTTAAAAGCGAGAATAAGATAATAAGTTTAGTGGTTTAGGGTGTTTTTTTTTATGAAAGGAATTACTTGCCTATATGACAAGAGAAAGATGGATTTAAAATATGTATGAGGCAAGCCCACACAATCATCTTATGACCTTACAAAACAAACTACTTAATACGGCTAGCTAAGTTAGTAGCTTATTCAATATCCATCAAAGCATTGAAAATACAATCAATAAACTTCTTTACCACGCCATCTATCGATAAAACACCAAAAACACAGCGAACCTAACTATCACCGTCAATCTCAAAAACACCTGAACCTAATGATCTTGAACTTCCAACAGAATTAAATTAAACGATAATCCGCTATGACGAAAATAAACCGGAACCTTTGAATTGAAACAAGTTTAATAATCATGTATTCATAGCTTTACACTTGAGGTAGCAAGGCGGCCTTGTGGTCACCTCTCACTTCAATACCATTTAAATGGGTATGGTATGTGATAAATACTTCAGACTGTTAATATAAATGTAGGTACTCGTGAAATTGCGGGTCTAAATGTTACTTGAGTACCCTCGGACAACGCCCTACAAATTATAGTGAGGAACATGTAATTATGCTTATCGAGTTATTTAGGTGTTGATATTTTCCATTTGCAAGAAGAATCTTAAAATGGCAATAAGATAATTTTTGGGAATATCTTCAATCTTTTCTTTTACCCAGTCCTTCTCTTTAGTTTATTCGTCTATCCCAAAATTTTGCCTCATCTTGCTTACTTAAGCCTCTAAAACCTACATCACCACAAGAGTACTTAGTTATTATTGCACAAACAAATATCTCAGTCTACCATTCGACAAATAAGGGCCTACTAAACACGGCACAGTAGGGAGTGTCTGATACCACAGTTATAATTATCGAAGGTTGATCTGGAGACATATATACGAGCACCATTACTTCGCAAATGACAGGGCTACATATGCACTTTCTACGCCCAAAGATACCTAATACCTAGTATCTAGGAGAAAGCCTGGCTGCTTATTAGAACACAATGTGACATACGCAAACCAGTATTTAGTTCACAGCAGCTTTTTAGATAGTTGATATACTTGCACCAGATGATTAAGCTAAAATTGTCTTAGTGCCACAACATATTTTAAGTATCCACGCTCCAAAAACACTTCTCTCAATATTCGCTATAAAGTAATCAGAGTTTCGTATCGACCAAAATGAGGTTGCACAGTCCACCATTCCTTGATTGAAGCCATCAAAACATTATATAGCAATTTATTGGTCTTAGTACCTCAAAAACGGTATCACTTGAAAACGGTTCTCATTATTGCAATGCGGTTGTCGTTTATAAGTGTAATACTCGTAACAACTGATTGCAGGCATAAAATTATATCTGCATGTACTACATTAACATTCTAGTTCAGCACTGATTGGGATATGAAGGATATTTGTTTACGATCCACAATCTTTGATGAACGAATTCGAGAGGTTTCGAGAACATAATTATCGTAAATATTTGAAAGGTTAATAAATAAAGGTATCTATAGACCAAGTCTTGAAATTGTTTTACCTTACATGGCCATGTTACGATGGAACAAAGAAACGATGAATGGATTGTGTGAAAGACGATATGGATGTGAAGAGTGCTTTGAGATAACGTCAGATAGGAAGGTATGAAAGAAGAAGACACCCTGCGAAGATCAAATAATACAACTAGGAAAAAGGATAATGATGTAACAGACAGAAGCCTCAGACAAGAAAAAGACACCTCGTAATAAACCATTTTAAAACTCAACACCGAAAATAAAAAGGCCGTCACACGATCCAAAGTAAACACAAACTAAATAATAAAATCTAAACTTGCACGCAGGATGTTCAGTGTAGCTCTGTTTATGCGCGCACGCACGATCTAAATCTGGCAACACCTGGTTTGGATGTAAACATGGCGGTGAATGGACGAAATATTTTGGTGAATGATGGATTCTTGTTCAGCAGTAAATTAGGCTTGTATCCGGTTTAAACGCAAAATTGTTTTGGTAAAAATGGAACGCAGCAAAAAGGTCCTATTAGGAAAATAATAGATGGCGTCTTTTTTTTGCAGACTTGGTTCATATTGGAAGACAAAGCAATCTCACGTTTACCCAATCAGAAATATAACTACACTTTTGTCCTTAGAAAGTCTTGCTTCATTTGTTGGCTACTTTTCTTAGGTCCAGTTGATATAACCAGCGTCAGCTGTCTAGCATAATGCTCAACTGGACCTTTTTGGCACAATCATCTATTTTTATCTGTACTTCTCATTCTCCATTTGTGTTGGTCTTGTGTCAATAAATTATTTTTTAAAATAAATGTTTCTTCTTCTTTCTGCAATTTTTATATCTCCTTCGGGTAAAACATGCTTCACACGAATATCAACATTACTTGTGACACTCTCTAAAGAGGCCATAATTTCCTCTTAATCAATAAAACAGTGATATTCACATCCTGGCTGACTCACAAAGCCCTTGACTTTCAATTTAACATACTCACAAGGTATCCAGATCCCCTGTACAAATATTCATTACGTCCGGGACGGAGGTATCATGTTTGCACAAAACAAGTCGCTTATTGAAGGTAAATATAGTTTCCATTTTCCATTATTGATGCAAAGGTTTTTACTTCACCAGAGTTCAGTTATTGATACGGGTATTTTAGTTTAAATGTAATTTGAATTACTTCACGTCTGATGTAAACTGGCTCAGGATGACTAGTAGTTCTTACACCAACTAACTATGTAGTAGGTATCGCTTTATCACACACAGCAGTGTAGCATTCTGCGACGTGCATTTAAACTTTAGTTCTTATTTTAACATTGTAAAAAGTTCTTTATGATTGAGCATTATATATGTAGCAACAAAAGCGAATAATATGGATGGAAAGGATGAATACCTAAGTTAAAACTCAAAATTGTCTCAAAAGAACTGATCACTATTGACACAAACAAATTAGAGCTTAACCCACGTTACCAGGTTTGCGAGGAACAAACAAACAGACGGACAAACAAAGCGCCCACCCCTTCCGGCTTCACGTATGCGCGTACGCATAGCAACCGCGCGTTATTGCTTGATCGTCGGTCGATAAAATAGATGTCACATGTGGCTTTGCTGTTATTTAAGGTAATTAATGGTCGTGAAAAGATTTATGATCTATTGTCTCTATTCTTTCAAGCTATTACATCATTGTTAGCAGTCGATGATGTAGATGTTAATAATGACGGATTTTGTTCCGAAAGTGTTTAGTTTGACAGAGTTAAACTTAATCGGCTTCATATTATCATATATTATCCTTCAGTACTAATTCAGTTTTCACAAAGACTTTGGCAATACCTGATAAGTTTAGTACTTACTGATCTGATTACCGCTTGAAGAGGTACTTAAAACCAAGTCTAGAATACTTCATATAATTTCCGAATAATGACCAGATGTAAATAATTTTATAGACTCTAAAATAAAGCAACGGTTTCACCAAATATTTTATTGATCCACATTAAACCCTTGGATGCCATTTATTATCACAAATGTATGATAACTCTCAGTTTGTGACAAATTAACCGCAAATACGTACTAAAGTGAAACATAAAGTTAATATTTATTGGTCCTTTGACACTGAATCTTTAGATTTTGTGGGGTCATTAGCCTGTAGGACCACCATCATTGACTAACACAGAGTTACTGTTGTTTGAGATATAGAAAAAGTTCAAAAATACCTATTGTCTTCACCAAAACATGAATACATGAAGACTCAAAAATCTTATCAACTCTTAAAATTGCTACTTAAAATTTGCTAAACCAATTTCGACAGGAAAATATGATTGTGTAGATAGACCACCGGTTTTATTTTTAGGATCCAAAACCAAGCGACGCAAGAATTCCATATTTTATCATTACAAAATTATGAAGGAATTAATAAAAAAATGTCTCATGTGATAAAATACAGGTAGCTATAAACTATAAGGAACATAACTTTTATGGTATCGCCTTAAAAATTAATCCGGACATGAAGCGATCGTAAACGTTGGACTAATAAAGAATTATATTAATTTCTGACATCAAATGTTCCAATAATTTAGTTAAAGTTAACTTTTATGGTGTTTTAAGCAGTAACTATTGCTTCATTTTAGTACCTGTATTTACTGTACACGGTAAAATTGTTGTAAAGGATCTCATCTTAACTGAAACTAAGACTAGTTAATGGAAATTCTCAACTTATGGGAGAATTTAGCCATAGGAAGATCATAAAATTGGCTAACAAAATTATATGTTAGTGCTATACATGGCAATATTTTGTCTTAAGTTGGTGTAAAGCTCATTAAAATTTGAACTTACATTACTATCAAACAAAACTTAAAGTAGGATTCATTATCATTAGACAGCAATATACTCCAAGTTCCAAGTGCTAGATTAGCTCCATAAAAATCAAACAGCACATATTTGCTCAATCCACACAGTCCGAGACTTACAAAACTAACATAATGCCCTACAATTATGGCTCGCTATGGCGAAACCGACAAGTTCCCACAACGTAACGAACATACATACGAACAATGCTTCTGTACTTACGTCATTGTTCAGTGGAGGTTATAAAGTAACACTAATGTACTGTGAAGATACTGGCTCGGGGATTAATGGAACTGAGAGTGCAATTGTAAATAAAGAAGATACGATAGATAATGGTGGTACAGCAAATAATGATTGTTTCGATATACCTCCAAGTTTGGCCGCAGATAAATTTCTTAACTCGCAAAGGTATTATGACGTAAAGTTCTAAGAAGATAGGAATTCTATTACATCTGTTGTGAACGGCTCTGACAGTGAACATTCAAAGAAATCAGTATCCAAACAACTGGTTATCCAAAAACATAACGAAATAATTTACGTGTATGTATGAATAGCAATCTGAGCAGTTATTTCCTTGAAATAAAATGAAGAATTGAAGACACACCGTTATTTATAAAACAAGACAGCATAAATACAATCTTGTTAAAATAAAACCTTATTTTTTAATGGAAACATCGTTAACACAGAAACTGAAGTTATGGGTAAAATATTGCCTTTC
This sequence comes from Helicoverpa armigera, assembly GCF_030705265.1. Classification (NCBI taxonomy): domain Eukaryota; kingdom Metazoa; phylum Arthropoda; class Insecta; order Lepidoptera; family Noctuidae; genus Helicoverpa; species Helicoverpa armigera. The sequence goes on along the minus strand of NC_087142.1, from coordinate 9,577,998 downwards.
TCACTGGCTGGTCTGTACTCGTATGGTCATAATATTCGGATTGGTAATTGTACCAGGAAATCGTCTTGTTACACCAAGTTGGAGAACAAGACAATTTGCTACACATTAAAAAGGCAATTCGAGAAAAAGCAATTGAAGATCGAAAAAGAAAGAATACACAGCTAGATTCTCCAAAATCACATGACGCTACCAATTTTGAAGTTAAAGAAAAATCACACCCAATAAAGACGATACCTAATAAGCGAGTAAATCCAAACCTTACATTAGTCCTTGTCCAGAAACTTCCAAAGCCTCGCCTTCGATGCATCACACTGTAATCATGACTAAGAGTACCGTATAAGACAATATGCCGCGAAATTGGTCCAAGTCGATATTTTACACCGATTGGGATCCGTAGGCGTTGTCTTGACACGGGTTAAGCTGGAAAGAGGTCAACGAAAGGAGGTACGCACCAAATTTATTTCTGATCATATAGAACAGTTGTTGTTCGAAATGGTATCGTGCTCATTGAAAATGTATCTGATGATTGTACTCAAGTTTTGGTAACTACATTAAATGTATCAGCGGTTTTTAATCTATTTGGGTTGGAAGAACTAATGGTTGTTGAAAAAGTACTGGATGGCAACATGAGCGAATTTGAATACAATAATTTCCAAAAAGCCATGTTATCATTAAAAGCGCATAAAATTCCACAAACGTAAATGGTAATTTCTATACAAGCGGTATCCAAACACGTAGTTTGTATTGTTTCCAATATGAACAATTAATATTCTTACACCGTCCTTTTACGGACGTCAATAAAAAGCACTCACTGATGACAGAATAGCAATTACTTAGAAATGTTCAAACACCAGCGATAGCGGCCGAAGATGTAGATAGTGATAGATATTTTGTTGTTTTGAATATTCACGACGCAACGGCACGATGGCTGCTAATTCAAATTTCTCAGAACGCAGGAGATGCGTTAGAAAAGAATAAACTTCAAGATCAAGACAATAGGCAATACTTTCGTTTGAAAGCCATGGAGCATGAAATCGGCACAGATCCATAAGTGATTTATCGTGCTACCGTAGGCATTCTGTCTCCATAAGATAATGAATCTAGAACTGGCATCCGTTTATAAAGAAAGTGTTAAAAATGATATAGCTAATGATTTATGTGCCAGTGAAAGCCGAAAGATATTGTATGCAAAAATAGTTGACGATATGTAGGACTGGAGATTAAAGATTAATTTCGTGTATATTAAATAGCTTATGGTCGTGTATGGATACTGCATGTGTTCATGGCATTATAAACAATGTCACTTGGTGTTACGGTTTATTTTTGCGTGCATTCCAGTGCTCTGCACTTATCAGAGCCGTCAACCCCTTTCTCTTGGAATTGCATCAAAGAAAAAGTAAGTCCATTTGAAAAGATTGACCCAAATACTTGGACAGGTTTAGTAACAGCTACACGTGAGCTTGTAATCTGCGGATAATTGAAATTCAGTGGGCATCGAGACGAATTAAAGTCGCCTGTTGATCTTGCACTGTTGCCAATTTAGAAAATTGGGATAATAAGAGCAACTTTTTTGTAGTATTAATTATTAACGATGACCTTAGAGACGGATTAGCGTAAATAACAAATGCTACTCTATGTTCTGTGTAGATACAAGTCTCCAATAAAATACTATTAAATCGTATTCGACAACAGACGACCCAGCTACAAAATTCCAACAGCAACAATTAAGCAATCAACACAACTAACAATTAAGTGAAAACAAAGACAAACGACAAGTTTATTTGCCATTGACATTGGAAAAATTGCCCCACCCTGTATGGGCAATATTTTTGCCTTAAACACTGGGTGTGGGCAACTAGTCGTTACGGAAAGAAACATCGACTTACATTTGCATTTAATCGTTGTCGTGGCATTTGTTGGTGAAAGCATTGTAATTTCATAGGAAACGATTCATATGGATGGTGATACATAAAAAGTATGAGCGAATCATTTTGGTACACGCATAGTTTCATGTCTTGATACAAAAATGTTAAATGATAAATATCAGTCAGCCAATACACCTAATGAATGGAAATGTAACCTAGATAATAGAATCGATTAAAATGCTTGTAGCTAGGTTCATGCTATTATTGTCTCATGCCCACTTTCAACACCAACAGAGAACGGTGTTTTTGCAGCGAATTCCATAAACATTATGGAATCATAATAATATCCGATATCAATTTAAAATGAAAGGAAATGCCAAGCTAAACATAGCGTAGAAAACTTATGAAGGAAGCAAGTCCAGTTGTAGCAGATTTTATGATTAACAAAAAGTAGGTTTGTATTACCGCATTAATCTAGAATACCGTATGACCTAAAGATAAGAATAAGCCCTACTTCCTTTAAGAGGCAATATAAGAGCTAAACAAGCAGGACAGTAGCATTAATAGAAATTGCTGATTTATTGAGATAAAAACATAATACTCCTAAGTTAGAATAAAGCAAGGAAATCTTGGTAATGGGCTTGAATGACCAGGCAATGAATTTCATGTTGGACGATAATATTGAAGTAACCTTTTATTAAATAAAGAAAAATATGAAAAGAGTAAAGCAGAATTTTGTAGAAAAACAATCAAAAACAGGTATTATGTATCTACGACATTGCTCAGATTATCTCAAAGGCAAACACGAGTTTGATGAGTGCTGTTACAATGAAAGTCAAGAACGAGCAAGGTCGTAAGCAAAACAGTAGGATAGAATATAGCACAAAAACTAAGGTTGAACAAGATTGAGAGATTGGGTTACATGGTAATATTACAATGAACGACGTTGAATATGTAATGTTGCTACGTGAATTATTTTTCAAATTTAACTCTGAATGTGAGAAAAAGTTGGACGACATTTAGCGTAAGAAATGGTTTAGAAAATTGTTTAAATTAAAATGCTACTCGTGAATTTACGAATGATCGTATCATCAGAAAAAATGCGAATGACACAAAAATTCCTAGCATTAAAAGCAAAATTGTAACGCTAAAATTAATGGTCAGAAAAGATAAGAAGACGAAAATAACGAGATCATAAACTGTGATTGGAGGACGAGCCATAAAATAAGTGATTGTCAATTTAATATCTTTTCCAATAAAACAACATCCAAGTTGTTTAAAAAGTAAAATATCGACCTTAACCTGGCGAAACGGGCAAATATTTAGCACAAACCTCGAAGTGGAAAGAATCACATTCTTTGGTTTAATTCAATCAGTTAAACAATAATTAAACAATTCTTGTTAACCTTACTTTGTTCTTGATTAAAACTTCAAAAACCTTTCAGGAGTTCCTTTAACATTAGAGTTATAATGGAATCCATTAAAAGATCAATCGTTAGCATTAATATTTGTTTGATCAACCCCTGCACTGAACTGTTCTGAAGTCAAGGCTCCTTTAATCCCTATTTCTTTATGGGATTTGCCATCGCTTTGCTAGCACGTGGTATTATCAGCTTCTTATTTAACTACGCTATCAATATTAATAAGGCTCCCGGCTGCTTTGACTCTTACACTAATAATTATATCAGTAGCCACAATACAAATTACCTTATTCACCTTGAATAAATCATTTAAATCGTTTGCCTAGACATTGTTTTATGATAGTGTCACTGATCACTTTCAAGTTTCTTGTACTAATAGATTGCTTTGACTTTGTACGTGTGTTTTTAAAGGCATCACATCTTTGTATTTTATTTCATCTTAAATGTGGTGTATATTGCTACCTTTACCAACATTTTTTATTATAAAATCCGGAGGTTTCTTAATATTCTTAATCTTAGGCCTTTGCTATACCATCGCTATAGCAACTTGCCTATTTCTGCTCCAATGATTTGGTTGACGTCATTAAACGTTTTTGCTCTATAGACATTTTTATCCATAACGGGTAGTGTCTGGAGCTCATTATTATTGATTGATTTTTATCTTGTATCAAAACTATAGTTTTTAATAACAAAGCTACAAGTAAGTGACGCGTAAACAATTGGCTCAAGGACTCGTTTAGTTACATACAATTAGGTTTGTCACGATTTACCCTCGATTAAAGTTTAATTACTGTATAGTGCCAACTTGCCACGTGCTTAGCATATTATTATGCTCATTTCGTAACACGCGATGCATTTATGCAACTTGAAATCTTAGAAACTGACTAAGCATACCGAATGGAGAAGTGGTAATTCTCAAAATGGACTCTCAATTTAGTATAATTTCAAATGACTCTGAAATATGATAGATCAACGTTTATTGAAATGTTAAGGAATTTATGTACGATCGGCTTCTTAAGATTCACCTTTATACGATACAAGGAACTAGACTCGTGATTGCCAGAAGGCTTACAAACACGTTGCCATTTAGACTCGTGGCAGGTCCAATAAAATTAAAACTTAATTTTGTAATAAGGAAGACTCCGACCATACATCACGTCACATATGCAATACTTAACCAGTTTTGTTTCACTAATAAATACATTCATGGCACTGCATTCTTGTCCTTGATATTACAATATTAATATAAATAAGTTTAAGAGAAAGGAAGCCTTGAATGTAGCTGCAGTTATTAAATCACATGAAATCGATGTATTTCTGACAGCTGAACATTAGTTTGTTGTTCGTGAAGATATTAAGGCGATAAAGATGGTAATTTAAATGTCAAAGGATGATACGAAAATGTTCTCAAAAGTGTTAGGAAAGAAGAATCGGATGCCATATAAGGCTTACTAATGGCTACCAACCAACATAATGACTGTTCTATATGAAAACCGCCAGTGCCCGACCATGTGGCACCGTTTATTTCCGTACCCACTGCTACTCTGACACTGGTGTTTACTCCTGGCTATTTTAGGAGATGCATCCAACACATGTATTTACCTTTGGTAAGGCGTTTACTCGGAATGCGTGTTGCTCTGTTTTCAACAAAGAAAGGAAATCATTGACGATTGTATTCGTGGTTATCGTCAACATCATCATCAGTGAGACGGAGATTTGTAAACAAATAGCTGATTGACGGCATGCGTTAAGTAAGTAGAATTCTGAAGAATGCAAATCCCGAAGTATGCATAATATGAAAAAAAAAACTCAGCTGAATTTAAAGAAAAAAACAATGGAATATAATAATAATATTCTTGATTATACACTATAGGCTGTCTTATCGCTAAAAAGTAATTTCTTCTGTAGAAGAATGTTATGGACTGGAGATCTATATCAGGTAAGTACTAAAAATAATGATCAGAGATAAATCATAGCAGATGACACTTACATCACAGATTATTTCACAAAGACGAAATAAAATTATTTACAGTCCATTCAAATAACGGTAACACAAATTAAAGTTGCAAGCGATTGCAAAATGGCTACCACCAATTTAGGCGGGATAGTTAGCGCCATGTCAAGGCGATTTTAGAATCGTTTTTTGCACATTGCAAGAATTTCGTAAATGTCGTCGGCAAAAACATTCTATTTGCTACAAAACTGTCTTGTTTCTTTCTATTCTTTTAACGGAATTACGAGGTATAAACGGGCATTTAAAAAATAAATTCATTCTTTCATTGACAGTTGCTAATTTATTTGACGACTATAATTTTTGAGATTTCATTCTTTATGGTTTTGTTGCCGTTTTAATAGGGAAGGGGAAAAGGATGAACGGGATTATGATTTACAGCATATTGTGTAGGAAGTTTCTATTATTCAGTTCAGACATGGATGGAAGAGGGGCAATAGTTCCTAATAGAAGCTGCGCTGAGTGAACTGTGAAGCTTAATTCCAGCACTACGGACTGTGTGGCCCTGGTACTCAAAGGGTTCCAAAAGGAGCAAAGATGGGTTTCAGTTATTAAAAGTCTGACATTCCCACTGCACCCACAGCCGAAGGGCGCATTTGATGATTTTCCCAACCCAAAGTTAGTGTATGTCAAGACAGTAAATGTCATTCATCATTATCATCAGTCCTTATTTTAATTGATATTAGTATGAGAATTTAATGTAAATCCTGTGCAAGATGGTAAGTTACTCATTCAGTATCAGATATAGATGAGATAACTGTGTTTAGACTATTGATGATGTGGTCTGACTAAGCTATTATTCTTTCGAAAAGAATAGCTATTGGCATACTATTGAATTAGGTATAATATTAATGCGGTTTTTTTAAGTTGCTATAATGAATGGAGAATCGGTGGTAGCCGTAAGATTAGGGTTCATCGACCTCATCTCAGATTCCATGTTAGTAGTTTTACCTAAAAATCTAGCAACCGCTATAAAACAGTCTGGCTAATGATCTGGTTTTGGTGTTTTAGAAGTTTTTAGTATGTTGACAATGTTTTAATGGGTGATTATGCTTATTGAATTGGTTTTGTGATAGTTTTCCATTCATGTGAGCCTTTCTGTGAGTCTTTAAGACTCTGTTTTGGAATTTAGAATGGCTATAGACTCACCAATGTAGGCCTATTTAGGTATTTATGGTTTTTGGAAACTACGAAGTTAGCTAGCTACCTATAAGCTTTGATAAAAGTTGTTTTTCGATGACCAAGGTATGTTGACGAAACGGCTTTTTCAGTTTTTGCTGTTTTACACAGTAACATAGAATATCTAAGTAATCCAGGTAGGTTATACCCAGCTACATAACATAACAGTTGAGATTATCCCCACCTCAAGCCTCCATACATCGGCATATCTGAGAGTTATTCAACTGCGAATTGAGATTAAATTCCGCACACAAACATACAGACGTATCTATACGTAGCTCGTGTATCACAATAGAGAATTTCGGAATGTCGAGTATTGTTTGATTCAGGATGCACATTATAGGGATGCAGACACCAGTATGCGTGACAACAGTATTGTTACCACAGATAATGTAGCTGCGTTTACCGTCAAATAATATCTGACTGACGGTAGGCACTATCATTAAACCTAAAATAAGTAACTTTTTTATCTCGCTAGTAATAGGGTAGCCGGCAACTTTTTACCTGCCTACCTCACAGTAGCAAAGATCGTTGACGCTTAAAAGCAAAATCTCACAAAACAGTCGAAAACAGGGGACAAAAACCTCCCAAAACTCTATAATTAGCGAAAAAACTCACGCCTTTGACCACAAAATGCAAATTCCACAGCCAACCGGTTTGAAACGCAATGTTTTTTTAAGAACCAATGTTTAGACCAGCCGTCGTCTAAATTCAGCCAGGTAATAGATCGGCATACGACCTACTTCGAGTTCTAGATACGGATTATACAATAGCAGCCGGTGATACGACACGAGATATTTTTTTCCGCGAATGGCTGTATCTAAGCGTGCCTCAGCAAAGCATGGAAAGTACAGTTAAAATAACTAAAATACTCACGAGTCTCCGGACAGCACGCGGCGTTGCTTAGAAATATTACGTTTTTTCAAACGTTTGTAGACACTGGTTGATGACACACAGATTGTCCAGTTCACTGTTTTGGTGCACTAAAAGTTTTCATTTGTTTTTTAACGTGTTATTTGTGTTTATTCACAGCTGAGTTCTATATGCGGTTGACGGTTTGGGTCGGCGAGGAGCGACAGTCGCCCGACGTGCGTGGTGACGACGCGGCGCGGCGCGGCGAACTGACGGGCCCACAGGCAAACGTCATCAGTGCGCGCGATCTCCCACTCTCCCGAGCGCCCGAACGCTCAGATGGTTTGTGTTATTTTCAAAATATTTTTGTTTAAAAGTCTTGTTTATCAGGAAAAAGTGTTTTGTGAATATTCCATACCTTCCATTCACATGAAAAATAAAATGCACTGTTTACTTGTGTTGAAATAAAACAGATATTTCAGGGATGGCGAAGGTTTCTTTTTCCGGATTTCCGGCCCATTTTCATAACTATATTTTGATAGGTTACACTTTCAAGTTCAAATAAATACATTTCTATAATCTTCGTTTCGTGATAAATATCAGTTTAAATACCTTTCTAATCCTTTTCTTTTCGAGACGAAACATTTCTGAGTAGATACCCCCTTTTTCTTGTTATGTACATAGCGTAGGTAATCTGTGGCGTAGGTCTACGTCTGGGTCAATTAAGATGAAAGAACTACATACCTACCTTCTTAAAACAAATTGGGAATGTGGCTAGGTGGCTACTAGATTAACTTATCGAAGTCCTAGGCTAGGTAAGTACTAAGTAGTACAATTATTTTTTACGATGATAATCCATATCATCGTAAAAAATAATTCAAATTATCAATAAAGATAATTCGATAATGAAGAAGTGCTGAACGTGGTTGCATAGAGAGGGAGAGGAAGAAAAATGGATGGATTGTCTGTGAGACGATTTAATAAAAAGGGAGTGAATGCTAGTATGACCAGTGCTAGAGAGGAACCAAATCGGAAAACATGACACAAACAAGAGATGACGAAACTTCGTTAGATCATTCATTAAAACAAGCCTATCGTATTTATGTTCCGATTGTTTTATACTTATGGGAAATGAAAATATACAACCTGCTTAATCAGCAGCGCCTCTACCGGCAGAAACGTGAACTACAAAACATTCTGGGTCTTACTACAAAAACTTTAAACCCTGTTTTACACTTGTCTAATAAAATTTTGGCTGCAAAATGAACCATATGTCAACGTCATAATTTGACATTTTTTTAGACAAGGCATAAACTGACGTTTAAAAGTTTTTGTGGTAAGACGGTTAGTCTTCGACTGTGGTCTTCCAAGTAAACGTAGATTATGAATTAAATAATATCGACTATGTTAATAACCTGGATTGCCTTGCAGAGGGAGCGGAATATAATGCCTACGCTTTATAAATACTTAAATATATTCAGATATTCGAAGTGCATTGTATTTAGTTATGCAATTGGCGCTTTTAGTTAGGTAAGTTTAAGTGGTTTGTTAGTTATGTAAGCGCCTACCCCTTTATTATTTAGGCTAGAAGGTTATTAACTTTTAAAGGTCTGCCAGTTTGAAGGATATTTACATTGATATCTTAGGTGCGGTTAATTTGCTTCTTGGTTGCTTGAATCAAGTTTTAGGTCAAGTAAATCAGTATGTACCTTTTAGTTAGGTATTTGTATTATTTGTTATTCATCATTTGCCTAGCCTTTTCCCAACTAAGTTGGTGTCGGCTTTCGAATGCTGCTGAGAAATTGTGTTTTACAAGGAGCGAGTGCCTATCTGTCCTCCTCAACCCAGTTACCCGGGCAACATGATACCCTTTGGTTGTCTTATTTTTACACAGAATTGTTCATCAGTAAATGAAAAAACTTTATGAATAAAATACAGTTCCGCAGTTCTGCGACAGTCATCTTTTCGTCTCTCTGTGAACGAAAGTTGTCGAATGGGCTCACATTTTGAGTTTTCCGATACTAGGCAACTTTGGACCGGCAACTGAAGGCAAGTAGCTAGGAAGAATGTCTATCAAGCACACGTTTTTTCAAAAATAGCTTCGTCCCACGTCCAAAAGGAAGCTACAAATATAAATTCCGATATAAAATTTACGAGGCGGTATTAAAACTACATTAATATGATTTATGCTCCTGTTTACACCGGCGCCCGCATGCGAAACTATTGTAACTGGAAATTATGTCTATTTTATATGAAGCTAACTGTAACACGTGGTTTTACTCGCTTTTGAAAAGGAATTAAAAAATGTAAGAGATTCTTTAAATCGAAATTTTTTGATGGGCTTGGAGCTTATATCTTTAATTATACTTTAATGGGTGAAAGAAATACACAAGCAAAGCGATACACAACAAATTAATCAGAACACTCTGCTGCTAGACCCGAAACAGATCGTGTTCAAATTAAAATACGTATAGGATACCTTCTCTATTTATCGAAAATATTCCAAGGAGATGCGGGCCTAAAAAAACTGTCTAGTGAGACTAATTTTACCTAACCATCAAACTTACAATCAGTTCCACAGATTAAAAACTAAACGTCAAAAGCTCAGTCGACGATCAAAGGGCCGCGTATATTACCCTTCTGATAAACAACTACATATACAGTTAAATCCACGTGTATTACAGTTAGAGAAACACACTGCAGACTAAACAGTCGGTCGACAGTCTCGATGCTTGGCAATTTTTTTAAAAGAAAATCTTTTTTCCAATCAAAGTTTTAGTCTGTATTTCACCGGCTAAGTATCCAATCTTTGTAATGTGCGTGCTCTCATTCATTTTCATAGTGATTTATGAGCTATAATCATGGAGAACAAATGACTAGCAGAGGTGCCATAACGGAAAATCTCCTAAGAAAATGCAAAATGCGGGGGACGATGGAACGTTACTGTCTTCGCCCTTGGGCTCGATCATTTTTTATAATACCAAAAATCGTTGACAGATGTCCCAAAGAACCCGAACGCCTCATTCGTTCACTCTTAACTGATCATTTTGATCATGCCCTCCGTATGAATTTGAGCTAGAAGAAGGCGCCTGACCTACCTACACTATGGCATCTCCGGTTGCTTTCCTTACTCCGTGGCGAAACTATCGGCCGACTAAAAATCTGCAATCTGCTACTGTTAGCAGGACACTAGACGAGTTAAATATGGCGGTAATCCAGTGGACACGCCGTTTCCTTTATTCGTTACTAGATACAGATTGCTGGGATTGGATTGTAAAAGTGTTTTCCGTTTTGTACGACATTTGTGTAAGTTCGCATTTTGCAGTACCTACAGGATAAATTTTATCGTGGTCGTTATTCTGTTTGGAATAAAACAGACATTGACATTTATGTACTTCAACGTCATCATTTTAAATTTTTTGGACTTAAACCCTACCATTTTTTAGAGAAAATCATTGCAAGGTAAGTGTCGTGAGAAACCTTCTCAAAAACCCTCCAACGCTGGACTGATGCTTCTCTCTGTCCCAGAAAATTAAGGCTAGCGTATTGACAGAAACCGCTTCTTTCTATGCGGATCTCGTTATGACAAGATAGACACCCATTTCCGGAAAGTTATTTTCTAAGGAAGGAAGGATCATAAGTCATAGATCGTTCCGGCTGTTACCTAACCCCATACAAATATGACATCAAAATTCCAAACTCCGCTACCATTGGAAAGCAACAAGAATTTTCACGTCTCCATCTGATCGGACGGCGCCACCCAAGAACTCAGATATTAATGGCCACCAATACCATAACATCCGATGGTCGCTAACGGGATATTTTGCTCAAACTATGCAGTCACAATGTTGGACAAGTTAATTTGTATTGCTGACTGTATCGTCGCTTGAATGGTTAATGAAGTAGGTAGCTTGGTAGCTGAACAACTATGTTAGGACTACTAGATGTTAAAGGGATTCAATCGGGCACTTTTGCAAAGAAGTTTTGTCAATTTTTCGTGCCTATCATTACATAGTCTTAGATGCATAAGAAATGCGGTAAAATAGCTCATTTATGAGTTCAAACAACTGTGCAATATAGCTGTCTGTCTGCCTTTTATCAATCAAAAAATAACCTTCCACTAATGTAATAAGGTTAAAAATCTAATTAAGAAATTTCACAGATTGAGGTAGGTAGGTCTGTACATAAAGTTCACAATTGTAAATATGACGTGTATGAGGATTAGTGATTTCACATTTATGTACAAAACCATTAACAGACAAATCAAGTTTTATACGATGATCACAAACAAAGCCCAGAACACTATACAAAACATGATGAAAATGACACAGTTCTATCAACACAGAATGAAGTAACCAAGGCCATCGAATGATCCCATAGCACTAATTAAACGCATTACTAAAGAATCACAGTTTATGCACATTGCTCACTTATTACATTACTTAGAACAAAGTATTCTCACGGTATTATCTTTATACTGTGGCTTTTTAGAGATGGCTGCCATTGGAATTTTGTTGATCGTTAATCTGATAATGTGGTATAATGCTGTTAATTAATTTGTTGGTTTTGTTGATAGCTGGTTGTCTGCAAGTTATGGAATCCTTTGAGAAGTTATGGAAATAATTTTGAGAGGTTTTATGTAAGTATAATAATAATTACAAACAAGCTTCTGCCCGCGGTTTCACTAGCGTTCCTGAGAACTACTTGAAGCATATAGGAACAAGTAGCATATCTGCTTTTGATGTATGCCTAAGCTATGTTACTGCCAGTTTCATCAAAATCCACCCAGTAGCCTCAGCGTGGAAGAAGAACAAACATTTATACCTACATCCATCCACCCATACATATATACGACCTTTTATATTATTAGTCTGTATATACAAGATCATCATCATCTCAGCCATAAGACGTTCACTGCTGAACATAGGCCTCCCCCATAGATCTCCACAGATACCTGTTGGAGGCGACCTGCATCCAGAGTCTTCCGGCGACCTTTATAAGATCGTGTGTCCACTCTATCATCATCAGGCTATAATTGTTATGGATTTATTCTTGTCACCTAAACATCATCCTCCTGCCCTTATCCCAATACCTATCCTACTAATATTATAAACGCGAAAGTTTGTATGTATGGATGTATGAATGTTTGTTACTCTTTCACGCAAAAACTACTGAATGGATTTTAATGAAACTTTACAATAATATAGCTTATACATCAGAATAACACATAAGATACAATTTGTAAACATATTGTTCGAAATACTAAACCTGCGCAGACGAAGTCGCGGGCACCAGCTAGTTATACATGTCGGAGGCGAACATCAAGGATGGCACTATCGTCCGACATCAGTTAGGGTAATCAAGCAAAGAGATAACTCAAAGAAACTCAAAATTCAAACGAACTCAAAAGTCAAACGTTTATTCAAATTAGTCAGAACAAAAGACAGCCCCCAAAACGCCCGCCCTTCGCCACTTCCTATGTGTTTTGGCTTGGGGAGAAGAAGTGGCGGAACAAACTCCCCAGCAACACATGTCTGTCTGTTAGGTTAGAAGAACCTTTACACTTTAATTTCAAAAGACACTTTTCACACTTTACAATATGGATCTACAACAGTACTACAACACTAGGCAATAACACTAGGTACACTACACGTAACGAAAGGCAGTATCGAGATGTGCGCAGCACGACGACTCGACCAAGACTGAGCTCCGCGGACGCCACGCCGACCACCACTACTCTGCCAAGCGCGCCAAAATGTTGTTTCACCGGAAACGCCACCAGGGGGCGCGCTTGCGTGACGTTTAGTGTCCGTACTATTGACAGTCTCCGACACGGCCATCCTGCGTAGACCCACGTCCTCGTGGGTTAATCTGCAACAACACAAACACAGCACAGTATGCACAGTACAACCTCGGCCACTCCTGACCACTATGTAGCACACTGAACAAAAGTCACACAGATCCATCTGAACCACAGAACCACATAGGGTCATAATTACGCCACACAGGCTTATTAATATCGCTCACACTTGAATGCCACACAGGCTACCAACTGCCACACAGGCTACCAACTGCCACACAGGCTACCAACTGCCACACAGGCTACCAACTGCCACACAGGCTACCAACTGCCACACAGGCTCCTAGCTGCCACACAGGCTCCTAGCTGCCACACAGGCTCCTAGCTGCCACACAGGCTCCTAGCTGCCACACAGGCTCCTAGCTGCCACACAGGCTCCTAGCTGCCACACAGGCTCCTAGCTGCCACACAGGCTCCTAGCTGCCACACAGGCTCCTAGCTGCCACACAGGCTCCTAGCTGCCACACAGGCTCCTAGCTGCCACACAGGCTCCTAGCTGCCACACAGGCTAGTCATGCCACACAGGCCAGTTATTGTCAAGTTTGTCTGATCAATCTAAACATTTTCAATGCAATAGAATGCTTTCACCTTGTGCGATGACATGCGATGTCCTGGCCTGCCGCAACTCATACGGCCTCCACGACAAATCTGGGGGAGGATGACGCTTCAAACAGCAACTGCAGCGCAGCTCGCCCGCCGCTTGACTAGTAGACCTCGTCCTGTTCTTCAGGCTCGGTTCACCTTAGATGTTATCTGTTAGGTCAGAAATGGAAAGTGCTTAGGCATCAAATATTGACAACATATGGGTCAGCAACAAACCTTCTCGATGGTAAGACCTAAACACATGTTATGGGTTTTAAGAATAGCAATCACCATTTAAATGAAGAAACTAGTTACATTAAATTTTAAGCACGAAATCAAAGAAAGATCGAATTGCTAGTCAGACTGAACTTGTAAATTACAAAATCATTACAGCTACGGTTGTCATTCACATCAACGCCTTCTACTCGATAGGCTTCACAAAACCGTCGTGTCCCTTAGCCGAGCTCTCAGCCCATCCTGGCCTCCTAGGGACCACAACCACAACTATAGTGACATGACACCAACTGCACCACAGATGTATACGGGTCTCTTCCTGGTCACCCCGATGCCGTCACACAGGCCAACGAGTCTCTTCCAGGTCACCCCGATACCCATCTTAGGTACAGCTTAACACAATAAAAACAACAGTACCGCAGACTTTACATAGGTCTCTTCTTGGTCACCCCGATGCCATCACACAGGCCAACGGGTCTTTTCCAAGTCACCCCGGTCTCCATCATTGGTACAACTTAGCGCAACGAAATTACAGAGTAGGTGAACGTAACACTTTACCAAAAAATCTATCGTCTGATGCACAATTCAATCAAATGACGCAAAAACTGAAATATTCTAACTTTAGGATATTGATGAGATCAGATAACTAATAATTTTCAACTCTGGGATCAAACCTGTGAACCTAGGTTTCTGATTATCTATGATTCCACCAATTAATAAGCGTAGTGGTAGCGCAATCAACGAGACTGAAACTGTCTCTCAAGTTTATAAATGTCGTAAGACAAATAACCTCAAAATAAAGCAAAAATGGATCGGTCTCACCGGGTTTCCACTCAACACCTCAACGCGCATGACGATGCGCACATCGCTATGGCGCGCAGTACAGCAAGGCTTTCGCGGACGTGAAGCCACGTAGATGCACGAGCACCAACACTCCGACCTTACGATGACACGTCAGGCTCCTGGCAGCTGGGATGCTCCGCAGTAATTTTGTCGCCAGATTGCACAATAACCACCGTCATTGTTGAAACATGAAAAAAAAGACAGATTCGGTTAATTTTCTAGCATACCCTCGATAACTAGCTTGACATGTAGCAATGGAAAACGATACCATTACCATAACCGTGGTTACCATACTTGTACCTTTGCTGAAATTCTTGATAATTCTTCTACTACAAACTCCATTTCAAATTATCGACGTTACATTTTTTTTTTGTCAATGGGCAGAATTTTATCTTCGCATGGCGAATTCTTAACACATGTGGGCATTCGGATTACATCCCACTTCTGATGTCGGAGGCGAACATCAAGGATGGCACTATCGTCCGACATCAGTTAGGGTAATCAAGCAAAGAGATAACTCAAAGAAACTCAAAATTCAAACGAACTCAAAAGTCAAACGTTTATTCAAATTAGTCAGAACAAAAGACAGCCCCCAAAACGCCCGCCCTTCGCCACTTCCTATGTGTTTTGGCTTGGGGAGAAGAAGTGGCGGAACAAACTCCCCAGCAACACATGTCTGTCTGTTAGGTTAGAAGAACCTTTACACTTTAATTTCAAAAGACACTTTTCACACTTTACAATATGGATCTACAACAGTACTACAACACTAGGCAATAACACTAGGTACACTACACGTAACGAAAGGCAGTATCGAGATGTGCGCAGCACGACGACTCGACCAAGACTGAGCTCCGCGGACGCCACGCCGACCACCACTACTCTGCCAAGCGCGCCAAAATGTTGTTTCACCGGAAACGCCACCAGGGGGCGCGCTTGCGTGACGTTTAGTGTCCGTACTATTGACAGTCTCCGACATACATATATAAGGGCCCACTAAGTCTTCTACTACCATACTCTTTGACATAATATAACCAACCACAACACACAATAGATTTTCTCACGAGACTAACTAGGAAGGCCACCAATAGGTACAAACAAGTGACAGATCACAGCACCTGTATGCGCGACGCACGACTAAAGTGAACGTGCGGTAATGACCTTCACGTCACAGGTGGTGTGGGCGGTAATTGCTTGGTCTTCATGCTGTACTGGATATGGGGTAGGCAGGAGAATATGTATAGTTATCGGCACGAATCTTGAGCTCTGACCTACATCTGCGCAGAAATGATTTATTAGCAAAGACCAATCCCGAGTGACGGCTATGACGCGATGCACTGCGGGCCAATCACTGCTTTGGCCCGCCCCCGCGCCTCACTTCATACCACAAAAGGGATCCAATAAATTACTTCTGCGCAGGTGAAGGTCAGAGCTCAAGATTCGTGCCAATAACAATATGCAAGTGAACCGTTTTAGAGGAAAATGTATAGAACTTAAAATTAGAAAAAATATGCCACTTTAACCTTTAGTCAGTACTTTTTGTTCCTAATTTTCAGTTAAATCCATTCAATTGACTTTTGACTTCAAGTGAGTAAAAATAACCGTTTGAGACTTATAAATGTAGGTAAATGATAATTATTAACAAACACACACACACACACAGCAATAATATTAACAGACACTGGATTCATGAGATTTATCTGTTTGCACTTCTTCTTCATTTATTCTTTTGCCCAATTTTCGGTAGTCTGTTCGAGAACCCCACGTATAGTTTTTTTTTTTAATGCGGAAATGGTTTCATATTTTCATAAGCCATGTGATTGCCAGATTACAAACTTAGTAACTATTTACGTACATGCTGAACACAGGATACGGAAGACTAGTACTAATCGTCCCAGCAATAAGTCCATTCGATTCGCCTTAATTCAACTCATAAGCTTTTCAATTACTGGACGATCGCTAATTGAATTGCTCCCTTGCGATCTAATTGGAGTCAATAGTTTGATTAATATTAAAAGTGGTTAGCCCTAAGATCATCTAAACATCTGAGCATGCCTTTGTAGTGCCATTCAAACTGCCAAAAGTACGAAAACGCCGCGCGCCGCTCGTACATATTCTCTCTGTGTGTCAAGTTTATAATTTTGGAAGGTGCATAGTTTAGGATGTGATAGCAAATGCATGAGTCAGCTATCACTACATATTTGTCGCATTGCCTTGGCCTCCCCGCGTAATTTGGCTGTTTTCTTCACCCATGGCGTGTCCAGTTGGTTGTATGGACTAAGCGTTATCCAGGCTGCCGATATTAAAACGATACTCGCCACAGGCTGTATAATTGCGAAATAGTTAGAAACGATTAGCATGTCACTGTATTATATAGCTGTTGTTAGTATAATATTCGCATTGACATTGTAATTATAGGGCATTATGTAGGAATTAGTATAATTAAGCCTATTTTGGACTGTCAGGGAATAGGAAATAGTGTGATTAGGTTTGCCTACTGTGTTATTTAGCGCTTAGCAAGTTAGGGGACAAACCCTATTGTGGATTACTGGTTTAGATAAATTGCAGTTAAATGAGATAAAGCTCTGTATACTCTTATCTGCAAATTTTTAGTCGGCCAATAGTTTAAAAAGGCTTATAAATCAGTATGGAGAAGAATAGTAGTGTAGTAACACATAACAATGATCAGGTATTCGGCCAGTATCTTCATTGGACCAATAAAGAGGCTAAGACACCTACTTATGTATTTATTGAAAAATCCCTTAAATTACATACTTTAATTTTAAATTGAATTGCTACGCATCAAGATCATTATCAAGATAATTTATTTTTAATGGAAATTTATTGCAGTTTGATTACTTCTAGTCATTAGTTCAGTCTAGGGCGACAAATTGCCTGAGTCTAGATCTAGGTGAACCTAAAGACCTACTTATTTCAATGACCGATGATTTTCTTTAATATGTTTTAATTTTTACACTTGGTTGACAAATTAAATGGTCATCTTACGATATTACGACGGAAACCATTTTTCGAATACATTTTTGAATATATTCTCTGAATAAAAGTTATCTGGGGATAGAAAATCTACCCTTAATCTTTGTTTGTTCTTATTAGAAATATTATATAGCGGTAATAACTTAACTTTAATTGGTTTGCCAAGTAATAAGCTGCCCAATAATAGTTTTTCGGTTCCCTTTTTGAAGCAAATAACAAGTTAGATATTGTATCTAGTAGGTAGGTAAGTACAAAACCGATTTCAGGCAGTTTCACCCATGGGAACTACTGCGGGATAAAATAAAGACTATGTATCTCGAGAAGAATGTAGCTTACCAACAGTAAAAGATTTTTCTAATCATTCCAGTAATTTTGGAGCTTTCAGGGTACAACCAAACAAATGAAATGTTTCTTCTTTATTATATTAGTATGGATTAGTATTTAATAAAACGTAGCCCCATATAATCGTAAATGTAGTTACAGCTGATTATTTCTAGCGGATGAGCATGACTGACTGCACGTCGTATTAAAATAGTTTTATAGAGTATACTTCTGATTTATTTTATGTAGAAAAATAAATATGGCCCAAAGTGTAAGGGCGAGCGATTGATAAAGTTTTCATCCTTATATATCTATCTACTGCCTACACCCTCATATAATCCCCTATGAACTCCCTTATGTACTGCCGTAATATACTACCGCTATGGAATTTCTTATGTATGTAATTAGAATTTTTGTGTAGGGAGTTTTCAAAATTTTAAGTACCTACTATTGTTAATCTTAACATATTATTTATACAAACTTTATTATCTTTAGTAAATATAATATGCAACCAATACAGCCTCAAAATACTACGATCCACAATCCCCTTCACTTTGTACCACACAGGATACACCTCTAATCCAAGCCTGCACAGATGTCAAGAAGTTGCAGATAAATCTGTAACGTCAGATAGATGCACAGGAACAGGATCAGACCATCACAGCTGATACCTGATAAGGCCAGCATGTGTAGCTGACAACGGTAGATGGCGCTAGTTGTACATTTGATTTGTGGTCGGTTTTGCTGCAAGATAGTGTAAATCTTTTAAATGAATCTTAAGCTCTCATGTTAGAGATTAGCGTTTGGTATAGTTTTGACGACCCTAGATATTATATAAGTTAGTTTATTTGTGATGGTAAAGCTGTGATATCGTTTTGATTTTGACAACAAGTTTATAGGTGTTTCCATGTTTATCTAAAGGTGCGTTTAAAGAGGAGGTGAAGGTTGTGACGTTTAAGGAAGTTCAGGAATTGGCACTCGATAGGGGTAAATGGAAGGAGCTGCACCCACAAGAGCTAGGGTCTTCAATCAAAGAAGCGTTGAAACCAATTTGTGGTGGATTTTTAAATCTTGTAGAAGTTTTGTTTGAAAATTTTTCAGAAGTTCAAAATATGTTTTTTTAGACCTCTGAAAAAATAGTTTGCCATTAGTCCCAAATATATAGTAGAGAATTGCTCAGTGTCTGCAATAATTGACTTAAAATATATTTAAAAGACTAAACAGCTTACAATTTGATACTAATAAAAATTATAAGCCTATATTTCATTGGTCTTCACAGCCTAAAGGCTGCAGCTAACTATCCGCAAAGCTGTCTAGACGTAACCGTGAATGATTTACAGTGTGTATATCCCCTTAGGCTAATATCTAGCTAGAATTAATGACTGCTAGCAGCTATCTAACGTTTGTAGCTAGTTAGTTACTTGAATAATGTCTAAATCTGTGTTTCCGTGGAAACGGAGTGTTATAATGCTTCTGTAAGCGGTTTCACCCGATTTCCGAAGGTACTTCTTTCCGCACATGGATAAAAAGCCTAAATGTTATTCTAAATACCTATACCCAAAAAAAAATAGCCAAGTTTTACCAAATACCACCTACCGTTGTTCACATGAAAGAGGAATGGACAACCGTACATACAATTGTCATATTGGTCATATTAGATTCAGTAATTTTGTCTTGTTTATCTTTTGCAGTAAAATAAGCAGTAGGTACATCCAGGATTTCTTCTTCCTTCATCAACATTCTGCTGCCCATCCATCTGTTGCCCTTATCGCCCTTATTTGCTCATAAGTTAAAATCTTTCCAGCCATGTCTTGAACACAAGATTTCTATCGTTTTTCTAGAACGCTAGTAAGTATTTTTCTGTATCTACTAAACACAAAAGAAAATTAACAACAGCACGCTCATTTGGATTTAAATTAAGCCTTTAATTGATATTACTGTAATTAAAACATTTGTTTCATGACTACTATTTGAGGATTGAGAGAGGACGTGGCATAAACCTGTCATGTTAATATTGAGTTTATTTTTACTGCAAGGTAAGTAAAGCTAAAATTACTTCAATAAGGTTTTGTAAGCTCAACGCACCATAATTCGTGTAAAAAAGAGACGTATTCCTCTCTTAATAAGGTTGATTATAATTTCAGCTTTATCAAGTCTGGACTGCTATGATCCAGATTCGGACGGCGCTATGAAAGTCGGATTACATTCATACGGGAAAGGATTTAATCCCACAAGGAAGCTTTTATCAATTAACTTTATATCACAAGAAAAGGATTCTAACATGAAAGCGCTTGAAGATCCAGAAGTGTTACAAGTACTAAAAGAAGCACAGCTAGCAAGGCAAAAACCAAATTCAGAACAACAGGTCATTAAAGACCTTATTAGAAAAGCAAACCGTATACTGGAAAACATGGGAACACAGATATTAACTGATCTCAACATAAAGAAGAACATAACATCAATACTTGAAGTAGTTACAGACGACTTGGCAATGATGATGCAAAAATATTATGACGTCATAAACTCAGACCGAATTAACTCGATTGACGACAAATACTCTATATACGTAGATTTAGTTGACACATCAGGACGATTGCTTTACAGTGAAGGAAGGGCGATGGTAGAAGAAATAATATCTGATAAGAATATGACCAGCCAAAACAAAAGCATCGAACTATTGAACGAAAAGATTTTCAAAATGAGTGTTGAAGGAAAAAAAGAGGGGATGAAACATGTTTGCGAAGTATATAACATTTGTAAAGAGTGTCCTATGTTTACCGATTATGCAGCAAATCTGTTGAGTGAAATCATTAAACTTTCCGATGATAAATTTCGCAAATTTGTTGACATATTAGTCAGTATATCCAAAAATTGTGAAGATTTCTTTGCTAGTGTCATAGAAAAAGAAGACAGAGAATTCATAATTAATGAACTTCAACCATTATTGAAGGATTCAGTCGCACTAAGAGTTTATTTCGTTACTGCCAGAGATGTTATGGAGCAAAACTTTAATGGTGATTTAAAAGCTGAAGAAGAAAAACTAAACATTAAGGCTAAAGCTATTCGGATACTTCTAGAAATAATAAACAAAGCTTTAAGTAGTGAAGAAGATCTTCTTACTATCGATTTAGAGCTTTCACTATCTGCTCTAAAAGATATGAATGATGAAGAAGACAAAGTAATTAGCCGTATTTGGGAAGTTTTTTTGAAGAAGATTATAAAAATATTAAATCATAATTTGAGTAGAACTGCTCGGACGGAAATGAGTGTTTTAATCAAGGCTATAACGAGGGAAGTTGCTGATGATGATAATTTGGTTATAGATGTACTTATGAGAGGATCTAGGTACGTAGAAGACGAACAGTTGCCTCTAGACATGGGCGTTTTTGTGTAAACCAAATATACTCGTAAAACAAGACAAAGTATTTTTTTTATAAACGGTTAATGGTTGTCTGAAACTCGAACAACATCCCCTGAAGATGTTAGATATAGAGGAATGAAACACGTATGGAATTTAGGTTCGGTTGCTTAGCAACTGTATCCTTTGTGCACCATACCCTTGCTGCATGTCCATATGCATATGCATGAAAATAGTACGTCTTGGGTCATCTGTTCGATTTTTTTTCGTCTCGCAGAATTAACGCTACATATCTATTTTTCCTAACATTTAATGTCATGGATTTCCTTCAAGTAACGCCCGATTCCATAATTATTGTTATTTTTGAAAAACAGCAAATTAAAGATACAAAAATTAATGTGATTTTAAAACACGTTTAATTACCAATTTTATTGTTTCCTCGCTTAGTAATCTTATGAATGAAATTAGCAATTTTAGTTCCTTGTTTAACCGTAGGCAGGTGAACATTATGCTACTATTCTATTTGCTTGTTTTTCAAGGTATGTATATTAACAATTGTAGCTATATCTTAATGATTGTAATGTATGTACTGAAATGAAACTGCCACTTGGACCCCATAATATGATATAATTTTTAAAAGAAACACCTAATGTGATAAACAAAGGTTTGCTTAATTTTATATTGGATGGTATTTATTTTGTTTGTTACTTATAATTTAGACTTCAATGATTAGGTACATGATTCGATGCCTTTATTAAATGTATCCTTTTCCAGCTTTCTGTGGAACGTACTGCCATTATACCAGGCCACTTTCCAGCATAGCAAAAACTAGTAAAATTGTGTGCAAAACTACAATCACGTGTCATATTTACCGACTTAAAATAAAAGGTGAAGAAAATATCAAGAAAATCGGAAAGCAAATCAAATATAATCTTCATTCTGACGTACATATTACTCGCTTGCTTATAAGCGCAGTCAAAGATTATCAAAACATGTTACAAAGTTATTACGAGTTTGCCAGTAACGTTGGAAGTGACTCACTCTTAGACGAGCACTATGCTTATATAGATCTAATTGACGCCTCCCATCATCTGCTTGCCACGGAGTTGACGTGGCTGTTGAAGAAAATCGCCATAAATACAAATCTGTACAATAATAATGAGAATGTTGTGGACGTACACAATAACATTTCAAAGGCCCTAGCTAATGAAAAAGGAAAAGAAATGAAGTATCTCTGTAAAGAGCACAAAATCTGCAGACCATATCCAGCGTTTACCGATTACGTTGCAGACCTTCTTGCCGTAATATTAAAACTGTCTGACTCAAAACTAACTAAGCTTGTAGAAATAGTTACAAAAGTTTCACAAAGATATTATACATTCTTACTTAAGCTTACAGGGGAAGAAGATAGTGAGTTGATATTGGCAATACTACAAAACGCGTCGGTTTGCGTAAAAACCGTGAGAGAAAAGCTTAATTCTTTGATGTTAATACTAAGTAAAAAATTCAAGATTATTTTTAATGGAAATAATGACGCTATCATGAAGTCGAAACTACAAAAGATTCTTATGGATATTGTAGATAAAGCATTAACATCTGATCCTAGATTCCTTGCTGTTCATTTTCACCGAACTATATTAGAAATGCAGGGTTGGGCAGTCGACTTAAGGCCTAGAATAGATGATATTTGTCAGGAATTTGCAAGTACCTGGGTAAAAATGTTGACATTAAAGACAACAGAAAGTGCTTTAAAGGAAATGAAAGTATTAATAAGAGCACTTTTAAGGGGATTCGAGACACGCGATAAGCTGTTGCCATATTTGTTTCAGTATGGATCCGATTATGTGGGACACAATTTATCTGGTCAAGAGAGAAATCACGTTTATCGAATAGGAATAAAGCAACATTAATACAGTTTACTTTTTATTTGATTCTTATTAATATTCAGGTCAGTCACGCGTTTATTCTTCTAGTGCTGGCTTGGATATCATCCTCATCATCCTCATCCTCCGAGCCTTTTTCCAAACTATGTTGGGGTCGGCTTCCAGTCTAACCGGATTCAGCTGACTACCAGTGCTTTACAAGAAGCGACTGCCTATCTGACCTCCTCAACCCAGTGACCCGGGCAACCTGATACCCCTTGGTTAGACTGGTGTCAGACTTACTGGCTTCTGACTACCCGTAACGACTGCCAAGGATGTTCAATGACAGCTTGGATAGCATCCTAAAATTCGGATATCTTATAGTAGTTGCTGCTAGGGAGTTTGTTGCACACTTCTTCTTCCTAGCTATAATATATGTACTTCCAAGGCCGATAGTGCACAAGCATTTGCGTAAATCCAACACGACCGGAGAGAGATCAGGGGCCCGATTCTCCTAAGTTAATAATGTCAAAATCGAATAGAAATCGAATCGCAATATGATCGCAATAGCAGTTTTAACCATATTGGGCATTCTGCTACTAATATAAGACCAATCGTATTCCAATGACATTTGATTGGTTTGCGATTCCTCTACTATTTTGGTGATTTTGGTCTATACGGTAGTTTGCTCTACAATCATATTGCATCATCATTTGCAGACAAAATTATTCATTATTGAATGACAGAAAAGGATAAAAACGTTTATTTCAAAGAAAAAATAGCGGAATGCCACATGCGTTTCAATCGTAATCGAGTCGGGATTGGATCGCAGTCGAACGTGAATCGTATGTTGCTTAAGTAAAATTAGGAGAATCGGGCCCCAGGCGCATTAACGTGCACGGGTGAATCAATCACCGAATTCCAGACTATGATACTGATGAAAGCGGTGGCGGCTAGTGCGTTTATAAATGGTGGAGTAACAGATTTAAATATTCATATGGGGTTGAACCCTTTGTTCAGTAGTGGACGTCCTCAGTTTGTACAGCAGTTGTCGTGGTGATGATCAAATTCTTTTGTTGGAATTTTTCATTAATTGTGATGAAACCAGAAGTAATATAATTTATGCACCAGAACAACATATAAATATTATGTGCTTCTTCTTCCGAGGTGAAAGAAGATGTTGCCTCAGGAAGCAGGAAAGCTAATAGACCATAAATGAGTGCGTTTTTAGCTGGTTTTGCTGAATCGCCGACAGTTAATTATTTTTTTATGTTAATATGTGTATTCTCCGAAAGGCATTAAATTCACACTATTTTTTATAGCTACAATTAAATTAAAGTGCAAATTAAAATACCACTAATCGAATTTCTTTATGATGTGAATCCATTAAATTCATTTTTCATATTTTATGTTTTATGTTTAACCAGCAAAGGTTTCATGGGTGAAACTGAATAAAATAAAAAATGTTAATTTACTATTTTTTGATTTTGCAAGGTGAGTTACTAAAAACATATTAGGTTAGGTTAAATTAAACAACTATGCATACGGTCACGGTTATCATTTGAACATCTTTGGCAGTCTTTATCAAAAGTAAAGAACCAGAAAGTCTAAAAGGCGGTACCGGGTTTCCCGAGTAGCTAGGTTGAAGATTTCAGGTAGGCAGTTAGGACGGCTGACCGGAAGCCCACGCCAACATTTGGGAAAAGCCATAAGCATCATGACATCTTTCAGTGAAAAAAAAACTCATGGAAACATAAGTATTAACACAATATCAGGAAAGAAAAAATATTATATTCATAAGCTTTTTTCATTTTTTATTTTCTAATTATAAAGTATGTTTTCAGCTGCATCAAAGATTTACTGCTATGATGTTGAACTCGAAGGGGTTGTGAAAGTAGGACAAGACTTTCTGAAAGCCTTAGACGATGGATCAGCCTTTGTGAAAAAGATGAATTTACCTTTTAACTTCAGGTCCAAGGGTAAATTACCAAAGAAGGCCTTAGGTTCGGCGGTCATGAGAGCTATCACAGCAAACCAAAATGAGGAACATTTTAGGACTGATAGCAACACTCAACCAGACATTCAAATTGAAGAATGCATAGACCACTTTAAGAAAATAGGAAACGAGAGTCTTTACGCAATCGGCAAGAAAATTATAACTGATCTTGCTATAAATATGGACATCGGCTTAATGCTTAAAACTGCATCTGATGACTATTATACTTCGATGCAAAACTATAACGATGTCGTCAGTAAAGAAAATATTAAATCAACATTAGATAGAGAGTTTGTATATTTAGACGTAGTTGAAACATCAAACGCACTGCTTTACAGCATAGAGAGAAAACTGCTGAATGATATTATTGCAAATCGAACTGATGTCTTATTTGATAACAGCGTTGAGGCTATGAACGAAAAGATTTATAAGCGTAGCGTTCAAGAGAAAAAGAATAAAGTTAAATACATTTGCGAGAAATATAAGGTTTGTAGGCATTATCCAGCGTTCACCGATTACTGCGCAGATCTTATAACCGAAATATTAAAGCTTACTGATAAGAAGTTTACTGCAATTATTGAAATATTAAGAATAATTATAAAAGAGAATAAAGGTTTCTTTGAAAAAGTCATGGAAAATGAAGAAAAATATTTAATAATAAAGAAACTTGAATCTCTTTCTACAGACTTGTTTCAAATGAAGGAATTTTTCGCCGTACTCAGAGGAGTCATAACGCAAAGATTTAAAGCCGTTTCAAGCAGCGAGAAAAGCTTAAAATCGAGAACTATAGCTACGCGAATTCTTCTGGACATAGTGGATAAAGCTCTGAGTGGTGATGAAGATCTGTTAGCAATTGACTTTGATAATTCTGTATCAGCATTAAGAAGTTGGGAAGACGGCGTGCGACAAAACATACATGGTATTTACGAAGACTTCGCAAAAAATCTCTTCAGAATCATGCAATTTAACTTGACTAAAAACGCACGGAAAGAAATGAAAATATTAATTCAAGCTATCATGGGAAAAATTGATGAAGATGATAAATTTGTTCAGAATTTGTTTGTGAATGGGTCAAAGTATGTTAAAGGTGAAGATTTTCATCCTTTCATAGATAATTTAGATGCATAACATATTTGATGTTACTCGTCGTAATAAAGTATCTACACAAGCTATTATTTATTTCTTTCTACGTAATTGTGGAGCAAGCTTAGATAATTTTCTTTGAGGCAAACCCGTAACCCCAGTAGGCTTTCTTACGTAGGTTTACTTACACCTGCACCACCTACTGTACCTGTATGTATGCCCTTTTGCATACTCCCCATGTACAGTCCTTCACCCACATGTAACTCCCTTATATAAAACCCCTATTTACTCCTTTATTTGAAGAGTTGGTTTGTATGTTTTTATTGAAAATGTACATATATATCATAATCTCACCAATGACTGTGTTTCAGATGGCACGTTAAACTGTAGGTCCCGGCTGTCAATGAACATCCTTGGCAGTCGTTACGGGTAATCAGAAGCCAGTTAGTCTGACACCAGTCTAACCAAGGGGTATTGGGTTGCCCGGGTAACTGGGTTGAGTGGGTCAGATAGGGCAGTCGTTCGTTGTAAAGCACTGGTACTCAGCTACCGGTTAGACTGGAAGCCGACCCGAACATAGTTGGGAAAAAGGATGAGGCTCATTTCAATAATCTATCTCTAGAAAACAAATCCACAGATAGATTACAGAAGGATCGTAGAATATATCGTATCATCAACAAAAAAGCTGGTATTCAGTTGCTATTGTTTTAGTTGTCACTTTCCCAGGCCGATCAGTCTCTCCAGGGGCTTACGTAACAATTTCGCTTGTACGACAATTAACACGTTCAAGTGACGAGGGTTTATCTCCTAGACAATAATGAGCTCTCTACAATAGGCATGACAAATGATACTTCAGTTATTAACATTGCTATACTTCATATTAGAGTGTAGCGCGACAGATGTGCTGCACAAGTATCGGTGTGATCTCAAAAATAGCAACAAAACCAACAAAAATTACACTCTAAACAATACCATTATGACATGCGTTCAAAGAATATGAAAAGGCATTAGGCAGATTCTTAAGACGGCCCAGAAAGGCTACTATAAGGAACAATCAAGGCTCTGGGTAGATAGGGAGAGTAAAAAAAGTCTGACTCGTGAAGGATTTGAACCTCCCCCCTCCGATGGTCAAGAGAATTTGTATATCGGTGCTCTCACCTACTGAGCTAACGAGTCTTGTTATGACTGACTGCATAGACCACTTTAAGAAAATAGGAAACGAGAGTCTTTACGCAATCGGCAAGAAAATTATAACTGATCTTGCTATTAATATGGACATCGGCTTAATGCTTAAAACTGCATCTGGTGACTATTATACTTCGATGCAAAACTATAACGATGTCGTCAGTAAAGAAAATATTAAATCAACATTAGATAGAGAGTTTGTATATTTAGACGTAGTTGAAACATCAAACGCACTGCTTTACAGCATAGAGAGAAAACTGCTGAATGATATTATTGCAAATCGAACTGATGTCTTATTTGATAACAGCGTTGAGACTATGAACGAAAAGATTTATAAGCATAGCGTTCAAGAGAAAAAGAATAAAGTTAAATACATTTGCGAGAAATATAAGGTTTGTAGGCATTATCCAGCGTTCACCGATTACTGCGCAGATCTTATAACCGAAATATTAAAGCTTACTGATAAGAAGTTTACTGCAATTATTGAAATATTAAGAATAATTATAAAAGAGAATAAAGGTTTCTTTGAAAAAGTCATGGAAAATGAAGAAAAGTATTTAATAATAAAGAAACTTGAATCTCTTTCTACAGACTTGTTTCAAATGAAGGAATTTTTCGCCGTACTCAGAGGAGTCATAACGCAAAGATTTAAAGCCGTTTCAAGCAGCGAGAAAAGCTTAAAATCGAGAACTTTAGCTACGCGAATTCTTCTGGACATAGTGGATAAAGCTCTGAGTGGTGATGAAGATCTGTTAGCAATTGACTTTGATAATTCTGTATCAGCATTAAGAAGTTGGGAGGACGGCGTGCGACAAAACATACATGGTATTTACGAAGACTTTGCGAAAAATCTCTTCAGAATCATGCAATTTAACTTGACTAAAAACGCACGGAAAGAAATGAAAATATTAATTCAAGCTATCATGGGAAAAATTGATGAAGATGATAAATTTGTTCAGAATTTGTTTGTGAACGGGTCAAAGTATGTTAAAGGTGAAGATTTTCATCCTTTCATAGATAATTTAGATGCATAACATTTTTGATGTTACTCGTCGTAATAAAGTATCTACACAAGCTATTATTTATTTCTACGTAATTGTGGAGCAAGCTTAGATAATTTTCTTTGAGGCAAACCCGTAGCCCCAGTAGGCTTTCTTACGTAAGTTTACTTGCACCATGCTTTTTGTATGTACCTTTACATACTCCCTTACATTCAACCCTATGTACTGCCTTATATACTTATTATGAATAAATTTCACCTACTGTATCTGTATGTATGCCCTTTTGGAAACTCCCCATGTACAGTCCTTCACCCACATGTAACTCTCTTATATAAAACCCCCATTTACTCCTTTATTTGAAGAGTTGGTTTGTATATTTTTATTGAATACAAGCTGACCCGGCGAACTTCGTACCGCCTTTTCCTTATTTGCTGACCGTTTAGACCTACCCTGGACTACGACAAACATTTTAAAATCAAAATCAGCTCAATCGGCCTAGCCGTTCTCGAGTTTTAATCAGACTAACGAACAACAATTCATTTTTATTTATATAGATAGATTTATGTATTATAATCTCACCAATGACTGTTTCAGATGGCACGTTAAACTGTAATTCCCAGCTGTCAGTGAACATCCTTGGCAGTCGTTACAGTTAATCAGAAGCCAGTGAGTCTGACATCAGTCTAACAAAGGGATATCGGGTTGCCCGGGTAACTGAGTTGAGGGGCTCAGATAGGGCAGTCGCTCCTTGTAAAGCACTGGTACTCAGCTACATTCGGTTAGACTGGAAGCCGACCAGAACATTGTTGGGAAAAAGGCTCTGAGGATGAGGCTCATTTCAATAATCTATCTCTAGTAAACAAATCCATAGATAGTTTACAGAAGCAGTAAATGAAATATATCGTATCATCTACAAAAACGCTGGTATTCAGTAACTATTGTTTTAGTTGTCACTTTCCCAGGCCGATCAGTTTCTCCAGGGGATTACGCAACAATTTCGCTTGTACGACAATTAACACGTTCAAGTGACGAGGGTTTATCTTCTAGACAATAATGAGCTATCTACAATAGGCATGACTAATGATACTTCAGTTATTAACCTTGCTATACTTTATATTACAGTGTAGCGCGACAGATGTGCTGCACAAGTATCGGTGTGATCTCAAAAATAGCAACAAAACCAAGAAAAATGACACTTTAACTAATCAATACCATTATGACATGCGTTCAAAGAATATGAAAAGACATTTGGCAGATTATTAAGACGGCCCAGAAAGGCTAAATCTATAAGGAATAATCAAGGCTCTGGGTAGAAAGGGAGAGTAACAAAAGTCTGACTCGTGAAGGATTTGAACCTCCGCCCTCCGATGGTCAAGAGAATTTGTATATCGGTGCTCTCACCTACTGAGCTAACGAGTCTTGTTACGTTGCCCCAGAATTTGGATGCATTTCTGAAATATGACGCAATTTTTGGCGATTGTCCAGCAGTACATACCATGGGAATTCATATAAACCTAAACTTTTTGTAAGATCTGCGTAATTGCTGGAAAGCGACCAACAATCACGTCATATTCATGATAGTCATATAGATTTGAGCTGCAGTGCAACAAGACTCGTTAGCTCAGTAGGTGAGAGCACCGATATACAAATTCTCTTGACCATCGGAGGGCGGAGGTTCAAATCCTTCACGAGTCAGACTTTTAGTGATTTTTGGTGACAGGCAACGATTGGTACTGCACTAAATAAACAATTGCTTTCTCAGTATAGTGAACACCAATCGTTACTTCTTCTAAAACTGCTTCATCAAATTAAAGTTTTTCGGTACACGTCTACGAGTTACAACAATTGTCCAAGTTTCTATAAAACTTTGATCTCTAACCATTTTTTTTTAAAAGATGGATTTAGAAATATTTAACATTCAAAGTATGCAAGTCTTATGAAGTTTGAAAAATAGTATCCTTACGGCAATAATGCAGGTTGTAGTCAGATAAGGACAGTATCAAAAAGTCTGACTCGTGAAGGATTTGAACCTCCGCCCTCCGATGGTCAAGAGAATTTGTATATCGGTGCTCTCACCTACTGAGCTAACGAGTCTTGTTACGTTGCACCAGAATTTTGATGCGTTTTCGAAAAATGACGCAATTTTTGGCGATTGTCCAGCAGTACATACTATGGGAATTGATATAAACCTAAACTTTTTCTAACATCTACGTAATTGCTGGAAAGCGACCAACAATCACGTCATATTCATGATAGTAATTCTAGATTTGAGCTGCAGTGCAACAAGACTCGTTAGCTCAGTAGGTGAGAGCACCGATATACAAATTCTCTTGACCATCGGAGGGCGGAGGTTCAAATCCTTCACGAGTCAGACTTTTTGATGACATTTGGTGACAAGCAATGATTGGTACTGCACTAAATAAACAATTGCTTTCTCAGTATAGCGAAGGCTAATTGTCACTTCTTATAAAACTGCTTCACGTTAGCTCAGTAGGTGAGAGCACCGATATCGGAGGGAGGAGGTTCAAATCCTTCACGAGTCAGACTTTTTGGACATAGGCTCTGATTGTTACTGGTCTTTATTTTTTTCAAAGGTCTTTGAATCTGATCTTATGTAAAGTATTTTTTCAAAGTTTCCAAATATCTCAAAAATTGTTTACAAAAAGATCACGAAATAATAAATTCTAATCGACATCATATTCTTACGTGTTATGTTCAAAAGACTCTGAAAAGACACTCGTAAAATAGAAGCAAATTCTTAAGAGGGGCTGAAGACGGAACTTTCAAAGAACAACCAGGGCTCTAGATATATAAGGAGAGTAACAAAAGTCTGACTCGTGAAGGATTTGAACCTCCGCCCTCCGATGGTCAAGAGAATTTGTATATCGGTGCTCTCACCTACTGAGCTAATGAGTCTTGTTGCACTGCAGCTCAAATCTAGAATTACTATCATGAATATGACGTGATTGTTGGTCGCTTTCCAGCAATTACGCAGATGTTAGAAAAAGTTTGGGTATATATCAATTCCCATAGTATGTACTGCTGGACAATCGCCAAAAATTGCGTCATTTTTCGAAAACGCATCAAAATTCTGGTGCATCGTAACAAGACTCGTTAGCTCAGTAGGTGAGAGCACCGATATACAAATTCTCTTGACCATCGGAGGGCGGAGGTTCAAATCCTTCACGAGTCAGACTTTTTGAACATAGCCTGTGATTATTACCGGTCTTTATTTTTTTCAAAGGTCTCCTGAACCAGATTTTCTGTGAAGTGTTTTTTAAAAAAGTATAACAATATCTCAAAAATTGTGAGCAAAATGATCACGAAATATGAAATTCTAATCGACATCATATTCCTACATGTTATGTTCAAAAGATTCTGACAAGACACTACGAGTGTCACAACACATTAACAGACAAATTCTTCTTAAGAGGGCAAATTCTTAAGAGGGGTTAAAGACGGAACTTTCAAAAAACAACCATGTCTCTAGATATATAAGGAGAATAACAAAAGTCTGACTCGTGAAGGATTTGAACCTCCGCCCTCCGATGGTCAAGAGAATTTGTATATCGGTGCTCTCACCTACTGAGCTAACGAGTCTTGTTGCATTGCAGCTCAAATCTAGAGTTACTATCACGAATATGACGTGCCTCTTGGCTGCTTTCCAGCAATCTTTTAGGAAGTAGAGGATTTTTTTCGAATAAGTTTGATTGATATACTGGAAAAACTCCAGAAAATTGCGTCATTTTTCAGAAACGAATCAACATTTTGGTGCAATGCAACAAGACTCGTTAGCTCAGTAGGTGAGAGCACCGATATCTAATTCTCTTGACCATCGGAGGGCGGAGGTTCAAATCCTTCATGAGTCAGACTTTTTGGAGACAAATCTAAAAAAAAGAAGCCATTTTGCCATTCTTACAATGGCATAAGCATGGTTTGTCAACTTTGTCATTTTTACAAGACACGTTGCAGATTGTCAACATAATACTGAACCTACCTATGGCTAACTAACACTAGACTGTCAATCTAGTCCAATCTAGTTAGCAAAATTGTAGTGAGATCATAATTAACGTAACAAAAACAAGCTGTTTATTTGATCGTCAACTAGTTGGCATAATAACCATGATACATTTTATCACCGTGATTATAGCACTTCTTTTGTTTTCCACAAAAAAGTGTCATCAAGTCCGATTCGCGGATTTACGACAATTATATCATTATATTTATATTAAGAGCGACATTTAGAATGTTGCTGGTTGAGACAAAATGTCATGCGGCAAGTTTTGCACGTGACTCATACATATACTTGGATTTTTAATACTTTTTGCATTCCAACCTTGAATGAATGCAAACGACTTTTTTGCAAAAGTGTGCATGTAAAACTTTATTCGAAAGGGAAATCGGAAATTTCCATTCATCGCCTAGCCTTTTTCCCAAACTGTGTTTATTGATGTCGGCTTCCTGTCTTAATTGGATGCAGATGAGTACCAATATTTTACATGGAGTGACTAAACATTTGTCCTCCTCAACTCAACTAGCCGGCAACGTGGTACGTCTTGGTAATACTAATTGTCATGCTTTGGCTCCTGACTATCCGTAACTACAACTGTGGCTATCGATACCAGCGGTTGCTACTTCATCATCATCATCATCATCAGCCTATCGCAGTCCACTGCTGGACATAGGCCTCTCCAAGTGCACGCCACTGAGATCGATTTTATCGGTTGCTACTTAGCATTGTTAAAAACCGGAAAATTTCATTGATGAAACCAAAACTAATGACCTATATGCGTTGGACCTGGTTGGATTTAATTCTCAAGTCAACAAAGCATCATTGAAAATATGTTACCAACTTCTCATTCAGGGCTTGTTTCTGGTTGATAGCAATATAAACCTAGCTGACAAAATGGTGCAACACTTTTACGTGCTTTTACTTTAAAAAGAACCTATTATAAGATAAGTTTAATACAAAGTAATGCAGGTCGTTTCCAACAGGTATCTGTGGAGATCAAAGGAGGAGGCCTATGTTTAGCAGTGGACGTCCTATGGCTGAGATTATGATGCTGATGATGATGATAATACAAAGTTAAAACAAAAATATTTACTTAAGCAAATATGTCTTTCTCTGCAATAATATAACTCGAACAACAAAACTGTTTAGGTATTATGGATCCTAACGCCCACATTTCTCTGCAGTGACCCCTGATGAATCATGCACATCTCATGTTTGAAGAACTTACTTAATATTGCCATTTCATCGTGTTTTACAATATGTAAGAAGGTACCTATATGTTTAAAATCAATTATGTAATAGACAGTTCGTGAAAATATTACTTTTTAAAAGTGTTTTTTCTCTATGGAGTTTCTTGCTGGCTCTTCTCCATGAGACCAACTTTTTGGAACCGTGCATAGTGTGACGTTTCATAGGAGCCTGCAAAAGCCTATTTGAATTAAAATAAATTGATTTTGATTTTTGAAAACTCATCATCTGCCTAACCTTTTGTGTCTGGAGAATCTGTTGAGCCATTTCTTCTTCTTCTCGGCATACATAAGTAAGTGAGGCTGTCTCTTGTTTTTACATTCTGCTGATTTAGCAGCACTATTTGAATAAACGTTTTTGACTTAAGGTTTTACTATCCAGTGAACATATCGAGTATGAGGGCGCGGGTTCGATTCCAGGTCAGGCAAGTACCAATGCAACTTTTCTAAGTTTGTATGTACTTTCTAAGTATATCTTAGACACCAAATGACTGTGTTTCGGATGGCACGTTAAACTGTAGGTCCCGGCTGTCATTGAACATCCTTGGCAGTCGTTACGGGTAGTCAGAAGCCAGTAAGTCTGACACCTGTCTAATCAAGGGGTATCGGATTGCCCGGGTAACTGGGTTGAGGAGGTCAGATAGGCAGTCGCTTCTTGTAAAGCACTGGTACTCAGCTGAATCCGATAAGACTGGAAGCCGACCCCAACATAGTTTGGGAAAAAGGCTCGAAGGATGATGATGATCCAGTGAACATTTAAGAATAAAAAAAATAAAACGAAAGTCATTTCAGAAAATTGATATAAAAGATCAATATATTTCTTGCTGGTATTTTGTAGTTCCTGTCAAACATGGTCAAAGTACAACAGCATAATACATATATACTTCCGTACAAAAAAAAAAAATATTTTTTCATTGAGTTTAACCAGTAGAACGAAAAGGGGTGTTGAAGTGAGCATGTAAGTTGAGGCCGGCAGTAAACAAGACGGCTGGTATTTGTGGGCACGTGCGACTAACAATGCTTTACGACCGGCAATCTTGCACTTTATACGTAAATAACTAAATGGTTAGTAGCGATGTGTAGGGTTTTGGGTAGAAGGTTCATTTAGGAAGTTGAGGAAGAAATGGTAGGATAATCTGATCATGACGTTGTCTGTTTGTATGTCAGATATTTAAATCTCTGCTACAACGTGTGTATCCAAAGGTTTTTTATCAAAGGTTAAAGTTATTTACCCATAAAAAGTCAGCTATGTTAATGATATATTATTGTTTTTCTTCTAAAGAAACTTTTCTTTTATACGTAAAAATCATTGGATCGCAAAAAACAAACACGGTCGACTTGAGAACCTCCTCCTTTTGTTAAGTCGGTTAAAAAGTGGCCCAATAATCAACGAAACTATTCCCCATTATCTCAAAGAACAAAGATTAAGTTCGAAAACGTAACAGAGTCGACACTCTTATTCTACCTCTACTTGCTACAAACTTTATTTCGAGCAAAACGTAGGAATGTAAGGTTTTGATTGCTATTCGGTTTTACAGTCAATTGTTTATTTTTCGACTTCGATTCGGTCGGCTAGCATTCGAACTCATGTTTTTACTCTCTACCTTTTGATTAAGTCCTTATTTAGAAGAAGTATAAATAAGCTTGTTTTGGGCTCGGATTAAGAGTGGGTTTTGGTTTGGATTCGATTTTACTTGACCGTGAATATATTTGAGTTGGTTGCTTGATCAGTGCGAATATGACAGATGGTTTCATGAAATAGATTTAGTTTCTACGTTATTTCCTGATCCGGTTGGTGTCTGAATGATAATAATCACATACCTACCTACTAATAAACTTTAGCATACAAAGCACTATATTTTATCAATGTTCTAAATTAAAACTGCACACTAATGACCCTAATACTTATTGACTTGCCCGTCTGGATCTGATCCGACACGCATCCCGTCTGTCAGAATAAATTCTACGAACATGCATGTCTATTAGAAAAATCTAATATCTATAGAAAAGTCCAATTTCATTTTAGTACACTATTTTTAGTATACTTAAAGATAAAAACGTAAGTAGATCAAAAGTCGATAGTCGATCTACATCATATGAAAATTGCCAGCCACGCTAACTGACGAGTTAAGGGCACTTCAAACGTACGTTACGGAAAGTTGCTGACTTTAAGCGATCAATTACCTATTTATAGAGTAATGACTTTCCGCCTAAGTATATTTTCATACGATAAAAGTGCCTACTTAAAGTGAAAACTTATAAAAAAAGTAATTTGGTCTGTGTGTTCCGCAATCACTCTAAACGGCTGAACTGATTGAGATGGCATATTTAAGCATAGGTCGTACCTGAAGAAGGATTTGGCTATTTTGACCCGAATTATGGTGGTTATCTGGTTTGTTCTAAAGGACGGCGGAAGCTAGTGTCTGTAGCTATAAAAAATGTTCACAACAAGTTATTTTCACATGTTGTATCATTAAACACTCTAGTAAAACTCAAATTGAGCGCGCTCAAAGTCGGCTACTCTACTTTCAGTATGAATCGTCCCTTAGCAGCAAATATATTATTAATAGTATTCATTCAGATTTAAATTACGATACCATACATCTTAATGCTAGGTTCGTAATAAATGCAAAAACTACATCCCGTGTGAATTTAAGACGCTCCACTGAAAGCTACGCTATGCTATAATTAGCTGGATAGATTAGCAGAGATAATAGGACGTGGATGAAACCATGGGTAAGAACGAACTGCAACCAAAAACGTAACTATAGAACACAAAGCGCCTGAAGTTATTTTAATAACAATAGTCCCTTATCTGTGTCAACTCAGGCGTTATGCGAAGAAAGCCTTAAATGTTTAAAACGTTACATTTTACATACCTACCTCTTGTGTAGCAAATTATTACAAATAAAAAAAATCTTTTTGTACCTTAAGAGCTCCGAAACTACTGAACCTAGATAGAAATTATTTCACAGTTGGGTAGCTTACTATCGCCGGGCTAGTAAAGGTACGCCCGCTATATTTTATCGAATACGATTCGGATAGGTTTACTGGGTTGAGGAAGTCAGATAGGCGACTGCTCCTTGGAAAACACTGATACTCAGCTGTTTCTGGGTAGACTAGAAGCCGACCCCAACATAGTTGGGAAAAAGGCTCGGAGGATGATGAATATCTGCCTATAGTAGGCAACTTTCTCCCATGCATAGTAGGCAGATATGATAATATTTGTACTAGCTTTTAGTGTAACACAAGCATTAGCGAGTCCTATAACCAGACGTTTATCGATCTGGTTTAATTAAAATCTGCGGCAGATGGTCCACATAGGCTATTCATCATCGAGATAGATTGATGCTGTACTCTACAACTATATACGTTACATTGTAAGGGAATTAATAGATACAGGTGTTTTTTAACCTATTAAATCTTAACTGATATTAAAAATGCGAAAATAACTCTGTGTATCGTGCTTTTACGCCAGAACTATACAGAACTGATATAAATATTTTTCACAGTACTTACAAGGTTTTAATTCATAAAACCTAGTTCTAGTTGAGTAGTACGAAACGTCAATAGCTCCAAGGAATGGGTTTTATGGAGAAGAATTTACAAGAAGTTACTTTAAAGTTATGAAGAAGAACTACTATGAACCACTCTTTTCAAAACTAACAGAATTTTGGACAATTAGACAGTCTAGTAGAAAAGCTTTTTATCCAGGTGCGGCGAGTAGTTCTCAATACTGTGGTGAACAATCTAATTAATACGTATACGTCACGCTATTAATACGATTGTACCTATATATAAAGTTATTTATGTCTATATACATCCCGGTTAAACCCAAACAATGTTTATTTTGGACCGAGAGCGATCAGCCGTTTAACCTTACAAAGAGCATTGAACTTAACCAACTGCGCAAAACGAAGTTATGTTTGCTCCATTGAGGAATTCATGTAATTTATGCTTTTGTAAATATAAAGGTTCCAGGGATTTGTAATTCAGGAATTACGATCGTATTTTTGTTTTTCAGCTTTGCTGAAGGAAGGTGGTACCTAAACTGTTTTTTTCGTGATTTACTGGTAAATAAGCTTGTGACCTTATAAACATTTGTGAACAGTGCCGTATTATCGGTATCTATAGGTGCGTTCAGACAAAACCAACAGAAAAGTAAGAGTTAGAACAAGTCCATTCTTTGGCAGGAATTTAGTATTATTTTAAAAAATAGGTTCAAGCATTCTACATGTTGGAAGGCATGGTGAGTATCAAAAATGTCCTTTGAATGTCATTGGCAGTCAGAAGCCGGAAAGTCTGACAACCAGTCTTACAAATGGTTATCATGTGGCCCGGGTAACTGGGTTGAGGAGGTCGAATAGCCAGTCGTTCTATGTAAAACA
Source organism: Helicoverpa armigera (assembly GCF_030705265.1). Lineage (NCBI taxonomy): Eukaryota > Metazoa > Arthropoda > Insecta > Lepidoptera > Noctuidae > Helicoverpa > Helicoverpa armigera. The sequence continues at coordinate 9,539,707 of NC_087142.1, read as the reverse complement.
CTGGTACTCAGCTGCATCCCTACATATTTAGGAAAGGCTAAGCAGATGATGATTTTGTATTCGGATCAGTTAGAAACAAAATATATGCTGCCTTTAAATACTTATCTTGATCCACAGTATACATGAATACAATAAGAATACTATTAATAAAATAAGCACAGCGGTGGGCGTGGTATATGAATGTCATAATACCTCTCTACAGTGTCGGGCAAGGCCAAACGACATTTCTATTAAAATTCCACATTATGCTATAAATCTGGATCTAGAATTTTAGACGTGTTTCAATTGTGACCTAACAACTGGTTTGCAAATGTCAGTGTTAATCTGTGTTGTACAGTGAGACAAAAAAATCTTGCAATTTTTATATTTTGGTTTTATGATAAGAGGTCGCAGTTACTTAGTGTCCTAATAAATATTAGATGTAAGCGTATTCATCTGCAAAGCGTAGAACCTACTACTCCTTTAACATGCCTTCAGTAGTTTTTTTTTATTAAAATACATATTTGTTTAATACTTTTTTTTTAACTTCCTACTGCGCTCAGGAGAATTTATTTGAAAAGAACTATACAATTGTACTATAGGTATCTATTCTTATTTCCGTCTATTTTATTCAATATTATTACAGCAATGAGGTGACAGTTGAGACACTTCACTACTATTCTTCACTATTCTTCTTCAGGAAATACAAAAAAAAAATAGATTTTAATATAAAAAATGCTCGCATATCTGTACCTACAACGTGCAAGTTTATAGAATACCTTAATGAATATTCAATTCAATCACAGCTTATATAAAATGCAATGCATTAATTAATTGTTGTGACTGACACATTGACATTTTCGTTATTGATATTTTAAGTAACGGAATATTGATTCAGATGGAACATTTATTTATATTGCAAATAATAAATGACTTTGAATTTATGGTACACAGATTAATCTCTAAGTTAATTGGTATTAAAAGTGAAGAGTTTTATCTGTCGAATGGTAATCTTAGTTACTAGCTGGTAGGCTAAAGTTTCAGCGATAAGTAACTACTGATAGTACATGTATCCAGGAATGCTATAGTCAACTTTTTATTCGGGTGCGGGAAAAAGCAATAGGGTAGTGTCCAGGGTCGAAATAATGAAATAATATTTAGTCCGCTTTTTAGATAATCAAAAAATATTGGATACGTATTTTTTCTTTTTTTAATTAAACATAAAATGACAAAGATAATACACTTCAAAAATTAGGAGTGGGGGCCTTTTACGTCACAGTGTCCTGAAAATTGTAGCAACTTGTGACGTCACACTCAACTTTAACACGCTATATCTTAACAAGTTCTGATCCAATTTAAAAAAGAAAAAATACGTATCGCTTAATTTTGGACAATCTACAAGACGGACTAATTATTATTTTTTAGGAAATTAGCCTATGGGCCTTCTCACTTTTATTCTGACTCACATTGCTTGCCTGCTAAATTAAACCTATTTAGTCCCAGTATTCAGGTAGTCCCAATCCGAATACATGAAGGAGTGCAATCAAAATCGGGAAAAAGCACTCTTGAAAAAACTTTGAGTCAATAAAGACAAAAGAAACTTTGAGAAAAAAAAACATTTCTTTACAAACGGATTTACAACCAAAACAATCCTTTCATTAACCACTGAATTCAGCATAAGCAAACATGCGCAAGAGTTGTGATGACATAAAACAACTGAGCATTGTGCGTTCTGTCAATTTGTGACAGCTAATAATTCTGGTATCGGGGGAACAAGGTTAATCTTTGTTTTTAATTTGTGTGTTGTTTTGTACTTATAAAGGTTAAGTCGTTTTTTTAAACTGATTTTTTATGGTGCGTCTTACGTGCGAAGCGAAAACAACAAAAAGTCGATTTGTTTTGAAGAAGTGAAGATTACATACATTTGTATGAATTGGCTTCGGATCGCTACGCATCGCGTTTTCGTTGATTTTGCCCACGCAGGACTCACCCTTACAAATATTAAGCATGCCAAAAATAACTATGTCCCTCTATGACATTTTCATACCAAAACTACTGAACCGACTGATATGAAAGTTTCGTAGATAATTAGTATCTAATTTGAACCTGAAAAGGGACAAACAGTACTTTTTATCCTGGTGCGGGAAATAGTTCCATTACATCCAAATTGGTTGTGACATGTACTTAGGTATTAATATTCTTATACACAACCTTTCACATTTATAAAAGGTCCTAGGTATTTTGTTTCACAAATCAAAAAGCAATAAATATTTTAAAACTATTTTACTATCTCATAAAATAGTAATATCTATAGACTTCACCGGTCTAGTAAGCTAGTATGTAAATGTGTTATCAGAAATAAATTTGTGTAAATACTAATGTGCATTACAAGATAAAATGGATGCTATCGACGCCATTTTGTATGTTATAGTCATCGTTAAAATGTTTGGAAGGCATGCTGATAGGATGTACTGATTAAAGAAAGTGTGTTGGAAGAAGTTTTTATACGAGCTATTAATATCCTTACTAATAGATACTTGTACTGTAAAGTGCTGGAGTGGAGACCACGGACTAGCAAGTGCAGCGTAGGACGTCCACCAGCAAGGTGGACAGACGACCTTATAAAGGTTGCCGGAAGACGCTGGATGCAGGTCGCCTCCAACAGGTATCTGTGGAGATCTAAGGGGGAGGCCTATGTTCAGTGGACGTTCTATGGCTGAGATGATGATGATGATGATGACTGTAATTGTAAGAGTAAAGCTGTCTGTCTGTGGCACTTTCACGCCAAAACTACTGGACCGATTTAATCGTTACTCGGACATAGTCTAAAATAGAGCCTGAAAAGGGTCATAAGCTACTTTTTACCCAGTTGCGGGAAGAAGTTGTCCCGGTAAGGAGGTCAAATTGCGGAAAACGGTTTCTATTACTATACACAAGCAGTTTGTTAGTTTACAGGTACATATTAGGTTTATGGAAATATACTGAAGTAATTTCAATTTCAAAGTGTGCAAAATCTTCGCTAGTAGATTTATCAGTAAAATATTACGCGTAGAACATATAAAATGAGCATTTTAAATGTGGTCAACTTCTTTCTTATCTATGTAGGGGAATATTTACATTGGCGCCATGGCAATAGATTTTTGTACATAGGTACATACATATAAATAAGTAGACTTTTAGTTGTTTTGTGGTTTAATAGGATGTATTTGCTTTTCTTTATTTAACATTTGATTCCGATATTGATGAAGGTGATATTTGATAGGTATTTCAAGTATTATGTAGGTACGGTATAGTTGTTTTTGTAGGATGTTCGTTGCATTAAATTAATATATGTATCTTTCTACTGCGCTTTGGTCTTTGTTATTTTATAAACACTTAAGTTGTATGTTCTAATACAAGTTTTATAGTATGTTTTTTTATTTGTCATCGATAATCTTTAATCCCACTTATTTCTTTTTAAGTATACTTGTGCCTCGTTTATGCTGAATAGAAGTGTTGTCTATCTACATATTTTATTTGAAGACTGACAAACATGAAGTTCTCAAACAGTTATGAAGCTTCCTGCCACTATTTTCCTCAAACTCAGACACAAATATTATCCTCATACACTAATCTCTTATCACAGTCTAATAAACAAAGCAAGCAATATCAAATATCCTCAGAAAATAGCGGCAGTAACGGACCCGTCACCTCGGGGCCGTCGGTTCGATTCCCGGTCGAGTGAGCCGTCTGACTAATTGTCGCTGATCACCTGATAAATACTGGGTGTACTGTGAACTTGATTTTTGTGAAAGGTCATAGAGTAAGTTTTGTGTAGAAAGGTTGTACATTGTTGTAGGGGGGTTTTGTACATTGAAGAGGCAAGTATTAAGAATTTAACATTACAAATCGACCAATCACACTACCACACTACACACACTGAAACAATTTACAAGGATCATGATATCTCCGTACAAACTTACATTTTTAGAAATCCAGATGTGATTCCGAGAAAACGTTGCAAATATTATCTTTGTTAAGGAGGTAAATATTACAATGACACAAAGATTGAAGTTGAATGGCGTATCTTATAACCGCAGATGAGGACCACACTGACTCTACACAATTATTACAACTTCAAAAACAGTTCATTAACTGGACTGTGTATAGTCTGATAAATAAAGATTATATTATTACTAATTTAATTTATACAGTAAAACTGTCAACCTAAAGCGAACCCTCTATTATTATACCAAAGCTACAAATATTCAGTAATCTGTGATCTTAGTTCCAAAATGCATCCAAACAAAACCAGGATTAGAGATTATACAAACCAAATTGAGAAGTCACAAATACCAGCTTTCGAATAATGTCACAGTCTAATCAAAGTACACTAAACAGTATGACCAAAACATAACATTTAATGTACAGCAATAACCATTGTCTGTGTTGGTCATCTACATTATTTTAATCTATATTATTTTGCTAGCTACGAAATGTAGAAAGTTCATGGACGTTTTAGAAGCGACGATTATTTCATTCTTTGATTTTAAATAATCATTAAATTATGAACCTACGGACCACGCCCCGTGGAAACTATTTCACGTAAACGGTTAAAATATAGCCCATGTCACCCAGGGATAGTAAATTAGTTTATTATACAAGCTGTTGATTTGCATCCGTGTCATAGTCAAGGACATACTTATGCTAATGATTCTCAACCCAAATCAATAAGAAAATTGGCACGTAATTTTTTTGTCAATGTCATCTAGCCGTATTTGAACTTGACGCGTTTGTTACTGGCCTTAAAACCGTGCTGCGCCCTCACACAAACGCAAACACAAAGCATACGCAACGATTATTCATAATTTTCATTCATAAAATTGGATTACTTCTGAAATACTACGACATTACAATAACAAAAAAAGCAGTACATATTAGGCATTTCCCGTCCACTGTAATTCCAATCGATTATTCACGTATTTTATGACCTCCTCCTGAAGTATGGCACAAATGCAAATCAACATCTTGTATTTACTAATCATGTCTATTTACTTTTTAATAACAGCTAATTCCGGAATAGCAACGATATTAATTGATAAGAATTAATTAATAGGTTAGGTATTAAGAGTTAGGTAAGGTCAGGTAGAGGCCTTTGAGCGCTAATAATTTTCTTCGAAACACACACGACAGCGACACGATCACGACAAAACGCTTATACTAAATAACTTCTAAAACTAGTTTAAATTCACTGGTCTGTTCGCAAAAGTCTACGACTATTGACGTGGTTTAATAAAGTGAAATAAATACGATTAAGTGCACTTAATGATGCTGTAAATACTTTTACGGTAAATCTTCTATTTAGTTAGGGGTTGTCCATTTAACAAGATGTTTTTAACCAAAGCTAATAGGAAAGTAGTTACTACAGGTTGAGTAAAATATGAATTAAGGTATTAGATTTACATATTTAACCTATCATCCTCCCCGTTAATACCTATCAATATGTAAAATGAATACCGATATTGTTGTTTAAGAATATTTATGGTACTGGCTTGTGCCAGCCTGCCAACGGTTTCGCCCGATTCCCGCGGGAACTAGGTACCTACTTACTGCTCGCACCGGAATAAGAAGTAGTCTATATGTTATTCTGATGTATCAACTACTTATAAGTATTATATCTTAAGCTGCCAAGTTGGATCAAAATCAATTCTACAATTTTTCATGAAAGAAGAACAAACATCCATGCATCCATCAATTTCTTTCTTATTAGGAAATCTGAAAAGTGCTAAGGTGAGGGGGGTTACTAGTTACTAACTACAATACATGCATGTTCCCTAAATCCCACTCTTTTATGAGCTTCACGTAAGTAGTGGACGATCCCTTAGTAGATATATCGAGCTATACTTATCAATCGAATCAATTATGTACTTAAAATCGAATATGGTGTATAACGTCCTAGCTTTCTAAGTCCTTGTCAGTTTAGCTTAAAGCTGCTTATTATGCCCATTTATGGACCACTAAGTGAAGAGAAGTGGGTGCTCCTAATCAGGTCCTGTCAAAATAATGTAGGCTCTTGTTTCCAAGAAAACTGGTAGACGTTTTGGGAACTGTTTGTCTTAAGTAGGTATTTTTTAAATACTAGGTACAGCCAGTTAGACTGGAAGCCGACCCCAATAGTTGGGAAAAAGGCTCGGAGGATGGTTTTTAAATACTTAACTTGAAACTGTGCCCCGAGGGAATTTCTTTCCACACATGGATAAAGAGTACTGTAAACATATTACTGAATAGTTTCATCATATTATGATCAGTATCGAAGCTTCACGTTTACAATATTAGTGTGATGTAAAAAAAATATTTTGACGGTTGATAGAATTAATGACGTACTCTTTGCGTAACATATTTGTTTCTGCAATTCACAAACTGCTACTGCACTTAATATGGTGCAATTATGTTTAGTATATTTATGTAAATAAGCATAGAAAGTGATATTAGTCAAACAAGTGCAAAGTCGTGATATAATTGACACACGGCCATGCCTCCGTCGCGTGTAGTAAGAGACATTGCATACTCCCGTATGTGTTGTCGGTTAACGCACGACTAATTAGTTAATTGACGCTGATTTTTAATTATTTTGTAACTATACTATTATAATTAGTCGTGGAGTTTGTAGGTAAGTGACAGCCGCACGAGTCGATCGAGTTTAGGTAATTCTAAGCGTGGTATGTCCATGGATTGGTGACCAAATCATGACGAGTTCCGTCGTGTATCGTAAGGCACGATAAATTGATGGCTCTCTGGCCAGGCTGTCTTTTAAACATCTATGGCAGTCGTTATAGGTAGTTAGAAGTCAGAAAATTTGACATCCAGTCTTACAAAGGGGTACCGGGTCGGCACAAATGTTTGACTATTAGAAATGTAATATTGCAGGACTTGCTCGAAGCTAAGCTATGATTGAAGCGGTCTATCCGTGGATGGGATCATGGTCCTAAAGTTGATAGAGTGATGATTGTTCCCTTTTTTCCGGTGTACAACATTGGCTGTTTTGACTCTACGGACACTTACTAGCTATTATTATTGAAATGAAGATAGATATAGTTATCGGCACGAATCTTGAGCTCTGACCTACATCTGCGCAGAAGTGATTTACTAGCAAAGAACAAATCCTGAGTGACGGCTATGACGCGATGCACTGCGGGCCAATTACGCTTTAGCCCGCCTCCGCGCCTCACTTCATACCACAAAAGGGACCCAATAAATTACTTCTGTGCAGGTGAAGGTCAGAGCTCAAGATTCGTGCCGATATCTATACTTATAAAGAATGTCAAAAACATTAAGACAAATGTAAAACATCCCTAACTACCAAGATAACACAAAGGTAACATGGTAACAAATATTTGCGCGCGCGCAGTATCGCAACACGAGGTTGATGTACTGACAACCGTCACGGTTCTAGGTAATGTGGCAAATGAGAACTATTGTCATTCATTGTTACGAGTATATGTCTAGTGTGATTTTCCTTTAGAATTCGTAGAAAATTAGAAAACTTGGATGTTTGGATGCAAGTATTGAAATACTTTTTTGAAACGACGTAGAAACTGCTAATAAAGAAAATTCCAATTAAACTTTATAGATGGTACCTAATATGGTTTATTTATACATTAAAATGTTATAGGATGGGCTACTTTTTATTCGGGTGCGGGAAGAAGTTTCCTCGGTAAATGGGTCAGGCTGCTGTTGCAGAAAAGTTGTGATATATTGCGATAATCAGTCGCATTTGTTTTTGCAAAAAGTTGATTTAATTTACTTCTTAGTGGTCATTACTATGGGTTACATCCGAATTGTTTTTTTTTTGTTAAGGCAGTTATAAACGGCTTAAGTACTCTTGTGTATTTTTGGAAGTTTCATTTAAATCTTTTGTCATGACTACCTAGTAAATAAACCTAAAAACAATAGCATATTTATCATATCAAGTATAAGAAACGTGATGTTTTTCACTATTATTTCCATGTTCACTGTTACAGCTAAATTATATAAAGTTAATGACGCGAATCCGCAATCTACACCAACAGAACAAATGTTTTTAAGCCCAAAAGCCTAAAAAAATAAGATAAGTTGATGAAATTCACGTGTCTTTGTTAAAACATGTAGTAGATAACATCCTGAAAAATAATTATATACAGAGATTGCTTTCTTATTACTAGAGTATTTTTATATACAAATTTTTCTTCTTAGTTTGCTTGTATTTTGTTAGTGGTTTGGGGTGCCTCTTTTTATCATTTGGTTCAGAGTGTTGAGTAACTAAGTACATTCTAGCCTTTTAAAACAAGATATGATTGGTGCTTACTGCTATACTTAGGTCATTTCCCGTGGGGTCTTGGATCAACTGTGTCAGAATAATACAACAATCCAGAAATATAAAAAAACAGAGGTAGGTATTGTTACTCTTGTTTCTCCTTTTGGATATCACTAGACGATCACGTTTTGATAAGACAGAAGCTTACCATGACCTCCATACATTCTGCAAAGTAAAACTCGACCCAGATGTTACGACACAAATGTTTGACAAACGTTTGTCTAGCTGTTTCATTCAAATCAAGATTCTGATATTTCCAAGTTCTAACTATTGCCGAGATATCGTGAAGTAAACTAACACTTCCGATAACAATAGAGGAGGCAGAACTCACTATAAATAAAATGTCGCATGATCACTTCAAACAGAAAAATACTTTGCTTCATTTGAATACGAGCTTATATGGCTCATGCAGTACACTTGTTAAATAATACAACATAGGCTGCCACAAAAACATGCAAAGAAACTAATCTTAATATAATTGCGCGTCGCAATAAAAATAGCTTCATAAATCATGATGTCAGGCACATCTCGCAGTGTCTGAGCTCTCAAACATGGCAGATAAGATAACGCGCGCGTCGGTCGTCAGTCACGCTCAGGCGATGGACAACTTCGGGTACCGCGAGATGGGGTGGCCTTCTCCCCTCCAGACGCCCTCCCCGACCTCGCCAACCACGCCCACGAGGTCTCGCTACCGAGCCAGCAGCATCAGGTCCAGAGCACCGAGAGAACCTGAGGAGTTCCCACTAAATACCAACTACAAACATGTCCGCAACATCGATTTGTTGGAATCGGCCCGAGAGCCTGGGAAAGCAAAGGAATATCTCTTCGTTGGTCCATCACCACCCGCCGAAGATGCGCCTAACATGTACCACAGTTTTGATGTCCTCGCTCCGGATCCTGAAGCCAGGTTAACAGAAGACGCAGCACGAAGAAGTTTGTGTGAAAAAGCGTTGACTCTGGGTGCTGCCAGATTTTTTGATGATGTCGAATGTGGATTGATTACTACGGATAATATTGAGGAGCATATAAGTTCTGCGCCTGAAGTGGTTGTGAATTTAACTTTGTTGTGGGCCGCGTTGTTAGCTAGAGATGAGTTATTACCAGCTATTTTGGAAGCTGGAGCTGATATCCATTATTCGGAACCAGCTGGATTGACGGCCTTACATCTAGCAGCGTTTAGTGGTGCAGGAAGAGCGGCAGTCTTCTTACTAACCCGCGGTGCTGACGTTGATTTTGCTCCAAAATACTTCGCACCCCTCCACTGTGCCGCATTTGGAAATTCACTTGAAGTAGCTGAATTACTTATAGCCAATGGTGCTTCACTACACGCTGTTGTTCAAAGAGCTGGCTGTGAAGATAATCTTGTGCATTGTGCAGTACGAGCTGATGCAGTGGAATGTATGGAACTCTTCATAGAAAGAGGTGTGGATCCGGCGTATGTTACTTCAGGAGGATTGAATGCCTTACATCTAGCCGCTGAACTGGGTGCTCAAAGATGTCTATCATTTTTGCTAAAAGAAACAAAAATAAGTGTAAACGGTGTTACCAAACAAAGAGATAAGGAGTGTACGGCTATTCATTTGGCGGCGGCAAGAGGCTACGCCGAGTGTTTAGAACTGCTTTTAGCAGAAGGTGCAAAAGCAAACACGAAGAATTACAGAGGATTCACTGCTTTGCATCTTGCAGCCCGCTGTTCAAGTATTGAATGTGTTGAAGTTCTACTCAGAGATGGAAATGCTGATCCCAACGTTGAGGATTACGACAAAAGAACACCATTGCATGCCGCCATCGGTCGTGCCGAGCGAGCCTGTGACATCATCGACATGCTTGTAAGTTGGGGAGCTCAGGTAAACAAAAAGGATGAATACGGTTATTCACCATTACATCTAGCAGCCATGGATAATTTAACTCAATGTGTTGAGACTCTAATATTTCTTGGTGCTGATGTGACATCAAAATCTAAAAAGGGTCATACTGCTTTAAGTGTTATTGCAAGAAAAACTCCAAAATCTCTAGCGATACTAAGGCATAATTTAGATTGTGGAATATCCCTGAACCAACCAAGTGAAGCCAATGAAGAAGTGCAAATTGAGTTTGACTTCGGTAGAATGTTGAAATTTTCATATCCCCGTGAGATCACATATTTGAACAGTTTGATAGATGAAGGTCAAAAAGATATATTACTGCATCCGCTTTGCTCCGCATTTTTGTTTATGAAATGGAGGAAGATAAGGAAATTTTATTTGGCGAGACTCATATTTTGTTTTCTATTTGTGTCATTTTTGTCTATTTATGTGTTGACTGCTGTCGTCAAGACTTGTAAGGGAAAATATGCTGAAAAATATGGTGTTCTTAATGAACTTTGTCAAAAACAGTCGCTACTAGGTCTTATTCTCACTAACAATCCTATAGAATTTGAAAGATGGGTGCTCATGGCCATCACAGCGTTTGAAATTCTTCGGAAATTAACAGGCATAACGGGATATTCAAGTTTCTATCAGTACTTCACAACGTTCGAGAATTTGATGGAATGGTTTGTCTTGCTGTCTGTGTTTTCTCTGTACAAAATACATAATGATTACAGTTGGCAGAACCATGTTGGAGGGTATGCAGTCCTAGGAGCCTGGACTAATCTCATGCTAATGATGGGCCAGCTACCCATGTTCGGTGATTATGTGGCCATGTATCAAAAAGTACTCACAGAATTCTTAAAACTACTTCTGGCATACATTTGTCTTCTACTCGGGTTCACAATTTGCTTCTGTGTTGTATTTCCTAACGAGGAGATGTTTTCCAATCCTTTGATGGGTTTCATTAGTACATTATCCATGATGGTCGGTGAATTGAACCTGAATATTCTGATCAACGACCCAACGAAAGATGACCCGCCTTTGATATTTGAGCTCTCATCACAAATCATATTCATCCTCTTTCTTATGTTCGTTACTATTATTCTAATGAACTTGCTTGTTGGTATTGCTGTTCACGACATTCAAGGTCTTCGGAAAACTGCTGGTCTTTCGAAGTTAGTTCGTCAGACAAAGTTGATTCTATTCGTGGAAATGGGCATGTTCAGTGCTTGGCTTCCGAAATGTCTTCACAAGTATGTATACAGGACTGCACTTGTATCTCCTGAAGCTGGGAAAGTTATTTTGAGTGTGAAGCCACTGAATCCTCGTGAAAAGCGACTGCCTACTGACATCATGATGGCTGCCTACGAATTAGCGCAGTTAAACAAAGTGAAGTCAGGCAGATCTATAAAGGAAATTTTGTACAAAAATAAGTACACATCAAAATTGAAGAATGAGGGTCAATTTGCCCAGGATCACAACTTCAGTCTGGAGATAAGAGGAATGCAGGAAAAGATAGATCAGGCTACGTTTAATATGAAGAAGATTGATCAGGAAATAAGGCACTTGAATACTCTGTTGATGGACCAACAGACTCTTCTGCATAATTTCTTCAAGAACACTGATATCATACCTTATCGAGCTCCTCATGTGTCTACTCCAGCTTATTCTCCGGAGTCTCCGATATTCTTCTCCAGTAATACAAGTCAGAGTCAGTACTCTGATAACATGAAGTATGAAAAATGAGTTTATGGGCATTTTCCAATTGGAACACTGAAGCAGGAAGCTTTTTGCAGGTCTGATGGGATGGTAGAAAATATTTCAGATCTGTGCATGCTTTGAAAAAGCTTATAAAAGTTATCCTGATGATTGTAAGTTGTGAAATGAAAGTGTAGATCAAAATTGTATTTTTTTAATGTTTTCGAAAGAAGAGAAATTGTCATTTAAGTCAGGGTATTTTTGTGATAGATTTAATATTGTTTTAGACTGTAATCTCACACACTTAAGTGTAGATGTAATTTATTTTTAATTGACTGCCAGCATGTAAAATTTTAGGTACTTATTTTACTTTAAAATTTAATTCTTTAGTAGCCAAGCCAGTAATTGTTTGCACCAAAAATAATATCTTATGTATACTTTTTAAAGTATTTTTTCTAGTTTCACGAAACGTGCTTGTTATATCTTATCACGGAAACAGTTGTCACATTCTTAAAATTAAGTAACTTGTTTGGTTTATTTTGATGAGATGATAATGTTAAGATAAAGAAGTAAATAGTGCCTTATGTACTTTACATACAATTCGTGATAAAACTATAGTCCGCTGTCATGTTGGTATGTCATTAAAATTTTACTTTTTATGTTTTGTTTCCTGTTATTTTCCTTATAAATTAGGAAGGTGTCATATTGACAATAATTAGTGCAATGAATTTATAAATAAAGTCACTATCATCTCAGCCGTAGAGCACTCTTTACAGAGTGGCCGTTTTCAACACTGTTGGTGGTCACTGTAGCTAAGGTATTTAGCCTTTTGATGTCTTGCCATCTCTCCTAAAATAATTTGAATTCAATATAGTAAACATTTTTGTAGAAAGTCTATGGACAAAATAAGATCAATGTACTAAAAACTGTAACTTATTTACTCAATTAGGGTAGCACAATAATTGCTTTAAAGATCAATTAGCACAACTTTATCCGCGTTCCTATACTTGACCTTGTATTTGTGTTGACGTTAATCGAAAGGGCTCGATTTATCACGGTTATAAACACAAAGATATTTAGAAACTGTAGTATAAACACTACTATTATTATGACTCTATTGTCTTTATCTCGTATACATATCGCCCCAAAATCGGATATTTTCAACCGACTTCCCAAAAAGGAGGAGGTTCTTAATTTGGATGTTAGTATTTCCTTGTCTTAAAATGACAGAAAATTAAAAAAAAAAAACAACTTTGGTAGGCAACTTTGGTGGTGGTCAGGCAAGTACCAATGCAACTTTTCTAAGTTTGTATGTACTTTCTAAGTATATCTTAGACGCCAATGGCTGATAAAAAGGTGAAGGAAAACATCTTGAGGAAACCTGGACTATAAAGTCTGAAATCACCAACCCGCATTGAGCAAGCGTGGTGATTAATGCTCAATCCTTCTCCGCGTGAGAGGAGGCCTGTGCCCAGCAGTGGGACGATAAAAAGGCTGTAAAAGTAAAAAAGGTAATCTGTTCCTTAATTAGGTAAAGCATTGATTACGATGATAGTGATATGACGAACCAGCTTAACTATTATTCTAAATTAAAAGTCACTGACTGTCTGTCGTTTCGATGCCAAAACTGGAACAATTTGAAGTCTAGAGCCTGAGAAAGGTTCAGCAAGCTAGGCATAAGCTACTGCTTATTCGCGTGCTGGAAGTAAGTATTTATATCGGAACGCGGGAACCGTTATTTCCTATATCTGATTAAAATAAAAAAACCGGTACTAAAACATTGCTTGCATTAAAATGCTATTTTTATGCGCCTGAGTGCGTTGTGACAATAATGATTGTTGATTGAAGTGCATAGCAAGCAATTAATTAATATTTATAACTAACTTTCGAATATCCTTGCACTTAAATAAGTAGTATGTCGAATATATAAATATAATTATATAAATAGGTATGTCGAATAAAATTCTTATTAATTTCAGTTTGTTCCGCGTCCTACTTTGAAATATTTTTTTCTGCCTTTCGGATAATTCCTCAGAACCCCTACTTTATTTCGTAAAAATGCTTTTTCATAACTAAGTAGTAATACTTTACCAATTTTTATGATATTTGGTAGGTACATAAAAAGTTTAGAAGAGGACCATAGGCTACTTTACTTTAGCTAGTAAGAAAATAATATAGAACTAATTTACGATGGTTTCAATTATTACTTAAATACAGCGTTATACATAGTATCAAAAGAATCTCAGCAATATCGAGTACTTGCTAAGTAAACCGGGCCTTGGTAAGGCTGAGTACACATGTGCGGTTTACGCCATTTGCGATTTATGCCATGAGGTGGTGTAGTTGCTACTATCCCCACCTGTTTTCAAAACCGCCTTGGAAGGCTCAAGGTATTTATTTTTTAACCGATTTCTCCAAAGAAAGAGGTAATATAAGTTTAGTATACGAATTTGGCTATCAAGTAGACTATTGCTAGGCATCTTATTACTATATTTCGCTGGTGCATAAATATTTTTTTGTGTTTCTATAAATGTTTATACTTTTGTTGTTGTAAAGAGGTGTATACATACATATATGTATGTAGAAATAGTTTGGTGGCAAAATAAAATAAAACATTGCCAAATTCCCTCAAAACACTGTACCTAATTACGTTCTGTGTGTGTTTAGCCTATGTCGATAACAATTAAAACGCAATGCAGTCGCAGGCGCGCCGCCGACCTTGCGCGTACGCAGCACAGTCGCGCACGCAAGTAATCGCTGATATGTAACACAATTGTCATATCTTTAAAGACAATATTTGATATGTCAAAAATAAGTAAGAGAGGACTGGTATTTATGTTAGTGGAAATGCTTTAATTAGTTGCCATAGTTCAAATGAACGAAAACTTTAATAACAATAAGCCTTACATAAAATATGTATTGTATTATGTTAATATTTTCAGTTATATTTCAGTGCGATTGTGTATATTTATGAAGCTTTTAAATAGGTATTTTCTGTGGGATATGGAGCCTACGATACAACATGATTAGCTCAGATATATAACAATGTTAGTATACATATATCCATATTTTCTAATATAACAAATTAGCGAACACTCGAGCACCCGACAGTACCGTTTACCATCGTTCGTACAAACACGGTCGGCTTCCATTCTAAATGTTTTTATTAACCACATCAAAGGCACCGCCGCATAACCTATGCCTACCAGTACTACTGCCGGTTTGAACTAAATAATAACTGTTTGAACTAAACTGCTGGCCAGTAATTAACTTAGCGATCTGGAAAAGCGGTTAAGGTGGAGTTTAGCGCGTTTTAACCGACTTGTGAGAAGGAGGAGGAGGTATTTTAGTGATGTTAAAATCTGTAATGGTTAGTTTTGTTACAAATTGATTACAAATGTGACTAACTGAAAAACTTTGCAATTGTGACTTCATTATCTGGTTAGCCTCTTTCAAGATATGTTGGCTTCCATTCTTTATTGGGTGCCTTTCTTATTTCCTCAACCTATGCAAGTAACCAGGCAACTCGGTACCCCTTACACTTGCTACCCCTGCAACTACCCCTTTACGTTTGATTTAAGTCACCTTCAACTGACCATCGGACCAACTATAGGCTGACATTTTAGTCTGCAATATGCCGCAAAGTTTACTCTCTACTAGTCTACTCCTTCACTCTCTTAGTTCGATTTGACGGCAATGCGACACGACCGGAGAGAGATCAGACGCAAGACCGACATTAACGTGCTGTCTCTCTTAGATCCTTGGTAACCCATCTACAAACTGACTGCTGTTACTTAGCCACGAGCCACAGAAATCTATGATAAATATGATATATTATTACCGGCCCACTATGCCTGGTATTTAAGTCGGCGCCAATCTATTTGAAGCCGCGGTGGCATGTGTGTTAATCAAATGAATGCTCAATTTAATCACCGCGTTGACTCCAAAGTATATACTGACCTGGAACGGTATGGGAACTTTCAATTACTGCTGGTTTATTTCAGTTAATTAGTTTGTTGTTTAGTTTTAGTTTTGTAAAATTGACATTCTAATCTGTGCTGGTCTGTGCCTTCTTAGTTTAGTAGTTGTGGGTTTGTTAACCTAACGAGCAATAGTGGCTGAGTAACAACCACACAAGTCGATCGATCAGAAGATTAAGCAACCCGGTCCATAGATTTCGGAAAGTGCGTTAAATTGCCGGCTGTTATTTGAATATCTTTACCAGTCAGAAACGTTCAATTGTAATAAACCACTGTTACCTTAGTCAGGAAGCCAGAAATTTTGGTACCTGATCTTTGTACCGTGCGCTGCACAATATTTCATATCCATACTGATTTATGAGTTCAATTAAACTATTGGCCGCCTAGAAGTTTGGGGCTACTAACCTTTGATCAATCGACTCATGCGATTGTTATCACGCCCAAAACAGGTGTTTAACGTTGACTTACTGAAGAAATAAAAACGATTTAAAAATAAATTCAGTTATTTATATTAATAATACCTATCTTCGGAAGTCTGCAAGTGATAAAGGGATTACCACTAATTAGAGCTATCAAATATTATCAGTTTATCAGAAAGACGGTTTTCCCGACATGATTTTTCTTCGACAATACTAATTTATAAATACTGAAGTTTGTAAAGATGAACCTATGTATGATTGCTATTCGAAGTAGCTGAAAATTCCGAATCTGGTTTTCGTTTTCGAGCCAACAATCGATTTTTTAACTGAGATGTACTAAGCGAGATTTAATAAAGCTACAAATGACGAACTGAACAGATTTCAATATTGACCTTAGCAGAGTAGGTACATAAGTTAGGTCATTGGATCAGTACGCACATTAGAAAGTAGGTATGCATATAAGCCACTGTATGATTGTCACTATTTCACGCTAAAAATAATAGATGGATTTTGTTGTAACTTGATAGTTATATAGCTTACATATCAGAGTAACAAATAGACAACTTTTTCCATACATCTACTTAAGAAATTCCGGGACCTGGATGACTCCGCTGGCGGAACCTAGTTATAATATATATTATCTAATCAACTCTTTTACCTTAAGATTAATATATTTTTACTTCATTTAATCACTTTTTTAAACAAAAATTTTTAACCATACTTCAAAAAGCTTCCTCCTAGCAATTCTCCTCAAAAATACCAGGAGCTCATACGTTATTACTGCCATATTTCTGTCTGACCGTCAATAAGACATTCCTGGGCTATTCCTGAGCTAACTAATGGGACAGGTAATACATAGCTCGTGCTAATACCTATGCATCATCACGGAATGTTTTTGAAGATATTATGAGACATTTCTTGCATTCCTCACAGGTTATATAGTCCTGGTTATTTTAGGTGCAATAATAGAAGAAAAGCTGTATTAGAAAAGATGGATTGATTGCCTGAAAGATGAGACATGAAGCAGAAGGGAGTGGATGTAAGTATGCCGTCTGACAGAGAGGAATGGAAGAAAATGACATGTTGTGCCGACCCCAAATGACTTTGAACAGGGCAGGAAGATGATGATGAATAGAAGAAAAGTTGTAAATTTTAAACCAGTAGTCTAGGAGATAAGTGATGAAATACGCTTGGGAAAGAACGAGACAGATGATAGATCGGCTGTATTTAATTAAATGTTCCAACGCAATGTACCATAAGACGCGACATTTCCAACGAAAAACAATGTACCTAACCACAAAATTAATGAAAATGATCTAATAAAGTACTTCGCAATTTGTTGTGATCATAAATCGGCCGGTACATACTCGTTGTGTCTAATTATAAAGCGGGGCGTACACTGAATCAGTGGGCACAAATAGATGCGAGTACGCATCAGACTCACGCGCCAATTTTAGTGTCCCTAACTCGTTACGATACGTTTATAAATCGAATGCACTTGGTTAAATATGGTGGGGAATGTCGGAACTAGAAATAACAAAAATTGAGGTGCCGGTAGTTCAATGGGTTTGGAGTTGGGCTGGCGACCAAGAGGGCGTGAATTCAATCCATACCCATTAACGTTAACTGTTGACGTAATTCCACCCCAGACACAAGTATTATTAAGTTTACTAGAAAGGGATTAACAGAACATATTGATAGCATAAATGAAAAGATGAGTCTGTCTATCTGGTTAATCATGTTTTCCAAATTGAACACTGATAGAGCTAATTTCATGAAAGATGAAGATGGATGAAACAGATTTTAGGAGAATTCCCTTTTTTTATTAACCCTAAAAACATAATCGAAAGAAAATCATTTTACGATTTCATCTCATGGTAAACGACGATGGGGTCAAAGAAGGAGCCTAGCAGTAACCTATACATTTTTGACTTGAAAACACCCTGGTCTAAGAAACTGGGAAACAGGCTCAAGTAGGGAATTCCACTCCATATCTGTTTCAGGTGACATTTAATAACACGAATTACGGTAATTACAATATTATCGTAAGGAATTATATTTAATCTATATGTAATTTGTACTATAGGTACTTAGTACCGTTCGACTGATTCATCATCATTTAACCTAAAGTGTAGGTAACACCCTTTTTTATGGGAAATCATCAAATGACCCCTCCGCTGTGGGTTAGCAGCATGAGGGAGTGTCAGACTCTTACCTCAAAACCTATCATCTTTCTTCTGAAGCACCTTATGTACCAGGGTAGCGGTAACTCTCTCGAACAATCCCGGAGCCCCGGCAGGCCCAGGTGGGCCCCTCTGGGATGTACATAACTAGGGTACCTACATATTGCCAGTATCGACAAATATGGTGGTTGACAAATCGTCAAATTCAGTATACTTGCATTGAACTGTCAAAAACAGTCACTTTCTATCACCTTTTTATGCAATGACTATGAAAACTGTGATATCACTGATTCTTCACAAGTAGCTGTCATTCCCTACTTACCAAATTTTTGTTTTCACCAAAACAACAAGTAAACGTGACATTATATTGAGATGCTTCAAAAATAAATAAGATATATAAAATATTAAAATCAATTATGTATCTTCGTCTAACATCTACATAGTAGCTTCATTGAATGACATTTCATATTTTTTTGCCAACGGATGTTTACAACATTTAACTGGGTTTCACCCAAAATTTCACACGTATAGTTCTTCTATATTAATCTGAATTACTTTATCGATCAATTACGAAACTATAAAGCTGCGATTCCGAAACACGCGACGATCGCGCGCGGCCTACGGCCGACAGCTATGCGTGAAAAGTTGCAATATGGAAATGTATAGCGCCATTTCCAAGGAATCAGGGACTCGCGCAGTCGACATCGACCCTTAGATTCCCATGCTTGATGACCAGGCTGCATGAGTCAGTCGTAAACCCTTGATCATCGAAGGCACGTAAAGATGCATGAGACAGAATAGGTATCAGCTTTAATACTCTCTAAATGCACCAATATTTTAAACTAAACTATGTTCATGTGCGACTAATAGACTGAAGCGCGCAGCGACTGTATGAATTTGTCCGGAGGTTGCGATTGTCCGCGTGACTTGAAAATATACCTTTACTATGACATACAAGATTTATGTTGTATGGGAAACCCTAGCTCTTTATCTTCTTCGGGTAGCTAGATGAGGATTTAGCTATCATAATCATTTTATGATATTAGGACGAATATAAAAGCGTAGGGGGTAGTCCCACATTCATTCTGAATCAAACATAATGGCAGTGTTAGCCCTTCTCACGGTCGCCCTTTTGGCAGGTATGTGCTTGTTTGGTTTTTGTTATGTGCTTTCAAGTTGTTTATATTTATGTAGAGAATCATACGGCTTTGTGAAAAAAGGCTCTTGAAAATTGGAGTTCCATCCATATTTATATGTATTACTCGTATTTAACCACAAAGTTGATTTGAGTCCCGCACGAGCATTTAATAGGTACTGTACCAAGTCTGAATTTTCCGATAAACAGCTTGGGTTCGGTTCCAGATTAAGCGGAGGCACCTCAGAATAAGTGTTTTATGTAAAGCGACTGTCTTTGACCTCCTTAACCTAGATACCTGGGCGACCCAATACTTCTTAGAAAATCTGGTTGTAACAACTGCCAAAGATATGCATAATATGACAACCTGGATCCACCAAGTTATTGTGCCTTCTAAAACACGGTAGAATTCGACATGACAAAGTCACTATTCCGCGGACCAACCGCACCAAGGTCAATGCTGATTTGTAACTTCGTGATCGTTTGCCCCAAACCACACAGTAACTCTTGCTTAATCAAAACATAACTATTTCAGGATCTGCCTACTCCTCGCCTAATGCCTCCCGTATCGTCGGAGGCACGGTGACTTCCATTGAGAAGTTCCCATCCATCGTAGCTATAGAACACTATAGCATATTCTCTGGGACCTGGGGCCAGTCCTGTGCTGCCAATGTCCTGACCTCCAGATATGTTCTGTCTGCTGCTCATTGCTTCGCTGGATTGTAAGTATTTAACTGTCGTTATTCTTGCTAATATCATAAATGTTTGAGTTAATTTGTCTATTTATGTACTAGGGAGTTGCTTAGTTAGCTGAACCGAGAGAATATTTTTGTCACATAGATAGGTTTTATACTGAAGAATGAGATAGGCTGCTTCATAAAGTGGGGATGCAGTTTCTTTGGGATATGGACGAAGTCATGCCAAGGCTACTCAATATTTAAAGCATCTTCGGATGGGCGTCATTTATACCACAATATTAATTTGCTTACATTGTGAAATGTAGCTGATCACACAACAATCATAGAATAGAATATGGAACTCTTCGCCAACTTAATCTTAAGTCTGAATATCCTTATACACTTAATGACTATAAATAGTCAAATGAATGTTGCCTTCATAATCACAATTTTTACTTAATAAAAAGCGTGAATTTAATTATATTTTGCCACAGAAATTAACCAGACAATAATTTCTCATTGCAGATTCTACCACATCAGTTACCGCCGTTTCCGTGCCGGTTCCTCAATCCGACACCAAGGCGGTGTGGTGATCTACGCTGAAGCGGCCTTCAACCACCCTAGCTATGGGCAGTTGGGTGCCGATGGTGACATCTCTGTCGTCAGGCTGATGGGGCCACTGACCTACAGCCCCGTCATCCAACAAGCTGCCATCCCCCCTCAGGGCTTCCAGATTCCTGATAACCTACCCGTCGTTCACGCTGGTTGGGGCCACACTACTGTAAGTTTATAGCAATTTATTTATTAATATACAAGCTTTGGTAGCAATGTTATTTTAAGGAGTCCGTCGCTAACGTAAATCCACCTTAAACAACGCTTGGAAAGGTCATTCTTTAAATGGGTGATCATCATGTCATGACGAGATGTTCATATCCGTCCTTCGGAAGACACGCTAAATTGTAGATAGTCATTTGAACATCTTTGACTATTGTTCTGGGTAATCAGAAACCAAGTCGCAGTTTTCCAAATCAATTTCTATTTATGTATTTAAATACTAATATACCTTTTCAGGAAGGAGGATCATCTTCCGAAGTGCTCTTGGAGACCACGATCTTCACTATCAACAACCAGCTATGTGCTGCTCGTTACTTGACCCTGCCTATCCCTCGAGTGGTGACTTCGAACATGATCTGCGCTGGTATCCTGGACATCGGTGGCAAGGACGCTTGCCAGGGTGACTCTGGAGGTCCTCTGTACTTTGGTGATGTCCTCGTGGGTGTCGTCTCCTGGGGTCACGGCTGCGCTAATGAAACTTTCCCTGGAGTCAGCACTGCTGTCAGCCCTTACACTAACTGGATCTTGTCCACAGCTATTTAATGTCTTAAAATAACTGTGTAACTTAATAACTTGTAAAAATATATTTTATGTACATATCAGTTTTTGTGTTGATTTAATGATCATCCTATAGTATGTAGTAATGATAGGTTATTATTTATACAAATTAAAAACAACTTTAAAAGCTAACGTCAATCTGTTTTTTCATATATCTCTCGATTTTGGGCACGATTCAATAGAGGTTATTCATTATAAAACTGAATCTAGTCAAATTATTAAATAAAGCTATATTTCCTATCACGATTATCTTGCATACCAATGATTAAGGAAAGGTAAAGGAAAAAATCTGGAATATCCGATGAGGCTTCGAAAGGGCTAATTCGTTTTTTGTATGAGAAGAGGACCGTAACCCGCAGTAAGCTAGTATAAAAAGCTTGATGATGGTGAATAAGGTTGTATGTTTAGAAATAATACATTTCACTAGGAATAACTTTACTCATTATAAAAAAGACAAATAACGTTGATGACTTAGAGAAAAATCTAGATATACAAAAACATGAGTTAGAAAAGCGGATAACCTGATACAGATAATTATATTAGGATAATGATAATAATATTCGATAATTTATTTAAAAGACTTAAATGTTATGCTATCTAATTCTTTGAACATACTCTTATCTTTTATCTTTGCTTCAAAGTGCGGTAGTTCTAGCCAGCTTAAGCTATCTTTATTGATTTACAACGGATTTAGTCTAGTCAATATATATGGGTTGGGGGATTAAGAATCTTGCAGTTCATACAGACACAAACATGGCGGTGCTACCCCTTCTGATTCTCGCCCTTTTGGCAGGTATTTATGTCCTTTAACTATTTTTAGTCCAGGATTATCGTTTTTCTAATTAATATCTTCATCTTTATTATCATCTTGTTGATACGTTCCCTGGTCATACGTTTTGGGTTTGAAGCGACCAGTGGTTTTATTCCTTTCTAGTTCATTTCATTTTATACCTCTAAATACCCTTGCTATTATATCTTTCACACCTCATAAGTTGTAAATAATCATCTAAAAAATACGTAATCCACGTAGTTACTTCAAGTATAAAGCTAAGTTAGGTTTACAAATAAGTTTCTTAACAAATAAATTGAAAATACTATTTTGAAACCAATAAATCGCCGAAGATATAGAAAAACCGAATATCACTGTTTACACGGAGGGAGCATCAAACATACATATATATATCATGATCAAAAAGTTCATATTTCAAATTTTATACCCTTTGGTCTCTTTTAGTCTTTTCATCTTTGGGAGGTTACATCATCTAAACAAATTGTATTGTTCTCAGGCTCCGCCTACTCTTCTCCATCCCGTATCGTTGGAGGAACAGTCACCTCCATCGACAAGTTCCCCTCCATCGTAGCGGTGGAGTTCTACAGCATCTGGTCAGGCACCTGGAGTCAGTCGTGCGCTGCTAACATCCTGACAGCCCGTTACGTTTTGTCTGCGGCTCACTGCTTTGATGGATTGTAAGTATGAAGTAAAATTTCCAATTTTTCAAGATAATGTGATGATTTTTTTTTTACTTTGAACCAATATTGCACAATGTGACGAAACTGTCAAAACATGTGGAAAGTGCTACTAGTATTGGATTTTAGATCTGATAACATTCAATCAGAATGATAAGCTTGCAATGCGTAGAAGTGGGTGAAAGGGTCTTTTGCGCCTTAAAGATTGTCCTCCTGAGCCTGATCTCCCTTAAGGTATCTTACGTTGGCCATACCCGCGTTCTAAACGGTCCAAAATGAAATGTAAGTGTATCCATGCCTGTGCATACTCATACTTAATGTTTAGCCTCCGAACGCTGGAATGCTTATGACTATACAGACATTTCTTTACAGCTTATTCGACATCAACTACCGTCGTGTTCGCGCTGGCTCTTCTTACCGCAACACCGGAGGCATCTTGGCTGACGCTGACCACGCCTACAACCACCCCACTTACGGTCTCAATGGATACGATGGTGACATCTCCGTCATCAGGCTGAGGACTCCCTTGGTGTACAGCCCCGTCGTCCAGCAGTCCGTTATCGTCAACCAAGGATTCCAGATTCCCGACAACCTACCCGTCGTCCACGCCGGTTGGGGCGCTATTTCGGTAAGCAATATTGCATCTGTAGCTATATTGTGGCAAATTAGAACGAAAAGTGGAAAGGGACAGAATGTAACGATATCTCAAACTAATCCTCATGTGATTGTAATAATAACTACGTAGATATGTTACATGTTAATAATTTCATAATATTATTTTTTACAGCAAGGAGGACCCTTATCTCCAGTGCTCTTGGAGACCACGATCTTCACTATCAACAACCAGCTATGTGCTGCTCGTTACTTGACCCTGCCATGGCCCCAAATTGTGACTGAGAACATGATCTGCGCTGGTATTTTGGACGTCGGTGGCAAGGACGCCTGCCAGGGTGACTCTGGTGGTCCTCTCTACTATGGTAATGTCACCGTGGGTGTCGTCTCCTGGGGTCACGGCTGCGCTAACGCTACCTTCCCTGGAGTCAGCACTGCTGTCAGTCCTTACACCGACTGGATCATCCAAACTGCCGTCTAAATTATTCTTTATGTTCCTGTCTAAGTTAAATTCTATTCTTCCAACTTTTTTGTACAGAACGTCTAAATTTATATGTATTACCAGCTGCCGGAAGATTTTTTTTTTTGTATAAGAGTTGATTAAGGATGTTTTGATATTTCTTAATAAAAACTTTGAAAACATTTATCTTTATTTGTTTATGTACCTGTGAAATGAATTCACTTTAAATATATTAGTAGTCTGTCTCAGAAATCTGGACGAACATTCCAAAAAAGTGGTTTAGAATTAGGCTGTCGACTGTCAACACAGTAATCTATGCTATCTACACTTACTAAAAAAGAGTATTTTTTTATTTTTTTGTAATGGTTACTAAGGCTGTATTTTATCTCAATACGACAGTAGTTCCTACTGGATGATTATTGGTTTTTATGAGTATGTTCTCCTTACCTACAAGGAATTATCTCCAATGATCTCCAAATCAAAAAATAAAAGAGAAAATACAGTGGTGAACAGACTATTCTCGAAGCAGCATTTTAAACGATTTGTGTGGATTCATACGATGCTGACTAAGCATTTGATTACGTTGATCATGACACGCAATTTATTATTTGTGTGCTAGGTACGGCACTACACAATAATGTTGAAGCTCTGTCTTACCTTAGAACCAACCTCGTGGCTAAAGAACGAACCTCTCGAGTATGTGGGTGTGGGTTCGATTCCAGGTCAGGCAAGTACCAATGCAACTTTTCTAAGTTTGTATGTACTTTCTAAGTATATCCTGGACGCCAATGGCTGATAAAAAGGTAAAGGAAAACATCTTGAGGAAACCTGGACTATAGTCTGAAATCACCAACCCGCATTGAGCAAGCTTGGTGATTGATGCTCAATCCTTCTCCTTGTGAGAGGATGCCTGTGCCCAGCAGTCAGCTGCTGTACAAAAACCTAAGCGGCAGGATATGGATGTGCTTCAGGGTTCAATACTTGCCTCCCTTCTATTTTTAGAGTGCCATATTAATATATAAATGTTACATAAGCTCAAATATATCTTATCCTGATGACGCCTATCTATACAACTGTTATAAAGCTAAATATGTTTTTGTTTGTTTGAATGCGCTCAGAAACTATTGGTCTTATTTGGAAAATTATATCGGTCAGATAGCACCACTTATCGAGGAAAACTGCTTTTTATCCGAGCGCATGGAGTAGTCCATGCGGACTTTCTTAAAAATAAGTAGAGATGTATTTTCCTTTACATAAAATGTGAGAGTCCATCAGCACTGCTCGTCTTAAGATGATTCTAAAATAAGCGAAAAGCTCGTGAGTAAGTCAAAACGGTTGGTCCGTGGGTGTCCGTGACACATCTTTTCATGATGAGTTCTTCTGTGTTTTGGAAGGCACTATAAATTGGTACCGGCTGTCATATTTCATCTTTGGCAGTCGTTACAGGTAGTCAGATAACTTTGAATCCTTGATTTCTATCAATTTATTTGAAATTATAAAGTGCGCCTTATCTTAAAATCCCCTTCGTAGATGACTATTCTCAATTGACTGATTAAGTAGTTGTCATGACAGAAATAGGTCTTCAGAAATTATCTCCGTGGAAATTATCAATTATAGAGTATCAGGATAGCTGTCTGACGTGACGTAATTATTACCCCTCACGATAGCTTCTTTATTACACCGCACTTAAAGAACCCGTGTGGCAAAATCTAACAAACCTACTGTTTTTATTGTCACCTATTTAGACAAAAAAGTACTAGAAAGAATCGCTTATCGTTAATCAGTAGTTTTCCAATATTACGACTCCTGGGGCTTTGGTAATCTTTATATTTTTACAATGACTATTATCAGGTTATAAAATTGGGTGAGGACTTGCTGTGTGGCATTTGAGTTTGACATGGCAACGCAGATAGTTCTTGTCTTCGCCCTCTTTGCAGGTAATTATCATGTTAATCTTTAAGTCCTTATTCTTACAAGTTCAAGTTGGAGGCAATCGGATAAAGTGAGAAATGAAACGTTGTGTCTCTGAAATATGTAAACTTGTTGTGGGTACTGGTTACCCATAAAGAACATTCATTGATTTCTTATAGCAAGTCTCTCTCTTACACTATCCTACAATACATTTGGCAGGCGCTATTAAAGTCGCTATTCTGCTAATGATGTATTTAATCAATGTTTTTATTTCTTGATCACTTTTTTGGTTGGTTTTATTAAGAGTTCCTTCATCAGAAAATTTCCTCTAATCTAACATATATTTTCTTTCCAGGCCTGGCGTGCGCCTCGCCTTCATCCCGGATCCTGGGTGGCACTCCATCCTCGGTGGAGAAACACCCCTCCATCGTCCAAGTGGAGTCTATGGGATCGGCATCAGGTATCTGGGCTCAATCCTGTGGAGGCAACATCCTGACTGCCAGATACGTTGTGTCAGCTGCACACTGTTTCCATGGAATGTGAGTACTTCGATGCCATCCATGATATACAGATGCAATAGATCATAGGTTACAAGTGTTATGCTACGTAAATATGCCACAGTCAAACTTGATCTAGATATAATTACAGTTTAAATGGATATCCTATAAGAAATTAACAATGTGCGCATACGCTGTGTGATTAATTCGTTAATAATTATGCAAAAATTATCATGTGTTACTTTGCCCATTACAGATTCTACGAGCCCAAGAACCGTCGCATAAGGGCCGGTTCCTCAGAGCGCAACACCGGCGGTGTGGTCATCCAAGTAGATGTTGAGATCAACCACCCAACCTATGGCGTCAATGACATGGATGGTGACATCAGCATTGTCAGACTCCTGGGTTCTCTGGAATACAGCCCTGTGATCCAACAGGGTCCCATCATTCCTGCTGATTTTAACTTGCCTGATGGGTTACCTGTTGTGTTGGCTGGTTGGGGCGCCACCGAGGTTAGTATTTTCTAAATCTTTGACAATTCATTTATATTGCTAATGTATCTACCATTATGGCTAGTCGTAAATGATAAACATAAGTAGGTATTACATCTATTTTGAAGATATAAGCGTATCTATCAGTCAAGTCAAAACATACTGTCAGTCAGATTATCGTCAATTTCTCATTTGCACTTTGACAGTTTTACTTAGCTACCTATCAAGATAGTGGAAACAAAACGGAAGGTCGTGGAAGATAACAAATTACTCTTCTTTGATGACTCTATGACTTTAGTTACTTAGGTACATCCTTGACCGTGAATCAATCAGCAAAATGAATTTCATCAATACAATAAAACACCTATTTCTTCTTTCAGCTCGGCTCTTTACCTTCCAACGAGCTTCTGGAAACTTCCACCTACATAGTGTCCAGGGAAGTCTGTGCTGAACGTTATGCTAGCTTATCCATCCCTCGCAGTGTCACTGAGAACATGATCTGCGCTAGTCATTTGGATGTCGGCGGCAGGACGGCCTGTGCCGGTGACTTTGGAGGTCCTTTGTACTATGATGGTATCCTTGTCGGAGTCTTATCCTGGGGTGAGGGTTGTTCTAACAAGACTTTGCCTGGAGTCAGCACTGCCGTAGCTTCTTATACCAACTGGATTATTGATACTGCTGTTTAAAGTGGCCTTCGTAAATAGATGAGGAAAGAAGATGAGATGTGTCTTGAAGGGTATGTGAAAGATGAAGACGTTTTTAATGGAGTTGCAGAGTTTGGTGAATAAATTATTATTTAATACATAATTGTGTTTTCTTACTTGAGTAAAGATTTAGATTAATGTTCCAGATTGATTGTAATACTGTTTAATGACTTTTGCTCGCAACAAGATGAAGAACGCATTCCTGAATATAGCATCCCATTACCTAAGCATACAAACGTGCACCTTGCCTAAAAATAATTAGGTACCTACATTACAATAACATGTTTACCTACTACATAGGTATGTACCTAGATAAAGGTTTTTTTTGTAAATGAAGGTATCAAAGGCTTATTAATTTCCTGCATTAACTATGTTTATCGAATTGTTTAGGTTGATATTATCTGAAACAGTGTAAACGAATAATAAGCGCGTGTCGTGTACTTTGTCATGAATAGATATTTTTTATGGTGGTTTAGTTTTAAAGTATAAATCAAGATTATTTACAAGGAGCCTATTAGCTATCCTATTTGAAAGCTTTGTTTCTATAAATCTAATCTTCATTCATGTTTCTCCAGTTCCGAGTTATTATGGTTCCCATTAGTATTGATGTAGTTTCCGGTTAAAAAGAATCACATATGTATGTTCTCCGATTTATGGGATATGTACTAGATTGTAGGTTAGGTACTCATATTTACTATTCTAAAATAAAACGTTGCTATCATTAAATAATAAATTATGATTGATAATGAAACGACTTGGGCAAGTACTCTTTCTACTCTATCATCTACATTTGTACAAAACACTAATAAAACAATTGAATTTTATTATCAAAAATTGTTTTTTGATTTCATAAAACGCCATCTAGCAGCGTATTACAGAACGAATTGTATACGACGCTTACTTACATGATAATCTTTGGCAACTGTACCTATACACTACAAGCTTTCAGGTTTTTTTAATAGGTGGCTCTTACTAAAAACTTTCAGGCAAGAGTGATAAACATGATAGCAGTACCTACTATGGGTTCAGTTTTTTTGGCTTATTTTTCGATTTAAACAGTTTGATGCCTGCTTGGCTGAAAGATTGCCTGAAAGATGACATGAATAGGAAGGGAGTGCGTGTCAGTATTACGAGTGACAGGGGAAAATGGAAGAGGATGACATATTCCGCCGACCCCAAATAAAATTGGGAACAGGGCAGGAGGAAGAAGATGCCTGCCTGGCTGGTTAGAATTTTGAAATAAGTGGCTACATAAGACCTCGTCTCTATTTGACAGCCGCTGCATCCACATCGATGGGTCATTCGCTGACTTCCCACAAAGGTTTGCGAATGATTTTCGCCCATGGAGTTTTCCACTTATAAAGAAGAAAATTGATAACCTTTTAAATGGTTGTTGTTTTTTGCATTGAACGATTCTTTACGGTAGGTAATGCTGAACGGGCCCAACACACCTATGCTCATAAAACTACTTATAATATTATCGAAGGCGTGTTACATTATTATCATGACGAACAATCAGGCAATCTAAGCAATAAATAAACAATAAAACGCTGATAAAAGATAATTTACTTAATTCAGTAGCGCATTATGACGAGTTACTGTTATCAGTACAATACTTGAGTGATTGTTGTGCGTAACACGCTTGGCCATATCTTGTAAACTAAGCCTAATAAATCCTTCAGAAAGAAAACAGCTTAAGGGTATGTGCACACTGTAAAGTCGTCCAAAGAGAAGGAAGTTTCTTTACTTCTATCTTCATTCTTTGTTTTGTGCTGTTAGATTACTAAAACAATATCTAAGCAACTTCACTACAAGGCATTTTTTGAGTGCAGCGTGAGGGAGTGCCTAAATGTTCCTCCTGGAGCCCTTTATGTACCAGGGCCGCGGTAACTCTTTCGAACAATCCCGCAGCCAAGGTTGACTTTGGCCCTGGTGGTCCCCCCTGGGGTCAAACACAGAATTATTGTATCGAACGATAAAGTACTAATAGCAGCACGAAGCAGCATAAAGCATAAAGGTGAAGGCATCTTGAGGAAACCTGGACTATAAAATCTGAAATCACCAACCCGCATTGAGCAAGCGTGGTGATTAAGAGCCCTGCCTCACTAGGACGCCAGTGGCGACGTCGCCGGCTACGTATCCAAGCAGTTAGTATTGAAATGTATGGAACCTAACTTACTTGGCGACGGTTTGGCAACGTCGCCAAATTCGAAGCGTGGCCACGAGCTACAATTCCCTACGTGGCTTCTGGCTACTCTGGCAGCTTGGCGACGTTGCCACGGTTGCCATTCAAATGTACACGGTAACGTGCACCTCCCTCACTCAGTCGCCAGTGTGGTCGCCAGTCAGCGTGCGATTTCTTCAGCGACGACGTAAACAATTGACTGTCGAGACGCCATGGCCACTCGACTTGGCGACTTTTGGATGCCAAAAGTAGCCAGACCTGAGCCGCTGGCGACGTCGCCATGGCGTCCTAGTGAGGCAGAGCTTTAATGCTCAATCCTTCTCCGTGTGAGAGGAGGCCTGTACCCAGCAGTGGGACAATAAAAAGGCTGTAACAGTAACAGCAGCACGAAAGCAGAAAACTAGCCACGGATAATATTCATTATATGTAAGTAAGAAAATTCTTCTCTCCAGCCATAACACTATGAAGTGATGAAATGTTTTGCGGGCTGTTATTTTGTAAGTATTGACGTGAAAAGTTCTTAGTTTCAATATTATATTATTTGGACTTTAATATTCTTCTTCAACTATAGATTTTATTATTGTACAGTCAGCATTACTTATGTATCAGTGCAAACTCCTAGTGCATGATTATCATCAAACTTTGAAGTGTAGTAGGCTGTTATCACAGTTTGAATAATTTTAGGGGTCTGCTTTGGTGTTAGTTTAATTTCATAAAACCTAATAAAATTGAATCTAGTTATAGCTAGAAGTATATTAGAGTGAATCTAGTTTTAGCTATATTTACTACTTTACTTATCTACTACCGATGAGTCTATGTAAAGATAATCTATTCAGTAATCTAGTTAGATAATTATGTTATAGTTACAGTACCTATCTCTACAATGTCAAAATGCTTGATACAAAGATTTGAACCTGTATTTTACAAGTAGGTACCTATTGACTTTTTACTTGTTTTTCCTTTTCTACTGTAACTTTCTATCACTAGTTTGGCTCGGGTCTACAATATCCAATAGATAGACTGCTTTACAACTTCTAAGTATTTTTCAACTTGTCTTTACTGTTTCTCTTTGGCATGGAGGTACGGGCCCCAAAACCAAAAATTACAATCGATATTTATTTTTTATCAAAAACTAAGTACAGTAGCGATAACTATTATTTATGTTCCAAGTTAATTCCTTATATAAAGTGAGCAAGCAAAAGATTAAAGTTACATTCGTGGTGGAACAAAGATGGCGTCACTGTGCTGGGCTGTTCTTCTATTAGCAGGTAATAATTAGAAATAATATACATACATTGAGGTTAAAGAAAGCTCGTGGATCAGTAGAAATCTGATTGAATCTCAACTTAGCATACATCTGATTGCTCTAGTTCCAAAGTTAGATGTACCCAACATTCCTCCTTGGAGAACACTTTAAACCACTCGTACAACAGTTACTTGCCAGTTAAGCCAGGATTTAGCAACAAATAGCTGGGACGTTTAAAGTTTGGAGGTCAAGTGGTATTAAATTAGGTCAAGCTGCAGGCGAAACAGATAATAGATTTGCGTTCTGTAGTTATCCAAATTCACAAATGGCACGTGAGTAGAGAACTACTCATATGCCTATGTTATGTGATCCCTTAAATTACTATAATGGCCAACTGTTGGTTCCTAACTTTCACTGAGAAAACAACTCTAATATTTAGGTTTTCACGACATGTAGTGTGAGTATTCTATCCTGCCAATACTAAGCTTAAAGAAATATCTACCCAAAATTCTCAAACCAACATTCTCTAAATTTCAGGAGTAGCGTACTCCTCAGAACTGGGTACTCAGACCTCAATAGAGAAGTACCCGAGCCTGGCGCAGGTGGAGAGCCGAGCTGGTCTGCTGTGGCTGCAGCAGTGCGTCTCCAGCGTCCTCACCTCCTACCACGTTCTGTCCACCGCTAGGTGCTTCTCAGGAGTGTAAGTATTTCACTTATGTTCAAGTAACTGTAGAATCCTAATCTTTTCATCGTCATCACCCGAGCCTTTTCCCAATTATGTTGGGGTCGGCTTCCAGTCTAACCGGATGCAGCTGAGTACCAATGTTTTACAAGGAGTGACTGCCCTATCTGACCTTCTCAATTCCTTGAAAGACTGGTGTCCGACTTACTGGCTTCTGACTACACTGCCCACAAACACAGTCATTGGTATGGTGATTCCTAATCTTTTAATTTGGAATATATTTGTCATGCTGATAGTGTGGTTTGCAGCAAATAAATTAGAGAATTGGTCGATAACACACAAGTTAAATATCAAAGGACATTGTTCAATTTTGGCCTAAGAACCGATGTGAATATAAATTATACTATAATTTTTATTTATTTTTACATTGTTTAAAACATATTTTAGTATTCCACGGACACTTCAAATAAATAAATTCCAAATAAAAAGTAGGGTCACAATTATTGATGCCTTATAAAATGTTTCCGTCAGCCAGTGCTGCCAGTTTCGGAAGATTTCGCAATTTCGGTAAATACGGATCGAATTGAGAACCTCCTTTCCGAAATCGGTTATTAAAATTAGTTGGTAACACTTTATTCATTTAAATACCTAAACTGACTAGCTAGAAAAATACTAGTATTCTATATTTTTTTAAGCGAAATCGCGAATTTCTAGCTTGGCATTCGAGTATTAAGCCCCCAGCACACATTGGCCTGTGTTGGGCCAACCTTTGCGATGCACAAATGTAGTGCCACGATCAAATAGTGTTAACACATTGGAGCATGGCTCATTGCTGCCTGGCAAACCACTTGCGATGGACGTCGAAGTAATTAAGGCTGCGGCTATTTATCTGTACACTATCTACTATATGTATATATTTATATTATACTACACTACTATCATCATCATCCTCCTGCCCTTATCCCAATTTTATTTGGGGTCGGCGCAGCATGTTTTCTTCTTCCATACACTTCTATCTTTAATACGCAATCTAATCGTATTATACTACACTACTATATTTACTACTATATTCATTTTACACGCAACACAAAAGTGTACTATTCTCAGCGGTCGGTGACGAACTAAACATTGGCCGAATGTGTAAACACCACACGCCAAGCTGGGCCACGATTCCTTTGATGTGTGCCCAAAAAACCTCGCCGAATGCGCGCCAACCTTGACAAATGTCCACCAACATGCACCAATACCCCGTGTACACATTGGTGATGGCGTGTATTGGCCACGCTTGGGCCAATGTGTACTGGGGCTTTATACTTTCGTAATTGGCAACACTGGTGTACTTCAGTCAGTTTGCTAGTAGTCAGTTTGATTAGAATATAATTATGTCAATGGTTTGATTGCTTTGCAACTATCGTTTCTTTTGTGATTTTCTATGCGTTTCATGGTTTTATTCTAACAACTTTGGCTTGATTACGGACTCCGATTAGATTGCGTACTTGGTAGACTCGGCTGTGTGTAAAGGAAAAGGATTTTCCTGGCATTTTCGGATATTGCTCTGTCTGTGATCGAATTTAGTTGTATTATAATTACAACAATGGATGCAGAATATAGTTTATATTGTGTGAATTGTGGATCTGCTGGAGGTTCTTTGGTATTAGAAAACGAAGAAATACTTCGTTGCATACAACAATGGATAAGCTGGGCGAGATACCAAAATTCAATTGAACCCCCTGCACAGTTCTTAGATAATATATTATTGAGAAATATTGATGATTAAAAACCTTTAATTGAATATAAATATTGTTTTATTACACATCTTCGAAAACCTCTTTCATTGTTATTGGTAAACCTTACTTTAACTGTTAAATTATTTTGTGTGGTAATGATATTTTTAGTATGGTCTGTCTGTGCCTTCTTGGTTCCGGACCTTCAGTGCCTTCAGTGCCTTCTTGGACCGCGGGTTATATTAAGAAACGTAACGTTGAAAGCAAAAGCGTTTAGGTAGTTGATTTTCATAAAAATTCTAAGCATTTATGAAAACTAGCCACACGCCCGTCTTCGCACGGTGGCAATGTAAAACCTTAGTGTACAAACCTTCCTCTTGACCTACTCT
The DNA here is from genome assembly GCF_030705265.1 of Helicoverpa armigera. Taxonomy (NCBI): domain Eukaryota; kingdom Metazoa; phylum Arthropoda; class Insecta; order Lepidoptera; family Noctuidae; genus Helicoverpa; species Helicoverpa armigera. The sequence goes on along the minus strand of NC_087142.1, from coordinate 9,505,694 downwards.
ATCTATTAAAAAAAATCGCACCCAAATCTAAGCATTCATAGGGACAGACAGAAAATGCAACTTTGTAAAATGATAATTGTCAAAGAATTATCTTAAACTTGACTAGGTAGTATCTCTTTTCCTAGTATCTAATAGAGTAGTCTTTTCCTAGATCTAGAAGAGAACATAGAGCTGTACATAGTATTGTTGATATTTTGTATAGTGTAGTTTGATAATACTACTCTGATATTTCACGCAAGCTTGGTTATTTTTTATTTATAACCTCAAAATATTAACTTTTTTCGTAATTATTTTAGTTTCCTGAAGTGTCCGTTCGTGAAAACTTATTTCATAGGATTCCATATAATTTTAAGAGTTTATAGAAGTCACTTTAAATTCGAACGGTTCTTAGGCAGAACATGTATGGAGCCGGAACAATGTCCTTTAGAAAAATCTGCTGAAACCAATGCGAACATGAACTGAATTAAATATGGATCTTTGAAGTACAAGACCACTTGACCACACTGACAAATATAACTGGATAAAAAAAATATTTTGGATTAACTGGTCATTTAGCCTATCTTCAGTTAGGTTCAATTAAGCACTGTGACAGAACATCAATCCGAAAAGTGTAAAAAAACTTATATATGTCCTGTATCTCATTCCAGCAACTACTCAGACAGCAACCGCCGCATCAGAGCAGGTACCTCCTACCGTGGCACCGATGGCCTCGTGCGCGAGGTCCAGAGGGTCTACTACAACCCCTCCTGGGGTCTACTGGACAATGATGGGGACATCGCCGTAGTTCGATTGGAGACAGCCCTGACTCTGGGCGCTAATATCCAGCAGGCGGCCATTCTTGGAGAAGGCATCTACTTGCCTTATGGACTGAATATTCAGCTGGTGGGATGGGGAACTACTGCTGTAAGTAGTTTTAAACTAATATTTATGACTCGGTTTTCGGGATTTAGAAATATTGGTATTATTCAAAACAAACAAAAATATTTCTCAAAAGACAATTATAATGGTTCTTTGTTTGCCTAAAATACATATAAATAGCAGAATAAATAGTGAAACTACACATATTCACAAAAACATGACGCTTAGACAATATACTAGTAGGAATCCAGATAAAAAACCAATAACAAAATGATTAGGATTAGAGAGTTGATAAATGAAACATATAGGTACGGGGAAATATATGAAATGTGACATCGTATGTATAACTAATGTAGACTGAACAGTTCAAATATTGTAACAGTACCTTTCACCTTCTTGATAGAAGGACAAAATCAGTATTTCTTTAACTAAAGTGACCTCTATTGTGTTACAGGAGGGCGGCAACCTAGGAAACAGCAACCTTTACGAATTGGACCTATACACAGTCAACACCGACGACTGCCTGGAAACCTACCTCGGTTTAGACTTGGAGAACAACACTATCACAGAAAACATGATCTGCGCTGGTCTGCGGAACACCCAGGGTCGTGACCTTGACACGAGAGATGAGGGAGCTCCTATCTTCTACTCTGGCGTCACTGTAGGAGTGGTTTCCTTCGGAGTCTCAAGAGGAGATGACAGTATACCCATCGTCAGCACGAACATCGGTACTTATAGTAACTGGATCGTAGAAGCAGCTAGATATTAAACCTTCCTTTTTAGGATGGTTCATTTTGAACTGTTAATCTGAATATTTGACTGGTATCAAGAATTGGTTAAGATTAATTTTAAGGTTTATGTTTATAGAGTTTTGGAATATTAAACTTTTTTGAACGAATTTAACGGAACGAATTTAAATTTAACCCGGAAGACGCTGGATGCAGGTCGCCTCCAACAGGTATCTGTGGAGATTTAAGGGGGAGGCCTATGTTCAGTAGTGGACGTCCTATGGCTGAGATGATGAAACGAATTTGTTTTGTTTTGTTTAGAAATCTGTGAGATGTGTTCACGTAAGATTGTAATGTATTAAATACTTTGATGTTTATATTTTATAACTAGCTTCCGCCAGCGGCTTCGCCCGCGTGGTGTGTTGATAAAAAGTAGTCTACCTATGTTAATCCAAGGTATCAGTTGTTCTGACCACAACAACCAATATCGCCATTGGTTTTTAATTCATACTCCCCTTATATACTCTCTTATGTACTCCTTTATGCATACTCTTATTTACTCCCCTTATATACTCTCTTATGTACTCCTTTATACATTCTCTTATTTACTCCCCTTATATACTCTCTTATGTACTCCCTTATACGTACGCTTATTTACTCCCCTTATATACTCTCTTATGTACTCCTTTATACATACTCTTATTTACTCCCCTTATATAAATCATATGTTCTTTTATATACTCTCTTATATACTCCCTTATACATACCTAATCTTATGAACTCCCCTTCATATGTTCTCCTTTTATATACTCTCTTATGTTCTCCCCTTATACGTACTCTTATAAATTCCCGTTGTATACACCCTTATGTACTCCCTTTATACAAACACTTATGATATACAAGCTGTTGATTTGCATCCGGGCCATATTCAAGGAGGTAATTATGCTAATGATTTTCGACCCAATTCAATAAAAAAATTGGTACGTAATTTTTTTTCTTTAATTTTTTTCGGAATTCCGTAAATGTTATCTAGTCTTATTTAAACTTGGCGCGTATGTTACTGGCGTTAAAACCGTGCTGCACCCTCACACAAACGCAAACACAAAGCATACGCAACGATCACTCATAAATTTCATTCATAAAATTGGATTACTTCGGAAATACCACGACATTACAATGACAAAAAAAGCAGTGCATATTAGTTATTTCCCATCTAGTGTAATTCCAATCGATTATTTACGTATTGTATGTCCTCCTCCTGAACTATGGCACAAATGCAAATCAACACCTTGTATATGATGAAAATACATTTATGAACACTTGTCCAGTGCAGTTTTCACATTTGATAGAAAACGCCAACTACAGTATGGACACACGGCAGTAGGGACATTCTTTTTCAAAAGTAACATCATCCGATACCCATGACCTACAGGTTTTCCCGACCCGATTATCGACTAGACACAATTTTAGTTCTGCAGACACAATTGTCTTCCTTTTAGCATCATGTTAATGGTTCTCTATTTGCTATAACTCCGGCTTAAAGTCTGTTTGAGAGTCAAGTTTTCCTTGGCATTGGTTTTCAGTTGTTCTCAAACCTTGACTTTTACATTCGAAACAAAAGACACGTCAATGACGTCATGCACGAAATAAAAGAGATGGACTGATGTGAGAAAGATAAAAAAAATGTTTCATCATTCTCCGAGCCTTTTCCCAACTATGTTGGGGTCGGCTTCCAGTCTAACCGGATTCAGCTGAGTACCAGTGCTTTACAAGAAGCGACTGCCTATCTGACCTCCTCAACCCAGTTACCCGGGCAACCCGACACCCCTTGGATAGACTGGTGTCAGGCTTACTGGCTCCTGACTACCCGTAACGACTGCTAAGGATGTTCAATAACAGCCGGGACTTACAGTTTACCGTGCCATCCGAAACACAGTCATTGGTGTCTAAGATATACTTAGAAAGTACATACAAACTTAGAAAAGTTGCATTGGTACTTGCCTGACCTGGAATCGAACCCGCGCCCTCATACTCGAGAGGTTGGTTCTTTGGCCACTAGGCCACCACGACTTTTATTATAAAAAATGTTTAATGAAACAAAAAACACGTCAATGACGTCACGCACGAAATGAAAGGGATAGATTTATAAATTAGACAGAGATAAATATTAAAAGCAATTTTCAGGAAACACATAAGTAATAGTTTCTATTGTTACAAAACTAATTCTAAGTTTTACGCATAGGGTTGATATTTTCTAGAAGGGCTCTCATAGGCAGCACTAGTTTTGGATTGTGTAAGCTAATACTGCCACTGATCATGTTTTATTTAGAAACTAGCCAGCTGGTCCGCATGGGCGACCGGAGGAGTCGTGGTGGTTCTAATAAAAAAAAAATAACATAAAAGCCTACGAAGGAACACGATAGATTTTTAGACAGTAAAAGTCTGACATCGTTAAAAAAAAGTTGTCACTTTTTACATAATCTATGTACCTAAATAAGAATATATGAACACTTATTAATGCCTAAAATATATTACTACTATTGATTAAAACATTTTAATTATTATTGTTTTTAAATTGCCATTATTATTGTATTGTATTTAAATATTGTTTTTATAGCCAGTTTCTTTTTTACGCATTTTTTTAAGTACGAGCTATAAATTTATTTTTTAATAATATTTAATGACTGAGACATGAATGCTTTAGCAATTTAACTTACCACTGATTAAATACTCGACAGCAACAAGCTTATATACATCCACAGTTATTTACTTATGAATAAAATGCCTATCGCAAGATTGATTGCCCAGCTGCAAAGAGCAATAAAAGATTAATATATTTTCACAGATAAATTCTAAAGATCTGACAAAGTAGCTCAAAATATTTTGAGACTATAAACGCTTCTAATTGGTTGATACACTCGTACCATGCGAGTCATCCGATGAACATTAATACAAATAATTCTTAATTGGATCAAGATAATCATATCAGATAGATTCTCGAAGTTTTGAATGAAATAATCGCACACCTGGCTTATCCTTACTAAATCTATTTCATAACAGATGATAAGAACATTAAATAATCCTGTGAACTGGGCAATGCTTAGCCTTTCTTTGAGAGATAATTGTTGTTTGTTTTTAATTGATATCTTGTTTGATCTGCTAAGCAACAAGAGGTGGCATACCTATTATCATATGCCTAGATGCGACATTAAGGCCGTTTACACATTACCGAAAGTCCATTTACACGTCCATACTATTATGGAGCCTGGAACATGAACACAAAATGTCATAGGTTGCATTGTAGCTAACGTGTTTTGTATGTTAATAAAAAGTGGCATTTCACACCGTTGTTCCAATTATATTTAATCGTCATCCGTCCTCTCAGTATTTTTTTTTGATCTTCTGATTTTGTTATCCGTAGGTTTATGAATATTTTTTTAGATGGGAAATAAAAAAAAATATTTATATTTTACTAACCACTAATTAAATGGTCATTTTTGCTAGTTCATCATTCAAATTATTACCTAGAGTTTCTTTTATTTTATTTAGTTGGAAAAAAAACACTGACTTTACATTACCTACTTTTATTGCAACTCGTAATGCTACTCATCATCTGCCGAACAACATGTTGGGGCTGGCTTTCAGTCTTACCGGATGCAGTTGAGTATCAGTGTTTTACAAGGACCCCGTTTAACCCAATACCCCTAGGTAAGACTGGATGTCAGACTTACTACTTAGCTTCTGACTACCCGTAACCACTGCCAAAGATGCTATTGCTACTCAATCTTTAAATAACATTAATATAACTTCTTCAACATTCAAAGCCGACGTCAATGCAGTTTTCAACAGATGACTTACCCCACTGCGCTAGTTGTAAAAATATACTGTTTATCTACAGATAACTTATATGGAGCCATAATTTATACATAAGTTGAGGAAAGTTACCTACTTCTAGAACCTAAAGGAAATGTCTAATAAATGTATTTAGATACACAATTTTGTCTGCAGCTGCAATTTGATATAATGATAATATTTTTATCTTCGATTCAGAGGGGAATAATTGACAATCATTATTATTGATATGACGTCAAAGTCATGTGCTTCTTTTGATTAATATTTTGTTTTTGAGATTATCTGTGTTTGATGTATCGAAGGGCTTATGCGTGTGGGGTAAACAGGCTAATAAATTATTGTAAAACATTCGTTGGTGGTGAATTTTGTCAGAGTGGTCAAGACATAACGAAAGCGAATATTAGATAGAAAGTTGGATAGGCCTACTGCATAAAGACTGCATATAGAGTGACTAAAGATACTTCTGATATATCCAGTTAATATTTATTTACATTTTTCCAAAAATAACCTCTTGGGGGTCGGTTTTCATAACTGTCTGGTAGCAAAGGAATCTAGATACGTATATAAACACCTTCGAATCATTACAGAAAAAAAAACTTTTATTTTTCATGTCTGGTCTGCACATTATAATATTTAACATTTATAAAATACAGGTTCTTAGAGCTGGAAAATAGCATTTTCAAATGAGTAAACAAAATATTTTTCTTTTAATTCCCTAACGTAATAAAGGGAGTTTAATATTTATCTGACGTTTATTGCAGATAAAGGCTTCATTACGCTGCCTAAGTAACTGAAATTAAAACTTTGCTATTTTCTAGAATGTGCAAAATTCTTTACAAACGCAAAAACAACTTTAAAAATAAAATTATTTATGTTAAAGTGTAATAGACTGGTCGTATATTAAGGACAATGAGTGTATAGACATCATCTTCTTCTCAGTCTAACCGGCTGCAGCTGAGTACCAATGTTTTACAAGGAGCGACTGCCTATCTGACCTCCTCAAGCCAGTTACCCGGGCAACAGAATAAGGCTGTCACACTTGCTTCTGATCATCTGTACGACTCCCAAAGATGTTCACTGATAGCAGTTTAGGTAAAATGTAGGTAGCACATTAATGAATACTTATTTGAAGTTATTGCCAGATTAGGTTTAGCCTCGGCAGTAAAAGAGAGTACTGATGACTAAGTATATGGCAATAAAAAAGAAAACTGCGTATTAGCCTTTATTATTCATTCATTTTTGTTATTACCAATTTCATCATTTACGTATCGGGTATGATGTTCTACGCCGAATTGCAAAAAAAAATAACGTAGTTGTTTAGCCACAGGAGTCATTTTTCGTTTTCCTGATTCAATCAACAAATCAATTCAATTTATTTGCAATCATGGTGTTAAGCAGAGATAAAGTTAGGAGTATCGAATTTTTTGACCAGTTGACAGCTGTCAGTTTTCAAGGGAGAATTACAGTTGTTTGTACTGACTGACTCTTAAAAGGTGTTCTAATTCTGGCACATTTTTATTCTTTTTACTTTGTTCAAAAATTCATTTAAAAAAATCATTATGCTGAGTTGTACTTAATTAACGTGATTAGGTATGACACACTATGAATAACATCTAGAACTCAATTCTACCACAATAAACGTAGGTAAATACACTTTTTTCTTTACCAGGCATATTAAAACAATTTTTCTTGTACTAAGTAATCTGCTTACTTGCAGAAAGTACAGAAAACCTCAGTTGTAAGTTACAAAACCGAGGAAAACGCTAAGGAAATTAGGTCATAAATAAAAGCTCGTATATTTCTTTGTTTTCTTTGAACAGAAAAGAAACACAAAAAAAATTTTTTTTAGGTCACGAATAAAGAAATCCTACTAATGCTGTGAACGTAAAAGGCCAGGCAGACGATGATGATATTGTAAACGTGAAAGTTTGTATGTACGAATGGTTTGTGCCTCTATCACGGAGATACTTCTGATTTTTTTTTCTGATGGAACTCGATTACAACGACGAACTCGAGTATAGATAATAGGTACATCAGTATAACATACAGGCTACTTTTTACCTGGTTGCGGGAAGTAGAATCCTCAGAAAGCCACATCAACTCGCAGCGTAACCCGTTGTATGTCGGAGCGCAGATATACGCGAGACACAATTGATTTTTCATTGTTTTATAATTAGCCACATACAAGAGGTTATAGGTCACTAATGCTTGGTATGGGGTCTCGGATTCATGTCATGGTTTGGACCGAAATAACTTACAATGACACCCCGTCGATGTCAACCACCAATAAGTGCCTACTAGCTATCTCGATAATCGATTTTAGTTTAGACACCGTAGTTCAAAAGGCAGAGTGAAATGAAAGGATAAAACATATTGCGCCGATCCCAAATGACTTGGGAACAGGGCAGGAAGTTGGCAGATTTGAGAAATCTTTGATATCCTGAGAGGCCTGTTAGATTGTAAGCAAACACGACAAGAAGGCGGAGAAAGCAATACCTATACTTATTTATTTTTTACTTTATTAACCAAAGAAGCGACCAAACAGAAAGATTCCAGTATATTTATTAGCCCACATAACGATTATGCAATTAACAACAATATAGCCAATATACAAGCATATAATGCTATTTCTGATCTGATAAAATGCACCCCACTTGCAACACGAATTTAATATGTCAATGATACCAAAGATAAAGCCAACAATGAGCCTTAAATTACAATTAATAAAAATATAGGGTATGATGTTTGAGATAATCGCGATAGGAGTTGCAAGGAAATTGGTATAAATAATCGCACTGAGACTTCTTCGGCACATTCGTTCGAGACATCGAGTTGTCACCTGCAGAACTACAATGGCTTCCTACGCTACCTTCACCCTTCTCGTCCTCGCTGGTAAATATAAAGTTATCTTCATGACCTGTTTCAGTTCTTACCTCACTCATATTTGTGGAATTGAAAAAGGGGCTGATGGTTGAAATGTGCTTACTCATGATTCCAGGCCATTCATATTATACATTCTCTAATTTACTCCTTATAGGTATTGAATGCTCTTGTAACTTGGTCTATTAGCCTGGATTGTTATTCAAAGTCTCTCTCACTGTTCTATAGAAAAATCTAATTTTACTGTCTCCGACCTTAAGTCGAAGACAACAGCCATTTCAATAACTCTCCATCTCGTATTTCATTTTGAATCTTTCTCAAAGGTTCAAAATGGTGTTCAAACTACGTCATCCATTGCCAAAATGGAGCTATCCCCCTATATTCTTCCTGATTTATACAATTCTTCTGTATTTCATCTTGCAATATGTAGGATTCCTGGCCAGCGCCTTCTCCAGCAGCTCTCCTGCCAGGATTGAGGACTACCCCAGCACCGTTCAGCTGGAGACTGGAATCGGCCGTGTCTGGCTGCAAACCTGTGTTGGTTCCGTTCTGACCTCCCGCCATGTTCTGACCGCCGCTCACTGCCTTATTGGAACGTAAGTACTATTGCTTTCTTACAATGTATTTAATATTCATCAAAATCGTCCTGCCCTTATCCCAATTTTTTCGGGTCAGCGCAGCATGTTTTCATATTATTTAATATTATAAATTCGAGTTTTTCGCTGACATGCTTAAGCAATTGGTCCATTTGAGATGAAAATTGATTCTAAAGTAACCTGATCCGTCTTAATTTAAGAGTGTGCCAATTATAAAAAGTCTTTCCGAATTAAATAACAGTTCTTCACTGATATAAATCGGGTTTTTTTTTAGTCACAATACAATTAAATAATACTGTTATCATAAAGTAGAGGAAATTCTTCGGATGACGATCTTGTCTTGCACAGATAATTCAACCTGGCTTTAAATTATATGACCTTTTTAAGTATCAGTATTATGTCAATTATCATTTTAAGTATCTACTGAAGCATCGTTAAAACAATCTTACCCTTGTAACTAACCTAAAGTAACATAGTCTTAATTCATTCTGTAGCTCAAACATATGTGTTTCATTTCAGCGCCCTCACTCCCCGCATAAGCCGTGTCCGCGCCGGCACCAGCGAGCGCGGCCGTGGCGGCGACGTCTGGGAGGTCAACAGCGTCATCAGACACCCTGACTACAGCTTGAAGGCTTTCGAAGGCAACGTCGGCATTGTTCGTCTGCAGACCGCCCTCTGGTTCGGCGCTGCCATCCAACAGGCTAGGATCACCGCTTCTGGTGTCGCTTTCCCCGCTAATGTCCCCGTGACCCTGGCTGGATGGGGCCGCACCTCGGTTAGTAGTATTTTCTTTAATAATCTAGTTTTATTCGTTGGTGAAAACAGTAGTACAGCTAAGTTTCATTCATTTGTCATTTCATTTGTCTTGGCAAGCTACGTGCAATTTAACTGATAGACTAAAGAGATATTATTGAAACTAACGAGTAGTGAGTAGTCTTTGCCTCGTTTCTTGGCTCTACATATTGCAGACATCTTCAACTTTAAGCACGTTTTTTGACTTACTTATTTCCCATCACTAAGATTTTCAATTCTCTTTCACCAACAGCAAGAAGACCTCTGGGCTGACCGCGACCTCCACAGCACTCAACTTTACACCGTCGACCACAGCCTCTGCGTCGAGAAGTACGGAGACCTCAAGGTTCCCATTGCCGTTACTGAGAACATGATCTGTGCTGCTACCCTCGGCACTACTGGCGCTAACTTCGGTGTCAGGGATGGTGGTTCTCCCGTCTTCTATGACGGAATCCTGGTTGGCTTCGTGTCCTTCGGCAGCCCTCTTAGTGCTACCGAGTACCCCTTGGTCGCTACTGCTGTCTCTCCCTACTCCGACTGGATCGTTGAAAACGCTGTTTAAAGTCCTGGTTAAAATGATTGTCTCATTTTTTATTTACTAATATATTTTTCGGTTATTTGTTTTCTATTTTTTTGGTTTTAATTTTCCATTTTGTTGAATGAGACATCTGACCGCTCATGATTTGAAAGAGGTGAAGGGTATATAAACTGTTTAAGTTTGTAATGGTTTTGAGGATACATGTGCATTACTATAGAGGAAAAAGACGATTGTGTGATAGACGATATGGCTGGAAGAATGTTACTTCTGGGATAATGTCAAAAAGACATGATGCACCGACTACAAATAAGAAATTGAGATACGGGCAGAGGAATGCTACCTTTCCTTTATAATCTCATGATCAAAACAATTTAAAATCTCGAACCAATATGTAATCCCTTCATAGACAGGTCAAAATAGATAATTGTGTTGCAAAACAACCAAATACCTTGATAATAACATCGCGCGATTATCAATACATATCTTAACATTATTTCATTCATTAAAATTTTGGAAAATACGCGCAGCTTGGCAACTGCTATAAATTAATCTTCTGATTAGTAACAATTAATTGACAACAATAAATAATATTATATAATTAAGATTATCCGACCATTTACATTCGTTTATCAAAACATTATAATATATTACCCTTATGAATAATTAGTTTATTAAAACAACATTATAAACATAATGATTACTTTAAAAACATATTGATATAGAATATTTGGGAATATGGCCAAGTAAAAGCAGTCAGAGCATAGAGAGAAAGCTCCTGACGATGGGTGCCTTTTTAAATTCTAAATTCTGAACTAATATATTTTTTTGTAATATTTCTTTGTACAATAATTTTCTAAGATAAGGTAAGGTTGCTTTGGGTTTTTCTTCGACTTAAAATGAAGACAATTTTACCGTCACGATAACTCTTGCGAACAATCTAACTAAACCAGCGAGCTAGAGATAAATAATAATGCCTGCTGTAAAATAAAAGCAATGTGATGTTATGCAACTTTTCACTTTTTGTTTTGCTAGGCATTTTAGCATATAACCATTCATCGATAGACTGATTTATGAGTCTGACAAAACTATCGGCCGACTTAAAGTTTGCAGTTGCTGATACTCTAAAACTTCACGTACTTATGCACGTAAATGATACATTTTCTCATTTCTAATTTATTAATAATTTCAACAATAGTTTTATATTTGAAGTTTTGGAGCACACAATACTTTTCCTCAATTTCCTTATTTATCTTATTTTCATATATATAAAGGGTATCCCAAAATTAACGCAAGATTTGAATTTGCCGCCATTTATGCAGTACAGTTTTGCCAACTCTAAAAACAAAATAAATCGACAGTTGACAGTTTAGGGTTAGTAAAAATGGAGTGTTACGCAATAGAACAACGTGTCTTCATTGTTGAGCAATATTTCAAAAATAATGAATGCTTGGCGGCCGTAGTTCGAAAATTTCATACAAAATATGGTCGGAATAGTGTTTTAACTTCGTCAACTGTGAAGCGATTAATTGTAAAATTCCGAGAGATAGGATCCGTGGGAGACGCCAAACACACTGGTCGTCCAAAAACAAGCATGTCAATATAGAGGCAGTGCGTGCGAGTGTCGGTGACAATCCAGGAACCTCAATTCGGCGTCGAGGACAAGAATTGCAAATTTCAAGAAGCTCTCTACAGCGGATACTCACTAAAGATCTGTGTCTCCATGCTTACAAAATTCAATTAACACAACTACTGAAGCCCAATGACCATGCACAGCGAAGAGAGTTTGTTGAATTTTGCCCGATGTGTTATTCCATAAATAACCCTATCCTATGTACTTTATGAATCAATAAAAAAATTACAATCAAAAGACTAAAAACTGTGTTTTCTATTTAATTCAAATCTTGCGTTAATTTTGGGACACCCTATATATCGATATTAACTTATCATTACACAACATCGATAAACAATCGAATAATAACAATCATCGTTTTACTTTTGTTTTCCGATTCACTGAAGCATCGCTAAAGTAATCGGCCATTTTGTTCGGCCTGTTCAATTCCGACGAAAAATAATGCTCTCTTGAGATTCGGCCTAGAAACTACGCAGTTTCGGAAAACCCTTCCAAGAATCTACTAAGGTACCTACATAAAAGAAAAATAATGCTGGACTCTCTTGATACAGAGAACATTTTTTGACGTTTTTAGCAGCATAATAACAAATAGGGAATAATTTGTGACACAATGTATTGAATTCTTACTATTGAGCCTACTAATAAACTAGCTTTTGCGATCAGTTTATCCCGCGACGTAAGGAAACTACTTTTCATACCCGGACAAAAAGTAGCTTCAAACCTTTCTCGATAGCTAGACTGGGTATCTAGCACTGAAATATTTTTTCAAATTGGTTCATCAGTTTCTAGGATTAGATTATTCAAGCAAATGAACTCTTCAGCTTTTAAGAAAGAAAGAAACATTTGCATAGAACAGTTTTTACAGTGGTTAGAAGTTCTAGCTATATTCTGCTCAACTTGGCATGCAAATATTTTTACCTATATCGTAATTTAATTAGTTACATCCTAACTAATATTATAAATGTGTAAGTAACTCTGTCTGTCTTTTCTTCACGCCTAAACTACTGAACCGATTTGTGTGAAAGGACAATGGGCAGATTGGTATACCCCACCAATAGCAATGTCATATATATCATTGGATAGGCCTTTTTATGTAGAACAACATTTACTATGACAGCTTTGCTGAAATGTTTGTCCGTTCTGAGATATAGATCAAAAACTGTGCAAAAGTTAGAACTAAGTAATCTATTGATAACTCAAGTTTTTAAAGGAAAATCTAAGTACTACCAAGTGTAAGTCTTGTAAGTGCTACCTGCTGTGCCCGTTAGGGTCCATAATTGTTACTATTATGTAGCATTTCAACCTTTTATTGTATCAACTGGATTTTGGGCGTAATGAGAAACCGCACCAATAGCAAAGTCATATATATCGTTGGATAGGTCTTTTTAATTGGAACAATATTTACTATGACAGCTTTGTTCTTTTGTTTGTCCGTTATAAAAGGTTGAAATGCTACATACCTAATAGTAACAATTATGGACCCTAACGGGCACAGCAGGTAGCACTTACAAGACTTACACTTGGTAGTACTTAGATTTTCCTTTAAAAACTTATGTTATCAATAGATTATTTAGTTCTAACTTTTGCACAGTTTTTGATCTATATCTCAGAACGGACAAACATTTCAACAAAGCTGTCATAGTAATTATTGTTCTACTTAAAAGGACCTATCCAATGGTATATATGACCCTATATATTTGTGCCCATTGTCCTTTGGTACAGACATAGTTTGGAACTTGAGGAAGGACATAGGATAGTTTTTATTACAACAAAATAAAAATATTCTGGACATATAGCGTCATCTATTGGTCAAACCAAAAATCTGCCGGAAGTCACTATTCCACACGAATGAAGTCGCGGGCAAAAGCTAGTTTTATAATAATTATCAAGTCCAAAATCCAAAGTTTAAATTCCAAAGTTTTTGTTGCAATATACTAACGATAATTTCTAGGTATAGGTAAGGTAGTTAATTATAATCCTTGTAATAAAATACAATAAAATAATTAACAAACTAATAATCCGCAAATCCTGGTGGTAAATTGTATTGATACGAAGATAAAGTCAATTGTAACGTGAGATAAGCAATAAAGGTTCCGTACGATAAAAAATAAGTATTGAAGGACAATTTTCACAAAAATTGCAAATTACTAAATAACTTATAATAACTAATGTAAATGCAATATGCACGAAATCGTTATATGTACCTACGCCTCTAAAAATAACATTAGGTATTTAATCAATTACAAGAAACGTTTAAACACATACAAAAATCGAACTATTTTATTGACCGTTTGCTTCCTATCCTCTCTGTAACTCAAAAGTGATTTAAAAATTCTATAAACATAAACTACCTAGAGCTGCGTCTATGCTAGGAGAGCCGAGCACGAGCGGAGCACGAGCAGAACGCAATTCGTTTAGTGTGGACCAACTTACAAGCCTCTAATGAGCGCGCTGCGAGCATTTCGTTCGTGCTCGGCTGCGTTCCGCTTGTTGTCGGTTTTTGACGAACACAAAGGGTTTTGCTAACAGTGATCGTTGTAGGTTCGTTGTACGTCCACACTTGACGCCGCGAACGACAAGCCGAGAACGGCTCCGCTTGTGCTTCGCTCGTGCTCGGTTCGTCTAGCGTAGACCCCGCCTTAACTCAACTTTTTTTCAAATAGGCTTTGAAAGCTATTTCAAAACGCCTAGCTAGTTGTACTGCAATATGAATAGATAGTTTTATCTTAAAGGATGGAGCATAACATTATGGTATTAATATCCGCCGACGGAACCCCACAAATCGTAGTATAGTACTATAAAAAGGAATCTGCGTTAATTAGTTCATTACGTTTTCTAACAAAATGGCGAAGCTGGCTTTTGTACTGTTATTAGTAGCAGGTTAGTAGTAATTTGTTTTCTTAATTAACATCCATGCAAGTAATTTAGTTTGTATATTTTCACGGGTTAACTTCGGTTAATAGGTACTGTTAATGCCATATTTACTTAAGGTGGGTTGCACCGTATGACTGTAACAACAACCGATCAATTGTCAGTTGTTGAATTGCCGGTTTGTTCAATGGGCAGCAATTTCATGGCTGGTTATGATTTGTTAGTACCTATAAAAAGGTGCAACTCACCCTTGCGTCAAGAAAATCAGCCTTACTAAGTTTTTGTTTTTCTTTACTGTGTTCTATTTTTTTTTGTTTGTTTTGTAACATTGTTTGTTTTGTAACATTGTTTAATATTTGTACCTACGCCTTCACGGCAAAACATAGTGCACTTTTTTTTTAATGATAAGATCCTCATTTCATACCTATGTTTGACAAATAAATATTTCTGATTTCTGACCCAGTACCATGTTTGTAGGAATGGCTGAATGCTAAAACTCCACATACAAAAGCCTTTTCGATAGTAGCTCCATAAATAGTAAAGATAATGGTGGCAACCAAGACCACAAAGATTTGTCTATATAGCGCGTATTTCTATAACCTATTTCTCTATTTGCTTAATAGAAATAGGAATTTGACATTCTCTGTGTGGGGCTAATTACAAACTTAAATATATCTGTTGTAGGCAAATCAACAGAACGCAACGCGAATCAAGATGCACCTGTATTTTATACATGTACCTAGAGACATGCAGCCTATATGACTTCCTCCCCATTACCTGCTAGACATAATACTCCTTAATATTGTCATTAAAATTATCCTTTGCTCTTACAGCGTCGGTCTGCACGGACGCCGCGCGTATCGTCGGTGGCAACCCAACGACCATCCAGGAGTACCCCAGCATAGTGCAAGTGGAGTTCCGCACCGGCATCCTGTGGAGCCAGTCATGCGCTGCCAACATCCTCAACAGCAGATATGTGCTGTCTGCTGCACATTGCTTTGAGGGATTGTGAGTATTCAGAAGTGTAGACTGCATTAGAAGAATGATTACTTCAATGACTGGTAAAGAATGCCTTGTGGCATCAAGTCCGCCAATTTTTGTACATCTATACTAATATTATAAAGAGGAAAACTTTGTTTGTTTGTTTGTTTGTTTGGTTGTAATGAATAGGCTCAAAAACTACTGGACCGTTTTAAAAAATTCTTTCACCATTCGAAAGCTACATTATCCACGAGTAACATAGGCTATATTTTATCCCGGTACGGGCAGTATAGCCCACGGGACGCGGGTAAAACCGCGGGAAAACGGCTAGTCGATCATAAAGTTGTACAAAGTAAGTGTGTGTCTACACGGTGAATGTAGCTGGAGCAAGTTGACATGCGCAGGTGACATACGCGCACGCAAAAGAACACGCTAGGTATCTTGCTTTGGTACATGCTCGATTCGCTAGATATACATTTTTAAGATACATATAACCTGTGTATGTGTCTCAATACGTGTAAGCTACTTGCACCGTGAAGACGCACCCTAAGGCGCGGTCAGCCCGTGAATAGGTGACGATCTTGTCTTGACTAGTTTCTCCGTGTTTCGGAAAGCACTTTAAATTGGTAGTTCCTGGTTGTCATTTGAACACTTGACATTCGTTACTAGTAATCAGATGGCAGAAAGTTTGATATTCAAGTTATATCGGGTTGCCAGAGTTAGGGAGGTCCGATAGGCAGTCAATCCATGTAAAACACTGGTACTCAGCTGCATCTGGTTAGACTGAAAGCCATGGTAAGGAAAAAGCTTGGAAAATAATATGTAAAACGGATTTACGTGTTAATGACGTCAATATTTTAGTTAGGCATTAAAAACTTTCCTTGTTGTCATTGTTCGACTAACCCTAATTCAAGGAATTAACGTGATAAGAATGACCAAAAAACAAGGGATTTAAACACGCCAGTTATGTAAGCAGATAGTCAGACTATGTTTAGACGATAATTGATAACTGATAAGATAGTTCGCACGCGACTGTCGGTGTTCTACTGAATAAATAATTTTTACAACTAAAGCGTGGTGGGGTTTTTATAAAAAAAAAAATAGCTCTATTACCATCATGCTGAAAAAAAGAACCCTCTGAATTTTATAGGTAAATTCCTAAAAGTAAGCAAGGCATTAAAAAAATTCATACACATTATCAAATTTATTTCAGTCGGATATTCTGTTATATGTGGATCCCTCCCCAACTTAGTTAGGGAAAAGGCAGATGATGAATCAATGAAAATATTTTTTATTTCTAAAATAAACTTATAGATATTACTTTTAATTAGCTTCATTAGTAGGGTTAACTTTGTAGCTTCATTTCTTCGACATAAATACTGCCACATATTAGTTAATAGTTGGCACTGCTGTTATTTAGCATACTACTTTAATCTACCATAAATACCGTCCGATTAACAGTCTACTAAAACTCCGACCACGTAACTATCTTCTAAAAACCCTTTTCTTCCAGACTCTTCAGCATCAACAACCGACGTATCCGCGCGGGCACCTCCACCCGCGGCTCCGGAGGCACCGTGATCTCCCTCACTCGTCGTATCAACCACCCCAGCTATGGAAGCCTCGGTTATGACGGAGACATCAGTTTGGTGCAGCTGAGCTCTCCCCTCGTGTGGAGTGACAGCATCGCCCAGGTGTCGATCTTGCCGCAAGGCTTCCAGATGCCCGATGGCTTGCCAGTTGTTCATGCTGGGTGGGGTACTACTCAGGTGAGTGACTAGTTATCAAATTAAATAAGTTATTGTCATTTTTAATGCCGCAGGAAGCTAGACAATTAACCCCAAACTAAAGGGGTCATTCTAGAATAGATGATTACTAATGATGAAATGCCTGGTTGTGCTATCGTATATTTTTTCCAAAACTCCATGTACTCCACTCCACATATTTGTCATTAAATTATGACATAAATACTAAAAACTTAAAGCAAGGACTTCGCAAGCAATAAATTCAGCTTGCTTCTCGTAGTAATTTTAACAGCTCTATATTTTTCCCAGTAAGCTTCATACACAACTAGGTACTAATTTATATCCGCTCACATCAAATAAAAAAGCATCTTTATACTATATTTTTTTTCTGTCCTTACAGGCTGGAGGCGTCTCATCCTCAATCCTCCGAGACGTGCAAATCTACACCATCAACCGTGACCTGTGCACTGCTCGCTACGCCAGCCTCTTCATCCCTCAAAGGGTGACAGAGAACATGATCTGTGCCGGTATCCTGGACGTAGGAGGCAAGGACGCGTGCCAAGGAGACTCGGGAGGGCCCCTGTATTACGAGGATATCCTCATAGGAGTGGTGTCTTGGGGTCGTGGGTGCGCTGACTCGCACTATCCGGGAGTGAGCACCGCTGTGTCTTCCTATACCGACTGGATTGTGTCTAATGCTGTCTAAATATTGATTGAGATTAAAACAAGAAGTGTGTATTATGTGCTGTGTTTTTATTTACACCAATACTACGAGAAATTAAGCGAGTGATACGTAGGACTGGCTTAATTTTTCGAAAATAACGAAACAACATTACATGGACCTCAAAAACCACATTGTTAATTGTTTTTTAAATTAAGGAGTTAGTTTTATGAGTTTTGTTTTTAATTTAGACCTATTATTCATGCGAGAAATTAAGTAACTTATGCATAGAATTGGCTTAATTTTACCAAAATAAATGCCAAAGTATTTACAATATGGAAAGCAAAAATCTCATTTTCATAATAAATGATTTTACCAAAATAATTTTGTTCATCATCAAAGTAATTTTTAAAAGCTTCATGTGAAGTGTAAAATAATTGCTCAATGGAAAGTTGATAACGTTACAGATAATTTTTCAAAGAAATATAATTGACGGGAGAATGGAGAGGCATAAAATGAAATTCAAAACCTTATTTTCGTGGAACTCACATTTTCGAAACCAACTCTTAATGTGTTTCCTTGTATTTTTATTTTTGCATCCGAAGGTGACATTTTAATATTATTTTTCGTCTATTTACGAAGTTGCAACTCGGGGTTTTCCAGTTTTTCACAAACGGGAAACCACATTTCCCCCATGTAGGTAATTAATAAATGCTGTCTATACACAATTTATAAACAATGTCTATTACGAATTTTTCTAGCATTTTTGTTACTAAACGGTTTGATTGAAAAAAAAATACCTATGCAAAAAGCTCTTCTAAAACAGTTTCCAAAATAATTAAGCTAATTCATAACCTAAACAAAAAAACATGAAACAAAGGCAGTAGGAATCTAGACTCAAATTCCAGGTAAACGTCCCGGGCGCGCGATCAATAGTTCCCGCCTATCCCGACGCGCACCACGCATGCGCGGCGGCCATCTTCCCTCAGTCCCGGTGCGACGGGATACATTGCAACAGTAAAAACAAAATATTGACACGGTGCGCGCTAAATATTACACAAAATGGGCAAAATTAATTCTGACAGAGACCCTGAAGGTAAGATTTAAGCTAATTAGTCTTTATTTCTATAGATATGTCGATAGTTGTGTTCGTAAAGTGTGTTTGCGGCGTGTTTGAGTGATTTCTGACAGGATTGGGGTTGTTTTCTATGCAGAACATTTTTTACGATGCCGTAGTTAACCTATCTTTAGTTTTTGTGTTAGTTTCATATCTTCTTTATGTAGTTAACTTATGTATATTAAGCAAGAACGTTGTGTTGTACGTTATTTTGTTTGTTTCATAAGGGTTGTTGACCTAGGTAGCTAATAAGTGAGATTGGCTTAAGAATGGCCAGAGTGTACCTACATTATTATTGGCATTATTGGCTTAAGGGGATTTTTGCTAGCTACATATAGGTACCATTATGAATATTTTCTTTTCTATGTGTTATTTGTTTCTGTTGGTAAGTATATCTTCTTGGCATTTTCTTTCATTGAGTTTACCTTGCTAACGTAATGAGTTACTTGTAGCACTGTACTCCCGAGCCCAAAACTGCTTTTACTAATGAGACAAGACCTTTATTAGTATGCGCTATTTAGATACTTTGATCTCATATAACTTTTTGAGGGTCTATTTATAGGTACTTCTTTTGTCTAGCTCATCAACTAAGTTACATTAATCTATGATTCTTACAGCCCAGATCTTTTTGTAATCATTAGTTCACCGGACTAATCATTTATTTCCGAAGTTGGTAAACCAACAAAGTTAATACAGAAGTTGAGAACTAATCCAGACTCAGCTAAATCAGATTTAGAAGTTAGTCTTAGTTTAGTGGAACATTTCTAATTTAGACTGACGCAAGCTTTTGAATAATAGAATGAGAATAATAGAAATGTGGGAACTACAGCGGTTTGGTGACGGTCACAAATTGCAACTAACTGGGGTTTAAACTAACTTTAAATGAATTTTCGCTGTCAGGTTTTTGGTGACGAGTTTCGTGAACATAAAGGATATTTTAGACCGTAATTGTAGATACTCTAACTTATGAAAATGTAGAATTTTGATGAAGAATTTTCTTTTAGGTCGGACAAGAGGGTCCGAAAAGTGACCATAGGTTTTTCAGTCGAAATTTTTTAGGTACTTATATATTTTATGTCACAGAGATAATACCCAACATCTCTCACCCATTTTCCATGATGCCGGCTTTTATGTTGAAGGTGATGCTAAAATATATATTTTGACAGTTTCAGAAGACATGGTGGAATCAATAGACGAGTTAAAAGAAAGACTCTCAGTCATGAAGAAGATGATGGAGGAAAGGAAAGCTGCTGGCACTGGCACCAAGGAGTTGTTCCAAGGCCAGGCTTCCAGTCTTCAAGGAACCACCATGATTGATGGCAATTTCCTCAGTTTTGTCTTCGGAGGGTCCCTTTTCGTGATCATCAGTGTGTCAGTATATGCCTTCTACAATTTATACCACGCGGTCCTTAAGAAATTCCCCTCGACCCACACGGAGTTGTAATTTGAACTCTATTGAAACGCAACAAGGTTCATTTGTGATTCTCGTAAATTGTGTGAGAACGGACAATATGTTTTCTTAGTTCGGAATGATTAAAGTATGAGTAACTTTTTGGTGTTGTTTTATTATAATCTATTGTGAAGTTATTTTTTTGTAATAATGACTGCCGAGCTGCCTCGTAAGTCCTTGCAAGATAATGTTACTTTAGATTAGGAATATAACCCGTCTCTAGTTTTTTTTTAATTAGTTTAGCACTATTACACCACCAACTATAACCAACTATTTAAGTTTAAATGTCTCAAATGCTTGTACCTTACACAGTCATTCAATTTACTTTTTTGACAAAACTTGCAATCCGTTATCAAGATAGTAAGTATTTAATCAGTCTCGTTGACTAAACGAAGCGCATAACTGCAAAATAATGGACTGTTACAAAAACGAGCAACCGTAAAACATCTGAGGAGTATAGAGAACTTAGAGAGCTTGCCTAAAATACCTATTCAAAAGTGTCTACCAGCTCCCCATCTAAGTTAACATAGGTGTAGTTAGTCATGATAAATAAGCTCGCATAAATACACACAAATGTATCGATTTATGCAAATTATATCTCGCTTCAATACCAACAAATTCATGCAGAAGAGAACCAAACAGCCACACCACATTCATTTGTAAACTCAGTAATAACAGGGTCGTGAATAAAACCTATTTCAGCTTCTGATGTTAAATACGAATGCACCACTATATGACATAAGTCACAGTAACAACACAAGCGAAAATGTTCTCTAAAGTCTAGTCGGTAAGGTTGAGAGTTGCACTGTAAATGTTGATGCTAAAGTTGAAATAAGCTATTCTGATAAATGCATAATGCATATTGCAAATTCGTCTAATTTTCAGTATGATGTGAATACTGTTGGTGTTGCGTTTAACTTTGTGTTCCGTTCAGAAACATTTTAGTATGGTATAAGCACTTTTGCACAGTGGTTTTCGTGTGCAATTTTGATATTTGGCTTTTCGAACTATATATACAAACTTAAACTACTTAGTTTTATACAAATCTAAAAATAAAATACTATAGATATACAAAATATATATAAACATAAAACATATATAAAAGAACATCGATCAGGCGTCGAAGTATTCCTCCGAAATTCCTATTTTCGAAAGAATTTATTTTAAAAGTTAAGATAGGCCTAGGTAGGATAGGACTAGGTGATTGTAAAAATTGTTTTCTAAACACTACTTCGAAGTTTGAAGCCTGAAAAGTTTCAGTGTGGTTAGGCAGTTAACACGTCTTTTTTGTGGAAAAAGACGCTGCCGATGCAGCGTGAGGTAGTATCAAACTCTTACTAACTAAAACTCACCATGTTTCTTCTTCCCTTTATGTACCAGGGCATTACTCTTTCGAACAATCCTGCAATAGTAAAAACAGTTTTAAGACTCTCGGAAGAAAATGTTATAGCATGGAGACCTGGAATAACAAGTCTGAAGTTGCCAATGACATTGAATTATAAATCTAAAGTCTTTTAAGTGAGTATTAACTATTCTTAGAAAACTGTTTTGTATTACTGGTAAAGATGATAGAGATTGTGAATTGGAGAATATTAAAGACCTTAAAGAAAACTATTAAAACTTGCAAGTTTTTTTACTAAGTTCCCTCAACTAAACATACGAGGGTCACACTGAAAGTTTTTAGAACTGGCCACTTATAAACAATATAATAAAAAAATAATTCGAAAATTCGAAAATAGAACTCTTTACCAATATTACTGAGTATATTTTAATTCATTTGACATTTGTTTTACGATTTGGCGGCAAATTGAAAATTGTCTGTGTCACGTCAACATGAATTTAACACGAGAAAATTTTCGTGCAATGATTTTTTATGACTTTCGATGTCATTTAAGTCAACAAGAAAGTTGTGATAGACTACGATTGGCCTTTCACGATGAAGCCCCATCTCGTGCGACTGTTTACAACTGGTTTAATGAGTTTAAACGTGGTCGCACTAATCTCACTGATGATTTACGTGAGGGACGGCCTTCTACGGCGACGACTGAAGATAACATCTGTGTTGTGCGGCGTATGATAGAGACTGATAGAAGAGTGACCTATCAGCAGATTCGGACAAGCTTAGGCATCGTTATGAGTCAAGTGCATAAAATCCTCCACGAACATTAAGCGGTCAGGAAGCTTTGCGCCTGGTGGATACCTCATAATTTGACTGAGGCTCAAAAACTCCATAGTGTGGATTGGTGCCGTAAAATGATTAAAAGATTTAACGGAGGTGACTCAAATGCTGTGTTCGACGTACTAACACTACAATAAAACATATAATAAAACGAATAACTGGCTAATGTAACCAGTTTCTGATTTTCTAAGAACTTTCAGTTTGACCCTCGTAGCAGATAACTAAGTAATTACAAACAGCAATAACAGATGAAAGTTATTCTATCGCAACAGTTTGCAAAGCGTTTAGGTACTGCAACTGCAGTTGTATTGTAGGTACTAAGCTTTAGATAGCACTGTTTAAATAACTACATATTTAGTTACCTAAGTTGCAATGTGCAGATTATATGATATCTAAGAGATTTTCGGTAATAAATGTCAGTTTAAAAAAAAATCGGTAAAAAAACTTTTAAGTCAAACGGTTTTATCTTATGTGCACTGAAAACTAGAAAATAAAAAAAATAGTTACTTACCTGTCAACCTACGTAGGTGGTCTTGGTCATATTAGACTAAAATAAAAACGTGGGGCCCATTAACTGTTGCTGTAGTACTTTCTTCTAGAGGTATAATAGGTGTGGATTGCATCGACTTACTATAATCGTAACTGGAGATTTTGACAATCAATAATCAGCCGTAGCGGCTTCACCAGCGAACGCCGAGCTCATGATCTACAAAAGTATAAAGATATGCTTTGCCTTAGGTAGGATTTTAGAGGGGCCCCACGTTTTTATTTTAGTCTAATATGACCAAGACCACCTACGTAGGTTGACAGGTAAGTAACTATTTTTTTTATTTTCTAGTTTTCAGTGCACATAAGATAAAACCGTTTGACTTAAAAGTTTTTTTACCGATTTTTTATTTTCTAGTTTTTAGTATTTAATGAAAATGCCTACCGAATATTCCTCATTCTATCTAATTCATTTAGTGCATCATTATTACACGGTCTCTTACCTGATATTTTATTACAATCTAATTTAAAAAAACAAGACAATTTTTTTAACGACGCCAAAAATCATCAAGTGACCCCTCCCTGGGTCAGCAGCGGTAAGGGAGTGCCAGACTCTTACTGACTAAAAATAGTTATGTTTCGTCGTAGGCCTTTTATGTACCAGGGCCACGGTAACTCTTCCGAACAATCCCGCAGCCCAGGCAGGCCTTGGCCTGTTGGGCCCCGCTTGGGTTGCTGACAGTATTCTACTTGTGTAGCCCTTTCATTTGATACCCATATTGAGGGGGTTGTGGAAAAATATGTAATCCGCCATTTTGTACCGGCGGCCATATCAGATTTACAATGTTATTGATATTACTATATTGTATTGTCATTGGAATAAAAGGTGAATACAAAATTTCAGATTAATCGGTTGACAGGAAGAGGGTGAAATTTGAATTACTAAATTTGACCCAAGAATAAAACAAACGGGATGAGCTAAATAAAACCGTTTAAAAATTGTTATCAGCCATTTGGTAGCGGCGGCCATCTTAGATTTCAATTTTGCATAGTAAATTGTATTCTACTTGTTGAGACCTTTCATTTGATGCCCATGTTGATGGGATTGATAAAACCTAAGTTATCCGCCATTTTGTAGAGGCCGCCATCTTGGATTTGAATTTTATATAGTAAGTTGTATTCTACTGGTTGAGCACTTTCATTTGATACCCACATTGATGGGATTGATAAAACCTACGTTATCCGCCATTTTGTACCGGCGGCCATCTTGGATTTGCAATGTTATTGATATTACTATATTGTATTGTCATCGGAAATAAAGGTGTGTACCAAATTTCAGATCAATCTGACAACAGGAAGGCTCTGAAATTTCAATTTCTAAATTTGACCCAAGAATGAATAAAACAAACGGGGTGAGCTAAATAAAACCGTTTAATAATACTCGATGTAAAGAAGACTATGAATCAGATTTCATTCCAGTCATTTGTGTTTTAGTATTTAAAAAGCCTAGTGGTTAAAACATGTCACTCAATTACGGGTGTGTGGATTCGATTCCAGGATAGGCAAGTACTTATCTATTCTTACGCTCATTCTCTGTATGAGGCCTATACCCTGCAGTGGTACAGTAAACAGATTTGGACGCCTGATCATGACGATATTTATTAGAAAGACTGGCATATAATTATTTTTAACAAATATTAAACATTAACCGTCTTACCACAAAAACTTTTAAACGTCAGGTTATGCCTTGTCTAAAAAAATGTCAAATTATGACGTTGACATATGGTTCATTTTGCAGCCAAAATTTTATTAGACAAGTGTAAAACAGGGTTTTAAGTTTTTGTAGTAAGGCCCCAGTTATTTATATCATATTCCATAGAATATGGTATCTACTACGATAAACTAATTATAAACTCAGAATATTTTAGAACCACACGAGCAGAACGGGGATTGAATATAGTTGTAAAACAATTCAGTTCTCCGCTTGTTATATCAGTAGGGTGACCATATACCTATTGTTCAAGATTTTCCAAGCAAATGATCTATATTTTAATTTAGAATACTGTTATTATTTCCTAGTTAACCCTTTTGATATATCAATACGATTCAATCACTTAAACCGTTTGAAATATGAGCCTATACCTAAGATGTCCAAAGTAATATTCTCATTAAGTGCCCATTTTTTTTTTTTCTAAAAGGGTTATATTAGGATAGGCTTTCATATAATAGGTATATCCAAAATGAAGAAGAAGACAGAACGTCAAAAACCAGTAAAGAAAAGAGAGGCAATCATAGATCAGAGAATTAGCCCAAATACGGTTTGTGCTATATTGTGGTGTAAAAAAGTAAACAGTTTATCAAATTATAAAAAAGTTCATACAGAATTTATACCCCAATTTTGCGAAGTACATTCCATAAACATGTTAGTAGATGGGCAACCTACTTATAAGCATACTTTAGTAGTAGCAATTGTAATAACGGCAAAACTTAAGAGATTCTGAATATATTGCAATAAAGTTCTGAAACAGTTCAAACTTTGTACTTGCGGCGTCACACTTAATTTTTCACGCAAGTTTCATTTCTTCAGGTATTGTATCTTAAATTGTTAATTAAAAGCTCTTAAATAAAATTACAGACTAATATAGCCATAAAAAGCATTATCATGTAGTTATTTTATTGATTAGTATGTCGACAAAAAAAATATTTAGAAACGATAATTATATATTCAAAGTATTTAGTAGTATGAAAGTTAAACTGAACCTAAACAATAGATCCCAGTAGAGGAAAGGGGATCATAATTGTGGAAGGTTTGAGTATGAATGTGAATGAATATAAAAGAGGAGGAGGAAGCGAACGTCAAAAGAAGCGATGGATGGATTGTGTGAAAAGAATGAATGAGAAGAGTGTGTGAGAGTCGCCAAAAAGAGAAGTATATGTAAGAAGAAGACACGCCGCATGGACCGTAAATAAAACTCACCATAATAAATAACCGAAGAATGACGGGATATTATTTACCAATACAAACATAGAACCTATAATTTCGAACTACCAGTAAAATGCAATCATTCAAATCATGTTTGGTTAGTATAAAGAGCCCACATTGTTCTAGGAACTTCATAAAGTAATAGTTTTTCCTGGAGCATGTAGGCGTATTGTAGGCGAGCGTGGGAGAATGCAAATCTGACTGGAATTTATTAACTTTCTGCGGTTAGTTTTATTCATTATTTGCAAGAGTTGGAAAAGTTATTCTTTGATAGTAAATAACTCAATGTTTGCTACTTGATTCTTGTTAGAAAACTTTATTTATCTGCACTTGGGTTTTTATTAAAAACATAACTCTTCTTGGCAGTCAATTTTTTATTTTTTGTAAATTATGTAAAGTTTTTTACAACTTATTTGCAATTTATTTAAATTTTCAGTATATGTTTATTTACTCAAAATTACATAGTTTAAGCCAGTGCCAATCCTAAATTCAGTCTATGTTAATGTACTCTCACTAAAATACATATTTTAATTTGCAAAAATCCTAATAAAAATCTAGTCACGTAAAAAACGCCCAGTGTGACAATTGAATACGCGCTCAGAAAAAAAGTGTACAAACAAAAACGCAAATTAAATTACGTAATAAAATAAAATTATCATAACAATTCTTTATTTAATCCTACAATTAGTTAAATAGCTGGAAAATTAGAGTCATACACGCTTAAACAATCTGAATCACGATCAAGCATGGCGGCTGTTTCCGCGGGATTTTTGTAATTAACTAATCTGACGTTCATAGAGAGAAAACTGTTATCCCCGCCCTGAATCGACATGTGCCTTACGATATACAGGGCTGATACTTCCTGGTTTGCATTTAAATAATAATTTTATTGCTTAAAAATACTGAGCCTTCTAATGTAGCAAACAAAAAAATTGTTGTAAAAAAATGCAGACAGATTGTCACATGAATATTGAAATGGTACTTTAATCTAATAAATCAGCCCACACCCACAAAAATAAATAATTTATTACAACAACAAACCCAATATTCGTATTGCCTAAGTAAATGAAAATACGTGGGCACGAAATTCGATGACTAAACTTCCCAGAAATACCCAAATCCCAAAGGAAAATGAGTAAAAGCATTATATTTAATTCAATCCACGATATCTACTTACAAAACTTTAATATTATTTTGGAAACTAAAATAGACGTGGCGACAGAAAATTAAACGTAGTAACAACCCTAGCGATGCCTGACTCACGCTCTCGGCTGTTAACGACAACATTAATGAAGTATACCTATCTCTTTTCCACCCATACAAGCTGCGTTTTAGTAGCACTGTGCAGGAAAAGGATAGCAGTAGGTTAAATTATGTTATAGGGTGGGAAAATGTGACGTGAACGGAATAAAAATATGGCCAGGGCGGCAGATGGCGTACAATGATGGAATCGAGAATTTAAAGAAAATGTTACTGTATTCCGTATGGCTTTTGGAACTGTTATTTATCACAGATATTTTCTGGAACGAGATTACTATATTGAAACTAATCATATTTGTAAGTAACTAAAGTACATTTACAAGGCGTTGGGTTAAATGATTGATATCGTAGGATAAAATATTTTCCAATATCTTGAACTGCTTATGCTCTACTCTAAAAGTACTACTATAAAAATAACTTTCTTGATGCAGTATATGTAGTACAACTTTAAAACATCATATTATTTTAAAGTGTCTTTTAATCACGATATTTCCTTCCACAAAAAAAATCCAGTATATATTGACACCATCGATGAAGTTACTGCAATATCGAACGGAACAGGTTCAGCAAAAATAACAGTTACGTTCCGTAAAGTTCCCACCCCTAATCCACCCCTAGCATGTAACAGGTAAAGGTAGTAGCAACTGTATTCAGGTCTTCGCAGTTCGGCTCCGACGGCCCGCAGGCACGGACGCGCGGTTCCAACGAACAATATTACAAAATAAATAATTTTTGTCTTTGAATGTTTTAAAAAATAACACTGTGTACGATTGCGGTCCGTGCGAGTTTTGGTGCCCAACAAATTAGAGGTAAGTTTTAGAATATATTTTTGATTACTTTTATTAATTAAAAATTGAGAAGGTGGTAATTTTTGAATTGATGTTTATAAAAAAATATTATGTATGTTTGGCTGATGAATTTGCATTGATGAAGTATGGCTAAATCAAATAAATATACACACCAATAAAAGGATATCAAATAAAGAACGTTCGTTAGTTTTCATTATTTAACGGAAAATGCGTTTATGGTGTATAACGTGGTGCATTCTAAAAAATATAAGTCTGTTGTTTTTCTTCATATAAAATATCCAACGAATTTTACCCTTCTTTTATTTCACAACTTTTGCAAACCAGAATAAACAAAAGAAAATCTTACAAGAAAACTGGATAAAATCTCAAATAAATACTGAAGAGAAATGAAGAGAAAACGTTCGTAATCTCGTCTCCCGATAACAAAGGAACCGTGATAAAACTGTTGCGCGCTAATCAACAAGTAACTTGGTATTTTTTTCCAAAAATCACGTATTTTTGTGCCACTGTGCAGATGAAAATCTTTTGTATTACCTCGGTTTGAAGTTTATATTATTTTGGAAGAGTTTTGGATCTGCAATATTATATTTTGTGATGTTTTTTCGAAGGAAGAGTTCTTGCGACGGCATTTGTACTATTCCGCGAGGATTTCGATACAGTATCATTGCATAGGTTTTAAAATGAAAATGAAATTATTATACGTACTTTTTCATTAAATTGAAGAAGCGTCCTATGATAAGCTATATACCAAATAGGTTATCATAGGTCTCTGAAAGCAATATAAATTGATATCTCTTTTTCATGTTTGTCAAAAGGTCACAACTATTAGGTATATCCTGGATTCGGTATAATAAAATATACCTATACGAAATTATTAAACAACGCCTTTATTTTATTTAAATATTACTATTCGCTATTAAAGCTAAATTCCCTAAAAAAGAAAACATTTTTTAAAACCATCAGAAGCAGTTTTTGCCAACGTTACAAAATTATCGGTCCCTTCATTTATGAATCATAAAGTAGCATAAGTATCTAAAAGATTTACACACAAAGAGTAATAAAATTACCGCGGAAATTAAAAGAAACATTTTTCCTCTCAAATGGTTTTTTCTGTACCCAAATCACTTGTCAAAGGAGACGATTAAGGGAATTTTATTAAGAGCTCTTCCAAAAGTACTTATTCACTACTTACATTTTATTTTTACTGAAAAAATTGGACCTTTCTAAGCGTCTTTAACGGACTTGCGAGTTTCAGCGTTCGTTCGAAGCTCTTTTATTTAAAAAAAACTTCAAGTTGCTGAGAATTTGAATTAAATGATTGTACATTTTAAAGCACATTTTTTGGTCACTAAAAGCCACTTAAGCTATAATACTAAGTACGACTTAAAAGTGACTTTTTTAACGACTTAAAAGGTCATCACCATCTGCTTAACCTTTTCCCCAACTATGTTGGGGTCGGCTTTTAAAATTCGTAGGGTACATACATTTTACAATGGTTGAAACAAAACTTCAAAATAACTGACGTCAATTATTTTTCATTTACAACCTTAACAGATTCTTCAGCACCTTTCTTCGTAGCTGGAATCCCATTTATTCGCTAATACACGTCTACAAAATTCAAAAACATCACGTTACAACCATATTTCATGGTTGTCAACATAAAATATTTAAAGTCGTAATATAAATTGCATGGTGGGACGTTATTGCTTGACCCGACACGCCATGGCTTAGAGTACGGTACACGGCACACTTTTAGTCGGCCGATTGTTAGTTTGGGCTTATAAATCAGTATGAAGATGAATGATAGTACGTACATTACAAAGATCAGGTATTTAGGCGGTATCAGACCAATTGAAAAGTTTGACTGGAATCAAGATTTTCTTAGAAAAAAAATTGGCAACTTTCGGCCAGTTATTTAGTATGCAGTGTGCTTACTCTAAGTTTAATTTTGAATAACTACTAGTCTCATGGCTATAAGGCTATGTTCAGTGGATAGAAGTTTCGTCCATTTTGTTACTGACTGTAGGTTGTCTGTTTGCATGGGGTGTTAAGTTTAATTAAATTAATTTAGCCTTAGTTTCCTGGTTATATACCTGTCCCGAGGGAGCTACTTTCCAAGAGGTCTAAGGCTTTCACCAGTGTAGCATTGTGACGCACACAATCATTCTTCTGGTCTACTCGCTATAGCAACATTTCTAAAAGTTTTTTTTGTCGAGAATAAATGAGCGTGTTTTTTTATGGTCGAACCACGCCATTACACGAGCCTTTAGGAGTCAGCCAGAATAGACAGGTTAGGAAGATTTTCCAATCAGAAAAGTAGGTACTAGTGTTCAAGTTTTAAGAAGGCAGACTTTATTTTTTCCAAAAAGCAAATTGCTACTCTTTCGCAATTATCTTGAAACTCTTAACATCAAAAACTATTGAGTCAAGTGTTGAACAACAGTGTTATTAAACTATTTCAAAGAAGCGACCAATATTACCTTTTTCACCGTATCAGAAGATCCTTCAACCAAACAATAGAAGCTTACAGAAAATATAATCTAGGGTAGTTTATTATGCAAGCGTAGTTAGATAGATACCGCTTTTGTTGCGTGATTGATTGGTTAGGTTAGAGCCTGAAGATATCAAATTATATACATTTATTATGTAAGATATCAAATTATATACATTTATTATGTATGACGGTCTAGCTTTGTGATTAGTTTGCTAGATTTGCTAGATATAACTATTATACATAGATTGCGGTACTATGTACACTGGCGGCCAAGAAATCAGGGCAGTTCTATGAATTTTAATTATCTACTAAGGATTTAAACGGCCTGTATTTCTTGGAGGTTTTGAACAGAGATTCGTAGATCACTTCTTTATAAAATTTTTAGATGAGATTGGACGGATCATTTATACCTATGGTATTGCAATGTTGAAAAATATACAGGGGAATATAGGTTTTGAAGTTAATCTTAGACCGAAGTTAGGACACAATAACCGGTTGCTATTGCGAACAAACCAAATAAACGGACCCATTTTATTGGTCACAAGTGTACTGTCCACTATACACTTGCATTAATTGGATGCCTTTGTATTAACAGATGTATCCATGCATACGTAATGTCGGGTAACAGGTCATTTGACGCTGTTGTCTATATCTAAACAAAAGCCTGCTGATTGTTCCTAGAAGAGCGAAGTTAAGCTGTGTTGGGTGTGGTCTGTTAATGGATGGGTGACTATTGGTAGCAGTTGAAAAGTTACAAAAAGTTTATAACATTTACATTATCCAGAGCAACGGAAATTGCTATAAGTTTAGTAATTTTCTATGACATAGAACAACACAAGATATTATAGTCATTTCTTTATAGAAAAAGATCTTCTAAATTGCAAGCTATGCATGGAGAAAATTCTGTAAAAGCTTGACTAAAAGTTATTTTTTTATATTGTAATTAACTGAAAATAGAAGTTTATGTATCTACTCTCACTAAATAAACTACCCAATAACTAAATATTTCAATAGGTAGGTATGTGACTTAAAAGCTGTTATTATATAATTTATGAAATGAATTTCTAAAAGCTCCCAAACCCCCAGTACTGAAGTTTCGCAGCCATATTGGAACTAGACATTCATAATATCCAAGTTAGGTTAGCATAGTGGTCTAGACTTACAGAATATAAATAGTCTATTGATCGGTCTAAATACAGCATGCCTCAGGCAAAATTCGAAGGGTTTTATAAGACTGTTATTGTTATATGTTCGTTATCTTTACATATGTATATTATGTTTAACATACATTAAGACTTGTTTATATAGCTACCAAATAATGCTATTTTGTTTATTAAAATCATAAAACATATAAGTACAATAGTAAATACAATTGTCTCTACGTATAAACTACTTACATAAAACTAAAATGTTCAAATAAAATAAATTGTATTTGTAGTCTGGTGTATTTAAAATCCTTACTAATATTATAAATCGGAAAGTGAGTTTGTTTGTTTGTTTGTTTGTTTGTTTGTTTGTTCCGCTTTCACGCCGTAACTACTGAACCGATTGCTTTGAAATTTTGCAGACGTAAAGTTAGAAGTCCGGATTAAATAATAGGGTACTTTTTATCCCGAAAAAAATAGATATTCCCGAGGGAAAACAAAAAAATATTGTTTGCTTGATGGATTGTAGATGGCGCTGTGTGTCGTTTTAAAAAATGATACGATAATGAATTCTCGAAAATGAGGAATTCCCGAGGGATGACGTACAATTTGTTTTATCGTCTTAACTGTTTTTTTTACATCTTCTTATCCTGAAATAACTATAATTCAACGAATTACTAATTGGTATAAGTATTAGTTAAGTTATTTAGTTCTTGAGGTATGCGATAGATGGCGCTGGGTGTTTTTAAAACGTGGTAACGATGTGTTTTTAAAATACGTAAGAAGTGGAATGATAGCTTTCTAAAACGTGGTGACGTTGTTTTTTTAAGATACGTAAGAAGTGCAATGATATCTCGCGCTTTAACCTGTAGCTCATTGTTCAATCGCGAGCTTCCCGATAGCTCGATAGATGGCGTTGTGCTTTTCTGTATCGCGGTGTTAAGGTTCGCCGCGAATTAGTCTTCTTAAGGTGTTTTGAAATTAGTGGGGCCCAGTAGGGCCAGGGCCAGCCGGGGCTGCGGGTTGTTCGAAAGAGTTACCGCGGCCCTGGTATATAAAAGGCCTAGGACGGAACACGACAATTTTAGTCAGTAAGAGTCTGACACTCCCTCACCGCTGCTAACCCACAGCGGGAGGGGTCTTTTGATGATTTTCTTATAGTTGTGATTTATACCGCAATATAACCGAATTCCACGCGGGCGAAGCTGCGGGCAGAAAGCTAGTTACTAAATTAAAGGCTATGTTTGAGGACAACATTGACAACATTTTATAATTAAAAAAAATATAAAGTCCAAGTAATATTACTAAAGCTAATAAGAATCTTCTAACAAAAGTCTAGTTAACCCTAAAACGCGATGCTCAATTCATTGACATTAAAATTTAAAAGGTCTGCCACTGTAGCTCGTAGAGTGTGGTGTAATGAAAATATAATTCTACCATTTGGACCCGACTTCAGAGGTCCAAGTGCCCTCAGGGCCGCCTCGCCCAGTGGGCCATAAATACAAAAATAACACGTTCAAATTGAAAGACATGACCTTTTTCGGTTAGGCGTTCATATTTCATGGACCTTGTTTTATTAGCAATCATAGTTGCGTAGGTTCCTATATTTTTTTTGTGATTTGTCAATGAATATTTTCGTATATTTTGAGCAATTATGGTGAATTTTCAAATGGTTTCAATGATATCAAGATATGAATAATGATACACAGATTACTAAATAGTTAACACGGTATCCTATCCTAGATTTGTTTTATAGAACCGAATAAGTTTTTTGATGGGTAAAAAACATTTTAACATACCTATAACAATCGAACTAAAACCCCATCCATTAAAAAAATTCTTCCACGTGTAAAATACATAGCAACACTATCTACCATATATGTACTTATTGACATCTACCAAAAGGGAACTTACGTCAGTAATACATATTTTATGAATACCTGTATCATGGAAGTTATCGATACATAAGTAATGAGTACAACCTATTTATATATTTGTCCTCCAAGCTGAAATAGATTTAGTAAGCTTACGCTAAGCTAAGGAAAGATTGATTCAAACTGATTTGTTTTAGTCTTTTGTTTTCGTGACAAAACAAAAGAATGTTACCTACATAATGTGGAGGGAACACGAATATAAGTTGATTGATTGAAAGAAAAATTGTTATATTTTATTACAAAAGCATTTGCGGGTGAGCTACCTTCTTTGATTTAGGTCTTGAGGTTTTTTTCTGCGGATTGCGAGGGTTGAATTTGGTATGATTCATCATATCGGTTTAACATTTTCTCAACTATTTTCTGGTTGGCTTCATATCTAATCAGATACAGCTAAGTAAGTAGGTATTAAATGTTTGACATGAAACGGCTATTTACCCAGCCCACCGGTTTGATTGACTGACAGATTTCCTGGCTTCTGAATATCCGTAATGACTGCTAAAGATAAAAGACTGATATGACAGCAGAGATCCACCAGATTTATGTGCGTTCCGAAACAAGGTGGACCTCTTTTTACCAAGAGATGGTCACTCAGCTATAGAGCGACGGCGCTAGGTGTTGCTTATACCGTAGTAACTATTATATGATCTGTGCTTATGCTTATAAGCGATAGACACGTGTGGCTGTTACTTATCCACGAGCGCCTCTGAGCGGATCCAACATACTTATAGGGTAAATAATGTTCGTATGCGGTAGAAACAGGTAAACTCAGATTATCAAACCTTTGATCCCGGCCTTCATTCGGTTAACTACCAATTATGTCAAAGGATATCGTGTTACACTGTCACACGTGAAAGGTCAGATAGACTGCTTTACTGGGTGTCGTAGAGATATTTGACTGCTCCTTTATAAGTATGCGACATTTTCTCTTACAAGGTTAGGAAACGGCTTAGCAAATCAATTAAGTAAAGGGACGCACTCTTGCAAATTCATCAATCTATGTACTTGAAAAAATCACATTACAATCCCTTCAGTGTTTTAAAATAAATTGACCTGTATGCATCTACATATGTAACTATGTATTAATGTTTGAACGCGTTTATCTCACGTTTGGCTGAACTGATATTCATGTGGTTTTCAGCATAGTATTTATCACTTAGGAGGAGATTTTAAGTTAAAGTTTTATAATAAGTAGTGAATATGCAACCATCTTTAACATTCATTCCGTATTCAAATAATATTTTTACTATCCATAGTTAAAGCAAAGGCAAGCTAAAATATTCAGCCTAGGTCTCGAGGCAGCCACTCTAGCTCTCAACTCGGGCTTGAAAACAAGAACTCTTTTCAAAAAGAACCTTTTGTTTAAGCACTTAGTTTCAAGAACTTGCCCTTTTTAAATCTGGCTAACATTTATTTGGGGTCAATAGTTTTATAGAACTGGTTGCAAGAAATCTTAGTTTGAATAAATAAGAAAATACATGGCTTTAGTCAAATTACAACGAAGTTTGCTTTAAATAGTTTATAATGAGCATATTATGTATAGACGTTTTATGATTTCTTAAAAGAATATGTTTTCCAGTGTTGCTACGTACTGCCTTACCATTTGACGGAAATGTTACTTGCAATTGATCTAGTACTTCCAAAGCATATCTATCTATTAAAAATCGCATCAAAATCCGTTGCATAGTTTTAAAGATTTAAGCATACATAGGGATATACATAGGCTGTCATTGAACATCCTTGGCAGTCGTTACGGGTAGTCAGAAGCCAGTAAGTCTGACACCAGTCTAACCAAGGGGTATCGGGTTGCCCGGGTAAATGGGTTGAGGAGGTCAGATAGGCAGTCGCTTCTTGTAAAGCACTGGTACTCAGCTGAATCCGGTTAGACTGGAAGCCGACCCCAACATGATTGGGAAAAAGACTCGGAGGATGTGGGATATACATAGGGACAGAGAAAGCGAGTTTGTTTTATACTATGTAGACATGGCTAAAAGATCACGCTGGTAAAGTCACTCTACCACACCACAAAAAAGACTGACCCAAAAGTAGCTCCACTTAACACCGCTTGCAAATTTAACCCTCTGCCTATCGATTGTAAATTTTGACAGTGGCCTCACAACCCCGCCCTTGACCCACTGGCCGACTGCCACGGTATTTAAAACATTGCATTTATAACTCGAAGCCTGCAACGGGGACTATTTGACCCCGTATGCATTGCAAGGGTTAATGGTAAAGAATGGGTGTTCCGTTTTAAGTGTTATGTGTAGTGGTTTTTAACGCAAATGTTATGGTTGAAAATTGACGGTTTTGTGCTATGAATGTTGGAATTAAAGTGTAATGTTTTAATGTTTTGGTTTATTTGACATGTATGTCATTTTAGCAAGAACTATACGTACTGGTATTTTTCTGTTTTAATGACATTTTTATTTACGCAAAATGAAATAAGTGAAGGGTATGATAATAAACGGCGTTTACTGATATAAGTAACTACAGAAAAACTTTCGCATTTTATATTAATCTGAATTTGAACTCTAGAAACATAAAAGTCTAATAAAATATGACAAAGATTTCTAGACGGCGTTGTACTAACCCTAAATCTTTAACCAGAACCTACTTTTATAACTTGGATATTACAAAGGTGTTACAAAGTAATAAAATAAACTTAGGTACTGATAAAACTGAAATCGTTATAAAGCTCCTTTTTAGAGCTCAGCTGTAAGATAGGTAATTTCCTACCTAAGTGCTTAAACCAGATAGGGCTGTCACCAAATTATGAAATATCAAAAAAATCCGTAGTTAAATAAAATACGAAAAAATCCATAGAGCGATTCAATATACATATCTATGTTCAACATTTTTAGAATAGAAAAATTATCTCGATAATTCATACTGGTCAGAACAACCAATTAATTAATATCGAATGGTGTGCTATCGTGATAATTGTGTAACTTGAATATGTAAGCTCGGAAATGCTTAGTTTTGGTCAAGTTACAGTGAGACAAAGACAGTGTGCATTTATGTATCTACATTTATACTCATTAGTACACACTTATGTTTCTCCCGCTTTCGTGAGATTAAACATAACTTGTCTAATACGGCTGACAACCCTAGAAGCTTTTCGTTTAGGCATTCCCCAAGATTGTAGGCCATTATTACAAGAAATAAAGCTTACTTTATAAAATACCTATCTTCCTTATACCTACCTACATTTTGTACATAGCTAGGGGTGGTACTCCCGTTCTACTCGTACAAAATAATTCGATTTATATTCGGAATCGATTGAGCAGGATATATGTTTTTCCAAGCGAGTTTCCCGAATGCTCGTTATTATTAAAATGAAAAGCAATTCTGTTGGGTAAATAATGAATGTTTTTTGAGTGGAATTGTTTTTGTATATTGGGCGTTGTAGGTATTTATCCTGCATATATGTTTCACAAGTTTTCTGATCTGTTTAATTCATTTCGATAAAAATCTTATGGCCTTCCCCTTGCGTTTAAAGGCCAGAAAACTACTCTCAAAATAGATTTGAATTTATAATATTAATAATCACATTATATTTCCTGCTAATTTCTCAGGAAAGGAAATAATCTCAGGATACGTCTGATTTGGAAAATTATTTCAGTGTTAGATAACCCAGTTATTGAAGGCAGGATAATTTATATTCTGGTTTATTTTGGTGCGTGGAGTAGCTCCCACGAGGCACGTGTAACGACTGACAGAATCAAGTAATATAACCTACTTACAGCAATGATTTGCTACCCTAACCAAGTTCATCAATCCTACCTCAATCCCACATTATTTCACAAATGACTGCTATCTAAATCACAACTCCTAATTCATTATTTACTAACAAATGTTCTATATATAACCAAATATATAGCCTCAGTAACTTCTACCAGAGAAATAGGCATTTTCTTATGTACCTACCATTTGTTTTCCCTTTTGGTCTCAAGGGAGTCTGCAACGTACTGGGTCGAGTTTTCATCTTAATTTCGGAAAACCTAAGGGAAAAGTGTTGTGTACATAAATACAAATATTTGTGTACCTTTTCGCACGGTCGGGTGAAGTGAACGTTTTGTTTTGTAATTCATATTGAATTCATGTTTTTGTTATAACCTTTTGGGTGTATTTGGTAGAAATGATAATAAATTAACTTTTGGGGTTTGATAAACATTTAAGGAATGGTGTATTACGAAATAAAATACACTTGAAGATGTAAGTTTATAATATCGTGCCCATTTTCCTTGTAAATTGTGTATATTTAAATCAAAATAATTACCCATACGCATAGTGAATTTGTTACAGAAAACAGAATAACTATTGTATTTATTTTAGTTCATCTTTTGGTAGATTGCGTTAATCTCAGGAATCTTGTTTGAAGTATTAGCTTATGTACCGTGGAAGTATGTACTTTTGTCCGGGTGCAAGAAGTACTTTTCACGGGACGTCGGACAACGTTACTTTAACATATTACTCTAAAGGTGATAAATGTTAACTCATCCCAAACATGGGTATCAAACGAAAATACATGCCCAATCTGCCGGCAGGGGAAAAAACCCCATAAAAAGGGTTTCGCTTACATTACATTTGTGTTGACATATGGGACACCGGGACACAGATAAAGTCACTACAGGGGATTTTAAGACGAAATATTTCGCATTCGGGAAAAAGGCGACATTTTACCCCATAAACTTACAATTTTTTTCTATATTATAAACCATTTTTCGTGTTTTTTGTCCATCCTTTTGAAACTATCTCGCCTATCCGGATAGATAGATAAAACATTTATTCAGGAAAAACAAAACACACAACAAAGATACACAATAACCTAATACCTAGCACGTTTAACTAAACAAAGAAACAAAATTTTCAGCTTGTAAGTACTTATGGTACACAGATTTTGTTTCAAATAGTAACTACATACATAGTATAGATGTTTTTAACGTTAGGTTTCAATTTGCACCTTGACGCCATTCATTGTCACTTGTTTCATTAGTTTAAAAAATGTAGCTGTACCCATCGTCTTGATATCGATTTGAAATCGATTTTCACTTACATATTTCTGAGTTACAAAATTGTTTCTTTGTCCACGAAATGGCAATTTAAAAAGAG
Source organism: Helicoverpa armigera (assembly GCF_030705265.1). Taxonomy (NCBI): domain Eukaryota; kingdom Metazoa; phylum Arthropoda; class Insecta; order Lepidoptera; family Noctuidae; genus Helicoverpa; species Helicoverpa armigera. The sequence continues at coordinate 9,466,596 of NC_087142.1, read as the reverse complement.
AAATGTCTAGAGAAATTATGTCTGCCGCACCAAAGGGATTTGTCCTACTCGTACAGGATAATGCTTTTATTTCACAGGCCATTTAGTTGAACATATGAGATAGTTTTATGGTCTGAAATAGTCTGAATAGTTTTTCGCATGAGGTAGAAAATACTTTATTTTTACAAGATGCTGCGTTTTTGGCATAGAACCTCCTTTTGTATGGACCTTTGAATAAATAGATTTGACGACCTCGATGGCGTAATGGTCACCATGCCGGACTGCCGAATCTGGGGTCCCGGGTTCGATTCCCGGTTCGGTCGACATTTGTGTGATGAGCATTCTTGTTGGCCGTGGTTTGGGTGTTACAATATGTATTTATAAATATGTATATATGTAGCTATATGTTGTTTATCAGTTGTGTTAGCACCCATAACACAAGTTAATTAATAACTTACCATGGGGCTAACCGACCGTGTGTGAAAATGTGTCAAAAAAAAAATAGATTTACTAATAAAGTAGTAAAATAGTTTAAGTAAGCTTCGTACACCTTGATGAAAAGCAACCTATGACCCTAATCGATAAACGAAAGATTTTTTCCAATCGGAACATTTAATACTGAGATTAACACGGTTAAGCAAACATACAAACTCTTCAGCTGTTTATATATTAGTATACAATACAAATCCAGAGTTATTTTTAACCAACCATTATTTGTAAAACCTTTGTAAAATAAACGGTCCCCAAAAACGGTACACTTGGCGACACAAAAAAGAGACAACAGCAAAGCTTCCATGGGCTCAAAATTATATTTACACCAAGTTCTTTATGGAGAACATAAAACGGTAATGGAGAATTTTCCATTGTTCCACGAGTTTCATATTTCTTTTCATCCCGGAAAAGGAAAGTTAATATTATGAAACATGGAAGGATCGTATTAAAATGCATATTTTATTTTATTAAATTATGTTTTTAAACTTAAACTCTCACAGTAAGTAAGTTTTCTTCAAGAATGACAGTTAAAATAGGACAGATAGAATTTTAAATTATATTACAATAGACAGAATAGGAGTTAGGTATATTCTCATCAATGTTTATTTCACCGATTTACCTATGGATAATACTTTTTTTGAAGGATACTTACTAAAGTTTTTTAAAGACATCTGCAGCCTTTGTGATTGTTTGGTAATTATTTTGTGTAATTTTTTTATAAAAAACATAAGGACAGTAGTCTAAGTATTTCTCAAAAATCTCGATATATTTTATTAAAACCAATAAATTACTTTTCATGTTCAATAAACAGACAACAGTTATTCACAAGGTGTTAATAAATAAACATTTAAATACCTACAGTGTTCATACCGACATGTACCACGCGGCGTACTAAACCGCTTTGCAGGCGCTTCTCTATGAATATTTTACTGAAACCGGTTACGAGCTACAAGCGTTTTAACAAAGACGAAAACCTTAGCAATTTGGTGTTTATTTTACTGGGTGAAAACTTACTTAAAGTTAGACATAGCCTAGAACAGAGAGCAGAGTAAAGTGCGTAATTTAAAAGAATTGTAACTATCTTAAGCTATATTTTTGTTAAATCATCTTTAACCTGTTTCATTTACTCAAAATTAACAAAAAGAAATACTTAGGCATACATTTTGTGAGTGCAGCTATCACGCTAAGGTTGGCTATAAGAAAAGAAAATAATGATTAATTATGACTCTTGTTTAAAAAAACAATAGAAATGCAAGATATATATTATTACAAAACGGCCTATTTTTTCTGCAACGCGCTTACCCTGGTTAGTATTAATCATGTATTATACAAGAAAAAAAAATGGTCAGCCAGAATACATTTTTGACAATTTCACAGTCCTATGTATTCACAAATAACATCGTTAGGTCTGGGGTCTGGACCCTGAATACTGAACATGTATTACATATGCAGATTTCTGTTGACACCTGCCTTAGATTTCTTTATTTTGCAAACGTACTGAATATAAATTTGGGTAAAGTTGATAAAGGCGTGTTTTTTTAAAGAGTTTGGTTTGATCTGGTATTTGTTGAGACCCTAGAATGCTCGAGACGAATAACAAATAAATGAATTTTATATGTAGACAGATTTACGTGGCTGTAGTCTATAATTTTGTGAAGTGTTTATTTAGCCCAATTTAAATTCAATGAATAAGTTCATGTTTAATATTAATTTTACTGTACATATTTAGATGTTAAGTTTCTTTAAGCCCCCTAATATATGCTACAGCAACTTATCAAGTCGAAAGTTTTTTCGCGCTACACATATAATGCTCAAAGATTAGAATAACATATTAAACCCTACCTTTTATCCAGGTGCGGGAAGCAGTCTTTCAGGAATCGGGTAAAACAGATGGCGAAATCCAGTACAAAATGGATATTGCTCAATTCTCCAATTCAGAAATCTCTAAACTACCTAGCTTTACTTCACAATATCTAACTAACATTTCAGAGCTCTATCAGAACTAAAGCCTCTCAGGCTTCGACTTCCGATTGCCTCGTTACGTCATATCCGGTCCAATCGGCTTTGATCGGTGACCGGAAACCGTTGTGCCCGACAATAATAACGTGATCAGCTGAGCGGTAGGAATAATAGCTTTTGATGGTTTATTATTTGTTTCAAAGGGGAGAATTTAAGGAGTAGTCTTTTGAGAATTAAATGGTGTAAAATCTGACTTAGTATTACCTGTTTTCCTATACTATAAGGAACTAAGGAGTAGTCTTTTGTTTTAAATTGCTGTGAAATCAGTGTTTTAGTATTTTATCTATTCCTATACAGAGAACTAAGTATGTCCAGCACCCGGATAAAAGTAGCCTATATGATATTTTGATATATGAACCAAGTGTCGATTTTAAGGCTCGAGCAGACCGGATGCGTAACGTAGACACGCGCGTCGTTACGCAAGCGGTGTGGCCTGTCTCATACATTTCCATACATTACAACTCATGGTTACGCCGTAACTACGCGCGTGACTACGCGCGTGGTTACGCATACGCATCCGGTCTGCTCGAGCCTTTATTGTTCTTTCACGCAAAATATATAGAACACATTTTTTATAAATATTATCAGAGTTAAATAAAGGTTACATTCCATCTGGGTGTAGGATGTAGTTGCCAGGGGCGGGTGACACAGTTAGTTACTTAAAACAAAGCGACACTATCCCTGATTATCATAGCCTAAAGTCTCACCAAAAAAGAGCGGTGATTTCCCTAAACTAACTCGTGCAAAACCACTAAGAAAAAACTGAAAAAAAAAATTCAACCAATAGGCAATTCCACTAAGCGACTGCTATCGACCAGCTTACTACGGAACCTTAGAATAACTAGGGTTCCGTTTATTATTCAAAACGCGGCGCAAAACTTTTAACAAGATCCTCGGGTCGGCGCATAAATGTTATTTCTTTGCGGTGACCGGATTTCAACGAGGTTGGGACGAGCTGGCTTTGGGCCGCGGTTTTCGGCTTAGGAAAATATCTGTTTTATTCGTAATCATCAGACATTTTTTGTATTCTCACATGCATGCATGCACATGCCGGTTCTCATACAGAAGGAATGGTCAAAGTGAGAGTCAGACTTTTAAGTTCAGGTTATCTGAAGATGTTTTTCGTCACCTTTATCCAGTAATCAAGATGCAGGACTCACAATTAGTTTTATGTAAATATATTTTTTTAATATAAGTTTATATGTATACGTTTTACTACTAAAACCAGTAAATAGGTACGTTTATAGATTAATTGAAATTGAACAAAGACGCTTGGCTTGAAAGCTCATTTCTAAATTTTAATTAAAATAAAATACAGCTATTAAAACGATAGGTAAAGTTTTTTTTTAAATTTATTGTATATTTTATATTAAAACAGGCTGTATTATAGAATTTGGAAACTAAAATAATAGGTACATCACTTTCAAAGAGATATTATTAATTTTGTTTCAAAATGAATAACTGAAAGTTTTTATCAAAAGCGTTTCAAAGTAAATTACATTCAAATAAAATAACGTCATATTTTCACTGAAATACGTGAACTGAATAAATATGAAAGGGATTTGTTATTGAAATGAAACATATTGTAGAACAATAGATTTATGTACAAAATAATGAAGACCATGTTTATTATTAAAATATGCAGTTCAATATTAATTATTTATTTTTATTAATCCCACTACCATACATACCTTTTTTTTTTAAAGCAAGCATTGATGGCCAATCATATGGCCAATCATATCGTTATATCTAGCTTCAATACTTGGCAAAACATTCAAAGTTTAACGTAAGAAAACCGTCCGTACTTCGTAACTCAAAATTACGAAGGGGTCCTTTTCGGGACGACATATACCAACATTATGTAAATTTTGAATACCTACTGCCAACTTGAGAAATGTTAACGATGAACATAAATTCATAAAGTTTTCTTTATAAGAGAGTCTGCAAAGTTCTTGTATCTGAGAAGAAGTTTGTCCTTATCATGAACTTTGACATAACAACCTCGGTTTGCTTGTAATTTCTGTTTTTCTTAGGACTTCTTGTGTTTTACTGGCCTTGAGAGTTGACAGTATAAGTTAGACTTTTGTATTGTAAAATTCATTATTTCAGTCGTATGAATTAATATTATAAAGCTGAAGGATTTGTTTGTATCAACGCGACAATCTTAAGACCCATTTGGCCGGTTTCTATATACTACCTACATATATATTGGGCAACTATATTCCACTATACTTATTGGTAACTTTCTATCCGGGTGCGCAAAATAGTTCCCACGTAATGCTTTTTACAAGCTGCCTGAAAAAAATGGACAGCAAAAGCGAACCCCAATCTGCCCTTCAGTGTGCTTTGAGCGTAAAATTTGATAAATTACGGTCTAAAATAATGTAATCTATTGCTTTCAGACAATTTAGTTGTATACGCGGAATTAAGTAAATTATGAGGATTTATTGGAGTTTAGCAACGATTTATAGATTTAGTTTGTATAATAAATAGGTAAAGGGAGATATTTATCTGGATAAGTACCTATAATTTTTACTTTCCTAATGGATGTTTATTTGTTTAATTGTAAAGAGTATTCTTAAAACCCAAAAAATACGCAAACAATATTCACCTATCCGACTGTTCTTAATTGTACAACAAACAGCGACCATACAACGTAAGAAGGTACACGTCAGATACCATTAGATGTATTTTTTCAAAACTCTGGCAAAGGCATTGCAAAGCAATTAGACCAGTATGACTGATCAGCTCACTTGATTTCAAGATTGACTTGACTGATCGACACCTGCATACCAAATAGGCTGATATATTCTCTTAATGGGACCAATCATTCATGGATGAGAAATCATCGCGTTTTTACACCATAAAAAGCATCTCAAAAGCAGTTCAATGAAAATATTATTTCACAATTTATTATAAAAGGTACTCCCAACACATAAAGGCCGCTTTATTAAACAAACAAAATCAATTCGCTGATTACTGAGAGAGGCAATCAGCAAATTTGCACCTTGTGTTTGTATTATAGCTTCTGTTTGGAGTTTCGTGGTTATAGTATAATGAACTAGTAGTTCTATGAGGTTTTAAACACGTCCCAGAAGAACTACTTCACGCAACTGGGTAAAAAGCCGTCTTTCTATATCCTTTCTTAAGCTTGGGATTTATTTTGATAATTTCCAATAATATATTAACTACTAATACCAAGCTATCCACAGTTGTTATATGCAGTACACCTTAAATTAAACAATATAAAACGAAATATTACATAAATCAAAAGAAATAGCTCTAGATTAGTAGATTATCTATTTACCTTTGATTTAATTCGGTTCAAAAGTTTTGGCGTAAAAACGTGCTGACGGACAAAGTAACTATACATATGTAACTGAATGTGTACGTTTAGAATATTTATTTATTATACTTTTTGCACACATTTTACAAAAAAAAACAATGTACAAAGGCGGACTTAACGCCTTAGAAGTTCTCTACCAGTCAACCTTTAGGTGGAGGATATATTAGTAAAAATATTAGATCATATATCTTAATTATAATAATTATATCGGATTATAACAAACTCTAATCTAACCACGACCTTCCCAATAAATCACCCATGTCTATCAAAGGGTGTCATGCTTTAACCACGTAGTGTCCACCCACTGGTCTAACCCTGATCGATCATAAATCAAAGTGGTCAATTTGTAGAATAGACAGCAGGTCTGACAAACTGTCAGGGTTATGATAGATGGATGGTACTTGCGGTTTGATGTTGAAGAGGTCAAATGGTTAAGTGTTACGGTTACTTTCAGTGGTTTAAGCTGCTACTTACTTATTATAACGGAAATCTGATACTATAAACCTAAGGAATTTGTATGTTTTTTGGACCGCAATTATCTCAAGAACCACTGGACTGCTGACTATGCGCTAGGTGTATGCTACATTGATAGCCCATTTATCGAGGAAAATTATGGGTTATTTACTATCGGGGTGCGTGAGGTAAACCCCACAGGATGTAGGTGAAACCACGGGGAATTAGTAGCATAAAAATATGTATGAATATTAAATTAAAATGAACTATAGAAGAAGACACAAAAATACTGTATTTCTTCATAATGTGCCCGTTCAATAATAGGCTCGTGAAATTAAACAGCGATACACGTACAATACACAAACTTGCAAAAAAAAGTACCCCGTTGTGAAAGTACAATCAGTCTAAATATGACACGAGGAAGTTGAACGACGTAAAAATAAATTAGATTAGCAACCACTCGCGTTAATAACGAGAACATTTTTCATTAAATGGAGTGTTTCAACGTGTTAGGAGGTGTCCCACTGCGATGAGCGATGGACGATAAGCTTGTCGACTCAGCCTGGTTTTTGTTAATTTATTCGCGTTTTAAGTGGGAGTTGTTCATTGATCTTTCGTAGTGTGTACATGTTTTTTAGGGTTTAATATAAATAATAAATAAAAATATATAAGATTCGTATACCTACTTAGCTCGCAATAAAGATTTTGAATTCGAATTTTATTCAAAGTGTCCATATTTTTTCCTCTTTTAGGTTGTATTCCTATCCTAGGAAACAAATTTTATCGTGATACGTACCACGCATGACGCAGAGTAATCTCCATTAAAAATACAGTAAATTAACACGCAATAGACAATTCATAAAATTATTTCTAACAAATTAAAAACCTAATAAATTCAAACAAACGACCTTGTCAAACAAACAAACAAAAAAATGTAACAACAACAAAAATTCACTCAAAAATCCAACTCTGACATTTTAATTAAAACTACACATAAAACGCATGCGAAAAGTTTTTTTCCAGTTTTCCAATTATTTCTGCCAATTAGTGTACAATCGCGCCGACAGGTTGACCGAGGTTTTCCATTGTTTTTCCTACGTTTTTGGCTGAAAACCTGCCTGTTATCTGTCGTCGGTAGACTGGAAACTTTGACAATTTCGGTCTGTAGATAGGATGGGCAAATGTCGCTTTTAAATGCGTAGGTTGGTTTTGATAATGTCAAGTTTACTTTGGACTTTTTAGTAAGCATTTTTGTAACTATTTATACTGGTCTCATTTTTTTAAAATAAATGTCAGGATTATGTTTTTTATAAAAGCTTTTAACTGGAATAAATATGATTTACGATTATGGATGGTAAACAACAATAATATACAGGGTAGAGATGATTTTAACCCGACAGATTGACTTTTTATGACTAGAGTAAAACACTGGCAATTTTTAAATATTTTTAGTTTTATCAGACATCTTTCAAATATCTTTTTTTTTTATTAGAGAGCATTTTTTACTATTTTATTGAAAAAGGATCTTCGCAGAAAGCAAAATATACGACCACGTACAAAACTTTCAAAATTATATCCCACTACTACACTTATATACTGCTAGATTCTACCAGTATTGCTTACACTTATACTTGCCTACCTAGACTTTGTAACTAACTGATACTTTCCCCGATCGATCAAAGCCTTGAACTCAGCCCTTGTGTCAAATGAATTAGTATTCACACGACTCGAAAAGGGCAAAGCCATTAGGAATATTGTTATCTATTATATACAATATACGTATGTTTTTAAGTTATTTTGTTCATCACAATGCTAAGAGTGAGGTTTTTGGTAAGACAAAGAGAAATAATGACTTGTTATTTTTAGTACTACGTGAAAAGTTTAATATCATAAATCGTAGTTGAACGTCAGAAATACAAATGTTATTTTCACGAACTGTACTTACGCCTATGAAAAAGCAATGCTGAAATTCACATTGCAAGAAAAATATCATGATATGCGATAAATTAAAAATTATATGACGCATTCATCATAAATTCAAAATACATCAAATCGTTTTGAACGGTCATTGAGCATACATAAAATGACAGGTTACCTATAATTTTGGATGATAAGGATCAGAATATACCGCAATCAATGTTTGATTTATCAAATGACCCGTGATCGACGATATACATACATCATTTATTATTGATACTTCTTATGTATAAAAAGGTATTACACAACACCTGACCGCTGAAAATTCTATATTTCTGTACTTAATTTTGAAACCTAGACGAAATCTTTAATAACTAAATATTGATTTATCATTCTCTCAAAAACTAATAAAAATACTTTCAACATCGTTAGGCAAGTAAATAATTAATTAGACCTGAAGTCAGTCCAAATAAGACATGTTACACATAATTATTCTAAAAATAAACTTAACCATGAAAAGCCTACATAATTTCGTTATAAAACTCCCACCAATTCTAGGAATATTTAAATATGCTCAGCTTTTGTTTTAACTCAAAAGGTTTAGAACAAAGAAAACACATTCAACATTGTTATAATATAGAAAGAAAAGATAATAATCTTAATTTAAATGTCTAGATTAGCTTATAAAACCTGCGCTACTAAGAAAGGGTTAAAATTTTAAATGGCTTTTAATAAACAAAAGAAGATCGAGCTATTGTTTATTCCAAAAATAATTCTTTCGTCAGCTTCTAAACATAATTTCGTTACCGTAAATTACAAGTAAAAACATTGCATATTTTTTTGTGCCAGCCTAGCTTTTTCTAGTAGCCTAGTTTTTTTTTTGTAATAAGTTATACCTGTCTGATCTCGTCTGAGCCAATTACCTGAGCAACTCAATACCCCTTGGTAAGACTGGTTGTCAGACTTTCTGGCTTCTGACTACCCGTAAAGACCGCTAAATATGTACAAATAACAGCCGGGACCTACGATGATATGACGCAGGTAGATCATAAATTAATAATTACAAAACCTACGCCTTAACTTGAAACGGCCTTCAAATGAAAAAGATTACACAATTTTCCACAGAAAAATTACTGTAACATAAAATTAACATTTAAAAGGCGAATAATCGATAGTTTAATATCCATAATGAATGAGCACACGTGTGCTTTCAGTTCGCGAGTGAAACAAGTCATGTAACTGAATAATTCATTATGAATATTGAAGAATTAATAATCTTTATGTTTTATATCAAGGTTTTTTTATTACGTTACATTTTCACTATGGGATCACATAACATATTTAAGTAGTGTGAAATTATACACATAATCATCGTTATTTGGGTATTCGTAGATTAAAAATTCCAGCGCTCTGCAAACTTTTAGTCGGCCCATATTTTGTTTGAGCTTATATAAATCGGTATGAAGATGAATTATAGAACGCACATTACAAAAATCAGGTAGGTAGCCGGTATCAGGACGACATAAAAATTTTTAATAAAAAAAATAGCTATCCAAAAGGTAATCTGTCGACCGAATGTTTAGTCTGCAGATAGGGGTGCTCTTATCTTAAAAGACGCTTGGGTCCCATGGTTTAATATTTGGAAATACTTTGGTCGCTCAGTAAGTAATGCATACCTAATAAAATATTACTTAAAAACAAAGAACCCGCCTGCATGAAAAATCTCAATTGACAAACTGAAAAGCAGACACAAATTGACCAATCGGACTTTTGGGACAGTCTAACTATTTAGATAACCAAGTGTTCAATAAAATAGTCGAAATTCGATTATTACAGTTATCTTTCTCCAAAACACATTGACCACAAAATAGGTTCCGATAAAGCTAATAAACTCGAAACTCTAAAACCAATATCACTACATGTAAATAACAATAAACATTAATTTAATATTGCGCACTAAACCGCTGTGGAACTAGTATTACAACTTTACAAGCTTGGTATAAACTTTATAGAGGCTATTACAAATTGTTAGCACTTGTAAACTAGGGTTTATTGGGTCAGCTAGGCTTTAGATGCGTACCTAAGTATATTGTAGCTAGATGGTTTTATTTTTCTCAAAAACAATCACCCGTTTACATTGCAGGGGAAAATTACCCCGATACAGAGTCCTAATCTGCCTAGCCATTTCCGAAATATGTTGGATACAACAAGTATTTTACCAGCAGTGGCTGCCTATCTAACCTTCTCAACCCAGTTACCTGGCCAACACGATACCCCATGGTAAAACTGATTCTCAGACTTTCTGGTTGACTTTCTGACTACCAGTAATGACTGCCAAAGATGTTCAAATTACAGCCAAATTACTTACATAAGTATCCCACGCCGAGCGTTGCTTACCCTTATGATCGATCGATTCGTGCAGCTGTTACTTGAAGTCGTGGTGGCCTAGTGGGCAAAGAACCAACCTCTCGAATATGAGGGCGCGGGTTCGATTCCAGGTCAGGCAAGTACCAATGCAACTTTTCTAAGTTTGTATGTACTTTCTAAGGATATCTTAGACACCAATGACTGTGTTTCGGATGGCACGTTAAACTGTAGGTCCCGGCTGTCATTGAACATCCATGGCAGTCGTTACGGGTAGTCAGAAGCCAGTAAGTCTGACACCAGTCTAACCAAGGGGTATCGGGTTGCCCGGGTAACTGGGTTGAGGAGGTCAGATAGGCAGTCGCTTCTTGTAAAGCACTGGTACTCAGCTGCATCCGGTTAGACTGGAAGCCGACCCCAACATAGTTTGGGGAAAGGCTCGGAGGATGATGTGACTTACTTACTCTAGAAGTCGGTAAGTAAACAGCAGAAAATTCAAGGTACCGACTTATAAACTATCGCGTTTGCTCTGTCTTTATTAAGTCGGTTTTCCAAACTTCCCCGACCATACTATGCCAACGGTTACTTTAAGAATATTAAAAGATTGTCCTTTGTCTTTTAAAGCACATAGAAAAGTCAATAACCTTCTAAAACATAAAATACATCATTACATAACCCAAGTTCCAGCCAAGTCTTTATTCCTTCACAAACGCTTCGTAGCAAAAATAAAATAACATACTAAAATATAATTTTATGTAACACATCAATATTTTTATGACTTACAGAAACGTTCATATGCCTATATAAAAAAAGAACGTGTAAATATGTTTTTTACACCTCGGCTAAAAAGTGTTATATACTTTTTGTAACCTTTAATGTTGGGAAATCTTTTTTTTTGTAATATATTTTAACTTAAATTCACTAATAAACAATTCACTTTAATGCATAGAGTTTTGATTGAATAAATAATAATTAAGTCCCTTATATCCTTTTTGTTATTTAAAACACGCACATTTTATAAAGTTTATAAAGTTATATTCAATTTATTTTTTAAGTCTAGTAATTTTATTTAACAGTACGCCTATACCGTGAGGGCCAGTTAGTCAGTAAACGAGACATTTTAAATTCTAATATTATCGCCTACTTAGGCTTTAATAAAAAAACAAAATACTCCTATTTTACCCAACGGGCTACTCAGACGAGATGAAATTAGAACCTCTACGCATTTATTTTTATTTTTTTCTTTTATGTAAATATATTATGTACAATACCTAGTTTTTTTTTTATAAATATTCAATTACTTAATTAGGTGCAAACAAGGTCTCGCAAAATCGTAATTTTCTTTAGATCAAAGATTCAACCATTTTACTTCAAAAACTTTTATCCTATTCATATACGTAGTATTTATATGAACAGGAATTACCTAAAAACCTTCACACTCAAAACCAAAATCCTGTATTTACTCAAAATGTTGTACCTTTTTAATTAACCAATCAAAATAGCAGCTCCAGGTATGGACTCCGGTCACAGAATGGACTCGCCCGCCATAAGATCTCGCACCACTGCCCATTTGACACACCAAAGCGAATTGACCATAACGGTCGAATAGCCAGTGCTAACAACCTACGCTAGGGATGGTAACGATGTATCGATTGAATTTTATCGATAAGAAGTGTCATTTATGTGACGGTGTTACGATGATATACAATTTATGAGATACTAATCTAATAAATATTAATTTAAATAATGAATATACTTACTAGATATTTTTAGTGATGAGTAGTATCTACTTATTTCAATTGTAAAGATATTATATGTCCGATGTGATTATTACTTTATTTCAATTTTCTGTACTTACATAGTCTTATCAAATAAAAATGCCTTTTGGGTACCTAATGTTTTAAATTAAAACAACACCGTGTGACTTTGAAACGTGTGAAATTTTCAATCTCTCTGTCACACGTAAAGAAAAAGAAGCCGACATCAGAAGGTAAAATCGGATCCAAACACATCTATTTAATGTTGCCTACTCAGTACGAATCAGATAGTATAAGCTCCGTTACATCCCCTTCATAATACCTGACCTTCAATATCCCACCAAAAATAAATCGATACCTACAAAAAAGTATCGATTAATTATTCGGCCACACATGGCCTACACCAATTAAACGAGTCAGAGTGGACACAGCACGTGTATTGATTTTAGCTAGCTGTGTACTGACACGGTCCGTAACTTGGATAATTGAACCAACTGGAGAAACACCTCTGTCAAAGTTACGTGTCGTCATATGAGTCCGCCTGCGGTTTCAACCGCGTCCCGAGGTTACTTCCAACATTCTGATAAAAAGTAACATATATCCATTCATGAAGAACTTTTTAAAGGTTTCTAAACTTTCGCGATTTGTACATATATTTTTAAATAATCGGGACTTTGACTATGTATAAAGTATACAAGTCGTTTTTGCTTAAAACAGAAGCAAACATCTATTCGTCCATGCTCACAGAGAAGGCGGCTCCGGTTGGTTTTATAGACTGAGATGCGTAACGATGGCTTTGTTTAGCTGGGTCCGACGGTCGTAGAATTGTTAATTAGTACTGATTTAATGTACGTTTTATCTGAAACTTTGTGTATTGTTGTGGTTCAGTAAAAATAAGCTTCATGTTTACGCGTTGTTTTGTCTGAATTTATTTTTTATCTTGATTTGATAAATCTTCCATCTCTGGTTTACCTAAGCGGACAACTTCTGTACTGTACGTTATTCAGATAGGTATACAAGCTATATACATAGTTATCTGCCTAGTTTTACTAAAAGTTAAAGAGCAGCAAATATCTTGACATAAGGTATTACCATATACATACATAACATAAATTCTTTCAAACTTTCGCTTTAATAATATAAAACTCACATCTAGATGCTATCGAAACCAATACCCAATTTAATTTTAATAACCACTTCAAGGAAACCTACTTCTTAACCTCTTGAGTTCTTTTTAAACTACTGAACAAGTTATACCTTTTAAGTTAGCTCGTAACTTTGATCTCCTTGTTAAAAGTACTAAATGGAATAAGTAATATAAGTTTGTAGCCTAAGGGCCGACGCTTTGGTTAACCTAACCTTAGCTGTTCTGAGTACATACTTAGGTATGTTAACGGTTTTTGTATAAAGTTTGCTTGAAACATTTTTTGTAGAAGTTTTTCGCTATAAAAGATTTTCCTCATTTATAGCTTTATCAACGGTATCCGAAAATTGGAAGTTAATTTTTAGCTGACTCTTATATTATAATTAAGTAAGTATACTTATGTTCCTGATCTCTCTTTAATGAGTTCGAATAGATTAGATTTTTGATATGAGTACACACTTTTGATTATCTCATATTTGTGAGTAGGTACAATACATACAAAACCTAATCTTCGCTTGACATATTGTCAACATCTTTACCGTAGCGAGAGCCCTCGCCTCGAGTGGCATACAACCCCCTGCATTCAAACGTCACTAATGCACTCATCATGCATAATGCATTCATTCACCGTGAAATGGTATGACTGAGTGCTTTCTGACTTCGTTAACCTTTTCACGAGTCGCATAGCGATTCAGATGTACTATCTCATGAAAGCGGATGAATCATATCTGTTTGTGTAAATATATTCCTAAGTACCTATATTGTCTCTGTATGAGTGAGCTTTCGAGAGCGCTTGACAGAGCGCATAGTTTTTGTATGTATTTATTGAGATTCCGTAGTTAGAAACTAATATCTATGTCTGCCAATCTAGTCATGTTAAAAGTAAGTAAATTCCTCCCACTTTTTTTTTAACGACGTCAAACATCATCAAATGACCCCTCCCGCTGTGGGTTAGCAGCGGTGAGGGAGTAGTCGTAGGTCTTTTGTGTACTAGGGCTGCGGTACCTAACTCTTTTGAACAATCCCGCAGCCCCGGCAAGCCTTGGCCCTGCTGGGCCCCGCTGAAATACCTCTCACCTTAATATGAACTTGAAGTAATAATATACAGTTAAACTCATGTTAGATTAATCGTAGAGCAAACAAATACCTTTATCTGAGGGCACGGCAGTGCCCCAGCCAAGACTCGAGCAAAGCGGGCACGGCCGTACCATCTTTTCTCGAAGCGTTTCGCGGCTATTTCAGCCCCCTGTATCTTCCATGTGAACAAAGCTAGGAGTTTAGGTTTTCGATGACCAAGAGTAAGTATTAGAACAAGCTCAGTCCCAAAATTACAAGAAATTTGAATAAATAATTTACGAGTTATGAGCGATCAAAGTTACACCATTTTGTCACTGACTCACTCACTGACCGATCATCAAAAGTCTAAGGTACTTCTAGCAAACTTAGAACCTCCAAATTTGGCACCAAGATAGGTTATTGGCTACATATAAAGGGAAAATTATAAAAACCTTAAAACTTAATAAAAAAATAGGAAACAAATTTATATTTGCGGTTTTTCAAGAACATTGTGTATACATTTTGACTGCATTGATAACTTTGTTATTTATTTACGTACGTTACTATTTGTTTTATTGTTACGTAGTGTGGTATAAATGTTACTATTTGTTATATTGTTATTATGTATTAAATATACATACATATGAATAAAAAAGCTAGGTTAAAATAAAATGAATAATGATAAAATCTTTGTGTGCGATAAATACTGCATGCTCGCTCGATAGATGGCGTTGTCCTGGTCTAAATCGCGCTACGGTTTTTAGTTAAAAAAAAAACAAATAATTTCATGTGATAGCGCCATCTACCTCTGAAATAAATCTCTTTTATTCTAAAAGATATTCGATTAAAAAATTCGACAATTTCGAAATTGTTTAATTTATTTAAAAAAAATGTTGTTTACGTGCTAATTTAGGTCTACACATTTAGTTTGTTATATATTTAGTTAGTTGCATGTAAGTTAATTTAATTTGTTATATACTTAGAGAAAAAGGAGACCTACAAAAAATAAATTAGATCCCACCAAAAACATTAAATGTAAAAAAAGCCAATCCTCTACGCAATTCCTCCACCGTAAAAAGTTTTGAGATCGCATAGAAGCCAAATCCTGTTCAACTTTATTTGTAATAATAAATCAATATTTTGTGACTATATCAATAGTTTTGTTCACATTACAATAATATTGTCTTGGCCATGAGCACAAGTTAATAGTCGCTCCCTGAAATAATGTGTAAATACCATTGAATTGATACATTCTATATGGACATGATTTTACGATTGGACTGATTGGAATTTGAGATCACCATGGACCAAACATGCGCCATAGTAAATGTGCAGTTCATGATTTTGGATGATACTGACTGTTGGTCATTTAGTAACAATTGAAAAAACTAAAAGTATTTAATTCTGTGATATTAAACTTCATGATTGACTTTCACCTCTCCAAGATATGCTGTATTATATTTGTAGTTTATTGTGCTCATGGCCAAGTCAATATTATTGTAAAGTGAACGAAACTATTGATATGGTCACAAAATATTGATTTATTATTACAAATAAAGTTGAACAGGATTTGGCTTCTATGCGATCTCAAAACTTTTTACGGTGGAGGAATTGCGTAGAGGATTGGCTTTTTTTACATTTAATGTTTTTGGTGGGATAAGTATTACCGTCAGACTCTTCAAAACAAAGAGATTAAAACAACCTATTAACATAACATGTATTTGCTTTTAAAATACATCAACAGATACCTTAAAAAGTAGATAATACCACCAGACTCTTGAAAACAAAGCTATTAAAGCCTATCTTATCAAAATTAATGAATCTATTACGCTTCAACCATCTCTAAAATACTTCTATTTAACAAAAACCGACTACATATCATATACCAACGGGTTCTATTCTTGACAAAGCTCTGTGGCGCCCTTCAGAGCACAAAGGGTAAACCTAGTATAATCCTAGATGTATTGTAGGTAACCCATTGTGGGTTATTGTAATGTAAAGCAGGGTTAGCTTAGATAACGTGTATGTATGTATTTGTAAAGGTTTAGACTTGGACCGAATGAAGGATTGACGTTTTGATAGGCTTATTTTTATAATAGTTTGGGGTTACACGTGTGTTATCAATAGGTTGTGTAGATTTTTCAAAGTGATATGAATTATTGTGCTGAAAAGGTGGGGATTAGTGTTCATCTGGATCTCGATACATTAGAAGTGTACTAAAAAGTTGCGGTTATACCTACTGTACATGGACGTTCATAAGTGATTTTCTTAAATAATTTAATACAAAAGTACTTAATAGATCACAAACACGAGGTAAAATCAAACTAATGGCTATTTCGCTTAAACTTTTATCCATATATCGGGTGTGTCGTTCATAATCACATTAAATTAAATGCGTTACTATACTGGTTAATATATGTCGATTAACACAAAGATAAAAGAAAAATACGTAAAAATAAAAATATGTTTTTTTCAAACAAAGTAAATGGAATAAAAATGTGCAAAAATTAGAACACCATATAAAAGTCAGTCATTACAAACAACTGAAATTCTCCGTTGAAAACTGACAGCTGTCAACTGAGCAAAACATTCGATACTCCTAACTTTATCTCTGCTTTACACATGATGTTGTAAATTATAAAAACGAAAAATGACTCCTGTGGCTAAACCACTGAATGGATTAGGTTATTTTTTTTACAATTCGCCATAGAATATCATAAAGTATATGCGATATGATTTAATGTGATTGTGAACGACACACCCGATATAACTACCTTACCTACAAATAAGAGTCCGTGGCAAATTATTAATACACCAAAAACCTCGGGCACCGGGATCTATAGCAATGCAAAGATTTTTTTCACTATTCTGTGTTTTTAGAATCTATTTTTACCTTATACATTTTCTAGCTGCGCAGAAACGCTTATAAACGAGGTACAAACACAAACAGTTTAGGAAACTGTTAAGAAAACTGCGAAATAAAAGTGGAAACAAACTTCGTAACATATACTGAAGTTATAAAACTTTTGTGCCTCAGTTTGTAAAGTCAATTTTCATGTACGTGCTGAGGTTTCGATACAACTATATATACTTATTGTTGGTTTATTGAATATTGCTTTAGTTACTAAGATGTTTTGATGTTAACCCAAACAGTTTTTGTAAAATTAGGTACTTAATCAAAAATAGTTTCATTTAAATACAGGCATTTAAAAACGCAAAAAAAAATATTAAGTAAATAGCTAGCTTCTGTCCACAGTTTCACCCGATTTCCGAGTCATTTCAAGAGTGACCTATGTATATGTGACTCTATTATATAAGTTATATTACTGCCAATTTTCATCAACATCCATATAGCATTTTAAGCGTGACAGAGCGTAACAACAACACGTTTATATTAGTCTATCTTTTTTTCACCTAAACACATTTTATAAGTCTATCTTTCTATACCTATAGTAAAAGCCTACGTATTTACAAAACTTCTCTCGTCTGGCATTCGCACTAACTCCGACGATTAAGTTCTGACTTAAAAACTTTTGTTATAACTTAGTTTATTCTTTCTTTCTTTTGTATCTGCAATGCGGTTAAACTTTCGTGTGAGCCTAGTTAATACCAGGGTTAGAAATTAATAAACAAAAGAATTTTGTACGAGAAAATTTCAGGTTTTATAGCTACGGTTTTCTGGTTCGAAATACGTAAAACTGAGATGAAAACTTAGATGCGAGTTCGTTAAAATCTGCAACGCAAAATGTCTGTGATGCAGATTCTGAATTTAACCATATTTGCAATGAAATGTGTGAGCTCTCGTTACGACAAATATTTTGAACATAAGATGATTATGATGATGTCCTCCTAGCCAATTATCGGCCACGGCGACTCTTCTCATATAAGGAGAGCAGCCAGCTGCGTAAGACATATAGAGCACAAGCATTTGCTTGGACACAGGTGCACTCACTCTCATAGTGCGATGACGATGAGACGGCAATCCTACACGATCGGAGAAAAGAACGTAAGATATAACGCGAACAAACAACAAAACCCAAAAAAACAATTTAAATATTTCGCAACTTTAATATTTATTAATAAGGCCAATTAATGTCTGAAATTCTATATCCCTCCCGCTTAAAATAAACGATAAAAGACGAAACAAATGGCAAATTATATTTAACCAAAAGGTTTAGTCGAAAGGTTTTATATAACTTCTGGTAATTCTATATTTCTGGGATCAAAAGGGACCAATTAGAAAACTCTTTACGGTTTGCATATTTAATACTTTAATTATTTATTATTACTTCGGGCTTAACATTTATTTTATTTTTTGTACTAATTATACCTGTTAATAGATACGAATGAATCCTACATATATTATATTTTAGTAGGCACAATCCCTTAGATATTAAAATTCCAAAGTTACTGTTATTTATATCCGAAAAATCATAAAACGAATGAATGCAGAATTAAACATTATATATCAGTTAAAATCAGCACAAAAAACAAAAGATATCTTGTAACCTCTTTCATACATTATATCGATAAAGTTTTCCCAACAGTAGACAACGAACTCTGAAAGCTAATGACGTCAAATCCTCGAACAGAACATCGATAGAAAATGTCTGCGGAACGTAAACAGGACATCACTAAAGCCTGATAGAATATTAATGAAGCAACGAATTCCAAGCTTTGTTCGATAATCTGTATTAATACCATAGAATGCTGAAGCTGAATAATTTATGTACGAGCGATGTTATATTTCTAATTTATAAATAGCTTTTGTTTCCTATCTTGTCTCGTAGAAACTGTTTTCGACACACTTATAAACAGCAGCCTATATCTTTTCTCAGGCGTTTTACCATCTTTGTTGGGGACGGTTTCTAATCTAAACGGATGCAACTGATCACCAGTATTTTATAAGGAGCTATAGCCTATCTGACCTCCGCATCTCACTAACCATTCAACCCGATACCTCTTGACAATACTATATAACCATTATAGTATTTTATTATCAGAAAAATGTTAAACAGGCCGCGGGATGAGTTTAAGAAAAAACTGCATGGAAATTTTTTCCTTAAACACGTGTAACGCTTATTACTACATAATGGTTGAATATTAAACTACTATTTAACAACTTTGAGGACGAGGTGAATAGGAGAATTCAGTTAGGTTGGGCTGCATTTGGGAAGCTACGTCACAGTGCCTAAAGACAAAAGTCTTCAATCAGTGCGTCCTACCTGTCATGACTTACGGAGCCGAAACGTGGACACTGTCGGTATGGCTGGTTCACAAGTTTAAAGTCGCTCAGCGGGCTATGGAAAGGTCTATGCTCGGCATTTCTCTGAGGGATCGCATCAGAAATGAGGTAATCCGTCAGAGAACCAAGGTCATCGACATAGCCCACCGAATCAGCAAGCTGAAGTGGCAGTGGGCTGGCCATATTAGCCGAAGAACCGATATCCGTTGGGGTAATAGCGTTCTAGAGTGGAGACCACGCCTCGGCAAACGTAGTGTAGGACGTCCTCAGGCACGGTGGAGTGATGACTTGCGCAAGACGGCTGGCAGGAGCTGGATGCGAGAAGCCGAAAATCGATCTCAGTGGCGTGCACTTGGAGAGGCCTATGTCCAGCAGTGGACTGCTATAGGCTGATGATGATTAAACTACGACCTTTGAACTTTACAAAGTTTTTTTATAAAAAATATTTTAACTATACTGTCTATCCACTCAATTTCGAAATGCGAGGAGGATCTTAGTTTTCGGCCCCCACGCGACTGAAAGCAATTTCGTTTGGTATCCATTACAGCTAACTGTTCTAGAGTTTGCCTTTGACCTACAACTAGCACGTGTATTACTTTACAAGGCAATTTGTGCTGTTTTGGAACTAGTTAAGTACTGTGTACCTTTTATCAAGGAGGAGAAAGATGTGTTTTATTATATGTAGGTAAAATGTTATTTAGTAGATCTTTTTATGGGTCTATAGACATTAGATACTTTTTATGTAAAAGCGCGAAGTAGTTCCCACGGGATGTTGGCTAAACCGTTAGTTCACATTTTTTGTCGGTTTTTTGGCAGTGAACTCAAAAATACAATGATTAGGAGTGAGATTCAATCACCCTCATGATTTTAAAAGTAGTATTAACGCGCAGACGGGGATAATCACCAGTAAATAATAATTTTACATTGAACTAAATAAGAGACAGTAACATACATTCTCATTTATGATCTTTCAAAAAAAATTTGACAATGGCAACTCTTTCAAATAATTCAGCAGTCACACCCAGTCAAGTTAATCATCTTTTTAGGTCGACGTTTTACACAAGAAATTTTCAACTCCATAAAATTTTAATATCCCAAATACCTACAGCCTTTGTTCTAACCGACATAATCTCAGCGAGTCGTAACTCGTAAAAGCTTCGCGCCTTCAAGCTAATGAGTTAGAGTTACTACCAACGCTTTCTAAGTAGTTTGTTCATAGTAATTAGTACGAAGTAATTACAATACAGATTCATAAACTGTGTTAGTTTGCTTGTTTGCAATATTAAATTGGAACTGTTTAGTTTGGAGTTTAATGAATTGTTGTTGAGTTTTGTGGTTAGAAATGAGCTGAATTGTGTGGTTTTTGAATAAATAATAACTAGTTTACTGCGAATTGTGCTAAAACATATTCATCCGTTGGTTTTAGATTATATTTTAAGTGAAGCTTATGACAAAATTTAATTTTCAATCGCAAAATCACAAAACTGTATTAAAATCGAATGTGTCTGTTTTTTAGGGTTCCGTAGCCAAAATGGCAAAAACGGAACCCTTATAGTTTCGTCATGTCCGTCTGTCCGTCTGTCCGTCTGTCCGTCTGTCACAGCCGATTTACTCGGAAACTATAAGTACTACAGTGATGAAATTTGATGGGAATATGTGTTGTATGAACCGCTACAAAAATATGACACTAAATAGTAAAAAAAAGAATTGGGGGTGGGGCCCCCCATACATGTAACTGAGGGATGAAATTTTTTTTTTCGATGTACATACCCGTGTGGGGTATCAATGGAAAGGTCTTTTAAAATGATATAAAGTTTTCTAAAAAACATTTTTCTTAAAGTGAACGGTTTTTGAGATATCAGCTCTCAAAGTCGTAAAAAGTATGTCCCCCCCCCTCTATTTTTATAACTACGGGGTATAAAATTCTAAAAAAAATAGAGGTGATGCATGCTAATTAACTCTTTCAACGATTTTTGGTTTGATCAAAGTATCTCTTATAGTTTTTGAGATAGGTTGATTTAACTGTAATTTACGGAACCCTTCGTGCACGAGTCCGACTCGCACTTGGCCGGTTTTTTAATATATTGTACTGGGACATAAACCTACTAAAGACCAAACAGAGAATAAAAAATATTGCAATATTCATTTCGTATTTTTCATATATCAGCAAAAAACATACTCCTTTCATTCCCCCTTTCACACACAAATGAACTTTCAGAATATTCAAATGAGAATTCATATTCTCGAATAAACGTCAGTTTCCTAGTAAAGTTTCACTCGCAATAGTTTTATTGTCTTCCCGAAAGTTCGTGAAGGTTTCGCGCTCATATTCTCGGGTTATCATCAAGTATTCCTTTGAGGATCATAATATACTTAGCACGGTATGAATCCTTGAATAAACTTGTGCAAGTATCTCTGGAGAATATTAAGATTTTGAATATAAGCAGCATATTTTATACTATGTGTGTGTTAAATCGGTGGATACGGTAAATTGGCTGTCTTTTGAACATTTTCTGCAGAAGTTACGGGTAGTCAGAAGCTGGAGAGTCTGACAACTAGTTAAGACTAGTAGGCCAAAAGGTATTGAGTTGCCTGGGTTACTAGCTTGAGGAGCTTAGATAGACAAGCGCACACATGAAACACTGGTTCTCAACTAAATCTGGTTAAGAGTGGATGCTAACCAAATATTGTTCGGGAAAAGGCTAAGCATAAGCAGATGGATGTCTCAAAAAGTGGACATTGGATAACTATTTCTATTTTCTCAAATGGCAAAATTATGAATCAACAACTACTGTATCGTTATTTAAAACTATGCGAGTAAAAACACTCGACCATGAAAATGTACCTACAGTGAAACAAAATAAAATATAATATGGGCAATAATTTTATATCACGCGCTAATAAATTATTTGTTCAGCATTATTAGTCTATAATTACGAGATTCAATCAGAAAGAAAATTCTTTTGATATCAATAAATATTTATATTTATTGAAAAAGTCTTCGTTAAACTTAATTCGACCTTGTGATCGTTCTAGTTTCCATTTATTTTTTAACATTTAATAATCTAGAGTCTAGACTATTGAGAAAAACGTTTTTTTCTACTTAAAAAACATAAATATTCCATCTTTAGTTCTTTAAAAACATTGAAATCTTATTTAGACTCATTTAATAGTTCATAATAAGATTTATTTGTAAAGCAATTCTTAGAAACCGTGGGAAAATAACCACTTGAGATACTGTTGATCTTTCATTCCTTAGAATTTAGACCTATTTCAACTATTATATTAAATGCCCAAAACTAGTCTGGCAAATAAATTAATTACTTGAAATATAATTAATATAGTGTCTGTATTATTAAAGTAAACTCAACGTGGTCTTGGGAATATTAATTTATAGAGGTACAAGCTTGGAGTCTCGTAGCAGCGTAGCACCGTAGCAAATATTTGTGTGCTTCGTAGCAAAGTGCTACGGCGTAGCAGTGTTTTTATAAAGAGCACACAGCTGTTGTCTTAACAGACGGCAGACAGTTGACCCGATCGTTTGTAAGATATTTGAAGCAAAATATCTATTCCGATCAAAGTTTTCAGTCGTTCTGATACTGATTAAATACCTGATATGTGTATGTGTAATGTCCGTACTACAATTCATCTTCATACTGATTTATGAGCCCAAACAAACTATCGGCCAACTAAAAGTTTGCAGTGTACTTTAAGTGCTGTAAAACGGATGGGGTATTGGATAACAGATGTTTTACTGTTATTACGGTAAAATACAGCAGTTATTTCAGAATTTACGTTCTGTTTAGTTAGCCTGTATTTTATACTGTTTATTACGCGGTTTGTGGGTTATTGAGAGCGGTAATAAAAATGTACTTATCGCATACTCACATCATTTTTTTTACTGTTTTTGTTAGGTATCCTTTTCATACACACTTATGAATAGAACATAAAAAAATACTCTTCCAATTGATTATACCTAGTCAGAACAATAAACACATAAATATGTACATAGAATTAATTAAAAACAGTACAAATAAAATTATCATAAAGCGTCAAACAAAAGCGATAAGCAAACAAAATACAATAAATATCGAACATTCTATTTTCAATTAATTTCAATTCCAAACAGTGGCCACTATTTCAATTAATTGAAATACATTGAAATAAACCAATTGTTTGTATTAAGTAATAAATCACACACACTCTTACATTTGTTTGAAAACTAATTTGCATATAAATTATTGTGTATGTGTGCAGGCTGTATTTATTAATTCGGAGCTTACAGCTTTATTACAGAAACATATATTTAAACATGGGTGAATGTGTGTTGAAATAAATAATAAGACACTATTTAAAACAGCGTTTATTCTTGTATATTACAAAACACTTTTAAGATCACGTTTAACGAAATATTAGTTTACTAAAGATAGTAAGAGCTTGAGAAGAAAAGGTCATAGGCTACTTGTTATCCGAGTGCTCTAAGATGTTCGGACGCGACTCAGGAGAAATCAAGGGCAGAAGCCAGTTTTTTTACACTTCATCTTTCATAAGATTTCAGAATATTCATTAACAAAGCAGTTTTAAAACTCTTATAATTTAATCTCTTCATCAATATGAACATTCAAAAGCACTCTCGCACCCAACAAGCAAAAAACATTGCTTTTAAATAAAAATAAAAATGATTCAGTGTCGAATGACATTTCATATGAAATCGAGTTTACTGCAGTGGTAGTTTTTAATGCACGCGGGTGTACGAACATTGTTATCTGTTGTTACTGAGAAAATTTGGGACTTTTAAAGGTCATAATACCGTGGGTGGTGTTTTGGGACATATGAAATGTGGGCGTTTTGACATTATGTTACAGTTAGCAATATTAATGCAAGACTGCATTGCCTAATTTTGACGAAAATTTTGCGAAAATTGGTGTTGCCTATTCGAATGCTAGTAATTTGTAGGAAAATAGAAACAAAAAATAAATCTTTAGTAGTAAAGATAAATTTTTATTTCACAGTTATTAAGAAGCATTGTCTGCCTAGTCTTTTCCCAAGGATATTGGTGTTGGATTCCAGTCCAACGGGATGCAGCTGAGTGCATTACCTACAACGAGCGACTGGTGGGTACTCAGAAACTAGTAAATCTGACAACCAGTCTTATCTAGTGGTTGCCCGGGTAACTGGGCTGAGGAGGTCAGATAGGCATTCGATCCTTGTAAAACACTGGTACAACTGCATGTGGTTACACTGGAAGCCGACCCCAACAAAGTTGGGAAAAAGCTATGCAGATGATGATGAAGGCCGAATAGCACTTATGTATATCTGTTTCAAACAACACACAACAGCGTAAATTTGTAACGGTTGTTATCTACATAGTCGTACTAACATTGTATAGCATTAATGACGTCATTAGGTCACGATAAGCTACATTATGATGTTGTCACTACCCTCGGAGGGACAGTTCTGTTTAATGTCTGTTTTCATTTGAATTTTGTATTTGTGTTTTGTATGTTTACGTGTATTTTGTTTTTTGTACTCTGTCTACAACAATGTCTATTTTCAGTATGTTTTTAAGTTATATATTTCTCTCACCTTCGCATCTAATCAGTCAGTTGTGTTCAAGCTGTATATACCTAACCTAGAAAAGTTTCATTGGTCCCTGCCTGACCTGGAATCAAACCCATACGCTCGTACTTGAGAGGCTGGTGCTTTAACCTCTAGGTCACTACGCCATAGCTTTCGAAGATGACAGCAGAAATATAATATGTCTGAACAGTTATGTAACTTCAACTTGCATTGTAAATATAATTTTCTCACAGGAAATACATATAGTGTAAGTCAAATATTGTAAACACTTCTCTTTTGAAAAGAGTGTAGGAATATGGAGTTTCTTGCCGGTTCTTCTTCGTAAGACCAACTCCTTGCACTATTTTCAGCACTAACTCTCTACTTGCACTTAGCTATTGAGGTTTCTTAAAAAGACTTTGAAATATGGCTTAAAAAAATTTCTTCCACCAAAACACTCACGTCAACATTAGTCTACATTACTATTCAATACCAACATACATATTAATGTATTCTCTATACTAATTACGTGTTAATTACCGTGGTTAGATCATATGACGTATGTCTGATGACGTCAGCAAGTAATATTGCGAATGTAGTCTATTTGAGATATGTTCCAATTTCAATAAGTGAAATTGAGGTGGTAAATTGGTTGTTATTTATAGAATTTATACCTATTTACCTGTCTGTTTTATTTACATAACTATCCTATGTAATTGAAATACAACTTATTTTATTCTTAACCAATATCTATACAGGGTTATTGGTAAATCACTAACAACCTTGCAGGACTGTATTACTAACGTCATAAACTACAACTTTTGTTCTAGGACTTTTTATAAAACATAATACATTTGCCAAAAACAAACCTACAAGATTTCATTGGTCTATCTAACACATTTCAACTCTATTTTGCTATAGTGATAAAATTTGCACGCCCCTACCATTTCTTCATCAACAAAAGGCCCGATCGAGACCAGTCGAGCGATTAGTCGACCTTAGAGTGTGCGGACGAGTCGAGATTATCACTCATTACAATAAATTCGTTTGGTGAAGGGTTTGCATTTTTAGAATGAATGGAAGATCTTTACCTACCCTACGCCTCCCGCGCACTATTCTCGTATCTAGTCATACTTTTGAATTCGTAAATCGCTACGCTACGATTTCCCGCCTTTTTACGAAAAGGTCAAATAAAAAAAAAACAAAATATCGTCTTCTTGACGTACTGTGTGCCTCGGTGGACGATCACTATCCCTGATGGCATGCCGGAATTGCCCGTAATCTCGTAACCGCTGTGTTACTGTGTGTTAGCATTGTTACTCAGCTAGGTGTAGGGATGTTTGGGAATCGTATGGCGTATTGGCGACAGGCTTCCGAAACATTGTCTTCACACCTAGCCAGCATTCGCACCATTTCCGTGTACTCGACATTTGAATATCGATACGCCATACTGTAAAGATAATTACGTTCGCACCATCGAATTTCGCTACAAGGACACGTATGATGCGACGCGGGCGCATAAAAACGACTGACGGCCGCTCGTAAATAGGTCAAACGCTCCCCCCCCACCCGAGCCCCGCTCCCCTCCGCTGTCTTTTGTACTACTGTTTACTGTGCTTCGCATAGACTTCGTAACTTTTAGAGCGTACACTTGAAATATTTTAATTTTTGTGTGAAAATTTTGATGAACTAAAATCTGAGAATTATTAAAAGTCATAGAACAAAAGTTTTAGTTTATGATATTAGTAATATGGTCCTGAGAGGTTGTTAGTGATTTACCTATAACCCTGTATATTTTTTGCAATTATTGATTATCGTAAATCTTAAAATTACCAACAAAAAACCTATATATTTGTAAAACATTGATTTACAAAGAAATAATTAGAATAAAAAATATTTTTTTTTTCTTAAGTAACAAGTAAATAAAATCAACACATAGTTTTACATTTCCTGATTGTAACCCTAACATTACAAAATTATCATTTTACATACAAAAATGATATCCTTATTACACTCACAGTCCTGGAAAACGACCCCACTTTCATTTCATACTAAAACGACAATTACTTCTCTAATTGTCAACTCTGAAATGTTCAGTAGTAAACCTCTTTTATAATGCAGAGTGCGAACAAAGCCGCGGGCATGTCACATAGCAAGTGAATTAGTCGTAAAAACTAATGATGTCATTAGGCCACTCTCGGATTTTGACTATAGGTACTTTAAGTGGCACCCATTTTAACTGGTAAGAGGTGTAATTAAAGTTCATAATGACTATAACAAGGCGAAAGATCTTTTATTTCGTTTGCTGTGTCCTGCGATTTCACCCACGTTTCGATAGAACTTGTTTCTGCACCCTTATAACCTATTTGTTCTGTATTCTGATGACCATTTAATGCTAAAGTCAAATTCGCTTATGCCTTAAAACAACTTAAAAGCGTAAAGAATTAACTGATATTGAATTAACGTTTTTTCGATTTCCCACTTTTGAAAATTCCGGATTTCTGTTTACTGACTGGTTGAAAAATAGAATGAAATTTTTACGTTAGAAAACCCAGTAACAATAGCTAAGCTCTGTTGAATCCACTGCACCAACAAATCTTTCAAATATATAGCAACTACCCTTTCTATTCGCTCTACAATATTTCGTCGCTCTTTTAAAATGGAACGCTAGTACCAATTTTTCCAACGTGCGAATTTTCTAGAATGATTTAAATGGCGCGAAAGCTTTGTGCCTGTTTCAAACTGATCACACACACGGGAGACAAAATAGTCGGCCGAGAGTTGACCCGATGGTTGGTAATTATTTTTAAGAAAATCCTGATTCCAATCTTTTCACTCGGTCTGATACCGGCTAAATACCTGATCTTTATAATGAGCGTAATACCACTCATCTTCGTACTGATTTATGAGGCCAAAAAAACCGGCCAAGTGCGAGTCGGATGAGCAAAAAAATCACGTTTGTTGTATGGGTGCCCCCCAAACTATTTATGTTATTCTAGTTTTCAGTATTTTTAGGGTTCCGTAGCCAAAATGGCAAAAACGGAACCCTTATAGTTTCGTCATGTCCGTCTGTCCGTCTGTCCGTCTGTCCGTCTGTCCGTCTGTCCGTCTGTCACAGCCGATTTACTCGGAAACTATAAGTACTACAGTGATGAAATTTGATGGGAATATGTGTTGTATGAACCGCTACAAAAATATGACACTAAATAGTAAAAAAAAGAATTGGGGGTGGGGCCCCCCATACATGTAACTGAGGGATGAAATTTTTTTTTTCGATTTACATACCCGTGTGGGGTATCAATGGAAAGGTCTTTTAAAATGATATAAAGTTTTCTAAAAAACATTTTTCTTAAAGTGAACGGTTTTTGAGATATCAGCTCTCAAAGTCGTAAAAAGTATGTCCCCCCCCCTCTATTTTTATAACTACGGGGTATAAAATTCTAAAAAAAATAGAGGTGATGCATGCTAATTAACTCTTTCAACGATTTTTGGTTTGATCAAAGTATCTCTTATAGTTTTTGAGATAGGTTGATTTAACTGTAATTTACGGAACCCTTCGTGCACGAGTCCGACTCGCACTTGGCCGGTTTTTGTTATAGCGGCAACAGAAATACATCCTCTGTGAAAATTTCAACTCTGTAACTATTACGGTTCATGAGATACAGCCTGGTGACAGACGGACGGACAGAGAAGCGAAAACAATATTTTCGCGTTTTACCCTCTGGGTACGGAACCCTAAAAACTATCGGCCGACTAAAAGTTAGCAGTGTGCGGATACTCTAAAGCTCGACAAAAGCTTTTTCACAATTCTTTTGTGTAGAGGTAATATTTTGACCGTCAGCTGAAAATATGTTCAGTAAAATCCCTTTCAGGTAAATTGAACTCTCTATTATCTTTATGTGTTAGATCATTAATCTTAGGGAAAGGTTTTCTCGTGATTTTTAATCAAAAGTGCGAGTTAGTTTTTATGACTTCATACCGAAAATGGGAAGGCCTAATAGCATCAATCTGTCTTTCGTTCGTCTATTTGTTGAAACCCTTTTTTTAAGCAACAATAGATTGTTAATTACTGCAATCTAATTTACTGACAGACATGGTTTGTCATGTTTTATTGCTTTACTTTTCCTGTACCATATGTACCCTGTTTTAACCACGGTTGAGTACCTAACAGCGATTTCACAATATAAGGTTTTTCTGATGATTAAAACTAATACACAAGCATTTATAGAAATAACTGCTTCAAAATTTAACTCCATGCATTTCCAAGTTACCAAAGCTATGTTTACAGAATTCATATTTACACAAGATATACATAGAAGTGACTTCATATCTTTCAAGTCACGTATAAAAGTGTCGTACATACATGCATACATATCCTGATACATAAATGTAATTCTAGACACGACTATAACGACAAGGCAAAGAGAGTGCGAATATTTTACTTACAATAAGGTCTTACTCTTACTATGAATTGTAGTATTGATATAATCAAGATCTTTTTATTACGTGCGGAGATCTTAGCGATTTATTAGGAGAAGGTTTGTGTATGTTCATTTTGTGGTGGTGGAAATCCGTCTAGCCGGGCGTGAAAATGTAACAAACTAGACACACACACACACAAACTTAATAGATAGACGACAAACAATATTTAAAAATAAAAAAGTAGAATTTGTTTTAATAATGTTATATTTTTTTATCAAAGCAACAATATATTGTTCAGATAAAAGAAATAAGAAGTAGCTAGACAAAAATCTTGTAATAAAAGTGATGAGCGTTAAACCACCACCGAAATAATTAACTACATACGTAGAAATCAAAAAGGTCAAAGGTCATATCACCAAAAGCCAAACAAAAATAAAACCAATAAGTACAAAAGTGAGAAAATATAATAAAAAAACTAATATTTCTTGCAAAGAATTTTGTTATATCTCCTTGAAAAGTTTCGGGGGATGTTTCTTTGTAATATTTTCGGAAGAATTCTTCCGAAACGGCCATAAAGGGTGAGATTACAGAACACAAAGCAAAATATACACTTCGAGGGACACAAATTGGGTCAGCAGAAATAAAAATATGTCTTGTGAATATTATCTTTGTTAAATAAAGGACGTAGAAAGTAGTCATTTTTTTCCTTTAAATTAGTGCATTATGAAAACTCTGTATTTTCTTTGCCAAAATCAAAGTCAAAGTTTTTATTTCAAATATGCTTTGAATAAAAAAATATTTACCATATAGCCTCTTATAGGTACATCAATATGTTGTACTGTGCCTATATATTTAAACCGGTTTAATAATTATTGTTAAAAATATAAAAGTATTAAATTATTTTCTTTATAAAATCAATTGTTTACAACATACAGTTATGTGCCACAATAAATCAAGATGTGCGTGTATTTAAAAGATTCAAAACTGATCCAGATTTTATGCCCTCGAGTGTATTTTTCAGATATAAATTAAAAGGACTTTTTGTTAAGTCAACCTGGGAGAGCGAAAAAAGAATTGAAAGTATTTTTCGTTTGTCCAATTTGCATTGAAATTATTTCTGGGCAGGGTTAAGTGTTTCGCTGCCGTGTTCAATTATTTTTGTATAAATTAACGTTGTTTTTTTGTTTTATTCCATTACGAGATTAATTTTTACAACGTTTTTATGAAAGTTGCGGTATACAGAATTGGCAATTCTTAAAAATGGGCAGCATATTGTCATAAGATCAAATATTTTTTATACATATCAAAAGACACGATGACTACTATGACGTGGTTCTCAATTTTTCAGTTACGATACTCAGTCTAGTTTTTTTTTTCATTTATGATATTTAATTAGTTTTAAGCTTTAATAATATGAAGACAGATATATAGTAAACTCTTACATAAGTAGCTGCTAAGAGCTTATGATTTAATAACTAACAAACTGAATAAACTTCAAAGGATTTTAGTTCAAAGCAAGTTCAATGAGCACGATTAATGTTAGAACTATAATCGTTAACTCTTGAAGGAACAAAGCTTAGATTTCAAATAGTTTTGTATAATAGAGACTTTCATCTTAATGAAAATATTTATGTCTATGTTGCTACTAAATTAATATGACGTTTTCTATTAGTAATTTCTGTTGTTGTTAGCAAATTAAAACTTAAAACACGATGAGTTAAAATATGGCTGGAAAAGAGCTTTTATCCTCATTTAAAATCCGTATGCATACCCTATTTTAGAAAATATTGTGTCCATAAAATAAGAAATAAAGAACTATTGCTTTATATGTGAAATAAAAGTACCTGTACGGTTTTTAAATCTTGATTTTTTTTTTAATTAACTTGTATAAAATATGGTAATAAAAAGCTTAGCCTTACGAAACGTGTCTTTTCATGTCTTTCAAACTGTCTCCTTCATAATTCCCTACTTACACAACTTATTTCAAACTCAAATATAAATTAAAAACTACATAAAACTATTTACTTGAACATTTTCGCTGAAACACTAATTTCCTAGCGCTTTAGAGCTTTAGAAAGTCCTTAATGAAAAGCTCGCTAAACGTTCAGAAAGTTGAAGCAAATTGAAAGTAATTGAATGACTAGAACACGCCCTGGTACATTTGCATTCATTTTATATGACCTGCTTAATGGTAGTGACGGGTTTTCAGGGTTCCTCATGTTAATAGGAAAAACCATTGACAAATACCAAAAACAAATATCTGTAAAAAATTGTCCCAAACAAAAGATATTCATTTATCTGCCACTTCGTAAATAAATAATTTTACTTAAAAAAAAACTATAACCTAGAAGAAATACCAATTAGTAAAAAATAAGTAGGTAACCATAAACTTTTGAACATAAATTCAAAGCTGTAAAACATTGCGCAACATATTTATTTCCATGAAACAACACATGAAAAACGAACCTCTACAGATACCCACCCAAATATTTCTTTCACTACATACCAAGTCTTTCTTCCACTAAATACCTTCTCAAAGATAAAACTACGCACATTTAGCGTCAATATCCTCATAAAGACAGCTGTCCCATCCAATCAATGCGACATAGACACGCAATCCAATCCAAGCTCATTACTGACATCCAACGAATGAGGATCACGTATAGAGTACAAAATTACTAGCGGAGGTGACATAACGGAAAATCGTCTAAGAAAGTAGCGCGCTAAAATGAGGGGCAAACAACGTTACTGTTTTCGCCCTTACACGCCTTCTTTGACCCTGATCATTTTTTGTAATATCGTTGACAGATGTCTCAAAGAACCCGAAAGCCTCATTAGTTCACTCGTAACTGATCATTTTGGTCATGCCTACCGTACGAATTTGACCTAGAAGGAGGCGCCTGACCTACCTGCCGGAATTATGGCATCTCCGCTCATCTTTCGTTACTCTGTAGGATCACGTATGACGGAGTTCGGTTCATTACTTCTTGTGTACTTGTATGATTGTCCTCGATTGGGAACGTGAGGTATCGATGGTTCCGTATTTTGCTTTGGTGATTGATATTAAGAGAAGGTTAGACGTAAAGATTAGGAGAAAATGTGAACGTTATTAGTCTAATATTTCTAATAATTTAAAGTTGTACGATCAACATAACTTTAAATGAATTCGGGCGTAATCGCTCGGTTTTTAGAAACCAGGCGGATAATCTACTTAATTGAAAGCATAAATAAGTAAAGAGCAAAAACGGTAAAAACCTACTATTCAGTTGATAAATCAAAAAACTTTTTCTCTTTTCATATTGATCATCGAATCTATTTCATGCAAGATGGCCATATTCGTGAGCAAAGAGGCTGACTACATTTAATTAGATCGTTTAAATGCATGAAATGAATGACACGTACAGATTCAATCGTTCTCTGAAAGAACTCGTTAGTGGGCGATTTAGAAGTCTTAAATATTTAGGTTACGACTTCTTGTAAGATTATGCTATAATGTTATTTCATCATAGTTATGGTCTTATTTGGACCATCAGTTCATTTTAAATACATTTTTGTGGCCATTATAAAATGTGTCTTAATTTATAGGTAGCTTCTCTTTATATAGTAGTATCATATAGCCAAATTCAAAACAAGACTTGAAGTCTTCTACCATAAATATAATATTTATACCGAAAATAAATTACTAGAAACAATATGCAAAACTTATTATTACTTATTGCCATACTTAAATTAAACGGTTGAAATAAATTAACAACTGAAATTCTAACACTGATTAAATTATCAAAACTTTAAGTAAATGAAATAACTTGGTAACAAGATTTTCTTGTAGCGTTAAAAAGTTAAATTGTATTCTCATGTTTTGTATTTTAATATTAATTAAATAATTTTAATATTTAGCTCAGCCTTAGAAATAATGGAATGTATCAACGAATCATATTCCTTTTCCAAGCCAATCTTTTCTTATGTACTAGGATTAGACGTAATTAATTAATAACTGTTGAAAGATTCTTATTCTAATATCTCCTTAATTTTGTACTGCTGAAAAAATATAAAATATATGTAAATTACAATTTGATACAAAAGTAAATATAATATAGGTACCCTTAAATTAGCTTCCTTTTAACATAAGCACTTCAGGCGTAACAATTACTCAACAACGCAAACTTGTTAGGTTCCAAACGAGAGTACGAAACGCTAAAACGGGTAAATTAATTTACTCTTAGTGTATGTCACGGATGAGGTAATAAATGGAATACCTACTAACCATTGAGTTGGGTAAAGCAAAGCTCGTATCACAGAATGTGTCATGTGTGAGCATGTACCACTTTCGTCAAATAACTTCGTTTCATACACTTTTAAATAACGTGGCTTCATTAATGGCCAGCTTCGTAGGGACAAGTTATTTGACAAAAGCTTTGAGTTGATTATTTCTGAACATGGATTTAAAACTTTATATGAAAACAGATGATTTAAGAAAAGCATAAAATAAGCTTTGTTTCACTGTGCATAGGTTTTGTGGTTACACAAACTTTTATTTGTAGCAGTTTCAAAACTATTGTTACAAATACAAAAGTAATTCTTCGTATCCACATAATAACTATGTTTTCTCACATTAAACCTCCATTTGTTAATGCTCCTAGCCACATGAAGTGTCTCGTTGAGTAAGCAGTGGGTTCTCGTTATTTTGATTAATTA
The DNA here is from genome assembly GCF_030705265.1 of Helicoverpa armigera. Classification (NCBI taxonomy): domain Eukaryota; kingdom Metazoa; phylum Arthropoda; class Insecta; order Lepidoptera; family Noctuidae; genus Helicoverpa; species Helicoverpa armigera. Next base: position 9,432,148 of record NC_087142.1, on the reverse strand, counting down.
ATGCCATTCAGTTGAGAGGATAACTGCGCATGAGTATCAACTTAGCTGGAATTCAATCTACAAGCTGTTTTTGTTCAATGAAGGTAGTAGAGGGGTTAAAACATGGCTTTTTGTTACCAATAGTACTTAATGATTTTTGAGCTTACGACTTTTTGTGTGAAACATAAAGTCAAATCATTTATTTCATCTAGACCTTTAAAAGCACTTATGAACGTCAAAAATATAAATAAGTTTGATTCTAGTTGTAATAAATTGCGAAATCCCAGTATTTTTTTAGTTAATTGGCAAATTATATTATACAGAACATTAACTTTAGAAAATTTCGATATAAGTTAGTTGGCGATAGAAAACATTAATTTATGCTCATTATTTATTCATAAAGCCGTTGAGATAAAAGGATTGGGCAATATAATTTTATACCATATAGTAAAGCTGAATTTAAGCCGAAAGCTCATATTTTTACTTCAATTTACATTTTTGCGATGTTGTAAATTACATTTCACTTTTTGTGTATTCGTTTGTGAAATATTCTCGTATAATCCTACTGATAATATTATAAAATGTGGAAATTCTTGTACATACCTATTTCAAGAAAATAAGTCGCTGTGTACATGCCTCTCGACTACGATAATTTGATTATACATACCTCTTATACAGTCTAGTGGTAGCTACGCAACTAAAACTCCTATGCCTCTAATTTATTTTTAAAATAAACAAACCAAAAAGAAAACGAGCACCCTTCCTAGAAACAATCCTGCTGGGTTCAAAAATGTTCTTTCGGAATAAAAGATGGAAAGGTAGAAATGCTTTCGGATGCGGTTTTTCGATGTAATTCAGCCAGTACGTGGGTCCCAAACTACGTCAGTATTTTGGGACCGAAATATCTTATGTTAAAAGTTTCTATTCAAAGAATCATGACGTCAGAAAGGTTAGAAATAGTGGTACCGAAGTGCCTCGACAAACTATAGAATTGAATTTGGTATTCTATTTATACTTTGAGGAATATCGATCGGTATACGTGACTCTTTCGATTTTGGATTGTGATAAGACATTCATGAGGTAATTTAGACGATTTGTAACATGTTTGGACTTTTCATTTTTTCTAGAATCAGAACACCTGTTTAAAAGACAAACTCATGATTGGGTAAAATCAATTATAATCTCCATCGATTCAGCCGTCCTAACAAGAAGGTATAACAAAGTGACTTTGGCACTGGTCAACCACGGCTTACTTAAACAAAATAAGTATTTCATATAAAACTGTGTAGCTACTTTCAGACACGTATAGGTATCTAACAGAAAGCCAAAAGTTATATTATCGATTTCGTGTCGTTATTCCCTTTAGATGTAACCTTTAAGACATTCTGTCGTATCAGATGTCTAACTGTGTTAGTAACTGGAGAATGTTCGAGTGATCTTGCTTCAAGATGGATCGTTAAAGTTCTTGTCAATTGATATATTGCTCTAGTAGGTACTGTACATTTTATATGGCAATAATTTTACGTTACTATCTAAATTATATATTTAGATTTTAGGCTAAAATTATCAGGAGGGTATTTTTTCTTTAAAGGCTCCGAAACTACAGAGCCGATTTGCAAACACGATGAAAGAAATTTTAAAATCATTTCAGTATTTGCGAATATTCATACTATTTCATACAAATAAACAAATAGTACCTACTTTTAAATATAAAATTAAACGAATATACCCAATTTTCAGATTTCCTCCCATTTTTTATTCTCACGTGTTTGTCAAACTTATTAACCAAGATAAATATTCATACACGGTTCACATTTTTTTTACGTAACAGAAAATTCCATTACCGCTTATTGGAACCTACTGTTCTGAAAACACGTAAACGCCCACACACCTTACACGATGTATTTAATCCACATACATAAACTTTGTACCAGTAAGTACGTCCCACGCATATCTGTGGTACATACCTGTGTACCCATTATTTGTATTTTCATTGGATTTCGGATAGAAACATCTGATATTAACGCTTTGAATATTTATGGGGGATTTCTTGTTAAATGTTGTGGAAAGAATTGCTGATATTTTATGTCCGGTATTCATTTGATCCTGTTACAGTTAGATTTAAAACGTTTAAAAGGAAAATAAAACATTAAAAATAGAGTAATCCTGATGAAAAATAACACTAGTTTACATGACTTTTGTTCATGAAATGGAATACATACGGTTACATTACTTTGGGTATCTACATCTCGGAAAAAATATTAAAAAAAATCCAGCACGTCAGGTTTTTGAAATATTTATTAAGAAGATTTTTACAAAAAACACATCTAAATAAACGATAGACAGTTAAAAATGGGCAATTTTTGCTCTTTTTTTATAAATATTTTCATCTGTATCTCTCACAACAGACCAACAATAGTCCCCTAGCATGTTTTCGTCCCAAAAACCTTGATAATTTTGCTCAAATAATTTTAAATCTTGGTGAAATCGCTCACCGTGTTCATCACTCACACTACCAAGACTTTCTGGAAAAAAATCTAAGTGGGAATGCAAAAATGAATTTTTAGTGACATATTTACACCCATACGCTTATAATTATGCAATAAATTTTCAACGATCTCTTTGTAATTATCACTTTTTTTATTGCCTAAAAAATTTTTTACGACACTTTTGAAAGAGTTCTAGGCTGCTTTTTCTACATCGGTTAAAAGGCCCTCGAATTTTGTATCGTCCAATATTCTCCTGATTTGAGGACCCACAAATACTTATCTTCTTCTTATCTTCCTTTAATTTAGCCGCAGAAAGATTCGTAAATACAGAGCCGAGATATTGAAATGCAGGCTTGGACTTATCCAAAGCTTTGGTAAAATTTTTCATCATTGGTTTACCAAATTTCAGTGATCTATTTTTACCTGAATACCAGGAGCTGAGGACCAATCTGCAATTAGTGCAAATCAGATGAGGAACCCAATTTTTATCTTGATTTGACACCGGAAATCCAAAATATTGTAAATAGGCTTCTTGCAATGGTTTTGTTAAAGGGAAACCACGATTTAACTGATCAATTTTCCCACAAACATAACAAAATCGATCTGGATGTAGTTTACACACTCTAGATGACATTTTTATATAAAAATGAGACTTTTGATTCACACAGTTGTTAACAAAACAGAACGATAAACGTGTGACTGTCGTCACCTAGCCCTAAATATTATCAAATAATATTAATTTATTTTACAAGGCGCCACGATGACGGGCCTCTTAAGAACACATTAACTTTCTATTTTATGGGTAGGGATATTTGCCGGCTGACATGGAGTGCAATAAAAACTTAGCAAAATATTTTAAGGGTCTGAAAGATTCTCACAGCAAAGCAATCAAACATGTGCTAAGCAGAACTTACAAGCCGATGCCAACCGTTAGGGCAATTAGGACCTTGAGACAAAGGACTCAGTATTGAATAGAAGTGCACATGTGCCAAATCCCAAATGGACCCCGACAACGATACTTAGAACAATTGAGAATGTGTACAAAAAGACTAATAAATCTATGTCGTAACAAATAAACGAATACGTGAAACAGGACCTTAAGAACAGGGTGGAGTCAGCGCCGAAGGTGGGACTTGCGAGGATGTAGGAAGGGATAGCAGGCCACAAGGGTTTTGAGGGAACTGAAATGGGGACAGTCGGAGCTGAGTCGCGAAGAATACTAGTAACCAAATACTGTAGTCGAGTCTAGTAGGGAGTCTATATTGAAGATATAATAGTTTCTATCAAGTAAGTGATGCGGGAAGAATGTGTGAGTATCGTGTTTGGTGATGGTCCGGTGAGTAAGACGAATACAAGTTACTATGAGCAGATATCTGGTGAGTGATCCCTATTATTACATTGACTCCAGGTGTACCAAAGACCGTGACTGGCATCCCAAGGCTGTTATTTCTAATTACTTTGATATTTGAACTTAATTATAGCAAAGCGTAAAACGAGACTTGGCAATAAGCGTAATGATACTGTGCACTGGCGTAAGCGTAAGGAAACTGAGCTTTGATTTATGTATTGCGCTTCTAAATATATGTATCTGTCTGGCATATTCTCTCTTGACTACATTGAGGTACCTCTGACATGCGTTTGGTTATAGGGAGGCGGAGAAGGCCTTCTACTACACTTGCATTAATAATACACCTACACACCCACAACATTGCCGTGGACTAGGGCATGAATACTATCATATCGAATACACATTTAGAAGGCAGAACCGCATTGACAGATCGCAATATATTTACTAAACGGCACTAGCCGTATGCCGTGCGCTATTTATAACTATACTTTATCTGATACCGGGATCCAAATGAACCAAACGCTAGTTAAAGCTACTTCTCATGGACTGACAAACCGGCAGCTGGCCTTGTCTTGCATTTGTTGTACGCACTCTTCCAGGGAGGGGGGTAGGCTTCACCAACCAAGCAAAACTGAACGTTAGACCCGTCCCGAGGGACGCTAGAGATCGTGTCGCGTCAGCTGCCACCATACCTTAGGGCCCATTTTGGATATTACGGTGGTAGATGGCAAGACACGCATACTGGACAGGCTAGGTTTGGGGAGTTGCCGATGCCTGTCAAGAACGGGGCAGATTAAAGGAAGAGGAAGTGACGAAATACCACTTCGGTGTATACCAATAGCGCTTCTAAGGAAAGTTGCCACCGACCGACGATACACTGCGCTTGCGTTAGATTTGTATATACCAGTAAAGGGTGAATAGGCTCGCGATGGGGCTTAATATGAGCACGCGCCCAGCATGGCTGGAGACTGTCTTGCCCAATGGCAGTTGTACTTCGTAGTACCCTGCCTTAGGATTGGGTGAGACATTTAGAACATAGGGAACGTGACCGCTAGAATCTTCTGTGTTAGTCCTGGCGGTACACGTACGACATGCCAACTGCCCTGTGGTAGCCCATGTCACTAATCGGGGATTGTAGTTTTAAAGTGTAGATTGAAACATACATTGTTGTACGCAAGCGTTATGTATATTTTATGTTAGGTAGGGTTGCTACTCCTCTCACTCTCTACTAGTATCTGTTATTCAATTTGTACCCTGCATGTTAAGTTTGATTTGATTTGCTGACGTCCCGTCTACCCCTGTCCCTAGTTTTTATTAGCCGGGACTAATAGTAAAGCTAATGCATGGTCCTCTAAGGTGGAAGAGCGTCCAGTAAGGTGACGAGCTCTACAGGGTTGCGCGGATGGCGGGGCGCAACCTCTTCCCCTCCGGGGGAAGCCTGCGGTATTTATATATGTTAGGAAAAACGAAAAATTTTACAGCCTGGGGTTGTCGTGGAACAGTTACATTTGGTGCCGTGACCAGGATTCTCGTCATTAAATGTACTGATTCACATCAGTGCAACGAGAATAAAAGATCTAAATCGGTTACTACACAAAAACACAACGTAGATTATGGTCCTAGACGAGGCATTACGGCAATAAAACAGCATTGGGTTCGATTCCCTGTGATTTTTTGTACAACGTGATGAACTGTGATGATTTCATATTTATGGCGATGATTACGGTTACGGGTTCGACTCCCAAACAGAAGTGTTGTATAAAACGAGTCATAATTAAGATGAATTTAATTTATGGGTTCGATTCCCTAACGAAGACCTAGACTCTGGCTAGAGGTGAAAGATGATGCAAAAATTAAGAGAAATATAACTACGGTTATGATTTATGGTAATGGGTTCGATTCCCATGTATTACCAAGGGCGTGAATTGTATATACTTATGGATGGATACAGTTGGAAATACAGTTATGGGTTCGAGTCCCTAACAAAAATGAGCAGCCTAGAGGTATTTATGTATGTGATTGTAATTATGAAATAAATGAATATGTGAAATACTAGGACAGAAAAAATTGGCAGACGGCTAAAGGCAGGATGTTGGTTCTTAAATATTAAAATAATGTTGTTCTGAAATTTCACTATATGCGTAAAACTGTATCAATAAGCGTACTGACACTACGTATTTGCATAAGCGTAAGGACAGAATTAGTGTAAGAATACTGAGCGTACCTATTTTAAAGAAAATAAACGTCATGGCTGTACACCCCGCTTCTATATAAGTATATAACGACGTATATAATTATTTTTGGTTTAACTGACGAAGCGACAGCTCCCTCTAAGTTGTATTTACGTGTGATTTAAATATTTATCTTTGTAATTCCTCCACACGTAGGAAAACAATATATTGTGTGGCTATTGATATAGCCTCTGTCTTCTGTAAATAGATACTTGGCTGGTTATGTTTTCAATTCTAGGACACTAACAGTCTTCATGTACGAGACTACGTATTATGTAGTTTCGGCATAAATCTGCGTCGCTTGGGTTCAAAGTGTCATCAAAATCGTCGTGTGCGTTCGTCGGCTGATGTACCTACATACTAGCAGCCCTAGTGTGGATGCGGTTGCGAAGCTAAGTTTCCAAATTATTTAAGTTAATCGATAGTGCTGAATCTTATTCCAGCTCGTGATGATTGAATCAATGTGGACATGAGCCATCACGGCTGTGTGGAATGCACAGTGTATCTTTTAATGACAAACATATATTGGAATTTCCATTTAAATCGGTTGAAAAAAAAGGGAACTGAATTAATGTTTGTTCAATGTTCTGTCTTATTAGTTGATTTACAACCGGCTCTATCCTCTTAGAATCGGAGGGGGGTAAACCCAGTTGGGACGATTTTTTACATTCTTATATATAAATTATACAACTATCATTGGATTAACTTCCAATTAGAATCAACTTCTAATTAGTACATGTGCGAACTATTCCAGGATAAAAATGCTGCAATAATTATCACGACGCGACGGAGAGGCCTAAGTTCAGCAGCTGTAGTAGGTTGATAAGGGAAGGTAAAGCGGTGCCATAATGAAAAGCTCTAGTAGAAGAAAATCTGGTATGTATGTATATTCAACTTATAAGCATGCGCGGATTCTTCTACTAGACCGGAACCAGAGTGATTTCATCAAAACGTTGTTTCATCTAGTAAGAATCTTATCGGTGGAAATATTCCGTTAGACAAGCCTTATGTTTTAACTGACTGAAGCTAGGAGCTCTCCGGCCTATTGTGAAATCTCATACGCTGTACTGCGTCACGCGTCTGATTTTCAGAGGGGGGAATGTGACTGTCGTCACCTAGCCCTAAATATTATCAAATAATATTAATTTATTTTACAAGGCGCCACGATGACGGGCCTCTTAAGAACACATTAACTTTCTATTTTATGGGTAGGGATATTTGCCGGCTGACATGGAGTGCAATAAAAACTTAGCAAAATATTTTAAGGGTCTGAAAGATTCTCACAGCAAAGCAATCAAACATGTGCTAAGCAGAACTTACAAGCCGATGCCAACCGTTAGGGCAATTAGGACCTTGAGACAAAGGACTCAGTATTGAATAGAAGTGCACATGTGCCAAATCCCAAATGGACCCCGACAACGATACTTAGAACAATTGAGAATGTGTACAAAAAGACTAATAAATCTATGTCGTAACAAATAAACGAATACGTGAAACAGGACCTTAAGAACAGGGTGGAGTCAGCGCCGAAGGTGGGACTTGCGAGGATGTAGGAAGGGATAGCAGGCCACAAGGGTTTTGAGGGAACTGAAATGGGGACAGTCGGAGCTGAGTCGCGAAGAATACTAGTAACCAAATACTGTAGTCGAGTCTAGTAGGAGTCTATATTGAAGATATAATAGTTTCTATCAAGTAAGTGATGCGGGAAGAATGTGTGAGTATCGTGTTTGGTGATGGTCCGGTGAGTAAGACGAATACAAGTTACTATGAGCAGATATCTGGTGAGTGATCCCTATTATTACATTGACTCCAGGTGTACCAAAGACCGTGACTGGCATCCCAAGGCTGTTATTTCTAATTACTTTGATATTTGAACTTAATTATAGCAAAGCGTAAAACGAGACTTGGCAATAAGCGTAATGATACTGTGCACTGGCGTAAGCGTAAGGAAACTGAGCTTTGATTTATGTATTGCGCTTCTAAATATATGTATCTGTCTGGCATATTCTCTCTTGACTACATTGAGGTACCTCTGACATGCGTTTGGTTATAGGGAGGCGGAGAAGGCCTTCTACTACACTTGCATTAATAATACACCTACACACCCACAACATTGCCGTGGACTAGGGCATGAATACTATCATATCGAATACACATTTAGAAGGCAGAACCGCATTGACAGATCGCAATATATTTACTAAACGGCACTAGCCGTATGCCGTGCGCTATTTATAACTATACTTTATCTGATACCGGGATCCAAATGAACCAAACGCTAGTTAAAGCTACTTCTCATGGACTGACAAACCGGCAGCTGGCCTTGTCTTGCATTTGTTGTACGCACTCTTCCAGGGAGGGGGGTAGGCTTCACCAACCAAGCAAAACTGAACGTTAGACCCGTCCCGAGGGACGCTAGAGATCGTGTCGCGTCAGCTGCCACCATACCTTAGGGCCCATTTTGGATATTACGGTGGTAGATGGCAAGACACGCATACTGGACAGGCTAGGTTTGGGGAGTTGCCGATGCCTGTCAAGAACGGGGCAGATTAAAGGAAGAGGAAGTGACGAAATACCACTTCGGTGTATACCAATAGCGCTTCTAAGGAAAGTTGCCACCGACCGACGATACACTGCGCTTGCGTTAGATTTGTATATACCAGTAAAGGGTGAATAGGCTCGCGATGGGGCTTAATATGAGCACGCGCCCAGCATGGCTGGAGACTGTCTTGCCCAATGGCAGTTGTACTTCGTAGTACCCTGCCTTAGGATTGGGTGAGACATTTAGAACATAGGGAACGTGACCGCTAGAATCTTCTGTGTTAGTCCTGGCGGTACACGTACGACATGCCAACTGCCCTGTGGTAGCCCATGTCACTAATCGGGGATTGTAGTTTTAAAGTGTAGATTGAAACATACATTGTTGTACGCAAGCGTTATGTATATTTTATGTTAGGTAGGGTTGCTACTCCTCTCACTCTCTACTAGTATCTGTTATTCAATTTGTACCCTGCATGTTAAGTTTGATTTGATTTGCTGACGTCCCGTCTACCCCTGTCCCTAGTTTTTATTAGCCGGGACTAATAGTAAAGCTAATGCATGGTCCTCTAAGGTGGAAGAGCGTCCAGTAAGGTGACGAGCTCTACAGGGTTGCGCGGATGGCGGGGCGCAACCTCTTCCCCTCCGGGGGAAGCCTGCGGTATTTATATATGTTAGGAAAAACGAAAAATTTTACAGCCTGGGGTTGTCGTGGAACAGTTACAAACGCATTTAAACAATTGCGGGTAGATAAAAAAAAGTCATCGATATCTCCGAATTGTGACGTGCTACGAAAAATAAAAAAATATTTTTTTAGTAACCGTCCATAGCCTACTTAAATAATATAGGTTTCATTTCATGAACAAAAAAAAAATATTTTTTTGTAAACTAGTGTAATTATTTTTCTTGTACACTTCTTCAGCCATATCCATTCCAGAAAATGTCAAAAGGCATTAAAGCGCGTTTTTAATAAACTGGTGTAAAAATATACAATTGCGTGACAAAGTTCTTTGCATCCAACATATACACTTCATAATAAAAAGCTTCAATAGTTAAATTATTCATCCATTGTTCATCAGACAAGAAACATTTATCTTTTATAAAAAGTTCGACGCTAAAGAAACATTTTTGCATAAAAATAAAACATACTTTCTTAAGAAAACTTTTACAGAAAATTAATAACATTTTGTTCACAGAAAGGCGTGTTTATCTTCAAATTAAAAATATCTGACAGGTAGCTAATATTAAGGATTATAATTTAATTAAATTCGTGACCAAAAGTTTATTACGAAGATGGGCCGTGAAAGGAATATAAAAACGTATTCACTTAAAATAATTCTAAAAATAGTATAGGAGTCTATGTTATATATGTTATCTATATATTGACCTATTTTATTGTTTAGTTTATTTATTTTAGACTTTAGAGTTATGTACCCCACGCGTAAAATGGGACCCTACTACTATGATTTCGCTGTCCGTCCGTCTGTCTGTCGACTGTATCTCATGAACCATGACAGCTAGACAGCTGACATTTTCACAAATGATATATATTTCTCTTGCCGCTATAACAACAAATACAATAACTGAACTAAAAACTAGAATGTAAGAAATATTTTAGGGGGTGCGGATGCGACTCGCACATTGCCAGTTTTTCACCACCCACTGGACGCAGCTAAAACCACTGACCAAAGTTACCATAACAGGTGATTTAATACTGATTTCTCATCACAAAGAGCTATCAACCAACTGACGTGTTTGCAAAACATGGTATTGACGGCGTGTCACGTTGCAGCAACATGATTGACGCGCAAAGGCCGCAACATGCAACATAACGTGCAACACGACGTGACGCAACGAGTAACGACATCGGTGTCAATTGCACGCAGTGTAAGCTGACTCGGTTTTCATGATTTACAGTGTACGTGCGGTTTTGTGGGTGAAATTATGAAGTTGTGTGTTTTTGTGTACCTGACGTGTGGTTATGATGTTCACAGTACAGTGAAGGATGAAATATGTTATGCTATAAGTAAATTAAATACGATGTTTTTTTTATGTTTATTGCACTGCAGTCGCTCCTTGTAAAACGCTGGTACTCAGGTGCAACCAGTTAGACTGAAAGCCGACCCCAACAAAGTTGAGAAAAGCTAGGCTGATGGTATTTTTTCTTAGATTAATTTATAGATAAAGAAGTTACATCTAACGTCAAGCCAAAAAATACACTTGTTTCCAAAAAAAAACTGAGACACTCAAACTATAACTCAGACCATTTTCTGCGTAAAAAAGTATTCTGGACCCCAGCGTCATCTGACAGGCCGTAATTTGTGAAAGGAAAAACAATAAGAAGAAAAACTCACCCTGTATATAGTAGTGACGTAATGTGTTCCAAGAAATATGGTTCTGTTTATACAGGCTGTTGTTATTGCGGTTATATAGAAAATTTATGGATCCAAGAAAATTGAAAAGATAGATTTTTGATTTGTTTGTCGATTTGATTTTATTACTCGTTTTCGTTGTTGGGAATATATTTGTTTTTATTGCTCTTTATGTCTGTAATATTTTCTGAAATTTCATATTTGACCTTATTTCTGCAATACTTTAGCCGGTAATGAGGTTTTATAAAAAGAGGTTAAGCTTTTGTACCTGCAAACATAAATCTGGAACAAAACTCAGACTGCTCGATTAGATTAACGAGAAAAACGATATTATACAAAGCCATCTTGAAAGCGCCAGTTTCTCGACTGTAAAATATTTCAATGTTATGTTTTACATACTAGCTTTTGACCGACGGACCTGTAATTTCTAAGTTAAGCAGGTTCCACCAAAAAATCTCTTCAGCTTTATAAACATTGAGTTATAACTTAAACAAACCGTACCTCACTATTTATTGATATAAGGATACTGTTGACACTCCATATATTCTATCACTTTATGAAAGGAAATCTTTATTTGACAGTCACACAATACTTTATAGACACAGCTTCACACGAGAGACTTTCTCGTAAATAAACAATACACTAGAGTACAAACACACTGCAAACTTTTAGTCGGCCGATAGTTCGGGCTCATAAATCAGTATGAAGATGAATGGTAGTACGCACATTACAAAGATCTGGTATTTAGCCGGTATCAGACAGACTGATTTGATTGGAATTAAGATTTCCTTATAAAAAAAACTTTGCCCACCATCAACTGTCGGCCGACTATTTTATCTGCATGTGAAGAAAAAATGACTCACAGAAATGTCTTCCTTATGTTTATAAAACAAAATGGTTCGCATCTAGAGAAGACAGTTTGTAACAAAATATGATCTGAATTGAACTTACGAATAACCTAGGGGTGGGTTAGGGTGTCAATACCCCACTCAAATGAATTGTTTGTCATTCTGAATGGTCACAATTTGTTACCTAAGTAACGAAGTTGACTTTACAAATGAATTGAACCTTCCCTCTTTTATTTAGGAAAGCGGAAAAACGTTTTGAAAATTCGGGTCTTTTCTGAAAATTGTTTGCACAGGTTCCGTAAAAAGACATATTGATTTTGATATTTCATTATTTGTACGGGGAATTCTATGTTTTATTCGATTTGACGACTGCTTAGTTTTATTATGTTCCCAAAAACATATCCTTTTGTTTTCTGTGTTATTTTACCTCTTTGACATGAAAACACCCATCCATCAAAAAGTACCGTTTTCTGTGAATATTTTAACACGTTTTGCATAACTCACGAGCCTTACAGACTGTCAGACTTTCAGACAGTGTAGGCGTATTAATAAGTTCCCGACCCTTTGAGCAGGACCCCTAATATGAAAAAATATGTATGTTCCATTTGTTAAAACCACCTGGTTGGACCTGGCTAGACGGATGCTAATAAATTATTTTGCTCCGACAAAAAATGGTTGTAACGACGTTCCCGGAATGAAATATGGCGAAATGTAGGAAAGAAGGTTAGCTTAGATATTTTTTATGATTATAAGAAGATAAAAGATGATAAAACACGTTTTTTGGTTAGTCATTTTGTTTATTGCCGACTAGATTAATCGAAATACATATTGAAGAGTTGCTACCCAGTTGCTACCAATTTTTATCCTGTCAGTTTTGATACATCGCCGATCACTTTGTCTATGGTTAAGAAATAGCGCAAAAGTATTGAGTTTTTTAAACTGAGTGTTGTAGAATTTAATTTAAACAGACCCTAATAAAACAGTGGAATTTATGAAACAGGATTCACTCAATATTATTATTTCTATCTCGTAAATGTTATTGTTCTTGGAAACACACGTTGCGTATGTTATTAGAGTGTAGCAGCAATGCAGGTAATGTTGAAATGAAACAGCGATGATAGTGTAAAGTATAAAGTATATTAAATGTAAATACAGAACGAGCTTAAGTGTAAAATTACAGGGGCCGAAGTAGTGTTAACGCTCAAGCGAGAGCGTCGCGCGATTGTCCAATAAGAACGCTCTGATAAGACTCTGTGAGTACCTAAAAGAAACGAGACAGATGCGCGCGAGCGAGATAGCACTAACGTAAATATAACGCGTTCGGCGCGAGCGGTCTTCAATCCCATGTTGTGGGTGGCGTAGCGAAGCGTACCTCACAGTACCCCCCCCTTAGCGAAGCGTACGTTTGGCTTGCATACTCTGCCGGTCCTGGTGATGTAGGGTTGCTGTGAAGGTACAGGATCCACGATGCTCGTTGTACTTGCTGTATTCGTAGGACACGTAGTGTTTGGCGTTTCGTTTTCGTTGCAGATGTATGCCGGTTTAAGTCTATCCAGCGATACCACTGTCTCTCGATTCGGTAGCTGTATCTTGAAGAACTTTTCGTGTCTCTGTAGCACAGGATACGGTCCGTCGTAAGGTGGAGTCAGCGGCGCTCGCACGGTATCATTCCTCACAAAGACGTGTGTGCACGTACCGAGGTCCTTATGAATGAAGGGACTGGCTGTTGTTCTCGCGGTAGTGCACGAAGGTGAGAGTGACGTCATTGTTTGTGTGAGGCAGCGTACGTAATCTTCGTCCGACATGTTAGTCGTAGTAGTCGGCGCGAAGAAATCCGATGGCACACGTAGCGTAGAACCGTAGGTTTTTTTTTTTGGTATGGCATCTCGCAGTTCAGCCTAGGAGGCCGTGTACTGCTTAACCGGACTTTTCCCTGTGGATGCCTAGAATTTAAGGCCTCCAGCCAGGGGCGTAAAACAACTTATAAACTAAGCGACTGCGCTAAGGGTACCCCCTGTGGGGTCGGACCTCGGCTTAGGGCGTCGCTGGGGAGGCAGCAAAGGGACAGGCTGGATCATATGATCATTATTATTAAATGGGGAATTTAAAGCTACTGGCTCAGCTCGCGGGCTGGCTCGATGAGCAAGGGTCGGGAGGACAGAGAACGGGTCGTCGCGGCGGACCTCGGCGGCGAGGTTTGTACGAACGCGGTTTGTGTTTGTATAGGGTGCTAGTGAGTTTACTACTCTCTTGGAGGACAGTTATCTCATCGTCAGGTTCTAGAAGGGCATGCCTAGGGCGGCGAATCCTACTGATGCGGGAGGGAGTGTAATTACTGGCTGACACGATAAGTGAGTTATCGTGTTTCTCAGCGCGTTCGAAGTACCGTATGGCGGCACGCTTCATATACTGGCGGATGGTAGGGATTTTTAAGTCGACATGAAGAATCTCATTTCGAACATAATAGGGAGCTCCTGTGATTTTCCGTAAGGCACGGTTTTGAAGGGCTTGCATTCTGTGAAGGAGGCGATGGCTTGCCTGTGCGAACACAGGGCAAGCATACATCATGACGGGGCGTATGCACGATCCGTAGAGGCGTAACTTGGATTTAAGAGATAACTTGCTCTTTGAATTGAGCAAGAAGTGCAATCTGCCGTACACAAAGGCTGCTCTAGAGCGCACCTTACGTATGTGCTCGGCGAATGAGAGGCGCTGGTCTAAGATTACACCTAGATATTTGGCATGCTCCTTCCAAGGAATCGGCCTACCAAACATGGTGACTGACGGGGCGCGGGAGGAAGCCTACGGTGGGGGCTCGAAAGAGTATGGCCTGGCTTTTGTCGGGGTGGAGTTCGATTCTCCATAGCCTAGTCCAGACACCTAGGGTGTTGCAATAGGCTTGGAGATGTCTCACTATGGCGGCTGGGCTGCGGCCTGAGCAGTAGATTGCCGTGTCGTCGGCGAATAGGGCTAATTGAACATGCTTGTTCTTAGGAATATCGCTAGTGTATAGCGTGAAGAGAATGGGGGAGAGTACCGAGCCTTGTGGGACGCCAGCTTTATAGGGTGGGCCGAAGAAAGAGTGCCGTCTATGCGATAGCGAAAGGTGCGATTCGACAAAAGTCTCGTAAGATGACGACGAGACGGTCTGGGACACCGAGTTGGTAAAGCTTGTAAATCAAGCCTTTGTGCCAGACTTTGTCGAATGCCTTTGCTATGTCGAAGAGAATCGTGCCGGTGAGTAGGCCACGTTGGAATCCGTGGCTCACACCTTCCACGATGCGGTGGACTTGTTGGACACAAGAGTGATGGGTTCGAAAACCAAACTGTTCTAATGGAATAAGACTCTTTGCTTCGACGTAATCTTTGAGACGCTTATAGATAAGTATCTCGTAGATCTTGCCGAACACATTGAGTAAACTGATAGGGCGATAGCTGGACGGGTCTGATTTTGGTTTACCGGGTTTGGGAATACCGATTACGGTTGCCTCTTTCCATGCCTGTGGGAACAGGTTATGGGTCATGGCGCAATTGAAGATCGCGGTCATGAGTATTACGAGGGAAGCGGGTAGGATTTTGAAAACTTTATTGGTTATTCTATCTGGGCCCGGAGCTTTACGGGGTTTGAGACGTTTGATGATCTCTGCCACTTCGTCTGGAGTGACGGGAGGCAAGGGATCGTCGGGGTCTTCTTGCGGTGGTAGGGAGGATCTGCGCTCGACCTCGGCTTCGACCTTTAGTAGGTGAGCCGGGTCGACCGGTTGGGTACTAGGCGAGCATTGAGCCTCGAGGCTGTCGGCCAGACATTCCGCTTTTTCATCGTCCTCGAAGGCGAGGGAATTGTCGGGGCGTTTGATCGGCGGGGTGGAAGCTACTTCATCGGATTTGAGTTTCCTTTGAAGCTGCCAGAAGGCTTGATGAGTCGGCTCGAGTTCGCTCAGCGTCATGTCCCAGCGCGTTTGACGCATCTCAGCAAGGCGTTCCTTTACAGCACGCTGTAAGTTACGCATGTGAGACTTGTTAGCGTTGCAGGGAAAAGTACTGTAGGCACGGACAGCCGCGTTCTTCTCGGTCACCAGAGCACGCACGTCATCCGGGAGCTTGAAGCGATGAAAGCTCGTCGCTTCAACTCTACGTGAACACTTGTCCACGGTGGATTGTACGTGCTCGGTGAACGAGCCGATCGCGCCCGTCATGTCAGCGACTGAGTTGATTTCATCGGGAATTGATTCTAACTGGGCGGAGGAGGATTTCAAGCTTTCGCTTAGCATTCTCCAGTCCGTGACAATCTGGGTGGGAGGAGGGCGATCCGGGTCGAGTGGGCCTGAGCGCGAGGCTAGTTCCACAAGAACCGGTCTGTGGTCGGAGGTGAGCTCGTGTAGTACCTCGATCGAATGTAAACGTAAGTTTACGTTCTTGAGGAGCGCTACATCGAGAACGTCGGGAAGGTGGTCGACTATATTAGGAAAGTGAGTGGGATGCATCGGAGCGATGACATCGAAGTTGAGGATTCACACTGATTGAATAGCAACCTGCCTCTTGGAGAAGTAGTGTTGCTATTCCAGGCGGGATGTTTGGCGTTTAGATCGCCTGCTATTATTACAGAGTCGCTCAGGCCTAGTAAGGCTCTGAGATCGTTCGTGAAAAGGATCGGGTCGTAGGACTGAAAGGATGAGGACGTGGGAGGGCAGTAGGCCGATACGAGAGTGATCGACTGGTGCTGGGACATGGCTAGTCGACAGATCGAGGCTTCAATGCAGCTTAAGTCGGGGGGAGTGATCTCTACACAATGTAGCGATCTTTTATAATAGATAAGCGTGCCGCCCTTGTGGCGTGTGATCCTGTCATTTCTAATTAACTTATAGTTAGCTATATTAGGGCCGCGTACACTTTTAGGAAGGTCTCTTGTACGAGAAGAATGTCTATCTTATGGGATTGTAGGAAGGCGGAAATCTCGTCGCGTTGGCCGAGAATACCGTTGGCATTATAATAGCCAAGCCTAAGGGAATGGGGTTTAATTTTGGATGTATTATCCATTTCTATTTCCTAAAGTGAGGCAGGTTTTGAACTGCCTGGGCGACGTCTGAATACTCCTGCATAACGGAGTAGAGTTTGATAAGGTCGCCATTGCTGGCGACTATCTCCCTCGAAAGTTGTTGAGCTCTGTCGCTCGTGAATACACTGAACGTGCTCAGTATAACGTTCATAGAACTGAGCGCTGATACTGGGCTAGAAGAGGGCGCGACGGTTTGGATGGCGCTTGCGCTTGCGCGGGCTTGGCGGCTATAGGAGCCGCGGAGGGCGCGGAGGGCGCGGAGGGCGCGGAGGAAGGACGGGAGGGACGCGAGGTAAGCTCGCGGGCGCCGCGGTGGAATTATTCACCGGGGCGGGAGTTGGATGGGGCTGAGTTGGCCTCGGGGTTGGAAAGGCTCTCTGATGGTTGAGAGGGTTCCATGGGGAGGGCCGTTGTGGGCTGAGACGCTCGGGAAGTTGAGCGGTAGGTAGCCTCGCTGATGGGCTTTCCCTTAGCTGGCGGGCGTTTGCACGCTTGGCCAGCTGGGAGACGTTTTGGGGCCTTTGGGCAGCCGCGGTAGTTGGCGGGATGGCCTGAGGCGCCGCAGAGTACACAGCTCGGAGGCTCGGTGCACAGAGTGCGGTCCTTGGGTCGCGGGCAGTCGGAGGTGCCGTGTTGGCCTAGGCATTTCACGCACCTAGGCTGGGCGAAACAGTTGCGCTGTGAGTGACCCCACAGTTGGCAACGGTGGCATTGGGATACAATGCCAGATCTATTTGGCTTCTCGATTGAGATGCCGGTTAAATTACACACCGATTTGATGTTAAAAATCGGGTGGATTTTGGAAGGACACGGCTCGCATACTACGAGCACCATGTCGAAGGCGTGGCCGCTGCGGGCGCGGTGCATCCTATGGACTTGCGTCGCAGGGATGTTTTGTGACTTAAGGTCACTTAAAATGTCATCCGAAGGGATTTCCTTCGGAATACGGGTAATGACGACCCGGAGGTTTTCCTCAGGGAGGGAGTACGTATGGAACGAAATGTTCCTCGCTCTTAGCGCTTTAGTTATTTCCCTATAGTCGTCTGACGTAGGGAGGACGATTTTGATACCGTTGCCGGTATTGGAGGCCGATCTGTAGTTGATCTTACGATCAACACACAGCTTGGACACTTCGGTCCATTTCGCCTTGTCCTGTAAGTATACAGGCGGCGGAGGTTTGCTTTTAGGTGCGCTTTTGGGCTTAGCGGCACCTTGGGAGGAAGCGACCTGCGAGGTCGAGGGTGACGGGGCGGGGGATGCTGTAGACACAGCGGGCGGGCTAGGGAGAGGAGATGCGGCAAGGGCGATGGTCTTGCGCGCCTTGTCGTTGTTTTTGTTCTTTTTCCTCTTACCTCCCTGTACGACGGTGAAGTCTTCGTCGGAGGAAGAGGAGTCAGAGGGCTCGGAGGGTTGAGCATCCTCAGGGACGGGTGAGGCAGAGCGGGAGGACGAGGTGTCCATGCATTCGGCGTCGACGTTTGACGCAGGTGCACTCGCCTGAGTTATTTCCATTGTCTGTGAGACAATGGGATTAAAACAATGGTCGAGTGCAGCTGGGCATCGACCATTGTATTGGGGATTACCGTTTCCGCTAATGCGGCGGTTTTCCCCGAAGAGACAATTATAGGCTCGACAATGGGGCGCGGCACAGCTGCGCCGGCCTCCTTTGTTGAGCCGTTATCTATAACACAATAGCGCGCTAGGCGCGGGTCCTTGATATCAAGGTTACTAATAATGTCGCCATATTTGGCGACGATGTCTGGTCCTTGAGGAGGACCTCAAAGAAGAACTTAATTACTTCGGTAGTCATTTTCCCGTGAGGAAGAGGGCTACCGAGCTAAAGGTGGGGGCCTAATTATAAAACCTAACAACCTATCTCCTATCTCCCCGGGTGGATGGGCCCGGGATGTGTAACCCTCCTGCCGGGTATAGGCAGGAGGTGAGTACCTATTGGTGAGCCCTAAGCTTGTAAACCGTTCGCCAGTCTTATTGTGCGAACGGGCCCTAGCCAGTCTAGTGCGAAGGGTATAGAGATACCCAACCGACACCAGGTGTGTAGCTGTGAAAGCAAACCAGATGCAAGGCACGACTAGGAGATCCCCCAAGGCCGAAATCCGAGCTCCCGTCCAATTGACTGCCTTGCCCTGAAGGGGTTCGGCGGGTGTGATTGGGTCAACACCCTCTCGGCTTCGTTGTCACCGTATGGTTTCAACCGAGAACCACGAAACTGTGGCTTTTACCCAGAAGGGGTCAACTGAGTTTACTTGACACAAACGTTTTAGAAACAGGATAATCGTCCGCCGCTTTGAAAAAAGCAGCTTTAGATTGATATATTTGTAGTCGGCAGAGCGACTACGGTGAGCGTTACGTCGGGCGTAACAAAGACAAAAGTCGTAAACGGGCGAGCGCAGAGCGACACGTCCGTACACGACGAGAGTCAGAAGTGGAGAGAACCGTAGGTCATTAGCGCGGGACTTAAGTTGTTGTCTTCACGCAGCGCTGTTCGGAGGCCAAGTAGTACGGTGGGAAGTTCGTCACTCCAGTTGGTAGTTGCGCCTCTAGCCATTAACGCAGCTTTTAGCGTACGATGCCAGCGCTCGATTTGACCATTTGACTGCGGATGGTATGCAGTTGTACGTATGCGTGTAATGCCGAGTTTCTTCATTAGCGCGCTGAACAACGACGATTCAAACTGCCTGCCTTGATCGGTCGATATACGTAGCGGGCAGCCGAATCTAGCAATCCAGTTTTCATATAGCGCTTTTGCGACGATCTCAGCTGTTATCTCGCGCACTGGTACAGCTTCTGGCCACTTTGTAAATCTGTCCATGATCGTAACACAATATCGATAATCGTAAGATAGTCGAAGTGGGCCGACTATATCGATATGTATGTGTTCGAAGCGTTGCGATGGCGGGAAACTTCCTAGCGGCGTGACGACGTGACGATGTACTTTTGCTCGCTGACAGCCGACGCAGTTTCTTGTCCACGTTGTTACGTCTTTGTTCATGGATGACCAGAAGAACTTCGATGTCACTTGCTTCCTAGTCGCCTTGATACCAGAGTGGCAGAGATCATGTTGCGCTTTGAATGCAGCAAAACGATGTGCCGGTGGTAAGTATGGACGAAGCGTGGATGTTGACATCTCGCACGTGATTGGTCGTTGCGTGCCAGGCAAAGTAACGGAGATGAATTTTAAGTTCGGCTGCAGCTTCAATTGTTTCAGTTCGTCGTCTTGATCTTGATCACGTGATAACTTGTCGTAGTCGATGTTTGACGGGCATTGTATTTCGTCAATACGAGACAAGGCGTCAGCGACTGAGTTTTCTTCTCCCTTTACGTACACGATGTTCTTGACGAATTGACTTATAAAGTGGAGTTGTCGTTCACGTCGCTGAGTGTCGCTGCTACTTTGCGGCCTTGAGAGCGCATAGGACAGCGGTTTGTGATCAGTGTAGACGGTGACGTCACAGCCTTCGATGAGTCTTCGAAAATGTTTCACAGCCGCGTAGATCGCTAGTAGTTCGCGATCATACGTGCTGTATCGTGATTGCGTAGCACTCAATGATTTGGAAAAGAATGCTAGCGGTTTCCAGGCTGCGTTGTCACGTTGTTGTAACACCGCTCCAATGCCGTGGTCAGAAGCGTCCGTCATGATGCAGAGTGGGGTGCCGGCGATAGGGTGCGATAGTGTTGCACATTCCAATATGCTTTGGCGGCATTTTTGAAATGCTTGATCGGCGGCCGGCGTCCACGTGATAGGTGTTTTGTCATTCTTTTTCCCATTGTGCAGATATTTATTGAGTTCACTTTGCATGTCGGCTTGATTTGGTAAACAATCTCGATAGAAGTTTAGCATGCCCAGGAAACGACGAAGCTCGATGATAGTTTTAGGTTGAGGATAACTGGATATGACTTTTATCCGTTCTTCAGTTGGTTTTATGCCGTCCGCTGTTACTTCATAGCCGAGAAAGTTGATTTTCGTCTGTGCAAATTCACATTTGTTTACGTTGAGTGATACGCCGTATTGGTTCAGGCGGTCAAGAACTCGATGCAGTAATTCCTTGTGTTCTTGTTCGTTGTCTGAATACAACAAGATATCGTCGATGTATGAGAAACAGCCTTCGATGCCGCGTAGAACCTCGTGCATGAATCGTTGGAAGGTTTGACTTGCGTTACGTAGGCCAAACGGCATGCAGGTGAATTCAAACAACCCGAAGGGTGTGATGATTGCCGTTTTCTGTGCGTCTTCTTTGTTAAGTGGTATTTTGTAGTAAGCCATTTTCATGTCGAGTTTTGAAAAGATCTTCTTATTGTGTAGTTGATAGGTGAAGTCTTGTATGCGCGGAATCGGGTATTTATCTGGTAGCGTAACTGAATTTAGACGCCTGTAGTCGCCGCACACTCGTAGACTGCCATCTTTCTTCTTAACCACATGGAGTGGGCTGGCCCACGGGCTCTTGGAAGGTTGACATATGCCCATTTCCATCATGCGTTCAAACTCTTCCTTAGCCGCTTTGTATTTGTCGGGCGGTAGGGGGCGAGCGCGGGCGAAGACAGGTTGTCCGGTAGTCTCGATATGATGCACGACATTGTGTTTAGCGGGCGTTTTCAAGGACATAGGTCGCAGTAGATCTGGATACTGCTTGAGTATGTCTTGATATGTCTGCTTGTTGCTAAGTACGTAAACGGCTTGTTGCATCGACGAGGTTTGTACGGCGTTTATTGAGAGTTGTGTCACCTTGTCGATTAGCTTCTTTTGATGCAAGTCGACGAGGAGTTTGAAGTGGCGAAGGAAATCAGCTCCGAGTATTGATGTTTTGACGTCTGCGACTACAAATGACCAGCGAAATCGTCTTCTGAGGCCTAGGTCGATTTGTAGTTCTTTCTCGCCGTAGGTATTGATTGGAGAACTGTTCGCGGCGTATAGTTTGTATGAAGTTGGCGAACATTTCTTCTTATGTATCGGGGTGGCGGCAAGGACAGAGATATCCGCACCGGTGTCAACGAGGAAACGGTGATTCGTGTTGCGATCGAAGACACATAGGCGGTTACTTGCCGTAGTTACACCGACGTCCGCCACGGTCGGTGCCTCTTCTAGTTTTCCGACTTCTTTTGATTTCGCCTAGCGCACGGTGACACGCAGCGTCTCGCCTGATCCCCAAATCGGTAGTGATAGTAGCATACTCGATTGGGATCGTTATGATGCCTTGCAGTAGACTTTGACCTTGAGCGGGAGCGCTGATGACGGCGATGGCTTGGTCTTCCACGGCTACGAAGTTCGGAGATTTCAAGTGTCAGACTCTCTAGTTGTTTTGAGAGGACTTGTATCTGCGCGGACATGATTTGTTGGTTTACCGCTGCAGAATCTGGTTGAGATGAAGAGACAGCTGCGATATTTGCCGACTCGGAATACTCCATCATTTTGTCTGCCATTGCCGCGAGCATATCGAGTGATGAATCTGTGTTCACAGACAGCACAACTCGCATTTGCGGCGGAAGGTGGTTCATCCACTCAATCTTGATGCCATCTTCGGTGATCATGTTGCCGCCGAGTTCGCGCATACGTCGTAGCAACTGAGATGGTTTTTGATTGCCAAGCTCTAATCCGCTGATGAGGTTCTTAAAGTTCTTCACCTCGGACTGCTCGTACACGGAGAGAAGGCGTTGTTTGATGGCCTCGTACTTCTTAGTTTCTGGCGGCTTGATAACGATGTCTGTGACATGTTGAAGGTCGGTCGGTTGTAGTTGGCCCAGGACGTAACGGTATTTGTTTTCGTCACTGGTCTTCTGCGGCTCGACGACGGCTTCAAACTGGATAAACCACATGCGAGGATATTCACGCCAGAAGGGAAGGAGACGCGACTGCACGGAGATGACAGCGAGGTCTGTAGGCTCGCTAACTTCTTGCTTGTGTTCCATCATTTTTCTCTCGGGGTCACCAAAATGTAGCAGCAATGCAGGTAATGTTGAAATGAAACAGCGATGATAGTGTAAAGTATAAAGTATATTAAATGTAAATACAGAACGAGCTTAAGTGTAAAATTACAGGGGCCGAAGTAGTGTTAACGCTCAAGCGAGAGCGTCGCGCGATTGTCCAATAAGAACGCTCTGATAAGACTCTGTGAGTACCTAAAAGAAACGAGACAGATGCGCGCGAGCGAGATAGCACTAACGTAAATATAACGCGTTCGGCGCGAGCGGTCTTCAATCCCATGTTGTGGGTGGCGTAGCGAAGCGTACCTCACAAGAGGATAAATATAGGATAAATAGCTCGAAGGAATTTTTGATTAAGCTGTCAGAAACATCATATAAAGTTTAACATAATAATAAGGATCTGTTTTATTTAGCGTACCTTCTTCTCAAAATATTTTAATGCGTAGTATAAAATGTTTTGAGCACATGAAGAACATATTAAATACATTTTGTTTAAGATTTTAGACATAGATAGACTTTTTGTAGCTATGTATCATGTATGTATAATCTAAATACCATGGATATAATACATTTTTTTGCATTCCGACATGCAATATATTTACATTACGTTAAACATTACCGAAGCGCCACATGACTATCACAGTTTTAACCGACTTCGATAAAAAAAAATATACTCTTACTTCTAAACTAATTTATAGTTTTTTTCGACCTTCTAGTTTTTTTAGTTCTTCTTTGTAAGTGTTTTCTCAACCACCATATTTCCAAGAAACATCCTTTCAAGATCTCGAAAGCTATAAAACATACGTTCTACAAAGCACTTACAGTAACAAATACATACGCCTTGGGAGCTCCTAAATCTCTCAAGACATCGATCGATGAAGCTGCGCACAGATGCATTAGTTTCCCACTTGAGGGAAATTGGATTTGTACCCGAGAAATTCGGAACTTCGCAAGATTTGGCCTGCAGCTGATATATGCGTTAGAAATGCATGGTACTGCTGTGATATAAATGGAAATTGTAGGACGTAGTGTGTTTAGGTATAGAGAAATGTCTTGAGGTGGTATGGTTTAATATATGGTATATGTGCCTAAATGTGCCTATATGCCTTGAAATGCTGTTGTTGAATTTAGTGTAGGGTGACTATATTTGTAATTGGTATGGATATGAGAGTGAAGTTAGTCAAGATGCTGAATTAAATTGGGGATAATATGTTGCGTGTTGATTGCACAATTTTTTTTTTTACTTGGAAGCTAGCGTTTTTCTTCAGATTTTTTCAATATCAGAAAGTTTACTAAATTACTGTACTTTACTGAGGAAAAGAAAACAATACAGGCCCAAACGGAATAGTCGGTTTTTCATTGAGACCTCGACATTTCCTATATTATTATTTTCATGGCCAAAGCATGTCAGTAACATTCTTTAGTAGAACAAGAAATTAAATAATGCAAAAATCATCTTCCAAAAACACTTCAAAACAATTTCAAAACACAAACTTTAAACTGACAACACGAGTATCTACTCTGTAAGTACAAACTCCTCATCATCTCGTCTCGAGAGAGATCTGAACTCGCAGCATCCAGATACAGAGAGCAAACTTATAATTACTTTGGGAAGTACGTATTAATTAACGAGACTAGGAAATGAATGGAAGAGTATCTTTTTTGCTGTTTTTAATGGCTCTACTCATATCTTGGTTTTGCGAGCAAAGTTGAATTAAAAAGTTAGTCTGTAAAGTGTATAGCTACTTTTTAGTAGGTAATTCTTGTTTTTAATTTAAATGTTTATAGTTGGTACTTGTGGCTAGATATTGCCTTTGTTGGCAGTTTTATTGCGATTACGTGGTTTGTGACTTTTTGTTTTAGGTGCTGTTTTTACTGCTTCTGTAAAAATAACTTTAATTGTAATTTTTCCACATTAAAACAACTTCATTTATCCCAAGTAAAATGTGGATTAAAGATGATCTTAATCGCAACTCTCATATTTTCATTAAACATTTTCTGTACGTTCATATAGTTATTAGATTATGTAAATGTAAAATCTAAAATATTCCCAATAAAAAAACTTTCAAAGCTCCGCCAATTATGTTATCAAAACATATGTATTTAAAGCTCGCTCTTTCTTTAATCTGAAACTGAAGGATGTAATGAAAATACGCAGAAAAAAGAGAAAATCTCGTCGCATATTCGTTCTAAGCGCGTAATCCGTAATTAGGCGTATTTGAATAAACTCTGCAAAGATAAGCAAGGATAAATATGCAAACTAATGATATGCAAATATACTGAATATATCTGAAATTACATGAATATTTGATTGTATATTTTTACAAGAACAATTCGTTCTTTTGTTTCTTTGTACAATGAGTATGTTTTTTTTATGAGTTTCATATTTTATTGACAGTCGCAAATGAAGTTGGATACAGCCGAAAATCGATCTCAGTGGCGTGCACTTGGAGAGGGCTATGTCCAGCAGTGGACTGCGATAGGCTGATGATGATGATGATGATGACAGTGTGGTTTTACTTTACGAATAAAAATATGATCTTTCAGAAGATTTCGGTCTATCTGGACACAATAAATAAGTACGTCAATAAAATAAAAGAAAATAAAACTTCATTTTTTATAAAATCCAAAAATTGCTGTTTACTGTTATATAAAATACTAAATTAAACCCAAACTCAAAAATAAGAAAGAAACCCATGAAGTTTGTCCCTAGTCACCAAATACGCTAAGTAATGGAACCTAAAGTCTAACAAAAACAGATAACCTGAGCACAAAACCCCACTAAACTAAAACTATTCAAAGCAATACCTTCAAAATTTCGCAAGAACCTAAAACATTATACGAACAATGTTATTAATTAATTAACTATGCCAAGTTTCGTATAACCTTAAGTTTCTTACCAAAGTTTTGTTCGCCAAGTTATCGGTTACAACCAAGTTTGTAGGTTCAAAGGTTGCTTGATACCAAGTATTGCTAACGGCCGTCCCGATATTCAATCTATCCATCACTAGAGATAGAATTTTAATGTGAGCTCTATACAAGTATTATCAGACAGACCGGCTCGAAGAGCATCGGCGCGCATTTTTCTTTTCACACAGACTGGAATCGGCACCGATCTGCTCCGATCGGCTGCGTGAGATGCAATCGGAGCTAAACGTCAGCAAGACCGCGAAAAAGTACGCGATCGGAGCCGATCGGAGCCGGTCGGCTCCTCTTATTATTTCATAACGAGCGCCTTCGAGCTTTCTTAATGACAAAAGCAATGCGCATGCACAAATATACCTTACTTCAAATACTAAGTACCCGATTTTCAACGTGTTAAGAATTTGCTCTCCTCTCCGAGCCGGTCTGAACGGACCCGTAATGTCAAATTCCGATCTCTGGTAATCAAAATAGCAGATAGATCGTATATTGGGATCGGTCGTAAGTAAATGAGTTATCTTGTTAAGCGTTGTGTCGCGAAGTTGAGGTTTTGTTTGTTTGACATTTATTTTGGAAATTCTGTTAGGTGTGTGGTGTTTTTGATGTGGTGAGCGTGTGTTGTGGGGAAAATTTGCGTATGTTTTATTATAAAATTTGTTAAAATTAAATTAAATACTATTGTATATAAATGTTATTTTATTTTTGTAGAAATAACTCGCCGACTTGATTTTAATTTACTTAAAATTCAATTCTTCTACTACGACAGCGTAGCAGGCGTGACTACGGCGTAGCAGTTTCGTAGCAAACGCTTATCTGTGCATTCGGATGCGTGTTACCTATGATTAGATCCACTCTAACTCAAGCAAGAACGCTGTACTATAGAACGTACACTAAAAATAAATGTAAATGAAAGCTATTTTGTACTAGGTAGGTAAAACTACAAAGTCGCAACTCTAAGCTCGGAAACAGTTACAGTTACAGACTTTTCATCGTCCCACTGCTGGGCACAGGCCTCCTCTCACACGGAGAAGGATTGAGCATTAATCACCACGCTTGCTCAATGCGGGTTGGTGATTTCAGACTATATAGTCCAGTCTATATAGACTACATAGACACACACTACACATATAGACTACAGAGTAGACTATATAGTAAGCTCGGAAAACCGCGACTTAATTATTATAAGTAAAACGGGACCCTATTGTTTTCGCTCCTCTGTCTGTCCGTCCATCAGTCACCAGGCTGTATTCATGAACCGTGGTAGATACAGAGTTGAAATGTTCACAGATCTAACAAATACTGAAAACTAGAATAAAAGAAATATTTTGGGGGGCAAAACAACAAAAATTTTATTATTCCTCATTTTTCAATTAATGCTACGGAACCCTTCGTGCGCGATTCGCGTTTTTTACAATGACTAAATAATATTTTAACACAGTATTTTCCTATTGTCCTCAGCGATGTCGTCGTGCCGTATGGCGGCGTGCGTGGCTGCGCTGGCGGCGGTGAGCTGTGCTCTCCCGCACACAGTGCTCGCTCTTGACCTCAACAGGCTGTATGGACATCATACTAAGCGCTCTGGTATGTATTATTAGCTTATATAAACACTAACAACTAGCTTCGCAGATACTTAAGATAAATTATGGAAACAGGCGTTATTTTACGGAAATCCATGACATTAAATGTTAGGAAAAATATTTAGCGTTCATTCCGCTAGACAATATATCGAGACAGATGCAGCAAAGCTACAGTACCATAAACGCGACCGTTGCCGACTCATATTTGACATGGGACATCATCAGGACATGTTTGAAAAGCATTTAAACCGTAGCGTGTATGCACTCAAATCTCATTGTTAAGGCAGCCGAAAATCTCATCACTGCGCACATTCTTGCCTCCTTAGCTGCTTGGAAAGCCGTGAGCGGTGCACGTGTCAGTTTTCGGGGACACAAGGGACATCTACGATTTCCTTATGTGTAGAATTCAGTCTATTTCGTCTTGTGTAAAGGCTCGTGCTTATTGTATACTCAAGAAAATATACCTATGTGATTTTGATAGGTTCAACAAAGAAAACACATCTTATTAATTGGGTATAACACTTAACCATCCATAGATTAAAACTGTACCTATATACCTGGTTTATTGCCGACATATAGTAAATATGTATAGTATAGTAGATAGACACATAGTTTTACTATCGACACAAATAATGTATAAAATATTTGTGTCGTATGTATAATAAATACTGGCGATTAATAATGAAAACTGAAAATAATTATTTCCCAGAAACCTATCAAACAAAAATACACAACAGTGATTTATTCCGTTAATCACAATGATTCGGAAAAACATTTATTAATAACCACATACTCAATTTTAATTTAATTGATTCACAATTCCTTTGAGCAATGAAACGTTCCATTTATTCAGACTGAAGGGAAATGAAAATGAATTTATCAGAATTCGCCATTGTTCTTTAGTTTCGTATAATTATTTATTAATTAATACCTCGAATGTGGTAGGAACGGTATTGAATTGGTTAGTTGATATTAATAAGCTGTAGGAGTTAATTTAATATTCGCATGTAGGTATGTCGCATGTGTATGTGCTTTGTGGTACCCGGCCATTCTTATTTTAGTATTTTTTACTATAAATATTAATGAAAAACTTTTGTTTTAATGTTTTAAATGAAATGTTTTAAATAAAGAATATTTTCTAACAAAAGCTCCCAAATAAAACAAGACCCATAAAAAACCAGTAACCAAAATAAACAAAAAGTAAAACTACAATAGCATAAAATTTGTCCACTCCACGAAACAAATACATATTTTATAACCTAAACAAAACACATTTTAAATCATCGCTCCGTTCCACCACTCAATTTCGAAGCGTTCCAATTTTAAAAACAGCGGCCATATTGTTTCGGTGCACTCGTGTATCTACATCGTGATTGGTTATCACGGCGATTGATTGCTGAGCCCCGGTTGTGCGGGAATCAGTTTACCAATCAAGTGAGAAATGTTGAAATAATTTCGTTTTAAGCTTGGTTTGATGAGAATTTAGCTCGTTTAGGAGTTGATATTTGTGTAGATAGGTGTATAAATCCAGTTATAATGAAGTTACTGTTGTGAACGTGTATCTTTTTATTACCAATGGAATTTTAACTCAGTAACATTTCAAACTTCGTACCAATTTAATCATTCAACTACTTTACTTCGGTGCTTCCTTACGTATTAATCAATCCATTAAAATATTTTGCACTTACTTAAAAAGTAGTTCCATTTTAATGCTCAAGAAATACCCAAGAAATTACAATTTCACACGAAACCATCCCAGTCAGCTAGTTATTTACTCAATCTCAAGATCTAATCTGGCAACAAAACCACATTTTTGTACAAAATAAATGAAGCAGTTGCTTTAATATTTAGAACAAGGTGTACTTACGAGGTTTTACAGTCTGCCATTTAATCTCAGAGCTTTCAACTGAGTCTGAAACGGTCTGAAACGTTCTGAACAGTCTGAAACAAGGTGTTAATTTGTGAATTTGTTTGAGTCGGGGCTGTGATAACGTAATATATTCTGAATACTGAATGGGCGAGCGTGTTTTCACGATTGCTTCATTTTGGTAAACTAGCAGTGGAAAAGCAGAAGGTTCGGTTTGTAAAGAACAGCATAAAAGGCAGTTTGATTATAAATGATAGTAAAATTTGTACAATAACGTTCTATTTCTCTGACAACCCTATTGTTTACTTTGTATCTATTACATGTTTTTTTTTTTATATAAGGACTAGTTTCCGAATTGTTTAGTACAGATAACAAGCCTCTGTAGCCATTGTCAAAAAAATAATTTATATCTAGAACTGAAAGAGTTTTTCAAACCGATGCAGTTCTGAGATTAACTCGTTTTAGAAAACAAACAATATCTTCAGCTATAGAATGCATATTAATATAGAATTGTTATTTAATAATTCTTACAGACACGCATGTATCATTCAAACATTTTATAACATAAGCCTTCTTCTATTCTCTACTGCGTGTCAGAAAGTTAAATTCGTCGAATATATTATGAGACCTTCGCCTGGCTTCACGGCCGCTTCTCTTGGTAGGATCCTATACGTACCTCCTTACTTATAGGTATTATAGAGCATACATTCATTAGTACAAAAAACAAGTATCTATGACGGACTGATATGAATGTTCTAAACTACATAAAACCTTTCTTTAAATGTTATATGTCGTCTCGTATAATGAAAAAATATATAGTGTGCCAGGATATGGTGAGTCAAATAAGTAGCTTCTGCAACGATTCTATGCCAACTGCAATACGAGCAAAATGAATTGCGTATCTCATAAATAAAATAAACAGATTTTATAAGAATAAACATTTCTAACGCACCCTCTTCCTTAGCTTAAAATTCCTTTTCTAAGAGTTCTTAAGAAACAATAATAAGTGATTAAGGAATTAGTCTCGACGCCATTTCTTACAGTTTAATCCCAGTTTCTGAGAGAAATAAAACGGCTGAGATTCAATGAAACACCGGTGAAACAATTACAAAAAGTTTGTATTGTTTTCTATAATAATGGAAAGATTAATCTTTTCTTTACGAACAGAAAAGATTATTTATTATCTTTTTGATACAATAAAAGGATTAAGACATTGTTTATCGGAAAAGTTGGGCTAAAATGGCTTTTCTTCAGGTACAAGATGAATGATCGTAATTTGTAAGGAAATATAAAAAGTTTAGAAAGAAGAAGGGTTTATGAGGAAGTGATAAATGAGTTCAAAGAGGAAATATTTTCCATTAGCTTATGGCCTTTCTCTCTTTGTTCAAGCATGACTGAAGAGTAATTCAATGCCTTAACCTACAAAATCTGTATGTATAACACATACATTTATTTTCTAATTATGATAAAAAAATATGCGTGGTGATATTTTAAAGCCTCCGTTTAATATAATCACCCTCTGAATAAAAGAAAAAGTGTAGAAAATCACTGACACTCACAATTACAAAGTTAAATACCGCCAGCGAACAATTACAAAGAAAAACTTACATTTTCCCACAAAAAATATCTAGAACAAATTCATTTCTCCACGGGATGCCAGACAAATGCTGCTATCGTCTTTAACCCAAGGGAATAAGGTCTAGAATCGTTAAAAGTGTAGAAAGTCGGGCTCTCATTACTGTCGTCTCAGGGGGTAGTCGCCATTATCTTGCAAACTGTATTTGAAATAATCGTCGGTTTGGTCCAAGTTATAAGACGTAGCGAGAAACATTATTATTGCGGGTTAAAAAAAAAAACACTTGATAACTTTTTTGTTTTTGGTTTTTTTGAATGGTATGTTATCAGGGAGTTTTGTGCCATGTCATGTACTTACTGAAGACTGTAAGAAAGTTATATTAGTTATTATCTTTATCACTTTCTCGTAGGGAAAATGCACGGAGGAACTTCTTTATAACTAGTCTTTTATTTAGCTTATTAAGTTGGATTATATCTTTGTTCTTGATCACGTTTTCTTTTTATCCTAGGTCATGCTCTCAGTGGTAAGTACTTCTTTTCAAATATTTCACCACAAACAAAATTCATTAATTTTAAAGTCCTCTTTTTTAATAAATTGATCTCTTGGATGTTTAAATCTTTGTTTCCTTTTTTCTAGCACACTTTCTACATCTGTACATTATCTTATTATATTATATTTATACAAGACATAAAAAACCATAGATAAATGTACCAACTACAAAAGAGCCAACCGTTCTACTTAATATTCCTCGCACCGACATCGCTTATCACTCTTCTCATAACAAATTCACTAGTAAAAAGTAACAGAATTAATGGCTGTAATTAGGCATAATTAAAACAAGTATCTCATTTAATTAATCTAAGCTCATCAAATGAAATTAGTGTCCGCCTCTTAGTTAAATTAAGGTGACATGATAAAAATATTTTTTCTGCAAAAATGAAAACTTGTATAACGGTCCTTTTGCGTAGAAAGGGTAATACAGAATCTAAAAAGAAGAAACCCTTTTAGAATTAATTGTGTAGTTTATTTTTTGTTTTTTAAATTCTTTTATTCTCTGTTTGGGTAAAGGACACTATACTTTGGTGAATTAAAATATGTTCTTTGTGTGGAAAAGACACTATACTTTGGTATGTAGGTAGGTATATTTAGACTAGGTTAGTCAACTATTTAGGTATTTATTTCATGTAACAGTTCAATATTATCTTTAATAAAGAATTTGAACTATTTGTCAAATCTAACGTGATGATCACGTTTATAGGTATTACTTTTACTTTTAGTATAAGTTTCACGGATGAGTTATTGATTTGCATGATAAATCGCTTCTCGTTCCTATTTGTACCATACACTCTATTCTGCAACGCAATTGAAACATTCAGAAACTGGAATTATTATAACAGTCCGTTGAATGTTGGTATTTTTTGTAGTTTTCCTGAATGTCAGAAACACACTAACAAATAGTAAACACTACATTTTCTGCGTAATAGTGTATTGTGATAGCCGAATACACAGTTTTTTAAAGAAAATCAATTCGCTTTTTCTTGTATCTCATGCTTTTTTGAACCTCAGCAGGATGGTGAATGAATATGTATAAGGACTTGGAGTTTTTCGTTCAATCAATTTGAGAATTCAAACCAAAGGGATAAAATTAACGAAATCTTCAAGTTTCGGATTGACAAATGACTTTAATTGGAATTAATTGATCTAACTTTTTTTTCGAATCACACCTTGCAATATGAAGAGATATTAGATATTTTGTGACTTCGTTTACGCTTAGATAACTGCGTTTTTTTGACAAAATAAACAGGAGTTTTCAGTGAGACCGTGCCTTAAAACTGGAAAATAAAAATGCTTTTCAAATATTCAGTAAACGAACGCTGAAAATGTTTCACAACTGAAAGGCTTCAGGTACAGAGCACGTTGTTATTTTCTCGGAAACGAGAGGAAATTGATACTCATAGCTAAGTTTATTTGTTTGTCTGTTCTCCTCACATTTCCTCTCCTTCATGTAGTTTCATGCAAATGTTTTGAATACTCTTATTTTATTGAGAGAAAAGTAACTCCGAAAGCAGAAACTATTGAATTTATTTAATTGAATTTTTAGAATGCTCATTCGATTTAAATAAAAAATGCTTTTGTGAGAAACTTATTCATGAACAAACGTTAATTCACAATAAATAATCAGCTTAATGAGCTATCTGGAGCACGGATGAAAATTTTATAAAATTGTATAAATAAATATATCAAGAAAATCTTGTTAATTACACTGTCCAGTCATAAGGTACTAGTTTTATGCCATCACCTGTATCAACAGTCAAACCATTTTTATTCTAAAAAAAACATGTTGACAAAGCCCAAAAAAATCGTCAAGCCATGTCTATCCTTGTCACAAGAATAGACAATGCCCACAGCGACTATAAACGTACCTATGTCCTTAACGAGGCCTGAGGGTACAGCCGTCCTTTATAAATGACAGCATGAAGTATGTAATGTACTTAATAAAGGCCAGACGTGGGCAAACATTATGACAGGCGTATGTTCTTGTGACAGATC
Organism: Helicoverpa armigera; assembly: GCF_030705265.1. NCBI lineage: Eukaryota > Metazoa > Arthropoda > Insecta > Lepidoptera > Noctuidae > Helicoverpa > Helicoverpa armigera. Next base: position 9,398,861 of record NC_087142.1, on the reverse strand, counting down.
ATTGTAGGCTTAGCTGTCTAGATGATGATATTATTTAATAATATTAGATGAGATGTGTGGTGTCTGTTTTTCTTGAGTAAGACAGATGGCTTGGTATATAATAACAACGCTCTAATTATTAAGTGTTATGTATTCGGAGTCTGTAAACTCTTACCTATGTTGATTACAGAAATATTTTGCTAATCTAAATGGTCATTTCAAAAATGTTAGGCAAATAAATGTGTAAGATAAGTTAGACATATACATTTAATTCATATACATTTCAAGTATACTTAGAGATATAGATTACCGAAATTAAATAACAAAATCGTAAGTTGCTTAGCTATAATTATTATTTTAAACGAAGACGTAGCATATTTACGTCTACGTCAATGCTTACTACGCCGTAGCCAAATGCTACAACAATCATTTGTAGTTAACTTTGCTACGCATTAATTCTCGTAGCAATATCTAACTTACCAAAGAAAATGAAACTCCAAAATATATCCAATAGCACGTACAGCCAGCAATATTATAAAACAATACATATATTCACACAAGCTTACCGTTATATAAAGATATACATATATAAGCTTCTGTATAAATAAGCTCAGAATATCAGAGAAACACGGAAGGTAAAATGAGGAAGCTTGTATAATAGTTGGAGTGTAAAATCCAGTGAAATATGCAATATATCGCGGATACCTGAGAGTTTGCTCTGCGGAATATTTTTATACTACCTCTTTCTCGCAGTTTCACCCACATGAGTATATTTAAGTTCGATATTCTTTTTCCTTCTGAAAAAAAAAAGTTTTTCCCTTTAGAAAGAGGATTCAATTTACGAAAAGTCAATAAAAGTTCGGCTATTTACGTGAAATTATAACAAAGGTGACCATGACGCCTGGTTTCATCATATTAGTCGTGCTTTTGTCTTGTTCGTACTTTTTTACTTCCCCTCGAAAATCATTTTATGACATACAGAATCCTGCTGATATTTTAGTACACAAAAACAAACAAACCTTTAAATATCACGTCTAAAATATATCGCAGAAACCTGAAACCATATCCTTTCAGGAAATATATTAATATTACGTAACGCAAGTACAATATATCCAGCGTTGCTGAAAGATTTGCCGATAGAACGTGGCAGCCTCGGGCGGTGGTGTTTGTATTGTGAAAACAATTCTAATACAATAAAAACGTATACAGTAGCAGCTAGTTAGATTTTCTTTTGTTTGAAATGTTTTGTGAAATGTTGAAACGTCAGGATTAAATAATATTAATATAACCGCGATAAAATCAGTAAAAGTAGTTTTATTTAAATATAATGTTTCTGTTTCTTATTATATATTTTATCATTCAAAATTACTGAATCAATTTAAATGAACTCAGAATTTCGATATACTTTTATATGCTTGAGAAAGGACATAGGTTGTATTTATCCGTGAAAGGGGAAGTTGTTCTCTTGAGACCAGTGTGGAACTACGGGAAACAGCTGGTTGATAAATATTTTCAGTGATTATTTTTGCTCATCAGCACCTCATTTCAGCATGAATTTGTTTCTGTTTTTGTATATTTTTGCAATTTTTTTCAAACACATCATGAAGTTAGATTGCTTTTAATACTGTTTCTCAACTCAAAGACTCCTAGTTTAACACCAAGGAACGGCAGTAACCTCTACCATATAATGTTACTCCATCAGTCTTAACTACCGTCCTCACCATAATAATTACCATAGCAGTATGTTATACGACCCTATATATCATGTGTAAGTAACGATGTCTCGGGGCAATCAATTATAATGACGAAACACTACCTCGTCCTACGCAGTCGGTTATAACGATCTTAGTTTATTGCGGCTTGTTACCGGGTGCTTTATTAGTTGCCCCTGGTTTCCCTCGGGTTATAAGCCGCTTCCCACATCGCTTTCGGAAGAAAAAGTAGCGAGAACACAAGTATAACTTGTAATAATTACAACGAAAATTAACATAAGTACTTACGTGATCCATATTAATTAATGTTCAATAGACACAAAAATAAATATGCAGCCTCACAAAAAATATGGAACACGAAATAGGAAAGTAGCTAACGTGAGCCAAACAAAAACAATCACCGTTATTAATTTTCTATTATTTCATTTACGTAAGTACACAATTTATGACATTAATGAGCCTGCATAAACCACAAACAATAACGCGAATAGAAACTACTTAGTATAACTAAAGTACCAACATCATAAACATGATCTACCTGCCATAAGGCAGTAACATAACTAGCTCAAAGCTCATAAATCTTATTACAACATGTACATTCATGCATATTAATTAGCAACAACATATATTTCGCGAACTATATGTTTAGCCTGTTCTGCGAATATGGTATGCACGCGAATGAGGCTTTTATCGGCGGAACTGGTGGCATAATTTGACATTTTTATACTGCAAAAAGTCACCTTTCAGGAAATGCTTTATTAATCTTGCTAAGGGTTGGGCTGTTGTTTTTTGTCTGCGCAGCAAAACCGAGCTCTCAAGCGACAAATTCCGAATAGCAAAAATCTGTCGTGACGTTTTTAGCGTTATTCAAATCCACTAGCGCAAAAGCACTGCTGTACTCATCTGTGTTCCTTCTATTGCCATGAGCGTTCCAGGGTACAGGATGGGAATAAGGACACTTTTTTCTTATGGAAGGGATAAGCATTGATCACCAGGCTAGTTCACTGTAGTTGATTAATGCAAACGCAATTATGTCCACGTCTTAACGTCGTTTGTAATAAACTTCAGCCAGAAAGCTCAAGAAAAGCATGATTAACTTCAAAATAACTTCTAAATTACGACTTAATGAATTCTAGCACTAAGTGTTACTTGAGCTTTGAAATTCTAGTCAGTGCTTGATTAAATTAGGATATGAAATGGGATGACTCTTGTTACATTAGGTACTAAATTATGTACTTATGTATACCAATGTATGAAGGTAATATTATCGTCTAACACCTGAGCTCTTCAAAAGGTTACGTGTAAATTATATTATTATCAATATGAGATAGCGATTCTAAATGGAATAATGATATTATGTCTCGGAGAATACGTTGTACTATATTGGGTTGTGTAATACGTTCGAAGGTAAGTAGGTACCTACTTAGTACCTACTTAGATACTGGTACAAAAGAGACGTTTTATGTCACGAAACCGAGTGAGTCATAGTTGTATGTATAAATGTACATGCTAAACGTATTAGGTATGTACAGTAAACTGCACATTAGTGGTAACTGTCATGCACCTCAGCTCAATAGTAATAAGTACGATTCTCCTATAAAACTATTACCACTGACCTGAAGTTGACTGTACTATAGTCTATTTTTTAATCTCGTAGACTAAATTGACACTTGCAAAATGTCAAACTTACAAATAATTTTGCTAGCTCTTTGGTGTAGTGTTGTACCTACGATACGGGTTAATTGAATCGCAACTTTTTATCTATAATAGACGAATTTAATATTCATTCAAAGTTTTATATTTAAAATTCACGTCCGAACACACGGCTGTATGACGTGCTACAAACTGCCAGGGATATCTGACCACTTCATGCGTAATAATAAAGGATAAGCCCATTATTTCAGGATGACTTATTGTAAAAAAAACGATACTTGATTTTATTAACGCTAAGTTTCGGTCGTGCCACATCACTATTTAAGAATTTGCAATAAACTGACAACACTCGTAATGTCAGTTTAGTCTACGAGATTAAAAAACAGACTATACTTATTTCATCAATATCCAATAGAGCAGTCTTTGCGTGAAAGACGAAAAAAAAGGATAACTGCATCTGATAATTTTTCGTTTATAATATTGTAGGACTTAAATGTAACATTTCATAACAATGCCCTTAAAAGTTAACATGGCGTAAAATTTAAAATATTCCGTGAAAATGCCGATGTATTTTAAGGTGACATTTAGGAACATTTTTCTCTCGCTTTACCTGCGAAGCCCTGTTAAGTTAGACAAGTGTGTAATCGCGTTAATGCCTGAAGTTGCCTTATAAACAAGCGTTTTAATAAAGCGTTGTTTGAAGTGTTTTGGAAGTATTATTAAAGGATCTTTGTTTCTTTATTTTTTTTGATGAGATTTTTCCTCGATGGAGTTTGTCCGTGATTTTTGTTTCAAGACTTTTGTTTGAGGTTGATTATTAACGTTCAAATATTGATAATTAACATAATATAAATAAAGTAGATGAATAGTGATTATCACATTGTCTAGGTACCTTAACTTTTTTTTTTTAACTAATCTAGGCGTTGGTAATATGTATACGTGTATTTACCAACTACACTTTAATTCACAGAGACAAGCAGACAGAGTTAGTCTTTATAAAACAAAAAATCAGAAATCTCCTTATTTAAAATATACTTAGATGTAACCTAATTGAATTAAAAGTTCCACGAACATCTTCAGGTATCGACCCACTGTCCATTTCCCACTTGACCCGGCTAACGGCACTTCACGTAATTACCAAGACGAGAACTCAGAATTAAGTTTTAGAACACCCGCCGAAGCTTAACGACAAAGCGACGAATTTTACGAGTGTCTCAGTAAATTGAATCGTAATAAACGAGAATACGGGCTTTACCCGGAGAATCCTGATATTAGCCGGGCAAAGTTATGCCCTAGGTTATTTGTTAGGTGATCATAAAGTTAAGTAAAGAGGGGCTTTGGATTGGAAATTGATGATGTGCTCCATCGGGCGCGTAATAAAATTGCCTCTCAATTACGTAAGTGAAGCTGTTGGTTCAAATTAGGGTTGCTATTCGATGTAGGTGTTTTTGCTGATCATAAATGTATTAGTGGAAGCATTTACTAGCAGGATATCACCTGGATTGTAAACTGAGAGCACTTTTCACTGGCCTAATTAACTTGATAATTCGGCGGCAGTACCTAATATTTTTTTAGGTTCTGAGATTTATGAAAATCGTTTTCACTAAGCTAGATATCATGCTTAACTAAGCTGCGTGATCATTGCTAATAATGGCTATTAGTGTACCTTTTCTTCATTTTACAAGAAGTTAATAATTAATTAACTCTCTCAGTGCCATCTGTTTAATCACATAGGCATGTCTACATATCTCCTAAAGAATTTCCTTATAAAAACAAAAGGCAGGCGCTGAATAATTTATGACATTATCGTTACCAATATCTCAGGACGCCATCTTATTTCTGCTATCTGTTACACGTCAACTTTTTTGACAGTCAACGAATTAGTGTTATTAATAACATCCTTTAGTTATTTGAAGACTGGTTAGCGATTATTCTATATTTATCTTGTTATACGTTTGAGGCTGCCTTTAAAAGAAATGAAAATAAACTTGGAAATAATAAGACAGGAGTTTACTTGGTTGAATGAACTAAGATCGGGGACTCATGTCCGATTAGAAGAAATCTTTCATTCAAATCAATCACAGGTTAAACCACAGCATTGAGTTAGTGTACTTAAGCAATAAACATAAACTAAATATTCTTTGTTTTTAATATAGTCGGAAACGTTTATCACAGAGCATAAATAACAAAGGCAATTTGCAAAACGTAAGTATGTAGAAGAAAATCAAATCGTAGGTAGTAACAAACTGTTTCCAAGAAATAGGTATTACAGTTACAAACACTCCAGGTCCTTTATGAACATTTGGGTAGGTAAACGTTATTATACATACATGTATTAAGTAATTATATATTAAGTAAATAAAAGCTACGTTAAGTATATCTTCTGAATAGAAATTATGATTTGAGTAGGAATATAATTAGGTAAGTCGTATCGACGAAGTTAATATTTTCGCGAAGCTTGTAATAGTAATTATAGTAAGTTATAGTCACTCCTATAGTTAGACGTGCCTACAAGTGGACGCCTTTCAGCCGAAATAACATCCATTAATAAGGATAAATCTCTTTCCCAATACAGCATAGCAATAGACAAGAAATAATCATCTCTTAAAACAGAAACAAAAAGACCTAACCAATCCCTAATACGATTTCCCAAATTAGAGCTCCCACAGAAACAATAATTACCAAAGAGTTTCACTAACGAGGGAAAGCGTCGAACGGAACGTAACTAGTTTGTGGAAGAAAAGGAACGGTGAAACTTAGGGTTGCCAGGCTTAATATTGTTTAAGTTTAGGAACAAAGTAAATAATTATAGTACACCTTTCGGTTATGTATGAATTATTGTATGTAAGTTTTCGTGAATCTATAGAAGTAAAATTCCTATCGCAGATAAATAATATTAACACATATTTACTTAGGTATGAGCAGCCATATCCTCCTGTTACGTATGTATACCTGAAGCACTGTTAGCATAATAACATAATATGAAACCACATCTTTCTGTCGACCGTGTAATCCTCGCTTTTTACATCAACATGGTACTAAAAAGGGCCTTCAAAACATTAGCCATCTAATCGGGAATGTTGCCATTAGGAATAATTACTCCCCAAAAACGAGGATTTGTCCGTAAATGAGATAATGCTCACAATTTGGACAGGCCTAATTGATATTACCTCTAATAGAATTGGATTTTTACTGAAATCTGTCGGCCTTTAGAATCTGTGAAAACATTGAAAAGTTTATTTAGGCCCTTTCACTCTAGACTTCACTTAAACCAAGTCAGTTTTCTTAAAACAACTGTTTACTATGAAAATGGAACGTAAAAATTCATAGTAAACCATTGTTAAAGAAACTAATGATTATGTTTTCAGTGAACTTGGCCCTTAGAAGATTCAATTAAATACGATTGTTCTAAGGATTCAGCTAATGCGATACTTTTTATTTACAAGATTACTTATTTCTTTCTTTTGTTTTATTTTACTTCTTTTATTTGGATTGTACCTTTTCTAAATTGATGAAGAGATTTTCGTTAAGTGTTTCCAGTGGATTTATTTATTTGAGCAGGTTTTTTGTTGTTTTATAAATGGCTAAGTGCCCATAAGTTATTGCTAGCACTTTAGTTTATCTGTGATTTATTTTTTATTCTTGTCAATTTCTTACTCCGCAAATAGCGTGTTCAGGTATTTTATCTTCACAACGAATTCTATTTCTTACAGACCTTTTATAAAGATTACAACCTAACCCCTGTTCAAGTTAACCATCGAAAACTAAAATTCACGGTTCCTTCAAAACTATAGTCATCCCGAACTACAATTTTAGTATAAAAAGTCAATTGTCCGACAAACAATAGTTTTTCTCTTGTATCTGGGACTCCGGACCGATAGCCTTCAATACCCTATACCTTAACTAACATGCTACTTTCTATGTTTCAGAATACTGTCACCCGTACGAGCCGTTCAAGTGTCCAGTGGATGGCAACTGCATCTCCATCCAGTACCTGTGTGACGGAGCTCCTGACTGCATCGATGGATATGATGAGGACTCCAAGCTTTGCACTGCTGGTAAGACACCATGGTCTATCTTTTTTAGGGTACCGTACCCAAAGGGTAAAACGGGACTGTATTGTTTTTGCTCCTCTGTCCGTCCGTCCGTCTGTCACCAGGCTGTATCTCATGAACCGTGATAGTTAGAGAGTTGGAATTTTCACAGATGATGTATTTCTGTTGCAGCTTTGACAAAAATACTGAGAACTAGAATAAAATAAATATTTTGGGAGGCTCCCATACAACAAATGTGATTTTTTACTCATTTTTGCTCTGGTACGGAACCCTTCGTGCACGAGTCCGACGCGCACTTTTTTTGTCCTTAACGTCCTAGCCGATTGCCGGTCACGGCAGCTGTTCTCGTGTACCTAAAGAAATCACTTAGCTGCGCAGGACATATTATAGTGTACGTTTGGCAGACACAGGTGCACTCCCTATTCCTTCCATCTCATAGCCCGATGGAACGGAAATCTGACACAGAGATAAGGCGCAGGACAAACATTTACGTGATCTCCGATGCACGCGAGTCTTATAAATGGAAATTGGACGTAAAGGACGTAATAGTCATCCCTATTGTATATAGCCCATAATAGTCTTTATTAATTTTGGCCAAGATGCAGAGATCATTAGACAGCTTCCATATTTTTTCCAAATATGTAAAATAATTCCAAAGAAATATCTAAGACACTAAAATACTGACTAGATAGCAAGATATGGGAGGCTAGTACGCTAAACTGAGATGTGTTTCAAGTGACAACAGTGCACATCAAAGAAATAGCTGCACATACCTACGGCACTGCTAAAAGCAATCCTTAGTACCTATATATCAACTTCTGAAACGTGTTACGAGATTCCGTGTACGTGCGCTTTTGACATTACGAATGTCATGCGTTTGTCTTTTGTCTCACTGATTGAGTTTGGCGTCCAGCCGGGGACGCCTTGATTTAGGTATTTTGCTAGAAACAGGATGTGAGATTAAATGAATGAAAGATCAAGTACTTACAGGATGCCAGGAACACAGGGATCACAACACCAGAGCACTTTTAGTCGTATTCACAGGTTTAACTTGATTTTTTACACCGCGCGCGCAATTATCGATGCCGGCCGGCCATTGCTGAGTTTGAAACTGGAGTTTTGTCTATGACTTCAATAGATGGCGTTCGTTGCGCAGTTATGGTTGCGTTCGGTGCTTTATGATTATGTAGAATAGGGAGGGAAAAGGATTGGATAGGAAGTATCCCAAAGCCTGTTCATATTATTAATTTTAAAAACAGAACCCGTCACGACAGACGTGCTGGATGGGATTTCTAATACAATGCGTTTTTTTTTCTCTAAAATACTTGTAAAACAACGAAGACCTGTACCAAAATATTGGCAGTTTTAATTTTTCCCTTTACACAGTTTCCTTATTTTCATGGTGGCTATTTGGTTTCGTCCCAAAGTCATGGTACTTGGATACTTTTGAAAGGTCAACGCAAATTGGGTTCTGGGGAACAATTAAAGAAACGTGTTTAGTTACCGAGTTACGCTTCAGAGGTACTTATCTCCTGAAATAGTTATTTGTTATACAAGAGTGCAAAGTTGCTTTTTAACCGCGGGCTCAATTTTGATGACCGAGCAAGCGAAGGATTCTAAAATTGTGTGTTTCAATTAATTAGAATCCTGAGCGATAGCGAGGGAATCAAAAGAGCACAAGGTGAAAAATCTTTGCACTCGAGTGCAACACGTAACTTTTCATCCCACCAAGTACCTATTAAAGTTCATTTATTCGAAAACTCAGTTCAAAATTGAAACGAGATTAAAAATCTATGTAAAAACAATAATAAAAATTACTTAATTAATTGAATAATTATTTTAAGCAGTATTTTATTTGTTTAATATGTATTTGTTCGAAAAGTCTTATCAAGATTGTCACAAATGGAGTATTGCACACGATGTTCTAAATTCAAATCACTTTGCCGCTCTAGAGGATAAAACCGGCTTTTGCACTCAGATATCAAAGGGTAAAACTACTCTTTCCGAGATGGTGGGATGAAAAAAGTATTTACAGCTACACACTTCAGTTTTTTTATATAACGTCAGCTTGAAAGATGCGGATTCGACACTTAACTCTGAAATGTGCTTGAAGAGTTTTTATACCACGTTATAGTCATTGATTTTCTGTAAATATTACCTAACATATTACCCCCTAATTCCAGACTAGCTATTTCAGATTCGCTGTTCATCTGTAGTTCATGTGTAGGTTACATAGGTAATACTTAATGCCTATTAGTGAAAAATCATGCGTAATTAGAGACATGGTCAATTTACTTCAAACGCCTGATCAGATCTAAACAAAACTTAGTAGGTATAGGGTCCATTTATTCGTTTTCCTCCCATGTTGAAGTACCTACATTTATTCTCCGTAAGCTTTCAACCGTCTAAATTCCAGTAAATCGATGCATTTTAAATTAGGTATTGAAATAACTCGTATTTCTTGGTCAATGTAAAATCAGGCGTCTACAGAATAATTAATGAACTTTTCATTACGGTAAAATGAAATTAATCTTTGTAAGGTTCCAGGAATGATTTTACAATATAAGTTTTGTTTCTGTGTAGCTTTATTCTATAGTAGCGGGTAACTTAATTCAATTAAGCAACTACTACCTGTGTAGGTAGGTAGGTAATTCCGTCTTTCGGAGGTAGAACACAAAGTGATCCTCTTGATTGGAAATACTACAAAAGAAGCAGGATAAAGTTTATTCCTGGATTTTATGTCATGAAAATATAACAAGTGATGTGTGCGCAAAATTATTCAAAAAATTTACACCTTTTTAGGCGAAAATAAAATGTTTGTCAGTATAGGTATCTCATTCCTACCTACATTTCATCATCTCATTAGGTACTACCTGCTTATGGAGGTAGGTACGTGAATTAGCGTTTCGTAAAGCATACAATATTTACACAATTCTGAATATTTGCTCTCTGCCTTTGAGCTAAAATTAGGCACTAGAATTTACGTCATACACCCACTAAGTACTATTTTAGTTTCAACTATTTAGTTAATTCACGATCTACCTCATGAATTACCTAATTAAACATGGTAAACGCAAAATGTGGGTAACTGGTTGTTCAGCATTTTAGTTAGGAACGGCGTAACGTTTTTAGGGTAGTCAGTAATTTTAACAAGTTTGTTCATTTTATAAACTACATTCATTTCAATAACGTTATTGTACCTTGTATGAACATGAAAAATCATATTATAAGTGGGCTGTATTTGTTGAAGGATGGCAGGTTATCACCAAGAGATGAGCGAGCTATTTAAAATACGGGATGGTAGTGAATGGTGTTGTCAAATGCGGAACTAATATAGTCTTAGAAAGTATGGTCTTACGGCCAGTTTCTTCATCAAAAGTTAAAGTTAAAGTAATGTCTAAAGTAAAAGTAACGGTCAAATTCGTTTTTCCAAAGCTAAACTAATAGAAAAATTGAATTTAACCGTTACTTTTACTTTAGACATTACTTTAGCCATAACTTTAACTTTTGATGAAGAAACTGGCCGTTAATAAGATACAAACAACAAATATGATCGAGTTCCAATTTTGAATTGCGCGCAGCCAGGGACGCGTCGCTAAGCTATCTTACTAAAAACAGTTTAAAAGATAAAACACTGCATGCTGGGAACCAGGGGATCACCACACCATATCACTAATAATCGTATTTCACGGTATATTAAGTGTTTTTCACCGCGCGCGCAGTCATTGATGCCGGTCGGCCATTGCTTTCGTTCGAACTGATGCATGATGTTTAAAATGTTGTTGCTTATGATCGATAGATGGAGCGGGGTTGTATGGTGCTACCAGTTACCACCTATTTTATCTACAGAAATAATATAAAAAAAACGTGTTACACGAAACAATTTTGTGAATTCGTTTCAGGAGTTGCTATAAAATATTGTCGTTCAGATTTTTGACGTTGAAGCTAGCAGTATTAAAATTTAATAACTTTCATGAAACATAACACTGCTTCGTACATCTGTGGCACACATTTTCTCTTTGAGACTCGCTACGAAGTTGAAATCTACGGCAGCTGGTTTCAAAAGGCTTCATTTAAAAACATCTGTAGAAACTTTCTTAGGTTTGAGGAGAGTATTAACAGCTTTTGAAGAATAAATAAAACTGTGACCTTCTTTGAATATGGAATTAGCATTGGGTGTCGACTGAGCATGTCTTGAAAAGAGTTTCCTGGCAAGGATCGACTAGATCATGAATAGGTTTTGCCACATTATACATATGTATCTCCACCAACAAGGTGGAAAGACGATCTTATAAAGGTCGCCGGAAGACGTTGGATACAGGTCGCCTCCAACAGGTATCTATGGAGATCTAAGGGGGAGGCCTATGTTCAGCAGTGGACGTCGTATGGCTGAGATGATGATGATGATGATATCTCCTCAAAAGCTCTCGGACCAATGACCCCGAAGCATCTAAAATTAGAAGAATAATAAAAAGAGAAAATGTTCATCGTTGATCTACAACAGCAATATGATAGACAAGTTCATTGTTTTCCCTCGTTTTTATAAAAAAAAAACCCTTTGTTCCCGGTTCACGTCAGCAGCATGAAATGGCGGAACAAACTCACAAAGCGACCCGTGAACAATGAAAAATAATGAACAACGTTTTATTAATAGCTAACAAATTCATTTCATAGAAAAGGGATGAAAGAAAGTTAAGTTGAATATAATAATTACAGATTTTGAACTTAGAGAAAGATATTTCTTGAAGTGGCTGTTAATAAGACTTTCGATAGGTATATTACTTTCCTCTATGGGATAGTTTATTCGCAAAACGAAAATGCTTATGTAAAAGCTTTTCCATGCAGAAACAGCAACATTTCCAAATGTAAATTGTATGTATTTTATCGAACTAGTATCCTCCCGACCAATACATATACCATACAATTACTGAAGTGAATATAGGGTAGGAAGTGGTGTTCGAAGCAATTCTTAAGAACAAAAAAAACAGTTTATCGTTATTCCGAGTACAGAAACTGTAAACGGCTGAAATGTCCAGACGAGTACTTAGGTACTTACATTTACGAGGGTTAAACTTTCTAAAAATAACCATTTAGTCACACTGCTTACTTAAGTAATGAAAAATTATCGATTGCTAAATTGTACCAGTCCAATGACGTAATATTAATGCTTTAATGTGCTTGATTGAGTTTGGCGTCCAGCCGGGGACGCCTTGATTTAGGTATATTGCTAGAAACAGGCTGTGAGATTAAATGAATTAATGATTAAGTACTTACAGGATGCCAGGAACACAAGGATCACAACACCAGAGCACTTTTAGTCGTATTCACAGGTTTAAATTGATTTTTTACACCGCGCGCGCAGTTATCGATGCCGGCCGGCCATTGCTGAGTTTGAAACTGGAGTTTTGTCTATGACTTCAATAGATGGCATTCGTTGCGCAGTTATGGTTGCGTTCGGTGCTTTATGATTATGTAGAATAGGGAGGGAAAAGGATGGGAAAGGAAGTATCCCAAAGCCTGTTCAGTGCTAATGTGTATAGAATCTTGTATCTACATTTTATAGTGATGGCGGTTTAAGTTTATTTTCAAAAACATGAATTGAGCAACCTATTAACGTCAAAATCACATCAAAATGTCCCCGCCAAAAAGATTATAAATCTAAATTCCATTTATGTTATGCTATCGTAATCATAATATACATCGTATCAATAAAAATATTTTCGATTTTACAGCCAAGAGGCCACCTGTTGAAGAGACGGCATCGTTTCTCCAATCATTACTGGCTTCCCACGGGCCCAACTATCTGGAAAAGTTGTTTGGAAGTAAGGCGCGAGACGCTCTCGAACCACTAGGCGGAGTCGAAAAGGTCGCTATTGCGCTCTCAGGTAATATATCATCCTTTTACGACCGACACTATGGCTCTTCAAAATAAACCGGCCAAGTGCGAGTCGGACTCGCGCACCGAGGGTTCCGTACAAATCCTGTATAGATAAAAAGTGAGTCTCAGGCCAACCGTCAGTTACCGTCGGTCAGTTTAGAACAATCATAAAGGGTGATTTTTTAGCTGGTATCTTTTTGGCAACACTGTTTTTGGTAGATCACGCGTGAATCGTGTCTTGTGTCATTGTGAAACTTGTTCAGTATGGTCTATAATTTAACCATGAATCAACTTACGAACGAACAACGCTTGCAAATTATTGAATTTTACTATCAAAGACGACAATGGCCGAAACGTTACTGTGAATGGCGGGCGTTACCGTGTGATGATTGGCAATTTTTTTTTGTCCAAAATGGAAGAATTGGACATGCCTGACATGTGGTACCAACAAGACGGTGCCACATGCCACACGGCACGCGAAACAATGGCCTAATTGAGAGCAGGCTTCGGTGAACAGTTTAACTCACGTTTTGGGCTCGTCAATTGGCCGCCTAGATCATGTGATCTAACGCCTTTGGACTATTTCTTGTGGAGCCAGCAACGATTGACGCACTGGGAGCCAATATTGAAGCATTTATTCGTAATATACCGGCTGATATGTTGGAGAGAGTGCCGAAATTGGGCCTTGCGAATGGGCCATCTAAACCGGAGCCGCGGCCAGCATTTGCATGAAATCATCTTCAAACATTAAATTATATTGATCGTTCCATCGATTCCAATAAAGATTTCATCAAATTTTTCAAGTTTTTTGTGCTTTTTTTGAAAATCAAATCCTATACCTCTTAAAAAATCACCCGTTAGTTATGGTAATTTCGTGAAAGTAAAAGTAGTTAATATTTTTTATTTTATAATATAATTAAAATAGTAGGCCAGTACCTTGTAAAAGTTATTTATATACAACATTTTATAGTCATCTTTCAGAAATTTGATTGAAAATAACTAATTATGTCTTAAAGGTCATTGGGCGTATCTGACTCGCTTTGTAAAAAGTGGCGGACATGAATCAAAGTAGTTTTAAATTGTGGAGAATGGTATGACGTTTCTTTGAATATAAATATTTTATTAAAATTCCATGGAGACGAATGTCCAGGATTGTTTGAAAAATATAAAAGACAAGCAGTTTCAGAGGATTGTACAGGTGCAATGCTAGTTTTTATTGTTAAAGACTTTTCATAAAGAAGGAAGATGCCAATTCGGATGACCAGGATCTGATGAGGATCTGGAAACCCTGAGAAATCGAGGGCAACTCTTGAATATTGTAGGCACGCATCGAGTCATAACCAAACATGTGAGTGTATTTTTGAGGGTACTGGTAAACAGTGAAGGTTTGGAGCTGATTTGATTATGGAGACTACAAAGAGTCGAGGGAACTCCTGAACGGTATGTTACAGCTACCACGTGCTTGGGCTTATTTTATTCGTATTGGCGAAGACTTTCCACATAGGTAGGTTTGACTGCCATTGTGGGATCGATAGCAAAGATCAGATATAGTTATGGGAACTCCTTTACAATTTATAACGTAACCTTGTGTTGGAGCTTATTTTAGGTGATGAGAATTCACTACTAACTTGGGTTAAAGCAGCCATTGCAGGAATGGGATCTTTTATTTTTGAGGGATTAATCACCTAACGAGGTCCAGTTTCAGGTTTTTTTCGAAAGCGCCTGACGACTTGTAGCTGTCGAATTGTAACAACGACTTCTAGAGAGTAGGATTCGGGTCTGCTGGCTTTACGTTTCTAGAGCCTTGACAAAAGTGTAATTCTGTCCCTTTCTTGGTTTTATAAAATCGGCTTTATTTTATTTTGTAGCATTTTGCACACAAATCTAACTTCAAACATATAAAAAAGCAACAAGAAAACAAAAGCAAGAAATAAATTAAAAAGATGTTAGGTGCATCGGTCTAGAAGTCGGTGTCTAGAGGATGCATCTATATTTATTTAACCACCGAGATCTAGACCGATGCATATAAACAGTTTTCTTGTTGTTTTTAGAAGTGTGAAGTGAAAAGTTCTCGTCAATACGAATAATATAAGCCCAAACACGACGTAACTAAAACATACCGTTAGGGAGTTCTCTCGACTTTCTCACGTCTCCATCATCAGGTAAGCTCTAAACCTTTACTGTTTGATAGAATCACCAGACATACATCTGAGAATCAAGTTTTAATCCTATGCATGTCTACAATTTCTGATAGTTGCCCTCGATTTCTCAGGATTTCCATCATCAGACCCTGACCTGATGACAATGGAAATAAACGGTGAGTATACTCTTTCACTACAAAGAAATGATTTCTCAAATCCGTCAAACGTGGTCGTTTAAATTCCCCATTGAAATGAGGAAAATATTTGATGTTTACACCTGATTTGCTCTAGATTCCCATGGTTCACATTGATGCGACTAATGCCATAGTAAATCAGAGCCTTTATCATTATACTGTGCTATATTTCGTTCGTATCCGCCATGGGTATGGTTTCCATACTAAGGTGCCCAATGACCTTTGAATGATTTAAAATTTTTCACAGTTTAGAGGCAATTATATTTAAGAAGTGTTTGATATGAATTTCACTTTTTATACAAAACTTTAATATCTCTACGCGTTCATGTGAAAAAGGGTAGGTAGTAAGTTTATAATAATTAATAAAATATTTTATGTCATGTAAGCAAAAATAATATTTTTATATTTTATGTAACTTCAAATTTATCATTTTCGCAATTTTTCCTTTATCTGTACTACATAACGTTGCTTCGTGCCGAATTTCAAGATTCTGAGTTCACGGGAAGTACCTTGTAGGTTTTGATTCCCTAGTGTGTGACAGAAATTTGTCTAAGGTTTCGGTAAAACTGCTGTATCTTTTGATCGCTTTAACTTAGAAGTTTGATTTTTTCATTGCTTAAAGGGACAATAGACCTAGGTATATGGTATAAATTTCAATTTGGTACCTTTATTCGTTCGTGAGAAATAAGGAAGTAAGTTTCATTTTATTAAAATATTTTTATTATATTATATAACTAAAAAAATTTGACTTTCGCAATTTTTCCTATATTTGCATTATATGACAATGCTTCATGCCAAATTTCAAGATTCTGAGTTTACGGGAAGTACCCTGTAGGTTTTGATTCCTTTGCGAGTGTCGAAAATTTGTTGAAAATATCGACATAATCGGTTGTATCTTTTGATTGGCTTGGCTTAGAGGTTTGATATTTTCACAGCTTAAAGGGGCAATAGACTCGAGTATTTCATGTGAATTTCAGCTGGATACGTCCACGCGTTCTTAAGATAAAGGGTCTTGACAGACAGACAGACAGACAGACAGACAGACAGACAGACAGACAGACAGACGGACAACAAAGTGATCCTATAAGGGTTCCGTTTTTTCCTTTCGAGGTACGGAACCCTAAAAATGTATAGCAATGAGAAATGTATCGTTTCAGCTACTTCCCTAAAAGGATGAACTCTTCGTCCTAAAATGTTTGGGTAACAATTTCATCTTACTTGAAATATTGCTCGTAATTTTGTAAATTGTATGGCGCCCAGCTGGGACTGACATAAACCATATTGGGTGCCAATAATAAACAGATATAATAACGTAGCCGTTTTAATTATTTCTGGTTACTCAAAACAAATATTTACAAATATAAACAAGATTGAAGTCTAATATTTAAATATTTGCTTTTCATTTTCAGAATCCCAAACGATCGAAGATTTTGGCGCCGCACTACATCTGATGAGATCGGACCTGGAACACCTACGCTCTGTATTCATGGCAGTAGAGAACGGCGATTTAGGCATGCTCAAATCACTCGGCATCAAGGACTCGGAGCTCGGCGATGTTAAATTCTTCCTGGAGAAACTGGTGAACACCGGATTCCTGGACTGAATAGGACCGGAGTCTGCCTCTGATTACTATCACGTCGTCCAATTTGCCCCGATAAGCTCATCCTTCTACAGTTACCTTCCTTACGACTCCATTAAATATAGGAGAAAGTAAATCATACCCTTTACACTTCTGTCCCGCGAGATTGTTGAATGACTGTGTACTACAAAAATGAAAACCCTTTCAAGAAATAATTTTGGAATTCAGAATCGATTTCTACAACCGGCCACGTAGACTTTTCTGAAACCAAAAATCATTTCTTTTGGAGTAGAATCACTTTTGCTTACAGTGAATCTTTAGGTAGAGAAAGAGGGTATTAATTTTCGATTAGGATAGGTATATTTTTATATACATATGCTTCATTAGGTTATAAACCAAAATTCTTTTTAAATTTATATTTATTAAGATTATCAGGGCCCACCACTCGCGTCTATCATTAAGTGTGAAATGAAAAGAGGCTAAGACTGTGACTTTAGTATTATACTGGTCAAAGTTAGGCTAATTATCGCATCTCACTTCATGATGACCCTGATAACTTACAGAATGTATGTGGTTTTTGAATGTCGCCCCCTAAAATTTATCCTTCCTTACTTGGACTTATATCAGAGGCGACTCCATTGAAACGTCAAGCGTCCATTCTAAGCGAGATATAAAGCTAAAAGTTGGTTGATATGAAGATGTGTGTCCTTAGATTAATAAAAAATATAAGAATCGTTGAAAGAATGCATACGCTTTATATCTGGCTTTTGGAAAAATCCAGAATAGGACCATGGAAACATATCATTGTAAACTTAGATGTAGGTAAAAAAATACATATCATAGATTATAATCTGTAGCGAATAAAGTACAATTATTTTAATATGATCGGTATTGTAGTGTACGACATTTTATAGACCCTTTTAGTAGGTATGTACTTTTTCGCCATTGAAAAGAATACTATATCAAAATAAAAAGCATAGTTATAACGGTGCTGCACTCGAATCCAGATACATATCAAAATTAATGTGATTATTAAATAAATGTTAGATTTATTGTATGTTACTTATTCTAGAGTAAGAAGTAGCAAAAAAATAACATCGTAGATATTAAATTCGAACCCATTAGATTCCAAATTCTATCGTCACTCATTTTTAACATCTTAAATCTACATATTGGTGTTGTAATGATAGAACTTTTGTCAAATGCGGGCTAATAAGACAACGAATTATTAATATAATGTCTCATTTCGAATGAGAGGAGTAAGGTACACGATGTAATATTGGATGTTCATTAAGACAAATCACAAAATAACGCATAGTTTTTTGCATAAGCGTAATGCTTGATTTAATTACTAAAATAAGCACACTTACAACAGTGCCAGCAGATGTATTGCATAATACATATGACATTTGAACAAACGGCGGGAAGGAAAAGGAACATGGCCGTTATTAATTCGCAATGTTGCCAGATTAAAAAATAATAAACATGCAGCCTGTATTTGCCAGAAGTTTATATACGCCACAATGAATCTTCTAGTATTTTCAGTCGCCAAATTTTTGTCTCAATCACAATGTTTCAGTGTGTACCTATCAGTAGTAAATATATTCTCTCTCCGTTAGATCTAAAATTCATGTTACTATTTTAACTAAATGTAGTTAGCATAAGTAAATTTTTATGAATATCAATGGTTTTAGTGATATACCTAGGTTATTAATTTTAACTTGCGTCGGATTCTCTTAATATGCAACAAAATGGCGATCTTTGAACTCTGTTAGATGATATTATGTGTTTTGAACTAAGTATAAATGGCTTATTGTTCTTAAATAACAAACCAATAAATGAATCATCTTGAATTTGAGTTTCATTTAAAATTCTTCAAGTCGCCTTCATTTCCTAAAGGTCATTTATTGGGACATTGGCAAAAGTATGAATATATTGGGCAAACTGTTTCTAAATGTCAGTTCTCTAGACTAGGCTGCAACAAAAAATCACATATTGGTTTTTACAATCAGAATAGCCACAAAAAGGATGTTATTATGATTATTAAGTAATTCCTCAGCATTTCTAGAACAGTTACGTCAAACCTAAGTGGCATTTTCAGATCGAATTCAAACAGTAATTTAATATACTTTTTATTTTTGATGAGAAATCATCAAATGACTCCTCCCGCTGTGGGTTACCAGCGTGAGAGAGTGTCAGACTCTTACAGACTAAAACCCACCGTTCTTTCGTAGTACCAGAGCCAGGATAACTCTTTCGAACAATCCCGCAGCCTGTAATTAAATATTCTTAGATCGAAATACTTAATAATTCGATCAAATAAAACAAAAAAAATATTTGTATCATGTAATGGTTAGGTCCACCACATTTATTTTAATTACGTTTTACTTATTAACTATTAACGTCCACATAAGAAAAAAATACAAATTAAAGCTTCTAAGAACAAAAAACACATAATAATTATGTTACATTCTCAAATAACGAAATTAAGATAAATACTTCAACTGGTAGCGGGAAATTCAAAACGAAATAGTATTGTGATGTTTTAACTAAGTAACAATAGAATGAGGTGTGATCTTATAATTCGCGGGAATAAAATACCTAAATGTAATTTTTGTTTCAGTTCGAAAGTTCAAATAGTATCTGATAAACTTTTTTTATGCAATATTTCGTACTACATGTCAATTGCAAGAACTTTTGGAGTAAAACCAGATTGAAGAAATCACATCAAAAGTTCATTCTTGCAAAACATCGAAAAACATTTTGTATTTGAATTTCCCGCTACAAAATGAAGCATCCACCTGAATAATAATATAAAAAAAAAATTAAACGAATTATTTTTGTCAATCAATCAAGTTTCCATTCGTAAACCTATCGGAGGATAAATTATGAACAGTGTGGAATGATACACTTGTATCTAAATGAAACAGTTAATAATTATTTTAATTATTACTATTATAATCTAAATTAATCTTAGAAATACAATAAGTTCCACATGCACATTGCAAAATGTGTAAACATTAAAGTATACTTTAAATATCTGTATAACATGTTCCTAAAACTTTCTTAAAAAGGTGGCCCTTTCTAGTACGAAATTGATATTTAGTTTGAATTTCAAACAACTTAAAATCAAGAGGTCCTTAAATTGACTGCATTCATTCAGTCTCGGCGACAGTGAAAAATTGCAAAACGAAAAATATGGTAGAAAAAAGTATATATAGGTATAATAGAAAACTTTGTTAGTTGAATATACTGTTTTCTACCATATAGGTACTCATTTTAGATCTGGCAGCACTAGAAATAAACTTTTTATATGAAAACTTAACCAAACTACAGTACGCCCGATGCAATTTGGAGTCTAAGGTGAGCTGTATAGATGGACAGTAGGTTTCCAAATAACTATTTACACACTGCTAGTCGGCCCACCTTAGTCTCACCAAGATACATCGGACGTAGTATATCTCCCAGCTAACGTTAAAGCGATTAGTTGGGTCCATGCCTGAGGAGAAAATGCCCTGGGGATAAACCAGGACTGAGGAAAATTAATCCTATCCCCGATTCTAATCCTATCCCCGCGGCTGACAAATACTCAACTAATCGTTTAAAGTAAACTGTAAATATTACAACAATTTTACAGTCGACTCATTACCGCAAGTTTTAGGGAAAAATAATATATTTCCTATCATGCTCACGGCTTAACTTATTTACAACATTTAATAGAATTAAAGTTTTACCGAAATCTTGTTACATTTTCGCAACAGCATCTTGTAGTTTTTTTATTAGATGCTTGTCACGTGAAAATTATAATGACGAAAGAATTTCGGAACATTTGCACCACTGTAATCATAAAGGTAACAATTAAGGTGAATGCTTCGCTTGTTAACGGAATATACATAACAAAATGTTTTTTTTTTCTTTATTTCCACTAAGAAGTTTACCGGGTTACACATTCGAATTGGAAGAACTTTCGGAGTTCAATATATTTAACCGGTAATAACCGCGAATGACAATATCTCAAAAGTAAAACATCAAAAAAACATTTAATTTTGAATTTCCCGCTAACAGTCGAAACGTTCACATTGAGTTATTTATTTTGTTGGCAATATCTCACAATACTGCGCGACAGAAAACGTTACTCTGAGCTTACTGCTGTGTCCTTGACAGAAGCTGTAGTCACAAGTAATGAATCTCACTGAAAGGTTTTCCCGGAGTTGTATATGTCACCGGAAAATTAACAAGACTCGTAAGCTGATCAATTTTCTAGGTAGTTGATCAACTCTCGGAAAATAATAAACGGCATTTAAAATGTACTATTTAACGTAGGTATGTATTTTAGTAAGTTGATTAATTTACGGCGTCTTGCCGTGAAGTCATCCGACAAAGGCAAGGTGTACGATGATTGGTTAGAAGCTCTATGAATAAACACTAAGATATACCAATCAGAAAAATTTGTATTAAATGACGGATAATAGTGTACCGTCAAATAGTACACTGGGCAACGATTGGCCCTACTTGTAGTAGTATAGTTAATTATTAAATTAAGACTAGGTACCGTAAGTTGACCAATTAGCTAAAATTTAATGCATTAAATAGTACATTTCAACTGCCGTTTATTATTTTCCGAGAGTTGATCAACTACCTAGAAAATTGATCAACTTACGAGTCTTGTTATTTTCCGTTGACATACACATATTCATAAACAATCGGGACTTAAGCTTGATACTAATATTCATAATAAAGAGGAAACATTTTTTTATTGTATGTACCGTAAAGGCTCCGAAACTACTAAAACGATTTCAAAAATTCTTTCACTGGTGAGAAGACTATTCCCGAGTAAAATTGACTATATTTTGTCCTAGTACGGTTCACTCGGAACGCGGGTGAAATCGCGGGGAAACAGCTAGTATTACTATAAAAGTACGATACTTTTTTCTTTCGGTAGAGGTATTGTATCTTTTTAGTAATATATCGCGCCTAAGGCCCGATTGTTTATAAATGTGAATAAATCTCGCTTCTAATAATAACCGCAAAACTACCGATATTATTTTCTTGATCTCTTCTTAGTAGAACCCTTCTCCGCTCTTAAAAGATCCTCTTCATCCATCTTCGTGTAATGAAGCTGTATATGGGCGAGCAACTTTTTCTCCCTTGTGAAATTCTCTCCACACATGTTACATGAATACTTGTCTTTATCTTTATCTTTACTTTCTTTACTGCTTTCTGGAGCATTAAGAGCTGTAGAAGTAGAAATTTGTGACTCTTGTATAATGTTATCTGTGGGTAAAACATAGGATGGTTGCAAAAGAGGGTCTACATTAATAAAGGTAAAGAAACCTGTGTCCTTCGGATGTGCCACGTCTTCTAACGTGACTCGAAACGGTTCTTGCTCTTCCACATCTTCTCTTACTTCAGGTTTCGTTTTCCTTTGGCGTTTTTTAGGCACTTCTACGGGGGGAGCTAGCGCTTTTGTTGATATTAGTAATTTACTGGGATTCCCAGTCTGAACTATAGTATAAGACTGTTTTTTCATGGCGGGCGTTGTAAATGAGGTCGGAGGGGCAACATTTATAGGTTCACACTGGCGGGCTACAGTTTGAAATAATCCAACCGGGTATGGCTTTGGTTTATCATCATCTGGACTTTTAGATTTTTCATGGTAATCTTTTTTACGGTCCTTTGATTTTAATTCACTTTCGCTATCAGATTTTCGTTTCTTGCCAGATTTTTGGTTTTCTGTAGCAGGTGCTACTGTGTCTTCTACCAAGGTGAATATGTTATTCGGTCCAGGAACTAATTTAAAGCGACCGTTCAGATTAGGCGCAGAAGGAATGTGTACCGAGGGTGACTGAACGTTAGATGAATGTGATTGTTGAGAATCGGAATCATTTTGAGCAGACCCTGAATTCGAATCAGTTTCAAAGCGCCTGATTTTGCTTGCTGGCCCTATTCTTGGTTTAGGTTTTACTTTTGGAACAGGTTGAACATTTTCTTCTGGTCTATGCTCTTTTTCTATCCTGTTATTACTATCCATATTTTTATTGCTATTTGTAATACCTGAGTTATGATCACTTGAAGAATGACCATTTTCATACGAATAGGACTTCCATGAGTTTGGCTTTTTCAAATCACCATCTAGTTTTATATATTTAACAGTAGAAACACGAGGAGGTTCTGGAATAGGGTCAGTCTTAGGCATCTGTTTCGGAATTCCATTTTTTGCACAATTGTGAGATTCGACTACTTCTTTTTTCAGGAAGTTCCTATTGCAGAATTTGCACTGAAATAGCACACCAACTTGATTTACTTTAATAATGCTTATGTGGTCCATTATATTAAAAGGTTTTTCGGCCTCCACCTCCTTGGCTTTTTCTTCTTTTTTGGATGACTTTTCTTCGTTTGTGACCGATTTTTCGTCATCACTAGATGGTTTTTCTTCTTCGTAATCAAAGCTCAAATTATTTATGAGTGAATTGTTTTTAACTTTCACTACACTAGGTTTTGCTTCACTTTGTGGTGTATTTTTATTAATGCTGGGTTGTATCGGAGTACCAGAAGTCCTATTACTAGATTTAGGTGGCTTAGAAGCGGTTGGTTTAGAAGGGGGTACTTTTGTATTAACTTTTTCTGGGGGCACAACAATTTTTTTATTATTTTTGTCACTTTCCTCGTCTTCTTCAGACGTAGATTCTTTTTTAAATGCAACTGTCTCAGATCTTTGAGCAGTTCTAGTAACCCTTTTAGGTGGTGGAGGTGAATCTTCTTTTTCCGGTGACGTAAGAGGAATATCTTTTATACCTTCCATTGCTTTCTTTATCAAAGCATCACAGATGTCATCATTGCTCATATTAGTTTTATTCAACTTTTCTTCCCAAGCTTTTCTAGTTTTGGTTTTAGTGAGAAATGGGCCAGTCTTACCTATTGATGAGCGCAAACTCTCTTGTGTCTTGATACATTTCTGTATAAATTCGTAAAGTTCTTCCAATTTTGCTGAACACCGGAAACAAATTTTGTGTGGAAGATCATCATTTTCTGTAATCTGCAAAGAAAAAGCTTTTTAAAAACCACTGTTGTGACCACATTGTGACTGGGTTGTAACAATTTTTTTGAGTAGCCTACTGAAGTTCAGGGGATTTCACCATAATTTTTGTTCATCTTCCTGACCTATATTTAATTTTCTTATGAATTTAACACTTGAAACAGCACAAAAATTACAAATGTACATAATGAGTCTTTAAATTCTTGTAAAACTATTCTTTCAAAAGCCAATATCAGACTACCAGACGATTTATTTTCTGTTTATTTTCGCTTTTCATTCGACATGTTTCACTCAAAATGAAATGTTTGAACATAAAACGAAACAAGAATGTGAATTAATTAAGCAATCGAACAATGGTGGCTAATCAAAAGAAGTATGAAAAGTCTGAATACAAAAAGGTTTGGCTGGTTATGTAGTTGAAAACATCCTTAGTGAGTTAGACATGAGATTGATCAAAAGTATTTAATGGAGTGAACATTCACTCAGGCGAGTGAAGGATCTAATATCAGCTTAAGCAAATGTGCACATAGATCTTTTTCTGATCAGAGAATTTCTTACTTAGCTTAGATAGATAGCTTAGATTAGATAGCTTCATTTGACCTTTGTATGCCAGAGTGCTGATATACACAAGAAACAATTGATTTTCTTATAAGTTATTAAGTTATTCCATTATTAACAGCATACAAAAATTTTATGCAGATTTCAATGTTTTTAAGTTCTGGTAAAAGGATTTCTTGTATTTTATTGTAAATATTGTGCTGTTAACTCGTAACATTATATTTATTTATACTTTTGAAAATTTTGTGACATTGATGAATATTTAATTTTAAATAACTTCATCATTTTGTAGTTTTAACTTTTTAACATTAAATTGGCATGTCACATTGTACCATATACCATTATACCATTACATTTTATTGATTAAATAAACCATATAAATAACCAAAAAGCTTTGTTGTAGGTACTTTACTACATTTATGTTATCTGTGAACTTGGGCCTGAGTCTCTCTAGCTAGATTTTAAACTAGGTTAGCAACATCAGTCGGCTATTTTATAAAATAATACCTAATAGGTACATCATCAGCTGATTGAGCAGGTACATAATAAGGCCAAGATATGAAGAATGTGTATGAGGAAAATCATTACTATTTTGATAAACGTGAACAGGCAAGTTAAACGCAAAACAAGAACACAAGAAAATACAATTTAACTCACCCCGAAAGGCATCAATTCGTCGATCTTTTTGGCAGTAACTTTGTCAGCGTCAAAGATGTTGAGAAAGGGCCCATCTTTGCTTTCGCACAGGCGACAAACTTTCATGAAAACTGGTTGGGCAGCAGGGCTATAAGCCGCAGCTATCACCTCCGAACTTATGTTCTGGGCTACAGATGATTTCGATGGTTGTTTAGCCTTAGATTTCACCTTTTTCTTGGCCATTGTAATTCAAAGATTACTGTAACTACAGCACCTTCGTAATAAGATAATAAACTCTTTGAGACACTTTTAGGATGTCCGTATACACACAGAGAATGCTATTCATTTAATATTCTACCATTTTAAGTAACACTCGTAGAAACTAGAGGAAAATTATTACGAGAAAGAACAACATGGCTGGATACACAGAGTACATTTTTAGCTAGCGAAATGTCATTAATCAGTCAAAATATGACCATAGAGTAAAAGTAAATAAACAAGTGTAGATTTTGATGAATTTTATGACATTTTGGGCATTTTAACCCCTCTGCTCGACAAGATTTTGACATATGACTATACCGTTGATTCGGCGGGATATTTTGAATCGCGACATGGAAGTCAAAAATTTGTACTAACTTTCAACACATGAATTCTAAGTCCGTAATGCCTGATTAGAAGTATTTTACCTATAACTTTAGAGCTCACTTATTTGACAACAACGTGAAAAGGTCAAATGGGGTCTGTTAATTCAGAAAAAGATAATAATTACGGTGTTTTTAAGTCTATCGAAAAGTTAGGCATTTCAAATTTGGTGAAAACTTACCAATAAATAATCGCATCACTTTCTCAAACACAACACAAACGTCATATTTATAACATTTTCAATCCATTGCAATACATTTCGTGCACTTATTTATGTTCAATAACTAAAAAATCAGCACATAAAATACACAATAAAAATGAACAATATTTACAAGATCAAAGTCACAGACAAGTAGAGTCATAGATAATACACTATATAGAGATTATATTATTATATGAGTAGAGTTTGGAATAGAGTATATATTTTTTTTTTCAATCATCGGTGTGCATTCGATACCTAAATCGGATATTTATTACATATAAATAATCGAATACCAATTTTATATATATTTTTTTAATAGCAACTTATTTCAATTTTATTTATTAATTTTAAATTATAGGTTCAATTTGTTTTTGTTGTTAAGAAAAAAGATATTTAAGTTTTATGAAAGTTTTTAGCATTAAATTTTTATATGTATTATTTATTTTGGTGTTGCGTCATTCGTAATAATTTTTAACTTTAATTGAATTTTTATTACCTATTACGGAATTTTAATTTATTCTTATATTATTTCTGAACAATAGGGTAGTTTCCATGGTCGAAATAATGAAATAATATTTAGTCCGCTTTTTAGATAATCAAAAAATATTGGATACGTATTTTTTCTTTTTTTAATTAAACATAAAATGACAAAGTTAATACACTTCAAAAATTAGGAGTGGGGGCCTTTTACGTCACAGTGTCCTGAAAATTGTAGCAACTTGTGACGTCACACTCAACTTTAACACGCTATATCTTAACAAGTTCTGATCCAATTTAAAAAAGAAAAAATACGTATCGCTTAATTTTGGACAATCTACAAGACGGACTAATTATTATTTTTTAGGAAACTAGCCTATTCTAAGATTTTTGTTTCGGCGGAGGGTAAGCCTGCTCATAGAGGTATTTAGCCTACTTCAATCGATCTCAGTGGCGTGCACTTGGAGAGGCCTATGTCCAGCAGTGGACTGCGATAGGCTGATGATGATGATGATGAGGGTAAGCCTGGTGTTCTGAAATATAATGCAATTTGTAACTACCAAAGTAATGTACTTATTTGATGATGAGAAACAATAATAATAATTGATTGATTTTAAAGTCACCAAATATTTTTAACCGAATCCCAAAAAGGAGGTGGTTCTCAATTTGGATGTTTGTTTTTGGTCGAAAGGGTATATTCCCCATATTTGTTATTAGGTCCAGGATGTGATGATGGAAACCTTGAGAAATCGAAGGCAACTCTCGAAAATTGTAAGCATAGATAAGGTTATAACTTGACACTCAGATATATGTCTGATAACACTATGAAACAGTAAAGGTTTGGAGCTGACCTGATGATGGAGACCAGAGAAGGTCGAGGGATCTCGACAACCGAACTTCTCTCGTCTCCATCTCCTTCACTGTTGCAGAGGCCTCGTAAATACGAATAATATAAGCACAAACACGAGAAAGTTTAAATATTCAGTTGTCGAGTTCCCTCGAACTTCACTGGTCTCCATCATCAGTTCAGCTCAAAACCTTCACTGTTGAATAGTGCTACCAGGCAAACACCTGAGTGATAAGATTTCAACCTATGTATTTCTGCAACTTTCGAAAGTCGCCCTCGATTTCTCAAGGTTCCATCATCAGATCCTGACCTGATGATAACGGGACCATACGCTATTAAACAAAAAAAGAATCATTAAAATCGATAAATAAATGGCTGAGTAATCGCGTAACAAACATAGGTACAAAAAAAACGGTCGAATTGAGAACCTCCGCTTTTTGGGAAGTCGGTTAAAAATAAGTCGGCGGCGGCCATCTTTCCATCTTGGACCAGCTTTCGATGAACAGCGAACTATTTGCCCTTTCAAACAATGAAATCGTCATAAAATTTTGCGATAACTACACCTAACTACGGCTCTCGTCAAATAGCTTTGCCGCTCAGTTAAAAAGTTGGAAGTAACGAATCGCCATTAAGTTTGGCAGGTCTACAGGAATCCTGCACATAAAACACCCGAAGAAATAAATAAGTCTTCATTTGCCGTCTTCAGAAACCCTAAAAACCGAAGATTTTTTTTATTCCGGCTACAACGTATTTTCAACCACTGATTTTCTAGCATTTTTTTCAAAATAAATTAAGTCATTTTACTTTTCCTAATTTATTTTCAGATTATGGTAAGTACCTATACAAAAGTGCAATTTAGTAATATTATAATATAAAATTATTAAATCGATTCTTTATTTTAACGAATCGGATCATTTGATGCAAAACTTCTATCACCGTCGCCATCTTGTCTATGCGTCTTCAAATTTAAAAAAACAACTAATGTAAACAAACATGGCGAGTTCGATCAGAATTCCCGGTAATTACGATTGGATTTTAAAAAGGTATATTTCTAACGGGATGCTAAATATGAAAGGTTTGAATGCGTAAAAATAATTTAAATTTATTTAGTTATTTTATTTAGTACTCACAAATGTGGTTTGATTGGAAAGAAAATAAATATGAGCGTAAATAATTAGGAAAGTGTATGACTGATTCGCAGACCCCAATTGGGGTCTAAACCGAGCTTACGGTGACATTGATGTTCAGACCCCGATTGGGGTCCGCTACGGATTTGACGGTTAACAGCAGTCAACGTCACCGCTCTCGTTAATGACCTTTGTGCCTTTGACTATTACCAATACTTTAGTATTTATTTCAAGTTCCGCATCAGTTTTAATTTATTTCTTTAGTAGAAAATAGATTTTGACATAAAAACTATTATAGGTTTTGATACGTAAATAAATATTTAAAAAGAAACCATAGTTCACCTAGAAAGGTCATAAATGTTTTATAACCACATGAAATCTTAGAAAACAATCGACAACTGTGGAGCTACTGGTTATCAAAATGGCGGTTTGCGTTATTTACACCTGCATTTGTTATCAATTTATGTTATTTACTACTTTAATTATTTTTTTAGACGCTGACTTGACATAAACATAACTATCACAAGTTTGAGCCATGCTTTTGAGTAGGTACCTGCCTAAGTGAACAATGAAAAAGTCATTGGATAGAGAAAGGCTCAAAGGACCAGTTGCTGAGATTTGGTGACTTATGTTGAAAAAACCTGGCCATAAGTATATTATTCGTATGAGATGCGAGAGGTCGTTATCATTGATTCTCTGTTAGACAGAGTTAGCATAATCTGAACGATTGAATTATTATATACCTACTTATCTTGTTCTTTTCTTGAGGATGGATGACCAGCAACTGACTCCTTCGACTGAGCCGTCCATGAGCAGGCTGATTCTCACTATGTAAATATAATATTGCAGAATAAAGACAATTCTTTTACAAGGGCCTTGACAATGTTTGTGTGGGCTTGTACCCTTACTGGATGAGCTGAAAAGATACCTACCTACCACTTCTTTCATACAAGCGGACCAACTGCCTTTCTGGTAACAGGTCAAACTTTATACCTTAACACCAAGACGGATTATCAATCTTTCTGGCTTCTGAGTTTTGACTGCGAAGACCTGTTGGCCACAAGCTTCCCAGATTTAAAATTTTAATGGAAGGTGCCAAAGGCAGTACCAGCCAGACATGGCAAACGTCAGAAATAAGTCGAACAAAAACAATATTGCTGGAAAATGAATCTGTGAAAATCAATTATACGAATAAGTAGATAAGTTTCAATAATTTATTTAACTCATAAGTTCAACATTTTTCAATATTTTTCTACATTTTCAATAAAATTACTTAGACGCTTCCTTCAAGTACGCGATAATGTCCGCGCGCTCTCCAGGTTTCTTCACACCAGCAAACACCATCTTCGTGCCAGGAATGAACTTCTTCGGGTTCTCCAAATATTCGAAGAGGCTTTCCTCATTCCAGGTGACACCTTTAGCTTTATTGGCGTCCGAGTATGAATAGCCAGGAGCTTGGCCAGCTTTGCGGCCGAAAAATCCGTAAAGGTTGGGACCTACTTTATTTCTACCACCAGATTCAATTGTGTGGCATTGGGCACATCGCTGGACGAAGAGTTTTTTTCCGTGTTCAGCATTGCCAGTAGGTACACCCATTTTCCATGATTTTGTAGTATCAGGAAATTAGAATGCAACTTGACGTTGGCTCACAACACTGACTTATCCACTTACCATATTTTCATTTTTTTCATGAAGCTTCTGACAGCGTAAATGTGCAAAAAGGTTTAGATTACTAAGTTTCATAAATAAATACCAAGACGTACCTTCTCAATAGTTCTTCCAACTTACTTCCAACTGCTTTGAAGTTTAGTTTGCATATTGAAGATTTTGTGACGTGTGTGTGAATTTCGGCTAAACTTCGCTTACCTTTTGTTTATCGTTCAATTATGTAGTTATTATGTGAATTTGCAGAACTTTATTTGCTTCAAAAAATATTATTTTTAATAATACAATATTTGATCTGATAATACTATTGCCTCGGTAGTTTTTATATTTTGCAACACCTAACTTATCCACGTCCGCCATCTTGAATTTAGTATTGTGCCAGTCGGGGGGGCGGTGACATATTTTACCCGTCATCGTCGTAATTTTGTGAATTTGTTGTAAAAACGCGAAAATAAGTGTCGTTCCGTCGTGTAAATAGTTTATGTCAGGACTGAACGTGAGGATGGCGGGTCAGACTATAAACGATAGGCTGTTGGCCGCCCGCCACAGCATCGCCGGGCAGGGTTTAGCTAAATCCGTTTGCAAAGCTACCACTGAAGAAATGATAGCACCCAAAAAGAAACATTTAGATTGTAAGTACTGTTATGGTAAAACGCATCCGTTGGAGCGTAAATCTCTAAACACACATGTTTTTTTCGGTCAATAATCATGACGACGTCGTCGCCACAGCGACTCTGGCAATGGTCGATAACATTTCTATGATATTGAATGTAAGCCGTGACGACCGCACTCAAGTTCATAGAACGCGTATTCTCTGACAATAAAACAATAATAAGATAATAGCAATTGAATTCGCATTTAGTATGTCGAAATATTTTTACATAATGTTGTTTCTCAGTATTGTGTGGCTTGACACACATTACCTAAGTTATGTCATGTTAAACTGGAATATAACGTGTTGGTTGGCGAAAAAAACTAACTACCTACTTATTGATTTTACATAAGAACCTATAACTATCTGTTTGAGCCTCTGATTTGTATCAACTGCATAATGTAATTATCTAGCATTCATTTCTTAGCTACATTCCTACTCATATAACTTACTACCTCACCATAGCTAAGATCTATAAACTTGTTCATGAATGTAATGAAATGTTTTAAAAGAAGTGTGTTGTCACTATCTTCAGCCACTATAATGAAGATAACAGAAAAAATAATTTTCTAGAAAGATAGGGTATGTGTAAGTAGTTTATCTTACCTTCAAAAATAATATTGTTTTTAATAAATAAAATTCAGCTAATATTTTCAATTCAAGTAGGTAGCTAGCCATGTGGTCAGAAAACCATTCTTAATAATCCTATACTACCTAGAATCTTAAAAGACAATAATACATTAGTATGAATCATAAAAAAATAAAACTGGGTCTCACTTTTATGATGGTGTGATTAACTAAATTATCTTGCAAGAACATAACAAAAACAATCTTTCTGCTTTTTTATCAGTTAATAAACATAGATATTCCAAAATAACATAGACAGACTAAAAGTAAAAAACATCTTTTTTGCAATTAATTTATATTGTGGGTAATAGGATTTTGATAATTTTTTTTTTTATAAAATTCCTACTACCTACTATTAATTAATTTGTTTTTATTGCATAGTACCTGCAGTCCATTAAATGTGAATGTCAAAGCTATCCAAAAAACATCAAAAGGCTATCAAAACCATCATAAACAATGTTCCTAGACTGTGGCTAGAGGACAATCTTCTGTCACAGTCTTACACCCCATCTACAAATACAGAAACAGGTTACACCATCTACATTAATGTTAGTAATGGATATACTCAAAAACTACTGGGTTGATTATAAATTTCTTTCACTGTTGGAAAGCCACCCTCTTCCCGAGTAACATAGGCTTTATTATCCCGGTATGGGCAGTAGTTTCCACTGGATGTGTATGAAACTGCTGGACAATGGCTAGTATTACCACACAAAATTCTCTGTTTATTATGTCCTAATAGTTTTTTCTGGGCAGAATCATACTAGGGCTAACGCCCCAGCAAAACATTTCTGAAGAGCACTTTCCTGAAGCCATTTGCATGCATGACAAAATAATAAAATTCTTCTTCCATACATGAGCAGACTATTCATAGAACATGTTCTATTTAAATATCCTTGCATTAGCATTTTATTGTCAGCCTGTGAGTCAGCGTTTAACCGAGAGTCTGGCTTAATGTCTAACACCATGCGTCCAGCATAACACTGATTAATGGGACATACGGCTGCATTACATTTACACAGTAATTAATGGCCGTATTATCCCATGGTAGATGACAATGCCTCTAAACATTTATATTTAATTTCTTATCCGATTTTGAACTGTACGTTTCTGATAGCAATCAGCACTTCAATATACACAATAATTAAATATCACCATTCTGTTACTAACAGATATGTTTTATTTGTAAATTTTTCAGTTAAATAAAATTACCTAGAACTAAACAGCTTCCTAATTTGATTCTCTTTAGATATAAGATAGATAAAATTAATAGGAGTAGATAAGTTTTGTAAAGATTTTTATTCACATTCAAATGTCAGTAGGTTATTTGTTATTCAATTAATAATAATCATGCATTTGATAATTGCATAACTCTCCACTTGTGGTTACATTGTAGGTATGTGCTTCCTCAATAGTTAGAGCTGTCTAATTGCTGACAGGCCATTATTTTTGCATTTTAAAGCAATAGGCTTGCCACACATTGCTAGCCCTTTCTAATTATGTAGTACTATACATATACCTACTTATCTTTAAACCCAATTAACAATTTCTACTAATGTGGGATTGGAAATTGGGTGTCTGATTGTTTCTAAGACCTGTCCAAATTCCACTTGAAGCTCTTGTGACCAGTTGCTATAAGTAGAAACTTTGTTTTCCTGGATAGTAGCTTTTTGACCTTTATTGTGTATATCAGAAAACAGGTAAATATAGGTTTATATCAGAATACTACTGTTAAAATAAATTATTTAATAGAATCCAGTTACCTATATGTGTAAATTTTAGATTTTAAAATATTTATTGAGGCTGAACACCAGATTCATACTTCAAGAATTGAGTCAATAGGATACAACATAAAGACTCAACATTCAGACATGAAAGAATTCGAAGCAGTCACTTCTAATACCCATTCATCCAATTTGCGCAGCACGGATTCCGTCCGGGGCACAGCACTGCTACCAATCTCCTGGACTTCATGGGACGCGTGGTGCCGGCTGTGGATGCTGGGGCGCAGGTGGACTCAGCTTATTTTGACTTCAGGAAAGCTTTTGACACCGTAGATAATGACATCTTACTGCGGAAGCTAGCTGAGTTTGGATGCACCCGGCATCTATTGAAGTTCTTCGCTAGTTACATGCAAGACCGACAGCAGTACGTAGACTACAACGAATGTGAATCCCAGGCATATTACACATGGTCCGGGGTAAGTCAGGGCAGCAATTTGGGGCCTCTGGAATTCCTCATAATGATAAACAATTTGCCGGATGTCGTAAGGCATGGCGCTTGTTTATTATTTGCGGATGATTTAAAGGTGCTGTTGGATGTTAGGTCGGAGTCAGATTGCAGGCGCCTGCAGGAGGATATCGATCGCATAGTACAATGGAGTCATGAAAACAAGCTGTACTTCAACGTGTCCAAGTGCGCGTTGATGAGTTTCACCCGCGCTCGGACACCTGTGCGCTATGATTATGTGGTAGACGGGGCGCCACTGCAACGAGTCACAGAGGTACGAGACTTAGGTGTTTTCATGACTCCCGATCTGACATTCCGGGAGCATGTAACTAGAATCTGTAAGAAAGCGTACAGAAACTTAGGGTTTATTCTGAGGCAGACACATAACTTCACCAACATCGCAGCAGTTAGGGTCCTATATGATGCGCTAGTCAGGAGCCATCTGGAACATAGTGCGGTCATATGGGCCCCACACGAAGCGAAGTACGCGGTTATGTTAGAGCGCGTTCAGAATAAATTCACGCGCCATCTGTACAAGAAGCTATATGGGGTATATCCATTTTACCCACTGATGTATCCCACCCTGTTCGTCCTGGGCATGGTTGGCTATAATCAACTGCGTGTCCGACGAGAATTTGCACTGGTTGCCTACTTGGTGAAGGTGCTTCGCGGATTGGAGAGTCACCCGGCAGTGCTGCAGCGCTTGAGCCTGTGTGTGCCGGACCGCTACGTGTGGCGGCGGCGAAGCCCGCCTCTACTACTGGTACCCACAGCGAGAACCAACCTACTCGCCAAAGCACCTCTAACTAGAGCTATCGGCACAATTAATGACCTACATAAAAAGATTGATGTATTTACATGTTGTTTGGGTGAATTCACAAAAGAGTTACTGTTTATTTTATGCTATAAGTAGAATAATAATATTTAATAATATGTTACCAAGTAGAATAATGTATAATATAATAGTTGTAAATAACGTAGTTTTTAAAATAGTGTTAAGTTCTTAGCTATCGTATTAGGATAAGTCCTGTGATGATAGTTTTAAGGTGGTTTAATAAATAAATAAATAAATAAAATAAATAAATAAATTTATGTTAAATTAGCAGGATATCAACAAAACGTTTCAAAGACCAGTTATGACTAATAACAATAAGCGGGTCAGTGAAAGGATTACTATGTTATGTCTAGATGTAGTTATGTGTATCGCATCATTTGTTAGTTAGAGAGTACAATGTTGTGAGTACTGCTTTTGTTTGTCACTATATAAAAGAAAAGGCTGATACTGATATGTGGGAGGTTGAGTTTGACAGGTGAGTTCTTGCTATATTCCAACATGACATGATATGAGGAAATAACCGTCAATTACTGATGGTGAAACGCGCCATGTAAAACACTAGTACTCAGCTGCATCTTGGTAAACTGGAAGTCCACCTAAACGTAATATGAAAAGGCTAGGCAGATGATTCTGGATGTCACTATGTACATTCATGTATTCCATAGACGCTATATTTTTTGGGATTTTAAAATAAATAGTTCTAACATCTACTGAGCAACCAATATGGTTTCAATAATAAAATAATACAACATTGTATTGTGTTCGTTCGGGACGTTAATTGGTGTGATTGGAGTGAAATACGATAAACAGGACAGACTCGTTTCCTGCCTAGTTATCATATCAAATTGTCGTCGCATTGTACTCTGGAAGCTTCGGAATTTCACGCTATTTGTTAGATATTATGCAGCTTGATATTAATCCAGACTCTGATTTATTTATTTTCATATAGAGACAATATGAATATTGTCGGGTTAATATCCAGTCCATCGTTATTTGAATTTCGCGGTACCTACTCGTTCTGAAGACAAAGTTATAAAGAACTTAAATGTCAATTATAAATCATCCTCAAATCGAAGAATTACAATGCAATGTGATATGATCAGACATTCGATCACATAACATGAAGATTTAGATAAAATTAACCGCAAAATTACAACCAGTCAACCGCAACACGTAGGTAAATAGCTAATAAAGTAAACAGTACGTATAGATTTTTTACTGACAAACAAACATCAGAGTTTCATTCTCTTGTAGTATTTAGAAAAAAGTCACTGTCATGGCGGCTATTACTCGTGATATATACCTAGTTGATGAACATTTCACTAATGGCTTTCTTTCCTCTGGAGATTAGCACGCGTTTGTTAATTTACTATTTTTTCAGGCGTGTTTTACGTGAAGGTAGTTGTAGGAGGATTACTAAATCTGCCTTAAAATCGTAAATAAATGTCCTCCCGGAAAGCAGAAGTGCCTTTCGTTCCCGTAAAATGAAGTTGAGTTCTTACATGAGCCAAGCATATTGCCATCAGTGGCGTTTAAAACTAGATAACTTGTAAATTCGGCATTGTAACATCATAATTATGCAACCAGCTCGATGACATTAGAATGCAAATCGTGAGAACTTCCACTTAAGAATATGAAATGTGCTTACTCACTTAAATGTTCATATTAACTTCTTAATGCATGTCTTTATGTCACCGGTTACGTTTGGAGGTCACTGCATTGAGGTCGTCTTAGATGATGGTTTACAGAGGGCCTAGATAGACTTTAATTATATTCTAAACAAGTACAGGATGTGCTTCCTTAATAATTATGAAAGGGAAAGTAACTGCATGTGCTGTCAATTTCGCAGTCAAATGGCTGTTTGAATACAGTTGCAATAATGTATAGAAGATAGATTGAAGCCTTGGGAAAAATATAGGATAGTTTTTATCAATGGTGTCTTATGTTCCGAGCTAAACCTGAGAAGAGAGCTTGTGGTAGAAATATTTAGTTTATTCCCATTAGCAATACCGAACGTTAGTAATCGGTTAGAATGTAGACTACATTTTAATTGGTACTCTAAAATCTTAGTCATCGTGTCGGGAAATTGGTGTGTTGGTCATGTCGCCAATTCTATGAAATTTTAACACATTGAATCAATTAGGCGCAGTAATTATTTTAGAGTGTGATCCAATCCAGTTATAGGCATTATGAACTCATGAGGAAATAACAATAATTAATTTTTGTACTTTATGAATGGTTCTATAAATGGATTTCAGTAATATACGTTACCATAATCCTCATGAAACGTCGTCCCTCATTGATTTCCAAAATTGTCCGTAAGAATCCCTATAGATGTTTTTTTTTTTAACGTCAGACAAGTGGTGACGGCATCTATCGACAACTCGTTAACTTCTTGCTGCACTATACTGGGCTTTGTGCTATTTATTCCCAATAAAAGTCAATTAGTTTGCTGTCTATAAAACTTATTTTCTCACTGCTGTAAACGATGCAGTTACTGGGTCAACGGATCGAATCAGATCATTGTTTCCATTAGCATATTGTTGTGAAGCTCTGGAAAGTTCTTTTGTAGCTTTAAAAATATAATTGCAATGTTTTTTTATACCGTTTAGTACCTACCGGAGCATCCCAACCCCTTCTCTGAGCTTTTGATTCTGTCAGCCACACAAAGGGCTATCGTATCTATAGAACCGTAAAAGCCAGTTGCTATCTTGGAATATGGACAACGGTCAAATCCGCCTACGTCCGAAGATGCGAAATCTTCAAGGTCAACCCAACTCTTACTTCGCCGGTTTTTTACAATGTATCTCGTTTAAAGGTTAGGGGACAGTTATTTATTTTTCTACCGTTAGTGTAATCTTCTGCCCACAAATGTCATTAAGCGTGTTCCTATATTCTGGAGATTAAAGCCTTCGGAAAGTCGGACCGTTTTGATAAATGGGGTGTTTATCGACCCGTCTGCCCCTAGACTAGGTCGCCGGAGCGCTAGACTAAATAGCTCGCAGCTTTAGAGAATCTTGGAACTAAACCTAGCCAATAAAATATCTCGTACTAGTCGCTACAGAGGTTTTATCCAATTTTGGATGTCTCCATGTCAAAGGGTTTTCTGGCAGAGTTGCATTAGGCTAGACTGTGACATCATCCGCCTTATAATGAGATTACCATAAAAAAGACATTTGTTCTCTAAACAAAATTGTAGTATTTGCTCGTTTGTCATTTTTATGGGCACGTCTTCCGTTTCATTTTAATTATTTTATTCTTTCCCAGACATTGGAATGGTCTCTTGAGCCTAAGAGAGCTATTGTTTGTTACGGATTATGTTCTGCAGTTCTCATTAAATAACACGTTAGTTTCTATCAGATATGGGTTTATAGTGACCTAAGGCGGCCAACTTTCCGAAAACTGAATGCGGGACTTAACCTTTCGTGAAAGACGCATTGAAAAATGATCGGACGGAACTGATAAAATAAAAACCGTAAGCAAAAAGCTATAATTTAACCTATCAATATCGTGTCACAGCACTCACAGCGTGCACTAATGTCTTATTTTCAAAATCATTAGGCCTCACGAGTTCAGTAAAAATAAAGAGAACGAGATTATATTATAGGTAATCTGTTTCCTGCACTGTTGAGCGTGCGCGCAGGTGGGTGTTGTGTAGAAGTGTGGTAGAAAAATAGGGATGCGGGACATGCGGGACGCATACAACGTTTTGCGGGACTATTTTACTAATAATTTCAAAACGGGATTTCGTCAAGCATTGCGGGACGGTCCCGCAGAATGCGGGACGGTTGGCCGCCTTATAGTGACCTCTTATCGCATTATTTTATTTCTAATTAAGGAAAATAGATGTTATGAATACTAATCGCACTAAGTGTAAGAAATGTACAATAGTATACCCTTATCATTATCAAAACTTACTTGCATTACGTTTTGATAAGCAAAAGGCGTACCTGTCGACCGCATAAAATGAATCACTCATTAGTTCGACTAAAAAAGGATAAGACGAACTGCGTCATTTGACACGAAATTCTATGACGATGATAATCTAAATTCTGTGACGTCACAAGTCATGTAATCTTTCATGACGAGGTGTCGTTTGTTCTCGATTCACACACGCGACACATTCGATTAAAATTTTGGTCAGCGCTTTCGTAACAAAATGGTTTATTATCAGGTCAAGTGCGGTAAATAATAATTTTGTTACGCTGTCCGACCCGACCTTCGTTGCGACCTGGTGTAATTGTCTTTTTTTCTATAGCCGTTGTCTGTAGCTAAAATGCGAAAGTGCTTATTGTGTGCCATCACGCACGAGGTGACTGGAATTTGTGGGATAACAAAGCAAAAGAATGCTGGGAAATACACTAACTATGTCCTTATTAATAATATCAATGGGATTGCATGCCTAGCGTGCTTGTCAAGCGGGAGTGAAAAACCGATTTATTTACCCCTCCTGTTTTCGCCTGTGACTAAATTCGTTACGAGTTTTACGACATTTTAATGAGATTTTCGGAGGCGGCAAATGCTGGCTGTTTGGTTTTATACTATTGATTTTACCTTGAAGGTCGTAGTGGTAGTATTCACAATCTACAAAGAAAAATCACAACAATTAAATTAGGAACTAATAAGACCCAATGGAACCCCCTACTGCGAATATGTTCTGTACTTTTGACACGAATTTTACGATAGATAACTTAGAGTAGGTACTTCGGTATCCACGTATCAGAGAAATCATCAAATGCGTTGAAGATTTCCAATATTCTGATCTATGTATATGATTATATGATCATTACAAGCTGAATTAAGCACGCTTTTGCGATAGCTCGATATTATCTGATGCTTGATAGTTTTCATCATATGAAGGAAAGCGTGAGTACCTACTGCCATTAGTTGAATGAAAACATCAAGTTTGATGACAATCTGTCTTTCCATTCAAACAGTTTGCATCCAAACAATTTTATCTATTGGACTGACAGCTTTTGCGGAGGACGAGATAAATAGAGAGGAAACTTGAACTGGTTCGTGTTTCAAAAACTCTTGTTGGTACTGAGTGGGCGTATTCGCATTAAAATGAATTATTTGTGTCGTCCTTAGAAATTATTTTCATTTAACGCTGCAAAATAACTTATGCTTTAATTTCAAAGTTGAAATAAACCAGATTCCTAAGCAAAGTCATGACGTCCGTTTGCCCTTGAACTCGAAAACTCAAATATCTCCGGTTACAATCTTAAACGAATTCTTCATTTAACCGACTCGAGAGGTCTCAGGACCTCAGTCAGGAAGCTATGGCAACGGCCTTTAATCATGGATAAGATTATGTCGTTGAAGATATCCAAGATCGAATTACTTAGAGATAATTTGTTAAGTCTTAAGGACAGACCCCTCCAATGCCAAAGGTCGCCGCAAATGGCAAGATGTTGCTAATTTCTGAGCTTTGTAACAACTTTTTTTTCTTTAGAACTCGTTATACAGTTTATGTTGTTGCTATGATGATGCAATGGGGTTTCCATATGTTTGTAAATGTAAATATGTACATATTTGTAGCTGTTTTGATTTTTAAGTTGGAAATGACAGATTTCGATTTTGGTATCGATCATTCATTAAAACCAGTCAGGTTAGGATTCTCGATTTTCAAGTTTCGTACTGCGAATCGAGATAGCGCATTGAAGTTATGAATGATGATTTAATTTTATATCTTTATGCAACTTCCGTTGTTCAGATTTTTTATGCAATTATTCACATTTATCTTGCTTAACAACCAACAAATCACTAGAGACAGAAAATCGATTTATTTCCATTGTTGCTTTAGAATTATTAACTCACAATGCCAACGCTAATGGATATCAATTAGTGCTTTTACAACGTATAAGTATAAGTTTGCTTTGGAAGTACAAAGTGACATAATTTATTCTACCCTGTAAATAATTTACGAACTAGCTTTCAACATGGGAACATTTTAGATCGATATAAGAGGTACAGAGCCAAAATTTATAGGCTTGGAAAGCGTATTGGTGATCAAAGTATAGTGGTATT
Organism: Helicoverpa armigera; assembly: GCF_030705265.1. NCBI lineage: Eukaryota > Metazoa > Arthropoda > Insecta > Lepidoptera > Noctuidae > Helicoverpa > Helicoverpa armigera. The sequence continues at coordinate 9,358,107 of NC_087142.1, read as the reverse complement.
GCGACCGAAGTGGTTGGTCTATAACTCCTTAATATAATCTCCTAGATACCCAAGATGCTAACGGAGCAATAGACGGAAAAGGTTCCGAAATAGTTCGGAATAATTGAATATAAGGAAGGCTGAAGCAAAATGGAAGTCTGCTTTCAATATTTACTGTAAATAAAGTAGGTTAAATATGATGATACGCGTGAAAATTAATCTGACGTTAATAAAATAATCACATGACATGGCCAAAATGTGTCTGGTTCTGCTATGGAGATTATATTACTTTAATTATTTTACATCTGTTTTTATATCTTTGACCGATATGCGAGGGTATCGAGTTTACCACCATGCCATGGTTACAATTAAAATTATGATAAGGCACCTTGTTGGCTAGCAATTGTGCTGTAAACAAATAACTGATAAGAAATCAACTTCACTATCGTTTTTCCTGGCCATTAACTTGTCATCCGCTTTGCCCTTGAGTCTTTGAAAATTTAAAACATTTTAAACATAAAACAGTACACCAATGACAGTACTGCAGTTGTCGAATTTCCAATAACCGACATCCCCAAAGGATACTTAGCTTCCTCAAAGCGTTTTCTTCATGGAACAGTAAAGTTCGTCTCAAAAATGCGATCTTGAAACCACAGATTAAAGAATAAACCTGACTGTTGCAACTCAGATCCTCAATATACACGCCATAGCCTAGTTTGAGGGTCACTACTAAACCAAAACTGTAATTATTTTTGAAGAATAATGAATTTCTAATTTGATTTCATTTGTTTTTTACAGATCTAGTCCACTGCACAAACGAGCCCAACGTGTCGATACCACAGCTCGCCAACTTGCTGGTTGAGCGCACACAGAACACCAATTGGGTGGTGGTGTATAAAGCTCTAATAACTGTACATCATCTACTAGCATATGGGAATGAGGTAAGGCCACTACTTTTACTTTCACATACATATTAACCATTACTCCAAAATATGAACCACTCGTACTTCATTCATAACTTTGCCGTTTACTAAAGCCAGTGCCTTTGCGCATGCACAGGGTTACAAATGGCTGACTTCAGAGGGGTTTAGTTATTTAACGAGTACTGTAGGAATGAACCATGCTACTTTGCGGATATTTCAATAAGCATCCTGCAGTTTTCTCTAAGACATGGTCTTTGCATAGTCGACAAATCTACTATTGTATTTACGTCTTCCTTATCGTGAACGTGTTTACAAACATCAATTACACAAACAAATATTTGGCCTACGATCTAATACGTAATGAATATCTGATCTGTGCGATAGTATAGGGAGTGAATCACGAAAGTAGTGTAGTAGTAAATAGGTACTCTTCGCTTCTTTAAGACCAGTTCTTAATAGAAGTATCTATGTGTTATTTACGGGCACGGGTCTTGTGGGTATAGGATCCAAGCATTCATAGATAGATAGATGCTTTATTAGGTAACTAGCTTTCCGCCCGCGGCTTCGCCCGCGTGGAATTCGGTTATATTGCGGTATAAATCACAACTATAAGAAAACTTCTCATTCCCACGGAAAAATCTAAGAAGCACGATGTAACGCTGGATACGATTAGTTGTTAAACCAAAACTGAATGGTACACTATATTATACGTTTTCCCTTGTGGAGCAAAAACATGCAGATTTTGGGCACTGGAAACCCGGGAACACGCTACATAGAGCTGACCATGCGAAAAACAATGTTTTTCTAAGTGTACTCCAGCAACCCTTAGAGTTTGGCCTTGCTCTTTATTAATGGTCATTGCAAATGAAACCCTTATAGGAAATTGTAGTCTTTTAAATTGAAATGGGAGGTCTGTTGGAATAATCGGAATCCGAGGAATGAGTACACTTTCAATAGTGGCTGTAATAATGTTCCGCCCAAGCTGAGTGACACGCAGCCTGGTACCATTACACAGTCTAGGGGCATCGAGATTACGCATGAGCATCACCGGAACACCTACTTTTAGTTTTAATTTATGAGAAGGCACCCCAGATAATTCCAAAGAATTTAAAACTCCACAGGATATGAGGCACTATGTTCTGTTTCTATCACTGTGTCTACAGATAAATATTCAGTATTTTCTCCCATAACTTCATTCAAAATATTTTCATTTATTTTAGTGACCGTTTCATTTTTTGGTGCTAATATTGCGCGTTCGCAGAGCCGTTGATCATCATTTATATGAGCGTGTAAGTCAGTATAAACTTTTGCTACCAACTCCGATTCGCTGCCCACAACATTACAAAACTCTTCCGTTAAAGTTCTCATTCCCTCTGCATCTACTGTCATTTTCCCATCACTGATTTTTAACAATGTTTCCGCGTAATTACCCGATTGAATGTCATTGAATAATCGCACTCGCATGTTTGTGGTTGTTTTAAACGACACACAGCGCCATCTACAATCCATCCATCAAGCAAACAATATTTTTGTTTTCCCTCGGGAATATCTATTTTTTTCGGGATAAAAAGTACCCTATTATTTAATCCGGACTTCTAACATTACGTCTGCAAAATTTCAAAGCAATCAGTTCAGTAGTTACGGCGTGAAAGCGGAACAAACAAACAAACAAACAAACTCACATTCCGATTTATAATATTAGTAAGGATAGGTACACCATTTTTTACATATTCGATCTTAACACTAAGAGCGATCTCTTCCAGACAACCTTAGGATGGATAGGGATGAAATGGAAAAGATTATATGGTTTGCAGTTAGGCAAGCTGATCATTAAACAATAGATAGGTCAGCACAGTCTTTAAACTAGCAGATGTTCTTTGTTGAGAATGTTCCAAAATCAGGATGAGATCCTTGTCGACAAGAATGTGAAATATCGGATAGAAATTGTTCACTGAAGTTACGCCGAATTTCCAAAGGAGTGCACATCAAATGGGCATTTGTGTACAAAGCTGTAGTTGATGCCATCCATGTTCGGAATTAGATGAGACTGGTTTGAAGTTTAGGAATGTATTTGATCAATTAGAATAGCGTGTGACGTAAGTAATTAATTCTAACGTGGAATGGGAGATTAAAAACTGTTTTTGCGTTAAACAGAGAAACTTAAGTGTAATTTCAATATATTCGATATTAGTGGGTGTCTAGGTGATATTTCACTGTAACTATGTTGCAGGATTCACATACTTAGTAGAAGCTATCCTTCCTAGCTGAAATGAAGTTTCCATCCCATTCCGGAGAGTGGTGTCGGGGCAAGTAGCGTTATCAAATGGATGATTCCACCTACATTTGCATACAAACATAGCTTACATAAATCCGAGTGCATAGTGTCTGTAGCAGAATGGCGCCTTTAAGCCCTTATCGCATTGGGGCGTCACCCTACTGACTCACTAGTAGGGACAGAATTTATTCCTGCAATTTTTTGCTGCGGAAAAACCCCAAATGTCACTTACCCTCCTACGCTTTATAATTCAAGGACCAATAAAAAGAACTGCCGGTGAAACAGCCAGCATAGAAAATGATTCCCGCAAAAGAATGCCATTGACAGCTATGTGAGGTAACACCTTATACAGTCCATAAAGTATGGACAGATAACTGTTTACGCGTTCTTTTTAGTATCAACACGTTTTTCTCCAAAGAATTTCACAGGGCTTCCTTTTATATCCATCGGGCCATCTGTTTGTGTGATGGCAGCATAACATTTTTATGACTTACGTTATTATTGGAGATGGACACTGTGAAACTCATGAGATTACTCGTTTTTAGACTTTCCGTTAATGCCGTAAAGTCTGAAACACCAACGCGTAAAAGAAAAAGAGAAATAAACTGATTCGTTCCGTTGTGTCGAGAGTAGCTAGAATAAAAGAAAATGTTATAGTCTTAAATCCATTAAGGACTGTACGTAGATGTTAGCAGTATAAAATCGCATAGTACCTACTCCTATAGGCAATTTCTCAAAGATATCCATTTTCAAGGCAAAATTTTTCTCAAAACGTGGATTATTATTCTCATAAACGTAAATGTAGGCATTGTTTGATTGTTTGTCACTTAATTTATGTATGTATTCGTCTTTGTATTCCCACGTTACAGCTGTATATACTCTGTGCATAAAACTGAGTATTTATCAATGAGTCACGATATTGCCATAACAGTGTGTTTTAGTCTTATGGGGGTATTGCTTTAAATAAATTCCATAGTTAGTACAGCCGATACATATTATACGGGTTAAACAATCAAGACCACATTGTACCTTCCGTCTTTCATCATTACTCCCGTCTCTAATCGATTCGCTTTAAGATACGCTCTGATCCAAAATAGGTTTCACTTCTGATTCAATTCTAGCTTTCAACCTGTCTCACTTTGATGTTCCACATGTTACATTAATTTCGTAAGCAATGAGATATTGTACTCCTACATCTTATTGCTTATCTAATTCCGATGTTGTTTCATCTTCGCTTTTTACGACACTCAGGGGACGTCGTATTTACTTTTGCTGAGTAATTCCTTAGTGGGTGTGACTATAGAAAACGGGACTGCGGTTTTATCATTTCTTGGAATATGAAAGCTACCATATTTTTTCTCGGGAAAAGACAGTGAACGAGTGATACTCCTACTCTCTATTTATTTTACGACTACCCACAGCAGTGGACTGTGATAGGCTGATATGATAGTCGATTAGGTTCCTCCCAAAGATAGCAAAACTTTCTAGTACGGTACTCCAGAACTAACATCTTAAGTATCCTTTGCACTTGACCTCAATAATATAACGAAGAAAATCAATACATAGTCTATAAGAGAAGATCAACATGTGGGCCGTGAACTCGATACTAATTAATGTGAATCATTCAATTTCTGGCCCATCAAATCACTGTGAGGTCACGGCGTTTATCACCACTTCGGCTATCATTTAAAAAGTAGGTCATACTAACTTTGGGGGCGTCTTGAGTCTGAATATTTGTCTGGTCTGAGTGGAAACTTGACAGAAATAAGCAGCCCTCAGCTTTGTTTTAACCCTTCTTAGTTAATAAAATCTCGGAATCGATCCAGTAGTGCCTAATATAGGACAAACATATAGTGTAAACAGAAACAGGGATTTTTCAATGCCGTTTCATGGAACACCGGTTTTTCCTTATCTGAATGTCACAGCCCAGCTGGCGTTAAAGAGCTGGAAATGTTAATGAAATCACCGCGTGCGCATAGAACTGATTAACATGAGCTTATCGGACTCCGGATATCGTAAAGTTTTAATAGTTTTATTTAATTGACTTTCATTCATTTGCAGAAAGATAAAATTCCTTCTATTGATGACGTAAGTGACCTGGGGAAGGCCGTTTCCTTTCATTGAAGAATAAGCTGAAATCGATTCGGCTTACACTTATGATGACCTATTTTTCATGCAGACTGGAGTCGACTATATCGATAGCCGGCATTCAGAAGAGAATATTTCCTTTTACAACATTGAAACCCGTGAGGCTCAATGCAGTATAAAAGAAAAATATTTATTCAAATGCCCACACGGTGTCCTTGATAGAATGTTGACACGGTTTGTAAAGAGAACGTGTTTAATGATGCAGTATCTTCTCTGTATCAATCAGATGCCTCTCCTGACCTCTGCCATACTAGGTAGTTAATCAGGCAAACCGCAGACGTGTCGTAATGCAATGACAGACGAGAGGCGGGGCAGTACGTAACTCACTCGACATCTTTACGAAAAAAAAGTAAAACGTCACAACCACTGACAGATAAATGCAACGTTGCCAAATGCGAAAAAAGTTGACATGCTTCTGAAGCGCTGAATACCTGCGTCACGTGCGGAAATAAAGTTTTTTTTCTAATTGTTAGCCGTATGAAAAGCAGCGTTCTATTTTGCGCTTTTTATTTACGATGAGATATGAAACTTCCCACACAGCGCTTGTTTACGAGAGAATGTACGTAACTTGTTTATTGTCTGTACATTGTAACAGTCGATGCGTTTACAATGCCATATTGAGATGATACGCCTCCATGATCAGTATTAACATTTGAAAGATTTGTTACATCAGCTCTGGTTTACTATCAGGGATCATATTTACTATATGGGTTATGATTTAGATAGGTTCTTAAATATTCGAAATTATGCGGCATAAAAAACCATCAAGAGCTAGATATTATTTCTGCTGCAACTTCAGTATTATGCGGTCATCGAGTTCCATGTCAACCTGGCTGTTACAGAAAATTGTCACTGTTGTTATACAGATTTTTTATCCATACTCGTGCCTTATCAAATATTAATTTGTTACGCTACGGCTATTAATTTCCCGTGCAAATAGCTGCGCGAGCGCAACGAAGTACATAATGCTATTATGTAATTTATTTCAGAGGATAATAGGGTAGTGTCCAGGGTCGAAATAATGAAATAATATTTAGTCCGCTTTTTAGATAATCAAAAAATATTGGATACGTATTTTTTCTTTTTTTAATTAAACATAAAATGACAAAGATAATACACTTCAAAATTTAGGAGTGGGGGCCTTTTACGTCACAGTGTCCTGAAAATTGTAGCAACTTGTGACGTCACACTCAACTTTAACACGCTATATCTTAACAAGTTCTGATCCAATTTAAAAAAGAAAAAATACGTATCGCTTAATTTTGGACAATCTACAAGACGGACTAATTATTATTTTTTAGGAAACTAGCCTATTTAGCAGTTATGTGAACATTTCTTTGTTGTCACCAGCACTTTGAAGCTTAGGATAAATAGAATCTGATCCAATTGGGTCAAACAGTTTGGGTTCATTAGGGAGCCTTAATTTGGACTATTCATCATCCCTATTAGACCTATTTGCCATTGAAGAAATGTTCAAATTAACCGTAATCTGGTAATCCATATGTAATGTACGGATTACCAGATAACATAAGCAGTCGTGGTATATTAGATTAAGTAGAAGTCTTACCAACAGTCTTAACATAAGGAAGAATTGCATACATAAGCAAATATGGCTCTATAGTCTCCCCATAAGAACGTCAGACCTAGTTCCCACGTTGTACGGCATGGCAGTCACTTGAGTACGACAGTGCTTCTAATACAATTATAAAGGTTATCTGGCTAGCCTCATCAGAAACTCCAACCTTCATTCCCAGTTATTGTCGCATTCACTTTGGAATAATGGAAACAACCTGTTATGTTAAATAACATCTCATTAATATCGTAATGATATATTTTACGTTTTCTGTGATCATCTTTGATATTTGTTGGAGCTCATGAAAAGTCTTCTAGACTAAGTTTTTGTACTCAATTATGACCCTTCTGCTTTCGATTAAAAGTGGTGAAATCAAGCCGTCAAAAATAATAGGAATAACTTCAACATACAATACATTATACTTAGTGTGTATCTTCGCATACTGAATTCATAAAATTGACAATATTTTTACCTCTTTAACATATAGGTACAGCTATACCATTCATATTTTTAAACGGTTTTATTTAGCTTACCCTGTTTGTTTTATTATTTATTCTTGGGTCAAATTTAGTAATTCAAATTTAAGTACCTTGCTGTTGTCACATTGATCTGAAATTTGGTACACACCTTTAATTCCGATGACAATACAATATACTAATATCAATAACATTGTAAATCCAAGATGGCCGCCGGTACAAAATGGCGGATAACATATTTTTTCCACAACCCCCTCAATATGGGTATCAAATGAAAGGGCTACTCAAGTAGAATACTGTCAGCAACCCCAGCGGGGACCAACAGGGCCAAGGCCTGCCTGGGCTGCCGGATTGTCCTAGTACATAAAAGGCCTACGACGAAACACAACGGTTTTTAGTCAGTAAGAGTCTGGCACTCCCTCACCGCTGCTGACCCATATATAGAATGAGGAATATTTGGTAGGCATTTTCATTAAATACTAAAAACTAGAAAATAAAAATCGGTAAAAAAACTTTTAAGTTAAACGGTTTTATCTTATGTGCACTGAAAACTAGAAAATAAAAAAAAACTGTTACTTACCTATAAACCTACATAGGTGGTCCCGGTCATATTAGACTAAAATAAAAACGTGGGGGCCCTCTGAAATCCTACCTATGGCAAAGCATTCTTTATACTTTGGTAGATCGTGAGCTCGGCGTTCGCTGGTGAAGCCGCTACGGCTGATTATTGATTGTCAAAATCTCCAGTTACGATTATAGTAAGTAGAAATCCACACCTATTATACCTCTAGAAGAAAGTATTACAGCAATAGTTAGGTAATGGGCCCCACGTTTTTATTTTAGTCTAATATGACCGGGACCACCTATGTAGGTTTATAGGTAAGTAACAGTTTTTTTTTATTTTCTAGTTTTCAGTGCACATAAGATAAAACCGTTTAACTTAAAAGTTTTTTCATGTTAATCAATAGTTTTGCGACAACAAACCTATTAGCTTGAAATGTGAGGTTTCATTGGTTAATTGAGGAAATTGTAGCTGTTTAGTACGCTTCTGATTTTGTGGTTAGGCCAGTTATGATACGTAATTTGCTTGCTTCATAGTCAATAGTTCCTGAATTTATTACGCTGTAATTTCATCGATTCTTAATGTGGTACAATAGGGTTGTTTCCAAGTATTCATTTAGTTAAAAATAAATAAATGCACCGAAAGATCACAAAACTAGAAACACGATAAGCTATATCATATTATTTATAACTGACCATATATTTTATAATTAATTTATGAAATCTTAATTTAGAGCCTATGACGTCACACCATTAAAAACGACGAGAAGAGACCGATGACGTCATCCTTTCTGTGACAGATATATCGAAATAACCTAATTAATGTTTTGTTTATTTGCTTCTGTGAAGTTCTGTGTGTTAATTGCATTTAAGTGATACAACTGCTAAAGAATTATGGAGAAAGGATTTATGAAAGCTGATAGCTCCAATCTGCCAAGAGTAGACTCTACTATGGTCGCTCAATTCTTTGCCAATAACCAAGATTTTTCAGCGGAACGTGGATGAACAGTTTATTTGGAGCACTAATGGTCGTATTTCCACAGTCTCGCACAACACAAACCTTGTAGACATTCATTTAATTTAAGTTTTTTGAAAAAGCATCAAATCTTTTTGAACGCGGACACAAACATAACCTCAATATAAATAAACACAAACTTTACGTTTCTTTGCACCGTTTCATTTTTCCGCGTACACAACTCAAAACATTTGAGGTATTTTGTTTTCGTGCAAATGTATAAAAATAATTTATATGTATAAAATATTATAGTTTTTGTAGCTATTTTATAAAAATACATTATAAAAATTAAGAAATCCATTAGTTGGTATGTTAGTTTTTTCTCGTTAGATGTGCTTTAAAATGTAAAGGAATGAACATAGAACGTTGACGTCACAGTCACGATCTAGCGTTTTCTGAGCAATATTTTAAGAGAAATAGAAAAAAATGTAATACATAAAAAATAAAAAGATTTGAGACGAAAAATGAAAGAGAGGGTGATCTTAAAATTATTTAGAAGCTATCTAAATAGATTTCCGAAAATTGGAAACAACCCTATTCTCCCTTTGGTATACGTAGATGACGCTGCATTTCTACCATCACCTGTCGTCATCTCAAAAGTTGCCTTTCCCTAAATCCTTTATCATTTCTTTGGTCATATTCATTATCTTTCTAGAAATTATAATTTCTGTTCCTTCATTTATGATTAATATTGACACAAAAAGAATGCGTTGTCCTTGACCAATAAGGAATACTGAAGTATCGAGTCAGAATACCCAGGAAAGTGTTTTTAATCGCGTTATCAGAAGGAAAAGAACATATGCCACACTTCTATTTTAAACGTACCGAATATTCATAACATCATACAAATACTTTAGTTAGCAACTTGCGTTGAGGAGAACGATTTATTATAACGACTATAGCAAATAAGAATGTCAACAATGTGCCTTCCCACTTGTATCAATAGACGATGTCTGTACTCTGCAAAGATACGGTGCTACTAAGGTCTATCGAAAACAAACACGATATTCTATCCTACTGTTAAGAAAAGGATTGTATGTTGTCACTTCAATGCCAAAACTCAGAATGAACCTGTAAGGCGTATATGCAGTTTCTAATCTGAATTATCACAAATCACATGAGCTATAAAGTCCAGTAGTAGACTGGACTACAATCCTGTAAGTTTATAGATCCCATTCAAATACGAAACAGACGAAATACCAGTTGTAGCTGGTCTTATCTAGATATTCTAATAGGGGCCTTGATGTACGAGTCAGGCAGGACTGGAGATCATGTCGTATAAGGCGAACTAGTGATTGATACGCGGATGGCTAGCGAAAACTAATCGGCATGTCTAGTAATCGATCAATTGCTTATACCATTTGATCTACAAACGACTCACGAACCAATCGAATGTTTCGAATTATTCAAAAGTATCATTTTTAATACCTTTATCTAAGATCATGACCCAGTTTTTCAGTAACTGCATTCTAGTGCAAGAGAATTATGCAAGCCATTTTTATCCAGCTACTTATGTAGTTTTCCCAGGATAAAAGTTACTGCGAGCAACAGTTAGTATGAAATATAGCTGTGATATTTAGCTAGAAGTCTCTCTGTCGTCGCTGTGAATCTTAAAGACTTGGGACTTTAAAGGAACGCTACGGTACGAAAAGGAATTTCCCTTTCTTTGTGACAGAAATAGCTCGCTGAATCAATTTGAATGCTACAAATAGATTTTCTTACAAGCAATCAATCAAACTGGAAGTCATATGATTCGAGTTAAAAGAGTTCCACTGTGTAGCAATGTCTATGAGCACTTGTTATTGTTCGAAGCGTCACTCTTCGTTATAAAAATATAGTGGTGGATACCTACGGCGCCAATTATTGTGTCCCTGTATCTTTTGTTGATGAATTAGTAATTGATCTAACTGTCATTGAAGGAGATTGGAAAATTGCTCAGGCCCTTGTAAAGGACGTTTGATAGAGGTTAATCAAATCATTTTGATACAAAAATATATCCTTTTCGTTTCATATTCGGAATGGGCGACCCAATCTCTTTGCCTGTGGGAGGGATGATTATTTTGGGGATGGGCCTGTCCACCCACGTGTTGTACGTGTTACAATTACAATACATACATTATTGAAAAGGTTTCTAAATATAAACGGGCACTTCAATTTGGAAATAATGTAGGTGGCCTGGCTTGTATAATTGCGTGGTGATACAGTTTTCCTTAGTAATCGACTGAAAGGAACTAATTATTTACTGAGTTGGAAGGATCTAGTATGATGATGGGTGGACTGTAGTCAGTATTATCAAGAAAGGGTATCATTGATCTTATCCTGCCATACTTTCAGTTCTATGGCATTAATAACATCGCTCTTTTGGTTCATATGCACCATCTAAAAATTCCAAAGGCTGACCTAAATGACATAAAACATAGACAAAACGGAAGCAAACTTCTGCCACCACATCTGAAACAATTTTAAGACACAATAAACCCCTTTTAATCCTGGTATACACAACAAACCCACTTCCCTAAACAAAAACTTGGTAGACAAAGGAATTACCCAGCTTATGAACAATTCACAACTCTATTATCATTCTCAGTAAAAGACGGCTTTAAATATTAACATGGAAACTGCAGGAGCTTATTTAAAAAGACATGATGCATTTGACCTAAAAATGTTTCCAGAAAATAGGGCTGTTGCTATATTGCCGTTTAAAAATAACAGCGTAAGACATGCTCTTGCAACGAAGCATGTTTATGTTATCTATGTATCTGTTGATAGTATGGGATTGGGTATAGAACGTATGACGTACGTACGTAAAGCGTATCATTGATGATGGATATTGCTTCCAGAAAGTTCTGGTTAATGGTCTTAGGTCCAGGTTTTATATTTGGGAATTGCTTCTTCATAAAAGTACGAGTATTTTTGTAGTATCTCCCTTCTTTGCTAAAATTCCATCAGTTACTTGATTTTGACCGATAACATTCCTAATTACCTTATTTTGTTAAAGTGTATTCATCGATACTAATGTTATTTTTCTCTATTTTTCAGAGGTTCACACAATATCTAGCATCGAGTAATTCAACATTTCAACTTAGTAATTTCCTAGACAAAAGTGGAGTACAAGGTATGTACAGAAATTATAAGAATCATGATGTGATGATAAGTTTAGAATATTTAAAATACTGCAAATAAAATGACATTATAAACCTAATGTATAAGCAATTATGTCTATACTATCAGTTACAATCGATCTCCTTTGTTAAAGCTTTTAAAAATACTAAACTAGTTTATGTCTAGACATTGTTATGGCCTTTTCAAATATTTGAATACGTCATACTACACCAGAGCTCTTGACGAGACCTTGCTATTGAACTGAAGAGTTCAGGACTATCCATTCAATGACCTACATACTCGTAGACCAATAACCGCTCCCCAAAAACATCTGCAAGCCAATAGTATAAGTCAACTTCATAAGTGCGAAGATGGAAGATGTAGGGACGTCTTTCCTTGGCGAAGATTATTGGAGACGGATATAGGGCTCGATAACCCTTACCATGAGATATGTACTCGGAAACATCTCGAATTTCGAGCAAAACTGGACCCGCATTATGATACCCCTTGTAAGGGACAGCTATTTGTTCTATATGACCCCTATTTATCACTTTTACTAGGATCTGAATCGATGTTTTATAGTACGGAATTTTTGTAAAATCAAATCGTAAAAGATCGATGCGTGTTTATAAAATTGTAGCGTGTTTCAGATATATCTAAATTGTTGCAATGCATGAATTCTTTTTCCTCTATCACGTTGAGTTTATGAATGATATTGTTCAGAAGAGATACGCGTGTACCGGAATGTGCTTACGAAAATATTACGCGATCGGCCAGTATTTTGCCCGCAAGATTCTTGATTAGTTGTGATCAATTTAAATAAAGTCTATTAAAGTGATCCATTTTGTGGTTATGGTTAAAAAGCATAGCAGTCTCATACTACTGTTGCACGATTAGTCATGTAAAAGCTATGTTTGGGAGCTTTATACAGTTGTAGGTCCAAAACTGAAGAGACTGAAGAATTAAAAGTTCGTAACTTCCGCGCCTAAAACAAAAGTTATTCCGTCAAAAGCGGCAATTTTTCTACTTCCACCACTATTTATATCACCAAGACACATATCATACGCCTTGACTTAACTTGCAAGCCTACAGATTCACACTCTAGAAACCATAGTAATGTTGCCATTATGCAACGGATCCACAAACTACGGAGTATTTCTACGTCATTATGTGCGCCATCGGTGCCAAGTAATCTTGGCGCCCTAGTACTTTATATGGCGAAACTACTATTAAACGTTCGTTGCTCTATATAAGGATGGTTCTGTCTGGTTTGGAGATGACTGGCGAATTTTTTCGCTGTCTGAGATTGTTTTAACTGCCATCGTATATGAAGTATAGTAAGATCGTTCTTTGGGAAGGTAGACTAATGAACTGCGAAAGGCTGCAATAAGTTGGAAAAGCAAGTCTCAGTGGAACACTATTACATGGTCTGAAAGAAATTAGATAGGTTGGATAGAAGTGGATGTATGCGCCCAATCTAAACTGGACCAGAGAGTAGATTGTAAGGATGACTGATCACATTAGTGGGAACGTATATCGGGGAGCATCATATGCATAATCCCTTCGACGATTTATTCGATACTTCAAAACTGTATAGTTAGGTACTCTAGAGAAAGTTTTCAGAGCGATTAAACCTCTGTACAATTCGGTGTAGTTACTATACCGCTGTACTTCAATACCAGAGTTTGCCAGTTGAGTTAGTAAAATAATGGTTCCATAACACCACACAATATTACCATAACCTTCTGTATTGAAGTGTACGAGTGCATATCGGCTCAGTTCCGGCAAACGTATGAACATGTGGGTACTTTACTCTGGCCGGTGACCTTAGAGGTCATTGACCTTACGACCTCGACAGAGTGACTATGATTTTTCTCTCGCAAATATTTTTCGAAAAACTGAATAGGTATTTATATGTTTTAGATACTTTAAAGAAATATTGTTTAGAGATTTGCGTGATTGTTTTGTTGCTAGAGTAATAAAAATAATACTTTAGAATAAATAGAAGTACATTAGTTGTTTATGCTGTGATAAAAGTATTTGCACAGTTGATTGCTCTTTATTGGTCGTGAAGTGTTGAAAACAATTATATTTATTTTTATTGTTTGTTTTATACATACTTACTTTGAACTAAGGTTAACGGGACCTGTACTTTATATAATTTCCTATCTAATAATAAAATTATGTTTCTTGGATAGATTGCATTTTTTTTGTCTATCTGTAAACATCGACTAAATTGCGGCCACTTTTTGATCTGAGTCTAAAACTACATCCAATAACGGGTCTTTAGCAAATAATAATATAATTTTCGAACTGCATTTTTTGCTTCTTATAAAGTTCAATATTCGAAGTCTGACTCATTTGAGAAACTCGATAACACAATTTTCAAAATACAAAAGGCGTAAGAACCATACAACTTTATAGCTTACTATCAACCGCGTCCCGTGGAAACAACCTTCCGCATATAGAGCAAAAAGCTGCCTATATTTTATTCTGATTAAGCTTGCTAACCGCTAAATTCGATCAAATACATCCTGTAGATTCTTCATGAAAGAGGAACAAACTTTCGCATTTATAATATTACTAGATTTCGCCCTCTGAAATCCGGAATTATGTATTCCTAACTTTAATCTTATTGCTGAGCTTATTGAAGACGTTATGGTCATATTACGGTTGCTTTTAATACTAAAATTTTACGCAAGTTGTTCAGACATTTAGTAGCCGTTCTGTTTGCGTTGTAAAATAAATTTGAATGCGGTTTTAACCGCCTCGTACCTATCTCATTTTAACAGCTTTTAGCTGTAAGGATTTGTTCTGTTCAAGATTAAAGCAAATAGCTTGCAGATACTTATGGTCGGTTATACCTAAGGAGTATTTTAATACCACAAGTGGTGAAACTGTAGGTCCCAACCCAACTATGATTTAAACATCTTTCTCAGTCGTTACGGGTAGTCAGAAGCCAGAAAGTCTGACAACCAGTTTTACCCTGGGGGTATTGGGTTTCCCGGTAACCGGGTTGAGGAGGTCAGATAGGGCAGTCGCTCCTTGTAAAACGCTGGTACTCAACTGCATCCGGTTAGACTGAAAGCCGACCCCAACATAGTTGGGAAAAGGCTGCGCAGATGATGACGCAAGTGGTGAAACTGTGGTATATTTTGCTAAACAGATATATGTATAGGAGCACCAATTTTTACACTTTGACATTAATTACTAATTAATATAGGTGTAAACTCATGGCTCGTATAAAGCTGCTAGGCGTTAATAAAGGACGATATCAGATTGCAGCTCAATGACCTCAGAAAACCCTTTGTGAGCTTTACGATTTTCACACCGCGATAACCGTATGGTAGATTCGAATAATTGTTAATCGGTGGTTCAGGTTACTTCCTAACCTTTGTCTCCTAATAGTTCTTGTAGATATTGATTAGATTTCATATTTAATTAAATAGGAAGATAACTAAAAATATTTACTTCAATATCAAAAATGCAAAACTTACTCCGTCGGTTTGTCGCAGTTTTTTTGCCAAAACTGACGAATGGACATACTATTTTTTCCGGGTGCGGGAAAAAGTTATTGCGGTTTGCAGCTGGAACTTGCGAAGAACAACTAGTTTTGTGACATTTTAAATATAATGAATAACAACAAGGAAAATAAATATACATTAGGAATGCACTTTATACAATGACTAATAAAAATAAAGCACGTTCAGTGAGTCACAAGGAAGTCAAAACCCTTCAAACAATCTGGCGTCGAAATGTCCCGACGCTACTTATGTAATAGAATCGTTTTAATAAAACAGGCTCCAGTCCACTGAGTAAGGAAATATAAGTGGAGATGCCATAATGCAGATAGGTCAGGCGCCTTCTTCTAGGTCAAATAGGTACGGTGGGCATGGCCAAAATGATATACAGCTTTCAGATTCTTTGAGACATCTGTCAAAGATTTTTAGTATTGCAAAAAATGGTCAGCTCCAAAGGACGCGTATAGGGGCGAAGACAGTAACGTTCCTCGTCTTCACACACCCGCATTATGGCGCGCTACTTTCTTAAGAGATTTTCCGTTTAAATGGCACCTCCGCTAGTCATTTCGTTCTCCATGCTCCAGTTTATGCCTCGAATTGTTAGGAATATTTAGAACACTACGCAACCAGACTTCATTTTGGGGTTAATGAGGTCCTGAAATTGAGGGTTAGACGTGTAAAGAGAGAATTTGATGATACGGCTGTGTGTGGTTTAGTGATTATTATTTTGTTGTGCCCTATATAGGGGCTTAAGTTAGGTTTAATTATAGGCTGTTGGTAGGGTAAAGGTTGTGTTCTAAATGCCCGTTTTATTCATAAAGGCTTGTTGTAAATGAGAATGACATAGGAATATAAAGGATAAGAAGGATTGATTCTGAGGTGAAAGATTGTATTTTAGTTTGCAACATTTTATAAATCATCAACAGTTTATAGACAATCACTGTGACAGCAATTAGTGAAAAATTAGTTATTTGATACTTTACAAAATTAACACTACATTTTCATAATTTATACCACACATTTCATTTGCAGTATTTTAATGTTTATCTAATTTATGATTATTAAATTATGTACACAGTACTTTATACACATGTATGAATGCATATTTAAGCATGTAAGAAAACCAGAGTATAAATTGTTATGCGTCACTAAACCTATTTAGGTCTGGGTAAACCATGTTATCCTTATTTAAATAATACTGGCGATTTATTAATTAATGCAAAGTATCCATTGATGAGAACTTGCATACTATGTAGGTAGGTATATCACCATATAAGTGTTAGGAAACCAGTGTAAAACCAAAATATCTAATTTTCATTGATTATATTATTATTACCTTGTTATGCTTGCAACTGAAAGATAATTGCAGTTTACTCACACCCTGATAAATGATAATTATGACGTGCAAGATAAATATTGAGAATCGAATCCAAAATAAAATTTTATTAAACTCACTATAAACTACACAATTGGCAAGACTATTTCTATAGCTTTGCGCTATTTGGACCTTACTGCCTTTTGTAAAATATAGAGTAGTGTAGACATTGTAGATTAGGGATACTTACAAGGTTTTCTTTACCAAGATAAGTATATCCTAAAAGAATTGCATCGTATATGTTGTATGTCTCGAGCACATTGTCTTTGCCTTGCACATGCAGTTCTGCACTTACTGAATTTCAATGCATATGCCCAAAATAGTTAATTTTAAAATCTACATTTACCTAGTACTATTATATGGTTTCCAATGAATTTCTAAACTGTGTAATTTATTTCGTAAAATTCTACTGTCTAACTGAATTTATATTTCCTTAATGCTTGGCAAGGCGCGGCCGGTGCCCGGATTGGTGAGTTAAATATACAAAATGGCGGCTTTTTGTCTGTCTGTCCGTCTGTTCACGTGTCGTAGAGCTACACGCTTGGATTGGGTGCAATTTTACGTTTTGTTTTTGACGTTCATTTTGCACTTTACAGCTGCTTGATTTAATAGCTTTATTTGCAGCACCATTTTTTTGTGTGTGTAGGGATCCTATTTTTTTTTTATATAAACAAAGTACCTAATATTTAATTTTTCTTGTTTATTTAGTGTGACAGTTTTTTTTTTGTTCATAGGCATGTATGTGCTTGCAATTTCTTTTCTCGGATACGGTATCACAAGAAAACACGATACCGACGAATTGGGTTAGACAAACTCAAGTGTTTTTTTTTTCTCGTTTATTTTAGAATTATTTTTCAACAAATAGAGATTAGCATACTAGTTACGATTAGGTACAGTTCACGCTTTTGTTAATGTTTATGCACTGTGTATTGTCGGCACGATAATCATGAATGTGGAATTCTTTCATTATACGGATAAACTGCCATTTTTATTGCAAAATATTTTCTCTAATCAATAAATATTGGGCAATAATAACAGCAGTTACCACAAATCACTTTTGTAATTATTAATTCACTGATTGTAATTTAATCGACACTATTAATAGTTGAATCAACTCATTTAAGCGTAGGTTATAGAACACAGATAATTTTGTTATGTTTGCACTTAATACATTCAATGTACACGGGGGTGACATTCTTCGTATTATTATGTATTTTTTTCATTGATATCTTATTACTTACTCATTGAGAATTCAGATAAACTTACAGTTAGAGCTCCTTGGCCTTTAAATAGTTCATATTAATTATTCAATAAAATTATTTATTATTAATATTTGTGTGTACTTAAATGTGTTTAAAATTGACTTCTAGTGTGATAGGTTATGTGTTTTAGGGAAAGAATGTCACCCTAAACTGCACATGCACTGTAAATCGTTGCATGGTTTTGAATTTTTTAAATAGCTTAAGCAATGCATTTTTGGCCCCAAGAATATTTGCCATAAGCTTTGATTGTGAAAAAGGCCCCAAAAATTTAAGAGCTTTAAAATTTAAGTAAAAAATATAAATGGTTTTATTATTCCACCATTGGTTTTGGAAACCTGAAATAATGGTTTCTGGAACTAATGCTATGTGTTCAGATTAATCTGAAACAATTGGCTTACTTAGCAAATCAGACGAACAAAATTGCATTAGGGACTGAATCACTTCACCAAAAAGAAAACTCACTCATAAATTCATTACACGAAAGTACATTTGTAAGTGATTACAATGATCGCAAAAATAAAAGAGATCAAAATTGTCCTTTTCTATGAGCAGTGGGCACAGATTATTTATTACCTCATTTTATATCTTGTGGACAAAAAATAAATTCACTTTTATACAGTAATTACTCACAAATGTACCAAAACCATGCATGATCGCTATCACTCGCTTGCTACACCGCACTTGGAAGCTGTTTTCATACAAACCCTATGTGTCCAGGATATGACATGTCCCCGTTCATCCGGCGTTACGCCAAGTACCTCAATGAGAAGGCGCTTTCCTACAGGACTGTGGCCTTCGACTTCTGCAAGGTTAAGAGGGGGTGAGTTGGACAATATTATACATGATATAGTTTGTTTTAAAAATGAATGAACACATTTAGGATGAGAGTTATAAAGGTTATAATCACATAATATAATATCAAGCTCAGTCTATTTGGGCACCGACAAGATAAACGTCAGTCAATTTTCAAAGTACCAGTTGTTTTGAAAAAATCTGATGTTGTCGGTGAACTTTTGTCTTAATGTTTCATTTTAAAACGAGGATTTATAATGCAGAGAAGCCTGTCTTCTCATCTCATCTTTGATCACGATAAAATGAAATATAAACACGAAAAACAAATAATTTTAAGTACCCACTTACTTTGGTGTCAAAAATGTTTTGATGTAGACACATTATAAAGTGTGTCAGAATAAGATACAATTTTTATACAGAATTTTGGAAAGTACAAAATGTGTATTACGTTGGACATAATCCCACATGTCACAGGAATGACCCTTACAAATAAAGTTAGAGAGTACCTAATCAAATATTTCCTCTCGATCCTCAGCAAGGAGGAAGGTTCCCTCCGCATGATGAACGCTGAAAAGCTTCTGAAGACCCTGCCAGTGCTGCAGGCTCAGCTGGACGGACTCCTGGAGTTCGACTGCACCGCCAACGATCTCACTAATGGCGTTATCAACATGTGCTTCATGCTGCTGTTTAGAGATCTCATCAGGTAATAATCATCATCATCATCAATTTTATCATCGCACTGCTGAGCACAGGACCCCGCTACGCAAAGAAGGATTGAGAATTGATCACCACTTGTTCAATGCGGTTGGTATTCCAGACTTTGTAGTCCATGCTTCCTGGAGATGATTTTGTTTGCCTTTAATCAGTCATCGATGCCCAAGATATACTTAGAAACTACAGGCAATGTTGAAATGCAACCTAGGTAGGAAGAAAAATGCCTATAGAAATGAGTTGGTTCTCGTATACTCCTACATATTGCAGGAATTAAGGAATCATAAATCAAATACTAATTGCGTTGGTTAGGCCAATTTTGGTTTTCGAACTTTTCATTTTAGTGTCAGCGTCTTGTAACTAATATAAAATCGTCCACGTTTCAGATTGTTCGCGTGTTACAACGACGGCATCATCAACCTATTGGAGAAATACTTCGATATGAACAAGAAGAACTGCCGCGAGGCTCTCGATCTCTATAAGAAATTCCTCATCAGGATGGATAGGGTCGGAGAGTTCTTGAAGGTAAAGATAAGATAAAAGTAATTTAAAGTTGGCTGAAAATCATCACTTTTTGATGACAAAAGATATCCCCTAAAATGCCCCCCCCTTCATCACTTTCTATGTGTTTTTGTTGGGAAGAAGAAGTGGTGGAACAAACACCCCAGCAACACAATTCTGTCTGTGGTAAAACTGACTGGTTATAAGTGGTAAAGTTTACTTAACTTATAAGGCTAACCGTTAAAACCACGGTTCCACCTTGTCCCGTGGGACCGATCTTCGGCTCGTACCGGGATAACATAAAGCCTATATTTTACTCGATAAGAATTTAGCTTTCCAACAGTGAAAATATATTTCAAATCGGCTAAGTAGTTTCTGAGCCTTTAGAGCAGAAACAGACAAAAAGTTTTTTCGTCTTTATTATATTAGTAAAGATGTGAACTAAAAATATTCTAGTATTACCAGTACCTACCAGACGCATACTAGGATATTATACTACTAAATTGACACCCTGTAAATGAAGTTACGTTATACACAAATATAAGCGGCCCAAAAGCACATTGAGCTACTCATTCAGTTTTTCAACTCTGCCATGACCTCACAGGCGTGAAAAATAACTTAAAAAAAAAGCAAAACGGTGTAATAGGTTTGTAAATAACTCATTTACGTATAAAGGTAAGAGGTGGGGCGCCACGTAATTCTTATTCGACATATTTACTGCTGTATAAATAACATTGTTGACGTCACAAAACACCTGTGTTGCCAAGTTTTGGGAAAAAAATGTTTACAATTTTTCAAGAAGCAAGTCAAGGTTATTGATATGTTTTTTTTTAGTAAAGTACCTATTTAGATAGTGTATGGTCTGCTTTTCTTTCTTTTGTTTTCTAGTTATTCGTTGTATCTCGAGATTACACTCATGTACCGAGAACTACTTACCGCACCAAGACAAAAAGTAGCCTATATATCCTATTTCAGAGCACTTAAAAAAAACACTTTATATAGTATCCTATAACACCAAATACTTCCTGCGGTTTCTCCGCGTGCCTTGGAACCTGTACTTACCGTACCTAGATTATATTGGCCTATGTCACCCGGAGATTGCGTAGCTTCCCGACATTAAAATATTTTTTTAATCGGTGCAGTAGCCTCGGAGCGTTTAGGATACATACATACACTATGGTACATAGGTTTACAAACAAAAAAATATCTTAAACTTTATAAGTGTATATATAAAATTAAATAAATGAATACCTCTTCCCCAGGTGGCAGAGAACGTGGGTATAGACAAGGGCGACATCCCCGACCTGACCAAAGCCCCCAGCAGCCTGCTCGACGCGCTCGAGGGACACCTCGCCACGCTCGAGGGGAAGAAGGGATCCGCTGCCAACACTCCCACACAGACGGCTAGGTGAGCTAAGTTAAAGTAACAGTCATCCTCCAAGCCTTTTTCCCAACTATGTTGGGGTCGGCTTCCAGTCTAACCGATTCAGTTGAGTACCAGTGCTTTATAAGAAGCGACTGCCTATCTGATCTCCTCAACGTAACAGTCATATTTGTTTCATATTTCTATCAAAATTGCTTCATTTATTAAAAAGCTTTACAAAACCTCAAACCAAACCTAACTTTTACTAATGCAAATATGGAAAATAGCATTGTTTTTACACTGAAGTATGTGTAAGGATGCAAAAAATATTAATAAATTATAATATGACAACTGCATAAAATATCCCACTTACTTGCACACCCCTATGGTCTACTACCAGGAGGTACATACACATCATAAGTACAAATAATATAACCAAAAACATTTTCCTACTATTTCCAGCGCCCAAAAGAACGTAGCGAGCGTAATGGGAGCCCTATCTTCCACATCGTCCTCATTCGGCAACGCGGCCGCGTCCACCCGCCTGGACAACCAGCCCAACGGCGCCTCGCCGCTCTTCATCGACGACACGCTCAAGCAGCAGGCACTGGCTGAAGAGGAAGCTGCCATGAACCAGTATAAGGTAATCATATTATCTGCCTAGAATTTCTCAGCTATGTTGGGGTTGGCTTCCAGTTTAAAGAGATAAATCACGTTTGGTATCGTGGCCACGTCCACCCGACTGGACAATCAGCCGAACGGCGCCTTGACGATAAAAGGACAGTGACATGGAAGTGCAACACTGCCCAGTGTTATGGCTGAAAAAATGTGGTGATTAACAAACTTCCCAGCTAACATAGCTGTCTTTCAGTCTATTACAATAAATTTTTCGATTACAATGAGTTTTACAGTACATTATTACTGCTATAGTTTTATTTAAAAAAAATACACTGTTAATGTGAAGAAGATTATGTATAATCAAACGATTTGGTCCATACTTTCTGACATATTTCTTTGCAAAATCTTTCACAGAAACTTTATCATGTAATCTGCGAACTATTGTTACGTGTAAACGGACTACCTAATAATGTTCTATGAACTTATACCAATAATAGCATGCTACCTTCTAACTATCTGACCTAACAAATAATAATAAGCAATTTGTTTACCTAACGATGGTTTATAGGGCATACGGGCTTGGACAACTAAAGGGATATTAGCTAGATGTAACATCCAAACCTTCAAAGTGAGTTCTTTCTGTCCACTGTGACTAATATAGGTCCAATTTAGATATTAACCATAGACTGTAGGTCCATGTTTTAAAATTGGTATGTAAACCTTTTTAATACACTGTACTTATTCATTCGAGAATAACTCCAACTAGTTTGTTTTGCAATAGTAATTCACCTAGCCATATCTAATGTTTTGTGCAGAGTCTAGCTGTCATTTTTCACTGACAGCAACTGTCAACTGCACCAAAAAATAATATTTAGTCATTGGTGTCTAAAATACACGTAGAAAATAAATAATAACATAGTTGGAAAGTTACATTATTATTTGCCTGCTCTGGAGTCGAATCTGTACTTCAGTAAGAGGCTGGTTGGTGTTTTAACTACTAAGGTCATCAGGATTTTTTTTTTTTACAAATTTTCATACGGTAACAAAATTTCAGGTTCGCTTATACCAAGGTGAAGAGTGGACGGGGGAGGAAGACGTTAATGAGATAGTAGTAAGATATACACACTAGGGGTTGCTTTAGGGAACGCTTTGGGCTCTGCGGTTATTGTATGTCTCATATTTGTTATATGTTTTGTGAATATTGGCTATTTTCAACCTTAGGGAATTGCGTCGTGCAACTGGGTAAAAAAGTGCTTATGGTTCCCGTTCATCTTCATGTCAAAGTTCATCGAAGGCAATTGATAAACCCACAGATAGGTTTGAAGGAGTAATCAGGATATTCATATTATTATAAAGGGACAATATTCTGGAGGAAATAAAGCTGTTTCAATCATGGGATGTTGGTATATAATGCCAGGCAATGTACAGTATTTACCAAAGTTTATATTAAACCTTCTGCCTTATGCACTAGCATAAATTAAGATGATGTATGTTTGTCTGTCTTCACATAGAAAACATTCCTTGCCATACAATATATCTTCATAAAGCTTTGAGTATTTCTGTTTGTGGGATTTATCCATATTTATGTGACATCGTTACATTACATGTTTTACTTGATACACACCTTCATACATTGCACATTTGTTTTCTGTCACACATTCGCAAATTATCATCAGCACACACAATATGGTGTTTTTAATTACCGAGTCTGAGGTTTAATAAATAAAATAATTCCACACATTTTTGTGTTTATAAAAAGTTGATATCTGTTGTGCACAAAAATATAAAACATCACTCGAAAACATATTTCAAAACTTTCTTTTATCGAAATACTGAAACGTCCTCTCACTTACAATTCTTCCTATCGGAGCAATTAAATGATATTTGACCAGCTTATAAAATTGAGTGACGTTTCAGTATTCTGCCTTCCACTGTAAAACACAACATTCTATCACACCATACGCTTACCGGTGGCGGTCACTCCCCACAATTCCACCCAACAACTAAAACCGTCCTTACTCCCACAGAATAAGGTGCAATCTCCAACGAACGCGGCGAACAACCCGTTCCTGTCATCGGCGCCGACCAATCAGAATGCGTCTATTGTGGACCTGTTTGGGCCTTCGCCCGCCGATACCACTAGTACTACGAGCAAGGCGAGCGATGATCTGTTGTCTTTGGGCAATCCGTTCGCTGATAATATGTTTGGAGGTAAGGAGTTATTATATAATGTCGATTTAAAAATAGGGTAGAAAAAATATACCATGTATGATAATATTTATGGTTCTTGTTAATGTTATGAAAAGATAGTGATGAGAATTTGATGTATCGATAAGATTTGTCGATGGTACGAATGTAATTAAAATCGGTTAGGATGTTTTACAAGATTTTTGTAGGTCGCAAATTTGGAACAAGACATTAGTAAGTAAACTGTTACAACAGATATGCAGGAGAAATTAAATAATGAAAGATAAATGAATTCCTGAAAGAATCGATATTGTAAATACAGTTTTGGAGTCTTAGGATTTCAATTTTAAAGATTGCAGATGACAGAGAAAAGATGTATTAACCTGATTGACTCAATATGTACGTACAACTAATTCAAAAGTAACTAAATTAAACAAATATACGTAAATTACCTAACTGACTAAAATTATGACTGACTAACTAAAAGTTATTGTTTAATACTGTAAATTAATTATTAATTTTCCTCCACTAAATAATTTTAGTCGGACACAAAACTTAAGGAACATATTATCAAAACACAATTTTATACAAGTTAAAATGTACAAATTGTTACACCGTATTGTAAATAATTTTGGTGCTTACAAAAGTATTGGAAAAGGGAAAGCACCACACCTATTAGAACCACTGTAATATAAAGCACATCCCTTATTAGCTTAATGGGGATGGTTAGAGCACAATACACTGTATTCACACAGACGTAAGGTTTAATATCACATGTCGCCACAACAAACTGAATACCGATGCAGTACACAACTTTTGAAATTATATTAAGACCAGATTAATTGATACATTGTGATGCCCCTTAATAACGTAAGTTTTGCACTATTCATTACCTATAATATCTTAATCTATTGAAAACTTATTCATTCAATAAAAGTAGAAATAAATTTTCGACTTAAGCGTAATTAGGGGGCTAATTAACAATACATATAAAACTACGCAGACAACGTTAAACCATCATAAATATTCATTTCACTCATAAAAAAAGTCAGCTACCATTTTAGTAGTACTGCATTGTTATTAAGTGCGGCAACACTTTTAGCGGCGCCTGCGGGGACGGCGCCGGCGTGGCCGCAACAGCCCAGCAACGGCTTCGCCGCCTTCCCGGCACAACCACAGAACAACTCCTTTGTGTCCGAGGCTAACTTCTCTAACGTTTTTGATAACACTGACTCGGCAGGTGAGCTTCCACTAGTAGTTCTTGTGCTGGGGTTGCCGTGTTGTTTGGGGAATTCTACCATTTTGGTAGAAATTGGTTTTATTTAAAAATATATTCAATTAAATATTCTCGTATGAGGCAATTATTCAATATGTAGAAAATTTTATATGTGTAACAAATAGCACGACAGCCCGAACTTTGCTTAAGCTAAAAATCTATTTCTGGTGATGGGATCACTATCAATGTAAATTCTATACTTATGTACTATGTTTTGTATATTTAAATGTCATATATTTCTTGTGCAAGCTGCCGCGGCTAATCCGTTCATGGGTATGGGAGACCTCACACAGCCGATATCCGCGTCGCCCGCCCGTCCCCCTCCCCCCGCCATCCCCCCACAGCCCAAGTCCGCGTTCGACGACCTCGAGGACGCCATGCGCATGTCTCTGGGAGGCTCCCCGGCCAAAGCCCCGCAGCCAATCACGCAACAGCCGCAGCCAATGGCAGCCCAGCCTTTCAGTGACGTCATGTCCATGCCGATGTCTCAGCCAATGATGTTCGGCTCGCCAGCGCGACAACCCATGATGCCGATGGGAGCGACCGGTTCGATATTCAAACATTTAAATGGACCGTTTTCATTGTTGTTTTTTTTTTAATAGCTTGCAGAGTTGCCAGTAATCTACGTCGTGTGCGCTTTTTTAATTTCGATTCACAGGACTTTTAGTTTTTAGTTACCCCTTGCACAGGTTTTTGTGTCGCATTAATTTGTAAATAAGCCAGTGTTTAGTTATTTTATTTGTGTATTTGTTTTATGTTCAAATTTTGCTGTGACATGTTCATTGTCCTTGTGTATGTTGATGATAGCACGAAAAACCATGTCATCTGTCTCCGAAATCACAAAAATTTTATGCTCATTGCATAGTATGCTATGTTTAATTCAAAACCATTAAAACACCGCATTAATAACTAAATAATATTTACGTTCCGCTTTCTGATTTAGTTTTTATTTATCGACATCAAACACGGCTGAAATACCTCATATGTTATTATTTATCTCATATATCATAAGAATCAATTAAATATAAACGTTATGTCGACTAACTAAGGTGCATTACAGGTCAGCAACCACAGCAGCAACAAGGCAAGGTGTTGACAGGTGATCTGGACTCCTCGCTCGCCCAACTGGCCAACAATCTATCTATCAACAAAACCGCTACAGCTCAGAAGTAAGTTAAAACCTCTTTACCAAAAAAACCTTCTTTGTATACTCCTACACTCATTGTCTTGTGCTAAAAGTAGTTTGGTCAAGTTTCAGTCAAAAGTTTAGATTAAAAAAAAAGAAGATCGTTCTAAATTCAAATTGGTATTGACATTACTTTCAATGCTTGTCACTATGTGCTTACTCAGATACACTTGCCTATGCCAAAACATACTCACTTTTGAATTCACTTTAGCTTCATGGCCTAACAAACACTCACTACTTAGACACCATACAAAACTTTTTGACTGAAACTTAACGCGTTTAATACGAGTGCTGTCAAGTGATTATAGCTAGTTCAACGCCATGATATCTCTTAGGAAATACCATGACGTTATAAGCACCAGTTTTCCTTTTTATAATAATTCTACTGTAAGACAAGTTGCCTTGCCAAATGAATTTATGAGTGGCAGAACTCTTAGATCCATTTTAGAAAGGTTACTTGTAAGTATAGTGAAAGCATTACCACGACTATAGACACTATGATGTTTTCAATTCAAATAAAAACGCCATCTTTAAATTTGGTAACAAATGTTGCCATACAACAAAAAAAGAATTACCTAAAAGATGCGTTCGTGATTAAATTTTTGCGAACTAATGTAATGCTTTCACCCGTACGTCGGTACGTCGCATGTACTCACACCAATTGTGGTGTCGACTAGACCGATGCAGTGGAACTCGCCGAAGAATGCATCCAAACCTGGACAAACGTGGACGCCGCAGCCGATGCAGGCCACCACGGGCGCCGGGTACCGACCAATGGTAAGACACCGCTTCACACACACGTAGTTTCATAGTTGGCAGAATTGTTCACGCCATATGTAGCTTATAAAATATAGTGAAAATTTTAATTTGTTTAAAATGTAATTTGGGGATGGAGGGATATTTTTTATAGGCAACAATTTATTTTAAACTTTAGCTTTAAAGGATTTTTAGTACTTACTTTTTTGTTGCAATTTATAGCTTCTATAGTTTTGGCACAGCAAAGCAAGCGAGGTGTGCACGATTCTGGCAATGTATACCCTCGGTCCATGATCTCTCAACATACAAAAAAACTGAAAAAAAAAAAAAAAACAAGTGACACGTAGTATTTTTGTCCCCATTTTTATTTATACTATCCGAATATACCTAGAATTTTATTTAAAGTAGTTGTATTCATTTCTTTGAGAACCATCGGACCTTTTAAGTTAAACCAAATACAAGCAGCATTAGAGCAAGTTGCTTTAAATGTCGCATCGGTATGCTAAAACCTTGTTTGCTTTCAAAGCTCGCTCTTTTATGTTCTTTCTTCCCGTAGCATGCCTTCCTTTTTGCGTTGCAGGGCCCAGGCATGAATCTTCCACCAATGCCCCATACTATGCCCCATGCATATCATCCCCCGCATTATATTATGGTAAGTTTGCTATATTTTTTGTTTCTTTTTTTTTTTTTGCTTAGCGTAGTTTTTTGTGTAGTTTAGACTTTTTAGTTGATTTTTTTTTGATGTTGCAACACTGTTGTGTAACTGTTTAGGGAACTGTGATTTAGATGATTTCGTTTTCCGATTTATTTTGTTCAGTATGGACTTGGTTCTTTTGAGTGGTTTGCAAATCACGGAATATAATTATTTTCATCTACTATACTCTTCGATTGTCCACTTAAAGAGCCAAGACCATACAAAAATAATTCAATTTACCAAAAAGGTTTGAAAGATGTTTTGCATGTATGAATGATAGTATGAAACTTCTGCACGAACTGTTCTCATGTCACCTCATCTTTTGTCTGAGAATGTTAAGTGTTGTCATTCAGTGTTATTAATTTCCTATGAATACACTCTAACTGTTTTCTTTTTGAACTTGAGAAAATTTCAATTTCTTCAGCCACCTTTAGACAGCTCTACTCATTCAAGATTGTGTAAGGTAAATTATTGTAGGAGACTTCTAGAACTCAATTTTTTCACAGCAGTATGGTAAGGAATGTTTGGTTTTAGTATAGTAATGTTCAAAGATAAATTCCTACCCACAGCAACAGCCAGGCATGGTAATGGGCATGCAAGGAGCGCCCATGATGCCGATGGGAATGGTACAACCCATGCGGCCCGCCGTGCCCCCACAACCCACCACTAACCAATTCAGCTAAACACTACACATCATTCTGAAGGTTTACGTTCAAAAACGACCCGACTGCTTAAAACTAAACCTTAATATAAGACTCACAAGTCTAAATATAAGATTATTTTGATGTAATAGCGAAAGTATTATATTTAGTAATTTTTTAAATAGGTTTTTGTTGGAATTGAAATTATGATAGGGTTTTTGAGCTCAATTTTTTTATTTAATGTGAATGAAATTACTAATCTTATTTTTAAGATTTTAGTCACTTCTGTAATATTGTTTTTTATGTGAGATCACAGGCTTTGTCTTGAAATTATCATGTGTTAGCTAACATCTTCACAAAATACTTGTTTTGTTGTCAAGTATGTTTGTGAAATGATTAAGCAGTCGGGTCATTGTCATTATAAGCTGACATGTAATCGGTAGGTCGCTTATGATTTAAGTGCACCGTTCTGTTGCAATTTCTAAACGGAAGATATTAATGTCAATCAAGATGCGTTCATCGGAAGTTAGGGTTGCAAGTCGAAAAAAAAAACTAGTTATTTTTTGAAGTTACCTGTATTTAATAGTTTGGTGGGAAAATCTATTGAGTGGTATTGTTCAGCTTCAGATTTTAATAATTTGTTTACTATCCTATCAACTTAAAAACTTTTTTTGAACTTAATATTGATTATTATGACAAAATTTTAGCAATGTTTTATACGAATATATTTTGTCTATCAATTATGATTATTACATTATGAATACTTAGTTTTGAAACAAACTATGTTTATGTATTTAAATTAAATGATTACAGGTTATCTTTACTTCGATGATTTCTTTTCAATTAAATCATTTTTATTTGTCTTATGAATTATAAATTTCTTATGAAAAAGGTGCGCAAAATTTTTATTTTTTCAAAATTATACACATCACATTCCATAATTTTGTACAAAGGAAAAATAATTTATTGTAAAGTGCTCGGTTATTTAGTTTATTTCCTACCTTCGGCATAGTCAGTATTTATGAATTGGAATTGAAGTGAGTTCTAATTTTCTTTATTCACTTTTCTAATTATTCGGCTGAAGTAAGTTTAATTTTCAGCATCAGATGCATAAATCGTTAAAATCATAGTTATATCGGGTAGTCGTCACATAGGTACCCTTAAATAATACTATTCTATAACTTGAACTATGTACTAAATAATTATATTATGTGTATAAAAATGAATACTTGCATATTTAGTCATTTACTAAGCCTACGTGTTTTGAATGCGATGTACTTTTAGCCTCAAACTGGTTGAAAATACAATCGATTGTCAAATACTTATTTCCATATCCTCCAGTTATTTTATGTAAAAACTGTATTTGTCATATAGAATATTATGTATAGAGGGTTATGCATTAGATTGTTATAAAATTAGACGTTACGGGTGTATATTATAAATGTATGACTGTTGTGAATATATGAACTAGGTGCTTGCTTTTTCAAGGCCCTATTTCACGATTCAGCAAAAACCTAAATTGAAAATATTAATTGCAATGAATTTTAAAGGATCAATTCGATAATCCTGTGTATGGGACCCAAAATCAGCTTGAATATTCACTCGTTTATCGTTCTAAAATAATTCCTGTTTTGGAGCGTTAAAAATTTGAAATTCAACGACTTAAAATACAGTTGGATATTGCCAAATATATCGGAACATAAGTCTACGCCCTTACTTTATATAATCTTAACAGTTATTAGCAATACTTTGTACAAATGTATTAGTCGAAGAAAAAAAACCGTTCGCTTCTTGTGATATTTCATTTTTAAAGACTGCATTCTATATTTTGAAGTATTAAAATATGCTTTATTTTTATGAACACATTTCTTATATCTATCGTTTGGACAAAGTATTGTGTGATTGTTGCCATCGTGAACGCGTACATAATAAAATTAAATCACCCGTGATTTTCGTATGGCAACACCTTAAATGTTGCTGCACTTTTCAGTGTTACTCGTAAAATATATATTCACAGGTATATGTAGCTGTATAAACATGGTTATACTATAGAATAGAAGCAAGGGATACTGTTTGAACTTGAAACAGCTCAGCCATGTGAAATAGGTAGATGGTGTATGTAAATATAGGTGTTGCATAGTACACAATGCTATCTAAACCTAATATGTTACTCCGCTAGCTTATTCTACAATATAAAGGCCAGTGATCGTCTGTATTTCGTTATTAATAGTATTGCTAAAGTCAGATTACTCAACACTGATTGTAAGCATGACTTGTAACGTCGGTACATTTTCTTATGCAGCTGATTTTAGCAGTATTACGCAGTTATAATGCTGGCTTCGTAGGCGTGTTTTAGTGAGCAAAGATAGTGCTAAATGTTAGGCTAATTTGATAATCCAAATTAATGATATATGATATCATTTGCAATATATGTTTGAGATCTGTTGAATTGATTATTTCATCAGTTGAAATGATTGCTAGTATTTTTGTGCAATATTTTTTCTTTTTTTTTTCCTGGCAACACTTATATTGGTATAATAATCTGTTACTTTAATGTGTACTTGAATTAGATATCCCTTCTACAGGCTTATTGCATAGTAAAGACAGCGTATCCATATAGTTTTGAAGTATTATGATTTGAACGTAAAGGACCAGTGATTTGGTAGATGTTTCAGTTGGCCATACTGTACTTCTTAGACGCATGCTGTGATGTCAGATGGATTCGACTGACTTATTTCAAATAGGTGGGATTCCCTCTTAGTTAACATTATAAGTTTCTTTTTATAAGAGAATACTAGTTAAACCACAATTTTTGAATTAGTTTTTAGTACTCATAGCGGCCTTTAAAATTTTTAAGTTGTAAATTTTATTCATTTATTTTTATCAATGTACCTACTGAGTTACGTTTTTATGTAAATATCCCTTCTATGTTATTTACTAGCTCTGTCTTTAGATATTCAATTTAGTTTATTTATGAAAGTAATAAATAAATAAATCAATTAATATTATTTTTTCGTTTTTTATTTAGTTTACCCCTTTGTTGCTTTAACCCAAGGGTCCAGATCGAGCCTATCCAAAATGGAGATATAAGTTCAAAAAGCCCTAGGATTTCCTTTAAAATAGTATAGTTGATCGGCTATCAATAGATCAAAGAATATATTTGTCTATATACTAGAATATTGCGTGTCTGTTTACCTCTTATTCCTATGACAATACAATAAATTATGTAACGGCCTGTTTGTGTCTAAGAAAATGATTGGACTGTCCTAGAGAAATATGCTTGAAGCTTGGTGTCACCGTTCGCAGTTATACACATTCATTCCTAGGACAGTCCAGATTTACCTATAACCTAGTCGTATATTCAAGATCACAGTATTAAAGTAGCACTTCATAGGTGTCTATCAGAAATTATTGTATAGCTGTTAAAAGCAATTTAGCTCGATAAAGTATTGAAGGTGACTTTGTGATCCCCAAATAATGTTATCGTATCAAAAATGTACGGGAACTAAGAACTACTCAACTCTTAACGAGTTACGCTCGTTATAAGATTTATTTAGGGATTAAAAAGTGACCTATGGGAAAATATATTTTTGTTAGGAGCGAAGTGTTCTATCTACTTGTATGAACAATAATTTATTGTAACAATGTTTCTCAAACGAAACTACCTACTTCTAAAGCTTTTGAAAGTTGTGTACTTATCTTGTTGAATCTCAAATAGTGGGGCGATTGATCTATCTATAAACACAATAAATTAATAAAAGTTATTCATCAGTGTTTCATTTTCCTAACTAATATTTAAGATTACATACACTACTTACTTTCTATAACGCAATATCAAGGTTTCTGCGTACCCTACTATGAAGACTGACCTTTTCAAAACCTAATTTAATCCTCGGTAAATATTAAACAGGACACTATAGTTTAGTTAATCAACATACAGATACAAGTAAAATTACAAGCCAAATCAACCCTTCTGTCGGCTAGTAAGTCCAACAATAGCCAATTTTTTTTTACTTCACTGAGACTAAGAACTTAAATAGCTAGAGAGGTGCCGAGAGTACTGTATGAAATATAATTTAATTTGTCATATATCACGACCGGACCGAAACAGACAAGCCCTCAAAGTGAGTTCCTGCGATTATAGTCATGCTAAGATGGGATTACTGTATACGCGCGGTTAAGGCCGAAAGTCGTACCTATTGCTATCTCCTTACCAAGTTTCATCTAACGTTGGACCTAACAATATATATTATTAGGTAAGAACCAAAGTATACCTACCAAACCGAGATATTCCTATTCAGAATTCGCGGGACACGAAAGGTGTGACCCATTTATTTTAAAATTGATTAAAATGCGGGGTAGAAAATATCTTTTGAAAATTGTAAAAAACTACATTTTTTGTCATCAATGGGCTACCGTGTTTGAGATAAATGTTTTCTAACGATTAATAAGATATTATATGCGAAAAAGATTGGAACTTACCATTTTCATGAAAATGTTTTTGCACAAAAAAGTAAAATTCTTTTGATATAAATCCAGATATAATTTCCGTTACTAAGCTATAATTTTCAGTATATCATCAAGAACTATGCCTATTTTACTTATAATATTAACTTGATACAGATAGTTGATTGCAACTATAGTACATGCACCGATGGTCGTAACAAAACAAAATATAATTTGCGAACGCAGCCAAATTATTAAAATCTAACTTTTGGAGCTGGCAACACGAAATCAATCGATGACAGCGACGGATTTTCTCCTATCGTCGCTGACGACATTTTGTCAATAAATTGTAAAATTGAAGAGAATTTAGTAAACTTTTCGTAGTGTTTAGTGTTAAATAAGCCACAAAGATGGCAGACAATGAACAGAAAGCTATGCAGTTAATGGCCGAGGCGGAGAAGAAGCTGAGTTCTTCGAAAACTTTCTTTGGATCACTTTTCGGGTGAGGACAATGAGTTAATCATTATTTTGTTGATATTGTCCTAATTGCGACTTAATTGACTTCGTTACAACCTTCTGCATCTTCTGATGACCTGTGAACATGAAATTCATGCATGAATAAACATTGATTGACCAAATTTTTTTGGCAAATGTAATTTCATTGTTGAACCACTTACTCTCTCTGAGTATTCTAATTAAGGCAGCCTGATTAAGTGAATTATGTTCGCAATTAAACACGGTTTTATTATTACACTGCAGCCTAAAATACTGTCATTCCATCCATGAGTAATGCTGTGAACTAATCTTGAATCTTATTAGACTATGATTCAACTAGGCGTGAAATTGTGGATGAAGGAATAAAGCACTTATTATGGTAATTACCCGATTAGTTCAAGTATCTAGGATTATTAAGGAAACAATCTCAAAGAGCTCACTTCTACATGTGGCACTATTATCAATACTATTTGTTTTAAAAATTAAATCAAAAAAATGTAAGATGATGATGGATTTATTAAGCCTAATAGATAAAGTAATAAGA
Source organism: Helicoverpa armigera (assembly GCF_030705265.1). Taxonomy (NCBI): domain Eukaryota; kingdom Metazoa; phylum Arthropoda; class Insecta; order Lepidoptera; family Noctuidae; genus Helicoverpa; species Helicoverpa armigera. The sequence goes on along the minus strand of NC_087142.1, from coordinate 9,323,687 downwards.
TAAATTTGTCCACACACATAACAGTTCAATGTTTTTCCAATATAATCAAATGAAAACATATCCTACAATGTACAATTTTTCATTCACAAAAATAAAATTATTTTCTATCATTACACATACATATCTATTGTCTAAAATTCTAACTGCTATAAACAAATAAAGGAAACAACAATAATGATCTCATTCAATGTAACCTGAAGACCTTTGCATAATAAGTTGGATAACAGAAAAACACTTCTTTTCCTAATGTAATGTATTAGTAATTGTTAGCTCGTGAACAAACAATCCTTGAGACTGAATTCAGTATGTAAATGTTTAGGCTTTGTTTGTATTTTATTTGTTAAATAATGTTTGTATTGTGTACTTATTTATATGTAAGATTGTAAACTCTTATATGAATTAAAATAATCAATACATGTTACAAAATATTAGTAGGATTATTCAAACTTTTGTGTTTTTTTTATCAACTGGGTATTGCAAAGTCAAAACATCTTTGCTGCGATTAAAGTGCCTTTTAAATGTTTAACAAAAACTACAGTCATATCTAATCACACATCATACTTTGTTTTGTCTCCAAAAATACAGTATTATTTGCATACTAGCCATTTCGTACAGTTCCACCCATATCCCAGGAGAACCACTTATTCATATACATACCATGATAGAATATAACCTATGTATTACAAGAAAAGATGGTTTTCTATAAAGAAAAGTATTTTGACAATTGGTTCTATAGATGCTTTGCCGCCTACAACCTCACAAACTCAAAATTGTACCTCATTGTAGTATGTATTAGGAAGATTCCATTAAATAACACCTCTAAAAAAACACTTTGTTGATGTAATAATATGACTAGTTTAGCACATGCAGCAGAAAATTCCTATTAATCATCACTTTATTAGCATGGTGGTAATATTATTAGCAACATGCTTTTGAGAAACTATTTTCATCACCAATAGTTTTGACCTAGTGGGATAATCAGAAAAATATCTTGTATTATCAGGGGTGTCTTATGTTCATGAGATAGATATCAGATTCAAATGATACTCCAAAGAATTCTCAGCAGCGGCTACCGCACCTGAAAAGTTCAAACAGTTATTTTATCACACAAAATTGAATAACTTGCAACTTAGGGGTCCTATCCACCACATCTATCATATCATCATATTATCTAGAAACCCCCACAAAGCAAATTATACAGTTTTGATCAATTTGTAAAAGTCATGTCACTCCTCAGTGGTTCTTCGAAAGTCGAAGAAGCGGTAGACTGCTACCTCCGGGCAGCGAACCTCTTCAAAATGGCCAAGAAGTGGGCGCAGGCAGGACAGGCGTTCTGCAGTGCAGCCAACTTGCATCTGAAGGCTGGGGTCCGTCACGATGCGGCTACCAACTTCGTCGACGCTTCCAATTGTTATAAGAAGTGTGATCCTAATGGTAAGTGAAAGAATAATCTTTGAAATATTCGTAATTTTTTCAGGATTTTAGCTACACATTGATTAATTCATATACCTACATTGATTAACTACTGTTACAAAGGTCTACAAACTTTCTTGTTAATATTATCAGCTGTTTCTCACAGTTTCACTTGTGTCCCAAAGGAACTACTTCACTCAACCATATAAATATAAGTAGAAAGCCATATTATTATGCCAATCTTTTCTTTCATGGGCTGGAACATATTAGTATTTTTTTTTCACTTATAGGTGTACCTAAATAAAAAAAAAACCTATCTTTTAGGTTTTGCAATCGAGATTTTGCACCGCATTTAAAACAATTTAGCGTTACAACTTTAAAAACAAGTCCTTGATAGTTATAGCAATAACTTTTTTGCGTGTACTTTATGTTATAATGAGTTTCACTCGGCGACCTAAGTCAAAAGTGAAATTACGCTCAGCTTATCAGCCTTATCATATGCGCCAATGTAACGGTGACTGGGAGTTAACTTTTTAATGGGCGTAATGTTTGTACGTAGGAAACTGATGACTCATGGTTATTATAGTAAATAAATGTTAATGGCTAATTGAAGTCTTCCTCTATGTGTATTTTTGGAGGCAGTTAAGAGTATCTTTTTGGTCATTTTAGCTTTAAAAAATCGATCAATACGGGCAGAGCAAAAGGGAGAAAAAAAAGAGGAAATAAAATAACACCTTTCCCACAGACATGAGAAAATATGATAACATCATAACAGTTGTTTACCAAAAGAAAAACTATGTAACCTTTGTAAAACAGTTTGAATGCCATAATAAAACGAGCTGATTCAAAGTCATGGAATTCCTCTTGCTCAACAAAACTATACCTAATGTAGTCCTACTGTTTTGGTATAAACGTTGTCTCGTAACAAGTGGGTTTAACTGAGACTGTGAGTCATCTAAGAACTCAGATTAGATTATGCAGATAAGTTTTCTTCATGGTAATGAATCACTAATATTTTCGGTCCTGTTTTATTAGGTTTTTTAACATTTTCAGAAACTACTTAAAACAGTTGGATAGCTCATTTATCGATGAAGGCACTGCGCTTTATCCAAATGCGCGAAGAATTTCCATTTTCCATGTTACACGGACAAATCTGAGTAAAAGCTAGTTTTTAATATCAACACCCACGTTCACAAGGTTAATATTTAAGAAATTGTTGTCCTTATATATAGTTCAGAAAGTTTTCATTCATGTAACAATAGAGCTAATACTTTGTAGGAGTTAGAAAAGAATTACATGAAAAAATAACCTTTTTTCGGTCCTAAAAGCCAGTTCGAAGTAGCCAGCCAAACAAACAAAGCAAAAAATACTTTTAGCTTCGATAAATCAAATAGTTCCCAAAGGATATACAAGAAAAAACATTCGAAAAGAGAAACGCGAAAATGCCATTTCGTATTTCACCGTGGGAAACAAAATGGTTGATGACAATGCTTTAATATTGGTATTACTAGACAAAATCAATATTAACTGAAGGCGTCTAGACTTTCAGAAATTACTGATGCGCTGTAAGCTAAGTGTTCGTTAAGTCGAGTTAAGTTGGGCTGTTTACTTAATTGCCGACAATTACCGGAGTATACAATTTCAAGTTGAAATTACGCAATTTGTGTATGAATTATAAATGTAGTAGTAAGGAAATCCTTGCATATTTTATTGTTTTACATTAAGTCGTAGCGGAAATCTTATCATTGTTGTACTATAAAGTATAAAAACAATAGACGTACAATGTGATGTAGGTGCTGTGGTAGAAATTACTTTGATTTAGAATGCCTACGGAATTTTCAAACATTTATCACCTATCTATACTAAAATGTATTACGAAGCAGAAGAATTATTGGTCTGATTTCAGTTTTTGAAAGCCCATTTATCGAAGAAGTATTAGTGGAAAGTAGTATTTTATATAGGTAGTTCGATTTGATACAGTAATAAATTCTAATAATCCTCGAAACTCAAAATAGGCAATGCAGAATTGAGAATATACAGAGATAATTTAGTATTACGTACGCTACGCCCAATTCGGTTCAAAATTATAATTGGAATCGTGTAAGCTTAGGCCTACCAAAGGCCGCGCAGAAAACTTATTACTTGCAAAATTGTATTCATTTTTGTGATTATTTAGAGAAATTATGTTTTTGTACTACATAGCCCATTTATCTAGGAAGGATTTAGGCTTTTTATTTTAGTGCCCGGGGTTTTCCCCACGGAACTCGGATGAAATCGATGGGGAATCAGTAAGAAAATAGGCTTGTGTTGTTGGAGAATATCCTACATCCAAGTTAGTCATACATGCCTACATAGCTTCGGAAAATCCTACTATACATAATAAATAGTACATCCTTCCGTGCATTCCGGATGAAGCCTACATTTCGTGTAGCTCAGTTCAATCTAGCCAAGCGGAGCTATATGCTAAAACATAGTCTACGATATACGATGTGTTTGGAACATCGCCAAACTGTCCTTTAGTGTACACTTGTTTTTAACTTTGGCTGAAATGTATACATCGTTAAGTTTCTTTGAAATGTATGTGAGAAGGATTTATTTCGTAAATTGGCTTATAAGTGGCCATTTGAGGTCCAATTATGTAGGACGTTGATTTTATTTTTGAAAATGTTTTAAGAAATCATTAGCAAAGTGAAATGGCGATTGCCTATAGCAAACAAATGTTTTTTTTTGGCCTGTATTTCTCAATCAATGCAACAAATATTACTGCAACAGAGATTTTATTTGATCGAGCCAACTTACAGTGTCCATTATGTCCAAAATGTGACAACAAAACGCCACTTTCATACATAGTCAATTAATTACAATAATACGTTTCACAGAACACTTTCTTAAATGTGTTCGATTATTCAGTGGCCTATATTTCGTGTTCATACTAACAAAACACTCGCTTCCCTGAGGAAATCGGATAAAAATTAGTACACATACACACATTAAATTCAAAGATATAATGGTATCGAAATTCTACTCGCGTGTATAAAATCGTTTGTTGAGGAGAATCGGTAAGCGGTTCCTACCGAATCCGACGTATTTGTTATCTACGATTTTTTTTTCTCAATGGGGTGCATACCCCCTGGGTATTGCTCCAATTACTTTTGCGTATTCGCTACACATTTTTCTTGTCATGGTTTGTGAACGATGGTGTTTCCTTATCGATAGAATGTTTTTAGCTTTCGCATTTAATTCTCTCATTGAACCTACCATTTTATAAATGAAGGAATAGATTTTGATATTTGCCGTGGGGGCGTGATCTATCAGTATTTTATCGGTCTATGAGGGGTAAATAATTCCGTGCCAAAAGGTTTTCGATTCTTATCGGTTCTGTAGTTGAAGCATATTATTCAAAAGATTCACATTATAAACATGAAGGATGAAAACTATTCATTTAGTTCTAGTTTAAACAGAAATCGTTCACAATCGAAGCAAGATGATTGGCATCTCTGAGCCCAACCAAATAATGCGACAAATGCAAGCAATGGGATTTCCAATGCCAAAGTTAATCGGTTCTTAGGTATTTGGTCGAAACATTAAGAATAAATATACTTTAATATAATTCCTGAATCGGAAAATGAGTTGTTTAATAAACGTCCTGTGAAAACTACTGCGCTCGGATAAAAGGTAGCTTATAGTCTTCGTCTATAACGGGGCAGACACTGAAAGAATCCTTCTGAGATTAGCGCGTTCAAACAAACTATTCAGCTTTTACGTTACTCCATGTCGCAGATTTAGCTATGCCATGGAAAATATTTACTATAACAGCTTTATACAAATCTTCACTGTTTGATGAACAACATTACACGTATTACATCACCTTACGTTATCTGAGCTAATGTTGCTGATAACAGATGATCAGCTGATATCTTAGTAGCTTATCTTTAATCTATTGACTTCAATGTACACAATAGCAAGATAATATGGCGTTACGATTTTGTTTTCATACTTCGTAAAAAATGTTCCTGCTTCTATTAAATGTAGTTCTTATGTCCTTAGATATTAAGAAAACTTGTATTTTGTGTTATCTTTGTATATCCATAGTCACTTCAGTGACCGCTAAAGAAAATCGTATTCATAAAATATCTGAATCACTATCTGCGCAGTATATTGAACTTTTTTTACAAATAAACAAAGGTCACATTCACCGACCCAAAGATGCCCGCTGTATTCATGAATAAAGTTTCTAAACTGAACAAAATCAACTGGTAGAGTATTGGTCCATATTTTCTCATAATTGTTTAGAAATAATTACCATTCGTGTAAGAATAAACTCGGTAATAATAATGTAGACATAGCCTAAGTGCTAGTAATGAATATAGGCCGTCTGGCGCGTGAAGTATGCCAAATAATGGTGTCAATCGATTTCCCTATGGCGTTTAATAGCCTTAACATGACGTAATTGGCAGTTGCCACGCGCATATCAATATTAGAAATTATTTGATTGTAATTTCCTACGTGTTATTATGTAGATAAGCAATGGCGCCGCTGGATTTAATGATTGGTTTTAAAAATAGTAAAATGAGTTGGTGTTCCACAAGGAACTGTTTTAGGGCCTGCTTTATTTTTTACTGTTAAACATTGTTTTATTATGCATGGAGATAATAAGAAAACAGTTTACTGAAAACCTTGAATTTTTATTTTAAACACAAGTTAGGGTTTATGATCTATTTTTTTTAATAATTTGTGTTTAATTGCAGAGGCTGTCTCGTGTCTGCTGAAGGCGATTGAGATCTACACCGACATGGGACGATTCACCGTAGCTGCTAAACAGCATCAGGTAAATACTTCTAAATTGATTGCCTATTTTATTTAAACAATTTATATTGAAGTGTGTGAAAATGAGAACAGTTTAGATACATGGCCGGTACTATCCAGAAGTTTATATTTTCATTATGAATGCTTAATCCTTCTCCGTGTGAGAGGCGGCCTGTGCTCAGCTGTGGGACGATGAAAAGGCTGTAACGTAACCCCAAGTATTAACAATACTTCCTCACCCACAGAACATTGCTGAGCTATATGAAACCGAGTGCGTAGATCTCTCCCGCGCCATGCAGCACTACGAACAGGCGGCTGATTACTTCCGCGGCGAGGAGTCCACCTCCTCCGCCAACAAGTGCATGCTCAAGCTCGCCCAGTATGCCGCCCAGCTCGAGCATTATGATAAGGCTATACAGATCTACGAGCAGGTGAGTGTTCTCAACAGTGATCATTGCAAGATCCCATTAACATAATTCTTTATTAGAGAGAAATAAAAAATATTTAGATAACATAACATGGGCACAAATAGGGAGTAATAGTACAACAACAATAGATAATTGTGCCAAATAAGTCCAGTTCAACATTATGCTAGACAGGTAGCGCCTGACGCTAGTTTTCAACTTCCTACAAAGATACTATGAATTTTGAAGTTTCTAGTAAGCATTTAGAGATCAGCATTGTTTAAAAACAAATACACTTCTGGACACATCTATTGGCCCACCTTAGAGTTTAGGTTTCGATGGCCCCTACCGAAATATTATTGCTAGACTGAACAAAAACTGTTGATGCAGTTTTAAACCTGATACATTTTACCTTCTTTTTCGATCGTATTGTTTTAAATTTGAATTCAGAATACCATACGACATGGAGCTACGCCTAACAAGTCGGATATGTGCCTCGTTAAAGGCAATTGATTTTTGAATAAAAAACATGTTTTATCAAATAAAGGTTTAATTTAATAACGTGTGTTGCCTCCATGGGCATCTACCACAGCTCTCATACGATTAGACATAGAGTTTATCAACCGCTCTATGAAGTTTTGAGGGATCATCTCCAATTCCTCTTCTATGGCAGTTTTCAACACCTGCATCGTCTGGGCAACTGGCTGACGAGCCCTAACACGTCTTTTTAGCTCGTCCTACATGTGCTCAATGGGGTTCTTGTCTGGGCTTCTGGCTGGCCAGTCCATAACTGTGATATTCACATCCCGAAGATATTCCCTGACGATGCCGGCCGCATGGGCTCTTGCATTATCATGCATAAAAAGGAAATTTGGGCCCACATAGTCCGCGTATGGTATCACGTGAGGTCCTAAGCACTCACGAATGTACCTTTCAGCATTTAATGTTGGCAGCCGTGGTCCTGTAACAACCTCAAGTTTAGTTTTGCCGCTCGCGGATATACCGCCCCAGACAGTCCTTGAGCCACCGCCATAAGCAACCCTCTCTTCAAAGCAGCATTGTCAGAAACGCTCTCCCTTACGTCGGTAGACCTTCTTCCTTCCATCATTGCCATGTAACACAATTTTAGACTCATCAGAAAAGAGTACACGGCTCCAATCTTGGTGTCTCGAATTTAAATGACTGCGTGCGAAATGAAGGCGCGCTGTTCGGTGGGCTCGCGTTAGTTTGGGCCCATTAGCTGGCTTGTGTGGTACCATATCGTGTTCTTTTAACCTTCTCCGAACAGTTCGAGCACTCACAGATACTCTGTGGAAGTCGCGAAGTTGTTTTTGTATCTCAATGGAGGTAAGGTGACGATTTCTCAAACTGGTCGTCACGATGAATCGATCCTGCCTTTCAGTTGTGACCCGAGATCATGGCCTTCCTTGGCGACGAACAAAGCCGCCAGTCTCTAGGTACCTCCAATAAACATTTCGGACCGCAGATCGACTTAAATTAAGTTGAGCACTCACGTTTCTTTGGCTGTGTCCGGCCTGAATAAGTGCCACAGCTTGGGCGGCGATTTCAGGTGAAATATCCATAGATTATTGAGAGAACCTCACCTTAATGTTAAGAATAAGTAATGTTTGTTGCAAAACCAACGATATCAATCACTTTTTCAAGAATTAAATCCAAGTAAACCAATAAAACCAAGTTTTCTTAGTAATCGATTGTTTGATATCAACAAGCAGGCTCTAAATTGTCTCTTGTTTCTTTAAATTCTGTATTCGAAATTCAAAAAAAGACTATTGAATGAAATTGTGAATGTGCAAGGTTCAAAACTGCATAAAAACCTTTTGCTGGACCTAATATAAAAATTTCGCTAGGACCAAACGAAACTGAAAACCCAAGGTGGGCCTATAGATGTGTCCAGAAGTGTATATGAAGTCAAATCCCAGACAAAATTGATGCGCTTTTTCAAACTTTTGTATCAACACCTGAAAATCAAAAACCAAAGCTTCTAAGAAATTAGAATTGGTATGGCTATCTTTTGACACTCTAATTTCACCTTTCAGATAGCCAAATCGTCCCTGGACAACAGCCTGCTGAAATACAGCGCTAAAGAGTACATGTTCCGCGCGGCGCTGTGTCACCTCTGCGTCGACATACTGAACGCTCAACACGCCGTCGAGAAGTACTGCGGCCTGTACCCCGCCTTCGCCGACACTAGGGAGTGTAAGCTGATTAAGGTGAGTCTGTCTCATCATCTGCCTAGCCTTTTCCTAATCATTATTTGGTCACCCCAAAACAAAAGGCATCGTTAAAGAACATCCAGGATCCAACATTTGACATGTCTCTGAAACAAGGAGGATCTCGTCAGCTGGATAGCAGAATGTTTTAGGCCATTGAGGTGGAATTGTGGACTGCGAAGATCAATCGGACACAGCCAGATTCAATACATTTTCTAATGATAGTTACTAAAAAGCATGTGAAATAATATAAAACGAATGTAACTAATTTTCTAAGGGCACACTGAAAAAGAGTATGTACTTTTTTATTGCTCTGAAAATTCTGCACTCTGCAACTAAGTTTATCATCTATCTATTCCAGGAACTGATCGAGCATTTGGAAGAGCAAAACGTGGACGCTTTCACTGAAGCCGTGAAAAACTACGACAGCATATCTCGACTGGACCAGTGGTATACGACCATGCTCGTTCGTATCAAGAAACAGATCAACGACAACCCCGACCTGCGCTGAGTCGCTCGCCTCCCGCCTGCCGCAGCCGTGTGTCTAGCGTGAGTGGCCAGCATTATTTAATTAAATCCAACCTTTATGTTATTAAAAAAAAAATCTTACATTTATTATTTACATTGGCAATTATGTCTCTTGTTTTCCTTTTTTGAATTTTAAATCAGAATCTTCCATTTTTGAACTGTCTTTCGAGTCATGCATTGTTATTAGAGTGTTACATCGCAATACATATGTTAGGAAGGAATCGACTTTCACATAAGTGAAGGGGCAATGCATGCTTGGCTGTCAGTTTAGCTGCTCTAACAATATAACTTATTTTAAGTTGATTGTAATGCAATTTTCTGTTAATATAATTTAATAAAACTACTTAAACACAACAAGATCTACGAGCGTGTCAAAAATAAAAAAACAACTTGACATTTACCATGAAATGACATTTATGACGTTCCAGTCATGACAGCTGCTGTCATTTTGACGTTGTCATGACACAATTGTCTATAGGTAATCTATAGAGTATGTAAGAAGACGCGATTGATGCTCAATAATGCTTGCATAACGGTGAGCGGCGAAGGGCGATATAATGTTTCCTTTTTTATCATAAACTCTGTAGAATATTTCATTATGCCTATTTCATTGTAACAAGTTAGGCAAATCAATGTTTGTATCACATTGTTTGACAGTATTTTAGTTTTCTTTGGTAGTAATTGATAAAATGTTGACTGATAGCGGTAGAGAGAGATTGATACTCGGTTATTTGGTAGGTTTTAGTTTTCAGAGTATTAAGTGATGGTTGTTGGTTCACGAATCCTATTACTTTTCATAATTTAATTCCTCATAACAGTGTATTCTCAACAATCTGTCATGCCAATTTTAGCAGTCAAGACATGGAAAGCCAAATCCATATTATTGTTTAAAATGATTGATTCCCATCACGGGCATTTAAGTCTGATTATGTATGCCCCAAGTCTTATTGATCGCATTCCGATTAGTTTAAATGAATCTTTGATTAAAGAAAGATGTACTAAGTTACCCAATCGTGTTTGAGTATTTCAAATGTCAAAAAATGTGACACAAACACATATTTAGTATTCAAGATTTAGTCGGTATAATTAGAATATAAGTCGGGAGTAAAATCATTATCGAAAAATGTTTTTTATCTGTACGTTAAAACTGTAACGTTCCAATTTACGCAGTGATTTCGTTTGAGTTGTATACTCTTTATTTATATTTATTTTTCTTGTATTGCGAGGCCGGCGTGGCGTTTATTGTATATATTATTGTTTTTAAATAGCGTAAAAAGGATTCCCCCGTACAATTTTGTTTGATGCAGTGGTATTGCCAGGTGAAAAATGTTTTATGTATTTTTGTTACTTGCAACCTGTTCAAGAGTATGGTATTCTTGATACTTTTAAGATGAATCCTATCAGATTATGCTTTATGATTTTTTACCTTGTGTTATGAAATAGTGAGATATTTCAGTATCAATTTTTTTCTAAATATACTTTGTTTCAGTATGTTTATCCTAATATGTATTATGGCATTACCACTAGACAATTTTGTTTCCCACAAAAGTTATTTGCAATGGGGCCTATTCTCATTTAGAGTTAAAAAATAATATTTATAACATTTTATTTTGTTGTTGTAAATAATGTCTTGTTTCGTTAATAAATTTTATATTTTTAATTTCTATTTTTTTTTACCCTTGTGTTTCTTTTCTTATTGGCACAGACATGGTTATGTAAAACGTCGAAAAGTATTATAATGCAGCTGTAGTACATGATCAAGAAACTAATTTAACTTCTTTACTTCCAGTTTTAAAAAGATGAAGAAGACTACAAACATATTGAAATTCATAGACGAAAGATTTTTACGGTTTTGTTAATATAATTCGTTCACAAATTCATAACTATGTTTGTGCTATTGACTGTATTCACACTACGATTCAAAAAGGTATTTTATAGAAGACTAACTTAAAAGTCTATTAATAGAAGGCCGTGTTAACTAAAAACCGTTTTTCACCAGATTTAATTACGAAAAAAAGACGGCACTATTCCAGGGTAGTTACAACTTTCTCCTGCAATGGAATTTAACATCTTATAATGCTCATGAAAAATCAGTATTTATTCGAGTGATATTTTGATGCCAAGGTCAAAAAAATCGTAGTGTGTATCCAGAACCTTATAAGGCTTCCCAATTTAGCTAAGGTAACTTACGCACTTGCGTTTTGTCGAGAGCGTTTTAGATAAAAAATCGTACGGTAAACAGTCGGGTTTTTAATTATTGTAAGAAGTTCACCGAATATGTCTAAAATTCGCCTTAATGTTAGGCTTACATTTTTGGTAATTAATATATTGTATGCCACATCTAGTAACTATATCAGTTATTTAATCAGTTCTTTTAAACATTGGCATTTATTTAGTTCATGACTGACGTGACTGCATAGTTTATATTCAGTAAGATTAGTCGAACATAAAATAAATCACTTTCTTTAAAATGAGATCCATATAGTAATGTTGAAATTACAGCATCCATTTCGTCTTACTGGTTAATAAAATATCTATGAAAGGTTTCAAAAGAAACTTTCGTTTTGTGTAGTAGGTAGTAGAACATAGCTCAAAGTTATTTTTGTCCACATTTTTAACTTCTACATTAGATCAATAATATAATATAATCTTAGATGTGGCATACCGTAAAACAGTCTAGAGTTAAAGTTTCGCAATTATCCGTAACCATAGCAACGCCAGTTATGTATCGCATTGTATGGCACACTGATATTCGTTTAATGTAAAAATAAAATGTTAATACAAAATGTTTTTGTGTTTTATTGTGCTCCCGTCCTTAGTTGAGTTTTTCCCCCATCGCTGTTCATGTGTGCCATGACCTTTACTACAATTTCTTCACCTTCCGACCAAAACTGTTATAAAACTAACCAATTCATTTTATAATCAGTTTAAATTATCAGAATTTTACACTTTGCAGTCACCGACTACTTTTGTATCAATTTACGTCAATTATGCTAAAATTAACCAATAATTATATTGCTCACAATACCTATACCTACACTTAAGTACAATACGTACATTTTAGAATATTAATTAGAACCTCCCTATCGTTAACTGTAGCCGTGATAATCTACGTATATTGTGTAAATTCACCGAATGCCGTATGTAAGCTTAACGGTCAGTTTTGTACGGGTCAGTCGCTCCTTGTAAAGCACTCAGCTGCATCCGGTTAGATTGGAAGCCGACCCCAACATAGTTGGGAAATGGCTCGAAAGAAGAAGAAGACTAAAAGGTTGCCGGAAAGCAGTGGATGCGTGTTGCTGAAGATCAAGCAAAGAGGCGAAATTTGGAGGAGGGCTTTGTCCAGCAGTGGACGTCTTTCGACTGACACACGACCACGATGACTGTAAAAGAACGGCAAATGCGCCGTTCGTTCAAAAACGTGACGTCAAGCTCTTAGGTACTATTGGGCCCTTGAATTTAAGCGTTAAGTTTCTTATGTCATTAAAATCTAGAAGGTAATGCAGGAAATTAATAATTAGGTAGGTACCTATATTTTATCGTCATATCTTTTTAATTAATTAAAAGCATATATCTACGTTGAATATAATATAATGTATCATGGTCAAAACCATTTGAAAGTTCAAAGCGCCACGCGGTTTTAATTTACGATGACTACATTAAACTTTACAACAACATTAAATTGGTCAAAGTCTAACCGAAATATTCAGAAAATTGTTGGTAAAATATCAATTTGAAATTTTAATTTAATGACAGGAAATCCACCTATAAACTTCATCATGTACTACCCTTATGTACACGCTTATGTGTTTCCTCATTTACTCTCCCTATTTATATCTTACTCTCAAAAAGAAAGTCAAACCAAACAGGTTTTCATTCTGAATTATGGACCTATTCAGTTAACGCTAATGTCTCTAAATAATTTCGTTCCTGTTCTGAAGACATGAGACCACCTAAAGGATAATGAACGTAAGAAAGGCTTTCAGAAACAATTTATTTCACCAAAAAATTACACATGTACATTATTCAAAGGTTTCCCAGTAAAATCTTCAGGCTTATTGCTCGGTTGCTTATGGTAGCCGTACAAATGCATCTTATCAGCATTGTTGTGCAACATTTTGTCCAACACGGGCGCATTATCGTCCTGTGTCGCCTTATCTTTTCTCTTGACCTTTTTTGTTTTATCATCGTAATTTTGTGCCCCATCTTCGTGTCTATCCCAAAGTGGTGGTGCCTTTTGCTCCTGATTCTCTTTGTCCTCAGAATCTTCCTGGTCCTTTTCTTTGTTCATAATGTTATCTACCACCTCTTGGGGTACAATACCCTTGTCGACCAATTGGGTGCACAATTCATTGAAGGCCCTAGCAAGATCGTTTCCTAATGAAAATTTTCCTGAAACCTTGACTTTGTACGCTTGGGTCAGTGAAAGACCTGTGGAATAGTGAATCATAGTTATATCATAATTATGTCTAAAGTTCACAAGAGATGGTTATCGGTAAAGTCTCTCATTGTCTTGTTCATTAATATGTTTTGACGCAGAGAAATATGCTTGCCAACCACGGTCATTTCAATTAAAATACAATATAGAATGAATATTAGTTACTGACTAAGCGCCAGTAGGTATGCTACTTAGATTTCATTGAGTGAAAGAATCGAAAATATGTTCCCATTATTTTCCAAGAAGAGAAAGGATTTTAAAAATAGGTATTTCTTCTCTAAATATCTTGACATATCATTGTGATGAGATCCTTCAAACAAATAAAATGGCTATTAGGTTAAACCTTTTTTGGTAGTCTCGTTACCGGCTGACGTCTTGTTCATCTCCCGTAAAATGATACATACTACCTAACTCTTCGTGTGATTTACCTACTTTTTACTATCTTTTACTCGTGTGTTTTGGCAATTTCACAAACACGGATAAAACGTAGCCCATAACCTGCCTCGATAAATAAGCTATGCAAATATTTTTTTGCATTGGACAAGAAGTCCTAATTTAGAACAAACTCTTTAGCTTTTACACTAGATTAGATTTCTTACCATATAGAAGAATGAATATACGAAACATCTTGCCTCAAACTTACATACTTAATGGACAATACCCACAACAGTTATTAATTGTTACCTGCAAATTAACTAAATTAACAAAGCAATAAAATATGCAGTAAACTGTTAATCGGTTGCAAAATGCATGAATTTTAATTTAAGTACAAGTACAATGTTTATTGTATTACGTTGTAGGAAGTCCTTCAAGAGAATTACAATAAGTAAAGTAAGTAGGTAGGCGTATTTACAAGCCTAAAAATATGACTGATATGAATCTATGACTAATAGCCATACATGCTTCGCAGGCAATTTAAATGGGACGCCAACCAAGAAAATCAATCAAGACATAGCGATTTAAATAAATTAGATATTTTATAAAAATTACCTACATATGAATGTGTCAGGTTGTTGCTTAAATCCTAGAGAACTCATTATTTATCATTAGCCTTGGTTTGTTGACGTAAATAGGTAAATAATATAAACAGATTAAAATATAAGTAGTTATCTTTTGATATTTATTTTTGGTTCCCCACAGTTATATAAATGGAGATCATACCTAACTAGGCCATCTATTATAGCATAAAATCTTGACATTTGACGTCTGCTTCCAACCATTCAAATTAACCACCATTAACTGACTCAACGTTTTAAAACTGTGTAGGTAATGTTCATTTGGACCTACGTTCTAGGTCCAAAATGCTAGGAACCTTTTTGACCCACCTTAGATCCTTTTGCAGTACCTATTTTATGTACCAGGGCCACGGTAACTCTCGAACAAGTCAAAGTCATGAAATTTGGCTAATTAGATTAGCACTTGTTGACGTCAAAATTAAAAATGGTCAGCACCCTCAAAACGGTCCCTTTTTACCACTTAGTATTATGACTGGAAAGAAGAAGCGGTGAAGAACAAACTTCAAAGCAAAACAATCCCACAGCCCAGGTTTCGGCCCTAAAAGGCCCCGCAGGGTTCGCTGACTGGTCTTTCAGAAGCGCGTGGAACGAAACACGTCACCTTCAAAAGAAAGAACTTACCTACGTACAAATTAATTACTAATCGATACTTATATTATAAAGGTGAAGAGTTTGTTTGTTTGAACGCGCTAATCTGAGGAAGTACTAATCCGATTTGAAAAAAAATGACAGTTTTAAATAGCCCATTTATCGAAGAAGGCTCTAGGCTAATTTTCATCCGGGTTCGTGCAAAAGTTCCAAAGGGATGCGGGTGAAACTGCTAGCAGAAGCTAGTTAAGTATAAATCAGATATCAATGACCGATTTGGCAAAGAAACAGTTGTACCTGGTCTTTGTCTATCGCGAGTCACGTGTGATGTGCCACGCGGGGTGAGAGGTCAAACGTGTTTAAATGCATTATGTAAGTAACAAGTTACTATTTGTTCTGTATATAGAACTGGATTATTGCAATGAAGGTATTATTATAAAATAAACTGTGATGAAAACCGTGGAATCTTGGAAGTAAGTAAATGTATTAATTTGATAAAATAGCAGTAAGGATATAATTTCAGGGTAATCTCAAAGATCACTTCGTTGTCCATCTGTTTTTCAAGACCATTTTTTTCAGGAACTCGTAAAATTATCTTTAAGTTAGTCTCAGTATTATCCCCGGTTCTTGGGGAAACTATTCCACGCACCAGGATAAAAAGTAGCATTCCTCCATAAATAGGCTATTTAAGTACCTAACTCTGAAAGAATTTTCAAATCGCTACTGCCAGTACCTATTTTCTGAGATTAGGGTGGTCTAGCAAATAAAATCTTCAGCTTCATAATAACTATACATATAGTAACCCTACTGCATGTGCTTTGGAAAAAAATAAAGCCTGTATGTCAAATTGAAGAGATAAGTGTCTGTTTTGTCGAATTTCCCATACATCAACCAATAGCGACAGTGGTTTCACCCGTGTCCTGAGGGATCTTCTTCCCACCAATGGATAAAAAGTAGCCTGAATGTTATTCTGGCATGTAATCTTACTACCAAGTTTCATCAAGATCCATCCTGTAGTTTTTGCGTAAAAGAGTAACGTACCTACGTCGTAAAAAATCGCATTTATAATATAAGTAGGATTTTTAAGTACCTAGGTATAATTAATTATATACTGCATCGTGCAGGCCGAGGTGTATATAGGTATCTACGTGGAAAGAAACTACATCGCACTTATGGTATATACTAGAAGCCAACTTCTGCATACGTACGTAGTAAGATTTAGCATAATATGATCTAATCGCCGATAATGACGTACTTAATGTGTTTTTAACGAATTATAATAAACAGTCATTACTGACTACCCAGTCAGAAGACCGAAATTCTGACAGCCTGTCTTACCAAGGGGTATCAGGTTGCCCGGGTAACTGGGTTGAGGGAGTCAGATAGGCAGTCGCTCCTTGTAAAACACTGGTACCTCCTCAGCTGCATCCGGTTAGACTGGAAGCCGACCGACCCCAACATAGTTGAGAAAACGCTAGTCGCTAGGCAAACGATGAATTAGCATAATAATATGATTAAATAACTGATGATGACATAATTTATTCAAAAAAATACTGTGAAAAATTATGAAATATATTCGTCTTATTTCATTGTTATAATGACGTGCAAACTCAAAAACCTTCTGCAGATTTACTATCTATTGTTAAAAATGTAAATAGTTTATTTGTTATCTTTTGAATCTCTCTAAATAATTCATATTTGTTACAAAGATTTTCCTACATCAACATGACCGAATAATAACATTCAAATTTTGACAACAATAGATACCTAGTTTGCTTTTCCACGAAAAAACTGAAATAACAAAAACGTAAGCAAAAGTCTCTACATAATTTCATTGACCTATTTCCTGACATAATATGCTATTTATAAAACTTCAGGCAAAATAAATATTCTTGTTATTAATCTACCTAGTTACCTACTTAATACTCTTCACTTCACTTGACATTGGGATGCCCCAGGGTTCAACATTAGGTCCATCTCTTATCATCCGCCTAGCCATGTTCCAACTATGTTGGGGTCGGCTTCCAGTCTAACCGAATGCAGCTGAGAACCAGTGTTTTACAAGGTTCGACAGCCTATCTAACCTCCTCAACCCAGTTACCAGGGCAACCATGGTAAGATTGGCTTCTGACTTCCTGTAACGTCTGCCAAAGACATTCAAATGACAGCCGAGACCTACAATTTAGTGCTTTCTGAAACACGAAAGGACTCGTTATGGCAAGATGCTATATTAATTTCATCTTTGTTATCAATTAAAATGTCTATCATTTCTAAACGTGTTGATTTATAATTTTTCTGATTTAGCTCCTAGGCAACGAGTAATTACTTCTTTTAATTGATAATAATTGCTCTGTAGGCATCATAAACAATAGGTCAGGGCATATTATGTACTAGCTTTTGCCCGCAACTTCGTTCGCGTGGAATAGTGACTACCAGCAGATTTTTGATTTGACCAATAGATGGCGCTATATGTCCGGAATAATTTTATTTTTATTTATTTTTTGTAATAAAAACTATCCTATGTCCTTTCTCAAGTTTCAAACTATGTCTGTACCAAATTTCACACAAATCGGTTCAGTAGTTTAGGCGTGAAGAAAAGACAGACAGACAGACAGAAAGACAGACAGACAGACAGAGTTACTTTCGCATTTATAATATTAGTTTGGATTTATAACCGTTGCTATAAAACAGATTGTAAAACATAATCCATTTAATTTTATAGATTGTTCAATATTAAGAAAAACGATGGAAAGATCTATACATAGAATATACCTCTATAAAGACTAATATAATAAACGCATAGTAAACACAAAAACTTCACTTAGGTACTATATGGATTTTCATGAAACTTGCCAGTAATTAATAGTTTATATAATTTAAAATCATAATAACGCGGGTGAAACCGCCAGCAGAAGTTAGTTTATGCTTAGAGGTGTGACCACTAATTGGGCAATAAATTCTCCTTTGTCGTAAATGTACCTATGTTCCACGGAAGAAGGAAAGACAAGCGGAGATGCCATAAGGCTGGTAGGTCAGGCAGCTCGTTGTAGGTCGAGTAACGTACTGAAGGCCTGATCAGTTACTAGATCTAACAAGGCACATGGGTGATTTGGTTTTAAAAATAATGGGCAGGTTCTAAAGAAGGTGTACGACGGCGGAGCTAACAGCTAGAAAAGCTCTTCGTCCCCCAAACACCCGCATTTCCGCGCACTACTTTCTTAGAGAGAGATTTTGCGTTATGACATCTCCGCTGGTCCTATTGTTCTCCGTGGTATCTTATAATTTTTATCATATTTCTCTAACTAAACAAAACATTATAATAATAAGCATATAAAAATACACATGGATGGCCAGTGGGGCAAAAAACGACCCGGAAGACGCAGCGTGGGCAGGCCCGGATGGATATGGACGAGCTGGCCAAGATCGCCGGAAAGCAGTGGATGCGGGTTGCTGAAGTCGAGCAAATCTGCCAACCTTATCGGGGGGCGCTTTTTTTTAGCAGCGACTTTAGGCTGAAACGAGAAAGACTTCATAATATTTGGCATATATTTATTTATTAAATTCGTAAATTACTGTTTCGAGTTCATTAGGAGCGTGTAGTCCTATATAAGAGCATCCTTTGAGGGATAATTTTCAGAAATCGATTAAGTAGATTAATTACTTAGTTCTAAGTATAATATTTCAGGACAATTAAAACAGAAAATGATCGCGTATTCCAATTATTATAAATATTAATTTATTAAATTATACCTATAACATTAATGCAAATTGCGGGGGTCTTGTGTCAGATGCCATTCTTATTGTCTCAACGATGGGTAGGATAGTACAAATATAAGTGTGGTTGCTTTAAGAGAAGGTTTAGTCGGAATTGCACAGATATGCTGGACACTACGTACGGTTTTGATGAAGAGTTTGACACCTTTGAAGGTAGGTCCTCCTATATTTTCTACATGCGTGACCAAAAAGTAGGTCAGATGCCATTAAATGTGATATCATCAATTTTTATCTATCCGTAAGTAAAATCTTTAATTAAATTAATATTTTTTTGGTTTCTTACTAGCTTTGTCTTAGGTTTTATTTCAAACCTGGCCTTCTTAGGATCTTACGGGAAAAGTCAAAGTAAGATCAAGAGGCACTAGAGTAAGCTCAAGTAAATAAGGAAAATGCCCAGATTTTCTTGCTATATTTAAATTTCATTTTCATAAATTCTATGAAGTTTGTTAAACTTTGCTTTCCCTGAAAGTTTACTCTGTAAATCCTGTAATTAATCATTAAATGGGGATTAATAAAGCAAAATTGGGCCATGCTCGTGTACATCATTTACACATTGGGCTTACAACCAGGCCAGTGTCCACTGCGTTTCAAATTGCCCCAAATTATGTAGGTTTTTGAACCCAAACGAGTAAATAATTTGTTTCACAACGTATGTGAAACAAATTACTCATTCGAAAAACGTAGTGGTGGTTTTTGGATTTCTAGAAATAGAATGAATTCGATATATCTAGTACTACCTGAGTAGTTTAATTCTTTGAACCTGCTTGATATGTTTTACTATGATTGATTGTGAACCATCTTGAGATTTTATACGATGCCTGATTGTATATTATGAAGGCTTATTTATGTTGTTCACTGCTTGTAGTTCTCATTATGAAAGATTGCAAAATCGATTTCAAAATCTGGTGTATTTTTTGTGTGAGACCGTTCCTCTTTTTATAATCACTAATCCAGTATGAAAAACACCAAGTCCAAAATAAGTAAGCTGTATAAATGGCTTTAGACGACATTTCTAATTTAAAACAATAGATAAATAAAAATACAGAGGCACTTATTAGTGTCAAATCTTTTCGCCACATTATTGAATATAAAAAGAACTTTTTGTAACTAAAATTAAAATACTGTGCCTATTTATGTCATCCGGTATAGACGTGGTGAATAAACCACAGGAAAATAACGGTTTGTTCGTTGGTTCTGTACAAAGGGCGGAGTTGTGAATTCATTCATGATTCATTACCAAAATAGATTAAGTTCAATTTAGGCTAAGGTAAATAAGCTATTAAATTATTTAATGAACTTTTTTTTATTATTTACTCTAATGTACCTAAATGTTTAATTGTAGGTAAATTGTAATGGACACACCCCTCTCCAAAATATCTATATCTTCAAAATATAAACTGTTCTCCGATCAGGGATCTCCAACCACTTCATATTCAAGTTCTCTCAAAGCGATTTATTTTTATTTCGTTTAGAACGGTACTACTGCGTCACGATCTTTATCAGCCAGTATTTAACAATTCAATAAGTTCAGAGGTCTTGCATTTAAATTCAAAGACATACAAACTCCTTGGCTAACCAGTTCATTTGTCACTGTACCACACCAGTGTCTTCCCGTAACTCCCGAGGGAAAGACGAATTGAAGCCAGGAGTTTGTACTTTTTATTCTCCAAAAATGTACCAAGACAATGAAGGTGGGGCTAAATTGGAGAAGAATAGGTTCGAGTCTACTATCAGTGAATTGAAGAAGAAGACTTTTGTTTCTGCTGCTGATATTGAAAGTTATGGTGAGTTGAAAATATTTTTTTGGCGAAATTGTGACGCAGTAGAAATAACGTATTCCTGAAGATGTGAAGGGTTAAGTACCTACATACGTTTACGCTTCTCACTCTTTTGTTTTCATTCTTATTTTGTAGTATTTTCAGAGCATCCCGAATCATATAACAGGCATTTTTCTAGCCCCCTTTCATATTTATTAATAAATATTTTCATAGGCTTATAGACCCGGTCTTCTTTCAAGATCAAAGCCAAAATCGTGGTTTAGTTTTTAATACTTCCGGTAATCCCACATAAGAGTTTTCCTCAAGAACTATCGTATAGTTACGTACTTTAGATTTTAGCAATTTGTACCTTAGATAGCTTTTCTTTTAATTTCGCATTTTTCCGGAAACTTGTCACGGTTTTTAATTCTGTTTTAACAATACAGTGGTTGACGTCATTGTTAGTTGTTAAATTTTACAATATTATGAAATTACTATCTGTCGTTAGCAATTGCAACCGTGTCCCGTAGGACTACTTGGCGCACCCGATTCAAAGAACAAAGCTTTATAAAAAGTATTTAAAGCCTTAAATAATTATTCCTATCGGATGCGAAGTTCTGAGATTAGCACATTTAAATAAACTCTTCAGCTTAATAATACCTAATAGTGGTTTAGATTTTCTCGACTTTCCATGAAGTTCTGTGGTGTGTTCAAGTTGAGTGACGCTTCTGTTTAAAGATTTCTGTACACTATAAGATTTGTGTTTCTATAATTTTTATATAATATGAATATCATAAAAGAAAATGTCTTTTTTCGGGATTAACCTGTGGGCTATTTCGCAGATTTTCGTAAATAGAAGAACGATTTTCCATAATTAATTTATTAGTGCTGAAACCATTATCACATTAGAATGCATGCACATGGACATATAGAAAATACTGTGATACGTACAATTTCACCTTGACTATTTTCAATATTAATTAGTATGTTTTAATTACAAATTAATATGATTACCTATGTAAAATGTCTAATATGATTAAGTATATACAAGTGTGAAACTTTGAGTAATAAAAAACACATTTAGAGGTTTAAAAAACAAGTTTTCAACACCTATTGTTACAATAGTTATGTAAAACCAAACGGTGTTTCAATTTACCGACGTAACTTATTTTCACGAATCGGCTTTCTGATGTCAATAACGCCTAACAAAAACCGGGGCCAAGAGGTCTTGAACCGTATTGAATTGTAAAAAGGGGTGGATTTGCTTCGACAAATATTTAAAGTAGATACTTAGCATGTCAATGGTGCATGCTCCTGTTGATTTTCGACTAAGAAAATCCGTATATTGCAGTCTTAACAGTTTGCCGGAAGTTGACAGGCCGGCAATTTTTTATTTTTTTGAGAAAATCGTGAATTCAATCACAGTTTTAAGTCGGTTTGATACCTACCTACCTGAACAAGTTGTGTGCATAATATGTCATTGATTTATGAGCCCAAACAAACTATCAGACGACTAAAAGTTTGCAGTGTGTTGGAATCTAAGTTAGAAGCATGTGCAGTGAAAGAAATAGGTTTACAGACTTTTCTGAAAACAAACATAGGTACAGTTGGAAACTAATTAGGGAAATGCAGACGCGCGTAGGTACCATGTGCAACCACGGTGCACCAAGTTTTTTGTTTGCATTCATTAGCATTCATAAGTTAGCATTTACTATGCACACGTGGTAAATAAAAAATATTTATGACCTATTTTATTATTTTATCATTATCACTAGCCGTTTTCTCGCGGTTTCAATGAATGCACATACCGGGATAAAATGAGCCTGTGTTGCTCGGAAAGAGTGCAGCTTTCCAAAGGTGAAAGAATTTTTCAAATTGGTTCACTGTTTTTGGGGCCTTTTGGGGTCCAACAAAAAGACACTTTGTGTTCTATTATAGTCTGTTTTTTAATCTCGTAGACTAAATTGACACTTGCAAAATGTCAAACTTTCTAATAATTTTGCTAGCTCTGTGGTGCAGTGTTGTACTTACGATACCGGTTCGTTGAATCGTAACTTTTTATCTATAATAGACGAAATTAATATTCATTCAAAGTTTTATATTTAAAATTCACGTACGTACACATGGCTGTACGACGTGCTACAAACTGCCAGGGATATCTGACCACGCAAAGCCATGCGTAATCATCAAGGATAAGCCCATTATTTCAGGATGACTTATTGTAAAAAGTTACGATTCAACGAACCGGTATCGTAAGTACAACACTGCACCACAGAGCTAGCAAAATTATTAGAAAGTTTGACATTTTGCAAGTGTCAATTTAGTCTACGAGATTAAAAAACAGACTATAGTGTAAAACTCTCCCACTGCATCTTGACCTCTTTTCATAATTGAAGAGGCCCTAACCAGCGTTAAATAGTTATTATTCAAATATGTCTGCTATATGTAAACATTGTGCCTCAAAGTAAATAGATATACCTACTACATAAATGATATATGGAATAACTATAGTTTTATGACGTACATTAATCCGTTACTATACCTAGTATTATAGGTACACTCCATAGTTATTTATTTAAATCCTGAATGTTCTAGATCACATAAATTGTTAACAACTTGCACTGAACTGCATCATAATCATGCACTTATTGTCGTTATTTACTTGGATGACTGCACTATAAGTAAACTCAGAGTTAGTAAGTAGGCAGCATTTAAGCTGTGATTAATTTATAGGGAAGATCGTTCGTGGCTTATTAACAATTGCAGTCGCACGAGTTGTTCGATCATAAGATACAGTAACTGGTAGTCAGAAGGTAGAAAGTCTGACAACCAGTCTTACACAAAGGGTATCGTTGCCCGGGTAACTGGGTTGGATTCAGAACAGTTAGCATTTGCATAATTTTTTTTTACTTGCTACAAACAGAAAGGAACCGTCTTCCAAAATTTTAAATTCGCGATTTGTTTTAATTCCTCAGGTGAGAGCAGTGTCACTCCGGAGTTCCAGGAAGCCTACAGGCGCTCCATCGATGACCCTGAGGGGTTCTGGGGCGAGGTTGCCCAGGAACTCGAGTGGACCAAACCCTGGGAACGTGTGCTAGATAACAGCAACCCACCCTTTACAAAATGGTTAGTAGGTTCTTTATTTGACAACCTTGATTTTTGTGTTTTGATTCCATTGGCAAGTCTAATTATTTAACAGTGTTAATTTACTTCTGATTAGGATGACCAGTTAAAAATTATGAATTATTATTATGATGATAACCTACTGTTAAATCAATCCTGATTTGCCAGAGCCACGATTGGGCGACTTGAGATTATATCTTATTTATTTATCTGGAGTTATTCAGTTGTAACCTCTGGACTGGAACTTCTCTCATATTGCATCTATACCTACGAATATGCGTCTATACCTACTAATGAAGCACACTGGACTAATTAAAAAAATCTGTTCAGTGTGAGATAAACCATTTATCGAGATATATTTATACGAGTGCGGAATAAAATAGTGTGCTGTCTATCTAAGTATCAATTACATTGATTTTGTATCTCCCTTAGGTGGGTAGGCGGCGAGATGTCAGTATGTTACAATGCAGTGGACCGACATGTAGCCAGCGGCAAGGGCGACCAGGTGGCGCTAGTGCACGACTCACCCTTGACCGACACCGTCCGCAAAATCACTTACTCAGAGATTCAAGATCAGGTCAGTATAATACCACAGATTAATTAATAGTTACCATATTACCTTTTACACTTGAAAGAAAGAAGAAATACATATTTGTAGACTCAGACCCTAATGAGCTACCCAGAACTTATCTATATTTTCACATATTTATTCCTTTTTATCAGGTATCTAAACACACTAATATGGCTCCCAACTTCGTGAAATAAACTTTCAGTACTTGCTTAGTATGATTAAATTCAAGAACCTTGATCAGGCCTGAGGTTATTTTCACCATATCCCATGATGATAATAAAATAACTCTTTAATTCCCAGGTATCCCGCTTGGCCGGTAAGCTGGCATCCCTAGGCGTGACTCGTGGCTCCAGGGTGCTGATCTACATGCCCCTTGTCCCTGAAGCCATCATCTCCATGCTGGCCACCAACAGAATCGGAGCCATCCACTCTGTCGTGTTTGGAGGTAATTTAGAAATCATATTCTTTGGGCAGGCTTCCCACTAGGTGGTCAGCAAGCAGTGGATGCGGGTTACCAAAGATCTAGGAAATTGGCGAAGCTTAGGGGACGCCTTTATTCAGCAGTTGACGTCTTTCGGCTGACACGACGATTCCTTGGTCTCCCAAAAAACCGATAGAGGGATTGAACACGTGCTACCTGTGAACTCGCGCCAAAACAAAAATGTTGCTGGAATCTCGCCGATAATCTCGGCAATACACGGACCGGGAAGGTAGGGCTTAGTAGAATCACGGGCTATTATATGAAGGCTATCTAATATACAGTTTAAGATGAAAAATATGAGATCAGATTTCTAACGTATGTGGAGCATTGTTCCTTCTCTGTGTTAGTTTACTACTCAATCTAAATAGCTAGACAGTCCTATCAAAGTGATTCAAACGTTCAATCGTCTTTTTTGACATACTTACATATACTAAAGTTCATCAATATCGGGTTATTGCCCGCTTTTTCTAGAAAGTGTTTTGTTGTCTGACACTACTACCAATAGGTACCTATATATTTCGCTAAATGAACTACCGAACACACGCCCGTATTAATTTAAATCAATTAGTTAACGTACGTAGACGACTTTCGAGTTACCTAAAATAGTTTTTGAATTTTGAATTTGTTTTAGGTAACCCGTCGGGTTGTAGATAATTTACATTGTTTGTTTGGCGATAGTTTGTAATGCCTAATATCTATAGCTTCTCGAATTTACTTATTAGATATGTAGCTGGCAGAAGGCTGATCTATACTAATACATAAGGAGGAAAGATTTGATTGTTTGTATGTTTTGATAAATAAGGTGCCCGAAAAGTTTTTAGAAAATATTATTACCATAAAGACCAGGACTTACATAGAAATTACCCTTAGATTTAGATTTATATGGCTTCTACTGTAAACAACCAATGTTTCCACAGGTTTCGCGGCACGAGAGCTAAGGACCAGGATTGAGCATGCAGAACCAACTGTGATCATTGCAGCCAGCTGTGGAGTGGAACCCAACAAAATTGTCAGGTAGTTAGAATTTTCCACCACTATCATCTGTGTATTCCTGACCTTGCTTGTGAAACCGGGTCACTTTACAATATGAAATAAGCTCCTTAAGAGGTTTTTCTCAGCCAGACAGTCCTCTTATATCATCGAATAGACTTAATTTTTGAAGATGTTGAGAACAAAGTTAAACTACTTAAGCAAAGTATTTCAGAAAAACAGCAATTTCCATCATTAAAGGACTCATGATTTTCAGCGTTGTAAAATCATGATCTTTTATAAATTCCAGCGCCATAAAATTTTCTGAAACAATTTTACTTCAATTTATTTGATTTTTATCAGAAATATACATTGTAACGTAAACCGCAATTGTATTCTAGCGTCTGTTTATTCATCACCTCTAACTTAACAAAATTTTCTTTCTCTCTAGATACAAAGACATCCTGGACGAAGCTCTCTGCCAGTCAGACTTCCAACCGAACAACTGCATCATCTTCCAACGGCGACGAGTCCTGGAGTGCACCTTGGAGCCTGGACGTGATATCGACTGGAAGGAGGCGTTAGAAGCCGACCCTGTGCCCTGTGTGCCTGTAGAGGCTAATGAACCCCTGTATATTCTGTATACCTCAGGTGAGTTCAACTGATAACTAAAACGGCATTTGAGTAGACACTTAATTAAAGGGGAACAATCTTGATACTTAGAATTTTTTACACGAAAATACATAGGTATTAAGTAAAACGTGCTTAAATAATGATTCAATTGATTACGGAACTGTTGTTATTGTAACTGTAATGTTATATTATACTTTTTTTTAACACTGTACTTTATTTTTTAATTGAGTTTAAAAAAAGTTGTATAAAGATTGTTTACTTATCTTTAGACAAGTGCATACTCAAATAGATACTCCATTTAGACTGTGATTTTCTGAAAGACGAATCTAGATGAAGACTATGAACCGTCGAGAGTAAATATTGGAGATACCCTAAATACGTACCCGACCGTATACTTAGTTTTATCGGAATAGGTAAAGACCACTTTCGATTCAGTGCCTATTAGTTAATTAGCTTCGAGTTCACTAGGACCTAAGAAGGTGACTGGAACAGTCACTGACTATTGGTAGAGGATAGATAGACATTACGATAAAACGATACG
This sequence comes from Helicoverpa armigera, assembly GCF_030705265.1. Classification (NCBI taxonomy): domain Eukaryota; kingdom Metazoa; phylum Arthropoda; class Insecta; order Lepidoptera; family Noctuidae; genus Helicoverpa; species Helicoverpa armigera. Next base: position 9,296,414 of record NC_087142.1, on the reverse strand, counting down.
TTTTTATTTTGAGTACTTTACTTAACTACTAAAACATTATCCTACTTATATTATAAATGTGAAAGTTTGTGAGAATGTATGGATGTATGTTTGTTATTCAGTCACGCAAAAACAGCTGGACTGATTTGATTGAAATTTGGTATGTAGATAAGTGATACCCTGGATTAACACATAGGCTACTTTTTATCAACAGAACACGCGGGCGAAGCCGCTTGCGGAAGCTAGTGTTTTGATAAAAAGAACCCCATTTGTTATTTTTACAACCTACACACAAAAAGTGTGCGTAACACGTACCTATTTTTTAAACTCATTCAGTAAGTACCGACCTTCCTGGTTCCAAAGATCTGCAGTTAACAACACTTAAGTACTTACCTTTGCTTGTGGCTGTAAAACAAGTCTCTTATTACATAAAATTACAGTTTGACAGCAATTGCTTCCCTTTAATCGTGTCAATTAGGTCTCGAGACTTTGTTCAGTAGTCATTATACTTGATAATTACTTTAAGTCTATTGTTAATGAACTTATAATATATTACGTGTCACGTGAGCACACCGTGTTGACTGTCGACAATTATGTATTGTTTTATAAGTAGAAAGTAATTATTTTTCTCAGGGTTTTATAGAGAAAATCACGGTTTTTTGCTTTAGAGTTACCTATAAGTAACTAACTTATTATCTAGCATCCGCAAGAGTTGCCACGCACTAACTTTAATAGATGCAGGTACGCGGTTTGTTATAAAATTAAGACCTACCTAGGGATATAAAAAAATACTATAATTACATAGGCTGCAAGGATATAAACGTAATTAAATATAATTATTTTACTTTTTGGATATCTATATACTTGCAATTCAGACGAATTTCGAGAAAACTGACACGAGGGCTTCTTAGAGAGATTGAGATTTGAGATTCTATTTAACATAAAACCAATTACTAATAGTTACTTCGTATAAAACACCTATATTTGTACTACATTCTGACAAATAAATTTTTCTTTCTTTAGGATAGACACCATTTAATTTCAATATTTCTTTTACGCAGGTACCACAAGTGCGCCCAAAGGTATCCAAAGACCTTGTGGCCACGCAGCCACCCTCTGCTGGTCGCTTCGAACAGTCTACGGGCTGAAGAAAGGCGTGTGGTGGGCAGCATCAGACCTTGGATGGGTGGTCGGACACTCCTACATATGCTATGGACCCCTGCTCGCTGGAGTGACTTCTATTCTTTATGAGGGCAAGCCTGATAGGACTCCAGACCCTGGACAGTATTTTAGGTAAGGCTTTTATGTTTTTGGTAAGATCTTCTGACAATTTGTTTTTAGCGCAGCACTGTGCTTATGAAGAAAAGAGTTCATTATGCTTTTGACTAGCTTTCGCCAGCGATTTCACCCATAGCTTTATAGCTTTCTTCAATAAATGAGATCAAACACTGAAATAAGTTTTCAAATCGGTACAATAATGACTGAGATTAGCGGGTTCAAATCAACAAATAAGCCCAAATAATTATAAAAGTATTTAAATTAAATAAGCTCGCTTTGACAAAGACTGTTTCCTTTTCAACATAATTAAATTTCAGATCTTGAGATTCTAATATTCAATGGATTACATATATACTTTGATATCCCATTAGTTCCTTGGCCAACTTCTATTTGAAGGTTTACTTCAAGTTTTCCATATTTCTTCCAGAATCATAGAACAGCATCGTGTGAACGCCCTCTTCACGATACCAACGGCATTCAGAGTGTTGAAGCGAGCTGACCCCAACGCGAAGTACGCCAGGAGGTACTGCAGCAAGTCCTTGAAGACTGTCTTCATTGCTGGAGAGCATTGTGACCAGGATACCAGGGTCAGTAGTTTTTTGGATGTTAACGCTCTTCCATAAGGAAACATCATCATCATCATCTTCCTGCCCTGTTCCCAAGTCATTTGGGGTCGGCGCAACATGTTCTTTTTCTTCCATTCCTCTCTGTCAGACGTCATACACATTACATCCACTCCCTTCTGCTTCTTCCATAAGGAAACAACGGTACCTTAAACTCGTGCTAATTTAGGGGCTCATGGCAATGCATCATCGGTCCGTGGCTCATGATGAGTTCTTCAAAGATTTGGAGGGCGCGTTAAATTGGTTTTGTGGGTCTCGGCTGTCATTTGAATATCTTGGCAGCCGACCTATATACAGAGTTTGGAAAAGTGTGGAAAGATGGAACTTTAAACTATGTATGTAGCTTTATAACTATGTAGGTACAGCGTATGTGGCGTATCGATGTAGCCATTTTATCTTGCTTGAAAGGAACAAGGGACACCAACAAAAAACAATTTCGTACTTCCGTCCCAAAGTCAATTACGTTGTATTTTGATGAATAATTAGGTAATATTTTACTTATTTACAACGAAGAGTTTCCTAGTTCTCAAAACCATCAATACTGTATTTATGTTACTAACAAAATTAAGTCAATTAATGCACGCATTGTCATGTAAGCACAATATTGACCTTCGACATGCGTACGCGCACCGCCACTGCTCGCGACCATACGGGTGTTGAAAACAGTACCTACCTAAATTACAAATAGCAATAAGTAAAATAATCTTTTTCAATGTCGATGTCTTAGAACTACTGTGTAAAACTAACAATAAAACAGCATTCTAATAAAGTAGGTACCTTGAAATATACTTAGTACGAGATCTGGTCCAAAGGACCCATAGCATAAATTCCGTCATATTTATTATAATTAAGTATTCCCTTCCCTTTCTACTTTAAACACCCAAAAAGCACTGTTTCAAGATAGGTAGGCAAGCTCCATTAAATCGGTTAAAGAAAATACAAACATCCGACTTAACAAACTACTCCTTTTTGAGAAGTCAGTTAAAAAAAGAATCACCAGGCATTGTAAAACCAAAACCTTTGCCCCGTCTTCTGATTTTAACAATAAATTGAAAAACAAAATTTTCTTGAACCGAACTGACTTGAAAAGTTAAGTTGCCGTGAAGTTATACACCTGAATAGATAAATACATTAACATCTGTTTTCTCCACACAGCAATGGGCAGAGCGTATCTTCGGAGTGCCAGTCCTGAACCACTGGTGGCAGACGGAGTCAGGGTCTCCCATCACCGCGCCATGCATCGGCTACAATGTGAAGGCTATCCCACCACATTCCGCTGGTTATCCTGTTCCTGGATATGACAGTAAGTAAAGACTCATTTCTGTTGATTTTTTTACGTCCTCCTTTTTGGGAAGTCGGTCAAAAATGATGAGATTGCAAGAATTACCTATTTCTCAGACTCCGATTCACCAAAAAGGTATCCAAAAAAATATCCTTTTGGACAAGAAGCAGCTTTCTCGCTTCATAGTAAATATCTTGTCATTTAACCGATGACTACTTAACGCCTGCTGGTGAAATTCACTCATAATATTGTCCTCAAAAAAGAGTGGAGCCACAACCATGTCAGGAAATCTTGAAGTCTCTTCTTATCTAATGGCAAAATATTTTGCAGTTCGCGCACTCAAAGAAGACGGGTCAGAGTGTCAGACTGGTGAAGTTGGCAGACTCGTGGCTAAGCTACCTCTGCCTCCAGGGTTCGCTTCCACCCTGTGGCAGGCTGACAAGCGCTTCAATGAAACTTACTTCTCTACTTATCCGGTAAGGAAAGTCATTTTATTACTTAGGTTTTTCCGCAAGCCCCGCAGTTTATCCGCATTATGTGGACACAACTTTTCGTACCCGGATAAAATATATATTCTATTCCACCCCAAGATATTGAGGCTCGCTAACTTTAAAATATTTTTTTGATCACTTCAGTAGTTTTGGGTACAAGCAAACACATTTCGTGCACACACTTTTATCAGCAATTAGCCCAGATCAATCTAAAAAACTTTTAATAGAATGAAAAGCTAAGAAAAAACTTAAACTTAAAAAATACTATAAACTACTATAAACTCCCTAACCAACCAAAACTAACAATTCCAGGGTTACTACGACACACAAGACGCCGGCTGGATCAGCTCAGAAGGCGCAGTCTGGGTTGTCGCCCGAGCTGATGACGTCATCAACGTGGCTGGTCACCGCCTCTCCACCGCCGCACTCGAGGATGTGGTGCTCCGACACGCCAGGGTCGCTGATGCTGTGGTGGTTGGTGCTCCGGACCCTACGAAAGGAGATGTACCATTGTGTCTCTATGTTATGAGGCCACCTCAGGATGGTAAGTTTTTTTGGTGTACCTAATTTATGTGGACGTTACTTTTTATTTACCTACGTAACTTTATTCATCGCCCGAGCCTTTTCCCAACTATGTTGGGGTCGGTTTCCAGTCTAACCGGATGTAGCTGAGTACCAGTGCTTTACAAGAAGCGACTGCCCTATCTGACCACCTCAACCCAGTAACCTGGGCAACCCAATACCCCTTAGTTGGCCTGGTGTCAGAATTAGACTGCTCCAGCTTCTGACTTCCCGTAACGACTGCCAGAGATGTTCAAGGTGTCGAAAATATATTTTAGACTTTTAGTGTGTTATAGTACATAACCCACACATACCTACATCCTTACATACATTTAAAATATAAGTAGTATCCTATACCACCAAACTCTTTTTCAACAGACGAAGAAATGGTAGCAGAGAGTACAGTCACCCAAGAACTGATTGCCCTAGTACGACACCTCATCGGTCCCATAGCAGCATTCAGGAAAGCAGTAGCCGTTCCAGCCTTACCCAGGACCAGGTCTGGGAAGGCACTCCGTGGAGCCATAGCTAAGTTGGCCAGGTCTCAACTCGTCAAATTACCATCGACCATAGAAGATCCCACAGTCTTCGGAGAAATTAAAATAGCTTTGCAAAAATTCGGATACGCCATTGACGCGCCCGATCCGGAATTATAATTTAATTATGTAGTTAAAAAGATTAGAAAAAAACTGATTTCTATGTTGATTTTTTTTGTTATTTTTATTTTGTTTTGTCACTGTGATAGAAACTTGTACTTCAGCTTTTTGTTTTTTTATTGTGTACTTACTGTAACATATTTGCATACCAAATATCTGTGTTATGTTAATGTAATAATAATTTAGGTAATTTTACATTTTTGGTAAATTACATACTTCGTTATGGCAACCCATGGAAATTTTATATCAGTTTATTGTAAATTACAAATGCATATTACTTATAGTATAATTATTTAAGGTAGTTAAAAAGATATTTATATTGTATTTGTATAATACTAAGTTACCTACTTATCTATATTTTCTGATTTATTGTAGAGACAAGTATAACTATTATAATATATATTTTAAGCTATAGCTCCAGTTATAATCATATCCAGAATATATAATTGCTCATTTTCTACTTAATTTAAAATGAAATCATTTCCGGTTAAGATAGTTTTTCAATTATTTATATTACCTATGTAGTGTGCATTTTTATCATCATGTGCATTCATTAGGCCGGCCTTACACTTGTAATTTTTGCTCACGGAAATAGCTACTATGCTAATGCTAATATAGTAATTAACTTACGATTTTACAAATATAAACGTATAACCAATACTCCTTGTATTGGGTTGCCCTGGTAACTGGGTTGAGGAGGTCAGACAAGCAGTCAATCCTTAGTACTCAGCTGTATCCGGTTAGACTGGAAGCCGACCCCAACATAGTTTGGAAAAGATTTGGGAGATGATGATGATGATGAAACGTAGTCGTAGAACTTTTAACAACTTACAGAAGTTACTTACGTGATTTTTACGGAAGCAACTTACAAGTGTAAGGTCGGCGTTATATTTATTTAAATTATTTTATTCTTAGGTTTTATATAGTTATAAGTTGATGAGTGATTTGTAAATGAATGAAAAACGGACAAGGTATTTTAATTTGTAATTAGTTTTATTTTATTATCAAACTGTGTTTAGTTGAATTAAGTAATTTGTGTTATGTTTATAGAACTTATTGTAATTAAAAGGAAGAACTTTACAAACAGCATGCCACTATATCTAGTAAATTAAATGATACTTGTTGGATATATCCATAGAGAACAAATTACTAGCAGAGGTGCCATAACGAAAAAATATCTCCTAAGAAAGTAACGCGCCAAAATGCTCCGCTCATCTTTCCTTACTCCGTGGATATTTCCAATGAGTATTTTCATTTAAACTTTTATTTAAGTTCTTCACTTAAACTTGTATTGGTGTGGTATGGAAAAATATCCTTGTGATCTTAAAGGTACCTACTATATATGTAGCGGAGGTACCTATAAATGTAAAGTGTGAAACACCGAAATACATTTTTTTCTGATCGCAAACTGAATATACAAACCTGTATTGCTATTAAATATTATTTTACACACTTATGATTAATTCTTTGTTTTCTGTAGGTACTTACCTACCTACAAACGTAAACATTTTATAAGGGAGTAAATTGTTCCTTTTTCTTTTCCTAGCTAATGTCTAGGTGGCGCTGAACTTGGAACGTTACCTACAAAAGGAACAACGGTCGTATAACGAAACTTACTTCTCATCAACAGTATATAATAAAAGGAGAAAAGAAGTCAGTCAGATTAAAATCCGAATTTAACGTGCCTTCCGAAATCCAAAGGAACTCTGATCGATGGCCCAACCGCGCCATGCATTGCTTAACTTTATGATCGATCGATTTGCGCAGTTGTTAATTAGCTCCTCTCAAATCGACAAAAGAAGTGCTGAGTAAATACGTCGTACAGCTGCGTAATAAATGCAAATCGTGTAAAAGTCCAAACAAGAATGCGTACTGAGTTTTCCGTTAACTGGCAGCATTAAATTGACTGTCAACTCGAGATGTCATTTTCTGTCAACGTCAGTTATGTCAAAAACGATTTACGAGTGACGCATCGCGGGGTATCGCCCTATTTATTGGCAAAATAAATCGAAATAATACAAGCTGTCGTATTATTATTGATTAAAACACAATAATAAGTATTTCGTCTATCGAAATCAGTCAGTATTCTTGTACTTTGGAATGTTCTTGGATTGTTAGAAAGAGGTGAAACTGCGTTAGCGTTGAATTGCGAAAAAACCGGCTTAAGAAGGTGAGTTTTCGCTTTCTATTTCATAAGTTTTCTCTGGTTATGAATATGCTATTGTTATAATATGATATAGTGGATTGTTTTAACTTCCCCTGAAACGCATTGTATAGTTCGTTTTTATTATGGTTCGTATATGAAGAGTCTTTACGCGAAAAAGTAACGAACGTAGTCGTTGCTTACAATATAAGTTTTTAAATAAAGTGCCTTTACTCCACCTTAACGCTACGTCAAGATAATAATAGATAGTGCGATAACTTCAGTCTAAAGAAACACCTTCGTGATATCGTAATCGTGGTCAGCTAAATCAATAATCAAGATGGTTAGTGAATCATTTCAATAATTCATATTTTATTTGTGTAATATTTTCTGCCTAATATTTCATGCTGAATAGGTTTTCATGAGCTATCTATAAACAAGGTGCTTTCATGATTCATACCTTCAACTCATTGTCCAAATTCACAATAATACATTCATAAAAATTTTTGTTTGTTGTTTGTGGGAAAAAGGCTAGGCAGATGTTGAGAAATTTTTGTTCACTATCAAGACCGTTCCCATTCAAAGTTCATATTTTCAATTTCATCTGTAAATATTTTTGGTATAGAAAAATAACCAGAGTTATCTTTGGACCTACCTGCCAAATCTATGGTTATTTCACCAAAGTAGTTTTGCATGAACAGTTTTTCTCCAAATGGAGCTTGTGAAATTGGTTTACAAGTGGTGTATCAATTATTATATAAAGCCAAGGTAGGTATGTCTTTTTCAGTGATTTCAAGTTTTTCAACCTTGTTTTCTTGCTATTCATCCTCCATCCGCCCCTAAGACGACCCACTGACCGAGCTTTTTTCCCAACTATGTTGGGATCGGCTTCCAGTCTAACCGGATGTAGCTGGGTACCAGTGCTTTACAAGGAGCAACTGCCCCATCTGACCTCCTCAACCCAGTTACCCGGGCAACTCAATACCCCTTGGTTAGACTTGGTGTTTTTGCTATTGTTACTACTATTTATTTATTATTTTGAGCAGTTGTTTTAATTACAAGTCAGAAAGTCTGACAACCAGTCTTGCTCTTTTATTGAGTTTTCTGGATATCTAAGTTCAGGAGGCCAGATAAGCAGTCACTCCATCTACACTGGTTCCTACTCAGTACACGGGTAGACTGGAAGTTTCAAACTATATTTGGATTGGAAGTGTAAAAGCACACATGAAACATAAATAACCACAGCTTAGGACACAAACATTCAAGTTTCAAATTTAGAAGTAAATATTATTATTTCAGATGTGGAAAGCATCAACAGACGTGGTTCCACCAGCTCTTGCTGAAGCTGATGACTGGGAGACAGACCCGGACTTTGTGAATGATGTCACAGAACATGAGCAGAGATGGGGACCTGGTGGACGGAACGTGGAGGCTATTGAGTAAGTTTGATTCAGTATTCTATTCATTACTACTGGTATTCCCACAGTTTGACTGGTACTTCTTCCTGTATTGAGAGAAAATATAGTCTGTTACTCAGGAATAACGTAGCCATGTATATGGTCATTCAGGAGTTTCAAACTCCTTGAGCAAAAAATGTGATTCCTCTTTATCATATTAGTATCTATCTCACGCACCTCGCACCAGTATTTTATGAGATTTCCCTTTTCAAACAATTACATATGACTAGAAACAAAAAATCTGATAAAGCTAAAATTCTTCTGGTATCTTTTATACATGTGACAAGCTACTTTGATTGGCATCTTTGAAATATAATTTTATAGAGTTACATAAATTCTATTGTAGTAACCAATTTTTTTATTTACAGAATCAGCTAGTTGCTTTATTTCGTATATACATTCACATACAACAGATGTTACAAAATATATGTTGTGTGCAGGAAACCCACTTTAATATTATAGCCCAAGTCTGTTTTTCCTTAACTTATACAGAATAGAGGAAAAACTAACTAAACAGCATTTTGGTTCATAATAGTGCTGGTGAAAATATTTTGAATAACTGGATTTTCTGTTTTGTATAACTATTCCCGGTTCCCGGATAAAATATAGCCCATGTTCAGCACAGATAGTGTAGCTTCCTAACAGTAAAAGAATAATTCAAAACGGTTCAGTAGTTCCAGAACCTATTTGATTCAAATAAACAAAATTTTTTTCCTTATTATATATAAGTTCAGGGTATAGATAATGTTCTAATGAATAAGTATAGATAATATGAAAGCAGTGAAAAATCTAGGGTTCGCGATGAGCCGCCAATAAGTTTGGAGCGACCCACACCCACACAACGATAAGCATGGGAAGCGGCCCCGCCGTCTCGTGGCAATGTCCCACAGTATCAATCGATGCTAATTATAATAAATTGATATTAAACGCGAAAGGGAAGCTTGTGGGCGATATTTTCTTTCACAGTGACTCACTATTAACCACTTTGAAAACTGATATGTTTCTATGCAAAGAAATGTTTCTTTCTTTCACTTGCCATGTATATTTGTCTGACAATTGTTATTGATTATTAGCTGTTTTCCTTCGGATTCACCTGCAGTAGCAGTAAAATTTGAGAAAACTTTGACATTAGGGCTTTTCATGTATTCAGACCAATTATAGCGAATCTAATTTCAATACTTATATTGGAGTACTTGGTATTATCTAACTTTTTTTTATTTAATTCCAGCATGGCAAAACTAAGAGAGGAAGTTTTAGAAGCAGATTCACAGTCTAAGAAGAAGCAGTATGAAGCTGGACCCAAACCGTCTTTTGGGTTTGTATTTTTATAACTAGCTGTTTCTACCGTATTCACCTGCTTCCCGTGGATACTTCTGAAAAAGTACCCTGGTAGCTTTCCTTAATAAATAGATTGTCTCACAATGACAGATTTTTTCAAAAAACAAGAGATTACACAAATAAAATTTTCAGATTTATAATGTTAGTAGATTTGTAAATAGATAGGTAAATATAATATACTCAAACACTGAGTTCCAGTTCCTTCTATTTTAAGCCACCTTTTGAATTAATGTATGTTTTTCTTTTAAATGATAAGTATTTTTGTGTATGTTCATGTTGTAATTAAATATGTATACTGCAGTTATGGCGGCAAATTCGGCGTGCAACAAGACCGCATGGACAAGTCGGCTGTCGGTCACGACTACATTGGCAAAACTGAGAAACATGTCTCACAGAAGGATTATGCTCAAGGTTAAGCCATTTTATATACTTCATCATCTTCCTTTTCCCAGCTGTGTGATAGGGCAAGACAGGACGCTAGGATATACAATAAATCGAATCGGTTTATATATGAACCTCACATTGTACAATTGTCGCACAAAAAATATCAAAACAGCCGTTGTAGTAACCCCGTTTTTGTGTTTCATCATCTCCCAAGCCTTTGCCCAACTATGTTGAGGTTGGCTTCCAGTCTAACCCGATGCAGCTGAGTATCAGTACAAAAGGCGACTGTCTAGTGTCTACCTGACCTCCTAAAATCAAAATCTATTTTTGTATGTGTTATTTATTATTATTTATTTACCACGTTTCCTTGAGATAAACTCCATTCAAAGGTTGTCTGTAAGAAATCGTTGTTTAGCGATAAGACTACCAATTGTACTGTTCTCTCTGTGTTGTTAATTTGCTTGGTGTACAATAAAGAATATTACTATCTGTCTATTTTTCGCAGGTTTCGGCGGTAAATACGGAGTCCAAGCGGACCGTATGGACAAATCAGCCGTTGGTCACGACTATGTAGCCCAAGTAGAGAAGCACGTGTCGCAGACCGACTACGCGCAGGGCTTCGGCGGCAAGTACGGCGTGCAGACCGACAGGGTCGACAAGGTTAGTGCGGGAGTTTGGGATTTTGTGGGTTTGACGGTTTGATAGTTTGTGGCTTCGAGGAGGTGGCCACAATTATTGTTGCTACTTTGGAATGAGAAATTCGAAGTCAGCGGTCTCGTTGGACAACTGAGCGGTAACTAGTATTGTCGTTCTTTGTGGCTTCACTCTGCTTTATATAGGCCCCTATCTTATTTATGTACGTCAATATACTGTTACAAAATAATCAGAAATAGTTTATTAATCAAAGAAATTTCGGCTTGCAGACCTGCGAAAGGAGTCTCATTATGATAATACCAGTTTAAAATAATTTTTTTTCTCCTCAGAGCGCAGCAGGCTGGGAGCACAAGGAGACGGTAGAGAAGCACTCTTCTCAGAAGGACTACTCGCAGGGATTCGGCGGCAAGTTCGGCGTGCAGGCCGACCGCAAGGACGCCTCCGCCCTCGGCTGGGACCACCGGGAGGATGCTCAGCATCACGCCTCGCAGACAGGTACCAAGCATCAGTAGCTATGAGCATCAGACCAAGAAGGACAGCAGTAATACATTATCTTCGATAGTCATCTAATTTCAACGGTCCAACTATAGTGGTTATAGTTAGACAGTTGAAATTTCTCATGAGACAGATGAAACAGTGGACAACGAAGTGTTAACCGTAGGCTCTCCCGTATTAACCCGACTGCCAAAAAGGCAGTTAGCTTTATTTTTTCCTTTTGGTTAACGGAACCCTAAAAATCTAAAACAAGTTTGAGTTCTTTACCAATTTTCAGCCCAATCGATTCAGCCGTTTTTCATATAGAATTTAGACTTTATCTTTGCTTTAATAATAAACCAGTATTTATAATATTAATACATATATTATGTCAGACTACGCGTTGGGTTTCGGCGGCAAGTTCGGCGTGCAGACGGACCGGCAGGACGCGTCGGCAGTGGGGTGGGACCATCAGGAGAAGACGCAGGCACATGCTAGCCAGGTCGATCATAAGAAGGTAAGAAAGATTTTCTGATCTTTTAAGAAATAAGAGGTTTAGTAAACGTTTCACCTTGTTGATATAATTGGAAAGACTGCAAACCATTAGTAGATGAAATATTAAAAAAAAACTTATTTCGTTAATTAATGTTGTATTAAGTACCTTCCAAAAAATGTAAATATTGACAATCATTTATAAAAAAAAACATACCGGCCGAATTGAGAACCTCCTCCTTTTTGGGAAGTCGGTTAATTACACATACTTTCGCTACATGATTTAAAAAACATATACGTTGAACTGCATATAACTATCAAATAGCCAATTTTACCAATGAGCAATTATAAGGATGGTTCAGTTATCATTATACTTGTAAAATTATCTCCAATTTGTCCAGGGTTTCGGCGGTAAATTCGGCGTGGAAACAGACAGAGTGGACAAGTCAGCTCACCGCTTCGACGAGGTGGAGAAGGTGGGCACTAACTACACCAAGCACAAGCCCGACATCGGCGGCGCCAAGCCTTCCTCGCTGCGGGCCAAGTTTGAGAACATGGCTAAGGAGAAAGAACAAGTAAGTTAAATATGTTTTTTTTTGTGATTAACCTTCAATTTTAACCGCCAAGTCATCGTTACTGATAGCCAAGGTTTGAGAACTTGGCCAAAGAGAAATAACAGGTGTGGTTTTTTTTACAAAATTCCATACTCTTTAGTATGGAATTTTGTAAAAAAATATGTAGTAAATATAAACATAATTAGTTAAAAATAAAAAATCGGTAAAAAAACTTTTAAGTTAAACGGTTTTATCTTATGTGTACTGAAAACTAGAAAATAAAAAAATAGTTACTTACCTGTCAACCTACGTAGGTGGTCCCGGTCATATGAAACTAAAATAAAAACGTGGGGCCCATTAACTATTGCTGTAGTACTTTCTTCTAGAGGTATAATAGGTGTGGATTGCATCGACTTACTATAATCGTAACTGGAGATTTTGACAATCAATAATCAGCCGTAGCGGCTTCACCAGCGAACGCCGAGCTCATGATCTACCAAAGTATAACGATATGCTTTGCCATAGGTAGGATTTCACAGGGGCCCCACGTTTTTATTTTAGTTTCATATGACCGGGACCACCTACGTAGGTTGACAGGTAAGTAACTATTTTTTTATTTTCTAGTTTTCAGTACACATAAGATAAAACCGTTTAACTTAAAAGTTTTTACCGATTTTTATTTTCTAGTTTTAGTATTTAATGAAAATGCCTACCGAATATTCCTCATTCTATCTAATTCATTTAGTGCATCATTATTACACGGTCTCTTACCTGACAATTTATTACAATCCAATTCCTCAATACATAGCCCTTCCAGATACTTTTTTTTTGTAACAACCCCAAAAATCATCACATGACCTCTCCTGCTGTGGGTCAGCAGCGGTGAGGGAGTGCCAGACTCTTGACTAAAAACCGTTTTGTTTCGTCGTAGGCCTTTTATGTACCAGGGCCGCGGTAACTCTTTCGAACAATCTCGCAGCCCAGGCAGGCCTTGGCCCTGTTGGGCCCCGCTGGAGTTACTGACAGTTTTCTACCTGTGAAGCCCTTTCATTTGATACCCATATTGGTGGGATTGATAAAAAATTGTTATCAGCCATTTGGTAGCGGCGGCCATCTTAGATTTCAATTTTGCATAGTAAATTGTATTCTACTTGTTGAGCAGTTCATTTGATACCCATGTTGATGGGATTTATAAAACCTAAGTTATCCGCCATTTTGTAGAGGCCGCCATCTTGGATTTTAATTTTATATAGTCCATTTTATTCTACTGGTTGAGAACTTTCATTTGATACCCATATTGATGGGATTGATAAAACCTACGTTGTCCGCCATTTTGTAGCGGCCGCCATCTTGGATTTCAATTTTTTATAGTATATTGTATTCTGCTTGTTGAGCCCTTTCATTTGATACCCATATTGATGGGATTGATAAAATCTACGTTATCCGCCATTTTGTGCCGGCGGCCATATTGGATTTACAATGTTATTGATATTACTATATTGTATTGTCATCGGAATTAAAGGTGTATACAAAATTTCAGGTTAATCGGTTGACAGGAAGAGGGTGAAATTTGAATTACTAAATTTGACCCAAGAATGAATAAATAATAAAACAAACGGGGTGAGCTAAATAAAACCGTTTAATAAATTTGACCCAAGAATGAATAAATAATAAAACAAACGGGGTGAGCTAAATAAAACCGTTTAAAAACAACTTGGCACTTATACCAAGTAAAAGCCTAACCTAACCTAGGAAGTGCCAAGCCTTCCTCACTGCTGGCCAAGTTCCTTAGCCATGTCGAAAACATTTCGAAAGAACAGGTTCGGATTAATAAATATAAGAATTTTGAGAAAAATATTTGTTTAAAAAGCTTAAACTTGTGTAACTTTTTTTGTGGATGGATTGTAATGAATTAATTTGTTTCTCAGGAAGCGTTACAATCCGTGCAAAGGATAAGACAACAGAGAGAGGCTATCGACAAAGACTTATCACAAAAGGTAAATCATTTACATTATTATCGCAATTGTTCATGTAAACAAATATTATAAAGGCGAAAGTTTAGGAGGTATACATTAAAATAAAAATATAAGGTACTTTTTACCCGGGTAAGTAGTTCCCTTAAAAATCAGGTAATATACGGATACTACTTAAAAAATATATGTACTGCCAATATAATATTACAGAAATAATTTTTTTTTGTCAAAGTCACAAATATTTTTACTCCACAAGAGTTAACAAGTAATATTATTTCCCCAGGAAAAGGTCCGAGTAGACAAAGAGCAAGCGGACGTTCCTCCCCCGGAGAGTGAACCTGCACCTCCCGCCAAGCTGCCCGGGAAACTCGCTAATAAAATGCCCGTGCTACCAACTGCTGAGCCAACCGAGCAAACTGTTGCTTCTCCTATTATGCAGAAGGTATTTTTTATTAATACATATTATTTAAAAAATGCGTTTATTGGGGAATTGGGGATATGAAATAACATGAAAGTTTGTGTGTATGGATGATTGTTATTAATTGCAAAAAATACAGAATGGTTTTTAATGAAACTTAGCAGTGATAGAGCTTACTTATCAGAACAGTAGACAGTATAGGAGTTGTTTCCGGAAGCGGGTGAAACCACTGGTAGAAACATATTTTTATATATTTTTTAAACTTAAACTGACTACTAATTTTCTTTTTAAACGTACAATATGAACCAACGTAGAATGAGAAACAATATTTATGTTTAAAAAATTTAACGAACCAAAAAAAAAATTCTGTGTTTTTCTAAGAACTCGTCTTACAAGTAAGTATCTTATAAACGATAAAATCTAAATTCAACAACTCGATCTAGGTAATGCCGGATATGCCGTCGCCGGTCGCGGCAGCCCCTGCGCCCGCGCCGGCCGAGGTACCGGAGATGACGTCATCTCTAGACAAACAAGCTAACCTGCCCGATGTCACTCTAGTTGGTGAACCGAAAGAGGAGAAGGAGGAGGTATGGGGTTCATAGATTTAAATTTGCTTTATTTTAAAAACATAAGAGTAGATTTTTGGTTAAATGTTGAGTAATTTGATTATACATGTTTTTGGGTGTGTTAAAGTAAATTAAATTAAATTTTGTTAAGTTTATAAAATACAATTAAGCTTCTTTTTATCTATGGTCTATAGTTTAAAGAAACACAAACATGCTTGCTCACAAATTTCTCTGGCTGTAAACAGAGCTAATCAGGGGCGATCAACATAACTTTTAGTTAAGGGAACAGCGTGAATTAGTACACTTAAATGATCTTATCTTTCACCTATCTTAAGATAATTGTTATAATTCAAATATTGACGAAATTAACATCTTTCACTTTTATTTCTTCCCCAGCTAACCCGTCAGCCGACAATAGTAGTGTCCCCGGTAGGCTGGGAGGGCGAGGCGCCGGGCGGCGACGAGGACGAGGACGGCTACACGGCGCGGGCGCTGTACGACTACCAGGCCGCCGCCCCGGACGAGATCTCCTTCGACCCGGACGATATCATCACTAATATTGTCATGGTGAGATTATTTATTCTTACATCATCATCATCTTTGACACGGATAGTCCGTGAATAAATGCATCATGTTTGCCACAGTCAGTCCGGAAATGGGTGACCTTGTTATGACGAGTTCCTCCGTGTTTCAGAAGGTTCTATTCAATTTTATTGATAGCAATCCATGTCAATGTTTCATAGGGTTTAATTGGTAGGTCCTGCCTGTCATTTGAACATCTTTGGTAATCATCCATATTAGGGTGTCCCAAAAAAATCAAAATCATTTTTTTTTAACGCATACCCTCCTATTTTTTTCCTTTTGGTCCAAAACTATTATAAATAAAATTTTATGATGGTAGGACCACGGTAACCCGTGCCGACTTACATTTGTATGTATGTCATACTTGCTCTCTAAGACTAACGCGATCTAACTCGTCGATGTGCTTGTGATTTCTTGTTATTTAGTGATCGAATCATTGTTTTCAAACAGCCAACACGTCACTAGACTTACACAGTTATAAAAAGGGTATATTTTTAATTAGGGGACCTAAAGCATCAAATGACGGGCTCAAAACTTCCGTCTAATGGACAAGTTCTGGCAGTTTCATTGTACAACTAGCGATCCGCTCCGGCTTCGCACGGAATAACAGTATTTCTCCACTATTTAATGTTTGTTATTATACATGTAAACCTTTCTCTTTAATCACTCTATCTA
Source organism: Helicoverpa armigera (assembly GCF_030705265.1). Taxonomy (NCBI): domain Eukaryota; kingdom Metazoa; phylum Arthropoda; class Insecta; order Lepidoptera; family Noctuidae; genus Helicoverpa; species Helicoverpa armigera. The sequence continues at coordinate 9,279,834 of NC_087142.1, read as the reverse complement.
TTAGAGAAAACCGCATGAAAATCGGTTGCGTAGTTTTGAAGAATTAGGTAAGCTTACAACGGGACACGGGGACAGAAAAAGCGACTTTGTTGTATACTATGTACTTAGTGCTATTCGGGAAATTAATTTTATTGTGAATGAAAACGTAAATCTTACTATTCGCGAATGCATTATCTACTGGGAAAAGGCGCGTATTCCAACAAAATCTTTGCCTAATTGTGTGACGAAACTCGTCACCTTGTATCAAGTTTGGAGGGACAAAAGATACAAGACGTTTTTAAGCAACGCCATCAAGACTTTTTCAGCAACTTAGATATATAATTTGTTTGATTTTGATTAATAAGAATAAATTATCATGTCCCGAGCCTTTTCCCACTATGTTGGGGTCGGCTTCCAGTCTTGCCGGATTCAGCTGAGTACTAGAGTTTTACAAGGAGCGACTGCCTATCTGAGTTCTCAACCCAGTTACCCAGCAACCCAATACCCCTTTGATAAGACTAGTGTCAGACTTATTGACTTCTGACTACCCGAAACGACTGTCCAAAATGTTAAATGACAGCCAGGAGAGCAGCCGGCCTACAGTTAGCGCGAATTACAGAAAGCACGCGCCTCAGAGGAGCAAAGAGGAAATAACTTTTGAAAAACGATTGAATGTATCGTTTTTCAGGGGTTATTTTGTCTTTGGTTAATTTTTTTTTTCAAAAGAAGATCTTTACGGTAGGTACGTTGTATGACAAAATCACCTCTAACTTCATTTCAGTAAAAAACGAGTTCTTTGATCGATCGCCTTAAAATTAATGACAGTTTTCTACATGAATGTGTCCTACCTTCTAGTCAAATAATGCTTCGTATCAAGAAGCCAAAGTTTCAGCACTGAGAGTTAGTGAACGATGTGGCCGAAAGATCGGTGAAGTTCATGCAAGACTTTTATTGATTAATCACAGTAGATGTGGAACAAAAACAATTATTGTTAGGTACCGTCCTAGAACATCGGAAAATTTATCCTGACTGTAAAAAAAAAACTACTTTAAAATGAAAATTTTAACAATGAAATTATTTTTCAATGTATATGAGAAGATAAAACATTATTTGGATGTATTCGAGGTTTATTTTTAGTAATAATAATTAAGATCTAAATTTCTCCATAGTAGTCAGTACAAATTTTCATGTGAAAACTTTGGCATTAAGTCGGCACGGGTTACCACTGTCCGATCGAGATAATATTTATTATAGGAGATAATGAGGTCAAAACGAAAATAATTAGAGGGTATGCGTCCTTTAATTCGAGAAAAAAAAATTCCCCCTTATGTCTTGGGACACCCTAATCCATATACATAATTTTATACCATTTTATTTGTGGTTGACGCTTCATACCTTCTCCTATAAACCTGTGTCTAACGTCATTCATCTCACAAGTAATAAAAGTTAGATAGCCAGAAATTCTGACAACCAATCTTACCAAGGGCTATCAGGTTGCCCGGGTAAATAATTTGTGGAGGTTAGATTGGCAGTCGCTTTATATTTATTCATTATTTATGATTATTGCTACAACTGGTCATAGTGGAAGTCTACACCACCATATTTCAGAGAAGGCTAGGTCTCCTTTATCAATCAACCCTTTAATTATTATTTATATTGTTTTATCTTTTATTTCAACCTTATCTACATTGCTCAAATATATTTCCCTTCTCAGATCGACGAAGGCTGGTGGCAAGGATTATGCAAAGGCGCTTACGGCCTTTTCCCAGCAAACTACGTGCAATTGCAAGATAAGTAGGACATTCCCAAAATAACATTAATTTTAACATTTATTCGTATAAAGAGATCATGTTGTCTGTACATTGGATTTGGTTAATATTCGTGAGGCTTTGAAGATATATTTTTTTGTGACGCATCGAAAATTGTTTAGCTTTTTATGGGATTTGTGTATAATTTTCGCTTAAATTGACATTTATTTTATACTAGCACGTATTTCATAAAGCTATGCCATAAGTATTTGTCTCAACGCGAGAATCGAACTAGCAATTACTAACTCGAAACCCGAAACTCGGGATATCGCTATTATAATTATTACTTTTGACGTTAAAAAATATTTCGGTACCTTGAACAAACGCTAGTTGAAAAAATATAGATGTATAATATTAATTAAATAATTTAAGCTAGATATTATTGTTATAAAAGACTTTAATTTTGATAAATGAGTAATTTTGATATAATTATAATGTTAACTGATAATATTGACAGTTTAAATTGAAATTGACGAATGAAAACTAACATAAGATTTTATTCTATAACATAACCGTTTAAAAGTAAATAATTAACACCAAAAATTAATAAGCTGTCAATATTATTTCAATTTGCAAAAAAATATGTTGGTCATTTTAGAGTTGCATATTTGCGCTAAAACTTTGCGCATTTGCGCTTAGATTTTGCGCACTTGCGCTTAGATTTTGCGCATCTGCTCTACGCAATAGAACGTTGCTAATAACTCCTCAATGAACAACATATTTTTGCGCAAAAATAATTGAAATAATAAAGAGATAAGCGCACTAACAAATCTTTAATTTCATACCGAAAATACCTTTAAAAGTATTAGTATATTTGACATACAAACATGTAAAAAGTAAAAGTTTTATAGTGTGCTTACTCATATAGATATAAACTTTTAAACTCGATAAAGTACTTATGAGACGAAAACGCGAGAAACCTCAATATTTCGACATAAGGTGAATTTGAATTATTTAGCTATTGCCTAACTTGGGCTGTTCGTAAGAGGTAGGAATATAGCATTTTGGGACTTATGACTTGGATATAAGGTTCAAATTAGATTGGCATCGTAAAATTAATCTTTAGGCGTAATTTACGAGGTGAATTCCAAAATGATCCAGTTTAATTAAATGAGCAAATATCGTAATAGTGAGCTAACAATATCTATAACAATAATTTAAGGAGGTACATTTTGTGTACCTCTTAGATTAAAAAAAAAATCTTTTACTAAAACTACCAAGACATTACGATAATGATTACTTAAGTCACTCTTTACACCTAAGGAATGGATTAAGTAACCATTAAATGCCTCTGAGTGTGTCTAACAAGTCACATAATTTGTGTAGTTTTCATATGCTATATTTTATCCTGCTACGGGAAGTAGTTCACGGAATACTGCTTGATGTTGATCGCTAAATAAATAAAATAAGGAAGGTTCACATCGTAAATTATGCTATATTTAAAATAGGTGAAGCAAGTAGATCGCGTATTAGATGTCAATAGCTTAAGATATGTATCGTCTTCCAATACCTACCTCTTAACAATTTTGTTTGTAGCACCTCAAATATTCTTACTGCACGCTTTAATATAAAATTTGACTAAAATGCATTTAATTTGAAAAACAAACTTTTAGGTTGGATTGCACCATTTTAACTATACCTGTTACAGCCTTTTTATCGTCCCACCGCTGGGCACAGGCCTCCTCTCACACGGAGAAGGATTTAGCATTAATCACCACGCTTGCTCAATGCGGGTTGGTGATTTTAACTATAACCAAACCATAACCAAACCATAACTAGTGATGTTGCCGATTTGACCAATAGGTGACAATTTCACGGCTGGTTATGGTTTGGTTATCGCTATAGTTAAATGGAGCAACCCATCCTTTTAGTTTAACGCTAGCTTATAATTGTAAATGTTGTCTTGAAGTATTTTATTCCTTTTAATCTAAATTGACACCGAAGAGATGTATTTGTTTATTTGTAGAAATCTATAATTCTGCAAATATTAAATTAGCGCTTTAACATGTTTTTATTACATAACACGCCTCGAGAAAAATCTATTATGTAATAAATAGCACTATATTTTTGTTATTTCAACGAGTTGTATGCCAAATTATTATTTAATATGTTTCAATTCGTAACCTATTAAATGTAGAATGTATTTTAAATTCTAATCTATCATTGATTTACATAAGAGCTGCCGCAGATATGACGGAACGCATTGAAAAGCAATTTTTACTGGCAAACTTTCGATAGTATTTAAGGTCACAATTTATTAGTCGTTACAACATGTCTTCTTCTTGTCGTAACCCTTTTTTCCACTCATACAGTTAGGAAGACATAAAGTTTGACAATTAGCTTTACCAAGGGGTATTAGGTTGCCTTGCCAACTGGGTTTAGGCGGCCAGATAGACAGTCGCTACTTGTAAAACATTAGAGCTCAGCTCCATTCGGTTAGAATGGAAGCCGACCCCAACATAATTGGGAAAAGGCTAGACAAATGATAAAAATTGCTCTTCGCTGTGTTTCGCTATATGTGCGGCGGTCATAGCTATCATATAAATTATCCCTTGAAATATCAAAATGTTTTAATTTTTAATAAATATTCCATATCTTATAGATGAGACTATCAGGCTTTAGATCTAGATACATAGTTATAACGTAGTCTCAAAATTAATCATATTTCATTAAGTTGTAAGATTTATTTTAATATGACGTTCATTTTGAGAAAGTATTTTTAATTCAATGATTTTTTTTTATCTCTTGTCATTAAAGTTAATTTATCTGGTAATTTTAAAATGTATTTTTTTATTCCAAAAAGTATTTCTTGCAATTCATTTGTATTTAAAAAAATCTTTCCCAACTAAAATAATGATGTTATTTGTGAATGATTTTTACAAATGTTGACATTAGAATAGCTTAGACTGTACCACATGTTCACAAATACAGAATTAGCTATAACATAGATATGGCAACAAGATTTGCTTCCAAAATATATGTATTAAACATAATGAAATTAAATAGTAAGGTATCACCAACGAATTTCATAATTATTTCATTATAATAGAAATCGATAAAATAAGCTGCCATCTCTAATTCAGTCTAAAAAATATCGATAAAACTGTACCTCGATAAATGTATCAATCATTTTAATCGTATTTGTGACATGTGGAATAGTCGAAATAGTTTATAAGTAGTAAGTATGGGTATCTAATGCCGAACTATGTTTTATATAAAACAATTTATTGTTTAAAGATGAATAAAATAATATTTTATAGCTATTACCACGTTTTATCTATAAATCCTAATTAATCCTCGCTAATATTATGAATTCGAATGTAACTATTCGTATGTCTGTCTGTTGGTGACACTTTCATGCCAAACTAAAGGACAAGAATATCGTGGAAACGATGAGTTACCCAAAGAAACGATGGATGGATTGTGTGAAAGTAGATATGGTTAGAAAGAATGTTACTTGTGAGATGACGGCAGATAGAAGAGTATGGAAGGCGAAAACATGCTGCGCCGACCCCAAATAAAATTGGGTTAAGGGCAGGAGGATAATGATGATGATGATGAACCCTAAAGGTTAGGCAATCCTGTAATTCTTTTCGGATGATGTAAGGCAGCTCGGAAGAATATGTATGTATGTGAAACAAGATGGCGCTGCAAGCAAGACTGTTCTAGTTCTGTTCACGCTACATAGGTGTCGCTAAGTGCATCAACTTGATAACAATCTTTTTCTATCAGTTACTGGGATCCACTTTCAGATTAGACTTCATTCAATAATTTCATACAAACTTCCTTATTACGTACACTAATATTGATATTTAAGTTGATTGTAACCGCTTCTGAAATTGACGATGACACAAAATTGTTTTATGAAAATCTTCTTTCGAAGGAATGGGCTTACCAAAAAATAAAAAGAATCAATAAACGTATATAACACAACAATGTATTCAACAGACACAAACTGATTGTAAACTTCGTCGGTCCACAAACACACGCAAAATTTTGCCCATCAGACTTCAGCCAATTATTATAAGCAGAGACCCTGGTGAATAGCGTAGTCTTGTCAAAGTTTTTACCACTAACTATTCCTACCAGGATATCCCTGCCTCTCTGTTCTGTAGGATCCAAAGTTCCGTAACAAGCCAAAGGCCCACCCGAGTCGCCGCCACCGACATCCGAAGCCTGAGAATTCGTGCAAATAAACGTATCCATATTCATTTCCCACCAAATATCACATTGCCTTCTCGACAGAATAAAAATATCAGCCCATAAGAGCTCAGGTGCTAGTTCAGGACCAGGCCCCGTTTGGCCAAATCCCGCAGCTAAGCAAGTTCTTGGATAATCTGTTAATTTCGCTGCGGGAACAATGTAGTCCACTTTTTGCGTGTAGACGAATTTCTCGTCGAGGAATACTAAGGCTATGTCGTGTGATGGGAAGTGGAAGTTGGGGTGGAGAATCACCTTCACCATGGAACGCCATTGGCCTTTTGGTGTTGTATGTGTGCGACCTGCGAAGAAATTCGGATATTATTTCATTTAGGCCTTTACAAGCACTAATGAACGTGAAAAGTATAAATAGGATTGATTCTAGTTGCCAATTCCAAAAGTAGCTTCCTATAGAGAAGAACAGGCAAGAAAATCCATATCCATTAGTCGTGTGCATAGGAAAATATATTCTATAGGACATTTTGTAAAGGGGTTACAAATTGATGATGTGATAAGTACATAGCGCTAAAATAGATTTTTCTATTCAGGTTCGAATTGATATTCGCCTTTCTAAATCCAAGGTTGCTAGCTTGAGATATTCAATACTGTCTTCAATTACTACCTTAGCGCTGTCCGCTCTCAGATTGCTCATCACTACCTATTTACTCCTACAGTCTATTTACCTCGTTATAATCATTACCTGTGTGAACAAGTTCATTTTTCAAATTACCAGCAACGACCCTCAATCGCTTAAAATGTTTTGCATAATAAAAATGTCTTCCTTCGAAGCAATGAGCTGCCGTCAGGATTTTAGTTTGTGCTATAATGCTTCCTCCACACAAATTCGCCCACAAAGTCTTTGTTCGAGATATTTTCTTAGATTTTTCTTTGATAGAAACTAGATATGGTATCTGGCCGGTCAATACTGGATTCCCGTGCACAATGGTTGGTTGAACTCGAAATGTAGAGTATTTAATCGTAGTTATAATTCGTTCTTGTGCAACTGTTGTGGCTATTGTAATTAGGAACAAGAATATTTTTAGGAACATTAATTTTTGTTAATTTTGATTCTGTGTTGACAGTTGTGTTGTGAATACCTTGTTAGAAAGGTTATGGATGAGGTTTTATTGAGGTAGCTGGAAGTAAAAGGAGGGTGAATGGCTACCGCTATTTTTGGGGATTTTACTCGGACCATGATGCGCTCATATTAAATTGTAGGTACCTTTTTGTTTACGTGTGTTTATTTTGCTGCTATGTGATCTATGTTTTTACCAGTTTTCGCTGTGTCTTCACATCACTAAAGATGAAGAAAAACTCATCATCCTCTTACCACATACCTATAAAATGGTATATTATGTAACGATTTAGGTATCACTTCAAGAAAGGGGTATCTATCTAGTCATTAACAAAATTGGTTCACACCTACGCTATTCTTTAAAAATCAATAAACCATAATTAACCAGCTCAAATTACGCCAGTTTTTTTCTCCCAAAAAAAACTCCAATTATAAGAGAACAAGCCTCAATAACCAAAATAAATCTTATCTATAAATTAAGCGTTAATTGCGTACAAATTGTCTGGCTTTTATAATAATAGGGTGTCAGGACTTTGATTAAGATGCTCCCTTCAACAGTTTGTCAGGATTATAGTACGGAGGGACGGTTGTCGTTTCAAATATGGCGAACTGCTGGTCTGTTTGTTCAAGCCTTTAATTATTGAACCCAATTGATAGTATTGTTTCATTCGAAAGAGATCAGAGTAGGTCTTGTAGGAGGAGAGTCCTATATTTCTGGGTTCTAGTTGGAGCCAATTTTATTGTTACCAGAAGTTTTGAGAGCACAACACTTGAAATAAGATTATTGACATGATACTCATATTTCCAACAAGAAGAACAGAAGAATTAAAACTTTCATGGTTATACTCTCTTTCAATAAATGAGAAAAAGACGAGATATTTATGGTTTATTCCTAGAAGTGAAAAAATAAAATGTCCTAGAACTGTCAATCAAAATCTATCAACAAAATTCACACAGTTTTGGAAATGAACAAAATTACTAATGTATGTCCACACGGTCCTAACTGTTTTTATTTTTGTCATCCAAAGTGTAATGTGCGAATATGACAGGCGCGTGATCACGACTCTCAAATACTCCAAATACAGCATAACGCCGACCATCGTCAATGGGAAACCAGCGGCTACTGGCCAGTTCCCATTCCTGGTCTCCTTTAAGGAGCCAGTCAAAAGAATGGAGCCAGGTAAACTGGTTTGGAAAAATTTGTGCGGTGGCAGCATAATTGGTAAGTCCAAAGTCTTGACAGCAGCTCATTGCTTCGAAAACAACAATTTCTACTTCGCGAAATACCCCAAAGTTCTCCGCGTGGTGGCAGGGGAGAAAAGTACTGACATCATACACAGCGGAGTGACGGAGACCACGCCTGAGGCTCAGTGGAGACAGGTCATGAAAGTGCGCATCCACCCGCGTTTCAGTTTCCCTTCAAACGATATTGCCGTAGCATTCGTGGACAAACCATGGCTCTTTACCAGAAAGGTCAATTACATAAAGGTAGCGAGGTCCACTAACGACTATGCGCATCAATGTGTGTCAGCTGGGTTCGGGAGGATCGGCCATCGGTTGAGGGACTCCATCTCGCCTGTGCTGCTTGCTGCTCCTATAACTACGATGCCGAGATGGCGATGTTCCTTAGTTTGGGAGATGAATATGAATTCGTTTATTTGCACGGAATCCGCAGTGACGGATGTTGCTAGAGGAGACTCGGGAGGTCCCTTATTGTGTCAGCACACTGGCGACCCCAACGAGAAGAATGACGAAGGGATATTGGTAGGCGTGGTCAGTGGGAAGAACTTCGACAAGACCACCCTGTTCACTCGTGTGTCGGAGTACAAAACCTTTATAGCGGATAGTTCTAGTGAAACTCTACGTCATAGTATTGATGCCTGTTTGGTTATTATACTGGTCGTTTTAATATATCTTTTGTTTTACTTCATGGTTTTCTGGGGTTGCAGTTGAACATTCCATTGGATTCAAGGTTTCATCTAGGTTTGATAAGCTTTAGTAGCAGCCTAACCTTTAAATCTCTGGGGTAATAGCATTACACGTGGGGGTGCTCTTACATAAAAGAGCAAAACCAGCAAAGCCTTCTATTCTCAAAAAAACTACAACTAGCGTCTTTGACAAACTTTCTCGCCAAGATGTTGGCAAATTAAAAAATTAATAGCTAAGCTTTGCATAAAAATGAGCCGGCTATTATTCTATGTAAAACAGACGGTTCCGTATTATACTTGATCAAGTCATTTTTCATTGTGAAGTAGTTGTCAGCTTGAAAAAATATTATAAAATGGCGTTTTTAATTAACGTGCTGATTTCTGCGCTGAAAAAACCGAAGGATTAGGTAGAAATTATAAAGAGTTATGGACCTAAAGATAGTAAATTCACCATATAATTTAAATTCTGTTTATTATGGCACAACCAACATACAATGTGGTCGTTAAGACTTTAGATCAGAAGATCAGGAAAAAAAACATAGTTTCATACACCTGGCAAGATGTTCATTTTCTCCCAACTAAACCGCCTAACATAGCTACTGACAGTTCCCCATAAATGCACAAAGCGTAATGTGCCAATTGCTATAAATCAAGTGACTCTTATTACTTAACAAAGAACAGCCTTTCTCAAACTTTCGGATCGTTTCTCGGGTTTGACTGATTAAACTCGAATCAGCATTTACTCAATCCTCAATCCTTCTCGGTGTGAGAAGGGGTCTGTGCCCAGCAGTGGGACGATAAAAAGGCTGTAACAGTAACAGCATTTACAGTTCAAATTAATTACTAGAAACAAATTAAAGTTTTTTAAAAAAAAACAATAAAAAATAATAATAGTCAGAAAACCTGAATTTACAACAGAAATTGCTACATTTTTAAATATATACGTGGGGCCTGATTCTCCTAAGTTAATAATGTCAAAATCGAATAGAAATCGAATCGCAATATGCTCGAAATAGCAGTTTTAACCATATTCTGCTACTAATATAAGACCAATCGTATTCCAACGACATTCGATTGATTTGCGATTGGTCTGCTATTTTGGTGATTTTGGTCTATACGGTAGTTTGCTCTACAATCATATTGCAATCGTAAATCATTTGCAGACAAAATGTTTCATTATTGAATGAGAGAAAAGGATAAAAACGTCTATTTCAAAGAAAAAATAGCGGAATGCCACATACGCTTCAATCGTAATCGACTCGGGATTGGATCGCAGTCGAATGTGAATCGTATGTTGCTTAAGTAAAATTAGGAGACGATTCTCCAAAAAGAGCAGGGACCCGATGACTCCTGCTCAATCTCCCTTTGTGTCTTTAAAAATATACATTTTTAGAACCCTCTCATAACTTTGAGAACATCTGCGAACCCATAGGCGGTTTTAATGAAATCTTATGCGCGTATATTTTTCCCCATACGTCGTTTGCATGGTGTAATTGCATGGGAATGAACTCGGCGTTTACATTTATATTGAACAATGAATATCTTGACGAGAATTCATGTGGGATAATCGATTGGATACGTTCTTGTTTTATGTATGTTTTATAATTTGAATAAGAGTTTTGAGTTTATCTTAAGGTCGTATCTACCAAGAAAATCATCATCTGACTAGCCTTTTCTCTAATATGGTGGTCTGCGATGGCATATCTAATCTCATGAACCCAGTAACCTCGTCAAACTAATACTCCTTGATATGATTGGTGGTCAGACTTTCTGGTTTCTACTACCTTAACGACTGCCAAAATTTTTTAAATATAACAGACGGGACCCACCAATTTAAGGTGCCCTCCGAAATACGAAGAGCAAGATAATCTTAATACAATTTTACCTGTAAAGTATGCCTGATTTAAAATTATTTTCGCCACGGATCCCCAACTTGTCACGTAGGTATCAAATAAAAATATTTTCAGTGTCAAATATATCGAGTATCTACGAAGGTGTTCAAAGAATTCTTAATAAAGTAACAAATCGAGATATCGGCGCCATATTAGAATCGTATCAGATGAGAAATATATCTGTAACGTACTTAGAATACTTAACCAACAGGAGACGCCATTGTCGTGCCTTCTTTGTGGTGAATTTACGGACTGCCCCTATGCTCAAATGAACTCGTGAGTCAAGTTTATTATGCTAGAGTTTGACAATTATGTCGTGTGCGTGTGTGTGTGATCGAAAATTTGTGTCACTCGAAAAGGAGAAAATATATTTGGTGACATAGCAGAAAAAAAAGTCATACTGCAGGGTTTAGAAACGTAACAACATAAAATATTATTTTTTCCGCAACTTTTGAATTAAATCTATGTGACTCCCTTAATACTCGTCTCTAACACGTAAATCGCATAGAGATTTCTGCTTATGGCGGCTCCGGTTGGTTGGTTGCTCTAAGGTGCCATATAAGTGGTATGGAGAAATAAATTCTACAGATGTAAAGCAAATAACTTTGTAGAAATGCGAGGTATTTTTAATGTAATAATTTGATGCTGCATAATCATATTAGATATGTTATTGAGATAGGTATGATCGGAACGAATTTCGATTCGATTACATCAAAATATTAAAATCTAGACGTTTCTCGCGGTATTACTCGTATCTTCTAAGACCAGTTTTCTCTTTAATGTTCAACAGGCACCTACCTGTGACACCCCAGGGATATTTTCCGGAGGTGTCACGGGTACCTACTGAACTTCAGTAAAGATAGGTACCTCATACTTACCTACTCTAAAAGTATAAACTTTCAAAGTACAAAATGTTACTATTGTTTCACCTGCTTCCTGAGGGAACTACTTCTCGCACCCGGATAAAAAGTACCCTACATCTTATTTTAATGTGTAAACTGCATTAGCTATAGGTAGGTACAGCCAAGTGCCGTCAAAATCCTTTCAACAATTTCTACGCCAAGAAGTAACAAAAATACACACTCTCATTCACACTCAAACTTTCGCCTTAGTAATATTAGTGTGATTAGTATATTAGCAGGCTTGTTTTACATAATGTTAACACGTGTAATCATTTCATAGTTATCTCGATAATATTGACAAGCTGTTAGCTGAAGTTCAGTGAATTAAACACTTAGATAAAACAATTATCCGTAATGGAAGTCTGACGTGGTAGATTATAATGTACTTACTAACTGTCAGAGAGCAATGGATACCTGCTTCCGTTGTATGGAGATTACTGGCTTTAGAATTCCCGAAGGACTTACTTCCTGCTCATGGATAAAAAGTAGCCTGAATTTTTACTATTTATGTTTTTATCAAAAACAAATAGTTTTAAATAGTAACAAATATACACACATTCTTACCAACTGCCGTGTTTATAATGAGTTTGTGGGTTTATATGTTTGATCCTTAATCACACTTTGACGGCTGAACTGATTGAGATTAAATTTGGCACAGAAATAGGTGGTAGACCCTGAACATGGATAAAAAATTATTGTATTATTTTTCTTGGGACGCGAATAAAACCGCGGGCTGAAGCTAGTATATTAATACTTTAACGCTGTTTCACCCGCGTCCCGTGGGAACTTCTTCCCGTACCTGGATAAAATGTAGCTTGTTACTCGGGGTTAGCGTAGCTTCCCAACAGAGAAATAATTTTTCAAATCGGTTCAATTTATCTAGTATTTCTCTAGTAGTTTCGTAGCTTTTAGGGTACAAATAAAAAATGTTTCCTCTTTATTATATTACCGTATGGATGACCTATGTTAGCAGTGTATTATCACTGAGTAGCAGCGAATGCAACTAGTTGTTGCATTTATATGCACTGCGAGTTGTTCATTAAACTTATTTCTATGAATATTCATAACACTTGATACTCGTGGCTAGGGCTGGATTTTGTTTGAATGCGGCTTAAATTTTGACTAGGTGTAATTAGGCTAGATTTCAAATAGACACAGTTTTGAGAACTAATGTTTTTAATGTAATATGTAGGTAAGGTCAAATATGAAATGTTGCTACTTCTAACATACACATATTTTTATGTTTCGGGATTTATTATAAAATCCTATTGAGGATGAATGGCCATAGCACACTTTCGACAGAAAAGGATGGAAGAGAATCAAAAAGGCCAAATTAAAAAAGTTTTTAAGTATATTGTTGTTGTTTTTTTTTCAGATTAAATAAAAAAATCACATATTATTTATTAATATACCTAGTGGAGAAGGTCGTACAAAATAAAATGAAATATTTACGGAACAACATATGAGTGTATACAGAAAACAGTAACATTCCTTTGTTTTTGTTAAATAAACAAAACACAATAGTTGAGTACGGCTAGCGGTGTTTAACGTTAACCTTTGTAAAAGAGTAAAATGTAATGTTTTAGAAACTGTCAGAATGTGTTTCAGTCTCGAAAAGTTAAACTGCCAATGTTAGCACTCCGTTTTTTTTAAACATATGAAAAAAGTGGCTACCCGTTCATTGAGGAAAATTGATAATTAACCTTATGGACTCATTTGATACGATTCAAACATTTGGAAAGGTTTCTCTGTGCATAACCGTTTCTTCACAATGCGGGTTAAATCACAAGAATAAGCTATCGAAAAACATCGTATGACTGTCGGCTAACATTGAAGTTAAGACTCCAAGAGCCGTGGTTTTTTATTACAAATAGAGCAGTCAAAAAGTAGGTACTGAATGTTTCAGGCGAAAACTGCAGAAAGAATTTCAGACAGAATTGGCACATTATAGTAATACATTACCTATCATAGCTTTTACCTCATTTTCTGACCTCATCCTCTACAGACAATGTCACGGTTAAAATCTAGGTATATTATAAACCAACTGAACTCACACAACCCTGTACTATACCCAACAGTCGGACATGCATACAAGAACACACAAAACTATAATTACTTACAAGATTAGTTCAAAACTTTAATTATGAATCGCTTAAATATTTATTAAAGTTCACGTTATTCGAAGCGAGTTTAAGAAAACTGGTGCATTTTGAATGTTGAAACTTTAACTTCTGTGCTTTGGTACGTGTACCTACTGCTGAGAAAGAGGGTATAGTTTCTTACGTGACTATTCAAAAATATTGATTCACAGTAACACTTTTATAATTAGATATTTTTGTTGACGTTATTTTAGTCAATTTTCCTTTTATATGTTTCGTTTTTTTGGAGTATCCAGGTAAAATAAGGAATTGTAAGGAAAATAATAATCATCATCTTCAGTTTTCTAATCGCCCCACTGCTGGGCCTCCTCTCACACAGAGAAGGATTGAGCGATGGTCAAAAATGGTCTTAAAACATTTACCATTCATATTTATGTATATGCAAAGCAGTGTTTTCATAATAGTTTATATTTTCTTTGCATTTATTTTGAAAAATTACCTTTAATTCTGCAAATTGCTTGAATGTATTTTTGAACAAAAAAATGTACGTAACAGCCTAACAGCATTGATTAGTTGACATAGCTTTAAAAGCCGACCACTCTTTCATTGCACTGCAGTGTAAAAACAAATTAAATTGCTTTTCAGTCAATTACAGTTTATTTTTAACAAACTTGATTGCGGCTCCTGAAAAAAGCATCTAAATTAAACCAAAACAGAATCTTTATTTTTTAACTTTATTAAATAAAAACTGAATAGTTTACTTTTGTTATTTTTTATGCTGTACACTTTGATCCAGTTGTAGAAACAAAAAAAATGAATATGCCTATTCATTTTTAAACTAAACAGTGTTATTACAAAAGAGTTAAATAGGCGTTCGACTGAGGTTTAAAAAAGTCCGATTACATAACATTTTTAGGCAGTAGTTAAAGTTACACACTGTCGTTTAACTTTTGTGTAATATCATAGACAATATACGACAGTCTTTGGGAGATCAAGACTTTATATTTATCTCAAAAACAAACCATCAAAAACCGCTTTAATTGTTCCTAACTACGCATTACCTTAAATCCTACAAATACTATAGGTACACATAAAGGTGAGTAAGTTTGTATGGATGTTTGTTGTCCTTTCACGTAAAAACTACTGAATGGATTTCTTTGAAACTTGACAATTATATGTATAGCTAAGTAATATATCAGAATAACATATATATGTTAATATTTATCTATATATTTGTATGTATATTTGTAAATGCGTATTATTTCTTCTTCTTCTTCCGAGCCTTTTCCCAACTATGTTGGGCTCGCCTTCCAGATTATATCTCTTATAAAAATGCTTATTATTAATTATTTCTATCTTACAAAATAAACTTAACCTGTTTAACATATGGCATTGAGTATTAAAGTAATTCCCTCGGAACGCGGGTAAAACCGCCGGCAAGAGTTAGTATTTAATAAAACAACCGACTAATATTAACGTGTCAGAATAGCACCTTTTGATAGCACCCCGCGGGGCTAAGAGTGCTTCCGAAACTTGTAGGTGCTATTACACCAATCTGTTAACATGTGTTTATGGCTTCACTAAATGGTTACAAGTACCTATTTATTGTAGTTATATTGATTTATTTTCATGTTTACTATCTTCAAAGAAAAAATCTTCAAATTGACTAGTAGCTTATGTCAGCGTTCATTTTCTTGTAGGGAACTACTTCCCGTATTCAGATTAAAAGAAGTCTATATGTTATTCTGATTTATAAAACAAACACCCATAAACGTTTGAATTCTTACCGACATTTGAGAATTCATAATTTTTCGACATAAGTTTGAACTTTCACCCGCATCCTTACACATACTAAAACTTCATATACCTATTTAATCTACACTCCTTTTCATTTATCAAATTTCAAACATGCAATAATATACAAACCGATTACTGGTTACCAATGACAGTTTAACAAATAAATATACTGTGTTAAGTTCGTATTTTTTCGTTAAATGTATATTTATAGTACCTGGGATCTTTTTATTACATTTTTAAATTCAATAAAACCCTTTTCTTGAAGTGTAAATGAATTGGTACCTCACGTAAAGCCATGCCCAGACGTCGGTGAGCCTCTAATGGTTTAATTTTAACCAATAGCATTCGTCTTCTTTTACTCTACCCACGGGAAAGGTACGAGTGACCTTTGCTATCTTTTGCTATCTTTACGTAAAGGTTTCTTTGAAGAAATAAAGATAATGTCCTCTGTTCCTTGAAAATAAATTATATTATTACAAAATGTTCGGTGGTTATGTCACTGTGTTCTGTATGATTTAATACTCAAAGGCGAAATTTTTATCATAGGTAATCTGTATTGTATAAAAAAAGAAACTTTTATGTTTATTAATTTCTTTAATCTTGTCGTACAAAACTTACTCAAAGTCAAAAATATTTTTTTCGGCGCTTTTTCTGTCTATGAAATATTTAAGACTTTACGTACTACGACGTACGTACGAAGAACTTTACGTAAAGTGAATAAATAAATAAATCCGTAACTTAAAAAAATTACAAATATAAACAAAACCTCATGTGTCCTACAGCGAACAAAAAATAAAAAAAGTAAAACCACCAAAACAGCCTACAAATGAACACTGAAATCCTTCTAAGTCACAAAACCCAGAATAGACAACAAAACCGGCCTGTCCCCTAATTATTTATTTACCTGTCCCCAAAAATAGGACAAACAATATTCATTGCTTCCTTAGTTTACACAAAAAATAACAATTAATATCAATGAACAGCAATATATTTGCAAATGCAAGTGGGAGGGGCGCGGGGAGGTGCTACGGCGGATATAAAGCTCGCCGCTCTGCTACGAACGACAGAAGCGTAGCAGCGTAGTCCCGTAGTACCGTCGTAGCAAACACAGCAGCAATGGCTTTGGGGTAAGTCTGAGATTTTTTTTTTCGTTTTTTTTTTTACTTGGGTTTTGTAAATGTAACGATAATGTTGAAGGGGGTATTTTTTCGGGTTTATTTTTTTTTGGTAATACTGACTAAAAGTAATTATTTTTTAGCAAAGAAACATTTTATATTATATATTTAAACATTTTATATTTAGGCTTACATAAATAGTTTTTACATATTTTATTCAAATAATAATTAGGATTTATTTAAATTCATTTTATTAAACAAGTAATCGGAATAAAAAAAACTATTACTAACTCTATTCAGAACAAAACTAGTTACTTTTAAACTAATTTAAGTAGATATATAAATACATCTTATTTTTCTCTTTGATATCGGGTTAGATAAAAACAAATAATAAAGTTATAAATATTATAATAATTATTATAATATAATACCAAAATAAACCTTTAATTTGTTTACAACACAATTTTTCAATAAAACTTGTTGAGCGTGGGCTGTTTTTGCAGACCATACGCAGCTATTAAAGCTATTAAAAAGCCAGTGAAGAAGCGTCTTTATTTAAACTTTCAATTTCTACAGAAAACCAAAATTACCTTTTTAAAGTCAATTTTATAATTATCAACCTATTTTATATTGGTTAATTGTTGGATACAGACATTTGCTAAACTTCGGTCTTCAACGCATATAACTTCTGTCTTCAGATCGTCACTCCATTTTGCAGAGTTTCTTACTAGGTACTTAAATAACGTTCAAAGATTTTTAACAAAATATTTGCTGTTCTTTGATAAAAAAAATTGTATGAAATGGGTCAAAAACCGCGAGAAAAGTACCAGATGTCCAGATATTTATTTATTAAATATTATATTTTTATCAAAATCAGACTTCAATCCAAAAAATAAATATGTTCACACATAAAGATATTGCCTAACACGCGTCGATTTGAGGACCTCTTTAAATTACATAATATAAAATACATACCTTCATTACCTATTATTTTTCAAGAAGACAGAACAATACAACAAGAACAATATAGTAATGTTGACTGCACTGAATATTAAATAATATCAGTAGCAATTCGTTGTTTCGACTTTTCTAATATGGTTACAAATATACAAAGGAAAAATCCAACGCAAAAGACATGTCTCTTATAGCACAGATAAATGTGGTTTTTAAGTATTTTTCTTACCATTACAACATGAGATTACCGTATAGTTAGTAGAAGAAAACCTTTAGTCTTGCCTAAAATACTTTTAGACATACTTAGCATTCATTATAATGTACATACGAGTACAATTAAGTATCTTCTGATTACAAAATTCTACAAAGGGATGCTTTTTACTATATTACTCCCATTTATGATTCAAAGTTTTTTGAACTTACACGGTATGCACAGAAAACCTCAACGAGCACGACATTCAAAAAATGCCTTATGAAAATTAATTTCCTTCCTTTGCCTAAAACTCTATGTTTTTTGGCATTATATGAAGATTAAAGTAAATAAGAAAATTTGAATAGCTTTGTCACTAACAAATATTACATCATGCCTTACAAATTACAAATTGACAAAAATCTCAAAAACTTGCTTTTACCAACAACTTCATGACTTCTAAATTATGCTAACAACTGCCACTAAACCCATATAGTGGCCTAAATCCCACTTTAAAAGTCCCAACACTGGTTGTATTGTAAACCGATTAAGTTAACATGTTCTCATCTAATAAAAAACTTGTAAAACAAAGCTTTAAAGTAACTTAACAAAGTTAGCCAAAACTTTTCAGCGGGGATCAGTCTCTCGTAAATATCATTTGACTTACTTATCGAGAAGTTTTTCGCTTTATTTTGTACTAGATAACAGTTGTAAAAATCTTTTTAAAGTTGTGAAATCTTCATCAGCCATTTTTATCGTCCCACTGTTGGGCACAGGCCTCCTCTCACACGGAGAAGGATTGAGCGTTAATCACCACGCTTGCTCAATGCGAGTTGGTGATTTCACACTTTAAAGTCCAGGTTTCCTCAATATGTTTTCCTTCACCTTTGTTTAGTCATGGGTGATAAAGACATACTTAAAATTATTTGAAATATCTTATCTTTAGGGAAATCTTGTAAGTTCGTTTACTGCGTAGAACTGGTTTGAGGTTTATAGTAGTTACACCCTTTGGGATAATTTAAGTAATGTGTGTGGAAAACATTAATCATAATTAATTATAAAGTTTTAAACTGCTGCCCTATAACTAAAACTGGTTTTACTACAAATGATATATCGTGAAATTAATCTATTATACACAAAGACTATCTACTTATTTAACAGTAATGGGCAAAATAATTAACAATTAAACCAATATAACTACGTGCATTCTTCTATTCCAAATTGGTATAACCATATGGTTTTTGATACAATACATACAAACATCCACATTTTTAAAAACTAAAATCATAAATAATTACATAATATGCTGAAGATTATATCCATTTTTTTTAGTTCAAAGTTCCCTTATTACAAAGAAAGGTTATTTATAAACTCTTTAGAGATATTCGACAAAAATGATTCAAAAATATCTTTGATACTCAACAACTCTTAATAATTTCAATTGTAAATCGAATTTCATTTTCAAATTAAAAAGTTAAAAAAATAAATTACGTAATGCGCCGTTCCAAGAATCAGCCAATCTATTCTATAATATTAGCTTGAAGATAGTAATTACTATGTTAATATCCTGGGTGAAGAAAAATGCTAATTGGCATAGTTCCGCGTCGCAAGATGACCTAACTAAGACTCGTATTGCCTTTTAATTTAACATCTTTTGTAAAAACTACAGCCTGACTATAAAGTACCTACTAAGTACTGCCGCGTGAATTCTTTTTTTTCTTTCTTTTTTTTGTTAAGTTTAGAATAGCACGCTTGTTGTTGCTTAGTGTTCGAATTCACATAAAAAGTAGCCTATAAGTTACTTTGACGTTTAGGCTATCGAAAGTTATCGAAATCAACAGTTTTTGCGCGAAAGAGTAACAAACAACTTCTGTTTAACTTAAAAACGAAACAGAATTTTCTTTTTTCTATTGGTTTTTTGGCTTGATGGATACTCCTTAAAAATATTTTTGTGAAATGCAATAAAGGTTTCATTTCTATTCTATGTCCAAATTAAAATCAAATCGTCAGTAAAAGCTGAATGATACTGAAAAAATATGTTGGTATGATTTTTTTATTCCAAAATAAAATTCTTTGTACTAGCAAAAAAATTTAAAGTCCAAACCAACCATAAAAGAAAAACCAACAAACAAAAGATGAAATCAACCGCTGACCCGTACACTAAAACACGCAAGTTCTGCAATTTTTCTCCTCAGACCCGGTACAAACACCTGTTGCCTTGTTGCCCAGTATACGGCGAGCTTTCTCATATATATTTCTTATTCCCTAGTCGATGGTCAAGAGGGGAAAACGCTTGGAATTAAATTGTAATTGTAACGTTAGCCTTGTGTTTGTGAGAAAACATCTGTGGAATGAGTTATTGTTTCGATCGTTGATATTGTTTTTGATGTTTTTGGATTTTATACCACACTTTTGTTAAACTCAAACCGTCGTACCACAAAAACTTTTAAACGCCTGTTAAACACTTGTCTAAAATAATGACAAATTATGACGTTGAAATAAGTTCCGTTTTGCAGCCACACTTGTTTTAGACAAGTATTCAACAGATGTTTAAGTTTTTTGTAGTAAGGCTGAAAATATTTATTCGCTTGTTATGTATTTTACAGTTAACAAAAACGTGAAAGTACAGCTTAACGGCCTTTTTCAGGCGCTGCAAATATTTGCGAATTAATAGCGGGGTTTTTTTCTAGTTAATACATGTCTCAGGATGAAATAGCAATTACGATAAAATTATTCTATGTAGATGAAAAAGTACGTAATTTACAAAAAAAGATTAGTTAACTATAAACCTGATATTCTCAAATACAAAATAACGAGAAGATTTTAATTATCCTGTTAATCTAAACTAAATAATTTGAAACGAAATTGATAATGCCTTAAAAGTTAATTTCGCTACAAAAGACAACGATTTTAAACAAATAAAATTAAATCTAGCCTAGACACAAATAACTTTAATAATGTCTAACTTTTAAACCAATTATCCTAAAGATTTTTTAATCTTTAAAGATAATTGTAAGTTTTTATAAGAACAAAAGAAAAAAGATACCTATTATCTTTTGAGTTTTTGAAAACGCTTTTTCGGTTAAACGAGGAGGAAATTGCGATTACCATCCTAACTTTGCCGTTGATATACAGGGTGTAGAAATTTAAGCTACCTCCTTTGTGGGTAAGTGGTCATTACCGTGAGTTTAGGACACCCTGTATATTTCGAGATGAACCTTTATAATATTTTGGAGGGAAATTTTTGAAGAGGATACGTTTCCAAAATTAGTTTTTGTTGATATTGTAGTTTTAATAGCATTGGTGTGGTGTTACGAATGGGTTGTAAAAATTAAGCGTCATATTCAGTTGAGTTTAAGCCAAAAATATATCAAACTACTCTTTAGTTTTATCACTAAACTCTGGACAGAAGATCTACAACAAGTTACTATACTTACATTACTACCTACATATTTTACTATCCACCAAAACCAAATGCGTAGGACTGGAAACTATCTATAGATACTCGATTGCATTTTGTTAAGTGCAGCGACAAAAGATAGCTGGGTCTGTAAGTAAATACCTTCATCCTCTAGATTATCTTTGTATCTGCATACAAAGGAATATTACATTAAAAGCAAAGACGTAGACAGAACCAATTATAGAAAAGTATGATCTGATCTATGGTATAATTATTACAAGGACAATTACTGAGCTTGAAAGTTGTGGCGTTGATACCCGGATCAGACCAATTTGTCGTGTGAAAGTTATGGTTCGAACTCAAAATTTATCATTTATCAGGTTACGGTGTGAAAAGGTTAGTCCTTTCTTGTGCCCGGTTGAAAAGGTTTTTAGCAACTTTTAGGATGTAAGCAGAAATCAAGTACCTATTAGGCCAAGGGCGAGTGAAACCTCGTAATTCCTATCGTTTTACGTCATGTTTTTTTTACTTACCTAAGTACTTACATTACCGTAGTCTATTTAAAGTTAATCTTCCAGAAACCAGTTACTTTTATTCCTAATGCTATTGCAATGCATTGCAGTAAATGCAAGGATTATTGCACATTTCACTATCAGTACCTAAGTGCAAATTGTCTGTTTAAACATTTTATGCTTTACCTTAATGCTATGGTAGTGTTTAGCCGTTTTTATTTTATCACTAATGTTTTTACCTTAGCTACTCTGACTAGTTTCCGTCAGTGTGCTTGCGTCAAAGGGGAATCACTTCATGCATCCGTATAAAAGTAGCCTATAGCTATCCTCAATAAACGGGCTATCTAACTCTGTTTTTTTTTTCAAATCAAACCAATAGTTCCTGTGGTTAGCGAGTTTAAACAAACACCGTCTTACCAAAAACACTTTTAAACATCAGTTTTACACTTGTCTAAAAAAATGACAAATTATGACGTTGAAATAAGGTCCATTTTGCAGCCATATTTTTTTAGAGAAGTGTTTGACACATGTTTAAGTTTTTGTAGTAAGACCCACAGATTCTACAGCTTTCTAATATTACTTACTACTACCTATTAAGTACATAAAATTAATAATTGAAATTGAAATTGAATTGAAATTGAAAATATTTATTTCAGACTAAGCACACACAGTACACAGTCCATATTATGTTAGTAAAATGAGAAACTTAAAATCTATGTTAGTAAAATTTAAAGTGATTATTATTATGAACATGCATCGACGACCAGTGCCAGAGCATCTGGCCGTCAACTCTGTCCGACAACACACTCAGAAGCGTGTTGCTGCTCCCCTTTACCCGAGACCACAGGGAGGCCGTTCTCTTACGAAGTACCGCCTGGAAGCCGTCCGTGCTATGCTCCGCAAACATACCGGAGGCACTGCACCTCCAAGGGAGCCCCAACATACCCCTGAACGCGTTATTATATTGGACGCGCAGAGCATTGTAGGCTTTTTTAGTGTAACTGCTCCACAGGCTGCACGTGTATAACGTTTGGCAGTAGCTTTTAAATAATGTGACTTTAACGTCACGCGAGCATCGTGCATAATACGTTAACAAAAAAATATCTACTTGACAAATAAAGTCCAAACTACATTAATCAACAGTTAATTTAATACAACAAATTCCTTCAGGCTGAAAATATTTAAATTTTAATAAGTTTAAATATTTAATGAATAATTAATAACATGATCGGCCTTGTTTTCGCGATTGACACGCGGTGTCAGTTGCAAAAAACACGCGGCTAATGAGACATCGGTTACGTGTCGTGTGTAGTAACAGGGGTGCACAACTTGCGTGTCATTTTGTGTGTGGTCTGACCGTTTTTTGGTGCCGTTGACAATTCTGTCAGTCAGCACAAAAATACTATTTTTCTTTGAAAATTGTCAGGTGTCAACTACACAAAAGATTCGGTACTATTGCAACATAAGCTGCCTATTGGTTGCGATTCTAAATGACAGTTTTGGTTAGAAATAAATGATTAAGGACCTGTGTCTGAATGAGGTAAACGAATATATTCTGCGTTTTTATTAATTAAGAGTGAGCACAATATGCGTGCACACAGTCGATGCGGGTTGCGGAAGATCGAGTATAGTCAACATTGGGGGAGGCCTTTGTTCAGCCGTGGACGTCTTTCTGCTGACGAGACGACTTCTATGACAGTCGTCACTGTATTTTGATTTATTCAATAAAGTGTTTAGGTACTTATATACCTAGTGATAAATAAGTCACATCTTATTTAATCCATACCACAGAGTGACACCCCTGCACCGCATTTACAAGGATATCGGTAAAATTGTGAACAGCGAATTTCACGTTCGTCATTGTTTACATATTATTTTGGGACAATTTGTTTGAGTAGGTAAAGTAAGTGAGGTAAGATAAAAAGAAGACAGAATGGAATTCCTTTCTGATTTAATATTGGTTTTAGGCTTTAGAATACTATAGAGGTACCTACATATTATAGTAAGTACCTACGTATTTAAATATCTTCAGCCTTATCCTAGGGCAATATTGAAAGGCTGCTATAAATAGCGTAAAGCCACAAGATAAAGAAAGACATTTTGATATAATCTGAAGGCGCTTTGTTGAAGTTCTGTCTGTTTGATTACCTAAATATATACACAGAAGATTGATTTAGAACTAGACTTTATATATGCTAATATATCTCAACACCATCGTATTAAAAAGCTGAAGGGTTAATTGCCCGATGTAAAAAAAATCTGTCAGTGCTTAAAAGCGCATTTGTTGAGAAGGGCCCGACTACTTTTTATTCGGGTAGGCCAAGAAGTCTCCATTTTTGTTGATTCTTAAAATGGCTTACTTATAATTTAAAAACATTGCTTCAATCTTAATCCTACATTTCTATAGCCATTAAATCAAGCAATAATTTTCATCTAAAAATAATCGAACAAAATATTATTTCAACCTTTTCACAGCTGAAGTGGAAACGCTCTAGAGACCAGTCCGCCATTACAGTGAAATAACTTAAAAACGTAAAATAACACAGGTTATAGGTTATTTTAACCTGTTTGAACTGTGACCACAATCAGACCTGATGTCCCCGAGGAAATATATCGGTATTGAATCCAATATTGTTTCTTAAAAGGTCGATTTGCCGCGGGTAAAGTTAATGAGGTCTAAGGAAAGTTACGAAAGAGGTTCTTATTCTTTTAACTGATAGGTAATCATATTACCTATGCAGTTTTTATTCTGTTTCTTGTAATTCTGTTTTCGGGCTATGTTAATGGTAGATCCAATTTGCTTTCTTTGTAACCAAAAGTGTAAAAAATACTGCTTATTATGGATTTAAGATCGCAATATCTATTTAATGAATTAATTATCGTTTTTTTGTGTACCTACTTTTGCTTCATGAATGTCCTAAAAAGTAATTAATCATCGGCCACTTTTTTAACCCTCAACTTCCACTTAGAAACTAACAAACCGGTTTGTGACCATCATTTATATTGTAAAAGTAATTAGCGGAGATGTAATTAACAAGGCTGAACGCGTTCGTGCCGTTGCATAATGTCCAACCGTCATGGCGGACGTACGTCAACTGTCACTTTTTGGAAAGCGCGCGTTGACTCCTAATCAGATTTTCGAACGCGGTAATTAACTGACTGGATTCTAGTTTGGGGTCGAATCGGGCAATCAAGCGAGCGTGGAGTGGACATTGTGCACGTTGCGATTAAACCTATAGATATACCGAACCTACTGTGCACGATGGCAGAGTAGAAACTACGAGGTCCGAATGCTTTGACATGCCTACATTTAGTTGGGTCTTGGATCAGTAGTAGGTACCAGATGATGGGTAATTGATTCACCCAAGAAAAAATACAATTAAACAGAGGTCATTGTACTTATAAATTTGAAAAAAAATCATAATGAAGTCAAACGTAGTTGTTATGTTACCTAATATTTCCGTGATGCACCACAAAACATAACAAATCTGTGGATGTACCCTTATTATAATTTGAGAAGTATTGAAGATTCGTTTTATAGACAGTCTATTTTTTTTAACTACAGTTTTTCTTGGGTGATGCTTCTGAAAAGCAGATTTCAAATTAAGACTATCGGCGCTAATCGACTCAGTTCTGTACAGTTTGTACCTCCATGTTCGTGTATTGTGATGTCACGTGCAGCTCAATGACGTTTGACTACTTCGGAACGTGAATTCGAATTCCAAAATACGAATGTTCTATTTTTAAACCCTAACAAGAAAATTGTTTGTATTTAGAAATGAAATCGTTGTCGTTTTGGTATTTTTTTTTTGCTCAGAATTACTTATAGACAAAGGAATTGCTTTAGGGCAAAAGGGACATGTGGGATTCTGTACATTTTTCTTTTACACATCGCGGAGCTTTGCGCGTCTGTCATGTCTTTAAAGAAGATTTAGATATTTTACATGTAATTTGTTGAACCTAAAAGCCTAAAAAAATAATTTTTATTTCAAGGTTCCAATTATAAAACTAATTTGGTGTTGCCATAAAAAAAAGATAATTCAATTCAAAAGAGGTGTTACCAAAAAGGTTAGACTATGAATGTTAATTGGCCTATTTTCTAGTGGACACTAATTGCGTGGTAACTTATGGCACGGGTATTTACATTTCAAAGGGCACACGTGCAGACGCGTGTTTCGTTTATATATTATATTAAATTACCATGATTTGAAATTCATGGCACCTTTACAGCTTTTAATGCTTTTTTGGGGAAAATAATGTGGGTATTTTTGTTGATACTGCGCCCCAGAAAAAAATATCTCAGGGTATCTTTGAAGCTATACGCGCTACCAATATTTTTTTTGTAAAGTTTTTGGTTCAGACTTGGTGCAATTTGATAGATTAATCTATTTTACGAAGTTTATATTCAACAGTCATTTTTTGTGTCCCAGACGTAAAGAATTATGGCTGCTTATAGCTTAGTGCATCATAATTCATCACTTTTTATCTAAAAAACGAAATCGGTTCACCCGTTTAACGCTTGCATTTTTTTTTATTCTAGACGTATAACAAATTAACTGGTTATAACCTATTCATCCTTTTCGTTGAATTTCCCTTCTCTTACAGCTGTAATATATAGCTGTATAACAATTAACAGTGCAGTCAAGCGGCTACGTCTATCAAAGACAAGACGCGTCTGCATTCAGTGGAACCTCCTTTGACCTATTACTGAGTACTCAGCGTGTACTTACAGTGACCAAAGCTCTTGACTGTCTGTTCATTGCTTACGCTGTAATGCATCTAGGTATTGTATGTGGGGTATAATTGAATATGGGAATGGGTGAGGAATATGCAGACACAAGAGACGAAATTATTCGTTTCGTCATATTGTTTCAATCAAATACTTAACGGTAGCTGTTTCGAATTCCCCGCGGATTCACCCACGTCCCGAGAGAACAACTTTCCGCAACCGAGTAAAAACTAGCCTGCATATGTCCTTTCTCAAACTTTAAGCTATTGTGTACCAAATTTTAGCTCGGTGGTTTTTGGTCATACAAAAATATTTTATTGTAGCATTTTTTAGGACTGCTTATATAAAACCGATCACAAAACCGGGTACCAGGGTCTCTTTTCAAGCAAACCTGCCTATATAAGAAGGCTTTACCTATTCAAATTGCTATTCTATACATAAGTAATCCTTTCCTACATTTTGCACTGTTCAAAAGAGAGAACTTAGTTATCGATAAAGCATAATACCCACATATGCACATCACTAGAGTCTCTATTCTTTTGTCACTTCATACGGCCGTCAGTTTAGTTTCAGAGCAAAAGTTCTGTGCATGCTGTTGCCGATTCACGTCGTTCACAACTGTCCTGTATGGAGGACATGTCATGTAGGTGCTGTCCTATTTTAAGGACTGAGGGATATGCATTCGAGAATCGTGGATTGTAGATTATAGGACATTGCAATCGATGGTGATATGCATTGAATAATAGTTAGGCTATGGATTGTAGATAATAGGACAGTGAGATTGACGCTTACGATGATTTAATTCTGTTGTCCGTAGTTTTAAAATTAGTATTTCTATCTAATACAGAGGATTCTATAACTGATTTCCCTAGTTCTTAAACATATCTTTGATAGAAATTCTCAAAACGCATAAAATGAGATCGTCTATCTTTAAGGTTAACGTCAAATGCATAAGATGCACTCTGTGTGATATGTCCTGTGTGTGAGAGATTGTGGGATATTATTTCATATTAAATTGATACTACGTAAGTTGGCATCTGTCTTGGATTGTGTCAGTACCTTTAAAAAGGATTTCTCGTGATTTTATTTAATTTCCTTGAAAATTTTTTCAATTTTTACAAAAGAACGCCTTCAAAAAGTGCTGATTTTTAGGTAATTTCAATAAATTTGTTTTGTACCTATTACCTATCCTTCTTATCGTGTTTCCTGAAGTTTTTTACCTAACTAACAGAACTTCACGTAGACAATATAACAACAAGGACTTCTCTCTATACGGGCCGGAGACAACGAATTAACGCCTAAACACAGACACCCCCTAATCAGATCAACTGCGCAAAAATCCACGTACGCAATAACGTCAGAATGACTAACGGAGAGTCAGAGGTCTGATCTCCATCGGAAATTACGGTGGTTCAGACAAATGGCTACCTGTCGCCGTATATTCGGTTTATTTAGTTTCAGTAATCTGTCCCTAACATCGATTTGTTACAATTATTCTGACGGGGAACTATTTAGTTTTCAATTTGTTGTGTCGCACATTATTAGGGTCTGTTGCGCGGCTGTGGGGGGCGATTAGTAATGCTTTGCAAGGGGGGGGGGATGAAGTTTGGCATGTAAAGTCTGGATTATGGTAGCATCCATCTCTCATCCTCTTTGATTGATTTTGAATTGGGTGTGAAGATTTTATCAATCTTTAAAATTGTTTTTTGTTGACTAATTGACACACTCAGAGACATTTCATGGTTACTTAAGCCGTTCCTTAGTGTAGAATTTCTATGAGAATCTGTCACTAAGGACTGACTTAAGTAATCATTAGTCTCTGAGTGCGGGGGAAAATCTCTTAAATAATAATAATATTTTTGTAATTGATGATGAATCCTGGTGTTAGAATGAGGTTTAGAATATTAGGAAGGGCCCTAATGACATGTTTGCAATTAATTATAAAAACATGGTATTTTAAATGCGAAATGATTGCTGAGGTCTTATATTTTAACCGGAATAAAATTATACAAGGGTGCCTTTTACCTAATTACTTGTTTGTCCTCGTGTATCATGTTTTGTGACGATAAAGCTGCTATTAAGTAACATATTTTTTTCGGGCCCTTCTATAAGGAGAAAGTATCTTTTTCTAGATTTTTTTGCGACTGTTTCTAATTTGGTAATATATGCTGAGGTCATAATCATGAACTTTTTATTTTACAAGCTTTTATTTTTTCTCATTATTTTATGCAAAACATACCTCAAACCTTTGTATATAATCACATGACTTCAAATTATTTCGCGCGGGTAAGTTGATACCTACTGGTGTGTTGTAAACGACTTTCAGTTTAATCTCCTTTGTTCTTACGAATGAAAGAAGCTACAACTTTAAAAATAATATGATTTTTCGTTGGTCTCGACTGTCATTTGAATATATTTCGCAGTCCTTATGACTGGTCAGAAAGCCTGATAGTCTGACAACATCATTCACATCAATGGGTATCGGGTGGCCCGGACAAACAAGTTAATTTACAAATGGGGCTACCCAAGCTAGAAAAGCAGGCGCTCTATGTAGGAATGGTACTCAGCTGACCACAGGAAAAGGTTAGGCAGCAGATGATGAGTACACCTAATTAAAATTTTATGCCAAAAAATCTTCAAAAGATACTCGTATATTTAACACTATCTTATAACTTATATCTATTGTAGACAAAAAGGGTCGCGACAGAAGTGCTCACCCGTCTTTGTGCTCACATACAAAGCTGTCACTTAGTAGTTACGCTTTTGATTATTGAAACAAATCTAATTGGGTAACACGTTCATGTACAGACTTACACCTTTTACAACTTACTTACTTGTCTACGTTGTTGGATAATGAAGCTATTAGTGTAAGTATTGTAATTGTCAATAATTTTGTACAAAATTATGTTTATTCCACAAAAATTTGCTGACTGCACCAACTTAAGCTAACTTTCGAATTGATAACCTCCTCCTTTTAGGGAAGTTGATTATAATGAAATAAGGAAATAGGTCCTATATTAGATCTAGTTCACGAAGGGTTTTAGAAGGAATAAGCATGGGCTTGAGTCAGTAAAAGTATAACATTCCATTCAACTGCACCCACAGCGAGAGGGGTTATCTGATGATTTCCTATCTAAAAGAAAAGGTCGTGTTGCTTGAGTTAATGCTGAACTTGAATTTATACGTAGTATCTTAAAGTCTACATTTCTGTTTAGTTTATAGAGATGGCAATCATTACAAACCTTTAAACTTAAAATTGAAAAAAAAAACTCAGATGTTTTCTGCTGTCTTTTCTCCTAATGTAATCGCTGCTATGATGATAATGATAATAACACTGAACAATACACGATTAACTGAACATTATCAAAGTATTTTCAGTACGGAAAGCTGTGAGCGACCTTCATCCCCTCCCACCTTACCTCATAGTTTGAATGACATGCCTCAAAGTTGGTAACTTCATATCTTGTCAAACATTTGCTTTGGTGCTTAAGTTAATACTAAGTATGTAATTGAAGTAAGTTTACTTTGCTTAGGATGGTGGGTTTTAAATAATATGAAATGTTTAAAAAATTAAACAACGCATTTCTTATCTGATTTTTTTAACATGTTTTTATCAAAATATATACATGCCGCAGCAATTGCAACCTTCCATAATAAAAATTCGTGTTTTCAACTTCTTCAAACAATTGTTTTTTATCAGATCCTTTTTTATTCCACTCAGATTTTTAGTTTGAAAAAATGTTACGCTATCGTGACTTTTTTATGACAAAAAAACTGAGGGATGTAAGTGAAAGTTAGTAAAAATATTTTATAGAGATAAAGTCATCCCGAACTCAGTGACGATATAAGATTATGAAATAATTCGTCATCATCAAATTCTTTACTTCTGACGTTCCCTGACGTCATCAAGATTTGACGTAAAAAATAGCAAATATTTGTCCTTAACCGAGAATCGAAGGCGTGACTAGTGGCCTCGACAAGGTCTCGAAAAATTAAAATCTCTGCTTAACCCTCAAAAGCTGTATCGTTGTTTATTTTAAAGTGCGTCAATAATAAAATCAATATTTATTTTATTTCGTTGGGTTTGTGTATTTATTTATATTTAGTCAAATTATAGGAAGTCAGTTGAGTAATTTATACTTAATCTGTTTGTAAAGCAAATAGTTCCAAAAATATGGGAATTTACTTTGTTTTAAATAAACATTTTTATTCCTCTTGTTATAATACATAGTTAATTAGCAATTACATAGTCATTAGCTCCAATATGGAACTGGTAATGCTAAAGCAATAATTCCGATGTTTCACAATCTCAAGTAATTTAAACAAATCTTTATAGAAAAAATATATCTATTACTTAAATAAGAGCGCACAAATTAGTGTCAAAATTATAAGACGCATAAATATTCTCCCAAAACAGGTGCAAAAATGCACTATAGGAACTATTTTTTGCAACGGTAGGTACTAATAGAATAAGTTTTTATAATATTTTTACACAAAACATCTTAGATTTTTACCCCCTTTCACACCTCTTACTTAACTATTAATGGTCGCCTTTCCCGTCTAATTCCCGGGTCATATGTCAATTAGTCACTCAATCCCGGACTGTCGGCATTAACGGGTTACCTTACAATAAAATTGCAGCTTCAACGAGGTCTTGAGATTTTATCCTAACTAAAGAGGAAGAGTGGAAAAAGGTGGCAGTTTATTTTTTTATTTTAACAAGAACTTTTTTGTCGAGGTCAGCTTCCAACCGTGATAGATGCGTTCAAATAACAAGAAAATTGCAAGAAATAATGATGGAGTTGTGCGCGGAAAAATATAAAAAATATGAACATAAGAATTAAATTTATCCTTTTGGGAAGTCGGTTAAATATATAATAGCTTCGTGATTTTTTTTAATACTATTTATTTCAGTTACAAAAAAAAACAGTGAAATCTTAAAATATTTTAATCGTAATAGCACTCTTTAGTTAAAGCAATGTAAAGGCTATTTAATTAAATGACTGGGCCAAGAGCCGCACAGCATTAAAAGGTGAACTTTCAATGTAGACTAAACAGTCTACATACCGTTGAACCGACGATTAGTATTTTTTTTAACAAAATCTTGATTCCAATCAAAGTTTTCAGTCGGTCTGTTACCGGCTAAATACCTGATCGTTATGTGCGTGCTATCATTCATCTTCATACCGATTTATGAGCCCAAACAAAATGTCGGCTGACGTAAAGTTTTCAGTTTGCGGGTACACTAACTCTCAGTTTTATACAAGCTTTGTTTTCAACCTTTTTAGTGTACAATTTAAACACCTTCTTCCTTTTACTGTGTTTACAAGAAACTCGTTTGTTTGTGGTCGTACGTACGAATTAATTTTGCAGTCGGGTCCTAATTAAAGTTTAGTGTGACAATGCTAGTTTTGTAAGTCGTAAGTAATGTTTAGAATTTTTATTTGGTTTTTAATGAAAATGTCTTGTATTTTATGTTAGTTTCTTGTAATTAGACACCTTTAAGTTCAATGAACCTTTTATTTATTCAACTCTGAAAGGAATAGATTTTTAATTGTTTGCCTATACTTGCAATTGTCAGCTTCCCGATGAAAGTCCGGAATAACCCGACAAGCTATTTTCCTCATAGGTACCGGAAAAGAGATGAAGTGTTAACCAAGTACTTAAAGAACTGAACACAAGTTTAGGGCAATGAACTTTAGTATAAAAGTTTACATGTCTCTTGTGTCTTCCGTTTTTTAAAGTGTAGCTTTAATGTGACTGTGCAGATTTTGATGAAACTAAGGTCCCTTATTTTTGCGTAGGGTGTTAAAAATACTACTGGCATAGAAAAGGTCAGGCATGTAACAAAGAGACCCATTAAGAATCCGCTTTTCTTGTCAAATTGTGTAGGAGCATTACAAGTTTAACAAATATTAGATCCTGAGTGGCTAGCTCACTGAAGGAATAAGACTTTTTGAAAGTCCAGGATTCCGCAACCGCAAGGCTCTAACTAATATATTGTTACTGTTACTGTTACAGCCTTTTTATCGTCCCACTGCTGGGCACAGGCCTCCTCTCACACGGAGAAGGACTAATAACTAATATATCAGAGGAAAAAATATCTGTCACATAAATCAAGCAATATTACGAAGTTTTTTAGAGTTCGCTGAGAAGGGCTCGTTATTATAATTAATTATTATTTCCAAGTAAATCAAAATAGTCAAACAGTCCAACATCTCTCACTTATTATATTATCCTGGGAATAAATAGATGAGAATGTTTTCTGAGAAATTGTCACACAGACGGACGTGTATCAAAATATTATTGTTTTAGTACCGACACGTGCTGCACTGATCAAATAATTTAGTACAACAGTTAATGATTCACGGAAAATCACTTTTCATTTGAATTTTGTGCTGTTAATACAATCTCAACTTTATTAACAGAGCTTTAAGTTCCAAATTGTAACGACAGAAAGCTTTCTTTTCTTTTTCAATGAATCAAAGTGATAGCAACATCAGTTAAATTTGAGGTTAAAGACCCACAGAATAAGGTTGAAAATATAATGCGATCTTAAAATAGAATCGTTTAAGAACGAATGCGTTGCCAAGATAAACACTGCACTAATTGTTCTCATAACCTTATTACCAGGTCATAAGGTTCAATTTGCTCCACTTTATGCTGTCAAAATTACAGTGCATAATAGATAGCGCGAGAATAGTGTTGTGCGTTAATAGCTCTATATGCGTGCGAACTCGCACGTACGCATGAATTAGGGATGTGCAAAACTACCAAAATTGCGGGCGCATGTCGATAAAAACTGGCCCCTTCTGTCATTTTTGGGACCTCCCAGTACAAATTATACGTCAAGCTGGTATTTCCAAATGGGATGAGTAAGCTGTAGTCTGAATGATGTTCATTTATGAGGGCGCCAGTGTTTTGTTTTTCTACCACCATCGATTTTTACTTATTTTTTATTCATCACTAGCTGGTGCCCGCGACTTCGTCTGCGCAGGATTTCGAACAATATGTTTACAAATTGTAGCCTATGTGTTATTCTGATGTATAAGCTATATTATTGTAAAGTTTCATTAAAATCCATTCAGTAGTTTTTGCGTGAAAGAGTAACAAACATCCATACATCCATACATCCATACATACAAACTTTCGCGTTTATAATATTAGTAGGATTAAAAATGTTCAGTCCTTTAAAGATTTACCACTTACATACATACATTTCCGCGATTAATTATTATTTACCAATATTTTTTCTGAATAAAATTGGACTTACACTTCCTATTGTAAGTTACTGCGACAAGCAAATTATCTTCGATACATAAATTATAGAATATTGAAATAAAAAGTTCTTTATAAGATACGTTCTCGTTTCATTGTATTCGTATGATAACTTGCAAGAAAATGCTCATTATTAAAGATAATAATACTCTTTGTGAGAACAACATTGCTATAAGTCTTTATCATTATGCTAATTATGCAGTTAAGATGATACAAAAAGCTTTATTTGTCATGTCAGATAAGTTATGAAAGGTAATTAGTGGGTAATAAATACATTACAGTTTATTTTTAGTTGGAGTATAAAAATAGCTGAGAAGTTCAACGGTGGAATAGTAATAAGTTATTGATTGAGTCGTCATGCTATTTTTATTTAATCTTGAGGCTATTTTGAGCCTGTCTTACTTGATCTATTTACTTAATATTAGTATGATGCGAGCTTTATAAAAAAAAAACTTTTTATATTTTTTTGCTAAATAACAACAATGATTTTTGATGCAAATTAAAATTGTTGTGTTATTCGACAATTTAGAAAATCTCTTTATGAGTGTAATATGAGTCGAAAATAAAGAATAATATTTACAAACAGAGTTATGTTCCAACAAACAAATGATCTCACCTGTTCTAATTCTGCTACAATTCATCTTACACACTCAACATCCGATTTTTTTTGGAAAAACCCACTTTCGCAACAGTTATAAAAATGTACTAGGATACAAAAGTCATTGATCGCGTTTTGAGTCAGACCCTCGGCTGGTCAAGGTTCTGCATCATTACCGCATCTTACGCAATTATGCAGCTCTGTCCGTCATGCAAGGACAGGATATTGACACTTATTATGTCAATATTGTGATGGTTTTATTGAACTTTGATCTGTAGTAAGTTTATGGGTCTAAGTGTGTTCGCAGATAATTTTTTTAAATTGAAAATTAAGAGTAATGAGACATTTGTCAAAAATGTTAACGTCATATCAAGAGTCAGTCACACAGTAAAGTATAATGGTCGCTGCACACAGCGGGCGGGGCGCGACGGGACGGGACGGCGACGTGACACAATGTACTAGATCGTCGCGTCGCGTCGCGCCGAGCGGGACGGCTCTGTGTGATGTCGTCCGTAATATCTAGTACATTACAACTGCTCAGCGTCGCGTCGCCGTCCCGTCCCGTCGCGCCGCGCCCGCTGTGTGCAGAGACCATAAAGTTTTTACTGTCAGTATTATGTGGACTAAAGTCTTTATAATGGGCAAAAACAAAATATTTAATTGATATCAAAGATCTACATCATTATTATACACGCATCGTCATCCAAAAGTCACTGGCCTGGTCTATGACATCAATATATTTCATCACAAAACAAAAAAATATATCAAGGTATCTTTCCTTCCTCAACGTCATCCGCAAAAAAACGGAACTCGACAACAAATCATCGTAGCCTAAAAAAAAACTTTCGGAATTTCTATCGAC
The DNA here is from genome assembly GCF_030705265.1 of Helicoverpa armigera. Classification (NCBI taxonomy): domain Eukaryota; kingdom Metazoa; phylum Arthropoda; class Insecta; order Lepidoptera; family Noctuidae; genus Helicoverpa; species Helicoverpa armigera. The sequence continues at coordinate 9,244,516 of NC_087142.1, read as the reverse complement.
CGCGAAGTGAATCCCTATACGATGCGTCAGTTACGCCGAGATAAAATAATGCGTACTCCTGCGCAGCCTCCAGTGCCCATCGGTCAAGCGTACACGCAACATCGACATGCCCGACTATCGATAAATTTCAATTTGCACGAACGCACATCACTATTTTTTTGTATTTTAAATAAAGAATAGGTACAGTCGAGTGCTTAAAGTTAGTGTGACAAGGATTATTTTGTGAAGTTCTGTGAAAAATGTGAAACTGTGTTACGATTTTTGTGAATGACTGTACTTTTTTAAAGGATTATTCATGACGAATATTTTGTGAGTATATTCATGAAATACCTACATATTAAAAATAACTGAGGCTTTTAGAGAACTCCAAACGTAGGTAGTTCATTCATTTAATTTTTTACTTTGCAAAATTTTGCTCTAACAATAAAGTAATTTCTTAGCCGAAATCACAAAAGCACAGTTCAATACATTCAGTGTTCAATAAGACCACGAAACACATGTTTTCCGCATTCCCCGATTTTCTTAACATATTATTGTTCCTCGCGAGTCACGTAATTTGAATAATTCCCCGATATTTCGGTTCTACCACCGTTTATGTATTTTTGAGGTCACTGATTTGCCAGAGGTACCCAGGCTAACAAAATCAGTAAAAGAAAAATACAAAGATAAGATTCATATATTGGCAGATAAGTTGCAGTGTAATTTATGTCATAACTAAATACCCAAAACGCACGATGGCACATCCTTTAATTTATAAAGGGCTACGATTGAATTGAATTTAGATTTGTTTCGGAGGAAACTAAGGTTTTAATAAAACGTACATATCTAAATACTTACTTATCTGATTTTAATCTATCCCTTCCAAGTATGTATTATGAAATAGGCAAAACGTAAACATATACATCTAATTGTCTATTAATAACCAAAATCTAGACCGATCATTGTTTACAAACACGTAAATTATGCGTTTAGCTTTAAACGATGTACACATCACTGTTTTGCTATTGTCTAACAAATATATGAGACAATTTCCGGTATATTTACATTAAGTATAAGTACGCAAAGAAGCATTAAATTTCTTCCGAATTTAAAAGGAACCGACGAAAACGTCGATCGAACAAAAGTTAAGCTGTGCTTGTCGCGAACGGTCTGAGGATTGGTGACCATTTGTATCCCCCTAAGATTTCTAAGTATGCTAGAATCTGTAGATCTTTTTTATTTATTTATTTATTAAAGGGTTTACCAACAGCTTCTGTGTAGATAAAGCTTAGAGTACAATTTCTGTTATTACTAGGACTTACACAGTCGCCAATTACAGGTTAACCAACATACGCAAATTAATAGGATATAAAATTAGAAAATTACACAAAGAGAAAAAACGCTTAATGTTGAGTCTATTTACTTGTATTTTCAAAGAGTATAACGTTAGCTAGTACCTAAATGGGTTCAATGTAAGAAGATTACATGTAACACATAATATTTACTCGATTGCATCCTGTTTAACTATTTCTGACCCCAATACAGGGTAAAGTCTAGGCAGAAGATGATTTACATATCTCAGTTCTAAATCTATGTTTAGAGTAGATGACGTCAATACTAATAATGAATTAATTGGTGCACTTCGTCAATTAGAGAAGCATTGATATATTCCAACAGTTACTTACTTGTGGATTAACTGAGATATGAAAGCTAAGTCTGGAATAATTTAACTGACATGCATACCAACGTACGGTTAGCGACAAGAATGTTGTTAACTTTTTTATTTAAGTAATATATTTTTGAATTATTGTATTCGTTTTACTAATAATATTTAAATTGTTATTGCTTTTCTTTAAATATCAGATATCCATCTAAAGTGTATTTGTCCTCGTCATCTCCAGTCCAGCTCTCCAGCTTTTGGTCCTGATGTTACATTTTGTTAGTAGATTCAAGACATGCAAGAGTTAATTAAAAGACTGAAGTACAAAATGACGGAGAAATACTATCAAAGAACCCACAGTTTAAGAGACAATAGGTTATAGTTTGGATCTCACAATATACATTTCTAAACATCAAATTAATTGGAATGCATCGTCAATTAGTGCAGTACAACGCCTTTATACTATACCGCAGTGCACTTATAATAGAGCAACACTAATTGATCGATAACAGTAGTCAATTGGTCACGATAAGGTCAAAAGGAATACTATATTGTTGGGGCAGGCCTAGCTATCGATAAATTGTACACTGCACTACAATAAAATCGGGTCACTGATAAAGTGTTAAGGAACTTCAAGACTCATTGTTTGCTTTATCGAATAAAAATATCGGTCTATTTCCATCTGAAAGGCACCTGCCACAATCAAAAACAGTTCTGAACCCAAAATATTATAAGTCACAAAAAATATGCAGCGTAATGCTAAAGAAAATGTAAGAGTTAGCGAACTTTATTCGTTTACATTAAACTATAAAATTAACACAGTAACTTAAAACAGTTTTAGAAACTCACTAAACTACGCAAAAGTTCTTGGAATAAACTTAAAATATGCTTCATACAAAGTTTTCATATAATTAGGTTTGCTATAATTCCTAGCGTAGAACTATGAGTACTGGCCCGATTTTATTGTCCTTCAGTGTATTTATCTAATGACCGTTTTCACTTTTATGATAACGATAAGAGCAGAAACATAATTATAAACACAATAGTCCTTTAGAAACATGTTTATATAATTATATTTTTGATATTATGCCTAGACTAGACGCGAGAAACAATGGTTGGCTTTCAAAGCTTATGTCTGGTGTGTTATCAGTAAATACAGAGAACACCTTATTTTTGTCTGGATCTTATCAATAAGGATAACAAGGTGACTTTAAAGGCAGGTTGTTGTTTATTAATAACTTATTCTTTAGTTAGCTATTTCTGCCGGCGTCACGGGGTCTTTTCTCAAGTTCTAGGTATTTCTTTACCAAGAGCTATTTCATGATAGTTTTGGCAAAGCTCGGCAAAAAGTTCCGAATCTTCAAGCAGTAGCTTCATTGTACTTAGCTATAATTTATCATATTAAGGGTATCGCTAATCTAAATACCTATCTAGGTACGTGTCTATTCGGGTAAACCACTTATCGTTAAACAATGACTAGTAATGCATTTAAGTCAAACAGCTTTCAATGCAATCACTTGTGCAAATAAAAATGTTAACACTCCAAATAACCATATGTATCATCTGATGATTCACGGGAATAACCCTCTTGCTGTAAACCCCTCTTTAACGACTTTACCTAAACTAACAGACAAGTTATATCTTTGTATACTTAAATATTGTCATTTGTAAATTCAAAGAAATATGATGTTTGCGTACTTATCCAATTCAAACCCAATAAAGAGGAGAGACCAACCATATCAGAATGATTTTCCTGCACTTTAAATTGGTGGGTCCCGGCTGTAATTTGAACATCCTTGGTCGTTAGTCAGAAGCTAGAAAGCCTGATAATCATCAGTCATGGGGTTTTGTTAAAGTAACTACGGATTGAGGAAGTCAGATAGGCAGTCGTTCCATGTAAAATACTTATACTCAGCTGTATCTAGTTGTACTGAAAAAAGTCCCTAAAATAGGAAAAGGCTAGACATATTTGTCCTTAAAACAAGTATTTAATCCTACACTTACCTACATATTTAAAGATAATAATAAGCTTTTCTAAAGACATCTAACGGTAAGTTTAAAAGGGGTACGATTCTATTAATAGTGAGTGCATTTCTGAACGGAGTTGTTCGTTAAAAACTCTTTGATCATTCGTTTAGTGACACTGAACATGTCTCCTGAGGCTGGCAGGCTGCCAGGACATGTGGAACTCCTGGAATGATCGCTCAAGCGGGTAATAGTCTAGTCTAGATGGGATTGTCAACTTAGGGCTTGTTAAATTGCTTAAGCAGCTGTGGTAAATATGGTAGATTGTGTTGTAAGTGAATGAAAAAAATGAAGTTAAATATGTGTGTGAAAATAGCAAAAGTGGCATTGTTTTTGAACATATCGTGAAAGTCTTAATTCGTGAACGAAATGGTTATCTTAATGTACATGTATCTAGGAACCTATTTTTTACTCGTCTCACAAACCTGAAAAAAAAATTAAATTTTTGTTTTAAATTATTAGGAAAATGACTTGATAAATATCTTGTTTTGCAACTTACCTATGTGGCTCCCTACTGTACAGTTACTTTTGCAAAAAGATTGATCACCTTTGATTTAGAGATTAAGCAAGCAGCACCTATAATTACCGGCAAAATACCACTTGAAACGGTAACAAGACCAGTTTCCCAAAAATCAAAATAACTTCCCAGTAAACTTGCTCCAGAGAATTCAAACACTAATTTGAAGTGAAATGCTTGCCAAATTAATGGGATAGCTTCGCAACAGGTTGATCGGTATTTAAGTAGAAAAAAAAGACTCGTTTGGGCTCGGCTTGCTTCAAGAGCTTATGACTTGTTGCATTTAAAATGACGTGCGTTGCTCGAATTTGTGACATTGTATTAAAAATTACTGATGTGATTTTTGGTTTAGTTAGCGGCATCTCTTTTATTGTGATGTTATGAATCGTAATTGTTTTTATAATTGAGGGTGTTTTGTTTTATTTTTGCGGATAGTAGTGACGTATTTTATTTGTTTCTCAATGTAACATCGATAGTTGTTTAAAAAGCCTTCTCATGCAAGCAAGATATCTATGTTATACAATCGACAGATATATACATACATCATTTAGGTACTATCGTAAGTAGGTAAGGCTTGTTAAAGTGTCCCTATTTATCAGTCCTATTTTTATGTTCTTCACGCTTGAAACCTAAGCAGAGCTGCTTCTGCTTAGGCCTTCAGAAATAACAGGCGCGATATAATATCCTATGGTAGATTTGTAACCATGAAAAACGATCCGCTTGTTTGTCCCAACTTTCTTCCCACATAATATTAATTAACCAACAAATATCGTTTGACAAAGTTTTCACAAAGCTTTTTATTATAAAAAAGCTCTTTTTTATTGGATAACGGTCTCCCTCGGAATAAGCTCGGAACAAACAGACTACCCGCAATCCCTACATAATTTGTTTCGTCAAAGTATCAAACTTTTGTACAAAACAACCTATTTCTGTCTTTTTATAAGGATTTGTGGTACTTTAAGTGTTGACAGATATGTCTTTTGGTCTGAGGATCCTTTTTTTATTAAATAGCTAAATAGAGATATCTTATCTAAGATGGAGATACACATATCTAGTATATACCTTTAACTTTTTGACTTTGACTTTGAGTAGCTCATAAGTACCTAATTAAAAGCCGTACGAGTCGATTAAGAGTCAATCAATCATAAGGTTAAGCAACTTTTAACAGTAGCTATGCTCGACCGTCTAGCTGAAAATAAATATCTGGTCTAGCTTAGACCAAAACCTTTTTTAAAAAATAAATCGTACTTTTACTACAGCATACCACTTGCATATATCAAATATCAAAGAAAGTCCCCCAATACGTAGAAACTCCAAATCACACTTGTGGATAAAATAAAACCAATAAATGTTTTGTTATGTCTGTGTGTGTGAAATTCCAATATGGAGGCTACGGGTTGTGACCCGTTACAAATACCAACTATTTGCTGCTCAGACGACAAATTAAATATATTACAATCCTTCAATAAGATATTTTTTTGTTCAATTTATTTTTAAAGAAAAATGTTGGGTGGTTTTAAAACGAGATGAAGCGTGGAAATCGAATTCGTTGTGTAAAAATTGATTTAAACTATTACAGTTATAAAGAAACATTTCTTTTCTGATAAAAAACTATGTCTGTAAAATAATATTTCTGATTGAATGCTAAGTATTCACTTACGAGTAAAATATGAGTATCAAAAATAAATATAAGTAGGCTTTCCCTACTGCTACAAATCAGATTTTTTTTGGAGAAAGTAAGATAATAATTGAAAGAAGAAAATCTATAACAACACAATCATTTTGTAAATAATATCCAGTTTTAGTTTTGATTTCGATTACAAATATCAATACACATCTACTTAAAATCCCCAAAAATAGCAGCTACTCACCTACATTTAGATAAATATTCCCAAAATCAGATCATAAATTCACAAATGAGCGTCATTCGTCGGACAATACATGTGCATTTGTGCAATAAACTGCATACAATATGTATGCATTTATTTAGACTGCAAGTCTCTGAACAGCCAAGTATTTTCAGCAATATTTTGTAAACAAAACTATTTACTTATAAAAGAGAACGAATCATTTAAAAGTAATTGAAGTCATTAAGTATCTATCTTTAAGTTCAAGAGTCTATAATTAAAATCGATTGCCAGTCAAATTGTAGTAAAACTTCTTGAAATACTTCTACTGAACACTTCCTTATCTAGTCTTGCGTCCAATCATTCGCATAATTTCTGATATTTAGTCTAAACTTTCTGAGATGCTGTAAAAATTGTCACATCATGCTTACTACGCGTCCTATATGCTCGTATGTACCTACAGACCACTTCTTATATTAAAAGCATATTTATTTTTATAAAATAGCATAGGTATTCCTCTCAAAAAAAGTAGATACTTAGGTATGCTAAGGCCTAATAAACAACGTAAATAGTTAATGATATACGGTGCAACGGGTTTAGCTAGTCGGCTTAGCTTGGCATTTCCCCAAATTATTTTAGTAATAGGATGGTCATAATCTCACTAAGTAGATTTTAGAACACGCTTTATGAAACTGAAAAGGGGATTTATTAAGAGAAATGTCTTGACATATTTACTACGGAAGGGTGAAATGCAGTAGTTACAAGGATGTTGCTCATGATATACGAATTTACAGCTGAATAGCTTAATTTCTAGGAAGTTTACCTGAAATTAATGTTAATAAGAAGAAGTTAGAATTAAAAATCTTAAACACATAAAAATTCAGTCTATTTCCCGGAAAAGTTAAGCTTAGAATTTTCTTTTAAGTAGGTACTCCCATTAATTACAACTCGATTGAAGATCTATTATTTATTTATCCTAGGTACCTATGGCAACACATCATCAATGTAAAATTATTCAAATCATCATTGCTAAGTTAACATTTGTAACGTCCAATACCCAAACACTACCACACCCTACTCTGAAACCACGCAAAAGCACACAGAAAGCTAAAGTCCGCAAATCAAATTCCACGCTATTTGTCCCCACACTTTGTACCCCGCACTCCCTTTCTGAGGACAAAAGACTGCAATACTCTTTATCATAACGCGGGCCGCTTTCTCCTTTGCGCAGATATTTTTCGAAACCAGATACTGTTACAAACCTTCATAATATCACTAGTTCGAAGCATCTATAATAATATGTTTGTATGTATTTATTTCCTTTAGAACTTACAACTTTATATCGCAACAAAGGATTGTGTTACTATCATTAAAATGTGCATTCTTTATGCCGTATTCACTTACATAAGAAACTGAATAGCATTGAATTGCTTTTGTATTTTTGTAGCGGCATTTACGCATAAGATTTCGCAAAGAAAGTCCCACTGATAGTATTAAAGAATGTGAATAAAAATGAGAAAGTATTAATATGGTGACAAATTGTGTTTTCGGGGATCCCCCGTCAGTAGGGCTGCCATCCGTCCGGGTTTCCCCGGATTTGTCCTCGTTTTGACCCCGTCCGGGGGACGTCCGGGCGGGTTTTCAAAAAGCGTCCGGGGAAAACCCGGACACTTTTCGTGTAAGAAAGCACCTAACTGTATTTCCGTATTTAGCATTATGATACAAAACACTAACCTCATTCGGTGTAAGAGTACCCGTCCGGGGAAAAAAAGCGATTTACGTCAAATGTCCGGGTTTTTTTTAATCTTTGTCCGGGTTTGGCGAAATTCGAGATGGCAGCCCTACCCGTCAGTAAGGTTATAGACCTCACCTAAGGATCTTATCGTTTCAATAACCAGTTTTGGTGCCTCATTTCCCTTTAACTGTAAATATTGACTACCTTTTAACTGTAAAAATTAATTAATAGTAACATCGTTAGACTTACATTCGTCCATTATTTTTTACACTTAATTCCTAACAAAACATTAAGCTGGTCTCCAATGTCACACGAACGAAAGTCAAAAAGAGATATTTTTAACCTACTTCGGACTTTCGGGACAAAAATAGCCAAAACCAATTCCGTCATCAGCCTACCTAACATTAACCAACATAACTAAGTTGTCACCTCTATCCCACGTATAATGCCCCCCGAACCCAGCAACTCGATCCCTGCTTGCCGATGCAAACGATATAACTCGATTGTCGCGAGTAAAGGCTAGTCGGAACACGTTTGTAACTAGTTACCGAACTTAGTAGCGTATCGATAGGTAATGCAGTTTTAAGTTCATCGGGCAAAGGTGGGACAATGTATTGTGATCCATTTTTGAAAAATAAACGTCCGCGTTTTGTCTAGCTATAACATTATTGACATGGATAGGAGCTTTCGTTACTTTTGATACTTAGAGCAAAACTAACAAATGTATGTCGCTGTAGCTAGGTTTCACGGTTTTTATGCACGAAGCTATTTACCACACTACGAAATTTTCAAATAGGCCCAGTGGCTTCTGAGAATAGCAGTTGCAAGGAAACAAACTCTTCAGCTTTAAGTTGAATATTGCCTAAATAAAATATGGTGCTCTAACCATTGGCACTTTCAAAAGATACTCATAGATCACTAGATGCTGAAATATTTAAAATCTGTTGACCGTAGGTGTAACAAGGTTTGCGACTTATCCACAAAATGCAGCGATGTTTTCGCTTTTAGATCTGAAGTGAAGAATAACATCGGTCAAGCGACCAGTATTTTTAAGATGTGGGAGTTAAGTAGAGTTACGGGAAGAGTGGCTATATAAGTATATAGAACATTATGCTTATATGTGCTTACTTCAAACTCAAAAACGTTTATTCAATCAAATTAGGCTGATAAATCAGCACTTTTCGAACGTCAGAAACAAAAGACAGCCCCCAAAACGCCCGCCCTTCACCACATAGCTGTTATGTTTTCAGTTAGTTGCCTATAAATTTAGCCCCAGTCCTTTAAACTTTGAGGGCATTTCAACTATTCTACTAAAACGTACGAAGAATGCCACTTAAATACATAAGCATATATCTAAATCAGTTCTCATGACTAAACAAAATATTTGTACTATGCAGAATAACGTACGAGACAACATTTAAGTCTAGTCTAAATTATAGTCAGTAACTAACTGAATCTATTTCCAGGGAAGATTCAACACTTAAATCATACATACATAGAGTTTAAAGCAGCGGTATCTCGATATTCAATTGAAATGCAACTCTTTGACAATTGAAACGGAAAAGATGCAGCCCTATTCATCTGCGAGAAAGATATTAAAAACGAAATATGGCCGATTTTATTAAACTTTAGATTGTCATCTTTTTCAACACGTATCGAAGGCTTTTGTTAATATTTTGTGAACCTACTGTTAATATTTACTTTTCTTTCCTTTTAAGAGGCCTATCTACATTTTTAAAGTATTAGGGTTCAGGCTCGGCATCTAAGATATTTTTTTATCTCCATTTCAGTTAATCAAAATCGATACAGTATTGCCATAAAAGAGCAAAAGAACGACATTATAAATACATACCTGATTAATTCTTCCCAAAAAATATAACAACCAACCAAGTCGTATCAGTACAATACAGAAAGACACGGATTTACTTAGCTGCATCTGATTAGACTGGAAGCCGACCCCAATAATGGAGATATTCCCCTACCTAGTCAACATATTTTTTTCTCTTACTAAATAGCATTTTATCTCTCCCCCCAGCAGCAATGTTCATCACTTGGCGGTAGTGTGCGTGGTGCTGGCGTGGTGCGCATGCGCGGCCCGCAGTGCGCCGGCGCAGCTGTGCGCGGGCGCCGCGGACGACGACCCGCGTGCCGCGCGCTTCTGCCAGGCGCTCAACACCTTCCTCGAGCTGTATGCTGAGGCCGCTGGTGAACAGGTGCCGGAGTATCAAGGTATGATGATGGGTACCTATAGTAGGTAGTGCTTTTAGATGTTAATATCATGTTGGGTGCTGGTGTTGAGCCCAATAAGACATTTTTGCGGCTGTAGGGACCTACTGATCTAAGGAAACCCACTGGTCCATTGGAACACTAGTGTATATTTAGCTACCAACCTAAAGTTCTCATAAAAGATTTGGAGTTTAACTCCCAAATAGCTCAATCAACAGTGGCAAGAAAAGTCGATATATAATTTTCGTGGTAGGCTCTATGAAATCAGTGATAACGATTAGGAGACGGTAAAATTCATATTAAGAACTGTACTAATGTAATTCCTCTTCCCCCAGCCCTGGTCCGCGACTACCCACAACTGCTCGACACCGGCATGAAGAGGCAAGACGTGGTGCACTCGTTCCTGCGCTTCGGCCGCCGGCGCTGACGCGTCGGGCCCCCGCAGCGACCACGCCGCGTCCACGCCAACACACCGCAACCCACAAGCAGCGACCAGGCTTAGATTCTTTGCTAATATAACATACATTTAGTTCTTTACGTTATTTCGTCCAAAATATTTAAAAAGTTCCTTTATAATGTAAGGCCGTATCCCAAATGCTAGGTATCCGAACTGCGAAATTAAAAAAAAAAACTCATTCAACGTAGCGATGTCAACAACAGCAGACGTCTAAACCTCTCTCTCCAAATTTAATAGACTAGATTTAGAAGTTATTATAATGAAATGTACTTATTGCTAAAAGTATTAATAGTGTTTAAGATGTAATTAAACGATCTTGTTGTCAACATTTTTGTGGCATTTCATTTGATAAGGATAAGAATATTTAAATAATTATTATGATGTTTTAAATAAATAAATAAAGTACGTATTTATGACAAGCCTTTTGATATTTTCTTATAAAGAACTTGATCCTAACGCCTACTTTTCTATCCCATAAAACTTACACTGTTGCATGCTTCTAATACACATATTTTAAACCATTATTTTCACATACACTGTATTTAATGAGAATACTTTCACATCATACTCACATAATGAGTTCTAAACTTCAGAAACTCATTGATTTTATGGTCTTTAGCAAAGATTTGAGTACATTGTATTATGCCGTGAAACGTTAAGGGTAAGCTCTCTGATACTTAAATCAAACAATCACCGGGATAGTGACTGCATTCAGCCAAGGCCGTCATTAAACTGAATTATTGCATTATTTTAGAAATTCTCAAATGAGGTTAGTCAGAAAGGGTGAGAAAAATGAAAGTCAAGAAGTTAAATATTTGTCATATATTTCGCCCTACAACACACATTGTAAACATACATAGACAAAATACATAAAGACATCCAAATAACTGCTAGGTACTGTATTTTATAATTAAAATTACGATAATAATGAACTCTAAGTACTTGTCGAACCAAACTAGTTAACGGCCGATCCCAATAATATACTTATCTTTTGTTTTGCTAACTAGAGATAGAATTTGAACATATTTTATATGGAGCTAATTTCAATATTCAATCTTTAATCGCAAAACAGACAGATCGGTTATAGAAATCCACCGTAAGTGTTCATACAATGTCTCTTTGACGCAATATTTTTAATATTCATGTGGACATTAAATTCTATCAGGATAGGAATTTTAAAGTGGTTCAACTAAGTTAGGCCGTTTGGAAAACTTATAATAGCTACTTTGATAATTATTTTACATATGGGTTAGCGCAGAGATTGAATAATAAGAAACATAAAGAAGATTAGATCATTTAACTACTGAGTGTAAAGCTTTTGTTCTAAGTGTAAGCCAATCTACAAGGTTCCGCAAGTACTTTTAAACAAGATATATGGGCACACGACATGCATAGTAAATTCGCATAAAATTTATTAAAAATTATGGAGGATTATAAAAAATATCAGTGACAAAATACGCCATAATTATGATGTGTTTTGTTGCCAATTACGCCTCGCAAAGATGGTAAGAAGTACAACCTCCTTGCATAAAATATATAAATACATCTCTTTATGTCAATATTGTTTATGGTCGTGAGTGAAAAGGCGGGAAACGAGATGTCAATCGGAAGATTATTTGTAAGAATGCTGGAATTTGTGAGTGCTTTAATTACAATCTAGTCAAGAAGTCTTAAATAATCTACATACATTTGTGAAAAATGTTTTGTGTTATTCCATTTAATTATTACAGTGAACTAGTAGTGATTAAAGTTTTCAAAATAAAAGGCAATATTTTGTCACCGATAAAGCAGAATTAAAATAAAATGACAAGAAACTTTTACGTAGCACCATACATTTCCACTAACCGTCGAGTTATACATATTTACAAAAACAAATTAATTAAAAATGAACTAAATATTTACATAATGCTGTTGAAACTTGAAATTGGATCTACGGCAATTTTCAAAAGTATCTGTGCATTGTACCTACTTGAAATACTGTATAAATACCGTAAATTTATTTTAATACCATGTTTTTCAAATACTGTACTTATTTATTTATTAGCAAAAATTAATGAAATCTTGAATATATTTTACAAGTAATATTTATTTACTTTCGGAGCCTTTAAAGTAAAAACTAAAAAAAAAAAATGATTCCTTTTTATTATATGTATTAGTATATAAAGTGTACTCAGTCAGTTTTAAATATTTATCGAAATGAATGCACAGATACTTTCAAAGAACAATTCAAGCGAAATTTTGTAGATAGAGAGTACATTGGTGGCAAGTTTTTTTTAAAAGATTTTTTCACTACAAAGATTGGCATGTCTATGGCAAGAAGTGTGATAGAGTATAATATATTAAGTACAATTAATATTGTAAATATTACAAATACTTTTCCATTTTGATGTCAACCCCGAAATAGGTTATTCATTGTACAAAATAATTAATTAATTAAAAAATCTTCACTTTTTCGGACTCGGCCGAGTGCTACTTTAAAAACGGATTTTAGATTAAATGAAATATGATAAATAATTCATAAATAACATGCATAAAATAAAACAGTAGAAAATAATTTTGTACGATTTAAAACATGCAATTATTTTGATAACATTTCACATATTTTATTTTTGATTTTTGACACTTTTCGAAACCATAATTAAATATATCTATTATTTACTATAACATTTTATTATCCTATTAAGTAAAAACTTGAAAATATCGCGAAATTTGGGTATGGACCTATTTTAACTTCGAAAGATACTGTTAAGTGACAGTGGTGTAGTAGGTTGTTGAAAAGTTTCAACACTAAATAAAACACTTTATTTGTCAAACTTTTTCTGTGGTAAGTTTTGATTAATAAAATACAGCTGCCATTTTTTATACAGGTAAAATTTTATTTTATATCTTTTAGTACTCCCAGTGTTACCCGTCTTTCGAGACATTTTCTAAAAATTATAAATAACACAGAATTTCATAAACAGTCTGTCTTAATTCTAACATGAAATATACATTTAGGAAAGTTATTTTGACTTTGTAAAATTGACACGATTACAAGAAAAAAAAAGGCAAAAATGGATTTTTAAATGACACAAATGGCCAGTTACACCGGTTACTGAGAAACCGGGCTTAAGCTAAATAAGTCTGAATAATTTTTAAAAGGAGAACTTATTCAGTTCAATGCATAATTAGACAAGAAACTGTTACAATAAGCCTGTTTAAAAATCGATTCTCAAATCGCATAATCGGCCATCTTCAAATCGAATAGAGCCTTTAAAATTACATTTCATTAAAAAATACTTATAATAAAAATCACATTCTTGGAACACAAATCGCGAATATATTTAGGATTATTTAATTCAAATCTACATACTAAATAATAAATATACAGTTTATACGTCCTAAACGTGCATGTCATAGATATGTCATGTAAAGTTATAGAGTAATAGATAATAGACAATTCAGTATGTTATGTGAACTATGTCGCCGCCTACTGACAGGAGACATTGACCCTGGAAGAAAAAATATAATAAATACAATATCACATCACAATATTATTTTAAAGGCGTGCGTGTACGTTTGTGACTGCGTAACACGCAAACGGCTGTTAAGATTTCGACCAAACTTGGTAGTATTACAGCTTAGCAGTATACATACATCAGCATAAAAAGACTGCAGGAGGATGTTCTCTCAGATAGCAGGTGTAACTACTGTAGGAAGCCAGAAGAAAATGAAACAAAAACATCCCCCCCTTTTTTTAAATCCCAGGACTAATATTACAGGCAAAGGAAAACAATAAATTGAATTCTAATTGAGCATAAAAGTTTATTTTCATGGCAACTCAACATCTACACAATAAATCTTATTTTGAGCATTTGTAAAGGTTTTCTTACCTGATTTTTATGTGCATTGTCTTGAAGCATGAGCTGTCTGATGTAGAAGGATGTGAGCGCGTTACCGCCTAACGCCGCCGTGTATGCGCGTACAATGGCCATTACCTGTTGATAACCAAAATAATTTGTTATTCTGTATTACTCATTCTTTTTATAAATATTATTTGTTGCATATAATGTCATCGAACCGATTTTCGAATATTCGATCTAAAAGGTAATTAGCTTCTTGTGTCTTTTCTGATCTTTAAATATCTTTAGGTTAGCGGTGCCACTTTTTCTTCTCAAAAATACACATAAGAAATGACCACCACTTCTTTCTCACTTTGGGTGAGTGGTGAAGGTGCTTTTGAAAATATTGACATTCGAAATGTGCTGTTTTGCAGCCAAGTTATTGACACATGCTCTCCTTTCTTCTTGGTCTTGTGCAAGGAATTTAGTTGGCAGAACTATATCGAGTTTTCCAAGAACTGTACCTCGCAAGTAAATGTATGCAGGAACCCGCTGAGGCCGCCGAGTTCCCGCACGGCGGTGGTCTCCCGCACGAACAGTAGCCGCAGTGCACAGAGGCGCCGGGATACGCGACCGCCGCTTATGTGGCTCAGTGTCGTTAGAGATACTGTTGTGGGAACCTAGGAGAGATTTGAAGCTTTAGTAAACTTGTTTAGTAATTAGGATGTGGTTCCAAAAGGTAGTGTTAGCAGAATCATTTAAAATCAATGTAGAGGCCCCGTCGCGACTCGAGTCTGGCAGACAATAATTGTGGGTCTATTTGCACTTTTGCATTTGACTCTACCGCTTCAACCACTACAATCAAATGTCGGAGCATATCAAATAGAAAGTTCAAAATGCAATGTTGCCGTCTCGTTACTTGCCTCTAGATCTAGTTTTGCTGGGAACATTAATCAGAGGATCATCATTATGACAAAGATCTTTAATAACGCAAACATCAAAGTCTGCCTGCAACCACAGGCCCTTTTAGATTAAACAAATTAAATTTGAAAAAAGAGTATTCTTTTCAGATATTCAATAACATTCACTAAGTACATACAAAAATTACAAAATCTAGACAAAAACTACCACCAACCTGTCCCGTAATAAATCCTTTTTCTTCGAGCACTTCAGGCGGACTCTTCACGAGTTGCTCCTCATCCAACGCGAAGATATCATCATCAGCATCACCAGTTCCATTCCCGTGGCTCCCGTGGCTTCCATGACTTCCGTGGCTTCCATGGCTTCCGTGCTGGCTTTGGGTGTGGTGGCCGTTCTCCATGCCGTTGGCTTCGGGACTGTTTGGGTCTTGGAGGGGAATGGCGGCTCCAGATACTACCAGTTGGATTTCATCCTGTGAATGACATGGTGTTTTTGAGGATAAAGTATGCGAATATGCGGTAAGGTATGCTGGATAGTTAAATTATTCATTTCCTTAATTTTTTGAAAAAAATATGGCTGAATTTAGTAGTTGGACTATTTTTAAACAATACATTCAAAAATATATGTATTCGGTTTTGGCGAAAAATAAATATAGGTAAAACTGAAGAGTTTGTTTGCTGGAACTACTGGACCAAGTCGAAAAATTCTCAATGAAGAGGACGGTAGCGCCCGGTGATGGGTCAGCCTTGGGCCCCGGGCGAAGTGCGAGAGTGGAAGTGAAGTGCTAGCACGCTCGCGTTGCCGCTGCATTAACATGGTTAGACAGTTCATTTATTCGAATGTAAGAAATTGTTTCCTGGCTATTCAGAAGGAAGCACTGGTGGTAGCTATTGTATAGTGGAATTGTTGAATTATGGTCCTGTACTGGTGGAAAAATTAGTTGAGTATAGCTTGCCTCAGGCAGCTAACTGGAATCACCTGAACCGACAGCACTAGGCGACCACGCCACACCTAGGGGGGATGCTACACAAGGTCTTACCTCAGGCAGCTCCAACTGAAAGCGTGGTGCCACTAGAGCGCAGGGCTGCAGGCGCCGCAGCTTGTACGCCACGCCGTCCAGCGCCCGACGCACGTGACGCTCTACTGCGCTGCTGCCCGCCCCACCCGCCCCACCCACCCCACCCGACAGGACTAGCCGCCCGCGCCACACCTGGGGGGAGGATAGATAGAATATACAAGAAGTTGAACAGCAGTTGAAGCTGATAGAGTGACCTGGGCCCCATTATATACATCACGTTGACGTCTGGACTCATATCGCGGCGCCCATACTCGCGGGTACCCTCACCAGTTAAAGTAAAAGGATTGTTTGTTATTGTGAAAGCTCGAGAGGGATGGGGGGATGAAAAATATTTTTGTACGCAACTCGAAGTAAAAATATTGACTTTAAATTGCTGTTGGATGCTCACACACTGTCAAGAAAACTAAGTTATACCTATGCAATCACAAAAATAAATCAGGTCAGATGTTGCTACATAGCATTTTGGGGTGTTCCTTGGTCATCAGTAAACACATACTTGCGCGAATGCTTGCGGTGGGGCTCCTATAACGGGCTTCAGTCCGTGCGTGTACACTTGCATGTTCACGTGACGCTTGGCTAAGGCGCGCGCTGTTTCCACCTGGGACACGGAAATAACTATTATTATTAAGTCCCGTAAAGGAAAACCGAAGAGAATACTGACGTTGTCCAAAAAATAGTACAAAAAAAGTCTTTCTTAATGAAGTTGGCAAAAAATTGTCCCATTAAAAACGTAAACTCATGTGTACTCGGGGGTTCTGTGACTGACAGCATGCCAACTGCCTGTCAACTGCATCAAAAACCTAACAGACCATACAATATTTACTGACTAAATCAATGACTTCCATAATGAGCTTCCCTGAGAAGCGGGTGAAACCGAAAAAAACATCAAAAAATAACATATATTTCTTATGATAAAACACCAGTTAAGAAACTTATAATTAGCACTTACATCTTCAGCCTCATCTAACTCCAACACGCATGCGTCCTTATCGGCACACAAGTCGAGCGCGGGCGCATCCTCGCCCTCCACCTCGGGTAATACGCCGTTTGTGTTGTGCTCTACACCTGAGTACATAATAATGTCATACTTCAATTTCTATTTGACAGCTTGTTTTTGACATAAAAACTAAAGAAAGTTCTGCCAAATTAGCACAATATCTGCGAAAATTAGAAATGGAGGAAGATTGTGAGTGGTTTACCTAAATATCTGTGCTTCACGCACAAACACATTTTGATGAAACTACATACATACGAAGTATGGTACTTCAGAATAACATACGTATGGTATTTTATCTGGGTGAAATATTTCCCTTAGGAAGCGGATGAAACCGCCGGCTGAATCCAGCATACCATATTATAGAATTAATATGAATATTTTTATTTTCTTTCTTTTCAGTGTGCACCCACATTTTTGTCAGTGTTCACCCACAGTTTATTTGACCCACTAAATATTTATGTCCTATAATTTTCAATATACATACCGACATCAAAACCGTTGGCCGCTCTATTAGCTGTGAAGGAGTCCCACAATGCTTTCTGTATTTCTAATGCATCTTTGTCTTTCTCTGACGCCTGAAAACCAAATTATGTTATTAACCAACGAAGAACAAGGTAAAAATCTACAATTATTATCAAATTCCTGCAAACATGAGATGCATCGCTTACGATAATTAGTGAAAGATAGTGTGATCCGGATATTAATAATTTACAAAACACTATATTACAGGTTTGACTTCTGTAGATATCCTTATCTACATAATATTCTGTGAAACCTACAAAGCCTAGCATTTTCCCAATTATGTTCGGCTTCCAGTCTAACCGAATGCAGCTGAATACCAGTATTTCACACGGAACGACTACCCCCATTAACCTTGCAACCCTAAAATTAATAACCAACACCTTATATAATATCTATAGTTTAATAGAAGATTACCTTGATTCTAGGTGGCGTAGGCGGCGGTAGGGCGGCTAATCTACACGCAGTCCCACTTGCGAGTGCCATCACACATCGCTCGCCTATACTTATCTGTGTTTGCAGCGAGAATAACGCGTTCGCACCCTGTGGGGACAGAAAGAGGAAACACCAAAAATTACGAAAAGATCATATAGTCGATGAATCTGATGACATACTCTAATACGCAGAACATATTAGCAAAAATAAAAAGATAAATTTTAATACAATGGAAATAAGAAAATCAATAGATTTGAACAACACCAGACTTTTAGAATAACATAGCAACAGCAATAGAATTTTTCCAAAAGAACACTGCCCTTTTTTACCCCTATAAAAGATCTTTTTTTATGGAATCATTCTTTACACATTTGGAGAAATATAATATACTGATAAAATAACTGTTACTCCTTGTAACTAACTGACCTGCATCCTAAGTTTAGCTAACAGCAGTTTGTGCAGCTCGTATTCTAAGAAGGGAAGCTGATCGGAGATGTCTCTCGCGCCCGGCTCTGAAGTGGGAGGTGCTCTTCTAACTCTCGCCGCTAAGAAGATAGATAAAAGAGATTAGTAAAACTGAAAAACAATAAGCTCAGTACACATTTAAAATAAAACCTTCCGTTTCGTCCGGGGTAATGAGAAAGCAACATATTAATTTTCATAATTTTCTAGAGCGGTATTTCCTTTTCCTTCTTTTTTTTAACTAATATTGTTTTATTCCAGGTTTTAGGTTAAAAACTACTATCATTTTTATTTATTTTTCAGTGGAAATGTTGTTTTTAATAACATAAATATCCCAAGAGCGTTTTAACATATACTTACCGACGGCAGTGAGCGTGACGGCTTTAGCGTATGAAGTCAACTTGCTGGGCTTTGTGCAAGTCGCTAGTAATACTGTCGGCACTCGAGTTCTCCTGTTGAATAAACATCATTTTAATGTTAATTAGGCAGGTGGCAGACCTTGTGGGATACATACCATTAAGCACTAGATAAGAGAGGCAGACAATTTGTCAACATAAAATAGATTGACTGGGCGTATGAGATAACAAAAATTCGTACAGGTCTGAATTTTGGCGGAGACCTTGGGTTCACCATTACAAATAATACGTCAAAAGTAATCTATCCAGAGTGACCTTCAGAAGGTATTAGATGTCAAAGGTAAAGTTTTTGGGTTTTGTTGGTTCTTTGAACGGGTAAGTTTTATAAAAAAAATTACAAACATTTGATTATTAAATATTATCTACATATGTCACATACCTACAGCCGCCGCAGGTAGACAACTCCGCGCGATAGGGTCCGGCGCCGGGCGAGTAGGGTACATGCGCCATACTACACCATTCGGTTTCACCATCGTCTATCGTGTTCTTAGAGCCTGAGGTCGCTGTAACTACAGTATAACATACCTACAGCCGCCGCAGGTAGACAACTCCGCGCGATAGGGTCCGGCGCCATACTACACCACTCGGTTTCACCATCGTCTATCGTGTTCTTAGAGCCTGTGGTCGCTGTAACTACAGTATAACATACCTACAGCCGCCGCAGGTAGACAACTCCGCGCGATAGGGTCCAGCGCCGGGCGAGTAGGGTACATGCGCCATGCTACACCATTCGGTTTCACCATCGTCTATAGTGTTCTTAGAGCCTGAGGTTGCTGTAACTACAGTATAACATACCTACAGCCGCCGCAGGTAGACAACTCCGCGCGATAGGGGCCAGCGCCGGGCGAGTACGGCACGTGGGCCATACTACACCATTCCGTTTCACCATCGTCTATCGTGTTCTTAGACCCTGAGGTTGCTGTAACTACAGTACAACATACCTACAGCCGCCGCAGGTAGACAACTCCGCGCGATAGGGGCCAGCGCCGGGCGAGTACGGCACGTGGGCCATACTACACCATTCCGTTTCACCATCGTCTATCGTGTTCTTAGAGCCTGTGGTCGCTGTAACTACAGTACAACATACCTACAGCCGCCGCAGGTAGACAACTCCGCGCGATAGGGTCCGGCGCCGGGCGAGTAGGGTACATGCGCCATACTACACCATTCGGTCTCACCATCATCTATAGTGTTCTTAGAGCCTGAGGTTGCTGTAACTACAGTACAACATACCTACAGCCGCCGCAGGTAGACAACTCCGCGCGGTAAGGTCCGGCGCCGGGCGAGTAGGGTACATGCGCCATACTACACCATTCGGTTTCACCATCGTCTATAGTGTTCTTAGAGCCTGAGGTTGCTGTAACCAAGAAAAATAAAAGGGTTAAATTGTCAATAAAATGGTTATATCCAAACAAACTAACTGTGAAAGGGGGCCGTTCTGGGGTGCTGTCATTTTTGTAATCTTGACGTTAAAAAGTGCCAATCTTACTAGCTTACTTTAATAATTTTTTTTTTTTTTTTTTAACATTTAATTTTTTTAATAAATTATTTTTTACTTTACTAATATTATAAATGCGAAAGTAACTCTGTCTGTCAGTCTGTCTTTTCTTCACGCCTTAAGTACTTGAGCAGATTTGTGTGAAATTTGGTACAGACATAGTTTGGAACTTGAGAAAGGACATAGGATAATTTTTATTACAAATAATTAAAATCTTCTGAACTCTCTTATGTACTGTCTTATGCACTCTCTTATGTACTGTTTTATGTACTGTCTTATGTACTGTCTTATATAATCCCTTATGTAATCTCTTACGTACTCCCTTATGTACTGTCTTATGTAATATCTTATATACTGTCTTATCTACTCCTCTTATATACTGTCTTATGTGATCTCTTATGTACTCTCTTGTGTACTGTCTTATGTTCTCTCTTATGTACTCCTCTTATGAACTTTCTTCTGAACTCTCTTATGTTCTCTCTTACGTACTCCTCAGAAATAGAAGGATTCCATGATCGATAAAAGAGTTCCATCCTGAGCACATGGGTCCCAACAGCAATAAAAAACTTCAATAATCAATAAAAGAGTTTCATAATGAATGACAGGATTCCATTATAGATGCATTCCATCAATTCTGATATGGAACTCGAATAAACCAGCTATTTATATATATATCAAAAATAAAATAATAGTGATAATCTTGGATGTATGGTGTGACAAGAATTGATAAAGTGAGGAATGATTACATTAGAGGAAGTCTGAAAGTAGCGCCAGTTACAGAAAAGATGAGAAGTAGAAGATGATCATGGTATGGGCATGTAATGAGGAGGGATGATACGCACGTAAAAAAGTGTGTGACGAATATGAATGCGGATGGATGGACAGAAAGAGGAAGACCTAAGAAAAGATGGATGGATTGCCTGAAAGATGACATGTATAAGAAGGGAGTGATTGGTAGTATGACGAGTGACAGGGAAGAATGGAAGCGAGGCAGAAGTAAAAAGAAGAATCTTACCTGAGTTAGGTTCGGGCTCAGCATTAAAGTCGCAGTCTAAGTTGATGACAGCTGCCGTACCAGATGCAGACAGCACGCACACATCCTCACTGCAAATAAAATACAGTTTCAGAATAGCAAATCGTAGATAATGGTGTATATTGTTTTTATAATTTTAGAATTATTTAACGCGTTGTATATTAATGGCATATTAACAAAAGACGTTGTATAATATATTAATAAAAAATGGTACTGTTCCAGTAAAACTTGATGTCGTTCCGAAACCAATTTATTAACACCAGACCCCGTAAGGGTAACTCCGTTGCGTTTTCCGTAATTTCCCATCTTCGTCACCCGCTGATACCTAAAATTGGTTTCAGCGAACTACTCGCGCGATGTTGGATGAGGATAAAATGTTTAAAGAGATACACGGTTTTTGGCAAAAATAAAAGGTGTAACAATAAGTCAGAATCACCTATTTTAACAGTGTAAACACGCTTCAGTGTTGAAGTGACTTTTTGGTGTAAAGTGGATCCGCGGTTATCCGGCACCGCTCGTAATGCGACAAGATCTATTTTCTAAAAATAGGAGATTCTCTGTTTTTATAATTTTTACCGGGTATCGCAATCGAAAATAATAAGCGATTGATAAACGTATTCTTTCTTAACGAATTATTCTTATTCTAATTTTTAATGACTTGACTTTGACCACTAAACGTCAAAGTCCGATCACTGACACACCTAGAGTACATATTTATATTATTATATGTAAAATATGCATAGAATCTTATCAATGGATCTGTTATTTGTCGGATTAGAAGGTATTCTTATGTAAAAATATTCGGACTACAGAGTCTTGAGCAACTGTACTCTACAATCCAACAAATTCGATAGTCCGACATTGTCCTGCAAAATGATTTTCGGACTACCGGGGCTCTATCTATTATATGAGTAATCACCAGATGGCGGTAGTCTCGGTGTATGCGATGACGGCGTTGCAGCGCAGCGCGCGCGCATGCGCACGCAGCTCGGTGCGCAGCTCGGCCCACCACGCCGCGCGAGCGCTGCCCTCGCCGCCGTCCGCCAGCTTCACGGACCGGGCGCAGACTGTGCCGCCTGGGGCACACCGGTGAAATTAGATGATATGGTGACTCAAGAATAGTGCCGTGAAGCCCCGTAAACACGCGTGAACATTCACGGTCCACATTTTCATGTGAACAAATTTCGCGCGGTTCACCACGCGCATTCACGCCTGAACACCGAAGTCAAGGCAAGAAGTCACGCGTGAATTCAAGGCACTCGAAACTACAACACGTTTGAATTTTATTTTATGTCACTTTTGAACTGTGTTGAAACTTTTGACTTGTACTTTTTACATTTAAAATACAAAAAAATATGAATGTTATGATATCACCGAATATTTACCTAAAACAGAATACTTAGTTTTTGTCACACCCATAAATGCCAAGAGTGAAAATGTGTAAATCAATGGTGCTGTTCAATCATAAAACTAGCTATTTGATCAAACAGCTACATCTTAACGAGTTGCCTACAACATACATACCAAGGTGCACAATAAACCCTGGCGGGTACTCCGTCATGGTCAGGAAGGGGTACTCCAGCATGTCAAGGTTGTTGCTGTTCATGGACGGCCGCAAGATGGCGCCGCCGCCGCTGCCCACGTTACCGGCTGACGTGTTCAGTGATCCGCCTAGAATTTGCTATGGTTAGAAGCAGGTGCTTTGCTTTGAAAAATTACGAAAAAGACGTCAAATAAAGATAGCCATAAAAAGAGATTATCACAATAAAAAGCAACGTGGACAAAATAGTGTCATTTTATTTGGATTTTTTATTTGAAAGGAATAACAATCAGCATTATATTACATAGGAGGCACACAATATCATGGCTCATTGTCATGGATGTGCCTAATAAAGCCAGTATCATGTTTGACTGCTCACTGATTTTCAACTGTTTACAAGATATTGGTCAGTCTTTACCTGTAGATCTACTTCGTAACTTAAATCCTTAACAAGAGGACGCACGGACTTTAGGAGTAGACCTCTTTAATAGAGAGATCGAAGGAATCAATGAAATCCAAAATCAAAAAGAAAATCTGCATAGAACTGCACTAACCTTTAGGAGTAACACTGAGATCAGAATCGGAAGACCTCCTATGTATCCCCATCGGCGTCGACGTCGCATTCAACGACGAATTCTGAGCATGCGCCGTCTGCACGGGATCCCTTCCTCCATACGACTCGTGACGAGCATGTCTCGGCGATCCCCTATCCCTGTCTCGATTATCCTCCCTCCTATCCCTCTCGGTCCTGTTGGCATCGCACACAGCATGCGAGTTATCACACACACTATTGTTAGTCTCATCTACGTCTGCCGTCTCAGGTAACGAAGGTATGGTCTCTAACGCGCCAAGAATGAGGTGTGAAGGCTTAGTGACGTCACTACATGGTGAATTAGCTGGTTTGGACATTTTAGGCGTTTCGTCTGTTATTGAGTGAACACTATCCTGGCGGGTTAGTGTTTTGGACTTTTTCTTCGGTTCTGGTACTGATTTGCTTTTGTCGATTGACTTTGTATTAGCATCTCCAGTCGTTTCTACGTTAGTCATTAACTGTATGTTAATCACTTCAGGTTCCACTTTTGGAATAACTAAGTTAGGTGGTTTATTATGTTTAGCTTTTCCACCTGACGTGTTATCAGTAGCTTCAGTAACAGTTGTTGGCTCAGCAGGTATCAGAGTCTGTACTTTATCTAAAAGAACAGTCTCGAATGCTGTGTGAACTAGCCCAGTAGGCTTAAGATTTTCACGAGAATGTGATTTATCAAATATTTCCTTCAGCTTTTCAACTGCAATTTCTTTTTCTTCTTCTAAAGTATGCACTTTATCTAGCAATATGTTCTTCACCACGTTTTTAACTAAGCCAGGAGATTTTAAATCATCATTCAAATGTTCGGCTTCTTCCAATTCATCATCGGTAAATGTTTTTGGTTCTACAAACGTCATGCCAGGTTGACCGACTAAAGATTGGACTTTATCCATCAATATAGTTTCTACAGCTTTATGAGTAAGACCATGAATCTCTTCTTTCTTAGTGTCTTTAGACTTTTCATGATCTTCGTCAGTCGTTACTACAGGAACAGGAGTTCCTAATGCAGTAGCTTGGACTCTATCCAAAAGCATAGTTTCTACAGCGGTATGTATTAACCCAGCTGGTCTCAAATCATCTTTACTAGATTTCTTGTGATCACTTTCACCACTATGTTTAGATTGTGTACCATGTTTTCCTATTAATGAATGAACTTGATCCATTAATATAGTTTCCATAGCTGAGTGTGTCATGCCACTACTTTCATCTTTTTTGTGAATTTCTTTGGTAGATTTCTTATTATGATCACTTTCTTCACTCGTATGCGTTGGTTGCGTGCCATGTTGTCCTATCAACGAATGGACTTGATCCATTAATATAGTTTCCATAGCTGAGTGTGTCATACCACTGCTCTCATCTTTTTTGTGACTTTCTTTGTTCGATTTTTTATTATGATCATTTTCGTCACTTGTGTGCGTTGGTTGCGTGCCATGTTGTCCTATCAACGAATGAACTTGATCCATTAATATAGTTTCCATAGCTGAGTGTGTCATACCACTGCTCTCATCTTTTTTGTGACTTTCTTTGTTAGATTTTTTGTTATGATCATTTCCATCACTTGTATGTGTAGGCTGAGTACCATGCTGCCCAAGTAAAGAATGTACTTGGTCCATCAGAATAGTTTCCATAGCTGTATGGGTCATACCAGTTGAACTGTCATTCTTACGCAAGTCATGTGGTTTCTCTTCAGTAATTACAGGATCTAGTACATTTGCACCCAAAACCGAAGCTCTATCCAACAGCATAGTTTCCATAGCAGTTTGGAGCAAACCATGTGGTTTGTCGTCTTTCTTTTTATGTTCGTCATGCCTATCATAGTCGTCAAACACAGAAGTGACCGGTTCAGGAGTTTCAGGTCCAAGAACCGATTGAACTTTCTCCATTAGCATAGTTTCCATAGCAGTATGAACAAGTCCACTTGACATGGAATCCCTCTTTTTATTCTTACCACCAAAGAACTTCTCGGTTGGTGAAGTAGGATCAGGCGACTTCGGCCCTAACTTTGAGTGGATGTAAGTAATAGGATTTTTTACTTTGCCTTTTGATCCGTCATAACTCTCTGGTCGATTGTTGCCTTCAAAGCATTGTTCAGGATGAGGCGTTTCAGGAGTTGTAGCCATAAGCACGGATTGCACTTGATCCATTAGCATAGTTTCCATAGCAGTTTGCATCAAGCTTGGGGGTTTAGTTTTATGTTCATGAGCTTTATCAGCCTTCCTTATACCACTTACAACCACGGGTTTACTGCTTACTGGTGGCGATTGACTTTTCGCTCTATGTACAGGCGTAATACTTAAACTACTTGCTGTCGATTCATTGTAAGTTGATCTATTCTTCTCCATGTTTCCCAATTTTTCGTTCACATCATCGAAAAACTGCTTGTTCTTAACAGAATCAGGTTCTGGTGATGTAGGCATAAGTAAAGATTGCACTTTATCTAGGAGGATAGTCTCCATAGCAGTATGAACTAGGCCAGTTGGCTTGAGCGATTGTCTCTTTTCGTGATGATGTTGTTCGTCTTTATAGAACGGAATCGATATACCGCTTAAAGAAGTTCTAGAAACGGGCTCTGATCCGATATACATGGAGACTTTCACGCGGTCAAACTCATCGCTTTTGTGAAAGAACTTATTAGTATCAATACTTTCCTTGTCAAGGCTCATCAGATCGCTGTACGACAAAAATGGAGAACCCAGTACAGTTTCGCTCGGAGCTTTCGAACGCACATCGGAAGACGACCCAGGTTGACTCAAAGGCGTTTTAGTTTCTTTCTTTTTGGGGTGCAAAGAGTAGTGGGAAATACTTTTAATCATATTACTTTTAGACAGTTTAGATAGCTGACGTCTGATTCGTCTAGAAGAGCGATGGACGAAACTACCTTTATCTACAGGCGAAGAAGGCTCACTAATGCTTTTAGCAGGTTTTTTGTGCGAAAAGGGATTGTGGAATTTGATATGGTGGCTACTAGGCTTTGTTACACACGTGTCGTCTTTCACCGATGACGTCGAAGCTTCATTTGATTTCACTGGCTTCTCTACTACTATTTTATGTTCGACTCCTTGTGGTACAGATTCTAGTGATTTACATTTATCAATAAGTACTTGATTATCGAACACTTGTTGTTCTACTTCAGCTTTTTTATCGATCTCCTTTTGAGTTTCTATTTGCAAGATTTCTTTTATATCCGGACTGCTTCTTTCAAGGATGTTTAGTTTTTTGTCCAAACTTGCCATTAACTTGGGGTCAATGTTGTGGCTTAGAACTGATTGAACTACTGAGCTGGTAGTTTCAATTGACCTTTCAGTATCTGTTTTAGGATCAGAACTTTCGTCATCTTCTTCTTCATCACTACTGGACTCAATTTCAGAGCTTTCAGCAGAAAGAGCGGATGACACTGATCCAAAATAGCCAGCTTCCCCAGGCAAAGTGAGAAGATTTTCACTTCTGTCTGGCATTGGCGTTGCAGGACAAGACTCAGAAATCTTCCTTTCTCTCGGCGGAATAGCCTCTTCAGCATTTATATTGCTCAAAGAAGTGAAACGTATCTCTGGCATTTTGATGCCTTCTTCATTTATAGACTCAATTTTAGCTTTTTCATCATCGGA
The DNA here is from genome assembly GCF_030705265.1 of Helicoverpa armigera. Lineage (NCBI taxonomy): Eukaryota > Metazoa > Arthropoda > Insecta > Lepidoptera > Noctuidae > Helicoverpa > Helicoverpa armigera. The sequence continues at coordinate 9,217,159 of NC_087142.1, read as the reverse complement.
AATGTTGATAGCTGGCTCTGACTCACTTGTTCGTCTCATAGTAGAGCCGGGAGAGGCTTCAGAATCTTGAGTCTCAGCTATACAAGCCAGACTTGTTTGAACATGTATAATTGACCTAGCTAGGATAGATGCCATGCCTTCACCTTCATCTTCTTTATTAACGAAAGGCTTGCGGAATTTAGGTTTCCTCAAACTCTTGAACTTCCTCAATTCGTTTTTAATTTCTGCTAAAGAGATTCGCGAAGTTTCGGATGTATTCGACTTAATAGATATCGAATCGTCTTGTTTATCGATCGATGATCGTTTACTACTTGGGCGCCTATTAAACCTTCTTGTAAAGAAGTTCGTTTTCATTTTCTTTAATTTTTCTATTGGTCCGGAAGAGTCTGAATCATCACTATCTTTGTTAAGCAGTTTGTTGAGATCTGTCTGGTCTTCAGACAGATGTCTCAGACTACTCCTATGTGGGTATTCGTCTCGATATATGGATACACTGCCAGCGTAGCTAGTAAGACTTGATTGCCTCGTCATATCCATACTTTTCTCATCTTCATCAATTGCGTCAGTGACATCTAACAATGCTGATGCGTTAGGATTTAAAATCATGAGAAGCTTTTGTAACTCTTCTTGATGATTTTGATAATAAGTTGACATTTCTGTTATGCTTTCGTTATCTGTCGCCAAAATGTCCAAATACTTTTTTAATTGTCTGATTTAGGTTAGCGGACACAACAAACCATGCAAAAATATACTATAAGTAATTTGTTTAAAAAAACTCACTCGGCTTTAACTAAGTTAAAGTTTTGTCAACATCTATTACGAACATTTAAAGCGTTCAGAGCATAAAATATTCTAGATAGACTTTATAACTACATCAGATTAAGAACTGGGTCGATCGATACTTCATTAAATGTACCTTAATATAGCTAGGAATCTAACTCTTGCTTCTTAATTTTTCAGTAAAGGGGTGACAATATATTATTATTTGGGACTTTATAGCTGAACTTATAGAGTTGAATATCGTTTGTACTCACTGTTGCGTGCAAGGCGGCATATTTAACGGTTGGCTCGGCATCGGCAAAGGAGATATGCTCACGGCAGTGCCTGCAATCGATACAAGAAATAATGAAAATAACCTTTAAATGGCAAAGGGTTTTAGATTATTCACTAAAATGCTCGACAAACTCCTTGAATATTTTAGCATTATTACATCAATATTTATTCTCAGATATTTTTAGTTGTGTACGGCATTCACGACTCCTAAACGAGCGGCACTATCTATATTGTCATCTAGCTGTTCCACATGGTTTTCGATATTTTCTGCGGGAACTACTGCACGTACGAAGGAAATGATTATCATGTGATAATCATTTCCTTCTCCTGATTGGCATCTTCTGAATCTGCACTAGTTTTGTAAGACAGACAGGCTGGCATATATTAATGTCATTAGTAAATATTACACATACATACCAATAGCTCTAGCCACGACTCCCGCTTCCCCTTCTAGATCGAAGTCCTGTTGGTAACCGACCACTGCATTCGCGCCGAGTTCAGCTGCTTTCAGGCCTACAAGACGCTGTACCTGTGACACGAGATATTTAGTTCGTCAGCACATATTTAGAGTAAACTTAAAAACATTAGATGCAAAAGTACTATATACTTGATCAATATTTCCTCACTGGTGAGGATTATAACTGCAACTACATAATTTAAAATGTAAACGTCAAAAATGCATATAAGAAGAGAGCTCATGGCAGTCACATTAACAGTTTTGGTAAAGACACCATAGCAACAAAAGTTAGTAGATAGTTGAACCTTCTTAAAACGTACCTGATTGCTTAACTTAATGAAGGCCACCTGCCTCGCTTCATTAGAGGCTCTAGGAGTCCTAATCTTATCGATCCACTGGTATTCAGGGTCATCATTGACCACCAGCTCTTCAACGAACCCATGGATGGCAGTTGCTCTGTATCCAGGAGGTATCATAGGACCTAAGAAAGAGGTAAGATCATTGCTAGTTATCGGCACGAATCTTGAGCTCTGACCTTCACCTGCGTAGAAGTAATTTATTGGGTCCCTTTTGTGGTATGAAGTGAGGCGCGGGTGCGGGCTAAAGCGGTGATTGGCCCGCAGTGCATCGCGTTATAGCCGTCACTCGGGATTGGTTCTTTGCTAATAAATCACTTCTGCGCAGATGTAGGTCAGAGCTCAAGATTCGTGCCGATAACTATATTCAAATTGATCATCATTTGGAACAACGCCAGATCTATGTTATGCTTTGGGGTCAATTGCCAAAGCTGAAGTATTTAAATTGGTCTGTAGATCATCTTTTATCTGATTATTATCTCTAAGTGAAATATGGTTGGCTATAATTTAGCCAGAAAGTTTTGCCACGTTTAACGTTACAGAGAATGGCCGAAGCTCTTTACTAGATATTCCAAAGCTGCTGAAGATTATATTAGAAGACTTACAGTGAAAAAACTGCACTCCACAACTCGAAGTCTTGTATTTATTGAAGTCTGAAAAGAGCTCCACTTTCACGATCACGTTCAGTTCGCCGCGGATACCATGCATCGTGTCAAACACTGGGATCCAGCCTGACATTACCGCACCTGGAAAAACATTCACGTTAATAATAAAGGATAAAGAAGAAAGTAAAATATCCTTAAAACTATGTGCCCAAAACATTTTACGTTAGTATGAGACGACAGCATTCTAGGGCCAATTCTCGGGTTAAGCCTAGATGGTTTTTAGTTAACTCATGAAAAGTTTCGTCAAGAATAAGAAGAGCGATTTTATACAATATTGTTAACTCCAAAATTGAAGCAATTGGCAAAATTCTGGACGTTTACCGTTATATGGCTTTTTTCCGCATGAAAAACCATTTTATGGCCTTGACTAATGCTGTCTAGTGTATTTTTAGGTCTTCATTTACTATCAGCCCTAACACATAAGACCTCACACAAGACATACCATAAAGTATTTTTAGCCAGCTTCTTTCAGAGTATCTTTCTACATAACGCCAAGTCGTGGCCTAGTGGGTAAAAGCATCAACCTCTCATGTTCATACATGTGTGTGGGTTCGATTCCAGGTCAGGGAAGTACCAATGCAAATTTTCTAAGTTTGCATGTACTTTCTAAATATATCTTAGGCACCAATGGCTGATAAAAAGGTGAAGGAAAACATCTCGAGGAAACCTGGACTATGAAGTCTGAAATCACCAACCCACATTGAGCAAGCGTGGTGATAAACGCTAAATCCTTCTCCGTGTGAGAGGAGGCCTGTGACCAGCAGTGGGACGAGCAAAAGGCTGTAACAAATTTCTACATACCACCATGAGGAGCGGCAGTACTCTTAGCATTGTTGGCTTCCCTCGCCAGCAGCGGCGCGAGGCTGATCACCACCTTGCCGATGGCATCGTTGGCGGAGTATGTGTCGTGGTCCATGAGTCGGAGTTGGAGAGGCTCATCTTGCAGTTCTGATTCGTCCACCTAGGGGAAGAGGATACGTTATTTGCATGGTGTTTAAAAAAGCGTAGATGCTACAAAATAGAAACAAGATAGTTAAATCTCAGTTTTAAAATTACATAAAGGCAAAACTTCACGACCAAGACGCTTAACAGATTTTGAGGAAACTTGGCAGATAAAGTAGACAGATAGCTTTATAAAACAGAATAACATAATATCGCAAATAACGCAACCATATATTATAGCTTATATTATAGGCTTGTGTATACACGGTTGCGGAAAATAATCCTCTGGTAGCAGTTGAAACAGCAGGCTCAAGTTAGTTACCAATATTTACTTCTAATCCTAAAGTTGCTTATAAACTTGCTCTCCTCGAGACCGATCATATGATATCGAGGCCAATTTAATAGCAGCTTATTGATTTTCCCCCATCCACGTGCAGTTACCTACATTTCTGATGGAGCAAGTCAACCATGTCTAGAGCTGATGAACTGAACTAAGTTGGTACCAACCTCGTCCCCATTAGATAACGTTCAACGTATTACAGTCCCATTAGAGCATATTGGCAAACAATGGCCATCATTTCAGTAGAATAGACATTGCATTAACAAATAATGTCTGTCTGTTTATGAAAGCTCTGTAGATTGAAAGGAACGTGCATAATATTATTTCGGTTCTATCGTTTAAAGCATCCTGAAGGTCATTTGGATGTTTAGGAGTTTTCTATTGTACTTATTTAATTTTGAGCCGCCGTACACGGACTGCTTCAAGCAGTTGAGACCGACTGCTTAAAGCCGCGACCGCGCAGTGAACTATAGTCATTCATTCGCTACCGTACACACGACTGCTCGAGCAGTCGCGACCGCTTCAAGCCGTCAACTGCATGATGAAATTCCATCGTGCCGTCGACCGCTCGCGAGCGGTTGCGAGGCATACACCGACTGCTCGAGCCGTTGACTGCGCTAGAGCAGTCGACAGCTCTCCGACTTCCTTCTCCCCCCCGCCCTTTGCGGCCTCGCGGCGTCTGTTTTCTCATTTGACTGCTCGAGCAGTTGGGTCGTAGCTCGAGCAGTCAACAACCGACAGCTCAAGCAGTCGACGCCGACCGCTCGAGCGGTCCGTGTATTTCACTCAGCCGCTAACTGCTCGAGCAGTCCGTGTACGGCGGCCCTTTCCTAGGATTTCTTCTAAGAAAAGTCATCTTAAATGAAGAAACTTGTTATATGGTAAAGCTTCCAATAGCGGTTTCACCCTATTGCAAGAATGTTTTCTGTTCTGATTAGTACAGTCAGGACAAAATTATTCAGTCCATAAGATCTCAAATCAAAAGGAAAGTTCCTAAACGAGCAGCTTTTAGCGAATGACGTACATTTTGTACGACGAACATTTATAATTTCTAACAATAATATTTTCAATTTCACGTGGCATAAACATAAACATTAAACTATAGGAGCATCCGGAAAATATGCGCATCAGGTCCCGTGGCGAGCCATGAAAACATCTCGCGAAATTACACGCGAATTTGTTGGAAAACAAACGATGTGTAATGAAAATAGAAGGACACGGTCCAAAAATACGCTTTGTATTGTCGTGTATTATAGTTCATTTGGGATGAAATAAAACTTGTAGAATACGACTTAAAAACAGAAGATGAAAAACATAACTTCATCAAAATCATAGTATAACCTGCCGCGCTACTGAATTGATTGAACGGTAGACCCACTGAAGGCCGAGAAAATCTGAACCTTCTTATACATAGAGAAGGTCGTACCTTTTCTACTTTTTATTAGAATGTGGGAAGTAGATCCCTCTGCTTATTAAAATACAAGTAGTTTCGGCATAGTCGCGCACATACCCAATTCAATTCATGCGTTTAGGTTTGATGCCAATACATTTTTATCTGCGCATAAGTCGAAATGGTCCTCATTAATGCGTATGGAAGTGCGTAATTACCTATCTAGCTCAGTGATTTTAAATTGATTTATGATTGGGCCCTTGATTGCTCGTTTGGGAATGTGACTGTGATAAAAATACGACTGATATTCGGCGTTAATCTCTCCTAAAATAAGCTTAATCCATTACAGCAATTCATCATACTTTCCACCCAAACAAAAACTGCGCAAAAAAGGCGGGCTTCTAATAAAACCGCATTTGGCGTACATCCAAATCAATATTGAATCATTGGATGCTCACATTGTGGAAATGCACAAACAAATACTGAAGTAGACGATCGCCAGACGTGGTCGAGAGGTATTGCCAGAGACACAAGGCAAATGACAGTGTGACGTCATCGTCCACGACGCCAAATATGCTGGCACGTTTCGGCGATTATGAAAATTGTGAGAGTATTTGCAGTATGTGGGATCTTCTTTATCTAAAGAAAACTATTAGGAGCAAGGCCTGTTATGTGGCCATCTGATATTTTTATAACCCCCACTATTTTTGGAACGTTTTTTGAAAGGAGCCACTTACGAAAATAAAAACTAAGCTTGATTAGGATACGGTCAGTATGAAGACTGATGCAATTATTTTAGTAGTTTTTGATAGCATCATTGGCATTATGGTAATGCTACAATGGGTAATTTTGAGTATCAGCTATGCGTAAGGAGAAGCCCGTTTTTAAACTGCGATGAAAACTTCCTCAACCGGTATAGGTACCTACCCGCTGAGATTTTTAGACTGTCTTTGTTATTCAAGTCATTTTAGTCGTTAGCGCCATCGGCATTACCGTAGCTTTCGTAATTTATACATAACGTAAATTCAATTGACGTCAATTCAGCTAGCGTTCAAAGAGGAGTCATAACTAGAGCCTAAACGTATACTGGACATAAACAAAATTATTTACAGCTCTTCATATTATCATTATTAAAGAATGATGAAAGTTAAAGTATTTTTAAGGGATCTACTGATCTGATTTGCAAAATAATTTCAGTGTTAGATAGCCCATTTACCCAGGAAGGCTTTCGGCTACTTTTTATTCAGTTGCGTGAAGTAGTTCCCAAGACTCGGGAGTATAACTGTTTGCAGAAGCCAGTAACAGATAAAATCCCTTTCTCCGTTCCCCAACGCCCACGTGCAGAGATTACGAACAATTACATCTACTATTCTTAGCCAATAGACACATGGGACAGATTTATCAGCTGTTTGTTATATGTGCTACATTGTTTAAGGGTTAATGATTACAAAACGTGTCCGAAGGTCGGAGCTGACACCTCTTTGGTCAATTAATTTGAATGTTTCATTGTATGCTGCCAGTTCGTTAGTGTTGTCGCTGTTCTTATGTTTTTGTTTACAGTTTTGTAGTACTGGCTTCTCTGCTTGTGATTGGTTTGGTGGAACTATTGGATTTGTGAGCATTGTAAGTGCAGTTGATCTAAAATTCAGAGATTTGCTTTTAAATTAACATATACCTAAATCCTAAGAATTTTGCTAAATAATTAACTCATAATTGTAACTGAAATTGTTCATCACAACATTCAAAATCAGACCACAAATGGTTTTTTAATCATTCTCCTAGTACAAAATCTTTCAAGATTTCAATGATAGAATAATTGTAACACAGTAATTGACCTATAAAAATTAGTAAATTGCAATCTACAAATAGGTAACTGAAATAAGTATTTTGTTAAACTGAAAAACTGGTAACAAAATATTTGTAAGCATCTTTTATTAGAATTTCATAAACTCATCATACGTTAAATAAGCACTTTAGTGAGCAATAAAGAAACTATAATTTAAAATGTTGTGAGTAACAGTGAGGCAACTTGATGGTCATTGTTATTGATCAATTAAAAGTTTTATCTTCCGAGTTATAGTCTGAGTGAGTCATCAGTACAGATTAACCATTAAATTCAACCAAATGTAAGTTTTAGAAATAGAAACCTAGTATTCATTCATATTTGCTCAAGATTATGTAGGTAATGCTGAAAATTCCTAATAATTTATTACATTTAGGAATACTCTACTATTGAAAGTTAATCCTATGATTTCTAAATGAGCCTCCAACAGCACAACCAGATTAAAAATAGCTTATAATTTATACTAATATAATAAAGCAGAAACATTTTTTTGCTTGTTCCCACCAATCCTAGCCTGTAGACCCCAAAACTACTGAACCGGTTTTAAAATTCTTTTACTGTACGAAAACTACACTGGGCTATATTTTGTCCCGGTATGGCTAGTATTTCTCATGGAATTCAGGTAAAATGATTTTGATAAATGGACAACCGACCAAATGAATTTTGGAACGAGTTTTGGAATGGACGAATTGTTTCAAGACCGAAACAATTCCTGAAATTAGGTTGTTCAAGCGAACACACTGCTTTATAATAAAAGTATAGACTGGTAAAAACACAACAATGTAGGTATTTTGTGAGTATATTAATGGGATCTCCGCATCAACAGTTATCAGGCTTATCTTGAATTACATGATGCCACTTAAATATGACCTATATAGGTATACATATTGCACTATCTACTTTTTGTTTCATGATTTAAAACTCTTTGCTGTATGTGGTGAATTTTGGCAAGTTTCATTATTAATACAAACGGTTACGGGCCTGCTAGAAGAAATTTCTTGTGAGATAAGCTGTGCCCTTGTACAATATTTTTTCTATTATTTATTCTTGTCTGTGTTTTTATGTGTACATAAATTGTTAAATAAATACAATTTTATCTGTACTTTTATCAAATTGAGCTTTTAAGTTGATGTATGTTTTGCGCCAACCTCAATTAAAATTGGGATAAAGTCAGGATGATGATGATGATGAAATGTCTTTTTATACTCACAAACAATAATTCAGATATTTTTGTACTAATCAAAAAATAACTTACGAAAATAAGAATAGTGTATAAATATTTACAAGAATCTTATGAGAAAACCACCTGTTTCTGTCAGTTCCGTTTGTTATTATATAAACAGAAGCCCAAATGTTTATGTTATTGATATTACAAGTATTGAAAGTCACATTTTGGAAATTAGGTAAATAAGCACTAATAATACATTTGAATAGGTAGGTATACTAGGTACTTAGATAGGACTTTTTACATAAAAACATACTCAAACAAGTAATAGTTATCATCGTATTTACATTGTTTTTAGCCATATTTTATTTTCAAACTGAGTTTTCTAATAAAGTCATATTGTCAAAATTGTTTATCTCTAGTTAGTGCCTACTCAGATGGATTATAGCAGTGAAATGTAAACTTACCTCAAACCTGTACCACTCAGTGTTGTTCCAGTGAGGGTTGAGAGACTTGCGGCACACATCAGTCTTGTGCGTGATGCTGCCGAACTTTATCTCCACGAACGCATCCGTCGTGTCACTAGCACGGTCCATCACCGGCAAGTTCCGCCCCGCCAACACCTTCACCTTTATCTTCCCAGGCATTTTCACTTACTCTTACACACACTTAACACTTAAATACACCAACAACCGCTAACACAACATTGCACACTCCATTAACACGTCTTTCATACCAGATTAACACTTCCGAACCATCCTAATCAGTCCGAAAACATAACATAATATCTTATCAATACACTGATTTGTATAGATCAATGATATGTGATACGGTTATTTCAAGCACACAGATATAACCCAACCTTTGTCTAGACCACATCTTCACAAGAAAAATTAGTTATTACACTCAAAAACATCATTTCGGTACTTTTTTACACACGAAATATTCGCGCACCGAATATTATTTAATTACGCGCTTGTGTTATAAACACTGCACCTTGGAGCGCCCCTGCTGTATCTAAATGTTGATCTAAAAGTATTCTGTTGGTTTATTAATAGACAAAATGTGATATTTTATAAATAAATTCGGCGAGACGAACGACACGCACTATCACCAACTGTCAAACGAAATGTCAACAATGGGTTGGGCGCGTTTAGTTTCAACTAATCAACGTTTAATTTTATAATAATCTAATTTTACATTTTAGACTTATATCATGAATTAAACAATGTAATATAGAGGGCATGATAAAAATAATAAAGATATAGATAGTTCAACTCAGATTTGCGCGCGGCCCTATGTGTGCGTCGGCTTGTAAATATACAACTTTCATTCGTGTGACAGTGACGTCGTCCGAGCATGACATGTTCTTATCACTTTTTGTTATGGGTACAGTCGTTTACGAAAATACTAGTTATTCACGGAGAAATTATTAAGGAGTCAGATAAAGCGTTTCAAAAAATAAAACAACATTCAAAGCTTTTTATTATTAAATATAGTTTTTCATTATTTTCTCATACGTCTTTTCAAATTGACATTGATAGTATCTAAGAATTAAATACTCCTTAAGTACATAGTTTCTAGCTCGGGGTACGCGGACAATAAATAAAAGTGTGGACTAAGAATGTAAAAAGAGGTACAATCTAGTATAATAATGTAAACAAAATGTGTGGGGAATTAAAAAAAAATATATTGCTTCGCATAATGTCGACCAACATAACAAAATAATGAAACTCATAAATGAACGTTTAAGTCAAATTGATGAAGGGATGTGGCGTAATACTTGTCGACATGTAAAAAAGAAAAAAGAAGAATACTATAGACATTTTGACATGGAAACAGAATTTATAATTCACCTTGGAGAGTAGCAAATCCGAAATTTTATCATTTGATTTTTCAAACAGCGATTCATAATCATTAAAAATAAATAAACATTAAATTACGTAGTAACCGTTTTTCTTTAAACACCCGTATACAACCCCTAAATAACTGTATTGTCCCCGACTGTACCTCTTGTCACGCACACAAAGTCACTGTATATGTACAAGGGTTACCCACACATAAGGCCGCGCGCACGACTGAGTTGAACTTACTATAATACAATACAATACTTCAAAAGTGCAAACAAAAGGAGATCAAGAGTGATTTTGAATTTTGTGTGTATGGTTATTGCCATCCCAAAAAACAATTATACGCTCATGAATCTAGCACTTTATTCAAGTTAACTTTATACCAAAATATCGGCTATGGCAGGCTCTAAATTTCGGTGGCAAAATAGAAAAAGTTAGCAACCTGCAGCTAGGGCCATTTCGGCAGCGCCCTTGCTATCGGTATCGGTATTGTTACGGGCAGCAATACCTCGGAATGCAGGATACGCCGTGGAAACAGCTATTAAGAATAAAACGAAAACATAATCATCATCAATTCATTTTATTACATGATACTTGCAGTCTTATATTCATAAACTATACACATAACTTATTAACACCCATTCACAATATTTATATATGTATAATGTTTTCAAAACACCAAGGTTTACAGAACTAAATTGTATTCGTATGATTACTTTATACACACAGTACCTAAGATGGGCCATTTAAAAAACGAGTAGGTGTCAGGACAAATATTTTTGCGATTTAACACATAAAAAGATTTTTATTGCACTTCATTCTACTATATTCTCTTTTATGCTCCAGTGGCAATACAAAAACGATGCTGGCAACACTATTTAGTACCATGTCAAACTGCACAGATTATCAATCAGTCCCTTATTTCGTTTTTTTAAACAGCCACATATTACTGTAGTATTTGTTCTTAAAATAAATATTGATAATAAATATGATCTTAACAACTAGCTGAGCACAGCTTAGGCTGACATGAAAAGATCTTAGAAGTATGATTTACAGATTTGATAAAATAGACACCTACTAAAATAAATTCGTTTTAATTACAAAAATATACAAAGGCTTAAATAACTATTACTGCATACAGTACTTGGATAATACGCCCAGTAAATGTCTATCACACATTAGGCTCAGACCTTGGTATACCAAAGCAGAGAAGCTTTTATACAACCAATGGAATTTCGTCTCTCAAGGATACTACTAAATGAATAATGAAATCGGTTGTTTCAAAACTTCTCTACTCCAACTTATCATGTTGCTGTGTAAATATCTACTGGTCGAATTATTATTGCTTGTGATGAGATCCCAAATACGATAAAAAATTACGTCTCCGATGACAATTTACCCGCCATATTAAAACTAAAACTACATGGAACTAATATTTCTGCATTGTTTAACCAATTGTAGCATACCATACGTAACAAGCATTGATCCAAAAAAGCCACGTACTTGGACGGTTATACATCCAAAGCTTAATTAAGTTTTTGCAAAACTTTCTCGTAAAAATGACAGTCAAACTATCCATCTTAGTCTACCACAGTCCCATATTGTAATACCTATCTCGAGTTGTTCACAACCTTTCATCCAATATCTATAGCTGGTTTCAAGTATGTATATCCGTATCAAAATATCGCTCTATACAGGCTTGGCTATCATATCTTACCAAATTCATGTCTTAGCGACCATTCGATTATTACACTTTCTATACAAGTCTTTTTACCATTGGCTCAATTACACTACTGAAAACTAAACGCAATTATGGTAGAACTTTGAATAATCAATATGACATACAGCCAAATTTTAATTAATTAGAAAAACAAATGCAAAAAAAAATATCTTTAATCGTTAGGTTATTTAAAGAGACTCGTACTTTCAGACCTTCAGAAGTCCAAACTAAAGCGAATATTTCTGAAAAAGAGAAAGCAGTATTTTTTGTGTATACTAAACTGGTTTGAAGTCTGTCGACTCTTAGTAATAAATTGACACTGAATGGTTACATGGTTATGAAAATGTGCTATTTATAATACTGAACTTTAGTTCATTCTTCATTTCAATAATAAGAAAATAATAGCGATCATCGGAAATACATTATAAGTAGACTATTGTTGGCACATTTGTAAGATCACTGGTTGTGTACGCAAATTGATTTATCTGTCATTCCTATACCGTAGATTTGCACACACATACTACGTTCGAAAACTTCATAAAATGGTTACATTTCATGCATGAACTTCAGCTGCGGAAAACTGACTGAAGGGTTACATATTCTAGATTTTCATTTCATTCAATATTTTATCGACACCCTATTCATGTTCAAGTCATGATTGAATTGCTCACATCTTAAAATAAGACTATTTCATGAAATTATCCTACATGTCAAAATTGCAAATCTATGATATGGCTATTTGTCAGTTGCACAAACGTCCATTAAAGTTAAAGCTTCCTTAAATCTATTGCTAACTCTTTCTTTGTCAACAAGATAAAAAGTGACAGCAATAGGTTTAATGAAACTTTAACTTTACTGGACGTTTGTGCAACAGACGGTATGACAGACATACAAATACTTATTTCTAAAACGGTGGGTCACTATATCAAAATGGTAATTCCACATACATATTAAAATGCACCCTAATATTATGTGATAAAGCTGATTTTCCAGGCATCTCCGGTCCCTGCGGTTTTTGCCCGAATCACTTAATATTCTAAATTTTCCAATACATGGGGATGGATGTCATATATCTAATTTTAGCATATTTAATATATAAGGCCATAACTAAAATTATTTTATAATAAGCTTACAGCTTTATACCTACTTTCACTTTTTATTTAATTTCTAATACATTAAGACGGTGAGTTTATGTCATTTTAATATGATTAGTATATCTGTGATGACTTAATGAGGCCCCTTATTTTATAGACATAGCATATTTTTTTGTAAAATGAAATAATTCAAACAATAATATATTATACAGATAACTTAGATTTAGAGAAAACTTGATACTAAGAATAACTTCATCATTTTAATTATTATTTCATATGATTAACTGGCAATACTTAATCAGTGTTGCCATTGTTTTTTAAACACAACCTACCATTTCATTTTCAAATAAATACACTTGCAAGTCTAAAAACAAGGGGTATGTACTTACAACCATTCAAAAAACATCCAACCTTTATTTATTCTTGACCTTTTTGAGCATTTTCTCGATATCCTGACTACCTGTAGGGTTAGGCCGTTTCAACTTATGCTTAGCCGACAATTTTGGTATACAGCTTTTGACCGGGGTCCTATTGGGTACAGGAAAAATGTCTGGTTTGGAATGACCTCCTAAACCGTCGTAGGTGATGTCCATACTACTGGTTACGTTGTCGTCTCGTGCTTCGAGTTTCATCGGCTCCTTTTTGTGGAAAATGCTGTGTTTTGTGCTCAGCGTGTTGGATTTTTCTCCTAAACGCTTCTTGGTGGCGTTTTTGATTGAGTTCAAGTAGAGTTGCTCTGATGGCTGGAAAAGGTAATAAGTTGTATAAATACCAGTTTTTGAAGTGATTTATTTAGTAAACTTAGGGCTTGGATCTGGAATTAGAATAAAAAAAATGAATTCAAAAAACGGGAAATCAATCTTCTCTACCATAAAGACAGCGGAATATTATTTTAAAAAAATTACATATGTTTTTCAACTTAAATTCTGGAGCAACGAAGTTTTTCTTTATAACATATCTGTTTTATAAATGTTTTTGTTTTTAAAATCATTTCTTTAGAAACTCGACGAACCTTGACTTTATCAGGTAGCTTGAGAGGAGCTCGCTGTAACGCCGTGAGCGCGAACATGTTGCCTTGCTTCAGGCTTAAGTACGGGGAGTCCGATGTCTCTATGTTATTCACCATAGTGTTCTGAAATAGTAGGATAATATGCACATAAGTGGAGTGTGGTGTTAATTATATCGTATCGGAAATCATCAAATGATTCCTCCCACAGCGGGAAAAAAGGCAAGACTGTGGTTCACTAAAAAAGAAAAACACAGATGTTTTTTTTGGAGAACTATATGGCCTACATGTACCTATAGTGAACTGGGTTGAGGAGGTCAGAAAGGGCAGTCGCTCCTTGTAAAGCACTGGTACTCAGCTACAGCCAGTTAGACTGGAAGCCGACCCCAACATAGTTGGGAAAAGGGCTCGGAGGATGATGATGACTACTCAGTGAAGGAAAATTTGATTTTATTCTGATATGACAAGAGTTTCGCAAGTTTTCCACTTCCTCAGCCCCTGCAGACACAAGTCATCAATCAAATTTTAGACACTTCTATTCTTAAATATCCTACTTTAAAGACGAAAAACCTCAACTTACAAAACTATTATTGCAGCTATCAGTCTCCACCACGTCATTCACTTTGGGTGGCGACTCGATCTCCGCCGTCACCACGTGCACGCGCTTATCCTCCTGCCGGGAGTTGCGTTCTTGTAACTCAGAGTTCAGTTGCTCGTACTTTGATTGAGCTTGTAAGAGTTCGTCGTGTAATTCTCTGCAGATAAGTGTAGGGTAATTTAATGAATTGTAAAAAAAAGTTGTCAATGTCAAATTATTTAATTTAATTTAGGCCTTTACAAGCACTTTTAAACATCAACCGTCTTACCACAAAAACTTTTAAACGTCAGTTTATGCCTTGTCTAAAAAAATGACAAATTATGACGTTGACATATGGTTCATTTTGCAGCCAAAATTTTATTAGACAAGTGTAAAACAGGGTTTAAAGTTTTTGTAGTAAGGCCCCAAAAATATAAATAAGTTTGATTCTAATTGCCCATTTTCAAAGTATCTAATGGTGAAGACCTAGCAAGAAACTCCATGATTGGTTGGTTGATATCCTCATTTATGCACTACGTTATCTACTCCCTATGTGTTTGTTTATGAACTCCCTTATGTACTTCCTTGTGAACGGTTTTATGTACTATCCTTATTTAAGTACATACTTCAAATTAATAATCAATTATTAACTCTCTTATGTACTTACGTAACAGACAGACATGTACTCACATGATTTTGTTTTGTAGATCGTCGTTATTTTTCTTCTCCAAGGCGAGCTTTTGTTTGGCCGCGTGAAGTCGGTCGCGGGTCTCATTCTTTTTCGCTTCCGACTCGCAAAGGGCTCTGTAAATATTTACCGTTAGGTGTTTTAAACATATACTCACATATTTTATATTCTAGATAATTCTAGATAAGTCGCTTTAACTTCAGCCACAGTAGGTACATATGTACATGAAGAGGAGTGATTGATCAGAATATCAGTTACCAATAGATTACCAATTCGTCTTAAATGTTGGTCACCCCATAGTAATTTTAACTAAAAAACAGCATAACGTTTAATAACGCTTTAAAAATTCCGCACATTTATCTCATTAGCCTTCCACAGTATTTACCATTCCTTTTCACGTATTAACAAGAGTTACCTTTTAAGTGCAGTGGCGAAAGTCGCAATAGTGCGTGCATCGGAGTAGCTGTGTAACATTTGCTCCACATCATCACTGGTAGCGTTGAGCACCTTTTGCAGACTGCAATAAATATTCCACATACATTCAAACATCTATATTAATATTATAAAGCTGAAGAGTTTGTTTGTTTGAACGCGCTAATCTCAGGAACTACTGGTCCGATTTGAAAAATTCTTTCAGTGTTAGATAGCCCATTTATTGAGGAAGGCTATAGGCTATTTTAATCCGGGTTCGTGCAGAGGTTTCTACGGGATGCGGGTGAAACCGCTGGCAGAAGCTAGTATTGAATACATGTTTATTTTTCTATGTTTCTCTAAGGATTTTTTATGTTTCTCCACATCCTGAGGGAATTACCTAACAGACATGGACAAACAGTTGTCTATGTATATATTATTATAATGTCTATGTAAGATATATTATGTCCAAGATTCATCACAACCCAATTGTTATAAACTTTTGCAGTATAATATCAGTAGGATATTTAAACAAAATTTACAAAAGAGAATTAGTAAATATGTAATTCGCAAAGCACACAGATTGCCTACAAGAAAAGAAAACATACTTATCCTATCTTGCTCTTTGATAAGCTAACTTGAACAAGTTTAAACATGTCCAATCTGTCAAAACATTAACAACAACATTTTCTTACCCGTTTAATGTCTGCATATTCTTCTTCAAGCTCTCATTTTCCTCTTTAACCCGCTGCATCTCCTTGTTCTGTATGTTGGAGAACTCCAGCTGTTCTCGCAGAGCTAGCACCTTGGAGTCAAAGCTCACTAGACGCTTCTCATATGATTTTAGAAGATCACTGAAAATTACGAAGTTAGGAAACAATTTGTAGGGTCAAGCAACAAGAACAAACGGTTTTTTTGGTCACGTCTAGATGAAAAATTCTATGTTATAATTCATCCGTTATAATTAACGAAAATGTTCAAATCACTCAATTTACTAAGCTTACTTTTAGTGTGCTACACTGTTTATTTACATCTAGTTTTTGCATATTACACTGCCACAGAATTAAAGTAATGAGTGTGTACTTAATACACACATGGAAATGTATTTGCTATTAGAAATTTAATTTTAAGGTCTTCAATATAGTAAATAAACAAGTATCATAACACTACTCACTCCTGTCTCTTCAGGTCCGCATTAGCAATCACAAGCTTATCCTCCTTCTCCTTATACTTGACTCTTTGCTGTCTCAACTGCAGCTCAGCATCGTCCAACCTCGACTGCAGTGTTGCCGCATTTTCACTATTATTCTCATTGGAAACCGTCGGGTAAAGACGGAACATACACTTGTCTGTTACTTTGTTCCTGCATTGAGGGCAGGTTTTTGATCTGAAAGATTTTAGTTTGGTTAGAAAGAATTTTAGATAATACGATAATTCAGGAATATTGAGAGCTGATTTAAACCATATATAAAAAAGATGGTAGTCAGTGGGTCATCTAGGGGTAGATTAGTGATTAGATTAGTGATTAGGGGTAGACAAGGGTGCAAAGGCTGTAGGACTTATCCCTGGCCTTTGTGTAAGAGCTGGTTTTACTCAAGAGCTTATCGCCGAAACAAAGTAACCTTTACTAACTTGTAAATAAGAATTAAACCAAGCTTACATATTCTAAACAAAAGATTTTAGTAAATACCTTTCTATCCACTGAGAGAGACAGTGGTGGTGAAATACGTGACCACATTTTGTTACATATATGCTCTCAGCTTGATTCACTAGATCACTGCATATAGTGCACAATATATTCATCTGAAAAAGGTTTTTTAAATATTTATTTTCAGGTTATGTTTTGATTCGCAAACTTTTGGCGCTAAGTCGGGTAAACCTCAATAAATATCAATTATTTAAATTCAGTCATGAATAATAAATACATTTTAATTTAATCTTACCTTGAGTTTTGATAAATAATGAAGATTATACTTTAAATCCTTATAAATATGTCGGAGACATTCTACCTACATTTTATTAACGAAACATCCTCACAACTTAACACTCTTTACATAAGAAATTATTACAACAAATTATATTTCTAAACATATCACTTAAACACCAACTAATCGAGTATTTATATAAATTTCGGTATAAAACAATAACAATAGAAAACATTAACGCAAAATCTGATAAATGTCAGACAAATCTATATCTTGTCTGTGGTACAGAGAGTGTTGCTAGCTTATTTTAATTTGAAACGATCGATTAACATGCGATCTCTTTGGTCCAGAGGCAGAGAGTAAATAAATCATTTGGATTCCAACACTGACCTCTATATTTACCACTGGACAGGCTGTTGTCAACGTGCTTTTGTGCCCGTTTGATAATCGCCATTTTGGCGCTGTTAGACGTAGCGAGTGCCCGTGGTACTAAAATTATTTTACAATGAACCAATGAACAAACAGTTCTGTCACAGCCATTTGAAATTATACGTCAAAATTAGTTCTGTGGACACTCGCTTAGACGATATTGGCGCTTCAAATGGGCACAAAAAAGTTGCTGTCAAACGTACGGAACAGCCTGTCCAGTGGTAAATATAGAGGTCAGTGGATTCCAAACTCTTCCGAAAAAATTTTAAAAGTATTTATTTCTTTGGCTTCTGAGTCATATTTTGCTGGAATCATGCTAAAGCGTGAAAAAAGCCAAGCAATTGAAATATCGAAAAGCTAACTTTATTAGCCTAGTTTTAGTCCAAAACTTCAAAGTACAGCTTGGCAAAAAAGAGTCTGACGCGGTGACAGTTGGAACTAAAAATCAAAATCAAATAAAAATTGTTAACATCGTTAATACTGGACATTGAAGTGTCCAAGGGACATCGCCTACTTAGGATTGAATATCTCCAAAAATAACAAATATCAAAATCTGTGAGTCGTAGTATTCCAGGTTGCCACAGGTGCGATAGTGCTGACCTCATTTATTCCACACTCTTTTTTGCCAAGCTGTACGTAGGTAATTTAAACTCATTGTTTATTTTAGTGAACTTCTTTTCTGAGTTGGTAGTTTAACTATAATTAATTAATAAGACTAACATTTCTCACGGGTTTATTATGGTTTACCCATTGCAGGTAGGTATTTATAATAAATAGGTACCTACTTATGTATAAATTTACATTCATGGGTGAGTTACGTATGATAGGTATATTGCTTTGTGAAAGTTTCCAATCTTTTACTTAGTTCAGTGGTAGGTACAATAATAATAGGTGATATAATAGGTATGTTATGTAGTTGCTGGTAAAATAATAAAACCTCGAAGAATATACTTTAGGAATATATTTTAATATACCTACGAGTTTCGTACATAGGTATCTTACATTGAAAAATATAATTACTTACTGTAAAACGATAATTTATAAGAAATTACAATACAAGTAGCCTTAAACATGGAATGTTGAAAAAAGTAAAGAGTAGAGCTCATTAAAATACAAAAAGCAAGGGATTGTGTACCTAATTTGTATTTTTATGACTCTTAAAAAAGTGCTGGTAAATAAGTATAAAACTAGGATTTTTACTAAACAACTATAAAACATATAAAGTATATTATGGCATTATAATTTGTTTGGCATCCAACATTAATTTCGCGTCCACATCAACACATTTACTACACATGGTAGCAAAAAAATCCTACCAACATTGAGGCCCTATTCTTCAATTTCTTCCATCTTCTTGTAAGCCTTCTTGAGTTCTTCCAGAAGGGTCTGTGCTTGGCTCTTCTCAATGAGGAGTTCTTTCTTCTTCTGTTCTCCGGTGAATACGTCATCGCTGTGCATCGTCAAGGTAAAGGTGTCCACTGTACCTTCAGGTCCCGGGGCCACTGACACGTCTGTCAGTTTGTTTACTGGAAGCGGAAAAAAAAGGTTTCAAAATCTATTTAGGTATACTCCTAATGAAAAGCACAAGCAGATCCAAGACTCGAACTGGTGGGAATGTTGCATTGTTCGAAAGAGTTTCCGTGGCCTTAGTACACAAAGGGCTTTAGGTAGGTAAGAGTCTGATACTCCATCCGTTCATTCAACACGTTCATTTCCTATAAAAACAGA
Source organism: Helicoverpa armigera (assembly GCF_030705265.1). Taxonomy (NCBI): domain Eukaryota; kingdom Metazoa; phylum Arthropoda; class Insecta; order Lepidoptera; family Noctuidae; genus Helicoverpa; species Helicoverpa armigera. The sequence goes on along the minus strand of NC_087142.1, from coordinate 9,197,520 downwards.
CTCAAACTAAAAAGTAAGTAGGTACCTAAGACTTCCGAAATGTTTCTCTGATGGATGCAGCAGGGAAGTTACCTTACCGACATAGGTATTTTTGAAGTTGGTTACTATGTACGAATTTTGGTAAGGAAAATGAAGGAGTTATAGGTACCTATTTATTATACTTACTCATAAACCCATTAGCCTGCACATGAGCCGCATGCTCCGGCCTATAGTTATCCACGGCATCAGCTAAAGCACTTGCATGACTCCTCGGCACTCCCAACACGAGGAGATCTCGCATGAGTTGCGCGCCCGTGCACGCGCAGGCGCAGGTCTGTGCTACCACCCAGCGGATGACGGCAGCGGCGCGCGCGCATTCGTCGCGGGAAGCTGGGGTGGAGGCAATTGGATAAGTATTATTTTTTGTGTGGGCTTAGAATTTTTGAAGCTTTACGTAAGTAAATGAAGACTGAATAATTAATGCGTAAAAATATGATATTATGTAGGAACGTTATAAATATTAACTTTGATCTGTGTATGTATCGTATGTATAGTAGGTATCTGGGTTAATAAATAAACTTACATAAACTTGTATCTTTCAGAATCTCCATGATGCCATCGTCCTGAAAAATGGAAGCTTTATTGATTGATGATGCATAATTTTATGATTGCAGGTACCTATCAACACTTAGGCGAATAACCAATAGGTTTATTTGATCGGAGTAAACTGAGACCGAGATGTTTGAACAACGGAATTTTATTGGTTGTTCAAAAACTTTTCCACTTCATCCGGATTTAGTGGAGACTGGGCTTAAAACTAATCTACAGCGAAAAAAAAACAATAGGAGAAACACATTAATAAAATCAAACATAATATCCTCTGCCATAACATATTAATGCAAATAACACACATTACCGCTGAAAAGGTCAAATAATACATTAAATGGTACACAAGGCACTCAATTATCTGAGTGTGGTGTCAAAGGGGCAGTGGGCGAGAACATCAGATGTTGTAACTGAACAAATTGACAAAGGAATCCGCGGTCTAATGTTATTTTTCGCGGAAAACATTACTTAGGTACTTACATGTAATAGGGGCGTGTAAGATGTGGTTTTGTTTTGTATTTTGGTTTAGAAGGGACGATTTTTAAATGTTGCAGAAAATTGTTTGTGGGATAAGAGAGATTTACGTAACGGACACGCAAAACTGCAGCTGAGGTTTTTTTTGAGTCGGTTAAAAATCTCATCCTAATTATAGACCATTACCCAATCAAAGTTGTAGTCGCTAAATAGCATTGACTTGGGTCGGACCGCGTGGAAAAAATTGTTTAATTGTATCTTCTATAATAGTAGGTAGGTACTTATTTTGTATCGTAGTCTTGTACACAAATTACTAGGTATCTACTTGATTGCAAAGACGAATTTGGTAAATTAATGTGGGAGGGTGGGTGTCCTCATTCGGTTACAGAAACACCTCTGCCTACCCGTTGCCGAAAAACAGCTGCAACATTTATGTAATTCATAAAACTTTAATTGAATATTATGTTGTACAAGATCATGGGATTGCGTCCCTTTTCTATTAGCAAAGCAATAATAACTTACAAGGTAAGTACTCACTCTGCAATTTGTCCTAACACGTGGCACCCACATCCACTAACATTATTTGGCGTTTTATTATCTAAACGTAAGGATACATTAGTTAACTATTTACACCTACGATGAGAGAAAGTTAGTAACTCATCGGTATGTTACAGTACCTGAAATCACGGGACATCATTTGGGAGTTAGACTGAACCTAAGAATTTTTTTTTGTTGGTTAGTGCATACGAGTAGGTAGGTATCTTAGTTAATTAGGATCAAATTTAACTTTTTTCAATGAGTAGGTTAACGGAACGAACCCAAAAAAAGTTTTAAGAATTCTGCCTAGAACCATAAAAAAATGTGCAAACATACGAATTGAGAACTGCCTCCCTTTTGGGAAGTATAATATAATAAATATAATTTCACAATTCACATAATGTGAAACTCGAAAGTACTTTTAGTATGCTTCTAGTCATTCTAAAGCTAATTCACCTGGGAAAACTTAAACGCTGAGCTTTTCCATGTAATGATGGTACCTAACTAACTTACCACGCTATTTTAACTTAGTTACAGAAATAAGTTGCAGCACTGCACACGGAACTTATTAACTACGAATATGTCTAAGTATTGAACTCGTAAATCAATGTCTAAGTTATTTCCTTGGTTTTGAACTATATTTTGAACACTGTGCAACCATTAGGAAGTGTTTGAAGAAAATCTATGAATGGGGGAATGAATAAGAGTGTCAAAGGTACGCTGTGTCCGCGGGTTCAATTCTGTATCAAGTAAAATAAATATTTAAGAAATAGAAAAAGAGACACTAGGTTTTTTATTATTATGCGTGCAGATGTCAAAGGGTCGAAAGGTACTTTAAAATGAACACCTATTTATCTGCACTAGATAAATAAAGGGTTGTATAAACGAATGTTTGTCGAAAATGCTACTGTATGTAATAATCTTAATTCTCTCAACCCCACTTTTCATCAATTTATTTATCTCTCTTTAGTAATATATTTTACGAAATAGCGTAATAAGTATCTGCACTAGATAATATAATTTGATTAATAAAAAAAGGAAAAAAATCTGTTGAAGTTCATTTGCAGCAGTTTATCGCATACTTGACTTTTCGAGGACAGTTAACTTAGGGATAAAGTCAGATTCCGATGACCCCATGAAAATATTGTACTTATGTGTTTTTTGTGACCCTTACATAATCCTTAAATTCTCAAATAAAAAGGAGTTAAAGAAGTGGATCCTTAGCTTGATTTGCCTAGCCCTTTCCCAAATACATTTTCGTTCGATATCCCGTGTAATCGGACCCAGCTGAGTACCAGTGTTTCCCAAGGAGAGACTGCCTATATGACACCCCTCAACCCAGTTACCTAGGCAGCCAGCTATGATGCCCCTTAAGCTTACTTTAAAGGTACACCAGTGGATTTGAAATTGTCAATTGGCATAAACTCCACTCCAGACGCAGCATTGTTTTTTTCGACTGCCAATACAGGCAAGCATAGTTACGGGTCGACACCAGTATCAGTGTATGATACACTGTAACTTCATGACATAATGTCACAATTGAGTTTACGATACGTGTTGAGAAGACGAGATGGGCGCCTGCCCTAACGCGATCTGTCTATGAACAATATCTGGCTGTTATTATATTTTGTTGCTTGATATATTGATATATTGAAGGGTCTAATTTTATGACTTAAAACTATAAATTGCGAACGCAATAAACACATTTTTGATTGCCATTAGAGGACACTCTGTAGTCGATAGACCAGGGTGTTCAATGTTATGAAAAGCCATCTGCCACTGGTCGACTGACGTCCACAGCGGGCAGTCGCCTTCCGAGCAGAACTTGTGACTGTCACTCACCGGCTGTTCCTCCATGACATGCTGCAGCAGCGTGCGGAACAAAGCCGCTGGCAAGCTGGACAGCGCGTGCAGCGCTGCCAGCGCCCACAGCGGGCAGTCGCCTTCCGAGCAGAACTTGTGACTATCACTCACCGGCTGTTCCTCCATGACATGCTGCAGCAGCGTGCGGAACAAAGCCGCTGGCAAGCTGGACAGCGCGTGCAGCGCTGCCAGCGCCCACAGCGGGCAGTCGCCTTCCGAGCAGAACTTGTGACTATCACTCACCGGCTGTTCCTCCATGACATGCTGCAGCAGCGTGCGGAACAAAGCCGCTGGCAAGCTGGACAGCGCGTGCAGCGCTGCCAGCGCCCACAGCGGGCAGTCGCCTTCCGAGCAGAACTTGAACTTCTGTACAACAAAAAGCAATGGCTTGGCAATTGTCCACAAAAGCTAAAAATAATCAAAAACGAGTCTAGTTATGCCATTGAAAAATTACTTCAAAAAAAGGGAAACAAATGAATACTTAGTGTCACAAACTAGCAACAAGAAGTATTCTTATAAAAATCCGAGGTTAACACCAACCATAATTAACTAAAAGGATATATTATATTCAAAAGGACAATGGGCAGACTTGTATGGAGGCTGGTGCAACACTTGTAGCAATATATTTTCAAGCCGATGGGCCATCTACAACAACCCCTGACATTGAAATCATAATCAAAATCACTCACCATAGTATCTTCAAATCGTCAGTCCCTGTAACAAAACACTGTCGCTATTACATTTGCATGGGAATCACACGTACCATGGCATTCTACATCATACACTACTCTGTATGGGGTTATAAGCACGGCCCGTTGACTTTTACATGGTTTTAATGGGGTGGCAAATCTATGATCTTAGCGAATGTTAGTTTTAGTGTATACTAATGTTTAGATGTCATGTACACTATACAGTATTTATTTGGTCAAGTTATTGTTGAAAGTAAATCTATATGTATGTCAGTCTGTTCAATTTCCACGACTAAATCTCTAAATCGGATTTGATTCGTACTATACCGATGCGTGTGCAATATGGGTATACCAGAGCACAGAATTAGGTGTACCTAAAGTTTGAAAAAAATTGGGACCCTATTTCTAAACCTATCCTTACCAAGCCTTACTACCCACCAAATACCTAAACAATCTTTAAATACACGCAATAAAACCTCATTCTTCCAACAACCCTAGCATTAGGAAGTGGAAAAAAAACAACTTCATAGAAAAGCTACGCGGAGAACAAACTTTGCAGCTATAATGTTGGCATTACGTCTTGTCTATGGAGCTACACAATGCCGCCATATTGACAAGCGACACAACGCGTTTATATTAAACTTGCTGTGACGACCTACGCTTTATGCTGAGGGGTTCTAGTCGTATTGAGGGGTTGTAGTTAGAGATAGTACCTGATATTGGTTATCGAGACTAAATATGCAGATTTCTGTGTAAATGAACCTCCCAAAAAACTGGACACTAAAAGTTGGCTCCAAACAGCGCACTTTGAATGCCATTGAAACATATGCCTATGAAGGGTGCATCCTCAGTTCCTATGTTTTTTGCTGGGAAAAGTAACTTTTCCCACGAAATATAAAGAACTTGGCTGATTATTTTGTGACAATCTTGAAATAAATGAGCCATTTGAGCTCAATAATTAACTAAATATGACCTTAGAGAAAAACGTGGAAATTTATGAGAGCCAAAGTTTCACGCGTCAAATCTTCTTCTAAATATATAAATGAACAATAACTAACTCATAGTTATAAGTTGTTAGTTGTTCTTATAATATAACAATTTCTACATAAACATGTATTAGCATTGGCCTAAATGTATATTTGTGAAACCCTTGTTACCCATTAACGATTAGCAAGAAACTATTTAATAGGTCTTACAAATATATTATATTAATAAATACAAGGCTATTGTTTAAATAACTGAAGGATTAGCCGAATATTCTGATAAGAAAAGCTACGCAAGAAAATAGCGTAAGTAGATATATTGTATAAGTTACACCTAGTTTATATGAGTACTAGCTTCTGCTGAAAATTAGAGGGGAGGTAGCTTGGACCCGGGAGAAGGACATAGGATCGTTTTGTCACCATCCAGCTACGGAAAGCAGTTATCTTGGGACTATATAACTCTCATATTAAATGACCTTCGAAACTGCTAACCCCCGCCGACAAATAGCTTGAACATAGAAGACGTAGATCTGAAAATATCTTATGTGGGTTGCTCGCCCTAGCGAATGAATTAAAAAAGAAACGAAATAGTTTTAAAGACAGTTCACACTGTTTCTAGCTAAGGTGGAAAATAAAAAAAAATGTTCAAACAATGTTTTAAGGGGAAGAAAACTGAATTACATAAATATATAGTAAGTATAGTAGCAGAAAAAATTCTGAAAGTTAAATTTTGAAATTGAAAATATTTATTTCAGACTAAGCACACAAAGTAAGCAGTCCATAGGTATTATATTAGTAAATGAGAAACTTAAAAAACATAAACTTATATTGTTCAAATGAAAGGTAATGGTGTATTTCTGAACATCCTCATCATCTTTTTAACTGTTCATTTTTAAAGGAATTTGAAAATAATAAGCACTCGATAAGATTGTCCAGAAACCGGCCATAAGTAAATCCTAGTTACAAAGCAATATGTGTCAAACCGATTATGTAAGAAAACATAATAAAAAAAATACGTATACCTACTTATCTACATTTTATTTATTCATTGGTTCCCCATTCACATAAATAATATAAAACAATAACGATACAGATGTTGCCGATTGATGTAGAAACACCCAAAAACAATAATAGGTAGGTATGTTAGACAACGATCATTGTTATCTTTCATAACAATACAACATTTCGGATACTATTTACAATAATTTGGGTAAGATCATACACAAATAAGTGAAAATACTAACTAAAATCCATCAAATCGTCATACTGTTCAGGACGTCAAGAATTAATTTAGTGAAAACACAAAACCCACTTAATAATTATGCAAAAATACTCATTTTACTTAGCCTCCTCAGTGACTCAATCTACTAGATAAATTAAAACTTTTCAAGGAGTTTGTAAACAGTTTGAACCCTGCCATAAATTGTAGCCAACCCTTAAGGAGGGTCGATTTTGATGTCCCACGTTCGCAGTTAATACATTTGGTATGTTTTCATTCAATCAACTGGCTATCAGGTGCTCCCTCCTTTCCCCCCATTTCTCTTATAAACGTAACTAATCTAAGTTCTGCTGTATCACTTATAATACAAGTCTTTGTAGAACCGTGGAATTCTTTTCCAAGTTTCTTATTGAATTTTTATACTGTTGCCATGTTGTTTTTGTGGGTGTTTCCAATTGTAGCGGAAAACTATGTTTTCTTTGCATTCTCGGACTAAAAAGATAAATCAATATGTCCAATCTTTAAATCTCTATCTATCATCCATAGATCTATCATTCATTGACAATCAATCTATCAACGATGGCGCCAAAACATCATTCACACAGCCACAGATAAAACCAATACATACAAAAAGGTTGTAACACAAGACGCGATCATTGAACACGTCATAAAACATATTCGAGCTCATAAACACATGTATATCGTAAAACCCTGACACTTGATGCTAGTCCTACGCGTTTCTTTTATTTATACACTTTTAGGTATTGTTGTTTTCTAAAAATATTCTTTCAGACAATAGGTGAGAAAAAATGGAACCTTTGCCTCGTGCATATCGAGGAATATAGTTCCAAACTTTTAGTCGGCCGATAGTTTGTTTGGACTCACAAATTAGTAAGAACATGAATGGTAGTAAGTATGCACATTACAAAGATCAGGTATTTATCCGGTACCAGACCGACTGAAAACTCTGATTGAATTCATAACTTTGTTTTAAAAAAATCCTACCATTAGGGCCAAGTGTCCACTAAGTTACATTTTCAGTTACAGATCCGTTACACGATAATGAATTCGAGATATACAAAAAAAAATATTTAAAAAAAGCGTGGGGTGCTTTTTAAGATATTATCGAAATGAAAATCACTGTACTCATATCTGTCAATAAAATATTTATAACTATTGACACCATGCACCCCACGCTTTTTTTTAAATATATTTTTTTTGTATTCACACTATTATTAATTTAAATTCATTAAAATTTATTTCCTATTTTTTAGTTCGTTTTTTCTATAAAAAGCGTGTTTTTTAGTTTTTTTAAACTATTATTTATTTTCTACTTTTTAGTTTGTTTTCAAACTATTATTTGTTTTGTAGAATTAAAATTCTCTTTAGTATACAAAAATTTGTCAATATTAGAGAAAACGGCTAAAGATAATTATTGGAAATAAAAATTAACATCGAGTCCTGCCTTATCGACTGTAGAGAAAAATTCTAGAAAATTTTAATTAATTTTCTTACCTTATCGACTATAGATGAAAATTATATAAATTAACAAAGATCATATTTTGCAAATTGAAAAGCCTAGAAGTCGGTGTCTAATGGACGTTACTAAGTTAATTTTGCCACCGACTTCTAGGCCGATGCACCTAAAATTAGTTTTTTTTTTGCTTTTTAGTGTTTTGGGAACTCGGTTTAATTTTTTTGTAAAAAGGTTATTTATTTAAAGCTTTTCAGTGATACGAATAGTTGTCACTATCCATACAAGTGGGAAGTTCTCATCAATACAAAGAATATAAGTCCAAACGAGGTATTTTACATATTCAGTTGTCGAGTTCCCTTGACTTTCTCTGGTCTCCATCATCAGGTCAGCTTCAAACCTTCACTTTTGCATAGGTCTTGTCAATACGAATAATTTAAGCCCAAACACGAGGTAGTTTACATATTCAGTTGTCGAGTTCTCTCCATTTTCTATGGTCTCCATCATCAGGTCAGCTCCAAACCTGCACTGTTGCAAAGGTCTTGTCAATACAAATAATTTAAGCCCAAACACGAGGTAGTTTACATATTCAGTTGTCGAGTTCCCTCGACCCTCTCTGGTCACCATCATCAGGTCAGCTCCAAATCTTCACAGTTGAATAGTGCTTTTAGGCGTACACCTAAGTGTCAAGTTTTTACCCTATGTATGCCTACAAGTTTTGAAGGTTGCCCTCGATTTCTCAGGGTTTCCATCATCAGATCCTGACCTGATGAATATGGGACCAACTGGCAGCTATTCCAAGTCGAACAAAAAAAGAATCACGTAAATCGGTCTATAAACCTCGGAGTAATCGATGTGTATGTGTAACCTCCTCCTTTTTGGGAAGTCGGTTAAAATGGAATAATTTTATCAAATTTGTGTATTGTCATCGGTCCTCAATAAATCTACAAAGTTTGAACGAAATCTGGCCGTTTAAAGTGGGTCAAAATCGCGCCCAAAGAAGTCGGTTACAAACAAACATACAAACATACAAACATACAAACCTACAAACATACAGGTGAAGCTAATAAAAAGCGTGTAAAAAAATCCTACCATTAGGGCCAAGTGTCCACTAAGTTACATTTTCAGTTACAGATCCGTTACACGATAATGAATTCGAGATATTTCTAAGAGACTAAATCTGGACTTCCCTACCAGTTGGGTTAGTTTGGTAGTTACAAAATGCTGAGAGCAAAGATATTATGTAGGTACTTCCTATACCTACGTGAAGAATTTTTGTACCAATGTAAATATGTATAAATGAAATGGCTTTTAGATTACGATAATTTTCAGGTAAACGATAAATAAACCTTATAAACACTCCTCGAAGGCATTTTCAAAGGATTTTCATATTGACGCAACTTCAAAAGATACGTGCACTGTTCAAAGGAGTGGGTCTTATGGAGAAGAAACGACGAGAAACTCCATAGACATTCTAAGGTTCAAGGAATTAGGCATATGCCAATTTTTTTGTACAGATGAATGAAAAAATAGTAAGGCAAGTACCAATGCAACTTTTCTAAGTTTTTATGTACTTTCTAAGTATATCTTAGACACCATTGGCTGTATTTCGGATGGCACGTTAAACTGTAGCTCCCGGCTGTCATTGAACATTCTTGGCAGTTGTTACGGGTAGTCAGAAGCCAGTAAGTCTGACGCCAGTGTAACCAAGGGGTATCGGGTTGCCCGGGTAACTGGGTTGAGGAGGTCAGATAGGCAGTCGCTTCTTGTAAAGCTGGTACTAAGCTGAATCCGGTTAGACTGGAAGCCGACCCCAACATAGTTGGGAAAAGGCTCGGAGGATGGATGAATGAAAAAATAGTAAGAAGATGCAACACAAAAGGCATCGGATGTAATGACTATGCCAGCAATGTCGGCCTACTACAATCTTCATAAACACATGTTGTTTGTATGTTTGTACACAGAGAACAGAATGAGTTTGTCCAAATTGTATCTTTGAGGCATCTGAGCTGTAAGTTATTTGACTAATTCTAACTGCTACATATTTTAACTAGGTACTTATAATTTCTCATCGATTGCATTCAATCTTGTAAAGCGTGGAGTACAAACGTACAAACAAACAATGGATGTGTTGTGTGAAAATTTACATGGCTGGAAAAAATAATTATTTATGATATGACGTCACACAGAGATGAATGGAAGAAGTAGCAACCGCAACTAAAGATTATTAGTTCTTCAAAAAACAAGTAGAACCGTGGGTAAGGTCACATTATCACTATGGCTCTTGATTCATACCTTTATATCTGCATATAATTATAATAGGTACAGTCAACTTCAGGTCAGTGGTAACAGTTTTATAGGAAAATCGTACTTATTACTAATGAGTTAAGGTGCATGACAGTTACCACTGATGTGCGGTCTACCGTACTTATATGTAGGTATAGAGGCGTTAAGTCCGCCCTTGTACAAAATGTGCAGAAGTATTAAATAAATAAATAAATATAGAATAAAATAAATTATAATAATTGCGTACACCTGCTTTGTTGTACTTAACATTAATTGATAACATCTTGCGCAAGACGGTTGGCAGGAGCTGGATGCGAGAAGCCGAAAATCGATCTCAGTGGCGTGCACTTGGAGAGGCCTATGTCCAGCAGTGGACTGCGATAGGCTGATGATGATGATAACATCTTGACAAGCAAACAAATATTTCGAGTTTGAATCGGTAAAGATTTTAGAAAAACTTTCACTTGCAGTTTGAAGAAAAACTGCACAAAAAAACTGCAAGAATTTACAACACTAGTGGGTCTAGATTCATGTTAACTCTCTGGGAAAGTTTACAGTAAGGTGTCCCTTCTTCACAATGTGCTACCCGGACATTTTTCAAGTTATTTACATAAAATAGAAAAATACTAGTTCATTCAGAATATATCAATGATATTACATAAACATTTTCATTTTCTCATTGAGAAAAAACGTGACCATATAATAATATACGACGGTAGGTACCTACTATAAACAATGTTTATATGTGTGGAAACCTCAAGACCATATATTCACAAATAAATAAAAATACTTAAAATAAGGAAATAGACAATACAGTAGGTACCTTTATACACAGCATCGCGTTTAAGTCCCGATTGTTTATAAATAAACATAATATCTTTGTAACACAATTTCATTAATCAATGATAAGCCTAACAATACAAGATATATGCCTGCTATACAATTTCCACTAAGGGCTCAGCTACACGGTGCAAATAGCTTGCGCATGTTGAGGCACATGCGCAGGTTACATGCATTTTAAAGACGTGCGGGTCCAGCGATTCGCGCATGTACCAAAGCAAAATGCCCACCCGCGTGCTCCCACTTGCGCATGTTAACTTGCTCCAGCTACATGCACCGTGTAGACGAACCCTAAGAGACTTCCAGGTAAACTAAGAACGTACAGAGGCCACTGGGGACTTTACACTGGAATCACACAATAAAATATATTGTCAAAGTATCGCTAAGCTGTTTAGACTTCAGAAAGGATTTATTTTATGTCATTCATGACTTATTTGAGCTCGGTATGTAGGTAATATGGAAGTAAGTTAAGACAGCTTATTGTAATAATTATAAAATGGGCTAATCAACATGGTTATTCGAGAAACCACAAAATATTTAGGGTTAAATCAAAAATATTTAGGGATAAACCAAAAATTTGAGTTCGATCAATCAATCTATTAAAATAATTATTCGGATGTAGTATAAACCTTCACTATTTTTATCCGAATAAACAATACGTTTAAGTTTTATTGTGAAGCTTTCAAATCAGACAAAAAGCATCACAACTTCCTACGTTTCAGAAACCTTTATGAAATTAAAATGAAGTAAGAGAATACAATTGTTTAAATATTTGTCGCAAGACATTCATTTTAATTACTTCAGAAAGAAAATGTCGCAACACGGAAAGAGGCGGAAAAAGCTTTAATTAATAAAACATAGAAGATTTAAATTAGATGCAAGGTTACTAAAAACAGCTCATTTAAAGGAAAACCATCACACAAACACACACGCACCTCCAAAAGACGTGAAGACAGTAAAAAGACACATTTTAGATTGGCGAAAAATATTTTACATGTATTTTTTATTTCAACAAAACATTAAATATTTACTAAGAAATAACGCAAAAAAGATTGAGAGGGGGCTCGTGACGTCACGTCTATGTAAAATGTATCACTTAAAGGTATACATTTTACATAGAACGTAACATGAAATTTAATCGTATTGTATCTTCGTTGTCATTTGTTTTTCAAAGAAAATAAAAAATACGTCTCCATTATTTTAGGGTTAGGTAAAGCACTAATTACTTCTTTTCATTCGCCATGCCTATTTTCCTAAGCCAATATAACTTTGTACTAAACACTTATTATAAAAGCATTTAAATATCAATTTCATCGTCAATGTTCAATAATAATATTCGTCCCTAAAAGCTCAATGCAATACTAAAATAACTTTCAATAAGAAACACAAATTGGCGGGAAACGTCGCGGCAGAGAGCTTTCAATTTGTAACTCGGCAATCCGATAGCGATGAAAACATCTTGCAATTACGTGAAAACAAAGGGAGAATTTAATTGTATGCCTTAAAACAAAATATTAAAATCATACAAGTAGAGTCATTTAAACATAATCTATTTAAAAAACCCTACTTCAATATAAATAAACAAATAAATACCGCGACACCTACGCACACGGTCTGTTAGCCCCATGGTAAGCTATTTATTAGCTTATGTAAAACCGCCTAGGTGTGAAAAATATTATGCTGAAAACCACATCAAAATTGGTTCAGCCAAACGTGAGATAAGGGCGCACAAAAAAACATACATACAGGACAACTGAGAACCTCCTTTAAAAAAAAAGTTGGTTAAAAAAAGAAGAAAAACGGAAAACAACAAGACGACCTGACACAGTGGAAAGCTTTTAAACTTGTTAAAAATAAAGTTTTCCGATACCAATGGTGACCATAAGTGGTGATAATTTCGCGACAGGACCAATGAATATGAAATGGCTGCAAACAAAGACGTTTCGTCCTACGACTGCGTACAGAATGTCCTAATGCAAGTCAACAGTTGGTCGCACTGGTTATGTAGAGTGCGCAGACAAATCTTTGAAGAAATTGATGTAGGAAAAATATTGTGTGTTGATTGTGTTTATTATTTGTATTATGTTTCGTTAGGTCTAAAACGACATTTAGCTGGGAATAAGTATAATTTTGAGCATGAAATTTCTTTGGGTCTTTGCCACAAAAAAAAATATTATAAAAGTTTTCTGTATTGTTTTAATTAATGAATTGAATAGGCAGAGTTATCAAAGATAGGTGAAACTTAAGGACTTACATGATATTTTAAATAATTATAGCTTTATTATTTTTTGAATGACTTAATTATACCTACTGTAGAATGATTAACTACTGTAAACTTACTTAAAATAATGTGGGATGAGTGCTATTATAATACCAGGGTTGTTTTCCTAACATTTTCAAATGCAATCCAAATTAGTACGAACGCTAGTATACTTGCATTTAAAATAGAATTGCCGTTGAATATTCAAATATCATATGTTACCTACATCTCAAAATGTTACAGTAATTTAGGTTGTTCATAACGTAAACTTAAAATAATAATTATTGCTTCACGTAATTTTTCATAGTTTTACATTATTTTGATACATTTAAGTGTTATTTTTTTACAGAAATCCTTAGTAATGTTTGATGTTCATATTTATATTATCATCCGTGACCATTTGGAGTTATTAATCAGCTTATGGCTTGTCAACTTTTTAATGGGTCGAAGAAGATGGAAATCGGTAGGTACCTATAATAAAAAGTTCTTTTTTTATGTCAGAGTTTGTTACATAGTTCCTCCAAATACGATTGAAACTGTTGAGTTCTAAAATTGCCTCACCTAATGTAACAAAATAACGATTTCTAGATATCGGCAGATCAAATACTCAATGATAAAACCCTATCATGAGGGCTACTTAATTATGCATTTACAAATTTCAATCAAAAGAGTAAATATTGAGTAAGACGTCAATCTCATCTGGGGTCAGAGATCGCCAATAAATGCTACATAATACATAACATTGTGGCTATTTTAATAACTTGGTCAATTGTCGGCTAGTAACCAGAAATAGAACGAATATTATCTTATTTATTACTATTGCGTAGATCCTGGGGGTAACTACATAAGTACATATATAATATGTTGCTTATAGTGCGAAATCTAGAAGATATTTTAGAGTTAAGGTCTTCAAGCAGTAGGTAGCGCGTAAAATTTATATTTATTTTTTAACACACTCTGGGGAAATGTCTATGAAATTATATTTAGCTTAATTCAGAATAATATTAGGGAATACATACTTTAAGAGAATAAAAGTCCGTGATTACTCACGTCTATCTTTAAAAATACATATAAAAAGGATACAAACGAAATTTAATCAAAACGGTATATTGGTAAATAAATACCCTTGATTTTAATATTATATTTTTGGCTCAAACTTGACTTAGCTTTTTCCACTTGACTTACAATTATCCATCACAAATTGGAAACCGCGGATCAAAAAACCTTCAGAAGCATATACCTTCTTCACTGCACCAAACTTTCTTATAAAAATTGTTTGTCATGTTACTGTTACAGCCTTTTTATCGTCCAACTGCTGGGCACAGGCCTCCTCTCACATGAAGAAGGATTGAGCATTAATCACCACGCTTGCTCAATGCGGGGTTTGTCATGTACCAAAAACATTTCTTACCCACAAATAATCTTAATTCTACACACAAAATTTACACAACACTAACTTCTCCTAGAAATATTTTTTTTGGAGTTTGTTGAAATTACAAATGTTTTTTTTTTGTATCCATATGTGGACAGTTAACGCAAAGACAACTGATGAGTCCACCCTCTGAGTAACACCTTATTTAAATTACCTTATAACAATATTTCTAGAGCCAAAAAAAAATCCTTATTCTACACACAAAACACTAACTTCTCGTGCAAACGCTACATCACTCGCAGTTTCCTCGCGGTATAAAAGGTTGGCGCGCTCGGTACACCCATCAGAACTAGTCCAAGTGTCACCCAGTAAGCAAGTTGAGCCACACATGTGTCTGTGATTGTTGCACGTCAACACTTTTCATTTTAGTTTCTAATTATGTTATGCTATCGGTTGATAAGGTAAGTGGATTCAATTTAGAAAGTTTTTTTTAAATTTAAAAAGTTAAGCTAGGCTGTTTTTTGGATGGGTGGCAATGGGATTTGATTGTTGTGTTTTGTGAATTATATTTAAAAATTTATGTGTATTAAAAAATGCGGAGTTATTATGCGTCTGTCTAGGTATAAATGATAATTTTTAGATAAATTGTTCACATATGTTTTCACTTAGAAGAAAATGTTAGGCTTCTGAAATTTAGAATCAACAGTGTAGAAGGAAATAATCGAATATTTTTGTATGCATTGAAACAATTTAATTATGAACACTTACCTACCTTCAGTCAATTTCTGTTACATTATTATGTGATTTTAGAACTGATAAAATACTTAATGCTTGTTGATACTTCCAGTCAAAAATGTGTATCACAATTATTTATGTAACTGCTTAACAATTAATCTTTATAATAAAATTCGATTGATTAATTTTTTAACCGACTTCCAAATACGGAGAAGGTTCTTAATCGTATATTTTTTAAATATTATTTGGTGCAAAATAATATCTTGAACGAATAGGTACCTTTTGAATGAAAATGATAAATATCACCTAATCACTGTCCACTGTTGAATATAAGGCTTGTTTCTCAGAAGGTCATAGGTATATATTGTAAGCTAAGTCTTAGTAACTATATCAGCTGATCCAAATTCCTATCATGGCTCTGTTCACAGTCACATTATTTCAAAATATATTTCTCGATGGGCTTTCTTTAAAAATACCTCAAGTCCTCTTCATATAATGTACTTTCAATAATACTATTTAAATTACAAAATGTTAGAAAAACCTAGCTCTTGTCTAATCGCACAGATCGATTGATCATAAAGTTAAGCAATGCTTGTCCCGGATGAACTACGTATGAACCGTGCACCAGAAAGTCTGACAACCAGTCTTATCAAGGGGTTCCCCAGGTAACTGAGTAGTAGAGCTCAGATAGGTAATCACACCATGTAAAACACTGGTTATCAGCTACATACGGTTAAGCTAGTCCCTTGAGCCAAACCCCCACATAGTTAGGAAAAAGCTGGGCAAGTCTAAAATAATTAATCCATATTTGTTTTCTGCAACCGTGTAAGACTTGTGCATAAAAAACTTTCTTACACACGCTAATCAATCACAATTTACCGTAAAACTTCAATGTTTACAGTTTGCTAAGAACTTCAAACTTCTACTGTTTACACTTTCTCTAAGATACACAAACACACACATACTTGAAAAATCATTTTTGTTTGTAAAACAAATAAAGTATTTTCCAACTGAAGTTTGTTCAAATCACTTGAACTCGTCAAGGGATGTCATTCGACGTTTAAGTTCGTATATCATTCTGATAGAATCAGTTTGAAGGGAACTTATAGTTAACTTGTGACATGATATTATAATAGGAGTAATATTATAGATATCGGGATGACAACTGATATACTTAACTGTCCATAGTTATGCTGAATGAAACATAAATAAATTATATAACAACTTTATTAGAATTAAACTGTAAATAATTATCGTAAATAATACGTTTTTTTAAAGAGTGTCTCTGGAGTTGCTTGCCGGTACTATTCCATGAGACCCACTCTTTAGAATTTTTGGAACTACCTAACTTTGGAACCGTGCTACTTGACGTTTCGAAAGAGCTCTTATAAGCCTATTTGAAATAATAAAAAATACTTTGACTTTGATAAATGTAATTAAGTTAAGTTGTGACGTAAATGAAGGAATTGTGTAACATATTATATTATGTCGATACATATTGTCATGAAATTCAATAGAAATGACGCCGATCTTGTTAAACATTGTAGAGCTACATAATATTATGAATTTGTTCAATATAGTTGAATACAAACTGAATAGAACCTGAGAGGTTTTCGTAATTCGTCTACGTATTAATAAAAAAAAACACGAGTGTCTTAGAAATAAAAAAAAATACCGAAAGAAAACTACAAGTCTTATTCCTTCTACAAATATATAAGAAGCACGCGCACACATACTTAATTATTTTAAGTAAAATATTTCAATCAGTTCAAAAACAAAGCTTTTCATAAAACCGTCTTACATACGAAGTTCCAAGCAAATAACAGCCTTTAAGGGGAGGAATTTCTTAAAATTCATTCCTGTCTTATCTCCCTTACACATAAGACACACATTTTAAAATTTAACAAGCATTAACTTTTTACTGCGATATTTTGATGAGAATTTTATTTATATACCTACTGGGGAATATTGTATGCACATGTACCTATGTCGATAAAATAATTATTTCTAACTCGGATTGGTTAAAAAGATATGCTATCGTTAATACTCTCACCTGGCTAAAACTAAGTAAAGTCTTGCTAGTTCTCTAGAGAAAAGTCTCCGGTACCTACTTAAGAATTCGATATGAATTCACATAAAAAAATAGTTGAATTCAGTATAGATACAGATTGGACCACCCATCCATCGTGAGCATAGGCAAATCCCTCTACCTTGGGGGAGGCCTTTGTCCGTCCAGTAGTGGAAATTCTGATATGAACACCATGGAATTTGACCCTCACTCAGAAGGATAAACGACAGTGTCTATTCAGATATGTCAAGTATAACCGCAGGAAATCGCCAATAATTATGACACATATTAGGACGTATAAAAAATAAATTGTAAGAAACCCTACACGTCCATATTAGTTTAAACTTTGACCTTTTAGCACGGAAGTTATTTTCAATACTTTTACAAGTAACTGATAGGTGTAAAGAGAAAATTATATTTTCCCACAGTAACAATATAAAAAATAGTGTACCTCATTTCGATCCAATTTTCTTTTTTTTTGGTTTGTCTATGGTTTCCCTTTATCCACCCACGTTTAGTTTTGATAGTCTATTGACTATTAGTTCTATTATACTAGAGTCTAGTTAAGTACTTGTTTTTAAAACAAATGTAAGAAAGAACTATTTCATTCATTGTTTTATAAATAATTTATCAAGATCTTCAAGACTTATTGCTTAAAAAACTATGCGATGATAGTTTCAAGTAGGATGATATAGATTACTTATTTATTTTAAGTAGGTACATAATATATGTTATGAATACCTACAATACCGTACACTGTGTACTTATAAGATGTCATGATGCCGTCACAAAATTTTTGAAAACCAATATTAGAATATTGGTTTTCAAAAATTTCAAGGGAACTTTTTTTTTTCAAATACACAATACGCCGTAGCACCAAAGCACGGTATTCTTTTGAACGGCCAAAGCATTGTGTTGGTGTGACCAACAGCAAATATTTACGGAAATAAACCCCTCTTGTAGTGAACTCCTCTGCAAACTAAAAACAATAGAATTGAAAATACCACCAATGTCTGCGAAAGGTCATATCATAACGAAATATTTGCCGGATTGAAAGTTGATAAAACACGTATTGTTTTAACATTATCCTTGGTACTTAAGAACATTGATTTTCAACTGTGTAGATAGATACATACGTTGTAATATTCATAAAGATACATAGAACAAAGAAAAGTATTCCAGGTTTGAGTCCCATTTGGGCGCCAACAGCGAAGAAGGAAACATTAGCGTCAAGTAGAAACTAATAATGAATAAAATGGTCCACTGTCAAAAACTTTAATTAAACAGTATTTTTTACAAAAATTATAAATGCGAACAAAATTCCTTGATAAAGAAAAACATTTCCTTTGTATAATCATAAGTCCATAATTATGCACCTACCCGACTTTCAACCGAGTGTTAATGGCCTATGAAATCATAATGACGTGTTATGAACAAATGTTATGATGCATATTGCACACAGAATGCACAAACGCATAACTTTGCTATAAACCTCCGTTCAGAAATAACTGCAATATGCACAAACACTAACCTACACTTCAAATAGCTGTCATCAACAATCTGCGAATATTAGAAATTTATATAAAACTACTTTAACGGATTATATTAATATTACTAGCTTCCGACCGCGGTTTGACCCGCGACTCGATAAGACTGTTTCCGGTAGCCGGGATTGTGACAAAAACTATCCTATGTCCTTTGTCCCGGGTCAAAGCTATCTCCCCTCTATTTTTCAGCTGAAACGGTTCAGCCATTCTTCAGTTATAAAATGTGTAACTAACAAAACTTTCTTTTATATACAGAGTTAATTCCGACGTTTCGGATCCTTTACACCACCCATGGTCACGGTCAGACTACAGTCACCATAAAAATGACCGTGACCATGTAGTAAAAGTAGTTTTATATAAATACCAATACGATTAAACAAAGTTTTTGTTTGGTCGCGACGAACTACTGATCCGATTTGAAAAATATTACATTGTTGGATACCCCTTCTATCAAAAGAAGGCTATAGAACAACTTTTATCTTACTTCGCGAAGTTGTACCCACAGAACGCGGATGAAACTGCTGGTGGAAGCTATTTGAAGAATAGATTTATCATTTTTTTTACTTCTGTCAGCAGCAAATACTATAAACGATACAACAATAGTAATGTTATACAACTGAAAAGCTAAAAGACTGCAATTACAATAGACAGCTTTTTACGTAATCTTTAGACAAAACATTAACAAGTTAATCACCACGCTTGCTAAAGCGGATTGGCGATTTAAGACTTTAGACTCTAGGGGCGAAACACGTGTCGAGTATCCAAAGCCTGCTGCATATTTTCCCAAACAGTTTATTTAGACCCCATTCCTTATGATGTTTTCCTTCAAAACTCAGTCTTTATCGTCTAATAATATAGATACCTACTTAGAAAGCAGATATAACTCAGTGATATTAAAACATGCCTGATCTAGAATGAAACGCGGACTTTCGTACTTGCTTTAATACATGCAATAATCTAAAATAATTTATTGGAATTTACCACTAGGCTACCACTGTTCAGAGAAACTATTTGGTTTAAAATTTTAAAGATCCTTTTAACATGATTTAGTTCAATCGAAATGAGATTATCAGAAGTTCCATTTCCAATTAATTAGGGTTCTCTTTGATGTGACATATTAGGATTCGGTTCCAATTTCCTGAAATTTCAGCTGGCATGAGAAATATTTTGGTAGTTAAACCAAAACTTTACTACTAGGGTGGCGTTGCACTTATCAAAAACCTTTGTCTAATCTACATTTGATCAGTTAACAACTCTGTCAAGTGTATATCAGTATATCGTGGACAGTTACAATGATAATTTATTTAACTACGAATTACAATAACTCATACATTTATTGTTTTGCGATTGGATATTTAATTTTGACTTTAGCTTGATATAAATTCTGTCTTTAAGCCTCTTATCGACATAAAAGTTAGGAAAATCAAATTCGACGAAGATATTTAACGAGTGTAATAAATATCTCCTTGACCACATGTGTAACTAGTTGGTCTAGCTGTCGCAAGTGCGGCTGCTGAGCACGAGGTCTCGGGTTCGATTCCAGAGTCGGGCCGAAATCGCTTTGTGGGTTTTAGAATACTTTAACAAAGCAGCCCGGAGCCTGGAAGCTGGTGATTGATACACCCGTGCATCGGAGAGCACGTAAATGTCGGTCCTGCGTCTGATCTCTCTCCGGTCGTGTCGGATTACCGTCCCATCGGGCTATGAGAGTTAAGGAATAGTGAGTGCACCTGTGTAGAGGTCTGCGCAAATGCTCGTGCACTATAATATGTCCTGCGTAGTTGGCTAATCTCCTTACATGAGAACAATCGCCGTAGCCGATAATCGGCTAGGAGGACATCATCATCATCAATGCCTGGTAACTCATAAGCACTTTTTAAAATCTTTACATATAATTGAGTCCACCGCAACTCTGGGCTTATAGAAACTGAAGACTACCTACTACTATCTTTAAAGCACCTTCAACAAGGTACCAGTAATTCGGTAATTTAAATGATCTACAAGCTTTCAGGGGCCTTCGTGAAGTCTTATCCACTTGGTTATGTAATCGAAGTCAACTGGTGCTTGCGGATCGCACTGTTGACTTTTACAACTAGGTAACAGTTTGAACAATGTCGACATTTTAGAAAGGTTAATTTTGAAAGTGATAGGACATTTTTGATGATCCTACAAAATTAGAAAAATGTAGGTATATGAGTTTGATTGGTTGTGGTTACAGTAGAATAATAATATATTGACTAGAACACCTTCTGATTGATTTAATACTTATACAATAAGAAATTATTGTCACCAGATATCAGCAAATGACAGCAAAGTAAATAAATATAATTTAGTTTGACTACGACTTTGGTCGTAGCTTTTTAGTATTTAAAATCCTAGTTCATCAGGAACAATAAAATAATGTATTCCTAACAAAGTAAAGGACAAAATTATCTGCTTAAAATAACAACGTGGTAAGATGCTTAAAATAATTACTTCTCTAGTTTTTAAATTATTTCAGTTAACAAGTTGAGTTACTTATTTCTAATTTACAGTAGAACTACAAAAAGAAGAAAGTATGTTACATTGTGTGTGTCCAATTACTTAAATAGAATTTAGCTTGAAGATAATTTGGAGGAAAATTCCTTGCTTAAATAAAGAAAAGCTTGGCGCAGCTGCCTTATGGGTCCCTAGCTACCGAATTTATACTTACAGTGTTAACTATTGACGAACTTACAGTCTGCCCGTTATATATTTAGAAACAATATTATTAATCAATTTTGTTATCGATAAAAAAAAAACTCAGAGAGCAGTTATACCTAAAATTGAGATTAAAATACATTTAAAACCAACTAGACAACTAAGTAAATATTTATTCAAATCGATGTCAGATGATCAGTTGCTAATATTCGGAGCATGTATTATAAAGCTGAAAAGTTTGTTAGCGTAAATGCGAGGGAAAACGAAAACTATAGGGGCAATTGCAAACATTATTTCAGGGTTAGATAACCCATGTATGAAAAGAATGTAGCCCATGTTTCGAGGATGACTTTAGGCTATAATTTTACCCGGGTGCATAAAGCAGATGCCACGAGCCGTGGGTAAAACCGTGGGCGGAACCTAGTACACGATATAACCTGGACCTTTGTACGTTATTAGATACCCATGAAATTCGATAGAGGTACGAGGGAAGCCAAAAATTCCCGATAACCTATCTGATTTTAAAGTGATCCCATTGGTTATCGGTAAAGGTCAAAGGGCAAACCCATGGTTAAGGTTTTGTTTTTCTAACTATATGTTCGTACTGAAGTTTCACTAGCCCTCGAAATTACTATATCGCTCGGTCGTTCACTAACGTTTTTTAACCGACTTCCCAAAAAAAAATTCTCTATTCAGATGTTTCAATTTTGTTATTAGGTTTGTAAACCTGCAAAAATATTAATCTCCAATAAATAATTTTGTAAAATGATTACACAAAACGTGTACCTAGAATAAATGTTTTTATTTTATTTATTTTTCTCTCTGCTGAACGCTGAATCTTGTGAATGTTATCCTGTATCCATTATTTCAATGCTAACTATGTTTCTAAACAATTGTACTGGAGAACGATTCTGTTTTTTCTTCCCATTATAAGTATATAGTTACGGTAAATAGAAAACATTTAGATACTCGGTTTATTTTCCCGTAGTCCTACAGCGTGATCCGTGGTTAGATTTCTCACAAATAATAATATAATAGATGAATGTATTGATAGTTCTCAGTTGACTGGGAAACCTACAAGTCTCCTGTCCTTTCTATAAGATTTCCTGTGCGAAATAGATTGTTGACTGCTAAAAATATATCCTATATCATATGTACTAATTTTGGTAAACTGATGAATTTATTGGTGCGATTTAAAAAAAATGTTATATAGCCCATTCATTGAGGAAAGCTACACAATACCTACTGTTTACCCGAGTGCGGGCAATAGGTCCCTCGGTACGCTGTTTGAAATATGGGAACATTCTATTATGATACCTATTAAGTAAAAATATTATTGAAATCAGTTTTATGTCCTGAAAACCAAACACGTTATAAGGTGGACTTTGAGAATTCAAGTAACCTGTTATAAATTTTAAAATTGCGATGACTCGAGGATTTAAGGTGATAGTTAAATTAAAAATCAGTAGACACTGACTTCTTTTATAATAGACACAAACATAAACACAGATACACAATACAAATCTTTCCTCTTTATAACATTAGTGTAGACTAAAAACCTTGCCTTCCTAAAAATTCTTGCTCTAATATTCTGCAGTAACATTTGCAACCATTAGACTAATATTTAGGGAAGTGCAGTATAGTGTAGTAGCCGTTTTCACTAGTATTTTTTTTTAATTTATCTAATGTCACAGCAAGAATGTTGCCAGCTATGGACGAAAAAAAATATTCAGTTCCTATTCAGAAACTTATTGAAGGTCACATAATTTTAAACTTATGAACAGAGCTATTACTATTTTCGTAATAACTTGAAATATTGGTAACCTCAGAACTAGGTACTGCTGTTGATATAGGACGACCGCACCTTAATGTTATCTTATAATCTAATTTGGTTGTTCCTGAATTCCTCAGTCCAGCTGTGGGCCAACTTATTGAATTTAGTGTGGAATAGATAATGTTTATGTTATAATCATCGGCAAGGATATTGAGCCCTGACCTTTGCCTGCGCAGAAGCGATTTATTGGTTTATTGCCATAAGTGTACAGCGCGCAAAGCGATACCGAGAGCTCATTATCCGTGCCGATAACTATGCATACGCCGTTTTCAAACTAGCGCATTTCCGCGGGCAAGGCAACCCACGTACTGAACGAGTGATATGCGTATATGCTACCGGTTCAAACAATATCATCTGGAACTTCGCGACAGGTTTTTCCGGGTGGATTATATCGTGTGTAGATAAACCGAGCGTATATGCGCGACAATATCTGATAATGTGTAAACGCTCTTAGTCTTCGGTGTCATACATTTTGAGTTAATTCAGTCACTAAAGGCATTAAAAATGCAAACATACCTTATAAGTTTTGCCACCATGTAAACTTTGATTCTAAAATGCTTTAACATTTTTACAGCTTCTTGGATAGTTAGCACAGTTTTAGTTATTGAGGCCTAAGTATCAACCTATTTGTACAATTATCAAAAAAAAGTATGACGCTAAGCATTTAACTTAGTCTACAAAAAAGCGGCACATGTGTATGTATCTAAGTTCTCATACATATTTGATTACAAAACAAAAGTCAAGTCTCCTTAATGGGTTTGAAACTAAAATTTACGAGGCCTAAGAAAGCTGGATATAAAGTAGGTAGGCATATAGGGATGTCAAAAGATTTGAATCAGTTTTAATATTATTTAGCCACAAACACCACTAAAAGCATGAGAAAGTACATCTATTCATCTCGTTTTGATATTTATCTTAGACTAAAATCGAAATAATCAAATATAAAATATTTTTTATGAATCCTCCAATACAGGTATAAACAGTTGTGGATCATAATATGACTTTCCATGGCTGACCAATGACTAACCAAAAAAGCTACATTATATTATTAACCATCCTCCTAACAACAAGAATTAATTTAGAAATAATCATTCAAATAGATTCAGCGGTTTCGGCGCCGGCGTTTATTTAATGACCAATAAACATACATCGTAATCTCAACACCGCCCATACATGTATTAAGGTAGGTCAAGGAACTTGAGGTTTCGCGAAGCATACATACATATATTTACTTCGCATGTGCTACGAAAAAGTTGCAACACTTCTTTGACGAACAATGCCTACCTGCTTAGTTTCGCAAATATACGTTAATTAACATACATTTTTTTACATTTTACAACTGCTTACTTAAAATCGGTCTTTTGGTCGTATTTTAATCGCGATCACTCGCGAGACAATAAATGATATTACCTGGCAAAATTAATGAAGGTGAATATTCATATCAAGTGATGTAACATGCTACTCTTTATTTCAGCCGAGTTATCATTCATCAGTTTCATCAAGTATCGAGAGATTCGGAATCGGCACTGATCAATCTGATCAATCAGTCAATAATGACGAAAAACTATTATATTATATATTTACTGACTACGTTCGTCATGCTACGTAGGCGTAGCGTTGCGCGTAGTTTAGGGCTACGCAGCTACGGCGTAGGCTATATTTAGTGAACAGTGGGTGCAAAATAATGTTACATACTTGTAATAAGTTGCGCAGGTTATGGTCGAAAGAACTAGATATATTGAAACAAAAAAGGTTTGTGTTCCAAATATTTGCTCTTTTAAATGTTAAGGTACCGCTATTGCTGTGAATCGGCAAATAACTAAGACAGTCGGCGTAAGAAACGCTATAAATTGCTCAAAGTGAAACTAACTGTGCTTAAACTAGCAAACTGTGGTCACTCCATTTCAAACATATGGCGGGGAAAATAAACCAATACGCCGCAACTTCAGTCGGTTCCTAACAGTATGCCTACTATTGATATTCGAAGAAAGCTCTGCGAATGGTAACATCTATATTATAAAGCTGAAGTTTGTCTGTTGGTCCGATTTGGAAAAAATATCTAGTTCTAGTATCTATCAGTGTTAGATAGCACATGTCGAGGAACTTTTTATCTCGCTTAGTGGAGAAGTTCCCTCGCTTGCTAGTTATATATATATGAAACGATTACTAAATAGATATAACCCTACATAATAAACTGAAACCCACCATAGGATCAAGAAACACCCTCGCCAAGGAAAGATAATACAAGAACCATTAATTACACACATAAATAAACATACAAAACAAAATATTCCGATGACAACAACAAAACGATTAGATAATCATCGGGACAGATATATCGAGTAATACCGGGAAATAAATAACAGTTTATTATTATTTATTTATGAAGCATCAAGAGATTATCCGTGGGTGTAAGATCTAATACTACTTATCATATTTGTATTTGTAGAGATAGGGAAAAATGTGTGAATAAATAATTTGAGTTGGTCAAGTTATGGCTGAGGTTAGGAGGTAGATGGGTGACCATACATTTTATACTGGTAGATATTCTTAATATTGTGTCTACGAGTTGTGAATATAATAAATATGAAATAAACCCAGTCAAACAGTCTATGCTATGATATGGAGCGGCCGTCTATCTGACCTCAACAATAGAATAAAATGAGCAATTCTTTGACGTACAGGTATGGGCCATAAAACTCAAAGTTTGAAGACCCTAGTAGTCTTTGATCTGTAGAAGAGGTTTGAGATCACAGTTGCATGATTAATGAGCAAAATCTGCAACCAGTGTTAGTTGAAGACATCAGCGTCCAGCTTATCATTTCTACCTATCCCATCAAGACAGGTAGGCATCTTAGGTATTATAAAAAGCGAAGATTTTCCAACAACCTTTCTAAAAATCAGGCAGTCTTTGGAGATTTGCTTGCTTCCTGAGCAAAAATCTCAATGAATAATTAAAAGCAATAATGGAATAACATCATAATAAATTCTATTTGCTGTCTATTTTTTAATTAAATCTTGTTTTTTTTTGCTAATGATTCTTGCTTTTATTAGAATTAATTAAGACATCGGTAGGTACTTCGAAGCATTATGGTTGAGTTTCGGCCAACGCTCGTCTTAGTAATGTTCCCCAGAGATTTTTAAATATTTAAAACAGGGATATTAATTGATGTCAGTCTTCAAACTAGAAACCATTACAGGTATTACAATATAGCTTGATGTTTTTAAGAAATCACGCATTTCCATTACATAAGAGAAGAATATGATTGTAATTTAATTAGTGTTCCAATTAATAAGTGGTTCACTTGAATGGAGTATGTACAGATAGGATATGAAAAATGGCAGTCCTTACCAAGTTCAAAAGATATCTAGATCACAGAATATTTGCCCACTACGAGTAGACAGTGAACGAAATAAGTATTCATGATATAAATAATGTATCTTATTTTAATGAGGATAGCTATCAAAGGCTGTAAGAATTGTTAATTGAGTCGAAAAATTATGTGACCACATCAGGTAAAATTACCTAACGTGTAGGTAATAAGTATAAAGAACGTTGATCTAACCTTATATAATTACTAATGCTTTATTAATGAGTAAATAAAATTATGTAGCAGGTTTGACCTATGCCCTTTCTTTTTACAAAATGAATGACACAGTGTAGGTGGAAAGGAGAGTCGGACTTTACATATCTATAACCTGACCATTCTTTCAGAAGTCTATACCTAAGTCTATTTTTTCAAATCGGTTCAGGAGCCTTCAAGTTACAAAAAACCAACAAAAATGTTTCCTCTTTATTGTACTAGTATGGATGTAGATGGTAATGGTTACCTACTTTTGGTTTAATCCACTAAATCCTTCAATGTCATTTCGCTTTCAAAAACAGAAAGTTAAGAACAGCAACAAAGAGGTGACTTATAAAATTATTTAGAAGACCTTGGAGGAGAAGCAACGTAGGGTCGGTAATCTGGTCGTCTTAAATCTTTGAATAGGTACCGGTAATGCAGATCCATCCGGCAATGGAAATCAGTTATTGTCTTTATTATGATTATGGATTAAAAGTTTCATAATTAGAGCACGCATTGGAGCCGATATCCCTACTTTGTGAAGCAACTGACACACTTAATAAAAGCACAATACAGGCTCTCGTATTTAAGGGATCACTTCACACAAAATTATAAAAAGGTCTCCGTCATCCTACAGAGACCTTTATCTTTTTCAAGTTAACCGATAGTTTAGAATCTCAACATAGGATATCAATATAGGTTCATTAAAATCGGTTTAGCAGTTTCCCCAAGCTATGATCTTTAATACCGACAGAGTTCCTTTTGGATTTGTTTGTAGAATGACATCAAATTAAGTCCTATTCAAGCCATTTCCATTAAAGATATTTGCAGTAGTCTTATTTGTTCAGATGAAAGCTATGCTAACAATTCTCATGTTCAAATAACTTAACTTTCATACTAAAGATGAGTGTTTTCATGTTTAAGTTAAGCAGGTCGCCTTTTGTGCAGTTCAGAAACTTTGCGATTCAACTGTTTCCATTATTTTCTTATGGAGCATACGCTGCATTATGCTATAAGAAGTATGAATAGGTATTGAGTGTTATGAAAGACATTCTTTTAAAATATTTGCTGAAATGTTCGAACTACAAAAATAATTTGAATAACACTTAATGAGACGCAGCAACTGAGCATTAACTCCAATTGATATGACTTCCCTTATCTACCTATGATAAACTTTCGTAAGCGAGTGTAATATGAATAATAACAAGACTTTGTATATGTTCCAGAAGCATGTCTCACCACTGGCTCCTGATCGCGATCTCGTGGCTCGGCAGCGTGCGGCCCCAGTACATCAACAGCGGGGGCAACAGCAACGACTTCGTGCTCGACTCTCTCGACACTAACCTGCAGTTCCCTCTCCCCTACTACTTCCACATCCCCACCACCAGGAACGACTATGAAACAGCACAGAACGAACCCGCCTCACTCGAAGAAGCCCAAACCGACATCCAGAGGAAACGACGGACGGCTGAAGAGAAAGAGGAAACAAGAGAAAAACGCTGGCTCCCGAACATCATTGACTCAGACCAAGCCATGTACTTACAAAATGACGAACTAGTTGGAAGCCCATTCACTAATACGATCGAAGGAGTAGTCGACGACAATGCTACGAATATTCTTCTCCCTAAGGATAAGAAATACTTCAGTCCGTGGGGTGGAAAGAGAGATAAAGCCAGCATCGAACACATGTGGTCGTGGAAACGAGCCAGCAATATCCGCGAGCCGAGCATGCCTAAGCGAGTGCGCTTCAGCCCGTGGGGCGGCAAGCGCAGCGGCCAGATGATCTACAAACCTGGTTCAAAAAGTTCCAAAATCATTTTCTCGACTACAATACCAGAACTAACGCGAATCGTCTCTAACTACTCCCCGAATGGAAACGAAGCTTTCAACTTTGCTGGCTTCCAATTTATCCCGACGCTGGACAAGAGGCACCCGATCAAGATCCTGGCTTTGAGCACAAAGACTAATGAAAGAACACTGCGAGAGGCGCTACCGTTCAAGAGCTTTCTAGAATCTTTGCCAAAGATCTTCAAGCCTGGGCATCCGTACCTGGATGTTAACTTGAAGAAAGATGGAAAGAGGAAGGTGAAATTCAGTGCCTGGGGTGGCAAGCGGTCGCCGCCCATCATTGGGCCCATTTGGACTCCTGCGCCGCAAAACCTCAAAGAATCAACATTAGACACAATACTTCTCATTAGAAATAGTCAAGACAAAGATGAACCGACGTTAAAGGCATTGTAATTTGGATCTGATCTACTCCCGAACTTTGTATTAGTTATGGTCTAATATAGTGATAAGTTCCTTCATAGTTATGTTAGTGCCATATTTGTAACTGACGTTAGAAAATGTAAAAAAAAGCTCTCGAGTTCGGGGGTCCCGCGTCCTTGACGACTGGCTGGGCTCGTCAACGGCGCAGTACTGATGTATTTAATATTAAGACTTTGTTATTCTTATTTACTGTGCATCTTGTTAGTAAATATAAATATAAAATAATAAGTTAAATGTTGAACTCATTTCCCCCCAACTCTATGGTGAACAAATAATAAAATATTATGTGAATCAGAAAACAAATTTATTTTTATCCTTTTAGTTTAAGATGCATAAACGGTGGAGATTATAGTAGTTTCTTTACATTTGAAGCAATAAACATTGTCTTTTACAATTTCATTGGATAATTACTGAACTAATGGTAGTGCAATATGAATAATATTAATTGCAATTATCTTATCAGAATCTGAATCACAAATTAAATTAACATGATATCACTGATATACAATTAAAGGTCTGATAAACTTCTGAGTTTAAATTTTAAATTTCACTAATCAGTATAATACAGATTATGCAGTACATATAAGATAGAATCAATTTATTGCAAACATTCAATAATACTTCAGGAATTTGAGCAAAAACATATAAATATATTATCCAACGTAAGATTTTACAAATTCTATTGTTAAGTTTATGACAATCTCAGTGTTTTCAGTATTTCTGTAACAAATTGAATCAGCTAGCTTTCTAATATCCATCAAATTTTACTGTTAACAGTTTAGGCAACTGAGGAGTATAAGATATTTAATAAAGAACACAATTAACACTTAAATCTAAGCAGTCCTCAAGATGATGTGGACTCCAGAGTCCGTCT
Organism: Helicoverpa armigera; assembly: GCF_030705265.1. Classification (NCBI taxonomy): domain Eukaryota; kingdom Metazoa; phylum Arthropoda; class Insecta; order Lepidoptera; family Noctuidae; genus Helicoverpa; species Helicoverpa armigera. The sequence goes on along the minus strand of NC_087142.1, from coordinate 9,167,367 downwards.
CCACGGGCCGGCTGAGCTGCCCGACCTTCAGCTTGAAGGCTTCTTCCTCAAACGGAGCCTGCATCTGACCTCGTCCAAACATGCCCAAGTCTCCGCCACGCTTGGCCGATGAACAGTCTGAGTATTTAGAAGCCAGGTCCGCGAAAGTTGCATCATTAGCCACGATCTGCTTACGGTACCCCTTCAGTAGTTCCATGGCTTCATCCTTAGTACGGGTGATGTTTTCCTCCCTCCATGACGATGGACGCCTGCTCTCAGCGTGCTTGACAAGGAGATGGCTGCAGCGGATCTCGCCAGGGTCAGCTGGTGCCTCCGGCCTCTCCCACTGGGATTTTTTAGTGTACATATTGAGAAAATACGTCATTCCTGTCGACCGGCTGGTCCTCATCTCCCATCCTTCGGGCAAAGGCGCTTCGTTCTCCTGACTTGACATTCTGCAACCATTTTCGCAAGTTTTTGGTCGATATACACAGTAATTACAAGACAATGTTCATTGTAAAAAGTGATTATTCAAATTAGTTATCATAGTAGAAAGTTACAAAAGTAGGACGTTAAAACTAAATGATGTCGCTTACAAAGTGTTTTCAAACTATTAAAACAATAAATCTGCTGTCTGTTCACCATAAAATTAGGAAAAAATTATGCCAACTGATACAAAATTCTTGTAACATAACCTATTAAATGCTGTTTTTTAACAGTCTATTGGAAGTAAAATACTTGATCAAACTTACCTGAAATATTCACCACACGTTTATTGAAGAACAAGCAATGAGAAAACCGACGGTTTATAGTGAAAGTGAGTATAAAACAATAACAATTAACAGTTTTCAAGTTTACGACGGCGCTTTCTATCGTTTGACACTTTTGACAGGACGCCGATTTGGATTTGACAGCGCCATAGTAAAACGTCAGTTGCGTTTTGTATATAGAGGAGGGAAAGTCCGATCAATATTTAGGATTAGTATTCGTCAATATTTAGTAGCTCCCGTGATTAATCGCAGATAGGTAGTTCCAAGTAGAGTTTGCGTAAAAATCAAATAAGTATTCCTTTATAAACTGAGATATAAGGAAGTCTTATATTTTATGCTAGAGAGGTAGCTGCACCACAAAAAAAAACAATAAAAGACGATGACAAAAACATTTTTTATATTTCGAGGCAGTTCAGGCTCATTAATATAAATTACTCAGATCTTCTTCTTCTTTCTCCTGCCCTGTTCCCAAATATTACTTGGGGTCGGCGCAATATGTCATTTTCTTCCATTTTCCCCTGTCACTCGTCATACTGACACTCACTCCCTTCCTATTCATATCATCTTTCAGGCAATCCATCCATCTTTTCTTAGGTCTTCCTCTTCCTCTCCATCCATCTACATTCATACTTAGCACACACTTTGTTGCATGCGTATCATCCCTCCTCATTACATGTCCATACCACGACAATCTTCTACTTCTCATCTTTTCTGTAACTGGCGCTACTTTCAGACTTCCTCTAATGTAATCATTCCTCACTTTATCCATTCTTGTAACACCACACATCCATCTCAGCATTCTCATTTCTGTTACATGCACTCTCTTCTCGTCCCTCTTTTTCAATGCCCAACACTCCGATCCATATTATAAATTATAAATTATAAATTATAAATATATTATATATATTAAAAATATCATTATAAATTACTCAGATATTCTGGTTTAATACCAGTTATAAAATACTACACTTTTCACATCTCTTTAACCATCACAGTCCCAGATTTTCTTTTCGGCTTGGAACCAAGGTTTTTGAGTTTTACTTTAATCTACTAATAACCAATAGATGGCGCATATTGCACGTATCCTGTTCATGGAAATGAACAAAATAATTGTTTGAATATAAATAAAATGTAATGTAATCTAGGATAATTTTGTTTTACATGATAATGTTATTTATGTCGTTAAAATTTTTAATTTAACTTATTAGTTCAATGTACTAATGTAGTGCTTTTGAGTAATATAGTGACATCTTACGTTGGCACGATAAACTCAAAAGCAGCAGTGGTACGTGAAAGTTTTCCTTTCAAGGTGAGGAAAACTCGCTAACCAAACACATTGATCCGTTTGTTTTACATTGTTAGAACATTAATAAATTATAGATGGCACACCATTGTACTATCGTGAACAAAGGTGAAGCAGAAACATTATTCAAATAACGTTCAATAGAAGTAGAAGTACTTGGTTAAATAGTACCCAACTATGACTTTTATTCAATAGCGATACCTATTGGTTTTGTACTAACTTGAAAGGCATCAAATATAAAATCCTCAAATCAATTTGCCTTTACCTTTTGTCGTAGGTCAGGTTCAGACATGGGTGATATGTTGTAGAATGTAATTGTCTAAAAAAAGTGCCAATTTAATTAGCCTACATAATTTCAAGAAACTTTTTTTTAGGTACCTACTTGAACTCGTATCAGCCATAATTCAAGAACAGAGACATGGTGAATATTTTATTTTCAACTGATCCTTCAAAAAATTTCTTCGTTTTTATTTTTCCACCATTTACTAAGCCAGTGCCAATGCTTTTTCTTTGCAATTTAGCTTTTTTTTACCTATATTCCTGCATACATTACATATTGCCTGCCTACATATTTATTTATTAACAGTTACGAACCATGTCCATATAGCCTGGCCTGATTATGGCGATTTTATAATTCATTTAAGAACATGTTGTTAACTTACCCATAGTCTGCAAATAAAGAATTTGAATTTGAATATACCTATACCGAGGTCTGTTTCCGTAACATCTATCAATAATTTGTCGATAAGTAGTTGCCTACGTACTCCACGGCAGTTACTTTACGACATAAAAATACTATCCATTCAAAACAGCCACTAAGTAGTAAGAAATGACCTCGACATTTGCATGGAAAAACATTCCCAATGATTCCGTCGAATTCAATTTACGGAGCTATTATTTTTTATGATTCATAAAAACATCCTGTAGGGCAATATGGCAATATTCATTGGGGCATTACAGCCTTTTGTATGAAATGTTGCATACAACGACGGTTGGCCGGTCAATCAGGTTAGCTGCCAACATTAATTGGACATTCATTAGCTGAATACAGTGTTTGTTTCATTTGATCGTCTGTCTGGCTGAATGCTACATTACCTGTGCCGTGTATGCAATTTTCTGAAAGCAATAATAATTGTCTCTGGCAATCAATTAATTAATTTGATTGGCTTCAAGTGTAAAGTTGTTGCATATTGCAAAAAAAGTTGTTAAGGTTGATTTTACGTTTTGAGGAAAATAATCAAGTAATATTTTTTGCAAAATAATGAATAATTTTCGAAAGTAGAATCTAGACAATTAAAAGTTAGGTCTTTTATAATATTATCTACCATAAAAAACTTCAATTTTAGGTAAAAAAAATCATTTCAGAAAAGATAAGCTACAACTAATTTAATACCCACAATAGACAATAAGTAAGTAATTATTCACAATAGAAATAGTTATTTATAATATGTAGCTGTAATATGAAGTTATAATTTACTAACTCGAAAGTTTTATTTTCTAAATATTACCTATCACGTGTGAGATAATATTCATTGTCACGACAATATTATTACATACCTACTTATTATCGGAAAATATGTAGGTTATTTCAATACAAATAACTGTTAGTGCAAACCATTCTTGTGAACAGTGTAGACAATCTAAAGCATACCACAATATTACGTTGTATTTTAGAGTAACACCACACATACATTGACAACAGACGACTATCATATTATCATCATCATCTCAGCCATAGGACGTCCACTGCTGAACATAGGCCTCCCCTTAGATCTCCACAGATACCTGTTGGAGGCGACCTGCATCCAGCATCTTCCGGCGACTTTTATATAGTGACTATATAATAACAGCAACAGTAGCGGCTTCAGAAGGAACATGATAGGTTCTAGTTAGTACGTGACTGACACTCCCTGACGCTGGAGGATTCATCTGATGATATCCCATAAAAAAAAGAAAAAAATATATGAAAGGAGGCCTGTGTCCAGCATTGATACCATAAAAAGGCTGGTGATAATAAAATTAATGGTATTCTATCTATCTGCAAATATTGTGTAACAGTAGTTATTGCATCTACAAATCTGGATAGCAAATCATGTTCTCTTTGTAGTTAACAGTATAATCTACAGAACACTGTTAAACCGTCTTTGTAATCGAGAGTCCACAAGGGATACTGCTTTAACTGGATTACTGCACAGTTGTGCGTACAATTTGCTTACTATCGCCGAGATGCTATTGGGTTTCTATTGAGTTAAGTTGTGAGAGTGAAGAGTAACTTAAGAGTTGTAGAAATAGGCTACCGTTGGTTTTTGGGAGTATCTATGTACAGTTTTCATTAAATAACTTTGTGTCCTAAGTCAGATGATAAACGCCTTGCGCTTACGCAGTAACGTTTTATTTGTCTTTCTAGTAATTTTTGACTATCGTGAAGTCCATATTCAACTTCAGAGTGGAAAAGTTATTAGATGGGAACTATACTTATGTACAATACTGAAACTAAAATTATCATTTTACATTATTGCATTGCAGATTTTATTTAAGACCAAAAACTTTGTTCATAATCATTACCTAAGTAGGTACCAATCTATTACCTTGCACAGTATTGGCTTATTGTTTACCTGTGATGTATTCGTTATTTTGATTGTAAATCAATACTTTTTCCATACTTTTACCCAATAGGTAAGTAGCTTTACCACTCACGGAACCATCGAATTGGTTTAGGTCTGACTATCTAATAGTGTCAAAATAATTAAAGTGATTTTCAACCATAAGCACATAGGTCTTGCATTGTCCATCTAACAACTAGATTTCCACAGTAATTAAAGTGACCGTTTACATAGCCGAATTAATACGAGACTCGACTTAACAAATAGTCGGGGAGCCCGAACTTGTTTAATTGTAACATTGTCGAGCTCTTGGACTCAATGACTTGTAAATATGGTCTTCTTTTGTGCTCGTTTGTGTTTTGTTATTTACTGTCTCTTGAAATAGAAACTAGCAAGGAATGGGATAGTTGCAGTAAGAGGTAATTAATGATCTTTATATGGTCAGCATACGTCTGGGTAACAGAAAAATGTGGAGCCAGTGTTTGTCATGATACAGCTAGTGTTGAAGTATGAATGTAGATGGGTAGAGGACCGAAGAATAAAAATAGTCTCCCGAAAAACAAGAGATGAATAAAAAAGGGGTGAATATAGATATGAATGCAAGATAATCATTATGTAAGAAAAAAACCTATATAAAAATCCAATTTTTACTACTACAAGTCGTGGTGGCCTAGTGGGTAAAGAACCAACCTCAAGTATGAGGGCGCGGGGTCGATCCCAGGTCAGGCAAGTACCAATGCAACTTTTCTAAGTTTGTATGTACTTTCTAAGTATATCTTAGACACCATCATTGACTGTGTTTCGGATGGCACGTTAAACTGTAGGTCCCGGCTGTCAGTGAACATCCTTGGCAGTCGTTACGGGTAGTCAGAAGCCAGAAAGTCTGACACCAGTCTAACCAAGGGGTATCGGGTTGCCCGGGTTACTGGGTTGAGGAGGTCAGATAGGCAGTCGCTTCTTGTAAAGCACTGGTACTCAGCTGAATCCGGTTAGACTGGAAGCCGACCCCAACGTGATTGGGAAAAGGCTCGGAGGATGATTTTTACTACTACTTACGCATATATTTTTATTTTTCATTTCTACCATTCGCAATTACGTAGGTGTACTCCCTACTCCCTGATCATGAGAACCGGTCACCATGTCATACGGTGGGTTCCAATCCACGCACGAATAGCTACGATTCCGTTCCGATGCACGACAAACAAAATTAATGTTTTCATAATTACCTTTGTAATATTGTTTTCGGAAATCATTTAAAGGTCGGCCCATTAAAATAGCTTCAATTGTCATGTGTTAAATGTGACTTGTTATTGTTCGTTTGTGGTTTATTTTAAGAGAAATAAAAACCTTATTTCGTTACGTCAAAACCTGCAATTTTATGAGATAATTAATATCCTGGTACCTGGAATGTGGCATTTAGTTTATGGCAGAAGCACGAAATACCTACAAATCTTAGGAGGTTAGAGGAACCTACATAATCTATAATAAATACATACAGGTCGAATTGTAAAAGTATATGATTTCAAGTGGTTGATTCCCAAATTACTGGTAGCCCTATTTAAAGTGAACAAAAATAATCAAGGTATTTATAAACTTAGACCTTAAAAATATTCAAGGTCCACCATATTTTTTTAGACAGGTAAAATAAAATCTAGGTACCGGCACACAAAGTTGCCAGCCCGTTGTAGTGAAACATTTTTATCTAAAAGTTTTGACACACAACATCACAATACTATGTGACTGATGAATAGTTGTGGCAAAATGAACGCTAACACGAACAAACTTTCATATTTTATGCGCTTCCGCGGGAAATTTTGTTATCGTTCATTCGTTCAGTACGTTTTTGTTCATCTATCACAACTATAGTGAACGAATGATGAACGATTAAAGTTTTGGAATCAAAAGAAATTATTCTAGTTGCTTGATTCCTTTCTCGTCCTCTGATGATTCGCCTACCTTTTTGTTTCTTTTTTGGTAGGTGGGAAATCAAATAGCCAACAGAAGCGAGAGAGTGCCAGACTTTTACTGACTAAATCCTACCTATGTTCCTTCCTTTCGTGTACCAGTGTCCCTCTACTGATCTTAACCTAGTCACCTAGGAAACCCAATTGGCAGAATTTCTGGCTTCTGACTTTCGAACAATACCTACATGATTAGTAACAGGATGTCAGTTCATTCCATTATCAAAGTATTTTTTGACAAATCACACGCTGAAAAATACCTTATCATTTTATTCTATACTTCAGTAGCTACTTCGTAATAATTCTTGCATCAGACAAGCTCTAGCTAAACTAAGAAAAATGTCATTTGCCCGTAATAACCACATATTATTACCGCATTTTATGAGCTTTTATTTAACTTTTCTCAAAGGATATTAGTTTTTTTGAGTTGACTTTGCAACTTGCGAGACGGGAAACAGCGAACACTCGTGTATTTCTTTCAGGCTGAAAATAAAACGAGGTACTTGTGAAAACGAAAGATTAAAACATAAATAGAAGTTTGTGAATGAGTTTCTGAGTTCATGTATTTGTGTTGGTTCAAAAATTTACTTTAGGCAAGAGTTGAGTATGTCACAAATATTGATTTATTATTTTTAGAAATATACTGAAACGTAGACATGTAACTCTAAAAAAATATATGTTAATCCTTTCAGATGTATTTAGTGCATAAGATAAGGAAGATTGTAAATAGTTTTATCGTGATTATTTAAATGAAAATGTGCAAATGTACCTCTATGAAAACTGTATTAAAAGAGCACTGTTCAAATCTTTCTTACTTTATTAATAAAGATACTAACACTCACAAACCCCGGGCCTCACAAATATTTGGGCTTTCAGCTTCGAACCCACGACACGTATCGCATCCATCCATTGCTTAGCTTCTACGACAATAACGCGCAAATATTTCAGCATTTACCACGATTTGTATAGAAAACTACGTGACAACTTGTTTGCAAGTAATGTTCCAAAATATTTGCCTTTTTAGGGTTCCGTACCCAAAGGGTAAACGGGACCCTATTGTTTTCGCTCCTCTGTCCGTCCGTCCGTCCGTCTGTCTGTCACCAGGCTGTATCTTACAGTTGAAATTTTCACAGATGACGTATTTCTGTTGCCGCTATAGCAACAAATACTGAAAACTAGAAAAAAAAATATTCTAGATCTAGTATAAAATAAATATTTTATCCTAGTTACAACAAACGTGATTTTTTGTCCGTTTTATAAATAATGGTACGGAACCCTTCGTGCGCAAGTCCGATTCGCACTTGGCCGGTTTTTCTCGTTATTAAGAAAATATAAGGCTTAGATAAAATTAGCACGATAATTTGGGAGCGATCAGGGTAGTTAACCAGATTAGAAAAAGCTGCTAAAAATATGAGAAAATTAAGTGACGTAGGTTGTAGGCTGTTTCAATCGATCCCTTTGGCAATCAATGAAGGAGGCTTTTCTTCATCAGTGTATGTATGTATATAATGTGATTTTTTTCATACAAAGTTTCCAGGCATGAAATTTATGATAAAAACACTCAAAGAAAACAAAACTGGTGATAACGTGATGAACTATAAATTTTTTTTAGTTTTTATTTTGGCTATGCAATTTTGTTAATGGATTAAAAGTGGATGGAAGATTTTTCTTATACTTTTTTTACGTAGGTATCGTGTTTAAGTAAAATACAATATGGCTAAATAGTTAACAATTTGTACAGCTTTTTGCAAATATTCTAAATTGGCGAGTGTATGACACATAATTGCTTAATTCCTATGAATGACCGTGTAACATGACATTTACTATGACACGTCACTTAACAAGAAATAAAATGAACCGCATGTAGGCGTTTTTGATATATCCCCCAAAAAAGCGTAATAAATAGTCGGAACTTTCATCTCGCTATCACAACACGTAACATAATGTTATTTAACGTAAAAGCATTACTATCTAACGATAATGATAATTTTTTCCAATAATTTGAGAGCATTTCAAAAGTGTCAACATGAAAAACCTATTAAAGTTTTTAAGTGTTTCCCCTTTAACGTGATTGGTGGGCTGAGTTTCGCGGAGGCGTTGGGGCGCTGTGATTGGCTGGCGAAGTGCGTAAGTAGCGGAGTTTTGGCGCGCTTTCCATCAGTTGAAGGAAACTTTTCCGCGTGTTACATCGTGACAGTGACGTACCGAAGTTATGAGTGTGTAACGAGGTTGCTGTTTCGAGTCCTGCTTCTGAAATCTAAGGTAAGAGTAGTTTAATTAAAATTATTTTTTAAAATTGTAAAATGTTTTTTTTAGGTTTTTGGTGATTAGGTACTATGTTATTTAAACAGTTTTAATGAATATCATTTTTTTAAAGTGGTTTACGAAAACTTATTTTTTTACAAACAATATTTAAAACTTAATTACAATTTATTTCCAACAGTAGCTAAATTAAATTAATTATATAACGATTTTTTTTATAATTTTTCTTCAAAATGTTTAATTAATCTTTACTTGGATAATATTTATAAAACAGTGAATTACGCCCGCATTCTTAAAAAACGACATTTCATTATCTCAGAAACTATACTTAAAATAAAAAAAAAATACACTAGCTATTTTAATGATTTCTCTACAAAAAATCAAGTGAACTGCGAACTTTCATATAAGTAACAAAAAATCCGTAGACACAGATACCATTATTCAAATTCCTCAGTCTACACGTTAATATATAAATAAAATAAAATACGTTTCTCTTTGATCATACGCGTACGTGCTGTCAATCTGTCAATTACATTTATCAATTTCCTAATATTACGCGAATCATCAGGTTTTCCGACAACAATTTTATTAAGTGCTTTTTTCTTTACCTTTAAATAGACTTAGAGAAAAAATATATTTCTGATACCTACTAAATATATTCTTGCCGGTTCTTCTCCGTGAGACCCACTCTTTGGAACCGGGCTACTAGTTCGACGTTTCGAAAAAGCTCCTATACTTTGACGTACTATATAGATAAGTACTACTTAATTTCATAATACAAAAAATAAAGCTAATAGTTTATTAGAAATTAAACATTTATGACTGTCTATAGTTGATAAAGTGTAAATACGACATAGTGATCTTTAGATAGTTTAAAAATCATCAATATTTCACCGACTGCGCCAGAATTAGTTATGAATAAGTTATGTCGCAGTTTGAATGGAAGGTACACTATTGGTTTTGTCTACAAATCCTGACTTCGGACTGCTACATAGAACTTTCACATACTAATATAAACTTAGAACCAAAGTTAGACTCACGTCTGCTAGAAGTCAGAATTTATAGTTTTGTAGGCATTACACTCAGTCTTTTCCTATGTTTTTCCCAGTTTCATATAAGTACCAATTTTATAATTCCACATGTGATTAATTAAAACGTAACAAATATCCAAAACCATTGTTCCCTAAAAATCTAATTCATGTTTTGACCTATATACTGAAATAATCAAACTGAAAAAATTAAGTACTGGCTTTTAACTAAGCTAACGTATACTGAAATTACTAAAAGCTTACATGTTTTGTCACTTACATGTTTTACACAAATAATTTCCTAGATTAAACTTAGGTACTTTAAAATATCTACTGCAAGTCACAAAACCAAGCTTACACTACTGTTCTAATTACCAACTAGATCTTCAACTTAATGACAGCTAAAAATACACCCGCTTAACTCTCAAGCAAGTGTACATGAAAAAGGGTCGTTAAAACAAGGAACTGTTTTGTTCCGTCTTACACCAAATGACGAAAAAGAGTACCTTCTAACATTTAAAGCAAAGCACACTGCAAACTTTTAGTCGGCGAATAATAAGTTTGAGCTCGTAAATCAGTATGAAAATTATTATTTCTTCCAACCATCGGGCTACCTATCGGCCGATAGTTGCCTCGATAGATGGCCAACAGTTTTTGAAAGAAATTGTAAATCCAATCATACTTTTTGGTCGGTCTGATATCGGCCGGATTTTCGTAATCGTCTCGTTTCTTAAAAGCCTGCAAAGGTCTACATGTAATAAAAATACTTGACTTTGAATTGACGTGTCACCATTCATCTCCATACTAATTGATGAGCCACACTGATATTAAGCGCGATAAAACTATCGGCCGACTAAAAGTTATCAGTATGCGGGGTCTCTTAATTCAGTTTCTAAATTATTCATTACAAGATAGGGAAACTTGTTAAATTTCCCGTTTTACATAATCGGTTTTGTATCATATCAGGATTTTAGGCAAACGAAGAGCTTTAATATGTATACTGTCGAACTAGGAGAGTATTCTAGACTAGATAGGTTCCAAATTATTATTAAAAACATATTAAGCGCCTTTGCGTTGTGTTGAATAGTTAAACAGTTTATATCCCAAAAGTCTCATGTTATTAAGATACGATCTATAAAACGCTTTGTATGCTTACAAAATAAGTATTGTAGAAATGTATACAAAAAAATATACGTATCTGGAATTGAATAGCACTTAAAATATACATATTCTTGTACAAAACAGGACTAACAAAAAATACTATTGTTATGTCGATCCTACACCTAATGATAGTCAAAAATATGCCAGTTATAAACTTTGCCTTTTGGGGTTTTTGTACCCAAAGGGCGGCGACGGCATCCTATTAATAAAGATTCCCTTTCTACTGAAATCTATAAATTGGGACTGAACTTAAAAATAAGCAGACATTAATAAAAGTTACTGGGGTCAAATCATTTAGAAAATTAATGCATTAATAACGTATAAATGCTAGGATCTAAAAAGTATTTACAGTAGAACATTTTGTCGAGTATTGCTTGTTGAAAACAACCAAAAATATATCCTTTATTTTTGCGAGTACCTAGTGTACTTTTATAATTGGACAGATATCACAACAAGTGGGCAGAAAATGCTCTTAATAACGATGAGTACCGTTGACATGATTTCAGTTTACAAAATGTCAAGAGAATTAACCAATTTGTTTCCTGCCTCAAAAGTCTAGTGATCGCAGGCTTTATGATGAAGGAGGCTCGAATCTAGACTCAGGTTTTTTAGATTGTCAGCCGAGAAATTAAGGGTAGTTAGTGGATTAAAACACCCATCTTAAACTTTCACGGTACGTTGACACGTGGCCTCTTTTCCCTGACATCCTGTGTGTTTGTGACGTCGTAGTGGTAATTTCAGGATATACTGAACCTATTTTAAAAATTATTTACTCCTGGAAATTCTCTATGAACTTGTCTCAAATAAAAGGCCATCAAGTGAACTTGAGTCATCTCGAATATAACTTCCTTTTAATTTATATTTAAGTACTACAAGAAGAAGGGGCCTAAATATGGACTAAATATCTTGGCCGAATATTAGTCATCTCCGTTGGAAACTTAGATTTAAAATATCTAAGTGCTTATTAGTAAACATTAACTTCTACTGAAACCATTAATTAGTTCGAGTATAAGATTATCATAAGATGGACAGATTTTGAAATAATACTACTCTTTTCAAGAGTGAAAATTAACTAACATTCCTATTGTGGATCGAGATAATTTGTCAAATAATTAAGTCATATTCTTCCTTTCAAACATAAACATGTGTAATATAACAATATTGTTTTGAGAACTCTTGTTAAAAACAATGTTTGTTTTTACAAGAAATCGTAGATCGTGCTACGAAATTTGCTACGATGCGATGCTACGCGGCTACGACGCTACACCGCCACGAAATTTTGAACGGCAAACAAAATACAGGTTGATAACTTTTTTAATTTTAAACTTGTAACTATTTCCTGTTACAAAATTTGATAAAATTTATGTTACCTATAAATTGAAAACCTATTAATGCAGCTTTTTGATTGGTTTAGATTCTGTGGTCCAATAGAGTTTTGGTTTAGTTTCATAGAAGTTTCGTGTGATTCCAAATCCGTCAACAGGTAATTTATTCTATTATAATATACATAAAAATACTTTAACTTTGAAATAGTTCATACAGTTTCCAAAAGAAAATTACTTTAATTTTAATTTAAGCGGATACTTTGAAATAACATTTTCAAATTATAAAAAAAACATATGTCAAAATGAATAAAATAAATCCAAATCACAGCCTGACACTCAGAACTGTAAATAATAATTAATTTTTCGTCTGTCAACACCGCCAATCGGTCAGCATTTGATTGTCAAGTCCCCGATGTGGCAACCCTTGTCAAATCAACGTGACGTCATCGGAGTGGCGCTCGCTGATTGGCTAAAGCTAATTATAATGAGCTAACTGTTTTCCCTGAAGGATTAGTCTATGATATCTGAGCTTCCGGGGTTTTGTGATCAACGGGCTGTGCAAATAATATGAAATAAATGTGCATATTGTATACTCTCTACTAATATAGGTAATAAAGAGGATTCATTTTGTTGTTCGTGCTCTTGGCTCCAAAACTACTGAATTGATTTGTCAAATTCTTTTACTGTTGGGAAGCTAGACTATACTCGAGTAACATCAGTAGCTTATATTATACATATACATCTGGGTAAAGTCAACAGTCCGTAAATGTTATTAATATGTAATGTAGTCCGTTACATAAAGTTACAATGATGGATTCTTTTTAATAAGGGATCTAGAACCTCCACAACCCAGTTAACCCTTAGTAAGACTAGTTATCATCAAACTTGCTGGCTCACGACTAGACGTAAAGACCACCAAAAAAAATAAGAACATATTCTTGAGTAAAAGCAACCGTCTTATTCAATAACCATTCTATCAATATACTGTACTCGGTACATTGCACACAAATTGTTCCGCACGACTAGACTGTAAGCCGACCGCAATGCACTCGGGAATAAGTGAGATATCGACACATTAACCAGATTATTGATACTCACTAATAGACGATTACACGTAAATAGATTATAAGGGATAGATCAACTGGCTGTAATGTGATAAGAGTACTTAACTAGCTTTCCACAGTGGTACAATGGTAGCTATATCGCGTATGCGGATAAAAAAATATTTTTCTCTATGCAATGATGAAATACATTGACTATTAGCTGAACCACATAAGCTATTACGTTAATAAATAACCTGCTTAAGGAACTTAGGCCAGATTTCTAAAAATCTCTCCGTGTAGGATAGTAAATTATTAAGAAAGTAGGGCATAGAGGTGCTCTAAAATATTTTAAACACAAATTCTAACCAACTTTTATTCTAAGTCAAATTGATAACTCATGGGAACGTAAGTAAAGAACAAAAGTAAGAGATGAGTCATACATTTTAAAAATAGGACTTATTTTGTTCTTGTGGGTGACAAACCTTTATCGGAGGTGACAAAACAGTAGGCGTATTCTCTGTTACATTATAAGGGTGTAAGAAACGGCTTCGTTTTGTTCCACGTAAAAAATAAATAAATAAAAAACACCATGAAAACCTTTTACGGTAAATACACATAATTTATTTACTCAATAAAAAGCTTTTCTTTCGCTAATAGCTGTGGTTGTAAGGGTACAAAAATATATACTTTTCGTATTTTTAAAGGCTATAGGAGTGAGGAAGGATTCTATTTTTGAACTTCATTAAAAACATACTTTAATTATTTCTGGTAGAGTTTGTTTAACGAAGGTTTTACATGTTATTTTTTTAATTCCCTTTTTACAATGATTTGAAGAGCTACATTTTTTTTAGTGGGGAAAATTTTTTGTTACTTGACTTCATTATTTATATTAGTCAATATTATATTTTTACTATAGTATAATGTATGCTGCATCCCAACGTAAATATCCCTCTGATATAAACAAGAAACAAGTTAAGAAAATATCCCGAAATTATCGTAATAATCTTAATAATTTTATGTGATGACCACAAAGTTTCCTTTAAAGGTCAATTTTCAAGAAAATCTTTGTTAAATGGCTGTTTTTGGAGCACGTAGCACCCTTTTATCCTTTAACTTAGGATAAGTAGCCACTCTGTTTTCATTTTATGTTAGAAATCATTGCCGACATTCTAAGTATGATTATATTATATTTATTTTGTTCTTTTCTGTAATCTTTCCCACCATTGAAAAGTATTTTACATAATACTTACCTACATAATAGAAAGTAGTGCAATAATAAAGATATTATGTTCGACGGATGTATGAAGTATGAAAATATTTACACACTCCTGGGAAATTATACCTTCAATTATAAAAGCCGGAATCTGGTAAAATGTCTTAACAATTCTGTACGTCACTGTTTAAGAATTGCTATTTAATGAATTGCTTCTTTCTTCTTGAGCATACATCCATATCAAATTAAATCAAAATCATACATCTGGTGTCATTATTGATATCGAAAATCTTTGTGAGATTTTATGAATAAAATCAAATGAAATCTTTTCGTTTAACCTACTTATATTATAAACGCGAAAATTATCTCCTCTTTTACGCAAAAACTACTGAATCTGCTTTTTGGAAACTAAGCGGTAATATAGCTCATTACATCAAAATTAATAGAGGCTACATTTTAACTATTTACTGAAAAGAGTTCCGCTAAACCTTGAAACCGCGACTAAAAACCATAAAAGCCAAATTAAATCAATTTCCAAACGACCAAAATGGTTCACCACAGGTCTACAAACAAACAGACAGTCAAACTTTTACTCTAGGCCAGTCATTTGAGCCGTCCGTCGTGCAAGTCAGACTGGCCACAATTCAGCTGTCAGATTAGTCAGACCCTGCTGGTGACATGTTTAACAGTCTAGATAGAACCACTATGAACTAGTAGAATTTGAGGGAAAAACTATTCGAGTAGTTGTTGGTGAAGGATTTTAAATTGGTGTTATTGAGTTTTGATATGATGTAACATAGCATGTGTCCTGTGGAACAAAATCTCTTCGAAATAAAACCTGTATTAGTGTTGCAAAATCAGAATCAGAGCGCTTTTTTCTGCAACATAGCTTTTTTACATAAGGATCTTAGGTTAATAACTTAGATATACATAGAGTTTCAAAAGGAGATTCTAAGGATACAATTAGATTCAAGATATTATCATGGTGAAAGCCACTCAAACCACCTACTCAAAATCCTTTCAAATTTTACATTAACATAAATATAAAGAATATATTATTACGTGTAATTTGAAAGAAAATATAACTTTAAAGAAAACTCCCAGTTTGCTATAATATTTGTAAAGTAATTGTCGCCCAAAGCCATGATACACTCATAAACTAATCTCCTACGCTAATTCAAAACCATCAAAAATATGCGTAGAATTTTAACAATTCCACAGTTTGACCCACAACCAGTAACTACAGTTAAAACAGAAATTATTCCCCGCAACATACAATGGTAGAGAACTTACTGAAGTTTTAATTGCTTAAGCAATGTACCGTGATTTCAGTTCTAGTTGATATTGCTTGTAAAATTGTTAGACAGATCTCGAAAGTGTCCTAAATTCTATGGGAGACGTTTAAGAGTAACCGCACACTGCAAACTCATAGTCGGCTGATAGTTGCTTTGGGCTCATAAATCGGTATGAAAATGTATTATGGAGGTGTATGGTAATACGCACATAAGAAAGTTCGGATATTTGGCCGTTATCAGGCCGACTAAAAACTTTGACTGGAAGCAAGATTTTCTTTAAAAAAATTATTGCAACCGTCGGCCGACTGTTTACTTTGCAGTGTGCAACTCTAAGCAATATAGCTTTGAAGGTTAGTGGGGAAGGTATGTTTGACTGAGTAATTGTTTTCTTGAGATTGAAATCGTTAGTATGTCTATTTGAAGCGGTATCATGATTGTTACAAGAGAGACTGTTTTTGTATGTTTGCAATCATGTTTATAATGTGTTTGGGTAGGCACAATTAACTATGAGTTTGGATTGTCTGTGTGTCATTTCTACGTGGAATTTAATGTTATGTATACCTACTCGGAAACCAGAAAATCTGGAGTAGGGTGGCTCAGGTAATTGCGATGAAAAGATCAGATAGGCGGTCGATCTCGGAAAATTCTATAACTCAGCTGATCGAATTAGACTGGAAGTCAACCACAACATAGTTGGGAAAAGGCAAAGCAGACAATGATTTGAGGAAATCATTAATGACATAGGCTATTTAAAAAATATCTAATAAACATAAAATATCATTGTCCGTAAGGAAGAAAAACATAACCATTATTTCCGGAAAACAAAATCTGACTGGGTTTGCACGTACGTCGAAATGATCTAATCACAACTACATATAGTTGAATATAATTTCTCAGTTACATGTTTATTTTCGTAAGTAAAACAAAAGAAAATAAGTGACAATTGTTTGCCTCGTTTCGTACTCACAGAGTGTATATGAAGAATGAGTTCATACGGATATTATCAATGGCTGTTTAGTATTATTATTAGATACGTCCTCATTATAAATGGTTTCGTAATTATTATATCATCTATTGTACGAAATGTGAATTATCAAAATAAGGTGCAATCTTTCTCATAATATAAATGTGAAAGTCAATGTATTTGCTGCGCTTTCATGCTGAAACTCCTGAACTAATTTAGATTGGTTGTCATTTAAACATTTTAGACAGTCGTTAAGGGTAGTCAGAAGCCAGTAAGTCTGCCGACAAGTCTTACCAAGGATTATTCGGGTCACCCAGGTAAATGGGTTGAGGATGTCAGATAGGCAGTCGGTCTTTGTAAAAGTCTGGTACTCAGTTGCATCCGGTTAGACTTTGAAGAAAGATAGTACTTTGAACTTTGATAGGCTTTGTGAGACTTTTTATTCATTTTCAGTTACTCAAAAATCTATGAGGCCCTTTACAATTTATTATTCATACTTTACCACTGACAAGTTTACATAATATTGTGTACACAACAGTACGGAGTAATGTACACGAAAAGAATTTCGAACGTTCATGCATTATGCAAGATGTCCATTATGAAGTGGTCACAAAAGCACAACGTGCAACCTGCAAATTATTCTCCACACTGTAAGAAGGTAACGCAATAAAAATTCTCCATATTTTTCAGATACGATCTTTTATTTGTAAATCGTTAAATAATGAAGTCTGTTGTTTTGACTTTTTCTCTATTTTTATTACAAAATGTTGTTACACATGATATAAAAATGAAATGTTTTTTGTCATTTAATTAGTTTTTAGTATCACAGATATAACTGTAGTTGGACAAGTTAACGAGCTCGATAACAAGTTACTTGTTACATTGTTATTGTTTTAAAATAAAACTAAAGATATAGTGAGTTCTTTGTTATTGTACGTAATTGGGAAATAAATGAGAAAATCAGACATTAGTGACATCATTTTTATTAGAAACATGAAGTGAATGTTTTGTGTTTACTTTATTTTGTACTCTCTCTCTCTCTTTCTAGCTATTTATCCCACATGGTGGTGGGGTCAGCTTTCCTAATTTTTCTTCTCCACTTAGCTCTATCTACGACATCGTTCTCGGACAACTGGCACTCCTTCATATCTTTTGACACCACGTCCCGCCATCTGGTCTTAGGGCGGCCTCGTGATCTTCGATCATTTACTTTATTTTGTACATTTTGTTAAAATAGATGCATTCTTTCATTCATAATATTCGACTATTCTTACTGTAATAATATAAACAAAAATACTAACACTAAAGAACATTAACCTACTTAATAATAAAAAACAACTCTTTAAAAAACATGAATAAACCTCCTTTCAACAAAAACACAAATGAGGTATCATTACTTCTCCAAACAAATCGTTTTCACAAATTGTCATTGTAGACAAAAGTTCTTCCACCCTTTACAAACCTAACAAAACGGGACGCCAATAAAAATAAATAAAAAAACATCGTTCAAACGATAACCCCAAACTGCTGTCGTTATTCAAAATATTCATGAGATTTCAACCCTGGGAATGCCACATTCGAAGTTCGGCGTCAAATTCTTGTCGCGGTCTAAATGACCGTGGTCAGTGCTCACTTCGATCGGACTTCGATCTGGCTCGATTTAGGGTTAGACTATAAATAGACGTCTTAGATTTGTGTCATAAATTGTCAATGTCTGTAATACACATATGCAATTCTTATTATTTGTTATAAAACAAGGTTTTAATAGTACTAGGTTTAGAGCGTCAACTTTGTTCGAGACGTTGGTTTATACCTAGTACTTTCTTAGTTGGTTGAACTAAGGTGGATAATATTTTTTTTTACTAAAAACTTCAACATCTTTATGGTATGAATTGAGAATATTACGCAATCGTAATAAAGAACAGAATTGAACAGACCAACAGTTAATGAATCAGGAACATACTTTTGAATATTTTATCTTAATTACCCAGCAGCTCTTGAATCAGAAAATAAATCTCTTACATCTGCACCCAATAAAATTAAACAAATAAAGCCGGACTGAAACATACATATTTATGTATATTATTTAACCAATCAAAGAAACAGTTGACATATGAAAATGAACGGGTGCAAACTTTGCATAAATCTCGAATTAAAATAAACATTGGTTTTTATTAAAATGTACATGATAATTAATTTAATGTTATGAATAAAATTAATAAGTATTATCCGCTTGCATAATATTACGTTAAATAAGCAAGTATGGAGATGTGGTGGTTATTAAAAACAGCCTTAATTTTATGTAAATGTCATCGAGTATTAAAAGTATTAAACCGTTAAATAATATTAAGGATGGAACACGAGCCTGACATAAGGGGTAGGAAGCATTGATTTTATAATAAGAGGATCCAGGAAAATATTTAGGTAATGTAAACAATACAACAATAGGACTGTACTATTTTACGGATTAAATGAAAATTCTTCTTGATATCTTTGCTAAGTCGGTAGAATAGGCGTTGATGGCTTAGTTAAAAAATAGTGATTCTAATTGATATAATCTTTTAGGTTACCAAAAAATATTAGACACGTATTATTATTTTAATAAGACATTAAGAATGTGCATCATTAAGAAGAAGCATTTATGGTTGGAAGTGGAAGTTTGTGACGTCACATTTATGTAAAATTTGTACTTAAAAGTGACGTAACACCAAATTCAATCATGTTGTATCTTCCTTGTTATTTAATTGTTAAAAAAAACGTGTCCCTTATTTTAGGGTTATGTAAAAGACGGACTAATTATTTTCATTCCCATGCCTATTACGATGACGAAAATATCAATGACAAGACATAATTATTATAACAAACATCAATGAAAAATCATCCTGCTAATTGACGGAACGCCATTCTCATAGAATAGAAGCTTGTTCTAAAAATATAATAATTATTTAACATTAAAATGTTGAGCACGACTCGCTATAATTACGAGAAAAGCAGCAGAGGGTTAAAGTCAATGACAATTTATTTATTTAAGGATTTTCTCATGGTTTAATTAAGGTTTTTCGAGCTTTGGTCATGTTTAATTACTATTTAATGGAAATGTGAAAAGGAAAGTTTTAAGAGGTTATTCACATTGACGAAATGTCAATTGTTGTTTTGGTTGGGTAAATCGAACGTAACTTCACTTGTTGTGTAATGTTAATACAGTGTTTATAGCTACTTGTATGATTTACTAAATCAATTATTTACTACGTCAACTGCAAATATGTAAAGTATATTAAAATGTTGATTGTATCTCTGGCTTTTTAAATTAACTTTGATATAGAAGATTATCTGTTCCCTTCGGTTCCAACCGCGTTGAGAACTTGCCGCAAGTGGATAAGAAATAGCCTATATGTACGTCTCATGTCTAAGCTATATTACTGCCTAATCAAAACCCGTTTAGTTTTTTGCGCTCAAAGAAGTAGGCAGCAAACATTCACTAACTTTTGCTTTTATATTAGTGTTTGTGACTAGCATATAAACTCTTTGTGATGTTATAACACGCAAGTCTAGTATATACATATGTCAGTATTTCGTAAATTCATTTCAGCGTAGAGCAAAAGGCTTTACTTTTCAGAACTACTTTATTGAAACACAATTTGACTTGCTACGGGACGTTTGGGTGCAACGCTACCATCCACCGTATTCATAGAAAAAGCTGAAAGTCATTTCGTGTTCGTGCTGTAACTGAATTAGAATGTTTATTTTTTCTAAAACATTTTTTGATAGTGATATAGTTAATTTGGGATTGTTCGTTCAGAGGGAATATTTGTCGCACCCGGATAAAAAAATTGTATTTTTAACTGACTTCTCAAAAAGGAGGTTTTCAATTGATATGATGTTTGTATGAGCTCGTCTCATCATCTGCCTAGCCGTGTAATCAGTTGAGTAATTCATGCACTTAATTTCTAGCAAAACTTTGAATTTGAAGTAAATATTGCCAATTTTTTACACTGGTACTTACTCCGATGCATCCATTTATACTGAAAACCGACCCCAACATAGTTGAGAAAAAGCTAGGATGATGATTACCAAGATTTTTTACTCAAATTTTTCAAGTGACAAATACCTACCTACATTTCTACTACAAACCAAAAGGGTGTAACGCCCCCACTAACATTTGTTCAATCAGTTAAAATGCATCATATCGTCGCGAACAATCTCCAAAGCCCCAGGACCTTTTGACCTTAGGGAAACTTTCACATAAATCCTTTTACATTGAAGTTCCTGAAAACTGTATTTTTTGGGGGAACAGAATAAAGTGATTTTTGATTTGTACCTAAGTATAGCTTTAAGATGTTTTTGTGTCTGACTCTTGTGAAAAATAGTAAGACCTTATAATCTTGACACGTAAACATATCATATGCCTAGCCATTGCCCTTTCAACATAGTTCGGCCCATTTTTAATAATAGAGGTATATGTAGGTCTGACTGTTCAGAAATTGACAAATATCTATTGAGACATTTAATGGGTTGAATCTAATTTTATAAAGCCTGAGTGTCATTGATTTTAGATTTTAGAAGGTAAAGTAGCAAGACAAATAAAACAACGGGTTTAAAAGCTGAATTTCAGGAATGTATGTCAAAGTTATGATATCAAGTAGCTATTTTTGTAAAAAAAAAATCTATTAGTACATTGATACCTACGTTAATTGGTAGCAATATTAACTCTACTCATACTTTATTATGTCAACATCAAACCACTCCTTATACATACGAAACTAATTCCATTTTCAATATCACAACACTGTACACATATCTTCAGGTAACCGAACTGCGATAACGTCACGTTGTCCGCGCGATGAGTTCACAAACTCTATTATAAGTGCAATATTGTGCAATGCATGTTATAGTTTCACGATTACATTGTTTGTCAGAATTTGTCGCTTCAAATCTGAACTCATCTTTTGGGAATTAACGTAGGTGTAGCTGGTTTAGTACATTTGAACATTCTTAGCAGTCAGTATGGGTAGTCAGAAGCCAGTAAGTCTGACAACCAGTCTTGCCAAGGGATGTTGGGATGCCCCGTTAACTGGATTGAGGATGTCAGATAGGCAGTCGCTCCTTGTAAAACACTGGTACTCAGCCGCACCTAGTTAGCCTGACCATAACATAATTGGGAAAAGTTTCGGGAGATGATAATGTAGCTGGTTTGGTACACTTATTATAATTGTCGTAGGACGTCCAGCTTCAGCTGATGATTTCCAAAAGTAACACTATGAATTCAGCTCCTTTTTAATAATTTAATAATGAGTGAATCTATGGCGAGCTTATGATAAACTATATTTAAAAATGTTATGGAAACATATCTCATATTTGTTTTTCTTCTCAAAATACTGATCAAAAATAAATAACGTCTGTCTATTCTTTGTCTAGGTACCAAAGAAATTGAAAGACTTCGTAACTGAAATTAAATTAGATCGGGTCTTAAGTGGTAGCAAAATATTATTTTAGGTTCCTACAAAATAGGAAAAAATCTTATTAAATATAAATTTGATGTTACAACAGGAACAATGAAGTAAAAATAAGCAATTAAAAATCAATGTCATAATTCACCCCTTCCCAATGAATTTCGTAACCCATAAAATTAAACGTAATAAAACCCCGCTAAGTTCAGAGTCAGGATTCTGACATTGTCAAACTTGGCCACTAACAATCAGATAGAGATAATTTATACGCCTACCCGTACTTTGTTACACGTGGACTTCTGGCATTCAATGCTCAAATATATTTCAATAGATACTTTTGGGAGAAAATTATTTTCGAACTGGTCGATGGAATTTTGGTTTTCAGCTATCTACTGCCTCTTTTACATAAATAACATCTTTTTCATTTAAAATAATTTAAAATTCTTGAAATCAATTAGCAAGTAGCGTAGTTAAATAAATGTTTAACAAAGTATTAGTAAGTAGTTATTTTAAAGAACCATATAATATTATTTTTTTAGGTAGGTAATCTACATCATTTATTTAATAATTAGAAGTATATACAGAAAAAATATTTGAAAAACATACTACACGATTTCTTTAAACTGTAGATACTAATAAATAATAATCAAGGGTCTCTCAATATTTTTTGAAAATGTTAAAGGTTAGCTTATTTCAACAACCACGAAAAAATAAGTTCATTTAACCAATTAAAAGAGCAGTAAGTAGCTTTACTTAGGGGATAAAGTATCAAAGTGCCGGTTAATATTTAACTTAAGATTCAGTTTATTTTTTAATTCATCCTTTGATACCACTTAACTTTTTCTAATTGGGGTTATTATAAAAACGTTGCCATCTTTTAAGAGGAAATTTTCCTTTTCGGAATATTTTTAATAAGTAATCGGGGCTTTTCCTGAGTGCGTAGAAACGTCTATGTTTTTTTAACATGATCCGACTGACCTAATTTGATTGTTAGATACTATTTATATTGCTTACCAATATTAAAAACATTACTACATACTTTACTAACTTTCTCGAATATAAACAAATACACATATTTACATAACACTTAAAATAAACTAAATCTACAAACAAATTTACAAAAAATAAAAAAAGGGGGGGGGGGGAGGGGAATTCAACCTTTACTAACTTAAACTTAACAATTTAAAATACGTTCACCTATCAATATATTAAACGCTAAAAAATCTTTCTTATGAAACCAAAAATTACGTTAAAATCTATTCACGTAAATAAATACTGTGGTCCAAAACCGATACTTTCTGTTCGGCTGTTGAAAATCAAATAAACTGGAAGGCAATTAATGAGTTGGTTTCAGCAAAGTAAAATCAACAACATTCGCTAATATGTTTGTAATCGTTAACAGGTTTACATATTGCAAATAGGTATCTACTTATTTGCAATATTTGAAATCAATAATAATAATTAGCCAATGTACCTTATATTAATACTTATGATTTCAGTCCAGATTATCAAGTTTTCAAACACTAAAAACAACCTTTAAATACTAAAATCATAAAACAAAGAAACTCGTATGCGCCAAAGGACTTCTCCACATAACTGTCATAATTTTTGACAAAGGTGAATGAACGTACATGATAATATCATGTACGTTATTGTCAATTTCTGTATATCAACGAAACCAGGACTAAGAAAGTCTGACATCGCAAGTTCGTATTGAATAGCCATGGTGATTAACGCTCAATCCTTCTTTATAAGGAAAGAGGCCTGCGCTAGTGGGACAATAAAAAGGCTGATGATGATGTATGAGCCTAGAAGAAATATTTTTGATCTTACTTTCAAATTACTTACATACACTAGCCCAGATATTTAACAATGAGTATTACCACGAATATGTTCGTAGGTTTAAATTGGTGAACTAAATATCATACAGATCGTCAACCATTTTTCTGTCTATTAAATTCTCTAATTTGTTATTCCACGCTCTATTTTTGACTAAAGTCTATTTGAACTCAAAATTTAGAAAACTACACATTTTTTGCAACAAAACTTCACCTCAGCCAATTCGAGTTTGCTTTCCAACTTGGAGTTTGTTCCGCATTTAGTAGCCAACTAGCAACTGGTACAATTAACAATTGGCTACACAAGTACACACACACACATACACACACAATATAGTTACACGTAACTACCGTGGAGATTCACTAGAAATTAGGATTGCTCTTGTAGGGTACAGCATCGTTCCGCTGATTAAGAATTACACCCCAAGTACTTAGTATTTGCCAAGGAAAAATCTTTTATCGAAACAAGATGTTATATTTCAGTGGTAAAATAAAGATATGCGAGGATCTGAAAAGTCAGGATTAAATAATATTAATAGGACCGCGATAAAATCCGTAAAAATAGTTTTATTTAAATGTTAAATATTCGCGTAAGTGTAAGAAATCAACGAGACATTCTCTATTGGCAGTACATATCTTATACTGTTGTTTAAAAATATAATATAGCAACAATATGGACCCAACAAGGTACAGCTTAAAGAAGAGCTTAAGAAGTTTGAGGTCTTTAATTTTTTATCATAATGTTGACATTTATTTAATAGGCTTCAGTGATTTTGGTGTTCATTTAATCTGTGAATATTGAAAAGGAACGGTCATTTCAGATTTCAGTTTTTTGACTACAGGATAACAATTTGGAAAAATCCTATATCTTGATTGATTTTCGACATATTATTATTTACATCTAGTATTACTAAGGCGAAATACTGTATGCATGACTTTCAGTCAAAAATAATAATGTATTATTCATTTATATTCAAAATATTTTCAACAGAGCGACAAATAAGACAGCATTATGACGCAGTATTTATAGTATCTTATTTTAGAATAAATAATAAAGTATTTATGAATTTAAAGATACTTTTATACTCCTACCATTGTGTGAGAGTCGATCATTATGTTTATATCAATAGCTGAAAATTTTTTTTGTCACATTTAAATCGGATATATGTAGGCATTGTCAACCTACGTAAACCCTACGAAAACCTACGTAATCTCCAAATATTTTTGTTACATTAAGCGTAACCGCACAATGAAGACTAAACAGTCGGCCGACTGTTGATCAGATGGTTGGCAAAATTATTTTTTGAAGAAAATGTTAATTCCATTCAAAGTTTTCAGTCGGTCTGATACCGGCTAAATACCTCATCTTTGTAATGTGCGTAATACCATTAATCTTCATACTGATTTATGAGCCCAAACAAACTATCGGCCGATTAAAAGTTAGCAGTGAGTTTCTTCATACATGTAGGTTTGCTCTGAAAGTATTTTTAAATATTGTATATAAACTCTGAGAAAAATTTAATTGAAAGATTTTAGACAATTTGTATTCATATCTTGTTTGTTGTAATATTATTGACTACATTTGACATCACAAACACCCCGATTAAAACTAGTCATATCCATCCTTGATGAATGAATCCTTGCTATCTCAGCTATCAAACATTAAAATAATTTTTCAAATCAGACCCTGATAGGAGTTTTCAATCAGACCAGTATTTTCTAAGAATAACAAGTCGAAATAAAAAAATCTGCTCAGCTCATATTGAGGAATTGGTACTCCTTTAGTAGGTAGGTAATGTTAGGAGGAAATAGTTCAGGCCAAGAGTTGCAGATGTTGATTGGCAATTAGTAGTTTACCGCTAAAGCTGCCGGAGGTAGTCAGAATACTAGGTGTGGGCTATGAAATAAGACCTTGTCGTTTACCTGAAATAGTCTGCTTATAACTACACATGCCCTTTTGTACGGATTTTTACGTATCTTCAATACGAGGCATCACATTTGATTAATCTTATGAATCTTTGTTTCTTTTAAAATTAAAGCCATCATTTTCGAATCGATAGATGATTTTAAGCTAAGAACCATTCGGATTACACTAAATATACAAAAAGCCGCAGCTAGGCACAGAGACATTACTTTTAAAGTGAAATCATACACAAATTTAAATGTTCAAAATAATATGAATTAGGGTTACGAAATGGGGCAACATGTATTTAGTGAAATGGATCCTGATTTCAAATGTAAAAAAAGTAAAATTAATGACTTCTTCGTAATATTATACAAATCATATAAGGGTAGGAATTAGTAGGTATTTTGGGATCGCGAAAGGCTATTTTTATCACAAACGCAAATAGGTTAAAAATAACAAGTATTCATTTTACAATAGACATTATTTTTCGTGGGTACATGGAATTCGTGGAAAAGCCAACTACGGTGGCTTTTTCAAAATTTTTATAATAATATTTTCTGCCAATTTTTTTTAAGCTTAGATGTTACAACTAGTCTCTCAACTAAGAGTGTGTGGGTTCGATTCCAAATTAGGCTTTGAAGTTGCTCGAGTGTTGATCAATGCTTATTCCCTCTTCATATGAGACGAGGCATGCAGTGAGACAATATAAAGGCTGATGATTATAATGACATTTGCACTGCCTTTCTTTCTCATAAAACTGTACAAAGTAGACTGGCCTTCACTTTTCTGCAGTACTTTGATATCTTTTGGGATAAGTCGAGATACCCCGCAAATCTAGTGATCCATGAGGGGTAACCCCTTTTGGATCACTTAGTCGATATCAGGCTAATTTTATATGAAATCTATTTCAGTGCAGACAATGACCGCGTGCGCTCTTTCAGGACTTTTTTTCATGAATTAATCAATGACGTAAATTAGTATAAAATAGTAGGTTGAAGTGCAGACACGATAATTAGGCGAAGCGTTACAGGATTAAATAATTATTTTAAAATACGAGTTATTTTTGTTTTTGGGATTTACAAAATTGTGTGGATGTAGATTAGTCTAGTAAAGCTTAAGATTTCAGACAAGGTCTAAAAAGGTGATTTAGGCAAACGCAGTTAATTAATTATAGTTTTATATCGTAATGAAAGAAAATTGTCACTGTCATTGAACATCCTTGGCAGTCGTTACGGCTGACTAGCCGTACGTTCTGACTAGAAGCCGGTACGTCTGACACCAGTCTAACCAATGGGTATTGGGTTGCCCGGGTACTGGTTTGAGGGGATCAAGTGCATCGGGTTAGACTGGAAGCTGACCCCAACATAGTTGGGAAAAAGGCTCGGAGGATGATGATCGTAATGAAAGAAAACGTCCAAAAATATAGGTACTTACGTATAAGCTCTTGAAATACTTTATGAGGTGACACGACACAGTTACGTCATATTGGTGACGAGATCCTGCGTATATCTTTAGAATATGTTGCTATCTAATTTAGTACCAACCTCTGAGGTAAGCTACACCTAAATCTGGACCGCCTAAATTACGTCAAATTACTAGCGATCACGATACTTTGAATTTTAACAATGGAACCATATTAATTGTCCTTACATCATCATCCTTTGTATAATCCCATTGCTGGGCTGCGGCCTTCTCTCACACGGAGAAGGATTGAGCGTTAATCACCACGCTTGCTCAAAGCGGGTTGGTGACTTCTGACTTTATAGTCCAGGTTCTTCGAGTAGTTTTCCTTCACATGCAATCAATCTTAGGTCCGTAATCCAACTTATACTTTAGAAAGTACATAGAAACTCAGAAAAGTTTCATTGGTATTTTTCTGTCCTGGCACTGAACCCACACACTAATACTTGAAAAGTTAGTTCTTTACCCAATAGGCCGCTGCGCGCACTATACGCGAGACACAATTGATTTCCTATTTATTAATACGTAACATACAAGAAGTTAACATTTATCGTCGTTCATTCATTGCTCTTACGTTCATTGACAAAACTTACGCATATAATGTATGTTGAACTTCTTATAAAAGGTGTATCAATTGGAAATCTTTTACGTAATCAAGGTGCAGATACAGGGTGTGCTCAAGTGATAGGCGTGACGTAATTATAGAAGGGACGTGAGGAAAGAGTGGACCTCCCGGGGTGACCCATGTGTAAGTGACAGGGCTCTTGATGAGGTCGTTTGTACACTCATAATGCACAATAAGCATTCTGTGTTACACAGAAGGAAAAATGTTATGTGATACTTTTTCTTGGTAGGTACAAAAAAAGTTTTTTTTTGGCTTGGGTGTGGGTTGATAACGTTTGCTGTGTAGACCAAAATGCTTATCACTGAAATCGGTGGTTATCGTATTGATAGTGAAAACAACGACACATATAGGTACTAATTTAGATATTACTCCTATTACAAAACAGTCTAGGTAAGTAGTTATTATACTGAAGAATAAATGTTTAGTTATCGGTGCATCAGTATAAGAACTAGAAGTAGGCAAATACGTAGGCTTGGAATTAGTTTGTTAATCGAATTAAAATTTAATCCTTGCTTTTTTTAAAAGACACTACATTCCAGGAGTTAAAAAGTGTAACGTACAAAATATGTCCCGAGAAGAAATTCACCTCACCGCCAACCAAAATCCGATGAAAAGTAAGTAAAAAAATAATAACATCCGACAGGTAACACGAGGACTTCTCCCGGGGGAACGGGGGACTAATAGATACCCCCAAGTCCCCAAACTCGGTGATATAAACCGATTTGTGCACAAAATGGACCATTGGTCAGTGGATTAGTTTGTAAGCTTTTAGGATTAAAAGTGTGTGCCAAACAAGAAAATTCTTATTTGAGTTGTGATAGAATTTGCTAGTTGAAGTGTCTAAAGGACCGCTGCAGAATAGGGTTAAGTGTAGGCATTTAAAAATAGAAAATTATGTCCTTTGTTGGGTTAATGTGTATTTCGGTTGTAAAAATTAAAGCTTAGCACATACCAGCATTTATTTTTGTAAAAAAATCAGTAATATTTTTAGTAAAAAGTAGATACGCTAACTGAAAACCAACAGCACATTTAAAATTACAATTTCAACTTAAATTGCACAAAAATAAAATGTTGGCCGTCCATTCAGAACTACTAATTTAAAAACAAAAAAGAAGTGAAATGTCAAGCTTCATTGCAGAGTTAATCACACAATTAAGTACTAGACGCTTAACCCTAACAATATAATAGTTGTAAACAGAATAATTATTGTAGGTACTTATGTACGAAGCTTAATAAATTAAAATTGTTGCAATCCACCAGTCAAGTGTTTGGATCATTTGTAAAGTTCGTAACTGGGTTTTTAGGACTTTGACATTAAAAATACTTTTTTGCAAACTTTAGTTTTGTAATGAACATTATCTTTTTCGTATTAGTACTTGAGTGCGAACGTAACTTTGTCTGTTTGCCTGTTATGTCAAGACTACAGAACCAATTTAAATGGGTACATAGATGGTCAGGATCATGACAAAGTATTATAGGCTACTTGTTATCCCGATGAGGGAGGTAGGTCGATCACGACGTGGTGTGGTACATAGATGAGATTATTACATAGCTATAAGCAGATTTAAAAATTCAATCAAACAAAAGATTTTGGGAAACCTACAAACTGTGATTTTACGAAAGCAAGAACAACTAGTACGTTACAATGTAAATCAATAGCACTGATATATTCGAATCAATAGGCAGTATTGACGCAGGTAAAACGGTTTCAGTTCACTGGTACAAAACATTTTAGAGTACAGTCAACACTCGCACTGTTTGCGTCTCAGATTGTCCCATTGTACCAACCAGGGGTGCTCAACATTTTCCTAACAATCACAATCTTTATTTAGGATGTGCTAATTTAAACCAGAGTCCTGTACAAATATTATTATCTAAGAAATTCTGTTTGATCGTTATTCGTTTGTAATTGAGAAATTTTCGGACAAGTTTGATTTGATTGAATTTTTTCTAATGCTTTTTAGATTCTTATGATATGAAAACTGGGAGACACTGTGTATTGTAATATTATATATTTTTATTCCAATATTTCAATAAGTAATCAAGCGACCAAAAGCCTGTTAAATATAGTAACTTGAGCTACAATTATGATGCCCTTTTATTAATTATACTCCAACGCTGGCCAACTTTAATTATATCGAATCTTTTCGTTGTAAGATACTTGTTCGAAAGAGTTACCGCAGCCCTGGTAGATAAAAGGCCTACGACGGAACACGACGGTTTTAGTCTATAAGAGTCTGACACTCCTTCACCGCTGCTAACCCACAGCGGGACGGGTCATTTGATGATTTTTGACGTCGTTAAAAAAAATATGCTTACATAAGGAAATGCCTTTTATATTTGCACGATTCCATTCACCACCGTTGTAACAAGGAGGTAAATCCATAACGCCTTATATTTATATTAACCTTTATCTTAAATTACAGTTATTGAGAGCTCTCACGCACACACTTACACATTATTTTGATAGATGATATCCATTGATATGAGTGACGGTTACTTTAGCTATGCATGTGTGTGTGTCTGAGATTTCTTTTTAATATTACTGACGCTACTTATAAAGGGCAAGTACGTGATAAATTATAAACTAATTTACCTACAATCTTCAAGGTTTTTTCTTAAATTTTTCGTATTTTTGATTTTGCATATTTATAACGACAGTAAAATTGTCACAGTAACTTATATAATACTACAAAAAAAAACAGCTAAGTATTTGTGATGCAGAAAACAAATTGCTTTGAACTCGGTCTACAATACTAGATTCTAATCTACAGATCCTATCAAATAACTTTGCCATTATGAAGTTATCAGTTTCATACCTATTTTTAACCCGCTTATATTAACTTCACTTGTAACTATGTATGTCTTGGAATCTTAATTTGACTCACTTCCCGGTCTTCGATTAAGATGAAATTTTGCACACACTCTGAGTTCTGATGACAATACATGACAAGAGTGTTTTTTAGTTAAACTATATTTTTACTGTTCCGCTGTAACTTGTAGTTAACTTCAGAGTAATTTTTTTTGGGGAGATCTAAATATTTTAAGCATCTCAAAAACTTATAAAAGTCTAAGTTAAGTCCTAAAACAAATTAATGATCTGATGAGCGAATTAATTGAGCTAAACTTTCGAATTTATGATCTAACTAAAAACGATTTAGTCAAGTTTTAGTTTGAAGAAAACGTCTGGCTTACAGTTTATGTTGTAAAAGTGGATAGTTTTCAATTGAAAATAGTTTAACTAGGGCTAGAAGAAAAAATGTAGTACCATTTTATTTTATTTTTTTTACTTACATTACGGAAACAATGGATGGATTGTGTGAATGTGTGGCTGGAAAGAATGTCACTTGTGTGGAGACGTTGATGATGACGGAAAAAAGGTTATACGACTGATGAAGACTCGGTGTTGAAGCAAGGAATCTAGTTTTGTGAAGTCTTGCTCACGACCTAGTCTCTTAAAAGCTGTTACTATGAAATAATCATTCCTACACCTTACATAATTTTTAGGTTTTTACTGCGATACTTTTAAATTGTTATTTAAAATATTTGTATTATTTATTGAAATTCTGAAAGTTGCATATAAGAGAAGACAGCAATAAAACATAAAGACATAAGTTTTTACACACGATTTTGTACACAGAAGTACAAAACAATATAATTTACCATTAATTACAGTCACCCGTCGCTTTACTTGCTAGCTTACATTGCACAATGATATAAATTGTAGTCTTAAAATGTTGGCCACGTCTGACATTTGCGTAAAACTATTCCTTTGTAATATTTAATATGGAAGTACATGGGAAACTCTTGGCGACTTGTAAAATGCGTAAGTATTTAATATCATTGTTGATAACAATAACTGCTTTATTCAAAGACTAGCTCGTAGCACTAGATAATCCCGAGAGGGAATTATTTCCAAACCTTTATAATGTTAGTGTGTCATGGAAATCTCAAACATATCATTATATAAAGTCCTCGTCTAAATCAATCCATCGACGTAGCTGGACATATTGAAATCGAACAAAGCCGAATTATTTTTATATTTATTACATGAATCTGAAATACATTTTTAAATGAATTAAATGTATCTGGTGAATTAAGTGTAACTGCATTGAATTAAACCAACATACACCAAAGTTACGACTTTAAACAACGAATAAAACTTACGACAGTTAAAACTTAATCTCTATTAAGTTACGTCATAACTTAACTAACTTTAACGTCATCAAAATTACGCTGCATACGAAGCTAATATCACTTAGTTATCACTTGAACTTATTATTAACTTAACTAAGTTATTGTGATATAATTAGTCTTTGCTAAGTTAGAAACAGGTAATAGGTATAAGTTTATAAGTTCAGGATTTCGTGGAAAATTAAGACTTTGTTTGTATTGAATAGGTGTCTCAGACAGTTAAGTGGGTGTCTGGTTAATGGTAAACTTTGTTTTCGAACAGCCTATAGTTTATTTTACTACCTACCTAGAAGTTAGAGTGGTTAACCACGATATATGAAAATGTGGAAGGTTCAATAACACTTATAATAGGTACTAGTTTCTTCTGGTGATTTTATACGTGTCCTATGACGTCTAGTTTGCGCACCTGGTTAAAAAGTAGACGTACTCGATAAGTGGGATTACTGATGCCTACCGAAATATTTTATCAAATGGTCAAAAACGCCCTAGCCGCATATAACTAAGCATACAAACAAACTCTTCATTTTTATAAGACATACTACTTATAGATATTTTTATTTGCAAAAATTTACTCAAAGTACTGGGTGTCCCATAAGTCCTTTGAAATCTAAATTTCGAATAAAATTTAAATGGCGCGCGGGAATGGCATGCGGGGTGCGGGGATAGCATCAACGGTCTTTCGGAATTCATTCACCATGGAAAGTTTTATCGGAGCAGACCGTGGTTTTTGTGTGCTTGAGTTTTATCACAACAATGATTCGGCCACCATTGCGCGGCGTAAATTTAGAGAGTATTGCAATTTGCGCACGTTTAATGACTGTCCCAGTGTTCAAACGGTTAAAAATTTTGTTCAGCAGTTCGAGGTGACTGGATCTACAATTTTAATTTGTTGAATAAACAACGATCGGGCCGCCTAAGGACATCACGGACGGAAGACAACATCGACGTAGTGCAAGAGTCAGTTCGTGAAAATCCCACTCAATCCATTCGTAAGCGTTCCAATGCATTAAATACACCCAGATCGACGTTACAGTTCATTTTAAAGAAAGATAAGAAATTACCATCCATAAAAAATTCAGTTAATACAGGAATTAAAAGATACGCCGCGCAATGGTGGCAAAATCATTGTTGTGATCCCTGTGCTCCCGCACACAAAAACCACGGTCCGCTCCGGTAAAACTTTCCATGGTGTATGAATTCCCAAAGACCGTTGATGCTATCCCCGTACCCCGCATGCTATTTCCGCGCGCCATTTAAATTTTATTCGAAATTTAGATTTCAAAGGGACACCCAGTATTTTCAAACTTTTTCAAATCATTAAATTCCCAAATATAACCCTCATCATTTTGTTCCCCATGATATAAACTTAATTTATATCTAATAAAAATGCGATATAAAACTAAAAAAACTTCATACAAAAACCAAACACGCTGGAATCGTCATTGAAATCGGACCGTACTTGATTATATTTCGATGCAAATACATAAATCAGTATTAAAAGGGTTTCGTCACGATTCAGGTGTCAATCAAGTGTGTTTTCAATCATTTTTACAATATCAATCATTCGGGATTTATGTATATAGCAACGTGTAGGAAGAACCGTTTTGTTGAACAAAAAACACGTTTGCAAAGATAAATTGAATTAATGATGTGTGTGAGATTTATAATTGGGTAGATATATAAAAGGTTATAAATAAATATCTAAATTAAGTAGTTAGGCGTGGTGTCAACGGCCTGAGAAATTTTAAACTAACTCTATCTTGGTGAAAGTGAAATTACAAGTATGATGTAAGATAGGTAAGTTAAAACTATTATTAGTTGTGATAAAATTGAAGTTTAGAGCTCAGGCTCAGTACAAATAGTAATAGAATTAAGATGTAGATTTGGTATTCTGTCGGTACTTTAAATAAACCATTTTTAGAGGAAAAAATATACCTCCTATTAAGTAAGATTACCACTAATCGCTGATTAATTGACAGTATTGAGAACCAAGCAACTTTCAAGTAAACTGATAAGTAGGTAATTGAGAAACTTACCAGGAAAGTCTTACTTACCACGGAATACTTGTCAACCACACAACTTCTTGTAAGTATACTGATTTCTGGGAATATGAGATACAGAGAATTCATAGACTCTAAAATTGAGTGAAATAAGATATACCTAGTATCTAAACTGTAAGATTCATTGATTTTTAAAGAGTATTAAAGAGGTTCTCATAAGATAGATAAAGAAGCGATTTGTTATTAGAACACTAGTAACTTCCAGTTTTAACTTTTACTCAATGTCCATTGTAATAATTATTTTAAGGTTGATTATAATATTCTACGTTTGACCTATAATGCATGTTTGTGCACGATCATATTATATTGTTTCTCACGCCAGTTCTCAGAATAGTATTTGGCAGACCTACGAGAAGGTTTTAATTAATTAGTCACTTTAAATATGTTTTATTTAGTATCAGGTGTTAAAGTGTTATGATGATTTTTTATTTATTTATGTAACATGGAAGAATTACAGCTAAAATAACCAAGAATAACACAAGTTTAGTTAACAGGGACCCAATGAAAAGTCTTCACTTATAGAAAATGAAGAGAAATGTGGAAGTAAATAAATAAAATAAGATTCTTTAACAGTGAATAAGACTTACGTACATGAGTACGTAAATGACATCCATGAAGTCCCAAACACTGAATTAAAACAGTCAGAATGACGTAAAACAAATGGGTTTCTCAGGTAACATGTCAAACTGCATTTGACTAAAAGCCTGGCTTGCATCTGATAAATTATTCACGGCGTATAAGAGGGTTAAAGTCACAGTCATACGCTGGGTAATGGAGTAATGTATGCTAATGTTACTTAATAGGTTTTTAAATAGTTCTTTTTGGTTTTCTGGTTTTGTGGGAGTCTTTGGGGGGAAATGTAGCCTGTTGTTGTTCTATTACACAATGGTAAAAATATCCATTGTAATGACAAAAAAGAAGATTTTTGCGTGCGTTTTTCATATTGAGCCGTATCCTCTTTCAAACCAGCTCGAGTCAATTTTACAAATATTACGAACTTATACGTATTTTTACCCCTAATACTATTATGCAATACGACCATCAACAGAAAAAAAATCTGTACCTAAACGTTTCCTTTTTGTCCAAAAGTACATGTGAAAATGGTCCAGTAACCTTTTACTACATCTGTCCATACCTACATAAAACAGGTCTCATTTGTCACGAACAAAATCGCGACTTATCCAACTTACCAACTGTCGGCCATTTCACAAACTACTTCTATAACATTACACGAACTTACCCCAAAAGATCTCAACGTTAACTATTAAATGTTTTAACTAAACTTTGTGCAAAGGGTTTCTTCTTTATACGCCTAAAAGTTAAAGTTGAACTTTAGATTTATATTAGCTAATAAAGGTAGTTAAGGTTAGTTTAACTGTGTGTTAAGTTTAAGTTGAGAGTAACTTTATGATCTGTGCTTAAGATAAGTTTGTTTGGACTTAAATAGTAAGGAAGGGAAAATATAGGTAGGTAAATAAATTAATGATATGTTGAAGCTTAAAATAGATAAGTACTGGATAGACAAAATGCATTTTTCGAAACGTTTTTTTTAGTAATTCGATAAATGTAAAAAAAATGGACGACGATTAATTTCGTTTGTAGAACTGCATTTTTATTTGGAATTCGTTTGGTTTCAAGTTTCGTTTATGTTTTTCAAATAACACTTCCTGGTATGATCTAATATAATAGACATAATCAGTTTAAAAAAAAACAAGTTTGTATATGCACATTTTGTCTGAAGCACTGTTAAAAACCAAGTTAATTTCATCAATATCACTTCTTCCCTTTACTTTATAGGCCTAACCAAAGGGTAACCAAAATGTAATGTTGTACTTTAACCACCTCCGACTGGAGGTTAAGAGGTCGCATCATAAATTCCCCCCAATTGAACAACTGTCAGGCTATATTAGCGGCAACCTCAGGTAATTGAACCGAGCAGTCAGGGGGAAATATCGGTACATTTTATACCCCCACAGCTTTGTAGGGTTGACCCTTCTTGTGTAAACCGCGCCGTTTAGGGTTGAGTTTTAAAAGTGAGATTAGGTAGTATAATAACTATTTTGTATTTCAATTTTAAGGAAGGTCTTATATTTTGGGACATAGGTGTAAAAATAAGACAGCGCAAATTTCAATTAATTGAAAGTATGGTTCATTATTTATTAAATACTTCTTGCATATTTTGTACAATGGCGGACTTAATGCCTAACTTCCAGTCTACCTTGAGATAGCAATATTATATCACTGGTCATATTTTTAATAGTGGTTATTACAACAAAGACGGACAGTTCTCTTTAACAAGTGTGACGATGTCAGAGTTTAAATACTCACGATTTATATTCAATCGAGATTTAATACTATTACCTAAATATGAACGCGTAATAGGTAGACTCCTTCAAGCCTTCGGGTCACTTTACAAATCCCGGAAAATTAAAACTTTCTGCATGGCTTGGAGTCCCGGGCTTGCAAACTTTATCATATCGGTATTTAAAAATAACATCTTTGCTTCCGAATCATATATTTTTATTACGTCAGCTCTTTAAAAATGACAGTGGTAGAAAAGATAAAAATAGACCACACCCGTTTCGACATTTTTTTTTAGATGAGT
Organism: Helicoverpa armigera; assembly: GCF_030705265.1. NCBI lineage: Eukaryota > Metazoa > Arthropoda > Insecta > Lepidoptera > Noctuidae > Helicoverpa > Helicoverpa armigera. The sequence goes on along the minus strand of NC_087142.1, from coordinate 9,130,324 downwards.
TAAAAATAGATAAGTACCTATACTCTTTGGAAAAATTACACATCGCCGTCGAAAAAACAATAGGGTAGTTTCCTAAAAAATAATAATTAGTCCGTCTTGTAGATTGTCCAAAATTAAGCGATACGTATTTTTTCTTTTTTAAATTGGATCAGAACTTGTTAAGATATAGCGTGTTAAAGTTGAGTGTGACGTCACAAGTTGCTACAATTTTCAGGAGACTGTGACGTAAAAGGCCCCCACTCCTAATTTTTGAAGCGTATTATCTTTGTCATTTTATGTTTAATTAAAAAAAGAAAAAATACGTACCCAATATTTTTTGATTATCTAAAAAGCGGACTAAATATTATTTCATTATTTCGACCCTGGAAACTACCCTATTACGTAAATGAGAGCTATCGAGATCTGAACTACTAAAGGTGGATTTCTGTAACCTATCAGATATAGATTAGTTAGATATTTAATGATGATATGTGTTCCATTAGACTCCAATTTCACTGACAACATAACACTACCGTTTAAAAAAAAAAAAAACTATTTTCTAGTAAACAGTTGTCTTAAGAAAACTGAAGTTTATGTTGTCGGTGTACTTATGCCTAAGTAGTGATCACAGTCAGCCCTGTATTAATGCCAATAAATATTTTGTCGAGTTGCGGCAGAACGCAATAAACTTACCTGGTGCCTGTAAACCAGGGTCTCGTTACATGACGGCTTTTATTTTATCGCTGTAAGGCTGAAGTGCTACTGTAAGCGGGTGATGGGTGAATAAACGTGTGAGGTTTGTGTTAGAAGTAATATTATAATATCCTAAGTAGAGTAATAAAGGTTTTGAGAGAGCTTTGCTATTTAAAATTTCGATGTAGTAAGTGTACGTAAATTAATTTATTATTCGCCAGTTTCTTTAAGAATTATTAAGTCAAAATAAAAACTGCCCGTAATTTATGTTCTTACATTAATCCCATAATTTGAATTGAAAACATATGCATCGTCATGTAATAAAATACAAAAAAAAAATATTTGCATAGAACACAGTTACTATCTTTAACAATGGTATTAAGTTTGAATCTTTGTCAATTACTAACAGTGGTTTAGGTGTAGATAATCGAACTATATAGTTTTTGCTACATTATTTTCTACTGTCAGTATCACGCTCTCCGCTCGCTTGCAGTAAAGACTGGCTCGAAGGCGGTGGTTCATCTTATTTGATTTCATAAGGGCTCAGGTTTTGAATTACGATGTTTTATATCGTTTGCCTCTATTGCTATATTCCGAACATCCTTTAACTCACTATTATAGCTTGTTTAATTTATTGTGGCTTATTTTTAGAACCAGTTTTTAAATATTTTCCGGACTATTTATTTTATTGCCTGCCTATTTTTTGGTATATAATATGTATAATTTATAGTTGATATTTGTATTATTGCTTAGTGAAATAAAAGTTGGTATACCTACTTTATTTACCGTAGAGTATTATACAAATATATACACACTATACATACAAACTTAAACTATCTCCGAAAACTAAAAAACTATACTAAAATAAAAACGTAAAAATGTTCAAAATTACCCACGTTCTGTGATAAAAAGTAGCCGTATAACGTTCCTCGCGAAATGAGCCAACATCTAAAAATTTCCTGAGTTTAGCACTTCAAGCAAACAAACAAACTCTTCAGCTTTATAATATTAAGATAGATAGCAAAGATAGACCTCTTAGTAAGATTTTTGTTTGCGAAACGTACGATACATTTTAACAAGATTTTATTTTACATTACAATAGTGAATGCCATACGTATAAACTATAAAGTATGTAATGAAACATAAAAGAAAATTTTATACGAAAATCTTCTTTTAAAAGGCAGTCAAAAGTCAAAAAGGCCAGTGGTTTCATACATATATTATTACCCTTAGTACTAACTTACAATTCTTTGGATAACAATAAAAGTACCCACATACTGAAGACTAAATAGTCGGCCGACAATTGACCCGATTGTAGACATTTTTTTTAAAGAAAATCTTGATTCCTATCAAAGTTTTAGTCAGCCTGATACCGGCTAAATACCTGATCTTTGTAATGTGTGTACTACCATTCATCTTCATACTGATTTACGAGCCCAAACAAACTATCGGCCGACTAAAAGTTTGCAGTGTGCTTACTCTAAATATAGTAGAATATTTCAACAATAGCATTTCGAATCGTTAAATAAATGAAATAAAAACTTCAACATACTGTCAGCTGGTTGACGTAGGTCCGGCCTGTCATTTAGAATTTTGAATGAAAAGTATTCAATTATAGTCTCAACACTCTGCCTTTCTTTTGCATATTTCAGTGCATTTTCTACTTTTAAAAATTTTGCTTTTATTTATTCTAATATTATAAAAATAACAAAGTTTTTTTGTTTGAACGTGATAATCTCAGGAACTTTTGGGACTATTCGAAAAAATCTTTCAGTATTAGATAGCCCACTTATCGAGGAAGGCTATAGGCTACTTTTTTTCTAGGTGCGTGGAATAGTTCTCACGTAACGCAAGTGAAACCGCTGGTAAAACCTACTTTGAACATATTACTCACATTTTTAAAACGAAATTAGAATTTAGTAGCGTAGCCGTAGCTCGTAGCGCTACGGCGTAGCAACTTGCTACGAAAAATTTGTGCGAAACTTACTTAAAACAATTGACATGTTTATGTGGCTCAGGGGTGGTGTACACTTTCAGTAATTATAACCTGATTTCGGTTTTAATTAAAGCCTTGAATATGGAGACAATATCCTTTTTAACACTTCACAAATCTTAACTAAGTAATATTCTAATTTCAAGTATCTGTTTCTCTAGTACACTTTTACATTAAAACTGCTGAACCGATTTTGATAAAATTTGATACGGATACAGCTTGAATATTCTTTTTATTCACATACTGAAAGTTATTTTTTCAGAAAGCTGAAAACCACAAGTAACAAACCTTAAACGAAATTTCACCCCTTTTCTTCTAAAAATATCTATACTAAATGTTATCCTTTACCAAATAGAAGTCCACTACGTTCACTTCATCCGTACTAAGACAGTTTTCCAGTAAAAACATGAGTTTCCCAGTCTGTTCTGGTCGTCAAACATTGACTCAAGTCTCGGTTCGTTTTCAAGTTTTCTCATAACGACCGCGATTGCTTTGTGCTTGAATCTCTCTTTTATCTTAGTGCGTGTTGTGTTTAGAGGATTTTTAATTGAGTAAAAAACTAAAAACTTTACTTATAACTGGCGTTAGTATTATCTACTCCGTGTATCTGGATAAAAAGTATTCCTCTTCGAAAAATGGAATATGGGGCTTTCTACGCTTGGGCTAGCAAAAAAATGTAAGAACTTTAACAGTCAAGATTGAACATACTAAAATGTTATTGTAATTTAAGTAATGGAACTTAAATATTTTTCACATTTCATAATATGCGTATATTTACAGGTTTTCATAAAATCTAAAAGTAATATTACGTATAAAGCTTAAAACTTGTAAGTCAAGATTCAAGTACCTTAAAAATCCTTCCTTTAATTAATTAATTCTTTCGCAAAAACTACAACGATATTGCATCCATTTCAAAATGAAATATATACATCTACCCTACTGTGTCAATAGACCATCTCTCTGCTAATGATAATAATGGAGAAGCTCCATTTATATTTCATTTTATTTTATCAACGCTCTTTTTAAATCATGGTACAGGAATAAAACAAGTTTTTTTTAATGAATTACAATCGTGACTATAAGGAGTTGGTCGAGACACGTCAAAAATATAAAATCTTAGTAGAAAACGTTAAATAAAAAAAACATCTGTTAATATTTTAAACAACATTTCCAAAAAGGGACAAAGTTATTTTTAAAAGTTCAGAAATTCTGGTGAACAAGTAAGAAAAGTATTTTTCCGTTTTACATATTACAACAATTACAGAATTTCAAAAGCTATAAAAATGTGACGCCATAACACAGACATAAAATAACCATATAATTTATTAGTCGAAAGTGTTACTATATTTCGTTATAAAATCAATAAAAAGAAAGCTTTTACGACTCAAAATGGCAGTAGACACCTATCTCTCAATTATCAAAAAAAATGCCAGAAAAATTAAGCACCAACGAAAAAAACAGTCCGTTTTAAGTGTACCGACGCAATCTCCTCGCCGATTGAGTTACGCCGCCGGCCGAGTGAGATTACCGCGTTAATAACTGCAAATATTACTTAACCACTCATTAGGAATGCTGAAACAATCGTACTCGTCATTTTAAGGAAAAACTCAGCTAGTTTAAGGGGTTATTTCTTAGATTTGATATTAAAGTGATAGACAGATGTAAGAATTTTTGTCATGGCATCAAATGCACAATGTGGCTGTACCCTATCAGGGTCCACTATTCTGTTCTTAGCTATAAGCCTACTATAACACCTTTTAAATATTAAATCGTAATATTTAATCGACGACCTTATAAAGGTCGCCGGAAGACGCTGGATGCAGGTCGCCTCCAACAGGTATCTGTGGAGATCTAAGGGGGAGGCCTATGTTCAGCAGTGGACGTAATATTGTCATTATTATCACAAAAAATGACATCATGTGTTTAGAAAAAAACTGACCATAATTATTGAAATTATTGCTGTATGTGTGTATTTCTTACGATTAATATTACAGCGAATAAAAATTATGAATATAAATTCCTCTATATCTTCGGTAAAAATGCCGAAACCTGTTTGTTATTTTTTCAGAATGCGATGGAGCAAGTATTGAATTAGGTTGGTCGGTAAAATCACAATACAATAAAAATAAAAGCTTATTCTAAGACTCATTTTTAGCCTTTCTTAGTATACGGTACGGTAAGGCACAGTATATTTTCTATTTTAAGTTATTTTTAACCTTGTTTGTAAGACAAAAAAATAAAAAATCATTTTTTCGTGCCGCAAACTTATTTCTACCAACTAAAACAAAAGGTAGTATCATTATAATAAATATTCACATAAATCATTCAAATTAGTCTCTCACAAACTTCAGCCACTTCGCGAACTAACCACGCTTCAACCGGTTAAAGTAAATAAACTAAAAAAATGAATAAAATAACTTTTTTACATTACATTACATAGAAAATTTGTTTACTTTGTCAATATTTGATTTGTAAAGTTTAATTTATGAATATAAAGTGGTATTTTGTTATACCAACACGTGTTTTGAAACTAACCTTATGATGGTACATTGTACCGAGGGAAAGTTTGAGGTTAAGCAATCGTTAGCAAGGTGGGTTCGTGGATGGGTGATTCTTTGATATAAAACAGTCATTTCTAGCTGTCGGACGTTAATCATACTGAACAAGTGTCTTTGAGTTTGGCTAGCCATGTGGCATCTTGTAATTTTAATAGGTAGGTACTAGCTGTTCCACGTGATTCCGCCAGCGTCTCAAGGCAACAGCTTGATGCAGACGTATAAAAAGCAGCCTCTCAGCCCTTTCTCAGGCTCCAGAAATCTAGACTAACTGTGTAGTGTACATTTTAATTTGTTCAGTAATTTTGGTGTGAAAGCCGACAGATATATAGATCTACTTTCGCATTCATAATACCTATTAGTAAGGATCCTTAAAAAAGGTTGCTTAAAAATAGGACGAAGACTCCTGCTGTGAGTTGTAGAGAATATTTTTATTAAAATATTTCGTGAATTGAAGTAGAAAATGAAATGTTATGTAGGTAGTTCTTTCCTAGTTCTTTTTGTATGTATCTACAACCTACCTACTTGCATAAAACTACATAAGCATCGTAGTTGCTGTTTAAATATATATTTTTGCAATCAACTTAATTGAAACCTTTAAACCAATTCGATCCAAAAAATGAAAGTCCAGGAAGCTAAAAAATATAATAATAAATTCATTTAAAATATTCCCGTCATGTCTGCAAAAACGTCAACGAATTAAAAAGCTACTTTTAATTCACAACACATTATATAAAGGGCAGTTCTACATTATTAAATATAGCCGTATTTCGGCCGGTTCTCCGAGATTTAGGGGCCGTCACTAATTAAGTTAAACTCACGCGGACACATTTAATAAAATCAAAATTTTCTAAAAACCTTCATACGAAATCTGAGGGTAAGAAAATCTTTTTGTCTGTCCCGGATGTCTATTTATTTGGGTCAAAAAGGGAAGGCGGAAAATGTTGCCAGATTAAAGCTCTCCTGATCGCTTAAGGCCGTTTTTAATTGCGGTTTTTGACACTCCTGTGTCCGCTTGTTAAGAATGTTTTTGTATATAATTGTTCTTAATGTATAGGGAATTTATAATTGTAGGAATTTAGGTAAAAAGGTAAATAATATTTTTCAAATTATTGGATTGTAATCTGTCACTTATTATATTATGTCTACCAAATTTTTCTTAAGATTTATATGGCCTTACTACAAAAACTTAAACACCAGTTTTACACTTGTATAAAAAAATTGTGGCTGCAAAATGAACCATATTTATAATTTGACATTTTTTTAGACAAGGCTTAAACTGACGTTTAAAAGGTTTTGTGGTAAGACGGTTATAGTTTATTTTTCAAAACAAACACAGCATTACCTACATAAAGGATGATGGGTAAAATTGGCCGGTATACCCAATAAAAACCATTCGCATATCAAATGATAGCTTATACCCTAAGCTTTATTTTTTGTTATGGGCACAACCTTGTAAACCACCGGAGAACGAAGATATGACACTTGATAGCATAGGACAGCCCATGGCTTTGAACCACTTCATTCTGTGTGGGAGCGATGTTTAAGTGCATTATATTATTGTCCATATTAGTCAGAACATATCACACAAGGTGTCTGTGCCCATATTTTCCGAGTTTATTGAAAAAAAAAAGATTATTTAGCAGGTAGTACTTACAACGTATGGTTTACGTATTCCGCCGTTCCGGTGAGTCTAACCCTTATATCCAATAAAAACCATTCGCATATCAAATGATAGCTAATACCCTAAGCTTCATTTTTTGTTATGGGCACAACCTTGTAAACCACCGGAGAACGAAGATATGACACTTGATAGCGTAGGACAGCCCATGGCCTTGAACCACTTCATTTTGTATGGGAGGGCTGTTAAGTGCTTTATATTATTGTCAATATCAGTCAGGACGTGTCACAGAAGGTGCATGTGTCCATATTTTCCAAGTTTATTGAAAAAAAAAAAAGATTATTTAGCAGGAAGTATTTACAACGTATGGTGTACGTATTCCGCCGTTCCGGTGAGTCTAACCCTTATATCCAATGAAAACCATTCGCATATCAAATGATAGCTTATACCCTAAGCTTCATTTTTTGTTATGGGCACAACCTTGTAAACCACCGGAGAACGAAGATATGACACTTGATAGCATAGGACAGCCCATGGCCTTGAAAGACTTCATTTTGTATGGGAGGGCTGTTAAGTGCTTTATATTATTGTCAATATCAGTCAGGACGTGTCACAGAAGGTGCATGTGTCCATACAAAAAAAAAAACAGTTGGTGTAACTATTCCGCTGTTCCAGTGACTTTAACCGGCATAGCCAATAATATCCATTTGCACATGAAATGATAGCTTATACCCTAAAATTCAATTTTTGATATGGGTGGAACATTGTTAACCACTGGGGAAAAAAGATATCAGTCCTGTAAGCCTACGACTGCCTAGTGAATTAAACTACTTTGGCACGTATGGTAAGTATATAAGGAAATCCTATCTTTTTATTACAAATAACGTAGCTTTTCCACCACTGAAAGATTTTTCAAATCAGTTCAGTCAAGTTCAGAGCCCATTTAATGCAAATACTTGTCGTGAGTACTTGCACAGACATCATCTAATGGCCAGGATAATACATCTTGCTTTGAAATATAATCCTGTGGAATTAGAGGCATCAATCTATCATCACCAATGACTGTCGACTGTCCTGGCTAACAAGCCTGATGTGCCATATGATGAGAACTCTGTGAAAGCTGACAAACAACTTGTGCATCACTACATAGTATAAGACAAAGTCGCTTTTTCAGTCCTTATATCCCTACGTCCCTATGAAAGCTTAACTCTTCCAAACTACGCAACAGATTTTGATGCAGTTTTTTAATATATTATTCTATTCAAAGATAGAGTGATTGAAGAGGAAGGTTTGTATGTGTAACAACATTCGTTAAATAGTGAGTAAATACTGTTTTCCCGTGCGAAGCTGGGGTGGGTCGCTACTTTTGTAATAATTCGACAACCCAGGGCCGACTATCCTGGTGCCGCAGAACGAGGATATGTTATCTCCAATAATGGAAATAATATACGGTGGTAGAAGTAAAAGTTTTTATGTTTTGTTTTGCTATTAAAACAATTATGCCTAGTTAAGACCGATTTTAATTGATAGTCTACCCTAGGCTTATTTAAATAAGTGATGAGTTGACGAAAATACATCATACAATGATTTTTCCTACTATGGATTTTATTTTAACAAAAAAAAACGGTGCAAAAAGTATAAATCTTTTGTGCCCGACTGTACTTATTTCCGGTAGATTCTTGACATGAAATGTTTTATTTCAGTAACTGTAGGGTATAAACAATAATCTAATATACATTAGAACTTTATTGGTTATCAGGCCAGGGTTCATACAAAATTGCCCATCATCCTTATCATAGCTATATACCATCATACATATCATATCCAAAACACAGAAACCAAAACTTTAAATCCAAGAATAAAAATCAAGCAAATACCCAAGTAATATTGGATGCAATAACACATTTTATTATAAAATAACCATACAAATCTTATTGCAAATACGCATACAAATGTGAATGCATTTCTGCTCCATTTGCCGCGAACGGCCAGCGACCAGTTTGAGGCGGTTATAACTGGTTATTAGATCTGGATTTAACTGGATCTTTGCTGATATTTCCTTGTAAACGAGCTGTTAATTCATGAGTATAGAAATCATGTTTGTATTCATGAAAAGGAAAACAGAAAGTGAATTTTAAAGTACTTATCTTGTAGTATTTGTAAGCCGGGTCTTGAGAAACCGACAATTTTACTGCTATCTTTCAGCAAATGTATGTAACGTTTGTTGAATGCCCCAGCATCAAATCATTATCCTAAAAATGTAGACTGTACTCAATCGAGTACAGTGACTTCTAATGGGTTAAAAGATGTTTAAGACAAAAAATATAGTAAAAAGTTACCATTTTCTCATTTTAGTCGTAAATAATCAAATAAACAAAAAAACACAAGCTTTGACATTTCACAAATTTAACACATAACCTAAAAATAATTCAAAAGCCGACAATAAGGCCCAGGTCTCTAAATCATTCGTTACCCAACCTGTAACGTACGACACTGAAAAATGGTGTCGCACACAAATTCAAAACTGAAAGTAATCCCGCTGAAATATGAAAGAGGTTAGATACGATCTCTCTTTTTTTTTTTAATTTATTCTTGGCCATAGATACAAGTCTTTCAGCCGAAAACATGGATAATTTTTAAAATATTTCTAAATTACAAAGAAAAAATAATCTTAAACCTACTTATTTGCAATACAATACTCTTAACTTAACACCTTTTTATATTTTTTCTACTGTGTTATTTATATATTTATACAATGTCTTATAAAACTTCTTGTTGGCAAGTAGTTCCTGAACTTGGCGGGGAACACTTTGTTGAATTTCTTCACATTCACATATTTCGCTTACTAAAATTAAACGTTGAATATTAAAATTTGCACATTTCAGAACAATATGATCCAGATCAGCAACTTCAGCATCACAGTATTTACATCGGCTATCGTTATATACATTTATTCTGTTCAAGTGAGCTGGCGTTAAGCAGTGTCCTAATCGCATGCGAGTTATAGTTGTTATAAATCTTCTATTAATATATTCACAATTATTAAACCATGGTTTTCTTCGTAATTCTTTTTGGATATCTGCATACCACTTGCCTTTATTTTCTAGGGTTAGTGTCCAGTAGTCATTCCACAATTTACGGTTGATCTCTTTGATGTGGCTGTGGTAATCTGAAAATGGAACCTTCACAAGCTCTGTCTGGTCATCATAATGTTCCCAATGTGTTGCAGCGTCAGCAATTTCATTTCCGGGTATGCCACTGTGCGAAGGCACCCATACGAACTCTACATTAATAAACTTATCCAGTAACTGTTTGGTCTTAACTCTAATTTCATATAATATATAATTAAGCTTAAAAGACATATTTACATTGTTTAAAGCAGATAGTACACTCTTAGAATCCGAAACTATGAGAATTGTATGTACATTATTTACAGAAATTGCATGTTGTAATGCACAATAAATAGCATAGCTTTCTGCAGTGAAAACGCTACATGCTGCATTTAATTTTATACATTTAGTAAAGTCCAGTTGTGGATCATAAAATGCTGCCCTTACATTATGATCTGTTTTAGAGCCATCTGTGTATATAATATAATTATCTGGTTTATTATCAATAAACATTGAGAAATCAAATTTATTGTGCACTACATCTAAATGAACTGTAAAATTGTTAATTAAACTAGGAAAAGGAATTTTATACATAGGCCAAATATCATGAACAGCAATATCTTTTGAATTCTTATTTACATAGTAAAATATTGTTGTAATTCCAGGTAGACTTCCACCTATCAAGGAAGAAGCAGAAATATTACATGAAATTGACTGAGAGACCCTGTGATCTACTACCAGTTTCTTATGTAAATGACTATTTGATGAAATGATCTTCAAGAAAAATCTCTCAGCCAACATCAACCTACGTAACATCAAGGGTGGTATACATGTCTCAACTTCCAATGAGTTAATTGGTGTGGAACGCATGGCTCCACAAATAAGTCTCAGTCCCATATTTTGGATTACATCCAATTTTCTTAGTAAGGTGGTACTGGCATTCATATAAGCTAAACTGCTGTAATCAAAATGACTTCTTACTATACTTTTGTATAACATACTCATAACTTTGGGGTCAGATCCCCAAAAACTACCTGCTAAATAGCGCAATATGTTTATGCCATTCAGTGCTTTGCTGCATATATGTTTGATATGATCATCAAACTTTAATTGATCATCAATAATAATCCCTAGGAATTTATGTTGTTTAACAATAGGAATTTCTACATTGTTGTACAAAATTTTCACATTAAAATTAGTGTTTCGATTTTTACTAACAATTAGAACTGAACTTTTTCCAGGACTTATTTCTAACTTAAGTTTATTGTGGTAATAGTAATACAATTGATTCAAAGCAGTATTTATTTTGACCTTAGCTATTTCTATATTTTGATGTATGGTATACAAAAGTAAGTCATCTGCAAATTGTAATATTTTAACATCTGGTACATTTACAAATTTTAATATTTCAGAGGTGTATAAATTATAAAGTAAAGGAGACAGAGTGGCTCCTTGCATTGTGCCCTTATTAACAGTCTTAGGGCCATGTAATTTATTGTTGTATTTTACAAACACAGTTCTATTGTTCAAAAGTTGTAAAGCCATTTAAGTATATGACCTGGGATACCAATATCATGGGATATTTGAATAAGTTCCTCTATATTTACATTGTCAAAAGCCCCTTTTATGTCTAAAATACACAAATTGCATTGGGTGACTTAATTTAACCTGACCTATATCTGATAATAAAGAAACAAAGCTTTCAGAGCAACTTTTACCTTTTCTGAAGCCAAACTGAATAGAAGGGATTAAATTTTGTGATTCAACAAAATAATCTAGTCTTGTCTTTAACATATTTTCAAAAGCTTACCTAAACAAGATGATAAAGAAATAGGTCTATAAGAAGATGCATCGTTTAAAGGTTTATTCGGTTTTAAAATTGGAATGACACATTGTGTCTTCCAAGGCTCTGGTATAGTTAATTCAAGCCATAATTTATTATAAATATTAAGTAACGTAGTCTGTGCATTTAAATGTAACTGTTTGATTAAAATGTAAGGTATATCATCCAATCCGGGTGTAGTATCTCTCCTAGACTTTAAAGATGTTTGTAATTCCTCCATAGTAAAATTGTTCTTGAGAAAAATATTTAAACTGTTATCTGTAGCATTTTTAAACAAATATTCAAGCCTACTCTCATCTGTTTCAGTAGAATCTGCTAAGTTATTTAAAAAACTGGGAACCCACTCATCATTAAAGTTTCGATTTCGATCAGTACCTATTTTTTTAAATCTTTTGATGTATCCCCATATTCTAGACACTGGTGTTAACCTATTAAAGCTACTGCATAAATTGTGCCAAGAAGAATTTCTTTCCTCCTGCAAAATTCTCTTTTATTTGCATCTAACTTCTTGTACATAATCCAATTTTCTATATTTGGGTTAGAAAAATAATATTTTAGTGCATTTTTGATTTTCTACAGCTTCACTACATTTTTTATTCCACCATGGTACTGGCTTTCGTATAACTGTATTTGAAGCTAATTTTCGTTTCGGAATAGTTTTATCCTTTAAATCATGTAAAGTTTCTACAAACTTATTATATGAGTTGATAGGGGAATCTTTAATTAAATCAATATGAGAGAAACAAGTTTCTGATAAACTGTTATATTTGGACCAATCTGCTTTACTGTAAATATATTTTTCTTGGTCCACAGGAGGAGACACGTCATATGCTGATGGTTTGATGTTAACGTCAAGCAATGTTGGAAGATGATAGCTACCCATAGGGTCATCATGAACATACCAGTTACATAAATGAGCGATTGAAGAGCTAACAAGGGCAAGATCTATAGCTGAGGCTTGTCTATTGGGATAAGGAACAGTTGTCGGTGATCCATCATTCAAAATACATAAGTCAAATTCATCAATAATATTAAGCAAACATCTACCTCTATTGTTATCACTTTGGCATCCAAAAGCTATGTTATGAGCATTAAAATCACCCATGATAATACAAGGTTTGGGTATATTATTGATTAGTTCCCTTAACTTTACTAAATCGAATCTGATACTTGGTGGACTATATACACAAAGTATTGCCATAGACCCATATTGTGTTTCAATAGTAATACATACATTTTGTATAGATTCTGAGAAGTGTGTGTGAATGACTTGGTACTTTAAACGATGACTAACCAAAATAGCTACTCCATTATGGGAATTCTGTGAATTTTGTGAATTAAATTATATGAGGGAAAGTGGGGAATTATGGAAGTAGATTTGAACCACGTTTCGTTAAGTAGACAGACATCTATATTTTTTCAATAAGTAAATTTTGTAAAGGCTCTTTTACTCTGCAAACTTTGTATATTGTACTGTAAAATATGTATGTAATTATCCATAAATTAAATTAAATTAGATAAAAATATTTCTTTTATTCTCTTATGTGTGAGAGGCCCATCAGAGTCACTCTTATTTCCTAAGGCTACCAACGATTTTACAATTGCATTTATAATTATATCATTATTTGCTATTTTGTTCATATCCAGGGCGTCATTTACTTTCGGTTTATCTGCGACTTTAGGTAAAGAAGGGAATGACTTATTAGTAAAGGTAGGGGGTGTGTTCACAACAGTGGCATATGATTGCTGCATTTGCTGTCTAAGGTATTTGGCTTTTCTTTCTTCTATTTTTTGTTTTTTAATGGGACATTCTCGAGAAATGGCAAGGTGATTACCTGAACAGTTTATGCATACAACTTCTTCGACATCACAATCTCGGTAGGAGTGGCGACCAGCACACGAAGAGCAGTGCTGTTCACCTCTGCAGACTTTTGCTGAGTGGTTAAATTTTAGGCATTTGTAACATTGTAGTAATGGTGGTATATAGGTTTTAACTTCATATCTGAACAGTTTAATATAGGCATACTGTGGTAGAGTTGTAGAGGCGAAAGTTACTGAAATAGTGTTTAGAGGCACGAGTTTACCTTCTACTTTCCTCATAAATCTTTTGATAGATACAACTTCGGCGTCGCACACCATACTTTTGTAAATCTCTTCGTTGGATAAGTCCTTCGGTACATACCTCAACACACCAACTCTTTCAGTGAGGTTTGATGGGATAAATGCTTTCATCTTATGTATCCATAAAAAGTCCTCCATTTTCAGGAAATTATTTGCTGCTGCAGCTTTTCGAAATGTAATCCCTATTTTATGCGCATTAATTCTATGAACCCCTATAACATCTTTCACCTGATCTGTGATCAGGTTGGTGAGTGTTATGGGGTTCTTGTTCCCTAACTTTTCATCTTCTGTGGATTGTACGTAGACTGTGAACTCGGTGTTATTGTTTTCTATGAATAAACGCTTATAGTTAGGCTTCGTAAACATTTTATACTTATGCGAATCGGCATTCCCGCCTGAAGTATGTATTCTTCTTCGCTTTTCTCCGGGTTCCGGCGGCGGTTCTTCACCGCCACTATGCACACTCATTCTTGGTTGTTTTAAGTACTTACTTTGCTGACTTTTAAGGTATTTTATCAATAGTTTTTTATTAATTCAAAAACTTATAAAACAAACTTGCCGCCTTGTTTGACTTCCCGCCAAAAAGTCATACGATCTCTCCCGATTGAAATGTTGCCATTTGATGAATGTACTGAATAATACCATTTTGGTAATGTTTGCGAAATATCGATAAACAGGAATTGAATGTTGATTTGGTTTTATGTGGGTACCCTAATGTTTGTATGTACTGGGCAATTTTATATATTTATTTGCTAATACAAAATTAATCTTGAATAGTAGGGTTATCGAGTTGACTGGGTAACCGGTATGAGGAGAGGAGAGGTCAGATAGGCCGTCACTCCATATAAAATACTTGTACATAGCTGGATCCAGTCAGCCTGGAAGCCGACCTCAACATATTTGGGAAAAGGCTTGGCAGATGATAACGGGAATGGTATGCCATCAATAAATAACAATATACTCTATCAATGGATTTGAATTGAAGAGATTTATTACGGATACATTGGGTACAATAGAATATTGATATGACGTCATGCTGCGCTGAAAATTACGTATAAATAAAAAATGCAGAATTGCAATAGGGCCTAAGCAAAAAATACTTTAAAAAAGTACGCAAGCCAACAAAAAAAATATATTTTATAATTTAAAAATTTCATATATCATATTTTGTATTCTAATAACTCGGAATTCTTTTTATTTTTTGGTAATGGTTGTACGGCGAATGAATAGATAGGTCTTCGTATCAATGTCGTGCATGGCCAGTTTTGACGGTTATCCTTTAGTTACTATAAAAAGCATTGTTTGAATCAATTCATAACCTTTCAAAATAGGTATAGCTCAATGCTTAAGCAATAGTCTACTTAAAACTATAACATTTATATACCAACAGCAAAAAACAAAAAACAGTCAACTAAAAAAGCAAGTTTCTTACAAACCAACAGTTTCTTGGTTAACTATTAGCAAGTAGTTGACTTGTTAGCGAGTTACCGGTAACTGAGATTCAGTTTAACTGGAACTCAGCTGCACCTGTGCGTTTACGTTTAAAAACCACTGAGCCGGCTAACTAGTATAAGCAGGCACTTGATTGAACTGTACTCAGTTAAGGTTAACTCACATTGAAGAGTAACTGTTTGTGTTTTATTTATAGCTTGAGAGATGTTTGAAGAAATTTGCTCTGGTATAGATATTATTGTAAAGGTGACTAAGTAGTTTATTTTTGAGGTTGACTGCACCAAAAATTTCTACAATACTCAGTAATGTGTCAAGAATTAGGTAACAGTTTCACAAAGAAAAACTGTTTTAGATAGCCATTTCATCGAGGAAAGCCATAGGCTGCTTATAGGATAGTAGTTACCACAGAGAGTCAGCTAAATTGCTTGCGGAAGCTATAACGTTATAAAGGCTCAATAATAATAAACTAGATCTTTAATAGTATATTAGGTGCCTGTAGATGTAAATAAAGTATAAACTGTTACACAGATATTTATAACTATTACCTAAACATACATTTTCAAAACAAAATTCATATTACAATACACAGAAATGGCTATAATACGATTATGTTTCCAGCTGTGCATTGCTCTCAGCGCATTGCAATACAATAATATAATGTATTACAAAAAAAAAAAACGAAATATATTTCAATTACTTTAAATTATCATCTATCTTAAACTGTCAATTGCAAATGCATGTTTTATTTTGGCGAAAATGTATTTTACATTTTGTAATAGGTATACAACGAGCAATAATTCATCTGTTTTTAATGAATCAATATATTCTTAGATGATTACAAAATATATATTTTCTTGTAGTCTACTTCAGAACGTTGATACAAGCAAAACATATTGTTTCGTACAAGTGTGCATAAACCTTAAAACATGGCTGAATATGACGCGTGTCGTATATTTACTTTTAAATTACTCTTTTCATTCAATATTATATTACGTACGCGGCAGATTAAATTTCCACTGTCTTAGGTTTACCTTATATTATAATAATCTACTACAAAGGGCTTCTGGTATATTATACCTGTTGTGGTTTTCACTCATAAATAAATGATGATAAAACAGGAAGTTTAAACTATTTTGTTGTCAAACTCATTTGTGTTGATGGATTTTGAATTTCGATTTTTTTCTAAGCATAGGATGACAGGTATAAAGGTAGGGTTGGCAAAGACTCAGGCACGGTGGAGTGATGACTTGCGCAAGACGGCTGGCAGGAGCTGGATGCGAGAAGCCGGAAATCGATCTCAGTGGCGTGCACTTGGAGAGGCCTACGTTCAGCAGTGGACTGCGATAGGCTGATGATGATGATGATGATAGTAGAGACTCTATTGGCAAATGACCTAATAACCATTCTGTTAAAAATACTTCTGATTACTATATATGTACATTTATAAGATTGTTAAACTTTAGCAACTTTAAAAATCTTTAGTGCGCTAACAAATACTTTAGGCAATGTGCGATACAAACCATTTAATTACTTCCCATCCTAAAATAGATTTACCACTACCTAAGAACTTGTCTTTCTGTAACTTCCTAACTAAACTTACTTCTTTCATCTAAAGACACAGAGTCTAAGCAACTAAGATCTAATGCAGCTTGCATCTGCACTTAATCCAGCAGTTAACTCGCTACACTTAACTACTATATCTCTTAAGTAAAGTGGACTGCATAAATTTAACTGTAAGACAGTTAACTTTATTGTATTGACAGGGTTTTACAGACGTCTTAACTGTACCTTTTACCATTTACTTTAACCACTGTTAAGCTGTGTTGCCAGGTAATTGACAAATACAGGGAGATGGGTGTTGCGTTTTATTTTATAGGGGAATCAGAGGTGGGAAATTTTATTTCTAGTATTTTGGCCTATTTACAAAGCTGGTGTTTTCGATTGCTCGTTTCAGTTTGATGGTCTGTTACAGGACTGTTGACCTCGAGTATGTCTTCGTTTTTAGGTAAACATATGTCATTATGATGATTTATCGTCATTTGGAAAGTTGATTAACCAAATAGCAAACCATTACCTACAAATACTAATTATATTGACGAAGTATTTTAATTGAAGAATATCATAATAAGAACGCACTATTAAATTTAATAAATTACATAACCATCTCGTTAGTCTAGTAGTCGCAAAGCACGACTGAAACTTTGAAATAGCCTTGTCCGTAGCTGATCTCTGTCTATCTCTCTACACTGAACCACTGCCGTATCCAAGTATCCGAGTATCAGCACACCATCATTTTAATCCCTATCCATTATTATAAATCTCTCTACTATTAACGTTATTTCCAAGGTTACACCATCGACATTTTTGACCAGACCTGTCAGTTATATAGAGGTAAGTCCACATAAGTGGCTTAGATAAGTGAAGGGCTATGCAATTAAGTGTGCATTAGTTTTATCCGCTGTTAACATACAGATTATGTTATTATGGTTATTATCAAGCCATTAGTTTTTGTATTATTTTCCTTGATTATGACATATCGCCATATTACGTTACAATCGTTAAAAATTCAGGGTCAGATTGTATCGTTTGCCAAATCTAGGTTTAAAGGACACTGCTATTTAGAGAAAATTATTTTGAATGAAAATATTTAAGGTCTTATCATCTGCTTAGCCTTTTTTCAACTATCGGGTAATATGGGGGTTGGTTTCCAGTCTAACTGGGTGCAGCTGAGTATCAGTGTGCCACATGGAGCGACTGCCTATCTGACCTCCTCAACCCAGTCACCCATGCAACCCGAAACTCCTTGTTAAGACTGACTTCAATTCTAATAAAGCTAGCTAGCACGATAAACTGGAAGTCCCGGCTGTCATTGAACGTCTTTGGCAGTCGTGACGGATAGTAAGAAGCCGGTAAGTCTGACAACCAGTCTTAGCAAGTGGAAGTCGGTTGCCCGGGTCAGATAGGCAGTCGCATCCTGTTAGATAGGAAGCCGTCGCCAACATAGTTGGGAAAAGGCTAGGCAGACGATGAGCTGTGAGCTTTATTAGCTAGCGCTAAATTTCATCATCATCCTTTCGGCTATAGGACGTCCACTGCTGAACAGAGGCCTCCCCCTTAAATCTCCACAGATACCTGTTGGAAGCGATAGTTTTTTGGAAGATTAGTTTAATTTATTCATGGGTTTTTCCTGATCTGATTATCATATCTGTCAATGAATCATAGCAATGCTACAAAGTTTGACATTTGATGGTGTTTGCGTTTCAACCTGCGAGTAGGATGTGAATGGTTATTTTAGTACATCAAAATTATCTAAAAGCTAATCCGATATGATGGATAGAGTAATGTAACGCTATCTAAAATCAACATGGCGGATTAGAGGTACGATTGCGAACAAAAGTGAAGTCGTAAATACGAATTAGTTTTATGATTTGTACGTTTTTGGTTAAGTCTTTTTTAGGGATCCGTACCCAAAGCGTAAAACGGGACCCTACTGTTTTCGCTCCTCTGTCCGTCCGTCCATCCGTCCGTCCGTCCGTCCGTCCGTCCGTCTGTCCGTCCGTCCGTCCGTCCGTCCGTCTGTCACCAGGCTGTATCTCATGAACCGTGAGAGTTAGAGAGCTGAACGTGATTTTTTGCTCATTTTTGCTCTGGTACGGGACCCTTGGTGTGCGAGTCTGACTCGCACTTAACTGGTTTTTTTAATTAAGTGGTTGGAGATGGGTTATGGTACATTAATTTTAATATGCTGTGTTTTGGCATTTATTTGGAAAAAGCTTTCATGTATGTTCTATCTTCGTCGCTCCATCTGAATAGGTTAAGTCCGTGCCGTGCGAGTGTTAACGAGTTACTAGGAAGTGTACTGTAAATTAACTTAAATCTAACATTTGAATTCACAATATTAGTTAGAATAGGGTATTATAGGTAATAGAATCAAGTATTGATACCGAGATATCGTAAAATACCTTTATGCAGTGTAGGATGATATACCCACAACCAACTTGGCTTACATAAATAGACTTGAAAATCTGGATTTAAAAAAAATTGGAAATAGAACCATTTTAGCTAGAAGTGACATTTTACATTGATCAGAGTGTCAAACGTGCTGCGTCTACTTTATAATTCCACCGGTTTCTCATATAGCATCGCATTAAAAGCTCAGCGATATAAACCATGGTAGCGAACTCAGCTATAAAATTATCCTGAAAATATTCATTTTTCACACGTTATTTTCATGCATACGTAATTTCATAAGGTTTATTCCATAGAGGTTTAATAGGTGATGCATGTTGTAACTAAGGGTGATTATTGCATGGCTAAGGGATTTTTTTAAAGAGTTACCCTGGTACATAAAGTCCAGAAGGAACATGGTCGGTTTTAGTCAGTAAGAGTCTGACACTCCCTCACGCTGCACCCACAGTGGAAGGGATAACTTGATGATTTACCAAAAATAAATGTTGAAGAGTGAATTACATCATCATTGCAATTATACAGAATACAGGCATTTGTGATGATAATTTAGAAATATAATATTATGACATAACATGATGAAGTCATCGCATGAAATCTAAATAAACTAGCAAAATTCAATTGAAGGAAATCATTTGCGTTTAGAATTAGCACAATGCTGGACAAGTCAATATTTTTGTTAAAAAATGATAACAGTTTATTGAAAAAAATATATAAACATTAAAATAATGAATGACTATGATGAAAATAAATGATCTTTATGAATTAATATTTGTAGACACTTGTGTGCATCACGTTACTCGTAATGACGTGTTTGAAGTGGGTAGTAGGTATTCAAAAATAAAGCTTTATTCAAAGCCTAGTGAAGGAACTGTGAGTGGATACAGGCAGCAGATAGTGCAGTAAATATTTTGGATTTTTACATATACGACTGACGCGGAAATAGTAAGATTTTGATTCTACTAATAATACTATAAACGCAAACATGTACATATGTAACTCTGTCACGCAAAAACTATTGAATGTGTTTTGCGAATCTTAGCAGTATTATCGCTTATATAGCCGAATATTTAATTTCAAATTTCTATTTTTATATTTTAATCAATTTTATCAACTTTATTCGATAGATTTTATATCGTATTTAAAATATTTTCAGTCTCTAAATAAAACAAAGGTCATCCTTACAAGATTATATATTTTAACACTGTGTTGATTTCATAAGTCTTTCCATACAAAAAAATAATAATTTGTTTATCAAATAAACCTAGTAAGAAAATCTATTAAATAAGATTAAAAGCTTATCAGATATTTTGAGATTTATTAGATCAAAAATAGGCAATATAATTCGGTGTTAATAGGTGTTTTCTATTTGAAAATGGGATTAAAATATTACAATGTTTTTTACTTTTTTTTAGCAAAAAACTATCAGTTTTTATTTTAATCCTATTACTTTATACTTTACAAAAGTTCATGTAATGACTGGCAATAAATAATTTGTACTAATTATAGAGTTAAAAAGTTAGTTTCTGCTTGAACGCATTATTCGTACGAACTGATATGATTTGGAAAATGCTTTCAGTTCTCACACTGGACAATTAATTAGGAAGGCTAGGCTACTCTTATCCGGGTGAACGAAGTAGCGTCTACAGGACAAATGGCCAAAAGGGTTTTTTAGGGTATTCTAATCTAGCAAAATTCTAACAACTCTTTGTAAACAAAAGTCAAAATAACAGCAGATCGGTAATTTATGTAAAGTAATATTGACATGATCATATCAATTTCTTCATATTCGTTTGCAAATTGCATTTTTCAAGCTAGCAATTTGTAAGTATATTTTATACAAACATCAATTTACGTATACCAATACAATTATGTATGTAATTTTTCGTGAGTACTTGTGTTATATCTTTTGTTTTACTCGATCAGACATTTTGTGGTAAAGTTCATACTTATTTTTTGCACAGACGTTCAAATGTGTGGGTTCACGAAAACTGCATACTACGTCAGGTATTTATATCTGTTTAAAGAGTTTTCCATGTTTTCTGGTAATATAACGATAGCTAACTAATACATGGTAAATAGGAGGATTATGGCCATGGAATTGTTATAATGACTACCTACTCCTTCATACCTTACTTAGGTAACAGTTGAAAACTATCACTGATTATCACACCAATACCACCAGACAGAGATCTGTGTGAACTCTGATATCCTCTTATAATTTACTTATAACAATACTGTTTGTATCCTTACAGTTGTAAAAGTAGAGAATTCTGAAGAACACATTTAAGTTGCATCGTACAAGGTGTGTTTACGATCGCGAACTACGCTCGCGAGAGAATGAATCTTTATCAAATATTTACAAAAACATTCATATTTTTGATGAATTTCAAATAAAACAAAATATTGTGGCGTGACGATCTGGACGCCTACAACCCTGACTGGTGAGCTTGCAGAGGAGTTTCCACGAGAGACAGGAATACGAGCGAAAGCCAGTAATAAAAAAATTAATTGAGAACCTCCTTTTTGTAAAGTCGGTTAAAAATAAATTGACGTGGCCTTTAATCGGCTTCCTGACAAATTGTTGATGGGATACTATCTTGCCGATTGGCAATCTAACCTTATTATCTGAAACTCATTTCTCGATGAAGCCTCGTTCGCAATAGGAGACATCTAGGGGACCTACAATGGAAGATCGATGACTGATATTTACTAAAGTTCCTATAGACTAATGAGACTCGTGAACTTTCTTTTTAAATGAAATACTTCTGATATAATACTTTTCAATAGACCTACTGGCATATTGTCAGTTATAACACTAATAGATCTTACGCTGGAATTACTCAGGATAGGTTGCAATGTGTAGAAAACGATGTTTAACGACTACCGAACCATTTTCATTTGTCAAATCACCGAATTGACCAAAGTGCGGCAATTTATGGCTGGTTATGGTTTGGTTTTCGTTTTAGCTACTTGGTGCAACCCACCTCTTGTATCGAAAATTCGTGTAGCTATAACAATTTACATTGAAATTACCTATAGGTATATAAACTAAAACTCCTCTAATTAACCATGAAAATTCAGTATCATTTTGCAAAGGACCCAAAACTTTATAGTTTTTGGTAAAACTAGGCGGAAGCCAGTATTAATAGTTTTGTTAAAGTTACGATTTTAATACATACAGCTTATGTTTCAATACAGGCTTTACCTTAGTTTTACAAATGCCAATTATATGGTGAAGGGTCCATAATAAATTGACCCGCGGTATTATTTGAGATAGAAAGGTAGGCATATTACACGAGTTCTAGTTTATTCCCAAATAGGTATCTATCCTGTATGTATCCTGTTAGTGACAGTTAAATAAATAGACTGAATTGATTGACCGTTGGTTAAAGATTCTCAATATGTAGCACTAGCTTCCACCAGTGGTTTCACTCGCGTCCCCAAGGAACTAGTTCCCGTAGGTAAATGTATACTATCAAATTCTATCCAGTAGTTTTTTTGTGCGTAACATAGGTATCTACTACACACATTAAATTAATACATAAATCTTTACTAATTTCTTTTAATAATGTACGACAACATAACTTTTTAAAAATATTGTATAATTTGTTTGTTTATGGGAAAAGCATTACATAAATGGCCACAGAGAGAAACCAGAGCGTAGAGGTGCAAGTTAAAATGGCCACTTCGTAAACGCCGAACTTATTTTAATATTTTAACCACAGTTTATCATAACGAACATTATAAATTCAGGAGCAGAAATATGTAAAGTATGTGGCGCATATTATAATACTCAATACTATGCAAACTCACGCTTCTTTAAGCTTGTAATTAATTGGATATTTATTTTTATTATTAAATATTTTTAATCGTCACGACATTGAGTTCTGTTTAGTAGGTATGTTAGTATTGACAGCTGTCAATTTGATGTCAACGTCAGTCTTAATGACTCAATCTGCGGGATTGTTCGAAATAGGTACCGCGGCCCTGTTACATGAAGGGCTGCAGAAGAAACATGATAGGTTTTAGTCAGTAAGAGTCCGCCACTCCCTCACAAAATAAATATCATTGAGTCTCGCGTCGAGCCGGAGAGGCGTAGCCAAGCTGTTTTACTAAAAGCAGGTTAAGAGATAAAATAATGAATCAGGCGTCACCACACCATATCACTGGTAGTTTTCACGATATATATTTTATATTTTTCACCGCACGCGCAATTATTGATGCCGGCCGGCCATTGTTTTCATTTGACTTCGTAACTAAACACTTTTTAATTCAAGCTACCTTAAAAAATTCGAATACTTAATATTCCTTTTTTTAAATGTCAATCATAGTTCTACAAAATACTGTTCGTCTACGCGTACTACGATGTTTCGATACAACTATTTATTATTTTTACGACCCATTGGATACGCAAAGAACGATTTCCTTTGAAATCCTTTATGGCACAGAAAAAAGTGTTTTTCAATAAAAATATTGCCATTGTCAATTTTAAGCGTGAATGTATAATTGGTTCCTTTTGACGACAGCTTCAAACTTTATAATTGTTTGCTGTAAAAAGAGTTGCCAATGTGTTTATTTTCCTGTTTTTTTTTTTATATTTCCTGGTACGTAACCTTTTTGATGTATGACTGTTAAACAGCTTCATGAACAAACTTAAATTGCTCTTACTTAATTGCTAATTATTTATAGACCATTCTAGTTCATAATTCGTTCGCTACAATTAGCCTCAATCATTCAAAGTTATCTAAAACGTCTAAACCAACCATTCACGTGAATCACATTTTATCGAACTGTTGGTACAAATGTACAAATAACGGATGTTTCAAAACTGACCGCTTTCAAATCAATCAAACAAACTAGTTATTTCAAACGGAATGCTTTTCGTTACGACTGTACGTGCCGTGCGTACACAATGTACACTCATGTACACAAGTTTTGAATGTTTTGTACCCGATTCATTTTATATAGGACATAGATTTGTGTCAGTTTCTAACTTTTTATGCAGGATATTTTATTTGTTAATAGCTTTATTCGTGGTTAAAAGTCAATGGGTTTTTAAGCATAAAAGTAGATCTGTACCTATTCGATTTAATTATCAAAGATGATCAGGAAACGGGGTTGATTACAGTACACAGTATTAGTTGTCATCAAGTTGTAATGGAATAAATAACATTATTCTTGGTAGGAATAAAACGACTTACGGAATTCTTTAAAGACATGGCAAGATTGTAGTGGAAAACACATCATCTGAACCTTTTTTTGACCTATCTGTGCTGTGTTCTTGGATTACTTGGATAACCACAAAATATGTCAGGTACATAGGCTTTCCATTCATATGCCTTATTCGTTCTTTTTAAAACAAACCAGTTCACTTTTTGGTCAGAAACCTTTGCAGTTCAAGGCGCAATAGACAATTGAGCCAACCTACCTGACAATGCGGACTGATGTGGTTTCTGGTTTCTGATTGGTCATACATATATTTACGTAGATGTATTATACAATGTAAACATGAATGATTACTGTAAACTAAGTCGGTACACATTGCAACGGTCTACGTGTTAATTAGTAACCAATAGTAGTTAGGATATGTATTGGAACCAAATCTGTGTTTATAGTATAATAATATAATATAATACATATATGTATCTGTAGGCATCTCAATCTCCAGAGAGATTTAGGCAAACCGCAAATTCGTGAAACCATTGATATGGTTTTACAACTACAAACTTACCTACACAATTCCTGTAAGAGCAAAGAAATTCAAAAGCTTATACTTAACGCAGACAATTTTGTTAACATTAGACGTAAATTAATGTTTGCAATAAGAATGGGTCAGTTATCGTTTTCGTGATACCTAGTTAAATGGTGCAACTTATCTTTAGAATCCTCAGTTTTGCAATTTACAGATATTTAGGTAACTTGAATTTAGAAAATCGTAATTATTTAAATGATTAAAGATTTTTTTCAATAAGATTGCTATTATAAAAAAACGTATTTATAAAACTGCGTTCAATTATTCACGTCCTACAAAATAAAGCAATCAGTAGTTTTAAAAGCATATTATAGTTAATTAACATGCATTGCATCCTTCACGCGGTCGTTGACCTCCCGAAATGTTGTCTGAAACCTGAAATTCGTGGAAAAATGCTAGTATCTGCCTCTGTAGTGCGAACTGTCGATATTAATGTAAGTAACAAGGGGAAGTGGGTTCCAAAAAGGTAGTCTTGTACAGGGGCGGAATTGGGGATACGGGTGCTTAAATGTCTGTAGTCTTTTCAGTCTTTTTCCGTTTTGTATATTGTAACTTACTAAGATTGAGTGTGCCTTCATGACATTTTTGTGGTTTCAAATAAACAGTGTGTTTTATAGATATTTCATACTGACATTTGCAAGTAGAATGAAAATTTTAATTTCCAATAAAAAATCTAGATCATACATCAATTGCCTGATTTTATCTCAATTATTTAGTAAAAGAGGTCCGTGGAGCATGTCTTCTTCCATACCTCTACCTGACGCTGCCTCACAATTAACACTCTTTGCAGACAAAATATTCATCAATGCAACATAAATACTTAGTAGTCTTCTCCCACATTCTTTCCATATCTTATCTACATATTCATTTAATTTTCATGTGATTCTTATTTATAAACTTTTCATGTATTTCGTTATTATAGGTCTTCTATTCCCGGATAATCTTGGTAGTTACAGTACTCAAATTCAGAGTCGTTCCCATTCCTGTAAGTTTTTGATTTCAACGTCCCAGGTCCATCCCTGTACCCAAATACGTCATTGGCAATTCTTGTACGCGCTGCATAACACAATGCAATATATCCGCCGTTTCCCTAATGGAGGGGCAATGCTTCAGATAAACAAATTTGCGGTCACGACTCGCCAGCCAAATGGCGGATATTTCGGATCAAAATAGAGGTGCGAAACTGTAGTTAAGTTGGGTTAGATTTAATTGTAGGTTTGATCGACTGAGATAAGTATGTTGTGAGAGAGTTAGAGAATTAAATCATAATAAAATATTAGGCCAATACTGTCAGTGTAATTAAATTCTTATGCTAATGAGGTAGACTAACACCAGGAAGTGGTGAAAGGGGGCCGTTTTGGGGGTGCTGTCATTTTGTATTTTTTGACGTGAAAAAGTGCTAGAATCTAGCCTATTTTCAATAAACGATTTTGACTTTGACTTTGACTACCCTAGTTTCAGTTTCATGATCATTATAGAAGATTAACTTTCTGTTTTTCTACTGACAGGTATTATTAGATATTTAGAATTAGTGTGGTCCTATAGGTAAATCAGTGCCTCACTTATTTCATCTAATCATGCATCATTTATCTAAGTACTTAGGTAGTTAACAGAGCTAAGCAATAAGAGTGTTTACTTAAAAATGCCTTCAGTGGAAAGCTACTCTGTATGTCTACCTATGTAAAACACCTTTCATGAAATATACTCGAGTTAAAACAAAATAATGTCACTACAGTAAAAAAAAATAAACAGGCCTGTAATGCCTCACATTCCATATATTATAAATAGCTTCCGTTTCCTTAATATTTCACAAGAAAACCTCCACACTTGAAACTCTTCACCATTGTCAACCGTTCATAGAGGCGCTCATTAGCAAGTAAGCATTGTATCTCTTTCAGTCTTACAGGTTTCAGCTATGTCCATCTCGTTTGACGCTTGAGTAGATTGCAGTTGTTTCAGACAGATGGGTTTCTTTTTTTAATGCGTGTATGTCTTTTGTTGTTATTTGGTACTAACTAGCTTGGATGTTTTATTTACCTGGGACAGGTTTACGTAAAATAAAACCTAATTTGACTAGGCTATAGGTATGCTGCCTAAGCATTGTTTCATAGATACAGAATAATTTTAATAGTTTTTAAGCCGCTATACTGCTGAATAGAATCTGAGGAAGATAGAAAAGAAAGAAAAGCTTTTTTAAATTATCTTATCTTAACGGCTGGGTGCCGGAAGTAGGGATCTCCTAGTTCCCTTGAGACGAGACAAAGACCACGGGCAACCGCTAGTACCTTTAGTTTCTATTATTGCATTGCGCCATACTATAACAGCCATACTAAAATTTAACATTCCTTACGTAACTGCGTTGAAGTTACAGTCATAACATGAATATTGTAGTAATTCTAAAGTACCAAGAACTAGCTCATTTAAGTCGCAACGCACACAAGTCGTCTCCCTTAGGAAAACTGACCAGGTGGAATGTTCCCAAGTAAATACCGCCCTGACATTGAACTGAACAAGTTTTTTAATGGCGCAAGTCATGAAAAGACAAGGTCAGGCTTATTGTCTTTGGCTTGCGAGTATTATAAAGAAATAATATTGTGAAATACTTGCACGATTTTGTTTCATAAGTACCTACCTCGGAGCTTTTAGTTGCAACAACGCTATTAGTTGGTTATTATAATAAAAAATAAAGAACGAGACAAATTGAACTTTACCTACGGACTAAAATCATGTATATGTATCAGAGCCAAATCATGTTAACCAATATTTTCTTTCTAGCTACTTTACTTACTTGTTTTTCAACTTTTTTCACATGAATTTACTCTCGTTCCAGATCATACAACAATGGGTGCCCCACGAGCCTGTTTAATCTTCATCACCCTGCATCTGGTATCCTACGTGTACGCGCAGGAGGTCTCCAAGAGAGTCCCACAAGGCTTCCTTGGCATGCGCGGCAAAAAATACTTCGAAGAAGACGGCACCGAACAGTTCTACAAGCGAAGACCTCAATTCTTCGTCGGCGTAAAAGGCAAAAAGAGCCTTCATGACATCCTCGAGACACCCGAGGCATACTACAAGAGAGCACCAATGGGCTTCATGGGAATGAGAGGCAAAAAAGACTTGAATTTCCCAGACATCTCAAGCACCGAGATGCTGAAAAGAGACGGCTCTCTAATCGGCCAGATAGACTACTCCTCGAATGAACCAACTACAAATGACCCCGACTTTCCCTTACTCAACGAACTGCTGATGCATTACTTGTCTCAAGTCAATCTCGGGAAGACGGACATGTTATCAGACAGCATGATGTCTGAAGCCGACCCTGGTTCTAATGATATCGAGAAGCGAGCTGCGAACATGCATCAGTTTTACGGAGTCCGTGGAAAGAAATCCTTGAACAACAAGCGACCTTATGACCTGACCTTTCGAGGCAAATTCATCGGTGTGAGGGGCAAAAAGGACGTGAAAAACAGCGGCCCGCATGAAATTAAGTTTTTGGTGGACCAGAACGGACCCCTGCCTAAGAGAAAGGCTCAGATGGGCTTCTTCGGTATGCGAGGCAAGAAGTGGACTGATGGTGAGTTTTTAGTGTAATAACTCGCTTGTTTGTTATCAATATTTAATGAAAGGTCCTACATGTGTGGCAGTGTATCAGCTACATTCTCGTTCTGTTTCTATGGATTGCCAAATCGACGAATGCACGTTTCAATAAAAAAAAAAAAGACAATATCGACAGTTAAAGGTCGCACATGTGGATAAAAAATACTTACCAAATGTCTATCTAAAATCTAATAGGTATGTTAAGTTCTAGGGAATCATATCATTCATTGTCATTGCCATTCATTAATTTTCAGATATGTTGTCATCTATAGCGTCACGCAGGTTAGCGAAAAGGTACTAAATATATATTTTCGCGCTGAAAACTTACTTACTAACAAATTACCGACTTATATTAAGTTTACTATGACCTCGTCCATTAACAAATTACCTACTTACTTATTCTTGAGTATCGAAATGCTGGTATAACTTTCAAATCATTTCTATTTTATTACTATTCTCCAGTTATCAAGAAAACTTTGGACAGTAATCAAGCTAGCACTGTCCACTATTGCGAATTTAGCTACATAATCACTTACTTACTTGATCTCACTAATACTTTAGTAGGTATCGAATCATCTTTTAATTAAATCTTCTTTTTTTCATCACCTTCATCATCATCCATCATCATCTCAGCCATAGATCTTCCAAAGACAAACCATCGAATGTCAGAAAGAAGCCTTGTGTATGTATCATTGTACTAATCATTAATATTATGTGTACTTTTATTTTATAAGGTTTAATTTGTAATATTTTAACGTGTTTTTTTTCTTTTTCAGAGTCCAGCCTGGAAATGGATATGCCAAACTAAGTGTCTTTAAAAATTATTGATTATTACAAAAACTATTATATAATAATACACATTAAATGCTACCTATTTCTTGGGAAAGACTTAACATATCCTATTGAATTAAGAATTAATGCCAATAAATAATGAGGCTTATTTTAGCGTTGTTTTCACAGTTAAGAGATTCTAGTCAGTAAATTATATGTATTGAATTGTACCTACTTAAATATATAAAAATTAACTTTTTTGTAAAGTATTATTTAAGCATATCTTTTTAAGACATATTTCATCAATATTTTTGCAGGCTTTATTTATTTCAAATTGCGTATTTTTATTGCATTTATTACATATGTATAATAATTTAATTAAGTACAAAACGATTGACAAAATCGCAATAACTATTTTTTTATACTATATTTTTATTTAAAGGTAAATAACATTAGGACTGTCGACGACTCTCTATGTACTTTTACGTTTATTTATTGTTATTAATACATACTTACCTATAAAAATATTTACTTTGACACAACTTTTATAACACGTTTATGTAACAGAAATCGCTTCTGCCTAGGTAACTTTATAAAATAAATTGTTGAAGTATGTCTTAAAAAATAAACTTAACTTTCCTACATATAGAAAATTGTTGTAACTCTTAATAAATAACGACTAGAAACAATTTTATTTATATTTTTATCGATGTCAGATCAGAATGTATTTCCTAATAATTGTTAAAACAATATAAAAATTTAAATGAATTAGTAGATAGCTCGCAACGAGTATTTTCAATTATAAATAATAAATGTAGATTCTATTCGTAACTGTAATTAATAATATATCACTTTATAATAAACTTTAGGTTTATATTTATATCTATTTATGACTTTTATTTTTTTTATTAATGGATATGTATTACTTTTTTTTAACACTGTCTTCACAGATATGTACCCACATTATTTATTTATTAATCATGAGCTGATTTCAATGTTATGATTTTTTTTTTATAATTTATAAGTAGATTCAATTAATTTATATATCATTAATATTATTCTGGAAATTATATATGGTATTTTATTACTATTTATTATTTGAAAAATAATTTAAATAAAAACGCCTATTATTGTTATTAGATGCAGTTGACTGTTAATTTAATAATTAGAATGTTTGTAAAAATAAAGTACCTATGTTTACTGTCTTCACATTTTGTAAGGGCTGGCAAAATGTAAAACTGTATTATAACAATAGTAAAAAATTAATATACGCAGTTGTCAATTTTAATGTTGCTTCATTTTAAACCCACTCCTAAATAAAAAACTTCTCCATCTTTAGTAGAAGTTAGCTAGTTCATTCTAAGGCAAGTGTAGCTTAATAGGGCCCAAATTTAACAACATATAAGTGCGTCACTATTCTTCGGCTTCAAAATACCTAAATTGGGTTTGACCCACGCCGAGACAGCGATTTAAAGAGATAGATAAAAGATCCCCATATTATTAGCAAAGATTATAATGTATTAAAGAGACAAGGTATTAAAGAAAAAAAAAAAACACCAAAATTAACTTCTTTGTATTTATTTTTCGTATTAAAATTGTTTCATTTAATAAATCCATGATGTTTATAAACGTAATACAGTAGTTATATAACGCGTTGAAGCCATGTCCATCTATGTATGATATCAATTACATTATTCCGCGACGACTACAACGTACCGAATGGACTGCTCACTCACACACACACACTCACGCACACACGCGCGGGCGAGTGTGACAGGCCGCCATATTCACTATAGCTAAAGCTACACAGTTCAACAATTTAGTACATCAGAATTGGAAAATAATTTAAATAGCACGATTTCTCTTCAATAATTACATAACATTTTTAGACTAGCTTATTTTGGTATTTTAGTCGCGTTTTGGAAGTTATTGGTTCAACGCAACTAGCGGCGTTCGTCAACTCATTTAAACTTAATATTATAACAATCAGACTGTGGAACATGATCGACTGGGGTGGGCGACCTGTCACACGAGTTCATGTAATAAAACATTACAATTATACACCGATAAATACTTGACAAGACATCTCTATAACACATAAAATCTTACTAAACAATCCGACGTTTTCTTACGGTGAGTACTTTCTAAAATTTCAATTTCATTGACAACAACAAATTGATAACAAATCTCACATTTCAGTCGAATTATTTAGTGGGATCCTACAATGTAAAGATGTCGACCCAAGTACACTTTAGGCCAGAAAAAGTGACCCATCCAAAAATATTGTAGATAGGACATTCCACTAAAGTATTGTCTGAATATAGGAGCCAATATAGTAGTTCACTCTACTAAAATATTAGTTCGGGTGGGTCACTTTTCCTGACCTCAATTTCATACATATTTGTATAATAATTAAGGCCGTGAGACATCTACATGATTTTCATATAATTTGAACGATTAAGAGTGGATGGATAAGCAAAATAAAAACACAAATCGTACAAATGTTACCTACAAGCAAAAATCGTATAATAAATTTGTTAAATGACATTCACGACAATTGTTATAAGTATCTTTTGAAAAAAGTAGTTTATAATAGTTGTCGTGATTGTTTGTCTGTCGTATGTTGAATATACCATCCTTTTCTTACTTCCACACACAAATTACATTCTATAGTTTTTATTGCAATTTCTCGCCTTTCAAAACGATTGGACAAACTTCAAAACACACGCAACAATAAATTCAACACACAACAGAAGGGAATTGGAAAAACTACTATTATTATTATGTGAAAGAAAATATTATGGAATAATATACAGTTAGGGGAAACATACTTCCCCAAGCCACGAAGTTTTAGTTACATTTTCATAGAAAACCATTTCTAAACAGGCAATGATAAGTGAAACGCTAATAATTTTAAAATCTTAACACAATAATAAAAAAGAGACTTATATGAAAACGTAACTACAACTTACGGCTTAGTAATTAATTTACACAATAACTAGAAAACGGTTAGAATCTTAGTTCAGTTGAAAATTATATTAATGCAACCCATTTTAACCTTGTTTATTTACGAACCGAAACGGCTTCAAATAACTAGTTTTCTTTAACATCCTATAAAAAAGAAGCTGAATAACATTGAATGCTATCTACTTATCATACAAAAATTTGTATACATAACTTGTTAAATAACTTAAATTACATTATTGTAACTTTATTAAGCATAACTTCATTATCAACCCCCAAACATCTATCTGTTCATTTGATTTGTTTTCTATGAACAATTTTCGATAAAGAAACGTCGCTTTTAGGGTTATCTAACGTCATTTTATCCGTATTCAGCAATAATCCTGTGCGTTTTACAATATTTAACTGGGCAAGACTAATTCTTAGATATTTGAATTTCATTTATTATGTTTGTTACACAAAATATCAGTTCATTTTCATTCTTAAACCCTTTATTTCATTACTGAATACGGATAAACACATCGATATGAATTTCATAACAAAAAATGTTAGAATTCTTGTATTTTGCTGTTCTATTTGCAAATACGGCATTTTTGCAAATGCCTTGGTAATTTTTCTAGTGTATTTTTTTGCAAACCAGGTCTTAATGGTGTTAAAGTAAATGCCTGATAAGATGATTAAAAGGTATATTCGACCATAAAAAATTGGCCAATTATGTGAATATGTGTTCACGCAAATGCTCAAATCGGCAAGATTTTACTAGCAATTTTTGTCGAATAATAAAAAATATATTAGCATTTTACTACTTGACTATTATGATATCGTTTTAGTAAAGTTGTTATTACTTTAAGGTATACTTCCATCCCATATTTCTAATCTCAATAAAAATCTAAAAGGTGTTATTTCATTATTTTCTGATTAATAAAAGGTTCACAATTAACTCTATTCACACTAATGATCAAAATACGCGTATTCAAAAATTATAATACAATTAAAAATAAAACTTATATAGAACGTATCACACAACACCAATCCTTATGAGACGGAATTTTGAATATCGAACAACATTTACTAAAGGAAAATAAGCTTTACGAACCATCAAATTATTGGTTCAATGGCGTAAAACTTTTTTTTGGATAAGTAGGTATTATGCTTATTTGATAGGCTCTATATTACAAAATATAGGATCATTTACCACCCATTTTTAAACCACTCTTACATTTTGAGATCGATCTTATGAAATCAAATGTCATCTTGAGATATCAATTTGACAATGACGTTTATATTTTGACAGTGACATTAGGAATGTCACGCAGAGTGGAAATGGGCTAAAGAGGTTACTCATAAGATGTTTTAAATAATTTCTAGCGGCCTGGCATCTAAATACATTGTCATTGTTTGAATAAATAAATGTTCATATTTATATCTTAATTCTATATTGGTTATCGAATCATGTTAGGTGAATTTTTGCCATCAATTACTTTACATGAAGTCAGAAGATGTTTTTTACTAGCTTATGACATATCATGATATCTTTTTAAGTAACTGATGATAATTATTTTATATTGCAATTTGATGGCCATCGGCTTCCAGGTTTAAAGCCAAGATTATACTGTAAGCGAAGCGACTATATACGTTATAAATCTCATAATTATGCTACTAGAAACACAATATTGCTTACTGATATTCTAAAGAGCAGTTCATAGTCTGTGAAAATGCTATAAATATCTTTCGCTTCGCTTTCACCGGACTGCCATCAAAACTGTTCACAAAATAAGCTTACTATTTCCAATATAACGGTTTGTTAGTAAAACCAAGTATAATCACTTGCGATAATTTACAATAAATGCATTAATTATATTATATAATATTTATTTTTTATAATAATTTAGTGCCTTCCCGTTGTTCCGTCACTCTGAGAATAAATTTGATAGTATTGTTATTTTATATCTGTTATTGTGAATAAGTTAACATTTGCTTAGGAACAACATAAGATTTTTGCGGTTTTAATAAGCTACATGATTTTAAATAATTTCTTGTTTTAGTATAGTATACGCCTGTATTTTTTTAATTAAATGATTATTGCGTTACCTAAACTACCCCCGCGTTAGGCTAAGATACGGTCACTACATAAAAATGTGACGGATTTTATATATGCATAAGATATACGGACCAAACAATTGTCTAGTCAAAATTCTATTTTCGCCAATTTTCTCTTTAAATTGTTCCTAAGCAACATTTTTGCCTAAATATAGAACAGGGAAGCGTGATTTCGATATTTTTGGATTACATATTGTTTTAAAGAGTTTTTACACTGGATTAGAGTGACAGACACATACCCTGTTTTCACGCATACATATTGGCTTTGTAAGAGATCGCCCCCATTTTACAATAGATTGTTATCCTACCTACAAGTCTGCTCACATTTGTGACGTAGAAGTAAAGATTGAAGATAGAAGATTTTGAAAATTTTGAAGTATTCTGTAATTTTGTTATTCACGTTTTTAAATAAATAACATTTTGACTATGATGACTAACAATTATATTTCATACAGAAACCCGTTCCTCTATAGATTATATTATCTATGAAAAAAATGGGTTTATATACAAAATACAATTTTAATGCTAAGGTAGAATGGTGACCTATTTATAGGAAGTGTCTAGACTGAGTTGGTTTTCAGACTAGATTTTTCCCGAGCTGAACAATTTGTTACTATTACAAGTCTATCTAAAAACATTAACTAGCACCAACGATGAATAACAGAAACTTTTGATATTTTTTATAATAAATAATGTGTGAACATAATTTCATTGGAAAGCACAAAATAATTGAAAAATTGTGTGTCACACAATTTTTCAATTATTTTCTTATTTTGGTGTCGTGAAAGGAACAGTCGTAAGTGCTGCCCTCTATAATTTGAGTCTAATCCGTGTATTTAATGTTTGAACCACCACATTTATATTAAGAGTTCTGGTATTAAATATCCTCGTATCAAGTAAAGGTGTTCAAACAAATTCCAAATCCAGTAAAAAACCCGTCATACGACTAATAGCTTGCCATAATCACAACCTGACGACCGTCAGCCAATATATACGCAATGAAAACGCGACTGCATTCAATAGCAAACCTTACTTACATACAGTTAGATCGCATTCTGCAGCGTCAGCGGGTGGCTGTGGGCGGCGCCGTGACCGTTGTGCGTGGTGAAATCATCTTCTAGAAGCTTCGGTACATCGGCCAACTTTTGGTTCTCGTTGGACAAACGTTCGGTTTGTATGAAGTTGGCGGATATGTGGCCAATGTTGGTGATGTTGCCGTTGTTGGCCTCGCTTGGCGTGTTGGTGATGGCGTTGTCGTTGTTTGGGAGTTTGTTCGTCGTCTGCTCTGCGGGTTTGTCCTCAGTCTGTAATGGTGAGATTTAAGCGGTTGAAGGTCTATTTGAGTAATAAATACCTAATTATCAACATCTGCGTCCTATGACAATTACTTCAAGCCCTCGGATAAAAAGTAGCGTATAATCTTCTTCGTTAAATGGTATTGTGTAGTAAGCTACAATACAGATTAGCATATTACAAACACATACAAACTTTCACTTTTATTACAACTGTGAGTGAAGGCATGTGACAGGATTGTTGCAGCTTAATCACACATCTGAATACCATACAAACTACTTTTATCCATATGTGGGTAGTAGTTCACTTGAGCTTTTTAGTATTAATGTGGTGTGATGTGATGTGACAGTGATATAAAAAAAACCTAATTTATATTATTTATATGTAACCTAATTTATATGTGTATACTAACGGGTCGTTGTTCGGACAGCCCCAGTAGGTCGGCAGTGACGTTGCCGTTGTTGGTGCTGTGTGCACTCTCCGTCGAGTTCGTGACTTCCACGGGTGCTGGCTGTTGCGGCTGAAACAACATTATAATGAATATTAAAGTTTTGGTATGATTGACAGCGTAACTATATAGAGCTCATAGCTTTTTGAGTTAATTAATGTATATAATATGTTGACTGTTGCATAGTGTAAATATCTCTCTTTTATAGTAAATGGAAAATCTAATCTCATCTATTGGTTCATTGTTTTACATTGTTCTCATGTAATTCCATCACCAAAATCTAATGTTAGTGACGTCGTAAAGATTAGATCTTTACGACGTCACTAACATTAGATTTTAGCTTTCCTTGTCCGAAGTTGGCAAATGATTTCTAGATATTCAAATATAGGAAGACAACACAACTGCCTCATCCATGATGTTATATGATGAAAACTTTAGGTCAGATTATAATATTACCTGCGAGAAGTCTAATCCGAGCAAATCAGCCGTTGAATTCACATTGCCATTATCAGGCACAGGTGCCGCGGCCGCGGGGGCTTCTACTGACGCAGGTGCCACGGGCGCGGGTACTGCGGCCTCTACAGGCGCAGGTGCTACAGGGGCCGGTTCTGCAGGTGCAGGTGCTACGGGCGCGGGTGCTGCAGGCGCGGGTTCTGTGGCGGCTGTGGGTGCAGCAGGTTCGGATGTTTCTGTAGGTGCAGGCGCGGCGGCTTGCTTGTTCTTGTCTTCTTCTGCTTGCTGTAATGTTTTTTTTTTGGGATTAATAAACTTACAATTGTAGATGGTTATTCAGACTAGTTTGGTGTGTTTGATAGCGATGAACGACCGTTATTTTTTGAAAATTTTTGCTACATAAGATGTTGACATTATCCCAATACAAGTCAAGTATTTTTTTTCTAGCAACTATCAACACATTCACCAAGCCTGGACGCACCATTACATTTGTTTCATTTCGCTAGACATGAATAGTCCATAATAAGATCTACATGAAATTCCATATTTTTTACATCTTTATCTGTCCTCTCCGTTCAATTAAAAGTCAAATACCAAAAGTTACATATAACACAGTGAGCAACCTACCTTCCTAAGCCTAGTCCTGGCCATGATAGCCTCGACTCTCTGCTTCCTGGCGAGCCTCTCCTTCTCCTCCCGCTCGGCCTCCTCGCGGCGCAACTTCTCCGCCTCTTCAGCGGCCTTCCTCTTCTCCTCTTCTTCTTTGAGTCGCGCTTGCTTCTCTGCTTCTTCGCGGGCTTTGCGTTCCGCTTCTTCGCGTTCGAGTTGTTGTTGAGCCTGCAAGATTATATTTTTAAATTTAGATTTATAAGAACTTTTATCAACATTCTGGCTTTTTCCCCACTAAAAACTATTTGAAAGCAAATGATCCCATTGTTTAATATGGAGTGACTGCCTCTCAAACTGTTTCTATCTACCCGTAATGACTGCCAAATTACGACAGGGATCCACCAATTTAACGAGCCTCCCAGATACTGATCTTTTAGTTTCATTTTTTATTTATGACAAAAAAATATTTGTAAGTTTAGATTACAGAATACCAAAAAAATTTACTCAGAATGAACAAATTAAATAACCATATAACTATTAAGCTTACAAACGTGAAAGATGTTTTTCAAAATAATACATTTCAATAGGTTTCAACGTTGTTGCCAAAAGTCTAGACGAATCATTATCTTCCGAGCCTTTTCCCACCTATGTTGGGGTCGGCTTCCAGTCAAACCAGATTCAGCCTCCAAACCAGATTCCAGTCATACCAGTGTTTTCTGTGTGAGCTGAGTATCAGTGTGCCAAAAGCCTACACAAATGTGTACCTCGATAGCCTTCCTGAGCTTCTCCTCGTCCATCTGTCTCTGCAGCCGCGCCAGCTCCCGCGCCTCCTCCTCCTCGCGCCGCTGCCGCTCCTCCTCCTGTCGTTGCCGCTCCGCCTCCTCCTCGGCTTCACGCTGTAGTCTGTAATTATGGAGGAAAGATATGAGCACGCATTTGTAATAGGTTTGATTGTATTAGTCAGAGTGTTATTTAGTGTGAAATTAATAAAAAAAATATATGCCGTTTTTAATTGCTCAAAATAGTATTTATAAGTTGTTAGACAATCCTAGTCTAGTTTTATTTATTTATTTAACTTTATGCACTATGTACAACGGCAGACTTAACGCCTTAGGCGTTCTCCCTCAGTCTAATTTAGAGTTATGATGAAATAGAAGTGGTAGGTGCAGCTTTGTTTAATATTTAGTGCATGGACTCACCTACCATTACAAATCTAAAGCGTTCTCTACTTAACTGGTGAAGTTTCTCAGCGAGGTTATTTGGGAAAATTAATCGGAGGCAAGACCGACCGAAGTAAGTTGAACTACCTTTCTGCACCTCCTTATTCGCCAAAACTTAGCTGAGTTCAAGAGTACTGTGGAGCACATTTTAGATAAAAAAAAGTCGTCCAACGTCCCAGGCTGATATTGGCCAAGGCGACTGTTCTCATATCTCAGGTCAGCTAGCTGCGCAGGACATATAGCGCACAAGCATTTTGCAGACACAGGTGCACTTTCTATTCCGTCATTCTCATAACCCGATAAGTAAACCCTCAAAACGAGGCAGTAAAAAAAAGTATAAGAAGTTTTTATGTACCGCTGCCTCTCGAGCTCAGCCTGTCGCTCGAGCTCCTCGCGCGCGCGGCGGCGTCGCTCGGCCAGCGCCGCCTTCGCCTGCTCCTCCGTCGTGATGCGACGAGACATCGACGCTATGGAAAATGAAATCATGATGTAAATGTTACATTATACGCCGTTAAAGACGAGGGTATCAATGGCGAATACGAGGAAGAAATCATATATTATTATTTATACTAATTCAACAATATCTAACGATTCGGCGCTTTGGGTCATATTCATCTCAAAGGACAATGGGCGATTCCGGTCCAAATGTCCACCACGAACGAGACCTATATGGCTAGATAGCCCGTTAAATATAGAACATTTTTTGTTATGAAAGTAAAAAAAAATATAATGCCAGAAAAAAAATATAGCAAAATCAAATAAAACATTTTATAGATTTATTCAATTTAATTTTTCAATTACTTTTCGTTATGTTCGATTTTCGTACTTTCTGTGACTTCTGACAAAATAGAATGGTTCATTATTAGGGACAAGACACCACCAGTTACATAGAACTTTCTTTCTTAGATCCAGGCATTGCTGAGTATATTCAAGCACTTCTGGCGCCTCAATTAGTTAGTGATTCGTACATCCATCGGGCAAAAACTGGGTTGTTTATATGCAAATGTGTCTTACTCATCTTAGTTTTAGATAAAGTGCGGAAATGGAAGTGGAATAAAATAAAAATAATAATGATAACATACAAAAAGTACCGAAAATAAAGAATACATTTTTGGCTATAACTTTTTTTTGACATTGTTTTTTTTTACTTTCTTAGTAAAAGTTACTCTAAATTAAGTGGACTATTTAATTATATAGGTCTCGTTCGTGGTGGACATTTGGACCAAACTTCATACATTCTTGCCCAATCTCCTTTGTACTTTAAAAACACCACTTCCTAAAAAAGTAAATAGATATTTTCACACATTTCTGTATATAAAAGAGCATTATTTCCCATGATAATATAAACCCTACATTTAAATTGAAATACAACGAAATATCTTTTAAACCAATTCGCAACAAAATGATTATAAAACAAACATCCCAAACTGAAAACCTCTTCTGATTTCCAATTGATAAGTTTTATTACACAAAAAGTTCTCACCAGTCATCTCATTATCTTCAGTCTTTTCGACGGAGGGTTCCTTCTTCTCGTCCTTGTCGTCCCTCTTGTCTTTGTGTTCGGGCCTGTCGCTCGCTAGAGCCTCGGGTTTCGTATCTTCTGTAACTTGTTGCTCGATTTTCGTTTCCTGCTTAACTTCTACTACGGTTGTTGTTTCTTTGATTTCGTTTTCCTGAAATTAATGGAAAATGCCCGATTTTATAAAAAAAGTTCTTCATTTTATAAAGGGAAATGGTTCCGGCGTAGGAGAGGAATCTAGAAATTAATACAAAATACTGCATTTTAACTTTGTCTGCGTCTTATTGCGAAACTCGGCTCTAATGTCCCGCACTCGGCTACCAACATCCTGTTTTCAGAGTACCCCCTAAGAATGAATGGATACGGGCTATATTGATCTGTCGCCGTGTACTTCCCAAACTTTTTAGGAGGGTGAGTCTGAACATACTAAAATACCACGGAGGATCAGTGATGTATAAGATTCCAGATGAAAATCAGTGTCTTAGGAATATTCAGCTAGTGCAAACTATGAACAGACAGACGTGAAGTAATGTAGTAAATACCTTCTCGCTAGTGTGCGTGTCGTGCACCTGCAGCGCCTGCAGCTTGTGCGTCACCTCCGCCGCGTCCACCTCGCCTGCCACACCCGCCGGCTGCAATATAACATAAAGTGTTACTTTTCAGTATTGTTCGACTTTTTAGATGTTTGGGGGAACAAAGAAACAAAAAAAAACCGAATCGCCTAAAGGCTACTGAGCTAATGAACCTATTTAGAAAATACTTTCACTGTTTTTGGGACGTGGCGGGTTAAATAAGTAGGGCAACAGCAAGTCTTTAATAATCTGCTTCGCGTTTTCCCAACTGTGCTGAGGTTGTAATCAGAATGAATGCAGCCGAGAACTAGGTGTTCAACATGGAGCGGCCATTGATTTTATCTCCTTAAAATCCAATTATCCGGGGAATCCAATATATCCCATCCCTGGATAACGCTGTTTGTCATTCTTTAAGGTTTA
Organism: Helicoverpa armigera; assembly: GCF_030705265.1. Lineage (NCBI taxonomy): Eukaryota > Metazoa > Arthropoda > Insecta > Lepidoptera > Noctuidae > Helicoverpa > Helicoverpa armigera. Next base: position 9,089,270 of record NC_087142.1, on the reverse strand, counting down.
CACTATACGCTAACGAATGCCAAATATTCTCAAAAATAGTTGAATTTATATAAGTTATTCTTATTAGAAAAAGTGAAGCACAGCATTTACCTTCGCAACGTCCTTGTCGACGCTGGGCTCTTTGGAGACGTTGGGCGACGGCGACAGCGTGCGGCCCGGCGACGCCGACACCGACTTGCCGCGACCCGCCTGCGGGGACACACCCGGTGCATATGTGAGATTAGCACTCCATGTCATCGGTCTCTTATGTACCGTAAATATTTTTATGCAAAGAAATTGTTGACTGGCTGATTAGTGATTTTTAATTAATGTTTTTTGCTTTACGTTTTGTTTAAATGTACTGTTCTTTTTATGTGATATTTTTATTTAATTTATTTATTTAGTTGTAAACTTTAAAGTGGTTTATCTGACTACTTATTTACCTTATCGTGATCTTTGGATGGCTTTGGCTTTCTGTGTACAGGCGGCTTGCCCTCGCCCGGCGCGACTGGCGGCACTGCTGAAAAAGTTAATAGTTTATGAATATTTTGTCATTTAGTACGAACATGCACGCCGCGCGGCTCGGACAAGGTGCGCGCGCTCAATTCTTCGTAATGTACCATCATTTAATATCTAGCGCGCCGCACGCGAACAGCGTGCTAGCGGCGCGGCGTAGGAGCCGTGCTGGAACAAAACTAGGGCTGGTGGGATGCGCATTCGCGGGTTATTTATTCGCCATATTTTATTTTAGGCGGTTATTTTAGGCTAATTCGAAATAAATAAATAATTTATAGTCCCACCGGGCTTAGCACTGGCATGCAGGGACGCGGGGCGCGGGCGGCGCGGCGTGGTGTGTGCACGGTGTCACGCCTGCTATAGAGTACATACCGGGCTTAGCACTGGCATGCAGGGACGCGGGGCGCGGGCGGCGCGGCGTGGTGTGTGCACGGTGTCACGCCTGCTATAGAGTACATACCGGGCTTAGCACTGGCATGCAGGGACGCGGGGCGCGGGCGGCGCGGCGTGGTGTGCACGGTGTCACGCCTGCTATAGAGTACATACCGGGCTTAGCACTGGCATGCAGGGACGCGGGGCGCGGGCGGCGCGGCGTGGTGTGCACGGTGTCACGCCTGCTATAGAGTACATACCGGGCTTAGCACTGGCATGCAGGGACGCGGGGCGCGGGCGGCGCGGCGTGGTGTGGGCGCGGCGCGGCACGGTGTCGCCGCCCGCCAGTGACGTGCCGTCACGCGACACGCTGGGCGTCGTCGCCGCGCTCTGCGCCAACGTGTCACCACCTCCTAAGCACATACCATCAGCTACAAACATATATACAGGGTGAAAAATATAAAAAATACAAAATTTTTGCCATGTATTCTACAAACTCTGATGAGCATTTTTTTCTTCTACACCCTATTTGGGGAGCGTTTAGTTTTCGAGATATAACATGGTAAAGATTTATTAATGTAGATTTTGACTAGGTGACAATGAAAATCTACCTCATAATAATTTTGGTTACACACCTTGTCTAAATAAAGAATATGCTAAAGTGAGTTAATAATAATTATATTTCTATTCATGTGAATACATTCAAATCAACGGTGTATATGCTACGTGATTCCTATGTTAGTACCAATTTATATTATAAATTATTACATACATAAGCACACATAATTAGAACATTGATATGTTAATAACATCGCTGAACATCGAATCGGCGACACAGAACATAAAATTTAAAAATATAACAAACAGGCAAAAAATAATAGGCCAGCAAGCCTTAAGAGTTCCGACTATTCGTAAACCTGTACTTATATGGGTTAGGCCGGCAATACACGGCCTGCGTGAAGCAGTTAGGGGCGACAGCTTCAAGTTATCGACCGCCAGAATCAGTTGCAACTGCTCGAGCGGTTCGTGTATGTGCGTCCATAGAACTCTGCAGTTCACTGCCCAGTCGACAGCTTGAAGCTGTCGCCCCTGATTGATTCACGCGGTCCGTGTATTGCCGGCCTTACACAAATTAAAATTTTCGACTTTTCGTCACCCTGTACATCCATATAATTTTCAACACCTAATCCTACTGAACAAACGCAACTAATTCACACTTTATCTCCCTACATTATAGGTATGTATGTTGTAGGGTCTAGGCGTAACGCTAACATAATAGTTACACAAACAAAAATGAATTTTTCGTCACCCTGTATATGGGTCATACAAATTATAGATTTTTTTTTGTCATCCATATTATTTTCAACACCTATCCTACTTAACACACATTTTTATCATCCTATCTGTAGCATACGTACCTCTAGGCGTATTAACGCCGGTACCAGCAATGGAGGCGGGTCTCGGCTTGCGCGGAGCGGCGACGTTGCGTCGCGGCACGGCGCCCGATAGCGCGCTGCCTGGCCGCGAGCCCGGCGTCGTGTCGCCCGACCGCGGCTCTGCGTATACACATGCTATGTACAGCGGGGAGGACGCTCACGTGACGTACGTGGATGTGAGCTTGTATTGTACCATCAGGGTCCGTTCAGACAGACCGGCTAGGAGAGCAGAGCAAATTCTTAACACGTTGGAAATTGAGTAAGTAAGTAGTATTGATTACTTAGTATTTGAAGTAAGGTTTATTTTTGCATGCGCACTGCTTTTGTTTGCATTTGGCTCCGTTTGCATGCTCGCGCAGCCAATCGGCTCCGGTCTGTGTGAAAAGAAAGATGCGCGCCGATGCTCTCCGACCCGGTCTATCTGAACCCTCATGGTGGTATGTAGAATGAGGTGGTATAAGGTGAAGTTAGTGTGTGAATGATACTTATTGATAAAATGGTTTATCTGATTTAGACATGAAATGAGCGGAAATCGAAGATAGGTTATGTATGTGTGCATGATACTTGTTGATACATGGTATCTAGACAGTGTATTATGTTGCGGTATGTGTGGAAGGCTTAGGTATGTGTGTGTGCATGATATATACGTAAAATGTACGAAAGGAAAAGACATGTACATGATTCGAATATTCCCAAGTATAATTTAGATTAGACGGCACCGTCCTGTATATTTTATGTCACTTTATAAAGTCTCAAGGTGTAAAGAGAATGAATTTTATGGATACGATTTTGTTCCCTACGGTTATGAATGTACTCCAGTGTATGTATATCATGTAAGTATCTGATGAGAGTAATTTCTAAAATATTTCACAATTTTTCCAAAGCCGATTTACAATTTACAAAACTGTTTTCAAAATCAAACCATGCTAGTAATAAATTGTAGTTTTGTGTGTATATCTGAATGCTCAGTGCAAGATGAAGGGAAGTGCGTTTGTACACGTTTTAGTTTGAAAGCTAAGCTGTATGTTAATCTCACCTTTTGGAAGGAGCTGGCAACACCACCGGGTAGGCTAGACCAAGATTGTTTATGCTCGGGTACATAATGGCTTATTTTTGCGTATGTTGTTTTCAAAAATAAATAAGAGAGATGCTTCTAAAAAGTCCGTTATAAGAAGATAGCATGACAATGCAATGCTTTTAAAAAGTTGCGACAGCATTCCACTATTCTTTTATTTTTAACCGAATTCAAAAAAGGAGGTTCCCAGTTTGACCTGCATGTATATTTTACTCGATTATCTCACTTATAGCTGAAACGATTTTTATTTCTGCACAATATTTGTCAGAATTAGGAGAAACTTTGAGGTATATTATTGAAGTTGGTTTTAGTTTTTTGCATTTTTTATTGATTAAGTTACCATAAGCCATTGTGTACACGAGCAAATAGAGGTAGCGGTAAATACCTTTTAGCCCGTTGTTTTCATTGTAAAATAAGCCTAAAGCTGTAAGGAATAAAGACCAAAATGGAACAAGGAATTGCCCAAACCAAGCGACCCAGTGAAAGACGATGGAATTAGAAAATAATGATAGTGATAGAAGAAAATTTGATAAAAAGTATTTTAGAGAATTTTGAATAGTGAAGAATAGATTTTTGTAATGTGATAATAAACGACATTACATATGTACAAAACCATGACCCAATCCAATTTTGAAAAAAAGTGAAAAGGTGGTTGTAGTACATCTTGAATAGGTAATGTAGGTAAGTCCAATTTTGTTTGGGGCTCATTAATAATCACATAGCTATGTCATACAGTTGGATAAAAGAAGAAGAAATAAAGAAAAATATAATCAAGATGAACAATCAAAAACATTATGAAACTGTTCGTTCGTATCTGTCAATATCCGTTCGAATGTATGTTGTTTTCCAATATAATATTGCAACAATACGGCTTATAAACAATACTTTGTTGTCATAATTATCTTAAATTGCATAATTATTATTTTCATACCTATATGGTGAAGTCTGACTTACATTATTATAATTACTTTATACATTATAATTATTATATTATTCATAACTAATCTTTTAACTATAATTAAGGACTAAAAAATGTTAGTGACATTTTGCCCCAACAAAAAAATTACGTGTGTCGACAATTAGTGACAAGTTTTCTTAAATTAACAAAAATAATAAGCTGTTAATGGCGTGATTACGAAACCCTGCGACAATAAGCGAAACCATCACATTTTGATCAAAAGCGCACCTTAATTAAAAAGCTTAAAAACCTACCAAAATGAAACAGCCCAATCATGGCAACACTTTGATAGGGACAAGATTGCCAACGGCGAAAAAAGACCTGATTTTCACACAAAATATTTCAATCGTACTAAATACTTCATAATATACTGGCAGAAAACACACACTCAGTTACTAGCAAACACTACTGCTATTTAATACCACACTTCAAAATTAAAGCTTGCTTCACACAGCCCTTTTTAGGCATGAAGACTACACGATCTTACGGAAAATTTCACACAACTTACACACTTGGATCAACCCTTAATATTATCAATTTTTCGCTTCAACGTTTTTGTGTGCTCAAGCCTGACTACAATAGAAAGCAAAGCACACACCGTAGGCTTAGGCCAATCAAAAGTTATTTTGCCGAATAATCCATGTATTTATACCTACTTTTGATATTGAAGAAAAGCAACCAATCAAATCGGCATAAAACTTTCAAGCTTAGCTTCACGCTGCAAGTAGCCAGGCACATATTTGTTCATCGCCTTGTTTTCTTTGTTCTTTCACTTATACCAACTTTATTTAATTTGTGACAACCGCAAAATAATGTTAACACAGAGTTATGACATAATAAGACAGACATGAGAAGACTGTTAACACCGAAATCTTGCAAACACCATTCGCCCATTCTGTACAACTACAAAAAGTAGGTAATATAGAGCCTCATTTCTTTCAGACAACCTGTTATAATTCTGATGTTTACAATATTGACTTTCGAAAATCGCTCTCATAGGTATCCCTTTTCATCACTCTTTCACACAAACCCCTTTCTCTGCCAAAAAGCGAAAACTGAGCCTCCCGAAAACCCGAAGCGAAGCTCATACGAAGCAGCGACGTGATATATCTTACGGGCCCTGTTGAGGTGATGCATGGACGGCGAGGCGGAGTGCAGCGGGCGCGCGGCGGGCAGGCGGTCCAGCCGCGTCATGGAGTAGGCCCTACCTGGCGCGCGCGGGGCCGGCACTGTGGGCACCAGGTCCGTGCGCCGCCGGGCCACGGACGACCACACCACCGGGGCTGTGCGCTCGGGTTCGTCTACAAGCATATCGTGCAATTTTAGTTATTTTGTTTATTATGATAAGAAGGGTAGTACCATACTGCTAAAAAGGAAGGATAGAGACGCGAGGGTCCTTTTTACATGTCACATTAGAGGCCACACTGTATAAAATGTACGAGCCACTTGCCCATACAGTAGTTGTAGCCAAAGAAGACAAGATGTAAACAGAAATTAAACTGTTTTGCAGGTATCCGATCGTATGTGTAACATTGGAAATAATGTTCCAAATGGAATTGAAACCTAAAAATAAACTTTTCGCTCTTCATCTTTTTATTGAGTGAGCCCTAGTATCAAAGTTTTGGCCTAGTATTCAGAGTGTCTTAGAATTACAACGACTGCTATTAAATTCTAATTGGGGACGCTGGGTTTACTTGCCCAGACACAGAGATAGGTCGCTCAGGGAGTGTTTATCAGCTTTGTGTGATCCTGAATTCATTATATTCATAAAACTGTACTAAAATGAATATAATGGCTCTTATTTTTTTTTTCCTGTAATTTGCAAACCAAAGAATCTTGGTACCTTATGAGCTCATGGGAAATACCCAGATGGTCATCAATTTACGTATCTTTGATCTTATATCCTACAAAAACGTAAAATAGCTTATGTATTTTAAGTTTATAACAACTGATGCAACACCCAACAAAATAAACTCCTGCATTTAGCACAATAAAACTGCTAAACCAAGTTACACATACGTGCAGATCACGAGTAACGCTTGAACGACCAGCTTACACAGCGTATTAGCATAATCTTTTCTTAATCTTTAGCGCAAGGCCGCGACGTACTCGATCTCAATACAATAGCCGACACTCAGAAAAAAAGATAATTATAATATGGGGACAATTATTTCGGCCATTAGTGTAATGTATGCGACAATGGCGGGCTTTTTTTTGTAGTACACATAAGTTAAGTTTGATTGCTGATGATTATTTTGTTTGTTTACGAATAAAAGTATAAAATATGACTTACAGAAACTCATGAACATCACAGCTCCGGCTAGCAGCATGAATAAGAAAAATGATCTTAGAAAGTATAGTTCGTGCCAAACTTAATGAAGGAACATGCAAGGGGCTCCGCCGAAACCATTTTTAGGTATCAGCGGGATACAGAGGTGCACGTATATTATAGGATACATGCGCTTGTGCTCGGATATACGTTGCAAGCCGCCATTAAGTTTGGCGACAGCTACACCACACACCAACATCAGTACAACGTATCATAGATGTTATATTGGAAGGCGAAGTAGGAAAGGTTTTGACAGATTTACTGCGATCTCATATCCGTAAAGCAGTGGATAGATAGGTTATATAAATCCACCGTTAGCATTATCACACTGAAATATATTGTTACCTTTATTATCAGTGTCTGAGGTATCCAGCTGCAACGCGGAAGCGCGTCTCGTGAGCGGCGCAGACGCAAACATCACATTTGTTGTTGATGCCGCCCTGAAAACATCGTACAAACTATATTAGAATCTAATACTATACAATAAGGGTTAAGTTAGGGTTAATTTTGCATGACAGATGCAACGAGCTACTGTTAAAATTATAATTATAAAGTAATTTATAAAATACTCGTATGGTATATTTGCACTGAAGTGTAAACCTATAAAATAATGAGAAAATCACAATTTACATCTCTAGTCCTTAATTCTATGAATACATAAATATACATAAAATATTCACTTGCGCCTTTGTAGACTAAACTCATTTGAAGCTGAATATTTAGAACATCAGTCTATATCTTATGAAAATTTTGAAATTATCAAAGACAAACAATGTTTTAAATATTCAGCTCAATTAATTTAGTCCAAATAGAATAGTGCAAGAAAGCCTCATAATATTTTTTATATTATTCCTGAAATTGACAAAAAAAGACAAGAATTAAGTTTCTAAATTTCTATTCTGTAAAAAGTATAACAGATTGGTACATTTGGTACACTGAAGAAGCGTTATGTTACCTCTAATCAATATTCAACATATATGCAACATGTTATGTATCTACATATCGAGCAGGCTGTTGTGTTAGATTGCGTATCTACACTTAAAAGCAATATGCATTATGTTTGCTTGTTCAATGTTCTACATACCTAGATACATACAATGCTATACTTACTAGGTGTTGTCATTAGGAAGTAGACATATTTCTACTTACTTAGATTCGTTTATGGTATTCTATGTCATGCAAGGTATAGGTACCTGTGTTTTCTACTGGTTAATATTATAGAAGGATTGGTTCATTTCCCATGGAGGTTATTTTTACCTTACTAATCTACTCATAACGATAGAGTATTGTAAATTTTTGCAGATTATTTTATGGGAATAAGTTTGTTAACTAGCAATTACATTAGTTAATGTAGCATCCTATTCTATCTGCTTTGCCCGTTTTTAATCCCAGACATGATCTAGAGTGTAAAATAATCCAATAAACTGTTGACTAGTTTCAGGCTATATGCGCGTAATGAAGAGTGACCTTTGTCTAACAGGGGTTGGTCACACGAGCTGCCTTTGACACGATATCATTTAATTACTGGAACCACCCTTCTATTTTATACCATCAATATAAACTAGACAAGTTATACCATCGCATATGTGCTTTTCTGGTATCTCTGTTTTTAATCAGATGTTGTGGTAAAAAGAAACAAGGGTCTGTTGCATCACTTAACTTTTAGGATGTTTAATCTCATGGATGGAGTGAGCCATATTTGTATGAGTAAATGTGTCTATACAGGCATCCTACATGACTGCTTCCTTATCATTTTCATACTGATTACTTACTATATACTTAAAACATCCAAGGTAAATGAAACACTAAAAATATTATGCGTGGTTTGACATTAAATACCTATTACGTTAGCAACATCAAACACATTTTTTCCGTATTGACAGCATAATGAATGATGATTGATGTAATATTTATATCCATCCATAAATAGTTATTTCAATTTGTTTTACAGCCATTTCCCGTAACTGAACCCATTTACATCTTATTTGCTCATGTTACATAGGTGCCCATAATGGTCAGTTTATCAGAAAATATCGATATTGCTAACAGAATTGAACTTTAGAAGCTATAAATACTTAATGGCTATGCGATGCCCTACATTATGTTAGCGATAAAATAGATTCAAGTAGGTACTGAAACTGATATTGTATACGCGAAAGTCAAGTCTGTGTTTTTATAACAGTATCAAGGTTGAACAGCTCAATAAATATAGGTATATTTTTTAAGTTAGCAATACAACGAAAAGTGACTAAACATTTCCGTTTAATTTTACAGCAAACAAAAGAAAATCTGCGCAAACGCATCCAAGACCGTTATTTCAAACTAGGCCAGTCAACAAAGTTCTCGAACAGTCTCCAAAACGCTGACATGATCACGGACCGCGAAATTGCATAATTAGTAGGAAAAATTTCGCCATTGACAAATTAGCCCGATATAAGGCCATTGTGTGGCAAAGACAATGAGGTGATGACGTCATGAGGTCAGTAAACCACGACGGAAGCAGCGGACGTGGCCTGGATGTCGCTTGGACTTAGTTTTGCAAATTAAGTGTTGAAATAGGAAGGTGATTATAAAATTGTCGAGGTGATATCATGGATAAGGCGTGTATTTCCGATTCTGTAATCCTATATGCCATAACACAATTTTTTTGGCACTATGTATTTTATTCATTTGACTGGTTAACGAAAACTATAAGCACGCACCTATTCAGTTTAAGCTGAGCCAACAGTCACCCATCCTCTCTGCATACAGCGAGAAATACACTTCTGTGATCATACAAAGATGAAGCCAGAAAACCTTTTCGTTGAATGACTGAATTAAGAGTATTATTGCAGAACATTCGCCCCAATAATACAACATATTATATTCCTCAAAAGTAAATGAGAATATTAACTACGAATTCGACAAGCCAATCAACAGTTAACATTGAAAAGGCTTATAATTTTCAGACAGCGCTGATTGCATTTCATACTGCATGAATTCGTCCAACTTTAAATTCAGACCAAATTGCCCTGGACAGACTCGATAAATTAATTATAAACCTTCTGCAGGGGAACTATAAAAATACTAAAAAAGATCAAAGTCTAGTGACTCCATATGGTATTCATCACCTGCCTAGACTTTTCCCAACTATGCTGGATTTGGCTTCCACTCTCAACCAGATGCAGCTGAGTACCAGTGCTTTACAAGGAGCGACTGCCTATCTGACCTCCTCAACCTAGTTGCCCGGGCATCCCAATACCTCTAGGTAAGACTTACTGTCTTCTGACTACCCGTAACGTCTGCCAGAGATGATCAAATGAATCTATATGGTACTGTATCGCAAATTACATACGAATTAGTGCGAAATTAGTGTCATACTGGTACACCTCGAGCGCGCAATATTGACCCACTTCCGTCCTTTGACTTATGACAAAACGGGAACGTTCCATTACACTGTAGGCCAACAAAATGTACAACAGTTTTATTTGTTTACTTTCAGTGGTTTTCCTATTGTTTACAATATGTGTCCTACTGTTATGTATATATTTGTATTGTTGTTTGTTTGTCAGTTTCCTTTGAATAAGTATGTTGTGTAATAAACAAATATGCGTGTATGTTTGGTGACTAGGTATTGTCATTTATCAAATCACCTGAATTAAATTTTAAACAAATGGCGAGTCAGAAAAGAAAAATATGTCGAAGTCATTTCTGCTCTTGCACGACCACTAATTACAAAAAACTTTGAACACTCATAAATATCAGTGAAATTCTTAGTACACATAGGCTTCATGACATAGATCTATTAGAAACAGCTGATACGAACTAGTAACAGTTCATTACTCACATCCATTCCAAGAACTTAAGATGGATTACTTCATAAATACATACATCAGTGAAATAACCATTCCCACAAACAAAAAAACAAAAATACGCTTATTACATGCACCTTAACACCTTGACATAAAGGTTATTTTTCTATAAATATTGAGCTGTCTATCGTTGTATTCCATGTCATATGCCCGGTTTACACTTTGTTAAGTTAACACTGCAGGTGATTAGTGCAGGTGTTTAGTAATCAAGGTGTGAACGGAAGCGTAAAATGATTAGTGTTAAGTGATACGTGCGATTAGTACTTATTGATTAGTGCGAGTGAATAGAATCAAGGTCTATTTTTGTTGTTAAGTGACTACCCCCTCTCAACTATTCTACTACCCTCTCTCGCAATTTGCCTGTACTAATCAGTGTGTAAATTCAGCAGGATCTTCCTTAGCAATTTCTTCAAAAAGTTTATTGCTGGCTCCATACTGAGAACGTCTGGTAATCCATTTTCTTTGCCATAATCTCTTAGGCCTATTGATTTCAAAATTGAGTTCATTTTCTATATCAGATACCACAACAGATACAATCTCCTTAATTATTTGTCTCAATAGTAGGCGCTGTTCATCTTCCATTTCTAGAGACACTATGCACAACGGACAGTACCACTATGAGCTTATTCCTAAACACTGTGTAAACGGAGATGGAAAAGACTACTTAACACTTGAGACTTATCGCGTAAAGTTAACGCTTAACACTTATCACTTCACACTTCGCAAAGTGTAAACCGGCCTATAGACTAATTAGGCTCGTGTCACATGCAGAGGGGTCGTATTGTTAATCTAGTTAACGCCCTTGACAAGGCCTCGAGTTTGTTCGAAGGGTGGTTATGGGCTTGTTTTAAAGTGTTAATTGGTGTTACGATATGATGAAAATTGATTTGGTTTGTTTATTTAGAGCAGTAATCATAAAATTACGACTGAATGTTTAGGAGCCCGAATTCATAAAGTAAGTCCGAGGTCCTTAATAAATGCAAAGCGCGAAAAGGTCTTCTCAAGAAGACCTCAAGATTTTTTGTCTGCTCATGAAGAAGTTGAGGATGTTTAAATTTTGACACTGCAACTTATTAAATTAGCTAGCTAATAGAAAATAAAAAATAAACAAGCTAAATAACGTAACACATGCCGCCCTGACTTTTAATTAAAATCCGCTGAACACTAAACACAGTATAGGCATGTGACCTAAATAGTTCTAAGTCTAGAATCCGGAATGTCAGAGTTGAAAACCAAAATAAACTGAAAACAGGCTTAATTGTTCACAAGCACGATACACGTACAGATTACTTGGTTTTATAATTACTACCAACACATTAATGAGTAATTTGAGCTAGACAGTTTTTTGTTAACTTTTTTGCCGAGTGAAGGCAGAATTCATTTATCTTTTTTGTCGCTTCTGTTTTGATTTAAATATTCAATGAGCTTGAATTAATTGGATTTGTGAATCAGAACCTTCGCATTGAATGTTGGTTTAGATATCATATAAGGTCAGTGAGGTGGTGTGGTCTGTTTAATGAACTTTCAGAGACACCCACACTTTTATATCTAGTGGATTTAGATAAATATGAAGCTTAGGATAGTGTCTACATGTAAGCAGATTTGTTCCCGATTATATGAGTAGCTATCATGCGATTTTTTTATCTATCAAGCGCAAATGCTAAATTAGTTGAATGGGAAACCCTTGGAACATAGTGCAGGCGTACAATAAAAATAAGTTTCTTATCACTATCCGATTATTAAATACATGAAAAAACTGCAGATATCATTGATACCTGTAATTATGAAAGTCAATAATTAAAATAAATTCAGTTGCAAATCTAATCAGCAGATTAGGATAGGAAGCAGGTAAATGTAGGTAACGGAAAATTTTGTTATCAAATTATATTAGTACTTAATAAATAAAAACACATGGAAAATAATCTTCTATATAAATAAAAATGAATTGCTGTTCGTTAGTCTGATTAAAACTAACGAGGCTGGGCCGATTGAGCTGATTTTGGTTTTAAAATGTTTGTAGAGGTCCAGGGAGGGTTTGAACGATACGAAGTTCGTGGGATCAGCTAGTTTAAAATAAATATTTGTTCAAGGACCAAAGGCTCCGAGGACATCTAAAAAAGGTACCAGGTGTCCATAATAAATTGAACATGATTATTAATGTAATCGTGCTAAAATAATAATAAATAAAAAGTGGTTTTTATACCGCGTTCCTTTTAGTTTGGCATGCAGTTTAAGTTGGAACAGATGTCCTAATTTTACGCTCAATATAGAAACCGTTTAATAAGTCGCGGCTCAGATCCTGACTGATGAATGGGTACGTCACATTGTATAGTATATGATCACTTTATGCTTGATATGGTAGGATATTGGCAGTTTATCAAAACAAGAAATTGCTAAACCAACGTAGATGATATTTTGGTATGGGGATGCAACTGGTAAATACTGCGGGTGCAGCTAGCATACTGACTAAATCAGAAACTGCAGTGTAATAGATACATAGATTGTTAATTTTGCGTTATCCAAACACTGTTTGATTGGAATATAGTTCTGATACATAATTAACAGTTTCTGAGAAGTAAGCTAAAATTGCCACGTTAAATAACGAACATTACCAAAGTATTAAATTTAATCTAAAACACCATCACCTGAACTATACAAGATTACAAGCACACACCCCAACAAAAAAAATGCCCATATAAAATGGTCCATTATTTTAACCATTTATTTTTGCCACCAGGTGTACTTCACGTTATGGGTACACCTGCAATCAACAGTTTTTGTTATCAATTAACAAACCAGTTTTTAATCATATTAATAAAAAATGTATTTGTTTGGGATGTAATTTATAAAATAACTTTTATTGAAGATTGATCTTTTATAATGGGTATGTAACCAATTACGGTTTATTTGAACATACCCAGTAATTCGTGTGCCGAAAATATTATTTATCAACTAATATTTGCTTGGGGCATTTGTGTTCAGTAAATATAAGCTTCTACGGAGGCAAAATGTTTACCTTCTGCTAAGAAGTCTCTGGTTTCCACAAAATTAAATATACATAGTTTCTAGGATAATACTCCTCAACATATACATAGCTCTGTTTATAAATATAAATTGGTATTTACCAAAATATTATTTGTTACCACGTGCATTGCATAGGTACCTATTGACGATGTAAACGGCTGATTCAAGTGTAAGGTATTTTACTTTTGACGCAACATCACAGATATAATTCTGACGAAAATCACATAAAAATATCTTCAACATTTTCCGAAATCATTGTCTACAAGTCTAGCATACATTCCTTCGAGTTTTATAATTAGTTATGTATGACATTCTTGTACAAATGTGCTCGGAATTTATTATTAAGAATATGATTTCATGCATGGATTTATTCTCAAGTTATGTGATGAATATTCAGATTTCGTTTACTAAATGGGATTTATTTACGTAAATACATTGTTTTTCGTAGTGAACGCAGAATATTAAGTGGGCGCTGGAATTAAACGTCAATCACGGCTTTTTCGGGATCTGAAATGTTTTGTCAACAACGTGCTGTTTTTAAATTATTACATAGGACTTAAACTTGTAACACACCGTAAATGCGACTTACCAAACGTTACAATCGCGTTCGTCGATGTCATGTACACTTAGCATTTAACACGAAAAACAAAGCAAGTAATCCTTTTTATAAAATTAGTAGTGTCAAATAAACTACAAAAGATTGTCCGTAAACTCAAGAAATTACAGCGCAAAAATTCCCGTCACACTCCACGACCATTTTTCAGAAATACAGAAAAGCTTTTAGCTGTAACAAAGTTATATGAATCATCCCTAAGGGCTAGGCCGTCTGTACATTGCACCCAGACATAAGGGTTTATTGACATTCACCCTTAACTACCCTTGGAGTTATTAATGCCTATGTATCGACTATCGACCAATTTGACCGTCGCGGTTGAGGGTTAAAAATGGAACAGCCCGATCCAAATGGGTCGTAGTTTTCCAATGAAATGAGGTTAAGAAATATAGGTAGAATTTTCCGATCAATAGTGCAGTAAGTTGTGACTTTCTTGTAAGATATGTAGGATTAATATGTAAAAGGTAAGAAGGGAAAATATGTATCAATTTTTAAAGTCTAGACTTTGTGTTAGGATGCCAAACGGTATACCAAATGATATGATCAATAGCGCGTGACATTTAATCAAGTAAATGTCAATTATTTACGCTCAGCTGACATCGTTCGTGTCTGCATTTTAATAGAAAACTATGCACTTGTAATTATTTTTCAAAATACAGTTCAGCTTTCTACTTCATTGTACCTAGACAATAAAGCGAATTGGTCCTTTGAGGCGGACGAGAAATTATCAAGGATATTTCTAGATGAATTACTTAAGAATTTTATTGCTTGCCAAAGTTTTTTAATATTTCTTGTAAAGTATTTTCCCTTTTTTTTCAGTTTTACAATGAGGTATATCTCCGTAAACTCGTTTATTTTCTTGGAACGTTTTTGGCTTCTTTTTAAGTGCTATATAGTTCCCTAGGGGTCGATACAGACGTTAGTATCAACTACAAGTCTCAAGTTCAAGAACCCTATACTAAGCAAGGTCTTGAATTCTAAAAAAAAAAGAAACCAGTACTAAGCTCAAGCCATCAATGAACACTAAATCTAGTAAGTAAAAAAAAAAAATACTAGCAAACAGGACCATTCTCAATACGATATTTATTTATTCTTTATTCAAGTTTGTTGCAAAAATTATCATAAAAATGTAACAGACGGAACCGGTCGCATTCGTTTTGTTATGTTTTGAGCACATTATTATGTTAGTAAACCCGACCTTTTGTGCGTTTTGTTGTCAACTAAGTTGTTTGCGGGATTTTCTCGTGTGAACTTCGGCTAAGATATTACTAATCGTCTTATTATTAAAAGAAGTATCGACCCATCGGACGATAGCGAGGTATATAAATCAAAAAGGTGATTATTTCATGACCAACATGTTTTATTTCTTTGCAATTACCCACGTCAATTAGTCATGGCATGCTTTCCTATATGAAGATATCAAGTTTTTACCATCACCGTTCTGGAAAGTTTTACAGCACCCATAATTTTCAATTAAATATCTGTTTCATGATTGTTTTTTCTTCTATTTAAAGAAGTCAGGGGAAACCCTACAAACTACCTAAGATATCATTGAGTATATATACAAGTATGATCTGCAATTCAAACTAGGTGATTTATTATCATTGTCCTTCAACGAACGCTATCATAAGTCGCGTCACTTCTGGTACTTATGTTTAATCTATTGATAGTTTTAATCATATTGTAGTGACATAAAGGAAACAAACGCTTGAAGTTATCATAACAAAAAACATTGTTAAAGTATCCCTCTAAATATTGAACTGCAACAATAGATTTTTTAGATTTTGAGAGGAAAATAAATGGTATCGTAGTGTCACAGAATACTACACTTTTCTGAGTATTTTTCACAAGGGATAGGTATACAGGGCTTATGGAATATAATATATCCACAATAATGGATATTTTTTTCTTTCTATGGCTGGTCATAAAACAACACATAACACAAATCATGCTTCAATCATGCAAACTAAGCTACTTACTACACTATTTTAGCTTCTTTCTCTACCTGCTAAGCTATATACAATTTACACTTCTAGCATCGAAATGCGGGTCAGATTAAAAATTAGTAAAAAAACTCAACATATCACATTAGTAACGATTAAATAAAAAATAACATCAACATAAAGTTCAAATAAAAACTGCTTACAGTGATTCAAAAAAGTTCATCTGATCTATGGGGTTGGTACTGGTGGTTGGGAAAAATAAAAAACACAATTAGTGCACAACAAAATAAAAGAAATTAAAATAAAAAAAATAAGGACTGTTATTTACTGGGGTTCCTTCGCGATTTGTGTAATACCGACACCCGGTGTGAACCCAAGAAAGCTAAGCGAGGTATATTCTAGAAGCTGCTTACTTTTTTCTAATAAAAATAACCCAAAAAGATACATCTTAAAGTTACTTATATTGGTAATGCCTCATACGAATTTATTTCCAATAAAATTCGAAATAAATCGGATCATTAATTAGGCATCCACAAAAAATCGTCCTACACTGCTTCGCCCTTCAAATGTTTTGTAAACAAAACCCGATGTCCATTGTTCGTGAAAACAATAAATACAATTGTATCGCTGAACCAATTGATACTTTTTATATTGCCATCGAAATGTCCAATATTGTTGATTAAGTTATTATTGAGCTGACGTGATACCTACGCAAACATATAAAACACATTTTCATGTAACAATGGATATCGGAAAAGTGTGTAACAATGTAGTGCAAAATGACATGTTCTTAGTGCCCTTAACTAATCGAGGAGCCAAGAGGCCTCAATTAGGTCCAATTAGTGATTATACAGATTTTGATGAGCCCCTGTTTTTCACCAAGACACCTGGACTATAAAGTCTGAAATCACCAACCCGCATTCAGCAAGCGTGGTGATGCTCAATCCTTCTCCATGTGAGAGGAGGCCTGTGCCCAGCAGTGGGACGATAAAAAGGTTGTAAGAGTAACAATTGACAAGTTTCACATATGAGATCTTACCTGCGCGCGGCCCAGAAGAAACCAGCCGAGTCTACCGGCTCCAATAGCCGAGGTGTGGACGAGCCGAAAGCGAACGCCGGCCGGGGAGCGGAGCGAGCGGCCCGCTGTCGCTCCAACCGCTCCGTCCGATCGCGTTCCCGTTGCAGCAACGCCTCGCGGCGCGATATTGATGCCTCCCATATCGCGCGCTTGCGTTCTTCAACCTGGAACAAGATCATAGTCAAATTATATTATGTCAAAAAAGAAGTATAAAGCTCAAGCCTTTTTGCCTCAAGGAAAATTTCTGTCTTTCTCCCTTTTCTAATTCTGTCCATCATTTGGAAAGCAAATGCGTGTTTATGAACCCTATTATATCCTTAACCGCGTTCACACATTTGGTCATACCCATGTTTAGACATTTCCGAAGAATTATTAACTTAAATGCATCCAAGTACTTATTCCACACCCAATCCGGTAAAAGTAGCAACCCAGGCATATCTTTTGCAAATAATCAAGGTGGTTAGAGCCAGATATTCAGAAAAAGGAGTGGCCGATAAACATCCAATAAATTGCATTTAACAGTTGGCTTAATCGATTTTACAACACGAAACTGTTTCGATTACATTTATTTACTTAGATAAATATTGGATTAGGAAATAGTAAATTTAATGCAGTCTTTATAAGACTTGGTTCTATAGAAGCCTGTTTAAGTGATCTGGAATATTCCAGAATTTTGGGAGACTGCGGTTGACTTAAGCCGTACATATTGCAAAGATTAGCTTCTTCAGGGTTGCGGGCGCGACATGATAAATAATAGTGAGCTTACCAAGAACGATTACATCGAGGCACAGAGTAATCATGTTAGAACCAACATTACTCTCAGGAAATAAAATGTTGCTAGAAAATTATCTATGTAAAAGAGGAAATGAGAGTAGATTGCTTGCTACTATAAAGTAGGTGTGTTTACTCCACGGATAAACTGAGAAGATTATTGGACAAAGAAGTAGAAGTTGTTACTATATACGTGGTTCAAGTTGTATGGAAACTAAACAAGTTCTTGAAATGCAGACAAAACTTCAGTAGGTATAAGCAACAACATTAATGAGAACGGTAGTTTTATCAACGAGGAATTCTATTACAACATATCGAACAAATTGACTGTGAATTCAAATAATTAGTTTCATACAATATAGACTTCGTACCGAGTTCTAGTCTATTGTCCTAGTCGCATATTCATCATTAATTTATTATTAGAATTGACAAGACAATGCGCTTCTAGACTGTAATAAGTAATTAGTAGAAGAGTCTAGACACAATAAGGCGCTACTGGTCATATAAGAAACAATAAAACATTTTTATTTTGAGTTATGACCTTGACCTCCATTAGGAGCGCCAGTCAAGGTTGCTCAAGGTCGCATGATATTGAAGTTCAAGACTCTACAGAAGCTCATTATAAATTTCAAGCTTCCTGTGTTTTTAGGAAGCGTAATCGTTTGAAGTTTGATGTTTAAATGATCTTTTAAAGATTCGCCAATCTCTGCCTTATAATTTCTTCTAATGATTTTATTCTAACAGAGACCTACTCAATCGGTTCAAGGTTACTTTTGTAGGCAATTACACGGTATTAGTTTATTGAGATCCTCATTAGTATTCGCAATTCATACAGTCAATTGCTTTAACGCTAAGTAGTTTTCCATACATAAATTAAGGCTGGAAGGCTGGTATATAATAGAAGAAGACTTTAGACTTTGTTTTGAATGAGATAGGTTTTCACAAAAGCCTATTGAAGAAATAAATCGTAAAAGTGACCGAAAAGCTTAGAAGGAAATGGGTAATATTTGTGCTAAGAATTGCCAAGTAACACGTCGTGAAACAGTCGTTTAAGAGTAGTTCGCTCACTATTTTCTCAAGTCAGCAACTTTTACGAGAAAAGTAGAATACAATAATTCCGTTTTCCAGACATAAAATAGTAAACCGGTTTTCTAATAGACAATAGGAAAGGCTATAATTATGTTTCTACATAAATTGATTAATATGTCAATGTTAAAACTGAAGATGAAGGTGATTTATATAAAACTGTAGCAGAGCATCATTGAAAAGTTACTCATCACAGTATTCCTAGACGAGCTCGTCAGCAGCCAGAACAATATGTATAGGCCCAATTATGTCATACACAAGAAGAGAAATTCAAAGATCCACCATAAAAAGATCATGATCTCATAAGACCACGCTAGATGCTGACGAACAATATAAATTGCGTAATAAAAATACCAGCCGGTACGAATAAATCTTGGTGAATCACTTAACAAAAACTGTCCAAGGGCCTGATAAGGAAATAGCGCGTAAGCCGATATCTCCGTTCGGCTTGACCGGACGCAATCGCTGATCCAGCGACGTCGGCTAGGCAAACAATGTAAGACTATAAACACGCCTTCGACCTATCAAGGCAGGCGAAAACTTTATGAAATAGAGTTCTATTTTTAGTGAATTATTATACTGGAAACGGGCAAAGATATAGATGGGGAACTTAGACATGACCTACAGTATAAAATATATTAACAATTTTGATTAAGAGATCCCACACTGTCTAGGAACAAATGGCGTCATAATTAACATCTCAGATTTTAGATTAGCCAAACAAAAAGCCGCTCTTCCTACACATGAAACATTATGAGATATTGCAGGTTATCTGAGCGCCTGACAGTCGACAGGCGTGGATAGATGACCTTAGCACGTTATTAACACACAGGTGAATGCCCCACCTCTGCCGCATCATCCATTATAGCAAGAATAATGGCAAAGGATAGGTTGGCCTTGGCCCTATTCATTACAGGGACCACCTACCAGAAGCTGTTATACAAGGTACGAAATTCATTTCTTAAAATGAATGTCTCCAAGATTCGGAACAACAGGAAGTATGCATCACCGCTCGTTCGGATCGCCTGGCACGCCACGAGCGCCGTTTAAACAACATTATTAATGCAAAATATTCACGGTATCGTTTTTATCACACGTTTTGAATATACTGAATACGGGTAATGAATGTTCGTGAGAGAAATGGAACAATACGACGAAATATGTTGGTATAATGAGCTTGACATGCAAGGTTTGGGATCGTAAATGTTTTATTATATAACTTTAACATACAAAAATAGGCTTACTATAACATTTTGAGTACTTTTTTAATATCGATTTTTACGTCTACTGCCAAAACATGTCTGGTTACAGAATCATGTACTATGATTATGTTTACGTCGTTAAAATTTAGAGCACGCCTCATCAGCGGTCTTTCCGAACATCAAGGTAATTAGCATGGCTGCTAATTCAAGGTCATTGTCAGACACATGGTAAACTTCACGTTATTTTAGCGCACCGACCTAATTTGCCAGCTATGTCAGTGTCATGTCTTTCTCGAGGTAATATTTGTCAAGTTTTTGTAATATTGTAGCTGCCATTACGCTTTGAATCCCTAAGGACGGTATACCCTCAGTTACAGACAATATCAAGTTCCAGGTAGGGTGAGGGCTTCGAACATTGTTTAGTCATATTTGTGGGAGATTAAGGGTGAGTTGTTTTAAGCTACATAGATACAATTTTCCTCAGAACGAAATGTCTTCAGTCTATACATTTCACATCACATGTTGAGACGTTTTTATTATCTTGAAATCGGGAACCTACAACTCGGCACTCAAGTAGACCAACGCATCGATTATTTATTTTTTGAGCTATTTTAGGACAAGGATCGTTATAAAATATCGTTCTGAGAATGTACTGAACCACTTATGCTATTAAGAAGACACGCAGGAAGTCCGACTTTCATTTGATGTTCATTGAAAAATGCGCTGAGATTCGTCCAGTATGGGCTTGTGCATAAGATATTCTATAAAACTTGTACGATATTTATAGATCAAACTGCCAGTGTTAATTTAATTGGCTTTTTAAGAGTTCCGAAAGATTAATCTTGGTTCAAATTAATTGTTGGCTGTAGATTTTTATCTTTTTTCGGACATTAACACTCGCGGATTTTTAAACAAAACTTGATTTATATCGAAGATGTGTTTACTGGACGAAGGGCACCCTAACAAACGGTATTTGATATTCGAGCAGACATTTTGCAACATACGCATACACTAATGGCCATAGTTAGATCCTCCTACTATCAACATTAGCAATTACTTTCGTATACGGGATTAACCTATCTGTTGCCATATCTTCCTATCGCGTGGGATTAGGAACTGTTACCAACGTTATTACACCTGTTTTCAACACGGGATTTAGGGACAGTTAGGTGACATGCCAACCCACAAACAAATGCTTCAACAGGGGTCTAAGACGGTTAAGCTTAACGGTCATCGGTCTAACGGCTCAAATGTGGCTAACAGAATAAAGAAGCTATAAAACTGTAGACAGAAGATCCAAAAAATCAAGCACACTGTTTGTAAAGCAGCCAAGAATGCAAGCACAGAAATTAAAGCCTAAGTACAATAAACAGACAGAAATGACGACAGCAAAACATTCTAAAAACGGAAGCAAGCGCGTAAAGTCAACAAAACTTTATACGATATACGTTTAAGTACAGAACATCGGATTGTGGTGAGATACGTGAATATGAATACCGGGTTACGCCCACAGGGGTTAACGACTGCGGTAAATCGCTGGGACTACCTCTAGATGGAGTCAAGAACACTAGATTTCAAGAATGCGGCGTTTTCTTGCAGCATCGGGTGACGTCAGTCTTTTCCAACCTATGTTAGCATCACCATCTGGCTAGCTTTCTTCACAACCGGGCATTTGCTGATCTGATATTTGAGCAATGTTTCCTTTTGTTGCTCCGGGTTCGCTATTACGTGGGTCCTTCCCAAAATCAGGCGTTTTCATCAAAATGAAATTTCTCTGCCAGCTGTATTTCGGCGACGATATAACTTGTTTCTTGAATTGACTTTATCTGTGAGGTTTCGTGCCAGTTTGTACAGTGGAGCGACTGATAAGTACACTATATTTTCTGCTTTGGCTGAAGTGGCATTCACGTCATAAAGTTTATTTAGGATACTAGAATATAATATTGTAGTTTATAGTTTTCAATATGCTTGCCTTTCTTTAGAAAACTAGCATCAAGCGATTTATTTATCAGAAGTCATGCTTGCTCCTATCAACCCTTGATCTATGCTCATTTTCTTCAGTATTTACTTGATAACATTTATGATTAAAATGTTTGCTTTTTATTTCATTAAATTTTGTGATGGCGATCGCGAGCAAAAACCGAAAATTGCCATAGAAAGAAAAATAATCACTTTGTAATTAACGTGAAACTTGGGTGAATCAAATTCTTAGGTAAACGTTGCTAATTTCTGCAACGTCCCTGAGACACTTTCTTTTATCTCGGACTAAATTCATCTTATCTGAGTTTGCTTGGAACCAATACAAATAGATGTTACTTTCATAGATAGCTGCACTGTTCGTTATGCACTGTAAGGAGATTTGAAAACATTTATATTGCTTTTTGCTCACTTTTTTAAACTTTATTAGCAAAAAATCCAGACACGGATTTCTCATGTGACGTGAAATTCTGTTAGTCTGTATTTTCAGGTCAAATAATTTCTCTTTTATTGCTTACCGTAGGTTTGAATTCTTCTTTATTTTTAGTCCAGTGCATGTTGAAGCTTTTATAATGTCTTGAGTTTTCTTCTTGCTATAATCATTAGCAAGTCAACTCGATGGTTGATAATTCTACATCAGGACATTATCTAACTTCTATATCACTTACACTCAGCACAGTATTTTGAACTTCACCAATTTTACAATTCCCAATTTCAACACCAACACATACTGAATTTACAACGCCAGAATTTCACTGAACACAGCCACGCCAATAAACAAAACCAATATCGGACAATATCGCACTTCCTACTTCGAATTTACAACTACAGTGGCAGTAGCAAAACTTCTCTATATATAAAGCAACAATAGAAACATTGCTACAGCTTCTGCGGTATTTTATATCGTCATTGTATCGACGTAGTCAATCGGAAAGCCGGCTTAGCGGCTCAGGCGCGCCACTTTAAAGCCACACTGCGGCCACAGAGCAAAACTTGCCCATTAGCAGAACTGAATATTCAAGTGTACTTACTGCCGTATGATTTACCTGCAAAGAGATTGAACATAATCAAAACATTTGTCGACGTCACATTGTGTAAGACAGTTTTGTTGAGTTTGTCTGTATTTTTAAGGAATTGGGCATCGGATACTAGAATTTATGTAGTACCAACTGCTAGACAAGATTTCACTCAAGCTATAGGTATATCTAGCTTTCTGTTAGGTCAACATTTAACTAACATCTTTTTAACACATAAGTGTGAAATAAAAACTTAAAGCTATAACCCCAATCACAATACACTCTTCTTTATAAGACTTGTAAATACTAATCCATTATAAATAAGCACATAACGGAACGTTCTTATTCACAGCAGTAAACTAACCATAAAAATCCAATCAAAGAAGCTGTAACACTCAATTAGGCACAAACCACGCCTCGTACCGCGGTGTCGCGTCTGCAACCAGCTAATCCGTTACCCGAGCAGTCCTGAAGGAAGTGACTCCCTATTTTAGTCGACTCCTTGACGCATGGCGTAGAGTTAATTTTAAATTATTTTTGATGCTCACCCGGTGTATTTTTGTTTAACTCTAGCTTACGAATGTTTGACTTTAAGTAGTTTGAAGTAAATTGGATTTTGTATTTAAGAGTTTAATGGGAGAACGACGTGTGGGGTCTGAATACAATAATGGATTTAAATGTTAGAATCTACAAACAGCTTATCATGCTATTATTGAATAGAAATATGAAGCGTTCAAAGATCATAAGGTCAATTGGTCATATTATGACGGTATCTTCAATTTGCTAGTCAATGATGTAGGTAATACGAATAACATAATGATAGATGACCCAGTAACATTAGAAAAAGTTTGATGGATCGATGTAGATGCAATTATTTATTTACAAACGCGACGTAACTGTGATTAATTTAGAGACCTCATTACAGGAAATAGAACAAAATAAACAGATCGTTGAATTTGTAACAGAACCGAACATACCATGACAATATTTTGAGTAGTACAGACATTAAGGATAAAATCTTCCGTTGTAGCCTTGTGGTGTGACTTGCTTGTATATTTATTGCTGTTATTATGATTTATGACATCGACTACTTTTCTTAGATTAGATTTCCTTATGTGGCATCATGTCTTATGAAGTCTTTATCTATATTTATGTTGGAGACTAATTCTCAAGTAGCCTCTTCAAGTTTATGGTGTTCTGTAGTGTTTATCTGTTTCGCTAATAAAATCTGTGAGCTATTTTTTACTAACCAACATTACTCATGTAATGGATGGGAAGCATAAATGTTTGAATGTAAACATTTAAAGAGTCGACTGAAAAGTAGGGTGCTAAGTAATGTGAGATTTGATTTATAGCAAATCGTTAGCCAACTGTATTAACCGCAATATCGGCATTGTCAATATAATAATGAAACGAGATAAAATATTTTCCTCGATTGCTAACACAATAAAACCAAACACTATTTTCCCTTTAACGATTGCTTTTATTATAACAGAAGAACAAAAACCATAAATACAATACCAGAAGTTGATCCCATCAAAACACGGTCACTTGCGCACGCGCACCGTACTCCACTCGTAGCGTGTACGAGTTGGCGTATGACCTCATTGACAATAGAGCACTTATGTAACGCTGACCTGGTCACCTGATGTACCATTGTGTGCGCAGATAACGTGTCCAGATCAATACGATATGTCCAATTTAGTGGGAAAACGTGAATTTGTTGGAGAACTTTAAATTAGTTTAGCTGTCTGAGATTGAAGACTGTGATTTCAAATAAATTAGCAAGAACAATGTACATGTACATAGATCACTTTCTCAATCAATTGAAACTGTTAGACTTTATTGTTGTTAACTTACTTTTTCAATATACGTTGACGATATGGTTGCAAAAGGAAAAGGCGGACCTAAAAATTGGAATGTCGCATTTAGTGAATTCTGCCAACCATGGTGGACGTAACGTTACTTCTCGGAGATCATTAACTGCAGCGATTAATGGGGAAGGCCCATACTTGCTCAACAGTGCATATCCAGTCGTTGCAGGTCATGGAATTTCAGTGAAATTAAACAAAACACCTAAATTGAACATAAGTGTTGAAGAACCCATTTCCGTCACAGATTTTCTTAGGAACAATTTTCATCACGGAACCAGTTTTCTGTGATAAAAAGATTCGTAGCATTTGAAATTTTATACAACCTTCAAAAAAACTAAAAATAACTCCAAATGTTGAAAATAATACGTCGGATGCACAGTCGACAGTTGCAGATACATATCAGAATAACACGGTCGATAAACATGCGATACGAGTGTTTGATAAGACAACACCATACACCAACCATTACGTTTTCTAATTATTAAATGGCTTTATGTGAAATTCTAACGAGACAGCTTTGATGGATTGTATTTTGTTAGTGGAAAGCGGATAATCTCTTAAAGAACTTAAGACTATTAACGCATCTTTTGACACCAGCGAAACGAATTAAGCTGATAAGACTTGTATATCCTACTATAAGACATTTTGAAAGTAGGTTGAAGAAAAGGAAAATAATATAAAAATACAAGGTAGTAAAGTAAAGGAATACTAGGATATAGCAAGCGCGATAGAAAATAACAGAACTATTTATAATTTTGCCATTAAATACATTGAAGCGACTCCGCCCACATGACATTGTACGACGGAAAGGTCATAAACAAATTACATAAGGATGACGAGTAATATTCACCTGTACATACCGCAGATAACTGAAGCAATATAAGCGGCACCAATATTCTCGTTCAATCCTAAGCATGACTTGTTCCTTTCGGAAGAGCGGACTTTGGCAATAAGCCAGTAACGTGTTCCGGATGCAAAAGAAACGAAGGTGACTACTGCATATCATCAAAATTAGTAAACAAACATCTCATAAATGACTATCTCACAATGGAATTCTTAAATAATAAACAAGAAATCACAAACAGGTTTGCGAAATTACGGGCCGTCAAATTAAAAGAACCTTGAAAGAGATTCCACGAATGATTTATCCAATGAATTGATAGAAAAAGGTGTGCGCAATTGGAAATTTCCTTTAAATCCTTGCTATGTGGGACAATTTACACGATCGTTAAATAAACGATAAAATCATAATCTGTTCATAATCAATATTCTGTTGCTCATGTTAAAACAATCAGCGGGCGTGCGTGGGAATGTGTGACGTCACCTAGCAAGGACGTGTTATGTAAAGGTGACGTGCTTGTAACTTAGCCATTCAGACTTACTGATGCGGATCTCACGAATTTTAGGAGAATAGTAGTATTGCAGATATTTGGTACACTGTTGCTTTATGAACTCCGAGTTATGAGTTCTTTACATTATCTGTTGAATAGCGAGTAGTTTTACCAGTCTTTAACGATAATTACAGTCCTCTTAAGAATTACTGCCTCTCTATTGTATACGAGTTTACGATTTCTAACCAGTCTGACATAGGAGAAACACAGTCCACTCCAGTAGTAACGTCAATTGATACTAGAAACATCAGTCTCTCAACATCCATGCCAATTTCGTTTGACCCAAATATTTTCTTCCCAGACCAAATATTTACGCACGTCGTACAAAATATAGATTTCGAACTAGTGCATAAACGAGCATTCAGGCTCTGGCTGGTAAAAGTCGCTAATCAAGCTGCACCGGCGGTTAGAAGTATGCTAATTGCAACTCGTAATAAAGGTCTAAGGCAGCCTGCTCACTAGGCTGTTGTTAATGCCACGGCCGACGCGCCTGCATTATTCAGTAGAACATGTTGTACATCACTGTACCCTCAGTGTGTCAAGCCGTCTGGACTCACGACCAAAGGATTTAATCCTCCAAGTGCTAGCTGACTTGCTTCTTAAAGGAATGGGATCTTTGCTTGCACTTTACAAGTAACTTTGGTCTGTCACGCTTTAGATTGAAAAGGCAAAATGGCTGAATCGATTGGGATTATATTTAGCATCAGATAACGTAGTAAGCCTTAAGAATACTTTTTACCCAGGAGTGTAGTTGTAACCCGAGGTAAAAAGCAAAGGCCAACAAATCAGAATAAAATCAGGTGCAATCATTTGCAGGCGGGTTAAAAGTTCCAGCCAATTGCACAGGAGCAGAAGCACAGCGGTTTATTGACCGCAGCCAGCACAGTCCGTTATCACCCTTATTGATTGCACAGACTAACCGCAATCGATATTGCGGAACCCGTGTTAATATGTGAGAGAAGATTGTGTGAATGGCCATATTGGGTGCAGGCACTGCAGGCTTTAAGTATTTAGTTGATGATGTGAGAACATATTTTACTTATTGGAGAAAGTTTGTGTTAAGAATTTTCGCTTGATTTCTTGTACAAACCTTATAGGCTGTAATGCAACTATCTGTGTATGAAATAAATATGGTCTACATACATTCTTTGCTTCCGCTTTTGCTTCTGATCTTCTGAATCCAACTCAAATATTCAGATTCACAAACAAATAATTGCGACTGACAGTGACAACCAAATTATAACTTTAAGGACTCGAAAGATACTTTGCTACTTAATATCCACTTAAGCATTCTCCCTTACAATTCCATTCCAAACTGGCTTCACGAACACAATAGCCTACGCTTGTATCAAAAGATTTCCCTGCCGTACTACAGAGTTTAAATAGCAACGCTCTCATTGAGCGTTTCCTAACTCTCGTATGACGTCACTACCAAACTATTACTACGAAAATAGCCCAGCGTCTAGGGCTTCTACTGGTATATTCAATACACGATGTGCTATTGTGTTTAACTTGCTATTAACACGACCCCAGTGGGAGGGGTTAGTGGGGGATCCATATATAGCCAGTACTACATTCAGAAGAAAAAAGAAAGAGTCAAGAATAAGCTACAACTCTAAGCCATGTAAGACCAACGGCAGTTTTTGACTTAGGGATTGTTATTCAGAGCAACTTGGTTCACGGCCACATCTCGCGAACAGTAAAGACCTATTCATACTTTATCACGCGTTCTCATCAAAATATCTTCTATCTTTGATGAGGTTACGCTTGGTGTACTGGAAAAGCCTTAATCCTCTTAGAGAAAGTAAAATTTTCGACTTAATTAACTTAAACTCACTTTAATGTTACTGAATTTGGTCACACGAGTTATGAAACTCATTCGCTTAGCCATAAGGGACGTAATTCTGTAGATATGTAGGGTACTATTTATTCATGATTCTATAGATTCAACGCAACGAATTACTTGAAAGCTTACCGCTATACAAGGTCAAATAAAATCAATGGATTATATTGAGATAGGTACGTATAAAACTAAACATAATATATTTGCTTTCACGCATAATATTCTTTACAAATAATAAGAAAAACATCGAATATCTGGAGCCGAAAATATTCGCTTTAATAGAGAAGGTTATTGAAGATAAATGCCTTTTGTTTAGGGATAAGGGTAGGCGGCTTCAGCCATCTTTTACGAGCACGTTTGCATAAATCCTCTATTTATTCTAGCTGAGGTATAAGTTATGTTAGCCTTTGTATGTTCTAGTGGTATGTCTTCATAAAAATGGGTGAGGAAATTCCCCAAAGCAATAATAATAATAAGGAAACCCACAGACTAGTCGATGTCAAACCTAAGAGCAAAATATTCAGTTTCGGGCTTAAAATGTAGTACACCAAAGCAACACCAAATTTTTTTTGAAATTGTTGGTTCTACAGCAGAACCTAACAAGATTAATTTCATCTGCCGTTCCTCCTACGTTCGGTACGTGATTTAATCCTAGAAACTCCGACACGAAGCAAGCGTTAACCCTTGTCTACTAAATCTTGATAGACGATTCAGAAAAAAAAGGTAAAACGATATACCTTAAAAGCTTTTCCGAGGAAGTAGACGAGGTAGAAAAACAATACAAGGTCACTCTAATCACAAAATGACCTTTAGTTTTAGCCAAATGAGAACAAATATCAACCAGATGCGACAGCTGGCACTTGGCAGCTAAGTTACAAACAAAAAGAAGGCAGAATAAAGTTGCAGCGTTGTGAAAGTTCGCGTTTTTTGTAGTGCTTTTTATGACCAAGCGTTTTGGATAAATGTTATTTGGTTAAATGAAAATCGGAGAAATGAAGTAGTTGTTTGGAGGCGAAAGTTAAGATATTCTAAGTTCTAGTCTGAAGTCCACTTGAGTACGTGAGGTTAACAGCAACTTATCAAGTACATACACTTAAGAGAGACGTAACAAGATTCTTCAGGTACGCAAAGTTTTCTCAAAAATTAAGAGTCAGAGAAATCACTCACCAAATCGTAATTGCAAGTTAAACCAAATTAGGTCTGATTCTCAATGCGACTTCTCTTTCAAAAGCTCTTATAATTTGAGGTCAAATTCGAGACTTTTGAGGAAGACCAAATTGTATCGCCTGCGGTAAGCCCTACATCAAATGCCTTTCACCGAAATTGCGCTCTTGAGCCGTAATCCTGTCCAAAACGCGACGTAGACCCCAAATACGATGCCTTGGAGATTACATAGATCTCCATTCACCCAGAAATAGTACCGAACAATGCTATATAACATAAAGTGGAAACACAAACACATACGTTTGAAACGTAATCGACTGGTGCTTACCTTGAACTCAGACCTAACAAATGAACCATGTTTAATGTGAACAAGAATAGCACATCCGAAACTCATAATGTAAATAGTATATTTAGCCTACCTTGTTATTTTCCTCAAATCATGGTTAGGTATTTACCTACAGTCTGGTAGTGCAACAGTATACTTTCAGTGTAATTGACTGGGAATTTAGAGGTCAGCTAATTTGCAAGTCGGTAACGGCTATTTGTCAGCGTATCGATAGACAGCTGTTCATAATAGAAAACTGCTTGCAAATTGCAGCTTTAGGTCAATTAATACTGCATTATTTGTTTAGAAGACGACTTCAATAGGTACGCTATTCTTGAAAACGAAGATTCTTTGAAACTCAATGTTATTGTCAAGTTTATGGTGTGCGTAACAGCAAATTAAATGGCTGGTCTTTATATGAGAGGAGGATTCATTATGTATCAACAGGCCAATACTTAGAGATTGATTGATATTGAGGTAAAATCAATTCTAGACTTCATGTTTCTCTTAGATATTTTCTTATTAATTAAGAAAGCATTAACTATTGATTACAATACCCTCATTAACCTCAAAAACAACAACATAATAACAACAAAGTTTTTGTTTTGCAAGTTAATTTCTAATTTTCACCGGCTCGTATGTTACCGTAACCATTATTTTGCTCGCACAGAGAAAGTAGGAGCCCGGGTTCAATTGCCGGCTTGTACAAGCATGTTTTACAGATTTGTAAAAACTGTAAAACATGCTTAAGTGAATATTGTTTTGAAGTTTCGTTTAATTTACTTTGATGTTGGGTCAAGTGGTTTCGAAATGGAAGCCGTTATCAAAACATGTTGTCATCGATTATATTTATATCAAAATACGAGACACTTTTGGGTACAAAATAAAGGTTTGGTACCCGGCTGTCTGATATCGGGGCATATGATATAACCTAAAAAACCTTCCGATGGTAAAAGCTGACTACAGTACGAGATAAATCTCTCGTAGCTATAAATTAGTTGAAATTCTCCAGAGGAATCAAAACTTCACAAAATTACTGAACATGAATATGAATAATCATCATCCTCCGAGCCTTTTTCCCAAACTATGTTGGGGTCGGCTTCCAATCTAACCGGATGTAGCTGAGTACCAGTGCTTTACAAGGAGCGACTGCCTTATCTGACCCCCTCAACCCAGTTACCTGGGTAACCCAATACCCCTTGGTTAGACTGGTGTCAGACTTACTGGCTTCTGACTACCCGTAACGACTGTCAAGGATGTTCAATGACAGCCGGGACCTACAGTTTAACGTGCCATCCGAAACACAGTCATTGGTGTCTAAGATATACTTAGAAAGTACATACAAACTTAGAAAAGTTGCATTGGTACTTGCCTGACCTGGAATCGAACCCGCGCCCTCATACTCGAGAGGTTGGTTCTTTGCCCACTAGGCCACCACGACTTTATTTTATGAATATGAATAATCATGTCAAAAAATATAAGATAATAGTGTAACATGAATATAGAGTGTTCCATCCACGGATGAGTACCTACACATGAAGCTTTAATGTGGCTTTACACCGACTTCGGTAGATATCCAATTTACCCAAAACGTTGTAAGCAGGTTTCCAGCTAAACACGGTTAAATAATTCAGCCGACCCGTCTACATGTACTCAAAAAGGCGTTCCGGTCATCATTTATCAAGCGGATTTAGACCCTTACAATGTCTTTGCTAACAATTTATCTCTCAAATCGTTAGAAATCCATTTACAAATAGTTTTGGGCGAAGAGGACAATTTGTATTGAATCAATTATTTATAGAACGTGAATATCAGTTGTTGACCACTTAAGATATTAATATCGATCACAACTTGGCGCACTAATCAAAAATTTGTTGTTGGTTGTTGTATAATCGGTGTTTCAATGCGTGAATCAGATTGTGCCCGTGCTTGTTTTCCTTTTATTAAACAATGTGTATTTTCAATTTCCTCTAGATATGATTAATCGATAGGTTTTCAGATCTGAATATTATTTATCGTATTTTAGCAATGATGAACATAGTAATTAGCGGTTAAGACATGAACTGTCTACAACAGAAATGTTTGTCCTTTTTCTCTTTCTGCTACTTTTCGCAAACCACAGTGCATCAGGTTTGTGAAAGGCGTTAATGATCGAAACAATAAAGATGGCCATAAGACATTAGCATGGTTATCAAATTAGTTTTACTTTTCGAATATACTGGGTGATGTGAGATTAGTAGTGTTTGTTTTTGTTAACCCGTATCTTCCCAAGTCCTCAAAACTCATCTGATTGAAGCGAAACTTTCAGAATCATTTGTTAGTAGCCTAATTATCGATAATATGCAACAAAAAAAAAATTTCGATTTCCGGTATTTCAGTTACAGTACCGATCCAAAAATGGAACAGTAGGAGAATATGCCACTGTATTTTATTGTTGGTATTGTGTGCTTTTTAGGAAGATTGCTGTAAATAATGAAAGATATTTATGAATAATCTTATTTATTTTTAGTATATAATTTTAGTATTTTTAGTATTTTATATAACATTTAGTATAACATTTAGTATTACAATTTTATTTCGTATGAAACGCAGGAGAACACTTTTGGTGTAGGGCGACGTTGCATTTGCCACATTTCATTGTCGTGTTTTTATGACATAAACCACAACGGTTTTGTTTATCACTTTTGATAATATGGTGTGCCTTTCCATCTAACCTAATATCAACTGGAACTCGTTTTATGATTGCTAGAGATGATCTTGGAATAGGCTTCTTTACTGAAGAAGAATTTTCAGGAAAAGTCTGAAGATATGTTGTTACAACATGTCTTGTAAATGACAAATAGTCATGCTGATTGTTTTGTGAAGCTGGCGATAATTTATATAACTGAAAAGCATTATTCATACATACATTTATAGGAAACATAAGTAGCTGCCAGTACCACCTCTTCAGGCGTATAGAAATACGATAGCATCCCACATTTTGATCCAAACGGTCGACACCGCCCATATATTTGTTATAGTTGACGATGCAGCGAGGTTGGTCGACGTCTTTCTTCTGCTTGTCACAGTAACGTTTTACCTTAGCTAAAGGCTCCACACCACATTCGGTTGAGGCAACGGTAACAATATTGTTGTCATTGTAACGTACGAGGGTGATGTTCGTCAGAGTATCTGTACACTGGTCAAAAGACCCTCTGCTCATTTTCTTCATATCTTTCGCTTCTTTCAAGGGTGCCTTTTCTACCCTATTTGCCCTAACCGTTCCCGTCGCATCGTGTCCTAATGTTTTATTTCATCCAACAAGGGTAAAGATGTAAAATAGTTGTCCATATAAAAGCTGTAAGTACCGGGCGGCAATTTGGATATGAGGTCTAAAACAACAGAAGCACCTACACCAAGTTCTGGGTGGGTATTTCCTGTGCTTGCCCCTTGATAAAGCTCTCCATATATCAAATATCCAAGACGAGTACATATAGACCAATTCTTATAACCGAACCGAATGGGTTTACCATGAATATGTTGCTTCGTCCCATGTTTCCCGAAATATGGAATCATGGATTCATCAATGCTTAGATTCCTGTCACCGGGATAATATTTTACCCATCTCTTATTGAGTAGATTCCAGAGAGGACGAACCTTCGCGAACTTGTCCTGTGGAGCTAAGTTATTATTATCGGCGACGTGAAAGAATCGTAATAGTTCTTCAAATCTGTTCCTAGGCATAGCAGCTGCCACACCTTGAAAATTACAATCAACACTTTGCTCCCAGTACATACGATATCTAGCAACACTGTTGTAACCAGACAGCAAGAGAATCCCTATAAATCGTTTTATTTCCTCAGTTGTAACTTTGAAATTGTGGTAACCTTTTTGAATAGCATTTTTTTCGGTTTCAGAGCGAATCAATTCAAAAACGTCTTCGTCAAAAAAAAGTTCAAAAAAGTGAACAGGAGTATCTAGGTGTTCTAAGAAATGTGGTGGCTCTGATGTTTTCTCTGTCTTCACTGGAATATCTACTTTCCTCCACTTTCGGGTAGCTGGACATTTTTTTTTCTTTGCCGGTGGTTGTACTGATAAGTCGCCGTGTGTATTATTATCTATAGAAACTTCATTTGATACGCTTTCTATAATATCTAAATTAGACTGTGAAGATACAGTAGCCCTAAACTCAGCCTGTGCTAAGAGCTGCTGCCTGGACAGGTGATTTATGTTCGAAGACTCCTCATCTCCACTGTCTTCATCACTTTTGTCGTAATTATCTGGGGGTGTTATGTAAATATCTGCTGACAATACGTCATCGTTGTCTTCAAGATGCGATATTATGTCATTTACCGACAATCTAAAACAAAATAAACGCAAAATTCAAAAATAACAATTATGTCACTACATAAAATGTTCCATATCCATATTATCCTACTGATCCATTATTGGATCGGTACGTATAAAAGTAAAAAATAAATGTAAATAAGCTAAATGTGCATTTCACTGTCTTGCAATATGATAACTCAACTCCTAGCCGATATAAATACGATACAATAATTATAAATTATCTAAAAAAAAAACAAGAAATACTTACATTCGGCGATGAGACATTTTTTCACAATTTCCAAAAAATTCAGTGCGTAACAAAACACAAATTTCGCGGCCCACCGAGGATCTGACAAGTGAATATGGCGGCAAGAACTGTCAGTGCTGCCACCATAGACAAAAAAAATGGCTGCGTTCACGAAATTTTAGTAAAAAAAATATTAAACTAACCGATCCAATAATGGATCACTGGGATGATACGGGTTAAGTAATTATAATGATAATAGGGCCGATTTTTCAATAATTGATTGTAACTTGAATGGCAGAATAAAAAATATGATAATTTAACACATTTTCCTTTTACTTGCTAAGCATCTCCCAAAGCACAGACTATTCACCTATTAAAGAAACGTTTCACGTCTATTGAAACATCGGCCCTTCGTCTATCCTTCAATCCTTACCTGTATTCGCCTCTCATCATCCTTAGCGCGCTGCTCCGCCTGTCTCCGACGTCTATCTTCGTCTCTCTTCTCCCTCTGCGCTTGCGCAGCGGCGGCGTGTGCGCGTAACTCGTCCAGACGTTTCCTCTGTTCTGCCTCGCGCCTCTCGCGGGCTAGTCGTGCTCGGTCTAGGGCTTCTTGAGACGCTGGAGAAAAAAACATCATTTAAGACCCTGATAAAAACCCCTTGTAATATAAAAGAAAAAAATTAAGACCCAATGAAATTATTAGGAAAATCATATGGAAAGGGAAAATGTTTTTGGTTGTATGATGAGAATTTGAGTCCCCAATAATTCACTTCAAGACTTCCACAAAAGGAATTTGATATTTTCGAGAATGTAGACCGTTCTGTACAAAGAAACATCAATTTGGAGTATTAAGCTACGTTTGACATTTAGGTCGATATATCTTAAACGACAAAACCAATAAGAAACCCAATATGACGGAACGCTCGCTGAGTCTAAGTAATGGTCCCGTATTTTGTTACTACCCCTTAGTACTTGGCAACGGGATGAATTTAGGTAGCTCAAAACTTGAACTAACAAACTTGTGTCAGAATTTTAACGAGTTTCATAAGCAAGTTAGCCCTTAAGGCCCTTAAAATCTTAGTGGTAACAACTTGGCTGAGGAATTATTTAATTAACCGTACTTGGAGCTATAAATTTTTCCTCTAAATAACCTTTAAACTCCTAGACAGATGATACAATCTTTTGTGCTGAAATAGATTTTATGGTCGCCTATAGAAGAGTCAAGATGGTAATAAAGCCTTCAAACTCGATCAATACGACATCGTAAACAATGTACTGCTTGAGCAAGCTTATGTAAAGTCGAAAACCTCCACTAGCCAGAAAATTTTTCGTAGTTTCCCAGAAATATTCTACCCGTAATGTATTTAATTTACATAATTCCTTTCAGAAATTCAATTTGTATTAGCACTAGTTATTACGTCTTCCAATAATTTTCGATTATTGGAATTTCTTATGCCTATTAGACGATTCTCAATAAAATCCATTCTAGAATTCCTAATATCTTTATTATTGTAGGAACCATTAGGAAGGCTATTAGAACCACAATCTGACTAATTGACAGACATAACAATACATTTCTACTAGTCGTCCCTTTCTCCAAGTATGAGTGAAGACTCAATTCGATGCAGTCCACTTCTAAAGATCGTATTTAATGTCTGTAAAGCGGTGTTCTACACTTGGTGCTCAGCATGTTGGAGAAAGTTTCTTACATTTGATTATAGTTTACAACATATGATATGACTCAGGCCCCATTGTTTTCGGAAGGCAGAATTATCACATTTTTTATGAAGATAAGTGGACATCTGGTTGATGTTGACGCAAAAATGTAGCGGGAAATACATATAAGGAAGGACGGCAATTTTCATCAAAATAACAGATTCTCGCCAGCTTATCGCCACTAATAAATATGAGCGATTTAATGACAACTCTCATGAAGACGATGCTATCCAAGTGTTGAAACGTAGATATCAGCATAGCGCATCCAACTCGAGCCTGAGATACAATCAGGCAGCCACACGAGAAACATGCTAACGCACGCTTAACCACGTCCAACCGACGAGTTGAGAAAGGCCATTTAGGAACTGTCGACACGACATGCAATGAAACGGCATGATACATCTTCACTACAAACAGATGACCAGTTTAATTGAAAAACAACTGAATAACGGTATAATTGTCAGCTCGATTACTAACGCTTGAAGTATTTTTAAATGAAACAATGACAGATAGACTGATGCAGTTAATACAAACAAAAGTAATGAAATTGTAGGATCTAGAAAATCTCTAGCTAGGAAATGAATTCATTCATAAGACTGGCACGTGGAAATTTTTAAAGAAACAAAAACAAATTAGCAACTAGGTAGCAACTGACAGTTTAATGACGATGAGAAAAAGGCCTTTGTGCACCTGTGTGGCCATTAGGTCAGTAATAGGGGCCACGACAAACCGCTTCCTAAGCGGCTAGCCTAGATCATTCAATTACCAGTTTCCTTCAGTTAACTCTCATTTGCGTGGGATTCCAGCGTATTAATAAATTATATTCCTATTTACGGCTTACGGAATAATAAATCAGCTGATTATGACGTGTCGTGCCATGTCCTGATCATTGACCTCAGTTAAAGTATTTCCTACATTAAGATTTTGTTCGAGTCTCTTCGGCTACTCTCATTTACACAGTTTCATTAAGATCTCTGAATTTTCCTGCAAACACTTTAAGTATTATTGCATATGCCATGAACTATTTATCATAGGTATTTGCAATTTCTAGAATTCACATGTAAGACTACATTTTCATTTCGCAACTTCAGTTAATGTCGTGACTTTAAAATAACATGCAAATTGATGGCTGAAAATGGTAATGCTCGGAACAGGACAAGATACTGTGGCGCCATCTGCATTAATTATGATTCAGAACTATGTTCAAAGACAGACTACAAGGTGGCTTTATTCAATAAAGAAGTTGATTTTATCAGCATAATGCAAGTACAACGAGTGGTGTGCATTACTATTATTAGAATTGCCATTAACATACCTCAAAGACAATTTTATAGAATATGTATCAAGTATTGTTCATCAATTAAATGCAACTGGAGGTAAGGATAATGAGAACACTAAAGAGAACGAATTAATTGAAATAGTATCTTGGAATCATGTGATGTGACATAAAATCCAACGAATTCAATAAATAAAAGGCATGTTTTCATTTGACAAAATGTACATCGAAATTTCCATAGCCAGAAAGGTAATCCAAGTTCGATAGTTCATAATAGAATTAGGACAAACTCGAGTACAGCTGAGAAAGCTCACTAAATTGAGTTTAACGCAATCCATTTCAAAGTTACACAGTGAAGTAGCTACTAAACTTAAATTAAATGAAGATGTATTTGCAAATGACGACCAAAACGACAAAAACCTTGGATAAAAGAAAGATGGCTAAGTATAGGAAGGATTCCAGTATCTTCCCTAATTTTAAACACTAAAGAACATTTTAGATTCGATTATTTATTCGTAGACCCAATTTGTCGTCCTAAATTCGAGGCAGGTTATTGCACCCTTTACTATCGACGACACAAATTACATAATCAATTCTGTCCCACTGACATACCAAACGTAACACATACCGAACCCTTAAACGCTTTGACTTGACCCAATTAATTCAAAATGCGTACTACTGCGTACACGTCACGCAAACAAATGTCGAGTAATCAATAATAAAGTGAATGAATGTTTGAATCAATTGAATGCAGGATCAATAGAGTTAGTAAATAGTGGGACGTCATCGGCCAGGAATGCAGCGGTCTAGCACTTGCTGGCTCGCTATGTAGCCGCATTTGGAATCTGGGCAGATATTAGAACAGCTTCTGTATTGGAAACTTGAAGCGGTCGGATATTAGACCTAGCGTCGAAATAGCCGACGTCGCATCCACCTACCGAGTATTAGACACGCATTCCATTTAAGTGTTAACATGAGATGATTTGATTTGTGATCTCTGTAGCAAATACTAAAATAAAAATAGTTTATAAGGCAAATACTTCATCTTTGGGAACAATTCCAGTAATAATTCAATTTAAATGTCTCCATTTAAGAGGAAACACTTCAAACTATTCGTAGAATCAAATCGAAATCCACTCTCACGCGACTATCAAATTGATTTCCGAAATATAATCTTTGTCAAACATCACGAAAATTCTAATAACAGTTCCGTATGCGTGATGGAAGATCGTAATGTTAAAGCAACGGGTAATATTATATAAAAACACGAGAGCACCAAGGTTTCTCTAGAGCACTCCATTCGATCCACTTTTACTAGCAACAATAATATAATGGCTAGTTTTTGTCCACAGACGGCTGTGGTAATATCTAGATTCGCAATGTTCATAAAAAAGTGCAAAGATATTGCTCTTGGAAACAAATTAGATACCAGTCTCTTAAAAATATCGATTGAATGGGGCTAATCAGAGAATTGGTCGAGCACAAACAAAGTGAGGTCAACGTATCGCATCAAACTACTTGAAACTTGAGCTATTGCTTGTTAATTGACAGATATAATTGGTCTCGAATTTCTAAACAAAATATGCGCAAACACCGAATTGGTTGTAGGCGTGACTGTTTCTAATTTAAACCATCGAGCGGTTAGAAGAGTTTCAATTAACTAAAATGAGTAACATATTTGATTAAACACAATTTTAAAATTGCGTAAATTTTGAATTATAGTCACTTAAAACTGTAAGCAATGACAAATAACTATCTAAATCCCAACAAAAACATGACAGATGTTTTTCTAGATTAGAAGATTAATATGGCGTTGTGGAGTGGGCGTATTTATGGAACCTGCGATAGACTTAGTCATAATGAACTGATGATCACAGCTGACATCACATCTGAGGCTGATAATAATGATATACTGTAAGTGAATAAAGTTCAACGCGTGATTGTAAAAGGTCGTAGGACCCCTGATTCTGGAATGTCAATATAGGCGATGATCGATAATAAATAGTTTGTACATAAATGGAACGGCAAGTCTATGCTGATTATTATTTGTGGCCTAAAACAACATACCTAGATAACATTAACCGATGAGGACTTCCTATTACTAATTAATAACTGGTTCTAAAGAATAAGGTTATCGATCAAAGCGGCAATCAATTAGCCATTTAAGTGTTTGCGGTTATACGGCCTGAGCCAGCACTTTTACAATTTAAAATGATGATAAAGAAGAAAGCATTTGTTGATTTAAGAAATCCGCACGTGGGAGTCAAGCAAGCAAAGAGGTCTCGAAGGAATAGATGGCTGCCTTTTATACCAAAAATAGAAGACCTCTGGCATTAGACGTGATGAATAATAAATTAACCGAAGGCAAATTTTAAGGTCTTAAAATGTTCATCATTACCAAGTTTACGAGTAATTTATTCCTCCGGCTCCTAAACTTAAAAGTTATATCAAGACATTATCAAGAAAGGTAAAGATGGAAGTTCCAGATAGTAGGAAAATAAAACTTATTTCCACATTCATTACCAAGTTGAAGGCGACATTGTACAATGATTACATACTGGCAGAGCGGAAGACAATTGCCAATAGCACAAGAATTTATATTGCCGGAAACGTATGGCTAGATTGTATGTGATTGCCTTACGTTACCATAAGTAAAAGTGGTGATTCTGTAAAGAAAACTATGTGCAATCAGATGAGACGCAGTTGAATGATGAGGAGAAAAAAGTGACTTCATTGACTAACAAAAACGAGGAGAATCTAAGAAAGTTACAGTTGAAATAGTCATCAACAATATAAGTTCAGAAAAAAAGTTAAATGCAAAATTTTACTGTCAATGACCAGGTAATTTAAACGCATAGAATACTAAGCAGACGTGTAAATTACAACTGACTGAATGACTTCTAAAATCATGGTAGGTACATGAATTGCAGTTTTTGAAATATTTCCAAATGGACTTCAAATACGAGATGCGTAGATTTTACTGCGCATTATGCGACTGCAATCTCTTACAAAGACACAATGGAACTAACCTATCTCTATATTTACGTTGACATTGACACTAGATGCGAGAGAGAAAATGATGAATGATATTATTATTAGTTGGGAAGTCAAAACAGCAAAACATTTCCCGAATATTCTACATACTATTCATATTGAACCGATAGAACATAGTGTAACAATGTTTATCGATCACAATCTAAATACAACTGATAAGCGAGATGAAAGGAATGCACTTGCGTAAGTATAGACTTTCGTTATAAACACTGACAATATGTAACGGCAAATATAGATTGCTTATCTGAAGATTGGAGTGGCAAACGTGTGTGAAATCATGTAGGACATTCGAAATAGGCGAAAGATTTTTTGTAGTTGTTCCACATCTGGAAGAAACTCTGAAGGAGTTAGATTCCGAAGAATGTAAACCTGAATTTACTAAATAAAAAGAGCAAGGTTAAGAAAATACCATTGAATAAGAGAAACAGTTGAACAAATAATTTATGAACTTTAAACGAGTCTTCAATATGCCTGTACTCATATTCTTAGATAGAAGTATATACTCGCATAGTTAATAATTGTAGATAATGTAGTAGGTATGCGAGTTCACGTGAAGGATCTAGTTTATTTTTTAGCTTACTGCTTAAGAGATTAGGTTGATGAGGTTACCAAAGATGAAATAGCAAGAAGACGAAATTTAAAGTTTTAAGAAAGAACATCAAACGCTATTTGTATTCTAATGGCCCACTACAACACGCTTTGGTTCTAAGTCTTTAATCGAACAATCACGCAATCGAATCAAGTGCCCTACGAGATCCATCTAACTGATGACCTCGACAAGTATTGCTTAACCGTTAAACTACGCCTACATTTAACGCCTGCTGGAATGCAGCTATACTTCACATTCTTTAATAGTCTGAGGGAAGAAGATAGAGATCTAAGAATTTTGCATTAAGGTGAAGTAAAGGGTCTTTACGAAAGCTAAAAAAAAAACTATGAAAATCTTAGCAGCTCTATTTATTTTTATATGTTATTGGGGAATTGTGAGAGTTCTTGCTACTGAAATTTAGCGTTAGGCAGAACGACTGCGCGTTTAATTAGTGCACCGAAAGCAAGCACAAAATTGCAGCCCAGGGAAATTGATAACCAAAATTGAAAGTTTTGGGACTATTCCAGAAACCAGAGGTCCAAAATTAAATAATCATCATAATATCTAGTGCTTACACAAAATGGACCTTGGCAATACGCCAGAAGGCCCAAATTAAAATACCAATGTTTGTCATAATTGCTTTTAAAGAAAACTTATTGACCTCGCCAAGTTGGTCAAGTGCTCGCCCACTAATGGCCACGAAAAGCGCTAGAAAGTGATATTAATATAAATTATTAATTTAGAAATATTACCCAATGGTTGTGGGTGGTGACATCAAGTCAAATATTCAAGTAATATAACGACATCCGTAGGTTTGAGGTTACATCCGAATTTTCGCCTACACTGCATTGTTAATACAAGGGAATAAAGGCTATTTTCGTTTGAAAAAGATTTTGTGGAAACTCATCTTGAAACTTGAGGATTTTCACTAATTTGGATAAAAATGACGAAGTGAGTACATATTTTAATTTTAAACAAGGTCAAATTACACTTGTAGATTGAGTTTTTTCCGACAGTGTTTTCAGGATAAAAAAGGTGGGCCGTGCCCGCAAATTAATTGCTATTTTTAGGGAGATAAAATGTATCAAAAAGAGATATTATAATTTGAAATAAGCAAAAGTATGTGAAGAATGTAGTCTGTTGTTGAGAGATTCCACTACCCAATCTGGGAGTAAACACTGGCTATAAACAAAGTGATTATCATCAACAAAACGCTATGAGAATAGATTACTTAATTATTGTTACAAATCTATTGGTCCTTTTTGTATCTAGAAAGGTAGTAAAACCATTAATGAAGAATTAGTTAATTATTTAATTGCTATTCAATTGAAACTGACCAGCAAGATTGATCTTTAAACTATTTGCAGGGCAAAGCCCTTGGTAAAAGGTATAGAAACTCAACATCAGCTAAAATATTTCAATATACAAATTCTTGCATAAAGATTCAAGGTAATTTAGTCTTTAACGCTAAGACTTAAAGGTCAATGTCCTATCTGAATAAGGTGTGCTAGCTACCACACCAATGTTTAACGTCTGAGCGTGGTGATTCATACATTAATTATGTATTATGATGTCAATCGTTTACGCTTATAGTCTTTACTTGAGATTCTTAAGGTCTTTCCTCAGTTGTAGGAAAAACTGAGGTGTTTCCTTGGTAAAATGTTTTTTTCTTAGATCTGCAAGGCATAAATGCTGTAGACAGTCTGTAGAGAGACAACTATTATTTACTTGAATATTGTAACAAAAAATCTGCAAGTATTTTGATGAGTTGAAATTTTCAAAATAGATTGTTATTGAGAGAGACCAGGAAAGCTAACAGTAACACCATGTACTGTGCAATAATATTTGTATGGAGGCTTTTCCCATTTCAATAACTGTTAGTAACACAAATTAAAGTATGAACCCAGTTATTATTGTTTGGTAAAAGAGAATAATGATAGCTGAAGCCCACAATAAATGATAATAATTTCCCTAAAATTTAGGGATGCTAATGTGCTGCAATGATGGGATTCTAGTATTAAATGTATTTATGGACTGTATTATCAGTAAGGAAGGAACCTCTTTTAGATAAATATTTGAACAAATGTCCAGGTAACTATGTTGAGGAAGTCAGAGAGACAGGTAGGCACTCCTTGTAAAACACTGGTACTCAGCTACATCTGGTTATACTGGGACCTGACTCCAACTTAGTAAGGAAAAAGCCTCGGGAGATGATGAGAAATATTTGAATAAATCCAAAGAGTGATCACATATTTACCTTATGTAGGTATAGCTTGCTTTTAGTGTCCTCACAGGTGTTAGAGAACAATTAAATTTAACTATCAGCTCAAAAGTCAAATTAATTTTGTTATTCACTCTATTTTGCATGAAAAATGTTTTTGTGAATATTAGAACTTTATATTTAAAGTTAGCTGTGTCCTGTGGTTTCACCGAAACCGGAACGGGGAAGTTACCTCCATACTAGATTTCATTGGCATCCATTTCATAGTTTTATAAAGTT
Organism: Helicoverpa armigera; assembly: GCF_030705265.1. NCBI lineage: Eukaryota > Metazoa > Arthropoda > Insecta > Lepidoptera > Noctuidae > Helicoverpa > Helicoverpa armigera. Next base: position 9,045,757 of record NC_087142.1, on the reverse strand, counting down.
TTAAGGATAAAATTATGTATGGAACATTTCCTAAAGATCTGAAATGATATATTACTAGTTAGTCTTACTGTTTTGGATATATGGCACTTACTCCTACACTTTATTATAATGAGGCAGGTACATAGTAGAGAGGCGGGTTTAGCATAACAATATTGATTTACATAACCTTGGACTATTGGCAGTGTAAATAATAGCTTAAATATGTTTCTATTAAATCGTTGAAAACTATATTATACACATGAACTGTGTTAGCTAAGAGTTTATTTCAAATATGATACTACGAAGGTTCATTATTCAGTTTTATCATCTAAATAAAAACATTGGTTTTATTCAAACTTGTAAAGCAGATGAGATTGATGAGACAATATAAATAAATAAATTGCTTGTTTGTAAACTGGAGAACACTAATCTCTGAAACATATTTTGAAAAACTCAATGGTAGGTAACACGTTTATCGAGAATGACTATAACATTTTGTCCAGAATCACAGAGGTGTTCACACGGGATACAGGTAAAACCTCTACTCTTTAACAATTACATGAATTTATATTCAAGAGAGAGCATAAACTCGAATAACGTTTCAGTATTTACTACTTAAACTTTGTTTTACTTTAATACATCTATCTATAGTTTATCTTCATAATAAAATAACTATTGAACGGATCAAATTTAGGGTCAAGGTTTTTGTCATGCCACCTGCAGCTAGCAAAATAAGGTTTAAAGTCTGATATTGTACTCTATGGTTGACGTGTGTTTATTGTGAATAAGAGACAGACTGTTAGTAAGTATTGTGTTAATTATAAAGGCATGATAGGTGCTAATGTTGATAGCTAATCTCTGAATGATTTCTTGATAATATCCTTCTATGCTTTTCTTTCAATGACAACACATTATTGACTGCATCAACAACACTCATAAATATAAAGTAGCCTTGTTGAATATCATGCTAATCTACTGGTTTTATTCCTCTCTTATCCAACAAGTATAATATTATCATTACTTACGTACTTATTGCCGTAATACCAGGCAAAAGTTTATCTTTTATCAAAGGTAGATTATGAACATTTCTCTGAACTTGTTATGATGAAAATTTTCATTTCCAATGCAATTCTCACTTATTACGCACAGATACAGCTGTGATAAGATAAACAGGTAGAAAGTTACCTGCAATGTACGTGCGGAATATACATTAAGCGGCTAAATGTCCGTATTACTAATCATATAATATGACTCAAATTACACATCATACAACCAACGTATCATTACATTTACGTCACTAACGGGGAATTTACCACACAAATATCTCCTGAAAGTAAAATAAAACGACCAAATAACGGTAAATATAAAGCTAACATAACAAAAACCAAGTTATGTACGGCACTATGACATTACGGAGGCCTAACGTTTTGGAGACATTCTCGGCCAACTATTACCGTCTGGCGAGCGTTTTTCTAATTATAGAACATACCACGACGTGAAAAAGACGTCCAAATATAGGTAAAAAACAAAACACACAATTGTGAGAATAGTATCACACTTCGGACATTCTCGAAAGCGGTACACGAGCCCACTACGTGGGGCCACGACACGATTTAGGGTTAGACAATTTTTCAATCACATTTTAACACTAGAACGCCACATTTCAACTATAATTGCACATATACCTTTACTTTCAGCGGTTTCGGTAATATCTTTCACGTCATCAACCATCTTGCTGGATGACAGTCACTCACTACACACTTTTTATTCGAACATATTTCGAAAACTCATACTTTGGTTCACTATTTTCAGCCAGCCAGCCAGCGAGCGATCTATACGACGACACTTCGTTCCGTTCACTGCCAACGACGACGTAAAGACGTAAGCGATGGCGAGCAACCTTCAAACCGTTTGTAGTATTATATCGATGGCGTCATGAGCTCCAGCCTACTATTTATCAGCAAATAAATTATTTATTATTTTCCTTTTATTTAATTTTAAACACTCAGCTGATTTATATTTTGAGTTCGGATCTAGGCATAACGATTAATTTACAGAGTCAATGCAGTATTAAAAAAAAAAAGTAAACGGAGGATATTCTCGTTGTATATTTTGATACATGAATTAAGTCAAAGTGCAAACTGTATACAATAAAATAATCATTTAATGCTTTAATGGCGGTTGTTGATTGTTATTCATGAAATGCATTAATTAATTAACTTATTATCAATCTGTTAATGATACGAGAATATAAGTGATGCAGTAGCGCCATCTGTACTTTCTATTTGATAACTCGGGTTTTTATAACAGCGCCATCTGGATTTATTGCTTTGAACAACTACGTTTGCGGCTGTAACACTGAGCTTCGCAACACATTTTTAATAGCGTAAATGGATGGCGCTAAATTACTTTTCAACTCTGCTTTTATAAATTTTTTAACTTTTGATTCATTGTACAGAAAATCTTTTAGGTAGATACCGTTCATTGTGTCATTACATTTATAAACAAAATAGGCAGAAAGAGAGAATTGGACAGGATTAATTCACAAAACAACGGTAGGCAAGGAGGAGTTTTAAACTTTTTGATAGTGTCCTACAAGTATTAAAATAAACATAGGTAGGCATAATATAATTAACTGATATGAGTTAGGTACGCGGCTTGTGCTATCTATCACTATAAACAAATAATTGGTTTAACAAGCGTGACGAAGCTTAACCTACTCAGAAACATCACTAATAGTTAACTGTTTGGAAACTGCACATTGCGAAGGTTTTTACAAACAGAAAGATAGACAGTTACCTGTTACTTACCATTTTTATTAGGGGTAGGCGCAATGTTTTCCGCTTTTCTTCCTCGCCGTCAAACCTTTCTTCCTTCATCTATTTAATTCACGTGTCACCTCTCAGGAAATCCATCCATTTTCATTCTTCCTCTCATTCTCTATTAGTCTCCATCGATACTTAACAAAGTCTTGATGGCCGGTAGGTATCTATGTGTTTCATTAAAATCCATTCCATTGCATTACAAACCATTGCACCTTTTGTACTTTTATCAAATCCTATCCTGTCCCATACAATTTATTGGAACAAAGTGCAGTTAACAACAAAAGTCTATACTTACTTCTAAAGGACATTTCAAATCCACCTGAAATTAGCGAGTTCAAAAATCTCTTCAGCTTTATAATGTTTTCGATAAGTTACCTTCCCACCTAATTGACCATGAAATTAATATCTTACCATTTTAAGTAAGTATGACGTCTGCTCAAAAGCTTCATTGAAATCAACGACAAAATGATTAAATGACCCTTCACTAATACTTACAAACTAGACTAACCAGATAAGTAAGTACCTACATAAGTAATTTGTTAATTTATGTCAGGTTTATACGAATTCGTTTCAATGACAAGCCTGCAGGCAGCTCTTCCAATGGCAAAGTTAATATAATCATCGGCACGAATCTTGAGCGCTGACCTTCACCTGCGCAGAAGTGATTTATTGGGTCCCTTTTGTGGTATGAAGTGAGGCGCTTGGCGGGGTAAAGCGGTGATTGGCCAGCAGCGCATCGCGTCATAGCCGTCACTCGGGATTGGTTCTTTGCTAATAAATCACTGCGCAGGTGAAGGTCAGCGCTCAAGAATCGTGCCGATGATTATAAGAAGGTTTGAAGTCTTCATGACCAAAAGCTTCATTGAAATCAACGACAAAACGATTAAATGACCCTTCACTAATACTTACAAACTAGACTAACCAGATAAGTAAGTAAGTACATAAGTAATTCGTTAATTTATGTCAGGTTTGTACAAATTCGTTTCAATGACAAGCCTGCAGGCAGCTCGTCCAATGGCAATGTTAATATCTACGTGACCACCGATTTGTAGCGAAAACTGCAGATTCGATAAGTCGTGTAGTTATTGTAGGCTAAGAGCTAGATTTTGTGTTACGGGTTTTATTAAAGTTCTAAAAGATACCAATAAAGATAATTTATTTTGTGAAAACAGGGGATATATGTTTACAAAAACAGAGGTATTTATGGTAAAATAAAATCAGACTTAAACATGTTTTGCCTGCAATTGGCGTAGGGACAATTTTCTTACAAATAGCGAATCTTTAAAGCGAAGCCAACGGCGGATCCAGGGGGTAGGTCACAAGGTCATGACCCCCCCCTGGGCCAGGTTCAGGACCTAAGAGGACCAATAATTGAAATGGTTAAACACGATGTTTTATTTCGAAATTTCGAAGAAATTACACCCGTTCGATAAGGAAGTTCCACATTGTATCATGATACTGACAAAAAAGTCGCCTTCGACTTGTTGGATTGATTATTTTTAACTTTTAACATCCTCCAACTAAGTGAAAAAATTCTAGCTCGCTACGCTCGCGAGTAAATGACTATGCCTGTACTGTATTCCTGATTGTTTATTATTTTTATTGATGCACTGAATCAACGAACACAAATAGCACTCGCTCTGATTACGGTTCCTTTTTATTTGTACGTAATTCCCAGTCTGATTTGTGAGTCTTCAAAGAAATAATTTAAAAAAGTTCGCGCTCGCTGCGCTCGCGGCTACTTGTTGCTTTCCAATGTACTTAAACAGGTGCTTTTGTGTCGTAGGCACAAAAAATTTCGCAATATTATATAAAACTAAATAAATAAATAAACTCGTCTTGATGACTTCATAAGTTAAATTGGAAAAAAAATATTAATGGAGTCCTCAAAAACAAAACAGTTTGCGCTTCCGACTGCTTGTTACTTTACTGTGCTCTTTAAAACTTATGAACTTTTTGTGACCCAAAATTAAAAAATTTGCGCGCTCGCTTCGCTCGCGCTAATCTTTTTTAAATTACGTTGTCCTGTCTCGACTTTCATAACTTAAATCTGGCCAACAGTTTGAGCCTACAATGATTTGGAAACATTTTTTTAAGTCCTTTACCTACCAAAAAAGTGACTTTCGTTCGAACGTTCTTATTTATATTCCTTGTAAAGTACTTCGATCAATATGTACTACTCAAAATCTTTCAATAGATACATAGGTGGCGCTATGGTGATGATTGCACCCAGGTTCAGGCGCTATATGAGCTAGAGACGGCCCTGATCTCATGAACCCTTACCAATAGTAAGACAATTGAAGTTTTCACAGAAAATGTTTTACTGCAGTTGTTGCAATAAAAAACATACACGCCCTTTTCTACGTACACAATACTTTTCAAACGTTTAGTCTTCAACCTGAAAAAATTCTCGCGCTTGCTATGATCGCGCTTTCTTGTATTTGTGCTGTATATTTGTTATACAGCAGGAAAGCGTTTTCATCTACTTTTAGTCCTCGAACTGAATAAAAATTTTCGCGCTCGCTTCGCTCGCGCTTTTTTCATTTTCGCATCTGTGATGTCCAACAAGTCGCGTTCGCTCAGCTCGGCCCATTTTCTACATAAAACACTTTTTTAACCTTAGTCCTCGACCTGAATAGAAATTTTCGCGCTCGCTTCGCTCGCGCTTTTTTGTTTGGCATGGGTGTGTGGTATAGATACGAGAAATTCGCGCTCACTCTGCTCGGACCATTTTCTACATGAAAACACTTTTCTTAACATTCGTAAAAATTTCGAGGTCGCTACGATACTACTACTTTTAATATTAAAAGAAGTATACGCTACAATATAAAATTTTTTGGTGACTTGACCACGACTGTGTGACCCCCCCTGGCGCCGAAGCTGGATCCGCCCTTGAGCGAAGCGTCACAATAGTAATAACAGAGTTAGCTATTGCTATCGCAAAAATGTTTGAATTTTCTGAGCAATTGAACATAGGTATCATCCACTGCTTTTGTGTTTATTTACCTACCTATTTATTTTTAATTTTATTAATCTTACCTATCTTCCAATATTTTTTGCACAACTGAACCAAGAATAGTCTGATGGGTTGTGAGTGTGTAATATTTTCGATTTTATTTATGTAATTTGCTTATGGAACGTGTAGTTTTTCTCAAGTCCTTAAAGAAGATAGTAAAAATTCTACCGTATCATCTTGCATTTAGGCGGTTAGATCTTAGACCTCTAATAACCATAGGTAATAGGAACTATGCGAATTTTTAGTTGTAAAATAATGATCGGTTATAATTAAAAGTTCTTCTAGTCAAGCAATAAACCCATGTAATAGTGTTCACCCCGATAGTTCAAGTTCATTTAACTAATAAGTTTAAAGTGTTGACTTTGACATACATAGGTACAGTCATAAACAAGTAATTAAAGCGTACTTCGTAATAAAATTATATTTCTGTGATTATACAGTGGTAGGTACCTAATGGAAAAGCGGAAGTACCTACCCACCTACACAACTAAGATATGTAGAAGAAAAAAACTTTTTTGCCTAAATTAGGTAAATAAAAAAAGTCAATGCAAAAAAATTCAAATCAATATACTATGTGTTTTCGAATTCATAATTTCCTTATTTTTTTATCACGAAATCTATTTTCATGCACATACAAAATTATAACGTGCAATTACCTGGTGATGCACCTAAAAAAGTTTTTATTGTAAGCAATTTTATTTCAATTAACGCTACATTTAATCGGCGATAGCTTAGTTCTTAACTAATGACATCACGCAAACTGTTACCTCACAGTTACGACGTGATACACAAGAATTTACAATGTTGTGCTCAAATTAAAATAACTTACACGTAATAATTCGAAAATAACTATAGAAAGTCTGATAACGCAAACTATCCGTACTTACGCTCAACGCCTATAAAATATAACACGATTAAATCAGCACGTCATTCAATTAGAGAACGCGTAACTAATTTAGCAAGTTCTCGATTTGGTAGGGTTATACGGGTCGTTTACTCTGCCGGTTTGCGCACCTGTTTCGAAGCCGGCCATGCGCAGTTAGCGCTTGACTTTCGAACGTGGTTCGACGCGCGCTTTTATAAAAACGATCTGTCAAAAATTGGCGGCATTCCCCGTAAATGAAAAATTTTATTTTTCAATCGTGTTTTTGGTGTTAGTGAACAAAATGGGTGTGGAATAAATTGATTGTTTTGTTAAAACTATTTTGCGTTGCACGTAATGCAGTGAAATTAGTGTTTTGGTGAAAGTGTAAGGATTTGAATTTTAAAAAGTTACAATGAAGTCTACGTTTTTATTTGGCGGATGTCTGCTTTTATTAGCTGTGCTCATAGGTAAGATTCAATTTATAACGAATATTTCACATTCTCTCAATGTTTTCTCAATTAATCCCATATTTATATTAAATAAAAAGTTCCGATTAAGTATAATGCGGTAGTTACTGAATGTAAAGCTTACTTTAAATTAATACATAAACTCGTACAATTTAATGTTACGGTAAAATTACGACTGTGACCTACATTTCAAAGGTAATCAGCTGTCCGTATAAATTTAACGTACATAAGTACATTATATCGGAATGCGTCATACATACGAAGGTTTTAAAATATTATTTAAAAGGCGAAAACTTAAAATAAATCAGTAAGTAAGAATATATCACGAAGACGCTACCTATAGGTAATAAATATTTACAAAAAAATATCATGAATTTTCTTACAGCATAAAAACAACATATTTTTCTCTCATCATCACCATCATATCAGCCAATTACCGTCCACTATTGAACATAGGACTCCCCTAAGAAACGCCAAAAATCCTGGTCATGGGAAGCCCGCATCCATTCAATGCTTAATTTTAACACTTTCTCTCCCCAATCTTAATTAATAACAGTTTTTTTAAGTCGCATAGATAGACAAAATTAATCTATCAATATCATAGCCAAGCCTATTATTATTTATTATGATAGAGCAGCGAACGTCAAACCATTAAAGGAAATAGGATACCATTACAATTTATTAAATGTTCGGACTTTCTTTTCATTTTCTCTTTTATGATACAGTAAAAGTTAGGTACTTTCAATCATTCGAGATTCGACATTGAGTCTTTCATACGATACCTACCTATCTGTATAAAATACTTAACTTTCAGTGCACTCAATTAAATCTACGTTAAACCATTTTAATAAAAAAAAATTGTAAGTATTGTTCAATCCTACTTTTTATCCTGTTGGGCCAAATCGTTCCCATTGAACGCGATCACGAAACTAAGGTTGAAACTGGGTTTTCATGAGTTTTCATGATGAAACTGTAACAGACTGCTAAGAAAAGAAAAAAACTTGACAGTCGGAAATAGCAGTAAAAGTATCAATAATCGTCATAACTGTTGATCCAAATATCAAGCTTATCTAACTTAAATAAAAACGCAGTTTATGTTGATAATGAACTTCTCAAAATTACGTAATATTGTTCATGAATAGTTTTTTGTTTTGGTTGTTACGCAAAACGTTTATGTAGGCTTGCTATTAAGATTAATATCGTATATTTCCTTTGTAGTTTTTCGGCTATCTTTTGTACTTAATATTTTTAAATGCGGAAAAATATATAAGTAACTAGAAGGTTTTCAAGTTGACCTTTTAATTATCCAACTTTATCAATGCTAAAGGGAAGGGTTATGATTTGCAGTTTACTATAAAAATACTGCTTACGTAGTACCTAAATTAATCTTATTCCACTTACTGAATTATAACACAATAGGGTAGTTTCCAGGGTCGAAATAATGAAATAATATTTAGTCCGCTTTTTAGATAATTAAAAAATATTGGATACGTATTTTTTCTTTTTTTAATTAAACATAAAATGACAAAGATAATACACTTCAAAAATTAGGAGTGGGGGCCCTTTACGTCACAGTGTCCTGAAAATTGTAGCAACTTGTGACGTCACACTCAACTTTAACACGCTATATCTTAACAAGTTCTGATCCAATTTAAAAAAGAAAAAATACGTATCGCTTAATTTTGGCCAATCTACAAGACGGACTAATTATTATTTTTTAGGAAACTAGCCTATTCTTGACATGATTACGTCAATTAGAAGAAAAGTTATACATTTTCAAAACGATTAATGTATTAATGTTTCTTAATCATATCTTAGTATAAATACTTTCCACGATATATAGACAATTACTTAATTTAAAGAAACAATGATGTTCAATTAGCTTAACGAATTGGTAATTATTTTGCAGTAAACGCAACGTCCTAATTAGTAATGTGTGTTTCGAAATTCTAATACCTACTTAATCGGTTTTGTGAAATACCACATTATTCCCAAGTTTTATCGGTATAAGTTGTCTAAATTATTTAAAAAAATAATAATATTGGAAGTATTAGTTAATCATGCAGTAAATGATACAAGATACATACATATATGCATAAATGCATCTTTATATTAAGGAGAAAGGATGACGTGGTTTTTTCCACCTAAAAAAGAATAATCCATTAAAACTACAGCATTAATACTTTAACCTTTTCTATAGAAAAAAAAATACTACGCACAAACTATAGAAAACAGGAAGGAACCATAGCTATTACAAGTAATGAGCCAGCAAAATTTCTAAAGGATGTAGGTATGTACCGCCAAAATACCGATTGAAAAAGAAAGTGCTAACTGTCTATGGTCAAGGAATGATTAATGTGAATCGTTTCGTTTCGGCACCAGGAAGTCAGTTACTGATTTTAACTAGGTATGTAATATTAAGATAATTTCCTTTTGTAGATTTCTCTTCTTTTTAACTGTCTGTCACCTTTTATTTGATATTTTTTTATGTGCAGTATAATGAATTATATAAATTACTAGCTTCTGCCAGCGGTTTCACCCGCATCCCGTGGGAACTACTTCCCGTACCGGGATAAAAAGTAGCCTATAGCCTTCCTCGATAAATGGGCTATCTAACACTGAAAGAAATTTTCAAATCGGATCAGTAGTTCCTGAGATTAGCGCGTTCAAACAAACAAATTCTTCAGCTTTAAGTATAATATTAGTATAGATTTTACAAAACTTTTGAAGTCATCCAATAAATCAAGAATCATAGACATTTTATTTTATAACTCTCCTAAAGTAATCTATTTACAAAGAAAGAAAAAACAAAAAATACATAATCAGTCGTAAAATATTCATATCGATATACACCCCGATACCGATGTATCGATATATCGTTAAAATTGTTTTAAAATGCATAACTAGTTGTGACACTTTCACGACGGAGAAAGTGGTCGCGTTCAAAGTTGTTTGTAATTAACTACCTACCACGAATTTTTGAGCCGTTTCCTTATGGGATTTTTTGAATCAATCTTTTATACCTACTTATTTATGCGAGAAGATTATGGTTTGGAAATCGTGCGACCCATTGGTAGGCTATCAAAGAGGACATTAAAAAGTGAAGGTACCATTTTAATTAAATCATATACATACTTACATATTATCTATCGAACGCCTTTCATTTTTTGACACTGATAGTAGATACTTGACCAAATTACAAGATTTTCCTAGAAAAGTGAAAAAATATAAAAATAGATTACTTTCATGTAAAAGCAATAAAGACAATCTCACCAAACATATTTATTCATAGACAAACACAAAAAGTTTACACTCTTTTAACACGCCAGTGTTACGCAAAGGTAAAAAACCCAAACATTCACGGCTGACCACTGGCCAGCGAGTCATGGTCAGATAAATTGTAACGTCCAATTGCTTTAGAGTATTGATTTTAAGCTACCAATTAAATATACGAAGAATAAAAAAAAAAAATTGGAAAAAAATCTTGGGAAAAAGTGTGTTTTACAGTTTATGATTCATTACGATTGCCAGTCGAAGAAGTCAGATAGGCAGTCGTTCCTTGTAAAACACCTTCCAATCAGCGACAAAAACCAGAGAGCCTGTCGTTCTCGTGCATGTTTCCAGAACAATCGATGGAGCACTAGGTGCCCTTCATAACGGCACCTGATAGTTGACACAGATAAGTTCAGGTCGATTTCAATCCGGTCCCCAGAGATGCTATGATCCAATTCTTGGGTGTATGCTTCCGTGATACGGATTTTGAGGTAGTCTGGCTTTTATAACAGCTTTCAATCTGGTTAATGAGTAACGTTTTTAGAGAGACTAAAGAGTATTATCGACATATATCTGTATCTAACCGTTAGCATCTAAGATTGATCAGATGATGTTGTATTACATAAATAAATAATCTTTTGTATTCCTTTGTAACTACAACTTTCTTTTTTAAATATATACTTATTATACTATATATGATACTTATTATCATTATCTTTGGATGTAATATAATTAACTAAATTCAACTTCAATTTCATTAAATTGTGAATGCTCTCGCATATCTTCTCCATAAAAATTCTCTTTCAAATTCCCCAACACCTGTAGCTCAGCTCAGCTCAGCTCTTTAATCATCTTCCACCACCTGTTACCGCAACAAACACGCGAATACAATCTAAGGTCACGGCCTTACCGGGCCCTCGGGCTAACGGTACAATGCACCAGACATCTGACTATCTGACACAGTTGTGTCAAGTTGATACTTATCTCGTCTGGTTGATCTTCCTGATTGTGTGTTGTTGAAATTCGTGGTCATTGTTTGTTTTGAGGATAAATATATCGTTGTGTATGCTTTAGATCTGATTGAAAATGAATACCTATAAGTTTGGCAAGGTTTAGGGTAACTTGTCCAAATATGTAACGTTCCTCTCCTGCTTCTAAAGAAGGCCAATAATAAGATTTATCTTCAACTAAATTAAACATACTTACGTACTATATATATTTGTTTCTCTTTACCTCCTCATATATATTTTTTATAAAAAGCGTCTTAAAAAGCTTGAAGATACAAGATACGGTCTCTTCTCACAACTTACAATTACATTTACCAAACTTTTTAAAATCCTGTTCCCAAAATAAAAAAGCTCTCAACTCTTCAGAAAACGGTATTGGCCGTTGCAATAACATTGGAAGTTGGAACCTTAATTCAGATTCTGACACACATACAACCGGTACCTCCGTGGTCAACGCACGAGTCGACGCAGGCTTAAGAGTCTGGCGATCCGTTACTTCATACAAATGCAAAAAAGCAATGAACAAATACAGGTAAAGGTAGACAGATTGCGACTTTCAAATGGTGAATTAATCAATGTTGTGTTCTGCAACAGTCATTTAGGTACTTATTTATTTATTATTGGATTGGATTCCAAATACTTAGAAACTGCTTGACTTTTATATTGAAAGTCTTTTGTCAGTAAAAGTCATTCTCTTACTACAACTGTAGCATGCTCATTTGATAATTCTTCTCTCTCGCTTCACCTATAGCTAATTTGATTATGTCAAATTACCGAAAAAATACCTCAAAGTTCAGCTCAGCATTCGTACTTACATCGATTACTTAATAATGTAAAGGATTGCAATATGATCTTCAGTGTTCACAATTCACGAAAGCATGCTAATATTATTCGTGTAATATTTCAAGACATTCCAAACTTTCAATTTCAAACGCATTCATATTTATGCACATAGCTGCTAAGGTGTTGAATATAGAGATATTAGTAGCGTTTTCACAACCTGACTGCAATTATGCTCAGGATGCATTGCAGGACTAAAATTAATAGTTTTATTTAAGCAAAGCACGGATAATACGTCCGCTGTCTTTTACGTTTCAAATGCAAATGCATAGAGTATAGTAAATAGATTGGGAATAGAGAACCCACTTCGATTTTTTTCTGCAACCTTCAAACGATTTTTGAAGCGCCATCTGGTATCGTCTGCCGAAACAAATTGTTTATGTGTGCGTACATCCCATTTCACACACATGTATACATCAGTATTGTCTACAGGTTATTCGTCATCTCGACAGACTAAACTCACCATTAAAGTGTCGAGTTGGTGAAACTCGAAATTTGTACATTTATCATGTCGTCAACTCGCCACTCAAGATTTTCATTCGTGTCCAGTTAGTGAAACTTAGATTTTATCACTTTTATGTTTTCGCCAACTGGATACATTGTGTCACAAACATCATCGGCCACTGAACGTCCATTTTGCAAACGTTTGAAACGCGAAAAGTTGATTCCCAAACTTGGCGAAAACATAAAAGTGATAAAATCTAAGTTTCACTAACTGGACACGAATTAAAATCTTGACGTGGCGAGTTGACGACATGATAAATGTACAAATTTTGAGTTTCACCAACTCGACACATTCGTGGTGAGTTTAGTGTGTCGAGATGACGAATAACCGTCTATAGATATTCTAGGGGAATTTGTTCATACGTACGTACTTACAAAATATAGCCACAGAATGTAGAAAATAGTTATTTATTGAAATATGGAAATACAACACAGATTACTACAACTCAACAGAACAACGTTATGTAGGAACATTTAGAAAGTACTTAGTAGGCGACCTGGAATTAAATAAAAATCATATTTACTTATGTTTATGTTTATTGTAATAAATTTGTGCTGAAAGTTTAGTTTCATCATCCTCATCACGATATTGGATTTTACCTGATAAAATTCGATTAATTGAGCGGCACCAACTATATACCAAAATATTTATTGTAATGTTTTCAAAAACATTTCTTAATTCTATCTTGTGGATATCGCAGGTGAAAGGATAATCCACAAATATGTCTAAAAACATTTTTATCTTTTCTTTTAATTTAGTTTTTGGCACATTCTTTTTTTCTACTACAATATTTTGTATGTCTTTAAAACTTTTTCCGCCACTATATTGGGATACAACAGACAATGTTTTCCTTTTGTATATTCTTTTGCCCTTATATAACTATTTGATTTTAATTGACTGTCGCCAGTTAGTTCAGTTTTGCAGTGCCTGCATGATTTAGCAACTTTTTTAAAACATTTAGCCAGCACCCACCCACATACATAATTGGCCTGACCAGCATCAGCAGGCTCAGAATTTAAATTTATAAAAGGCACCTCAATTTCGTCATTTTCTTCTTGCTGAAATGGTAGAACCTCATTACTGGGAACATTAGAAGTGTTTTCTAAAAGTTTGTCTTCCAAAAAGAAACTCAATGTCTGAAGACAATCATTGTCATCATTTTCACAGTTAGCGTTAAGTGAATGGGGTGAGTTATAATTATTTAAAAGAAGTGATTTATAGGCACCTTCAAAGCTAATTGTGTTGGGTGCCGTATTCCTCACCCCAAAACTTCTAATGTTCCCAAAAATTTTCCAGTGGGTCCTGGTTAAAGTTTCTGGTCATCATTGTATCAAATAAATATTTTTGGGATAATATTTTCCACAACTGTTGCATGCCCTCAATAGTACGTATAAAATTTTTATTGAAGGTACCGAACTCGTTTCAATTAATCTTATTTTATTTTCCTTTTCTTTTTTAACTTTAATAAATTTTATTGATTTTAATACCTTTTTGGCATTTTCCCATAATTCATGATGAGGAGAATTGTTTCTAACACCACATTTATACATTTTTCCATGTATCATATTAAATGAGCTTGAATTTAAGGAATCAAATAAATTGTCCATCATTTTGGTAAATGTAATTACTTGGCGGCACTCATTAGATAAATCGCCCTAGCAGATAAATGTTCTGCAGCTGTAGCAACACTGCGGCTAAAAATTTGGGTTGCGTGTTTGACCTTCATTTTTTATTTTCTCCACATAAATATGTTCATCAGTTAGTTTCTGACATATTTTTAATTCACCATGTAATTTGTCCGCTTCATAAATTTTCTGGTAATATTCCCATTTTATCGTCTTTTCAACCTTTTCTTCGAAGTCGAAATATTTTAAGTCCTTCGTAAGTAAATTGTTTCTTACCCTTTCAATAAATGAGGGACATCAAATAATGGGATAATTTTAGATTTCCCTACTTCCATTACATCATGTCTCCATTCCTTATTTTCTTTTATGAATTTTATTCTACTATCTTCAATAATTTCATTCACTACACTGACATTTACTGTGCTTTGGTCGCACACTGTGCACAAAATATTAAGCCCTGTACCCTGAACATATTTAATGACTTTTATAGTCAAGGCTTTTAATTCTGCTTTGTTAACAGAATTTGTAAAAAGTATGCAACAGGCTGTTTAAATTTTTCTTTAATCCTTTGACCATGTAAACTAAAACATGGTCAGCAATTTTACTACGCCAAGCGAATCCCTTTAATTTATCCTTAGATCCGTCGTAATGGATCTGCGGCGATATTGACATCTCGTCAAAAATAAGACAGCAGAGGCGATCTTCTGGACTTAATTCCTTCACAGTCTTTCTCATTTTATGAATAAAACTTATTTAGCCCCGACTCTATTTCAATTTTCGCAAGAAGCCTTTTAATGATTTTATAGAGGGCAATGTAAAGTATTTATATAAAGAGTATAACTCTTGGGACTCTTTTTGTACATGGAGAGAGACAAACTTTTTCCTTTAAAGTAAACCTCCGCCCACGAGCTCTCTTGTGAGTTTGGGTGTACTGCATGTTTGTGAATATTTTTGCTGCAGTTGTCATATTTCTCGTTATTTTTTAAACAATTTGTATTGCTAATTTTATCAACGCTGGCTAATCTTTCTTTCAAACTACTACTCCGTTTACGTAACCGAATAATTTCGGTTTTTAAATTCTTCATTTGGAATCTTGAAATCTTTAATTCATTCTCCAGCGATGAAGTTGATTTCAGTTTTTCTGCAAAAAACTTTTACTTTACTACTTTCCACACCCAGATAAAAGTAGCCTATGTATAAACATTTTTTTTGGATATCTTATGGTATAAACTACATTGGCACTTACTTTTGTCTCCTTTAAGTTTCCGTCTTTGTTGTATACCATGTTTACTGCAATAATTATGTTCTGCTGCTATAACACACGCATTGGGAGGTGCAGCTGAAAATAAAATAATAATAATTCACCATTGTCATTGTAAACATCAAAATTACTAGTGTGAGTTACATGAGGATTATTAACCTAAATTGTCATTACAATAAATCAAGTTGAAGTGTGTTTGTAATGACTACACAACAGTTACATATTACTTAATGCAGTAATTAATTATGGTAGCTAGTTAAACATAATTTGAGAATGTAGGTAGCCAAGCGTTTACATACCAGTGATTATTTGCTTTGATGTAGAAGGCAGATCCCATATATTATGTTCAGGCATAGGAAGTTCAGTTGGTATATGTGGAGTTGCAGGAGGCATATGAGCATCTTGTGATGGAGCACCTGGAAATAGTAAAACAAGTCTAAGATCCCACTAAACAACAACCTTCACCGAGTTGGTTAAGGGTGAATGAACAGTATTTTATATCCAATTAAATATTACTATACTGCAAACAGGTGGCCTTAAAGGTATCTATGAAAAAATGAAATTTAAAAGCGTCGCCCCCACCCAGAATACAAAGGGGCGGGATTCTCCATCGCGATTAGCTCCGGTACCCGCCTGGGGTATTATTACTCTATTTCGTAGTCGCATTAAATTATATTAGGAGCAATGTTTTAAAACTTAAGAAAAGAAAAGTTAAGAGGTGAAAGAGAGAAGGTGACTGCAGAGTACATATTTTAAAGTAATAAGATATATATTTTATCAGACACTGAAGAGAAGGTAAAGGGAAAGGGAAGGTTAGTTGGGAAGTTGGGACCGTTAGTTGGAAAGGGTTAGCCGAGGTGTTATGACTATATTTTCTGATGGTACCTCATGTTTACCAATTGGCACAGGGTCGTCTAGTTCTTACTGACTTCTTTAAGCGTTCATGCCTTCCCCCATCACGTCAAGGTGGCCCCATGGGGGGGGGGATTATTATTATAAAAAAAATGCAGTATTTAATTATGGCAGCTAGTTAAACATAATTTGAGAATGTAGGTAGCCAAGCATTTACGTACCAGTGACTATTTGCTTTGATGTAGAAGGCAGATTCCATATATTATGTTCAGGCATAGGAAGTTCAGTTGGTATATGTGGAGTTGCAGGAGGCATATGAGCATCTTGTGATGGAGCACCTGGAAATAGTAAAACAAGTCTAAGATCCCACTAAACAACAACCTTCACCGAGTTGGTTAAGGGGTGAATGAACTGCATTTTATATCCAATTAAATATTAATATACTGCAAACAGGTGGCCTAAAAGATTTCAGTTCAGTTTAATTGTGAATAATTAAGAATTTTGTTTTCTTAATGGCAATTTTAACTCAGTAGGTGGCATTGCGATCTAGTTCAAGAATAAAGATCTAAATCTTACCCTGAAGATGGAGAGTAGGAACAGCTATGTTATTTAAACGGTTGTTGCGATTCTTAAACTTGTCTGCAAAATGTATGTCACAGATGACTCGCTTTCTGTAAAATTTGATATCATCTGCAGTCTCCAGTTTTCCACCAACTATATTAACCCAGGCTTTGAATAACTCAGGATTCTTTTCTGGGTGTGGAAATTGATGTTGTGTCACACCTGAAAAATAAATTACAAAATATGAAGTTTGTATGCTGATATTGTATAGTGTATGTATGAATGAATACCTATTACCTATGTATGTGTGCGCGTGTCTATCTATGTATGTCTATCTTATTAAATCATGTATCATTTCATATGGGATTCAGTAATAAATGGTTACTCGTAAGGAACTGTGTTTCTCTAAACGCCCAACCTTATAATTGACTGAGTTGGTATCTCCCGTGATGACAAGTTTATCCGGATGACTAGGAGCTTTCAGGAGCACGATTCTGGGGCCCGATTCTGTTAAGTTAATAATGTCAAAATTGAATAGAAATTGCATCGCAACAGCTTTTTTAACCATATCGGGCATTCTGTTACTAATATAAGACCAATCGTATTCCAACGACATTCGATTGGTTTGCGATTGGTCTGCCATTTTGGTCTATATTACCATAATATTCTTAGTCTATATTGCCATATTGCAATCGTAAATCATTTGCAGACAAAATGATTCATTATTGAATGACAGAAAAGGATAAAACGTTTATTTCAAAGAAAAATTGCGCAGAATCCTGCCCCTGCTAATTTTACTTTAGCGACATGCGATTCACATCCGACTGAGATCCAATCACGACTCAATTACGATTGAAGCGTATGTGGCATTCCACTATTTTTTCTTTTAAATAAACGTGTTTATCCTTTTCTGTGATTCAATAATGAATCATATTGTCTGCAAACGATTTACGATTGCAATATGGCAATATCATCATCCTCCGAGCCTTTTCCCAACTATGTTGGGGTCGGCTTCCAGTCTAACCGGATTCGAATTATTCCCAACTAGCGACCCGCCCCGGCTTCGCACGGGTAACAGTATTTCTCCATTATTTAATAGATGTTATTATACATAAAAACCTTCTCATGAGTTACTCTATCTATTAAAAACCGCATCAAAATCCGTTGCGTAGTTTTAAAGATTTGAGCGTTCATAGGGACATACAACATGACACATGACAGAAAAAGCGACTTTGTTTTATACTATAGTAATAGTCCCTCTAGCCCCTCGGGGTGATAGCCAGTTATGACAATTGTGCCGAACTGACTAGAGGGGACAAATGGGAAGTCTATTTCTCAGTTGTCACCGGGGTGACATTTGCTACGTTCCTTCTTCCTTCCAAAGAAAAAAATGTAATTACCATAGATTTCAGGTTTTTATTTATTATGCTACATAGAATCTTCCAAAGAAAAAAAATGTAATTATCATAGATTTCAGGTTTTATTTCTTATAACAAACAACATTGTGTTTCCTTTAATAGGTACATCACATATTATTAATTTCTATTAACACCAATCGTTTTCTTAATTTTATTTAATTTAACAAGATTACAAACTGTGTTACAAATAAGCATGCGACTAATAAGCACTTTTAACTTAACCATTAGTGATTATCTGTGATTAGTATTAATTAAAGTTATCTGTGATTGTGCCTATTATAGGAAACATAATGTTGTTTTGTTTTTATAGTAGTATTAACTACTATAAAAAATCGATTTTTGTAAGCCTGTTGACATTGTGTTAGTTAAAATAATAATATATATATTTTTATGTGATTCTATGTAACATAATAAATAAAACCTGAAATCTATGGTAATTACATTTTTTTCTTAGGAAGGAAGAAGGAACCGTAGCAAATGTCACCCCGGTGACAACTGAGAAATAGACTTCCCATTTGTCCCTCTAGTCAGTTTTCAAAGGAACAGTCGGCACAAATTGTCACCCCGTGATAACTGGAAGACAATTCGCTGTCACCCCGAGGACAGCTAGAGGGGACTATTGGGAATAATTCCCGGATTCAGCTGAGTACCAGTGCTGTACAAGGAGCGACTGCCTATCTGACCTCCTCAACCCAGCTACCCGGCAACCCGATACCCCTTGGTTAGACTGGTGTCAGACTTACTGGCTTCTGACTACCCGTAACGACTGCCAAGGATGTTAAATGATAGCCGGGACCTACAGTTTAACGTGCCATCCGAAACACAGTCATTGGTTTCTAAGATATACTTAGAAAGTACATACAAACTTAGAAAAGTTGCATGGGTACTTGCCTGACCTGGAATCGAACCCACGCCCTCATACTTGTGAGGTTGGCTCTTTACCCACTAGGCCACCACGACTTTGAGGCAATATGGCAATATAGACTAAGAATAATATGGTAATATGTACCTATAAACCAAAACGGCAGACCAATAGCAACCAATCGAATGTCGTTGGAATACGATTGGTCTTATAAATATTAGTAGCAGAATGCCCGAAATGGTTAAAACTGATATTGCGATTTAATTTCTATTCAATTTTGATATTAATAACTTAATGATACTATTAACAGAATCGGGCCCTAGGTACTATGAACTTGATAAAGAAAGCACTTACCCGGGTTGTGTGAACATCCCAATTCGCACCGCCTCGGCATGATTATATGCACTCAAACAAGCGTCTCTAATCGCTAATAACACAATAACAGTGTCTATTTCACAAATATCACAAAAGGCGTCTTTATCGCAAATAATACTAAACACTAATGGCGTCTTTTCGCAAGTTATGTGAAACAATGAAACAGAGGAGCACAGCTCAACTCACTCACTAATTCACCGAAAACACAGCGGATGAGTAAAACTCAAATCAACGCAAGTCAACAGCAGAAAACACTTAAATGGACGAAAACTTAACACACAAATTGTATGTACTGTACTCGCCATTAAAATTCAAATTCTAACTTCAGCATTGGCAGTTGGCACGGTTTATTGCCAACCAAAAAAATAATTATAGAAAAATAATTTATGTATATAAAATAGTGTACAGATTTAATAAAAATAATTGATAGATTTCCTACGTAATACTAATATATAAAATAATTTTTAGATTTCAATAATTTTAGTGATATTTTATGGAAGTTAATTTTTGATTAAAGAGCCATCTATTATCACTTGAAGATATTAAATACTTTAGGAAGAGGATTGCAGATGGCGCTTTTCTAAATTTTTTACCGAAATCTAGTCAAGTACGGCAGTGACCAGCCCCTGTGCAAATGACATTAAATTGTCAATCGACCTTAAGGCTGATTTACATTGAGTCAGTAACTGACGTCAGTGTAGGCGCCGAAAACTGTCGCGTGCTATTTACACGACGTCAGTGTTTCGTCAGTAGTACTGTACTGACTTCAAATCAATTTACACGATGGCAGTGCCGGGTCAGCACTGACTTGTCAGTGGACTGACGTCAGTTACTGACTCAATGTAAATCAGCCTTTAAATCTACCCTCACCACCAACATTTTTCTTTAAAGAATTTTGGAAAGATGTCCTCGACATAAACATTATTCTTCCAAATCAGTCTTAAAATCTAGACTAATAAAATTAAAAGGTTTCGTTTAGCATCCAAGGCTGACCACACAGACATTAATTTCGCGTCTTGTGGTTAATTTTTTCGTAACGTATCATGTATGTAATTTAGATAGATCCCCATTATTTTTCATGTGATTTTTAAATTCTTGCTATGGCTGGTCATGGTTGTATGTTGAAATATTCTGTCGTTTGGTTGGTAAACGTTTTAAAATTCTAAGCGTTGCATTGCATTAATGGATGTCTCTGGCATAATAGCTTAGGCTAAGGTTCAAAGACTAATGTGTTCGTTTGTGGATACCCATCACTTGGTGATAGTGAGTTAAGTAACACTAGCAAGCGATAGTTTCAAGCGTGTTTTGTAATAAATACAGTGACCCTATAATGTTTTATTATTTCCACTGCCTTATTTACTGAATAAGGTGATTTTGAGTGCTAATGAGTTTAATTTCTAAAAAAATGCCTAGTAAAGTCATGAATTATCTATTATACAATTTACCCATATACTGTAAAATCAGTGGTAGCACTGACCAGCTTTGTACATACATACAGGTAAATAAAATTTATAACGCACGATAATTAGGAAACGAATTAATCAACTGTAAAATTCAGTGTATTGGGTAAATTGGTAAAATCCAATTGGCAAATTCCTTCCTAACACAGTTTTGCACAATAATTGCTTTTATCCTGCAATAATTAACATAAATGCTAGCAATTTTTTTTATCAAATTTATATAGGATATATGTTTAAAAAAGTAGGTGTCGTGTAGGTGTATCTAAGTATCTTACCACTTAACAGTCGTTTACCAAAATTTCACGACTATCCCTTATGTTTACTTTTGTCATCCAAATAGTAATCTGGTCTGCCGAAAAGGGTTCTGTTCCATCTCCATTAAAAACGAAGATAAATTCTAATATTATGTATGTCCGGTACAGTCAATATGTACTTATTTATTTGGGTGCAAATAAAATTCGTCATACAAATGACGATATAAAAAGAAACTCAATAATTATGAATGTATAAAACCAGTAGGTACAGTCAGGGTCATTAATCTGGCTCATTTCTCTGCACCCAGTGACGCGTTACGATGACTACCGTAACATTGCGATACTTTGGTCTAAGCATACCTTCTGCATTAAATAATAATTCATAATTAAAAAGGACAGATTTACTTTCATAGTCATAAAGTTAGTAAAGTTTTTCCAAATACACAAGTACTTACTTATTACACTGCGACCCAGTTAGTCTATTTCCCTATAAGGTTTTCATTCTAAAGCTAACTGAAGTTTCACAGAATAATAATTATAAATGCATACAAAATCAGTAGTAGGTACAGTCAGGGTCATTAATCTGGCTCATTTCTCTATACGCGATATATATATATTGCGATACTTTGCGTGTAACTCGATGCGTTTTATTGATACTCTTGCTTTTTTGCAAGACTGTACTTCAGTAAAAGATAGTTTCGAAGATAATATAAGCAATATGGATTTATCTATTGTATATACCAGAAATGTATCATTTACAAAAGACATATTTTTCTTTCAGATGTATCAAATTGAATATCTAAATATTGAAAATTAAAAGGTTTTTAAGCATTTCTCTGTAGCCAGTGACGCGTTACGATGTCTACCGTAACATTGCGATACTTTGCGTGTAACTCGATGCATTTTATTGATACTCTTGCTTTTTTACTCGACTGTAGTTTGATTAGGTCTGAATTTGACTTGGGATGTTTAAAATGCTAAGATTATAAACGGGTATAATCCGTACTGTTGTTTGTTTTATTTTCAAATTGCTTAACCTGATGACAAATGTTCTTTCAGTTGCATCAAATTACCTGCAACATTAATATGTTATACATTTTATTAATTGTAAATATCAAGGAAAGCTAAATAACACGTTTTACTATCTTGAATAATGAATTAATTAATATTTCAATTCACCTTCTCTTTTAATAAATAAAAATTGTCACATTGATTTATTTACAAGCGAAGTAAATAATAAGTAGTTTTCGCCAATTTATCTACTTGGCAAACGCGTTGCATGACTTTATGTAAGCAATTATATATTTATACAACGAAATTGTAACAATGTCTAACTTTCTCTGTTACATACGTTCCTAGACAATTTCAGTTATTATTTATTTTAACTTTGAGCTCAGTTAATTTCGCTATAATGTTATAAGTATAGAGTAGAGAAGTTTTTTTTACTAATAAGTACCTACTAAGGAGATATACTTATACAATAATACGAGAACAACCTTAGAAACAGTATTTGATACTTAAAAAAACGTAAATAAGTATTCAGTCACAAAATAAAAACATTAATTTGGCCAGAATTTATGGCATAATAATAGTTTAATCGCAAAGAGTAAATAGACACAGAATAATCGGCTCGTAATTATTTAATTGATATTTATTGATTAGACATGCCTGTTGCCCACTTTATACCTAATAAAACAATTATTATTTTGAAACGTATATATTGATATTTCGCATGTAGTAGACAAACTTTCATAATGGTGATGTTTAATTAAGAAATTAAATAATTATGCAAATATTTGGCATGCACCTAGATAGGTTCTTTTAAAAGTGTGTGGGTACCTGCTACTAGGTAAGTAAAATAATCATTTAGCATTTTATGTAAAACAAAACGTCAATCAATTCAAAGCTTGTAAGCTCTCGAAATATCTAATACCACTGTTTACTATAATTACTAGGTATATTATTCCTTTGAACCATAGAGTTAGAAATCTTAAATAGGTACATGGCAATCCCATTTGACTTGATGTAGTTCCCTATTTAGTTCATCAGAAAGAATTTTTAGTATGTCTGCTCAGGATTGAAAACTCCTATTATCATACCACAAGGGTAAGTAAACGGTCGGGGTCATCTGTCATACGTCAAGTTAACTGCCCAAATAGAGATTGCGTTAACTGCAGTGTATTCACTAGAGATTGTAATGTACCCATAACTTGGGTGTCTAACCTTGTATGTATACGAATACCATTCCGACATGTAGGTATGTTTGCTCACGTGTTTTGCTGATTAATAGTTTTGTGTTGACCCTTTATGCAATAAATAGAACTATAAAAATATTGAATTGCTTTGCTCTAAGGTCGTCCTGGTATCTTCTTATCCTTGAGTACATTCCAAGAAGTTTTAAACTGCCTATGAAATAAACGTGGTAACAAGTTCAGCTTCTTCACAAAACTTTACCATTCTAAAGGGGCCATTTGTGCCTGAGCAACAGTCAAAATGTTTATGGCAAAGTTATGTCTAAAAGACATAGGTAGTTTGAACATTGGAATTTAGATTTTTTATTCTTTATTCCAATTAAAACAGTTTCCTCTGAATTGCTACGAGAAACAATTATTAACTGCTTTCTATCAATTGACGTATATATTTACATTACATTTAAATAAAATATAAGACTAGTATAACGAAACCAAGTCATAATAAATCTTATTGCCACACTGTCTCGCGGATCACAGACCGCAAGCGCTATTAAACGAACATTATCGTCTGTAAATCACGGCCTTGTCTATGAATATCCGATGTCTGTGGTAATAGGAAGCTGAAGGTGTGGTGTTTTATATTTAGTGTTAGTGATTTGATATAGAAAAGGTGAGAAATAGGCTGCCCTGCGGTTTAATTCTTATTGGGGGACTATAAAATCCATCCGGCGGCATCCAGATAAAAGCAAATAATATGTTTTTCTTTTATATTCATCAAAATCGTAGTTGTCATTTTTGCGTGACCTAAGAACTTTTCAGAATCTATATGTCACCGTAAGATTACAAACATCGTTAGATTACAATCTATCTCGAGAGATTGTAAACTGTCGAATTATTGTGAACCGTAACATCTGATTGCAATTTAACGCATTATTTTTCGCTATATTATAATCTATCGACGAAAAATTGTCAAATTGTCAACTGTCCGAAAGCTCTCCCTGATTGGTCAGTCTTTTTGTAAGATCGACCAATAATCCGTTCTGTTCCCATGGAGTTCCCGTAGAGTTAGGAATGAAATAGAGGTGTCAGTTAAATAAAATAAATGCTCTTCAAAAATTCTTCAAGTATTTATTATTTAGTACGAGTATGTAATTAATATTCCTGACATATGGAGAGAACAAATTGTAACGAAATATTTATTCTTCAAACACAAATTGAAATTGGAAACATATTGATTTCTGACACTTACGCGAATATT
This sequence comes from Helicoverpa armigera, assembly GCF_030705265.1. NCBI lineage: Eukaryota > Metazoa > Arthropoda > Insecta > Lepidoptera > Noctuidae > Helicoverpa > Helicoverpa armigera. The sequence continues at coordinate 9,020,862 of NC_087142.1, read as the reverse complement.
AGACATTTAAATAAAACTACTTTTACGGATTTTATCGCGGTTATATTATATTATTTAATCCCGACGTTTAAAACCGACCGCGATAAAATCCGTAAAAGTAGTTTTATTTAAATGAAATTGGAAAATTATAAGAAACAAAATAATTAGGTAGTTTGTCTTCAAACACAAATTCATTCCTAACTCTACGGGAACTCCATGGCAACAGAACGGTTGGTCGTGATTGGTCGATCTTATAAAAAGACTGACCAATCAGGGAGAGCTTTCGGACAGTTGACAATTTGACAATTTCTCATCGATAGATTATAATATAGCGAAAAATAATGCGTTAAATTGCAATCAGATGTTACGGTTCACAATAATTCGACAGTTTACAATCTCTCGAGATAGATTGTAATCTAACGATGTTTGTAATCTTACGGTGACATATACATGTTCATATGTGATATATAAAGCGAGAGATGGATGTGATATATGCGTTTTAGTGTGATCCGATGAAACATTTTTCAGGAGCCTACTATGGAATTATAGACACATATTTTAGCATTGATTCTGTTTACGAAATATAATTGACACAAAAGCGACTCAACTATACTTATAATATCAACATAGCCCAAAGGCACGTTTCCTTTTCTACAGTTTATTTATAATAGGTAAATTCTAATTCTAGAGCTAACCGCTAACAAGTAACTGCCTGTCTGTTTAACTACACAATAACTATGGCTTGTTTAGCACAGTAGACGGGTGTGGTTTGTAAAATATACGCCTTTCTATTTGGTTTTAATAGTGTCTGTTATTTATTTATAAAATTAATCTGATTCAAAATCAAAAGTTAGAATAGTGCGCATGTGAAGCGATAATCATTTAGTACTTAGGTGCAAGGAAAACCACTATTATTTTACTTTTCTGAAAAGAAATACAAATAAGATCATAAATTTATTTAAGGACATCATGAGACGTAGTTTTAGGTTAAGTATTGAAATGTTAATTACTGTATCCATTTTGTAATTCAAGCCCTATTACTTCTATAGAAAATCAAACATGTCATATTTTTACGTGTTCATGTCCATAGTATTGAATATAAACAAAGATATTGACAGACGCCATTAATTGCACATAGATACGTACGTGTGGGTAATTACCTAATAGTAATTAGGTACCTATTTACCTACTCTGTGGATTGCCATAGGGCCAATGTCATATGTATTTTTTAACTTGCACAATGATTCTTGCGTGAATTCACAGTTCTTTATCTACACAAATATAAAAAAAAACTATATTTGTTTGCTAGTTTTCTTGAGAAACTTCGACATTCCATGGCAACTGGCTTAATACATATTTTTCTGTCATGTCCCACCCAAATTACATTGAAATGAGATAAATTGGATCATTCGATGGTCAACGAGTTTGGAACTGTTAAAAAATAAAGCTTACATATTTATCGTACGAACTCAAGTACTCAGTGACCACAACCTTGCAGCAATGTACGTGTAATTAATTTATTTTAAGTTATTTTACTTGAATTTTTCTATGAATTCTTTTGATTACTCACATCCCGAGCAATAATTATGATTGCACCAAGATCAGCTTAATACTACAGATAAACTCCTACTATGAAACTTTTTAAATAAATTTCGTTTTAAATGATAAGTTTCAGATATAGTTAATTTTAAAATATTTTAGCATTGCTCTAGGTCCATTATTTTTTCTACACATTCAGACATGATAGAGAAGGAAATGCGTTTTTTTGCATAATTACTTAATTTATTTTAATACGTTCTTGACCTGCTTAAGTTACGTCTGAAGGCCAAGTTTCGCAGGAACATAGGTAGTGTCACTATTCATAGATATATTTTATTTGAATAATTTGTTAAAAATTACTAAATTAAGCTAAACGTAACTTATCACTTGTTTTTCTTCCTGTCGGTAGTAAAAATTATGTTCAAGAAATTACGTTCCGTGCCACGTAATAGAGTGACATAGGAACATACACATATTCCGGTTTTTAGTGAAAACGCATAAACATCTAGCATAGTTATATTTAAACCAGTAGTCACTAGCAATGAAAGAGAAACATTGTAATTTAGAAAATTGTATTATTACGTACAACACGAACGAACGAACTCATTATATCTGATGTAAACCAGTTCGTATTTAATCATTGTGTAAGTAATTTAATACTAAAATAATATCCGATGACGTAACCTAGTATTTTTCATAGATTTTCCGACGAAAATAATTAATGATCATGTATTATTTTTAGAATCTAAAAAGAGCAATGTTACGATTGAAATAGGTATTGTGAAGGTCGGATTTGAGTATCTCTGAATTTAATCAGTTTATATTCGAATTTACAGTTAAAACATTGCTAATCGTTTTGACAAGATTTTATGATGGTAAAAATGGTTCGATACTTTATTTTTTTTTTAACGATTTTATTTAAGACATACGAAAAAACGATTTTGAAGCTCAGACCAATCTTTATTAGATACATTCTTAAATACACCGCAAGCAAGCAAAGTTACATAAAACTGTTAATATAATCATAACCACAAACATATTACACTCACTGACAATAATAAGTAACGAATACACATAACACACACATTTCAGCATTTAGAAACTTACCTAAACACTTAAGCCCAAATATTACCTCAGACTCACTAAAATGACAATTTCGTTACAAAAGTCCGGCCTTCGCAAGTTGACACATTGTGGATACTATTGATTTACTCTGCAGCGTATTAGGTAAGAATTTCAAAAGGCTATAATCATTTACTTATGGTGAAATTCTTGATTCATTAAGGTTTTAAATAGGGGACTAATTAGGTGCTTGTTTGTGACTGGTTGGCAAGGTTAAGGGTCTTAAGATTATCCACTTGGTTATCAGTAGTTACCGATTAATTTTATTTGTATTGCTAAAAGATGACATTAAGCCTTCGATAAAAACGTGTTTTGATATGACTTTATGATTATTATGATAGCTTCGGTGTCACTACGTTGTCACTCTTAGTTGTACTTGAACTATTTTTGCAAGCTAAATATAAAAAGTTGGGTTTAATTCATACAGTATTGGGATTCTATAAAACTCGATCAACAACTCGCATTTCACTTCGATTCGTAATGTCATTTCATACTTTAGGGGAGGTAGGGGAGGGATGGGCACTTTTTCACATTTATTGCATAAAAAATCAGATTTTACAGATAATCAACTTTTATTGCCATTTCTTATGTTTGGCTAGATAAAATCAAAGAGCTATCCTAAAAATTACAATCAGTTTCAACATTACGAGATATTTAAACGGTTTAAATAAAACCGTCGACACGTCAAAATTTTGTTTAGTCTGACATGCTTTAGTTGGTACTTACGTAGTGTTTAAAGTTACTTTTTGCTTTTTATAGGGTTTATCGTTTATAATATTTTGTCATAATAATTGCGTACTTTTTTGGGTCGGGGGTTTTTTTTAATTTATAATTTTATTTTATTTCATGGTTTTTTAAAGGAGCTCCTTAATGTTTCCTTCTTTTATGATGGGTTCGCTAATGCGATCTCAGCCAAAGGAAGCTGTTTAACAATCCTCATGACAAACTGGCTCTGGGAGAATTGCACAGATTGAGAAACAATAAAGATGGACCTTTGTTGATCCAGGGTTATATATCATTCTAGGGTTTCATCCGCCACATCCCATTTCCAGAATTAGGTTCCCGTCAATTAGAAACATGAAGAAAACTAGTCAAGACAAATTAAACGAGCCCAAACTCGATGGGTTTACTAAAAGGCAGTTCAGGGTTACCTATCTTCGTGTCCTAACAGCAGACCAGCTCAGTGGTTCCAGAAGACATTAGTATTTCAAATTTTAGATCCCACATATGCTTGCAAGTAAACTGAGCGTGTAACATTCCTATCACACCTAACAAACGAGCTGATGACCTTGAAGACCTGAACCGATTTCCACCAAACATAGCTAAGAACACTCCCGAATGACGGTAACGTAAACTACCCAATAAAAAAAAAAACTATGATCAAATCAGAATAAAAGGACCCCCCCCCCCCTTTTAATCTGATTTGATCATGTCTCCCAACTGCCCATCTCTCCCCTACCTCCCCTATAGATAGACAGATTTTGGCAGATCTGTCAAAATCTCGACTTTAATTTAGTTCAACTTGTCAACACGCTCGATAGTGTAGCGCTAGTGTAGTTTGACAATGTCAATCACGAAACTTTAAGGTAGAATTCCGTGGGTCGCGATTGTCGCAGCCGCGCGCGACAAAAGTCAACCTATGAAAATGTATGGCACCGCTGCCGAGGGCCGCGACAGTCGCGCGCGGACGACGAATTTCGTGAGCCGCTCGCGGCCGTACGCTTCTCAACATGGTCTAGCGCTTAATAACATCTATAGAATTTTAGTAAAACCAGAATTAAATTGTTGACAATGCCGCGAGCAGCTTACGAAATTCGTCGGACGCGCGCGACTCTCACGGGCCTCGGCAACGGTGCCATACATTTTCATAGGTTGACTATTGTCGCGTCCACGGAATTCTACCTTTAGATCGAAGTCGAAGTGAGAGTGATGTCGAAGTGAGTTGTGATATTTTATAGAATCGACATGCAGGACTCGATAGAGTTTACCTTGCTATGTACTATTTATTATTATAATATTTACTTATGCAAAAAATTACAGCAGAATTCCACTGTTTATGCTAGGCTACTAGGTACATATTAAGGACTTACATAACTTTAAGTTATGGTAATTTATTGGTGACCCATGACTCAGGATTGTCACTAGGTTAACTGTGACATCTTCACAACCTAACTGCTTATTTACATGTCTTTCATGGTCTCGCACATTAGCACATAAGCACTGCATATTATAAAAGAAAATATCTGCTCGCTGTTTGGCTGTTCACGATAAACTCAAAAATTACTGCTCCGACTTACACGCATCTTTCAGAAATAGATAGAGTGATTTATGAGAAGAATTTAGTTTATAACATTATACCTACAAACTCCAAGTATAGCTGAGGCCGTATTTATGAATAATCCAAGAATTTAACTGACTTATTAGAAGTACAGGAATTAAAAATATACTTACTAAAATCTTAAACAATATAGTAGGTATTAATTATAATGACTATTATAAATGCACTGACCCTTAAAGCTCATGAGACACAAAAGCAACTTGAAATGATTTGCGGCTCGTTCGGGTTAGTCGACAATTGCCATTACTATTAACTATAATGGCCTACATGTTCACTATTGTTGTATTTTAAATAGGAACATAAGTAAAACTATTGTTTGCTTTAATAAAACTTATAAGTGACGGCTCGTTGAGAGCAATTGTGAATGACAGTCAAGTGTTATTAAAGTTATATAGAGTAGTACAAAAAAGCTTTTTTCACATTTAGTGTTTGCATCTACTTAAAGTTATCGTAAAACTTGACTTGCCTTACCCTCATTTCTGGAATAGCGTCATAAGTTCTAGAAGGATCCCTTTTTCATTATAAACTTGACAGATTTAAAAAAATCTTATATAAGTTTATATTAGTACTCATTTGTAAAATATGATTGTAAAATATATGTTATAGTGGTTGACCTATTTCAATCTCGTAGCAGTTCGTAGCCTTCGTAGCACAGTTGTAGCAAAGCGTAGTAAATCTGTAGTAGATTATTCATAGCTGAAAAATTATTTATTTTCCAGTATGAAAATAATGTTGTTTATCTACGATAATTTTCTTACTCTGTATGAATAAAGAGTACATAATTTTTCTTTCTTGTCCTTGGACTCAAATCCTAGAATCTTTTGTCCTTTTAACATTACTTAAAATATTTTTTTCTAACTACCCAAACCGGTCCACAAATTATCATATTTTTACGGAATACCAATTTCTATTGCACATCACTACAACACGGTAATGTACAGACAACAAGTGAAAGTCAATGTCAAACATATTAACATACGTCGAATTTGTTTGTTCAACTCAATATGTGATTGTGAAAGTCTTCAAAACGGTAAGAATTCGAGATGTCGTCGTTAAGAGCGCAAATTGACTCAAGGTCGGTAAAGTGTGATTATGATTTTTGACACTTTTGTTCGCGACTGTACTGAGGAGGTTGTTAAAGTTGCTTACCACGTTTTGTTTCTCAATAGTCGTAATGTGTCATCAATAGTGAAAAGTTTGTTATTTACTTGTAAATAGGTTTCGATATAATAGATTTGAAATAACATGTCAAGGTATGTTTAACCCTTTCTGTGTTAATGGCTTGTCAGTAAAATAATATAAACGTGATTGTTAAGTGCGATATGACTAAATATTATATTACTTACGGCTAAACATTTCGATGTATGTAGTAATGGATCAGAGATCGAATGATCATTAAAATTATATTTAGTACTAGCTTCTGCCAGCGGTTTCACCCGCATCCCGTGGGAAGTACTTCCCGTACCGGGATAAAAAGTAGCCTATAGCCTTCCTCAATAAATGGGCTATCTAACACTGAAAGAAATTTTCAAATCGGACCAGTAGTTCCTGAGATTAGCACGTTCAAACAAACAAACAAACAAACAAACTCAGCTTTATAATATTAGTATAGATTTCTGAGACAGAAATCAAAATATAGGTTGAGAGTATTAATTTTCCGTAAGTGCTGACGAGTCTTCTATATAAACGAATCAACTCATCTTTTTTTTTTCATATATGAAACTATATGAAACTGCGACATACATCATTTATGTGTGTACACTATTACAAAATCTCGCTTAAAAATTATCATACAATTTATTATTATATTTAGTGACTAAGTCACAAAAATATTTTAATGTACTTAATTAAGTATATTCTTTAATTACTTACATTAACGACTATGAGTCACAAAATGTAACTTCTTCTCTAATTATTTCTTATTTGTTACAGGTATGAAACAGTGTTCGAAAAGTTGATTATTACTGTGGTAAAGTAACGATATATTCCCACCAGTATTGAAAAAAAAAACACTTATATTAATGTACTATTCGAAGGTATTCTACAAGAAAATTTATAACAAGCATAAGTTACTACTAGTAGTAGTAGCAATCAAGGAATTTAATTCAAGATTTAAATCTTATTAGCTTCAATTCAGTAAACACGGATCTATACTTGAATTTATTTTATGAGAACCAGGGTTAAAAGCTCGTTTCTCTTGTGTAGGTACCGTAAAAGTAGTTTCGTACAATGCCTTTCGTTTGACGGTAATACATATTTATAACTGGGTGACCTTTAATGTTTTAACGTTTATAAATCTTGTATAATTTCCGGATTTTAATTTCGCATGACATCCGTCCATGGACTATCTTAGTAGTAGATATAGTAATTCTTACTACGATTTCGATATTACGATACGATATTTTTTTTTAAGTATAAATTCTCCAGGAGCTCTTCAAAAGTTTCGGAGTCCAGATATTTGGCTAGTTTGTGTAAAATGTGTCCACGGTTCCAAGTATGCTGCAAACTCTAGTAATATTTCAAGCTACCTAGTTTTTTGTCTATTTGACAGCTGTCAATTTTCGAAAGAACATAGCATTTTTTGTACTGAATGACAGGACTGACAACAGCAACAAAACATGGACAGACCATAACTTCTATTGATCGACTCAGCGCCATCTTGGACTAGTCCCGGAACGCAGAACTATAAAAAACGAGTTATGCCCGATTCGTCATTTTAGTGATTTGACATCCATAAAAAACGTGTCCCAGTTGGTCATTCAATAAAATATTTTATTTTGCTTAGTCCCAATTGGTCATCCGTACTTTATTTTGTAAAAAGTACTGTCAACAAGATAAGCTTTACAATATTGTAATATGTTTTTTTTTTTATTTATTTTGGTTATGTTTTTTCCGAACATGGCAAGACGCTATTAATAAAATCGCGATTTCAACGGCGTCACACACCGCACGGCCAAAACCAAAATACCAGGATCGCATAAATTAGATGAGTAATATACCAATCAACGAGTGTCCATGGAACTGCCCACCGTGTACCGTTAGGACCGCATAACTTACAAGAGTATAGCAGTCAAGAGTGTCAGGATTTTACGTTTTTTTCCTTATTGTAGATAAACATACCAATTTACACCATCATTCATCATTTTTATGTATACAATCTCTTTTCTAGTTATGGGCCCCTGGTACTTTTATTACCGGCACAAAAAGTATCGTGTCACATTTTCGGGTTGTGCCCATGTTGTCTGCACCTGTGTTTTAATGTAAATTTTATTATATTTATATGAGAGCTATACCTTTACCTACATCGAAGTTTTTCATTTAAAATTTCTTCTAACACTTTTATTTCTGACGGTACTCTGATACGTGAAATTTTATGCGGGTGACGAATCGGAACTCAAAATTTAAATATTAAATTATTTATTTTGCTCGAATGACCAATTGGGATTTGATGTATGGAAAAAATAGTTGGTGACCAATCGGTACTAATGACAAATTGGGAATAACTCTAAAAAACCCACACAAGAAATTCCTAATGTATTTTTCCTCGAACAACAAACCAGTTATTACAGAGAAATGTTGTCACAGCACGACAACTAGAGCGGGCGAGTGAAATTGTCTGTGAAATTGCCTCTTTATCGATATCGACGCGACATTTTATCGATCAATGCCCGTGACTATTGTCAGGGTTAGTGTTGTTTTTTTTTGTATTTTTAGGGTTCCGTACCTCAAAAGGAAAAAACGGAACCCTTATAGGATCACTTTGTTGTCCGTCTGTCTGTCTGTCTGTCTGTCTGTCTGTCTGTCTGTCTGTCTGTCTGTCAAGACCCTTTATCTCAAAAACGCGTGGACGTATCAACCTGAAATTCACATGAAGTACTCAGGTCTATTGTCCCTTTAAGCTGTGAAAATATCAAACTTCTAAGCCAAGCCAATCAAAAGATACAGCCGATTATGTCGATATTTTCAACAAATTTTCGACACTCGCAAAGGAATCAAAACCTACAGGTTACTTCCCGTAAACTCAGAGTCTTGAAATTTGGCATGAAGCATGTTCATATAATGCAAATATAGGAAAAATTACGAAAATCTCATTTTTTTAGTTATATAATGTAAAAAAAATATTTTAATAAAATGAAACTTACTACCTTATTTCTCACGAACGAATAAAGGTATCAAATTGAAATTTATACCAAATACCTAGATCTATTGTCCCTTTAGGCAGTGAAAAAATCAAACATCTAAGTTAACGCGATCAAAAGATACAGCAGTTATACCGACACCTTAGACGAATTTCCGTCACACGCTAGGGAATCAAAACCTACAAGGTACTTCCCGTGAACTCAGAATCTTGAAATTCGGCAAGAAGCAACGTTATATAGTACAGATAAAGGAAAAATTGCGAAAATGATAAATTTGAAGTTAAATAAAATATTAAAATATTATCAAATCAAATCAAATATTTTCCTCATTTCAATGGGGAATTTAAACGACCAAGTTTGACGGATTTGAGAAATCATTTCTTTGTAGTAAAAGAGTATACTCGCCGTTTATTTCCATTGTCATCAGGTCAGGATCTGATGATGGAAATCCTGAGAAATCGAGAGCAACTATCAGAAATTGTAGGCATGCATAGGATTAAAACTTGATTCTCAGATGTATGTCTGGTGATACTATCAAACAGTGAAGGTTTAGAGCTTTCTTGATGGAGACGTGAGAAAGTCGAGAGAACTCCTCAACGGTATGATTTAGTAACATTGTGTTTGGGCTTATATTATTCGTATTGACGAGAACTTATCACAAAAGTTAAAAATAAAAACTTTTTACAAAAAAAAAACAACAAGAAAACTGTTTATATGCATCGGTCTAGATCTCGGTGGTAAAATAAATATAGATGCATCCTCTAGACACCGACTTCTAGACCGATGCACCTAACATCTTTTTAATTTATTTCTTGCTTTTGTTTTCTTGTTGCTTTTTTATATGTTTGAAATTGGATTTGTTTGTAAAATGCTACAAAATAAAATAAAGCCGACTTTATAAAACAAAGAAAGGGACAGAATTACACTTTTGTCAAGGCTCTAGAAACATAAAGCCAGCAGCCCCGAATCCTACTCTCTAGCAGTCGTTGTTACAATTCGACAGTTACAAGTCGTCAGGCAGTTTCGAAAAAAACCTGAAACTGGGGCTCGTTAGGTGATTAATCCCTCAAAAATAAAAGATCCCATTAGTACTGAATTCTCATCACCTAAAATAAAATAAGCTCCAACACAAGGTTACGTTATAAATTGTAAAGGAGTTCCCATAACTATATCTGATCTTTGCTATCGATCCCACAATGGCAGTCAAAACCTATCTATGTGGAAAGTTGCGGTTGGCGCGAGACTCGCTTTTTATCTATACAGGATTTGTACGGAACCCTCGGTGCGCGAGTCCGACTCGCACTTGGCCGGTTTTTTTTTTTAACAATTCATATCGGTGTTTTTGGTGAGGTAGGTATGTGTTGTAATCAAGCTTGTTTGCTTTGTAATTGCGGCGCGAATAAGCAACTCGACCTAGGCATAGTTTGACGCCGGAACGTGTTGGTTTGTTTGAAGAAAAGACAGCTTTATTTAGAGTGTAAAAAAATGAAAATCATGGTTGGTTAACAGTTTATTTTAGAAGCAAGCGTGAATTCAATCAAACTATTTATTCATCTATCCATATTTATAATCAGGAGCTCCATCATATTAAATTAACGGATGACTAAAGGTTTGCATAGCCTTTTTTAATTCTACCGATACATACAATGTTTGTGAATATTGGCGTCGTATTCATCAATACTACCTACTATGTACGCTGTTTCTTTCGCCTTCATTTTGAAGAAGGCCGAATATCCGAGTACCATTAAAACATAATTAAACAGAGTCTTTCCTCAATTCACACTAACACATCAAACAACAATATAATGAATATTCATCGAACTATAATTATTATTAATGTGAGATTCTCTCCTCAGTACTTTCACCTATTTCACGAACAAAACGTTAGCAAGCATAATGAATAGTATGTCTTGTTTGTCTGTCTGTTTCTCACGTTTAGTAACTGAATGGATAATAGTTAGCGTATTAAGATTGTCGTTAACTGAACATGTGCATTGTATTGTTAGAAGTTAACTATATAAGTTATAAGTTAAGTATAGAGGTAAGGAAAGCAGGGTGTTAGGTTACGATGGGTTAATTTGATATTTATTAGCTAGTGTCTATAACTTTGGTTTAATAACCTGTTAGCTATAGTTATATTGAAAGAGAGAATATGATAGTTGTAAGAAATCACTTTGACTGCTCAAGACAAATTGGATAAACATCAGAAACTGAACTAAATGAAGACTGAATTTGGACCCAAAATGTCACATTTTGTTAATCAAGAGGCAATAGAAGATAAAATATTAAAATGCCTACTTTCAAAATGCAGTGTTAATATATTCAAGATCAAAGTGGAAAGGTGTCTGTTGCAACATCATTGAGAAAGAATTTCAAGATGGGCCTGATAAAGATTTGAATGCGTATTCAGTTGACACATTAAATATGGTAATAAAATACGATTTCACCAAATATTTATCTCGTGTCATCGTTTTCAACATCAGTCTTCTGTCCTTTTAGCAATTTATTTGTGGTCGGCTCAGTTGTATTGAAATCTGGACAACCTGTCATCATGTATTTATTTATCATATCAATAGTCGGCATCTTCTTAGCCGTATCCTCGTTTAAGCTAGTTTCGGCATTCTTGGTGCACGTTTAATCTCACAGAAATTCACGTGACTTCTTTAAATAACTTGCTTCATTCATAAAGATGTTCCTTGAGATTCTTGCAAATATTTCATTTAATGTAATAACGTGGTTCCAACTAGTCCTTTTGGAATTCAATGGGGGAGGCTTATGTTCAACAGTACACGTCCTATGGCTGTAAAGACGTTCATGACTTCTAAGGTGGTCTACTACAAGTAAGCAGAAATGTGCATTTTATCTGTTGCAGTTAATTAATATGTCGCTGTCCCCACCGAATAATATCGTAGTCGATTGTAACGATAGAAGTGCTTTTATGGGGAATTATTGTTCTAGAGGGGCGATTACACCCTGTGAATTTTTTTTCACGTGATTCGTGCTATTACTTTTTGAGTTAGACATTTTGTAATGAATTTACCCATAGTATTCTACTCTAAATATTTACTCTAGATATTTCAGTAAACTGTTATTACAAACTTATTCAAGTAGAAAAAATAAAACTGATTTCGGTAAAGTATGTTACCATATTATTCGCGTTTACTGTTACCACAATAGATTGTTTTGAGCAGTGAATACTATGGCAATAATAAGTTACCATTATAATGAACATCGCTACTTTACAGTCAAGACAATCGCAATGGACTATTGCCGTGTGTAGGTCATTGTCAACAATTTACACGAATAAAATCGTATTGTGCATTATGGTTCAAAATTGTGTTCCATTTCTGGTAATATACATTTTTAGCTATAACTTAATGAGAATAAATCCAATATTTATTTATATGGCAAATAAATATTTAAGAAAAAAAAGCCATTTTTCGATATACCAACGATGTTGTTATGAAAACCTGTTAAGAAGTTATAAGCAAAAAACGGTTTTTTATTTTTCCTGTAAAATTTTAAATTTTTGATTACGATATTATTCGGTGGGGACGGTGATGTGTGAAATTATATACTCCTGTCCACCATTGAGAAATAGGATACCAAAATCCAATTAGTTCTTTATCTAATCAAACTAATAATGCCGGAATATAAGTCTAACATAAGTACTTGCCATAGACCTAATCATTTATCTCACTTGTGATTCCATTAACAAGACACGTAATTTAAATAAGATCTTCATTAGCTTACTAGAAGACTTAAAACTTAAAACCCCAGTGTCAGCTATGTCCTCAAAACATGGTATTAACCTTTCATCTCAAGTAGGTGCGGTGGTTATTTAGCATTGTTTAAACGGTCAGCATCCTTGATACACCCACTTATGTGGATAATTTGGACTGCATGTCGTAAAAGTGGACTTGAGACTAATATTATTTCTTAAAGAGTATTTTGTTAAGTAGCCTTTGGCAGTGTACCGTTAGTTTATATACCTTTCTGTATTTATTTTCTTTAACAACACATAGTGAAGCGATGTCAGGCAGTAGAAGTCCTCTGTTTAGTTTGATAAAACTACTGTTCTGTTTCTCCTTTCAAGTCCGTGATCTACATATTTTATACATGAAAGATCTTTAACGAACGCAGTTTGACTTTTATACCCGCTTTATCATTTTGTTATCATTTAGCAATATTATACTCCTGCCAAGTATTCTTAGGTCTTAAATTTTTAAGGTTCGTTTTAAATGCTAACTGCCGACTGCAACTGCCGACCGCACATGCCGCAGCTGCATGGAAACAATTGACTGCATGTGCTGCTGCCGCTTCGATCCAAAACGGTTTCATGTTACTATAAGATAGACTATACTTACAAACTAGTAGTGCAGCTGCGGCCGATTCAATTCAGTCGCGGCATGTGCGGTCGGCAGTTGCAGTTGGCAGTTGGCATTCAAAGAGTACCTCTATGCTACCACAGCGAGAACATTTATGACTTTTTACCCACTTGTAACACTTACAAGGAAATTACAACGTACGAACATTTCGCCATTGAACGTGGCAACTCCTGCGCACCCGTGAGAACTGAACACTGGCCATGAATAAGATATGAGGAATTACCATAAGTCGTAGGTCGTTTCGTTCGTGTGCAATGAGTCAAATCTAATTGATAATTGTGTCACTGTTTACTTTATACGAAGATTTTTGACGCCTTTTTGGAGGTAGACCGAATCAAACTTAGCCTCCAAAGTAAATGAGTTGTTTTTTTTAAATAATATCGGGTTTTCTTAGTATCGATTTATTTATGTATCTACATAGATATTAACAGACCTAAAAATACAAAAATAAAAATGAAAACTGTCTTATTAAAAAACAGCAGCCAGAGAGACTCGTGGGTACGCTCCGAGTCGACAGTGTTTTTTGACGCTATTTTGTTTTAGCTATTCCTCTGACTAATAAACAGTCAGGGGCCATCTGAAAATCAGTGCTGTGCATTAGCACAGCATATACTGAGATGGAACCCTTGCTACGCTGTATTTTTTTGGAAATGTATATTTTTTTTGTGTTCATGTATGTGTAGCAAAATAAATGGTTTAAATGGTTTAAACCAGAAGGCTATCATCAGGTACAGAGGCTATATCATTGACTTCTCTGTCATGGTGCAGATGATTAATGATGTTATCATTTCATTCATTTTTGATTTCATTAGTCACACACAATCAATCATAACGTAACTATTCTGCAATGAACACTCTTTGAGCAAAGTTTTATTGAATATTGTCTAGATCTCAGTAGTGATTGAAGGCATGATGTTTGTTCTTTACCTTTGTAAAGAACAAACAAAATAAACATTGTGTTATCTAGTTTTTTTGTCCCAATATCTCACGTCGTTGTCAGAATATTAACAACGTACTGCTCTCGTCAACTGTTTTATAGGCAAGCATGCAATGCATGAGACGTCCAGGGGGGACCGCCCGGACGTTGGTGTAACAACGCCAACTTCTAGACTCAGGGCTGCTTGGTGACAGTGCCTAGAACCCGCAAAGAGATAAATAGAACTCGTAACATATGAACCTACGCAGGTACATCATTTGGGACCTCTATAACTCCTCTACCACTAGACCAAACTGCAGAGTGCAAAGTTATTTGACAATAACTGCTATTCCACGAACGGTATAGTAACAGTTAGCTCTTAATCTTGATCTGGTTATTGCTTATGCAGCCCACGACATTATCTATCACGTCACCCAGGGCAATATTGGACTCGACCAGCATATTAATAACTTGGACTTGATTGCCATCTATTTTTAAACGGTTTTATTTAGCTTACCCTGTTTGTTTTTTATATTTTTAAATGTTTTTTATTTTTATATTTAATATTTAAAAATGTAAATTATGTTTGAAAATAAATAAAAGACAAAATAAAAACTTGGACTTGACTTTCTTCACCATTTGAATCGATTATTATAAGCTAATCTTTTATTCCATCATTTGTTAAAGGATGTTATGAAACCGACAAGCGTGAAACATGCTTAATTAAGGGGTTTAAACATAGATTAATTAATTATGTAATTCTGAAGATTCTTGCTGGTTGGTCATTGATATGCAATCGATAAATCTACGTTGTTGTGAAAGGTGTTTTATGTTAATAATTTCTTAATACTTGAGACTTGCATTGACTATTAAAAGAATACTGTTTGGCTGTTATGGGTGTTGCGTATTTGTGGTTTTGTTTGCAAAATTAAAACCATAGAAATAAACTGTGTCGTAATTGAAAAGCAACTAATCCACCACTGTCGTCAAACAGCTTTGCCCCTCTGAACGTATTCATATGCTTTGGCAAGCGCAGAAGTGTTTTAGGTATTCGTACATTTTGACTATCGTCAAGTCTCTAATGCAACAATTCATAAATCCCAAATCAGAAATCACCGCACATTAAAAAGTAGCTTAACAGTATGTTAACAAAAAACTAACTAGCTTTAACCAGTGGCTATTAAATGAAAAGATCAAGGCCACGATTATTTGAACCCCAAAGATATGAGAGGATTTCGGATAGTACGACTTTCACGTTCGAGTGCAGTGAAAGGTCCGTTCAGACTTTATAGGCCAGTGGACTCGCCTATTGATGCAAGATTTTATGCAGTGCTATGTTTAGTGTGAGTACTTATGTAGCTGTTAATATTGTTGGTGTTGCTACACTTTTGCTGGTGACTTGAAATTGAAGGATAGAAGGAATGTATTTGTGGGTTTTTGGTGTTGAATATGAAGAATGACTTATAAAAGTTATGTAAGTATCTGAAAATTTATTAGTGACGTGGTCTATTTAGCGATGTTTATGACTTACTTTATGGCTTGCTACAATCTGAAAGATTGATCAAATGTTGCTAGTTTATCATTAACAACTAACAGTAAAATTGTTTACATATATAGCAAAATATAGCATTCTAAAGATTGACTCATTATGTACTATTAAAAATGCTTATTTAGGTTTAAAACTACTCCAAGTTTCCATATTAAGCTTGGAAGAAAATGTACATTACGTACCAACATTATGACCAGTTTATCAAAGACTACTTATTTAGGAACTTGTCATCATCTCGTGGTTTCACCCGCGTCCCGTAGGAACAACCGCCCGGGAAGAGTAGCTTTTCATCAGTTTCACTGATCGGGTAAAAAACAACTTTATTATATTAGTTTACATAGATTGGCTTTTTGTTTGCGGAAAAGTATTCTGTAAGGTAAGATTTGTCTTGCGAGATTGATATAGGTCAGTGCACATATAGCAGTATTACATAAACAGTAATAGAATGAGACATTCCTCTCGTTATTCATGATGCATGACGGTATTATTACCTCTCAGTTGACAAGATAGATTTGATTCTATGTGAATTTGATGTTCGAGAACAATGTATACTCTGCCTCTGCGGCTATTCCCAACCATTTTTTTATTTATTCCTGACATAGATTTCATTATCATCATCATTTGTTGAAGGGTGTCCAATGCCGAACACAAGTCTTCTCTGTGTTCTACATCCAGCGCCTATCTGCGATATTTGTCAGATTGTCCAATCACCTCGTTGGGTCATTGGTCACCTGGTGGTATTTCATTTGATGTGTTCGAGAGGGATATGATGCCCTCGAAATCGACAAACCTGTAGAACATAAAGAAAAATATCCTGGTACAAAAAGAGATGACAACTGGATTAATTTTCAAATCACTCGTCAAATACATGGAATAAATTAGAACTAAGTTACTAGCGAATACAAAGCCGTTGCTCTAGGAAACATTAGTTAATCAACTTTTTATGGCTGTATAAATTAAATCCAACAGTTTTTGCCTCATCACATTAGCGGTGAACGCGATATTAACTGTATCTTTCACTTGGTATTCTTTCTAATTCTTCATCACTAAATGCAATATTGTCACGCGAGACACCTGAGCGACGAATTCCATTCTATTTGTCGTTTGGACTGATACGTATTGTTATTTTTTGTCATATTTTCAGATGTGTACTGCTTATTGGGTCGGTAAATAATGTTTTGCTTGTCTTGAAAAGCTACTCGTTATCTTGTATATGTCTTTCAGATCTGGGGATTATAAGGTTCCTGTTTTTTTAAACACGAAAGTGGGAATGAAACCAAGATTCTGAACCTGTTTGAGACAACCCGCTTGTTATTGTTATTAAAAGAAATTGTAGTAAAATGTTTTAGTGAATAACACTAAAAATATGATATCATAGGTACCTACATACTTTTTGAGTTATTTATTTTCTTTTTAATTAGTAAGGATTTATACGGATTGTAGTTTAACATGAATTGTGCAAGAACTAATGCACGTTTAACCTCTTGCGAATCTATATACGTGCACTGTTAGATGATCGATACCCTTTCTTATGCAGAGGTGCATAATAATAGTCCATTCAATAATGGTCTATCGCAACTTACCATGCAATATCTGCATAGCTCTTGGGTGGTCAATATAATAATGTCCGATCGTAATTATGTTAAACACCATTAGCTACATTATTTCAACAGCATTAACCAGAAGCTTTCAAAGTTCAACGAACAATTATTTCTTGTTACTTTTGAAAAGACTCAAATAGTCGTCATCATCTTACTATTAAGCTCCTCTTGTCTTAAGCCTGAAGGTCTAACATCAGAGGCCGTCAGGTGGGTTTGAGAAAACTTTGACAATAGGGCTTATTAGGTGATTAAACCTGCAGCTTACTTGATAAGAAGAAGGACTTAAGCCTTAGACAGTAAAAAAATAAGTTCGTTTTTATTACCAACTCCTGTTATGTTGAAAGCCTTACTCCTAAATGTTACTCAACAACAATAAATATTAAAGAGAAAGATAGGAAATAAGCACTCCCAAACGTCACATAAAAAGCCAAAAACATAACAACAGTAGAAAGTGTTTTGCATAAACATACTCGCAACATATTTGGTAATATAACTGACCAGACGGAAACCGGTAAGACTCGTTCAAACGAAGATTTTGATGAAATTATTACCGCAAGTGACATTGTCTTAGTTTTACCGTCATGTTTCATAGAACATGTCCAAATAACAAGTTGTTACATTACATAAAGCATTTCATCATGTTACTATTGTTTTTTTGTAATACTTACCTGGAAGTTACTGAAGGAGATTTGACCAAATCGTTCTTTAGAAGAAGCATGTTCTTGAAATTTTTGAGTATACAAACCTTGTACTGTATACATATAAATCTTGTTTTTGGATTGAAGCCCTATAGTTTTCTAAGAATATTTTATTCCACCCTTGAGGTAAGCTAAGGTCTAAGCTAATTGTCTAATATTCTTGTTAATTGGTGCTTCAAAAGTAGACTCCCTTGACCTTCGTTTTCTATAACCATATTTATAAAGATGAGACTGATGATGAAAGAATTTTAACACATTGCTTCCCACAGCTCCCAAATATTTATATCTTCTCATAATCATTCTATTAACGTATTAATCAATTTTATTCGACCAACAGTATCTGTTGCATGCAGTTCTATTCGGTGGTCTATGCGTCATGTTTGACTGAGACTCGGGTCTTTCCAGATTGTTAGAGATAGGACAGTTGGTATTACTCAATCCTTAGCACACGCCGAACCGGAATTAGAATTGTATTACTCTAATGTTTGACAGATTTATGTTCAAGAAGAATGTAGGATTGCGCCCAATTTCCCGGTCTGCTATAAGGCCTGCTTCTTAGCTAGTATTAGTAGTATGTAGTTATTAATCGTTAGATTA
This sequence comes from Helicoverpa armigera, assembly GCF_030705265.1. NCBI lineage: Eukaryota > Metazoa > Arthropoda > Insecta > Lepidoptera > Noctuidae > Helicoverpa > Helicoverpa armigera. The sequence goes on along the minus strand of NC_087142.1, from coordinate 9,001,996 downwards.
AGTAGTTATAGAAAACATTTCTATATTTCCTATGTCATTCTCCTCGCATCTACAAACAGCGGATTGTGATTTTGTCTTTCATTCTTGTCGATTGTCTCCTGCTCTTCTATTCAATGCCTTTTCACATAATCGAGTTTCATCTACTATATCAATTTGATTATCATTAACACAATCTTTGGCTTTCAGCTTTTCATCTTTACCTACTTCATCCAGCGGAACAATACCCACTTCTCATTCTTCAATCATAATGAATGATTAATTGTTTATTATTGTTACCGTGTTCAAGATCTTATGCGTGCAGCTATGTGGGCAAGAAATTCGCGTGCACTGTAATCTCTTTACGTTTCTCCTTCCTTTACTTTCATTACTCTCTTAATGATTCATATTAAATTATTTGTATTCTGTTTTACTGCCAATGAAAATTGTATTAGCGTGTATTGAATTAGTGGGCTTGCTTGCTTCACATAAAATGCACGACAATGCACACGACATCTTCTGGAAAGGGTAAATGACGAATTCACGTTCTTTAGGATATTTAATTAGTTAATAGAAATTCGGTAGACAAAATTATAAAATTTTGATACTGTTAATAGAAATAATAAGTTTAGGTCTTAATTTGCCACTATAACGCAAAATTGAGCAACCTTGCAGAAAAATTAACCATCACCGCTGAAAATTTACCGCAGCCTCCTCATAAAACAATTCGATATAATATCACTAATTCACATAAATTGGCTGTAACGAACATAATCGGGCGCTAATCGCACAAATGTGCGGTGGTGTCGTCGAATTAGATGCGTGCGCGCAGTCATTATTTGTCATTAAGCGCGCGCGCCGGCAGACGGTTATCGTGAGCTATTGTTGCGTTTGGTAAAGGTTAGGTTATAGTTCGTTATGGGTTCTATACTTATTAATTAATCAGTCGTAGTAGTATATGCATATAGCAGGTATTATGGTAGGTAAATTATTAACATAGTAAATTCAAAGAGATTGTTTATGTTATAGGATCGACTATGTATTTACATCAATCGTCTAACAATCAACAACAATACAAAAGCTACTTTTGTAAGATTGATGTAAGGGTTTTTCAGGAATATTGATTTTACGTAGAAAACCGGTAATTTGAAGTAGGGCAAAATCTAATCTTACCTTGCGTCATTAACCATAACCATAGTTTTTTTGTTTACGACCCCGGCTAAAAACGGATTTACCGATTAATAAAAGTTTAGATAAGTGGGTTATCTAACTCTGCAAGACTTATTTAAATCAGACCATTATTTCCCAAGATTAGAATGTTCAAACAAACTTTTCAGCTTCACACCTAATATTGAGTAGGTACCCATACATTAGATACACTTAATAGATACCTTCAGAAACTGAACACTTTCATGTATTTCACAACTCTCTACAGTAAATAGCAGCGTTTTACCTGAAATAAAACGCATATTAAATACTTACCTTATTTGAAGCTTACTAGTTTGAGATAGGCACCTACGTGTTTTCCGCTTTTATCTCCGTCCTTTTCTACCCCATATCTTGCATCTCTCTCGCACACCGACCAGTTTCACTCCCCACCAGGCAGGAGGCGACGAGTGTTCTCGGCGGCCACAGTTCGTCATTGAGTCGAAAACACCAGGCAGAATTAATGTAAGCTTCAAATAAGGTAAGTATTTAATATGCGTTTTATTTCAGGTAAAACGCTGCTATTAAATTCTTGACCGTTATTTGAAGCTTACTAGTTTGAGACGTGTTTGTTATCGCCTGGTGGAAGTGGACGCCAATGTGAGCAAAAGCACAATGAAATTGTGTATGTAAATAGGTACTTAGGTACACGAGTAATCACTTGAAGTATGTGTATTGCGTCCTGGAATACTAATGTAATAAAAGTTAACTGGTACTGGTACTCAGCTACATCCTGTTAGACTGGAAGCCGACCCCAACATAGTTGGGAAAGGGGCTCGGAGGATGAGTAATAAAAATTAAAAGAGAGATGCAAGAACAAAAGCAAAATTGATTTCATTTTCTAATAGTAATTAACAAAAACATTGCGATACTTCTTAATAACAATAGTAACAAAAATATAGACATTAATCAGCTGGATTAATTAAATAATCGAGAAAACTTGCTACTTCTATTTAGTGGGTATCTTTCCCTTCTGTAAAAATGGGCAAATGTATTGCCTGATGGCGATCAGCGAATTGGCGAATTACCCTTGGCTAATATATCGTCCAAAGGTATATTGTCAACACAGATTTTGACGCTACCGCCGAGTGGAAGCTTCCTGGGGTTGTAGTTATTCCTGCCTCTTTTAACAATGTCTTAATCCACCCGCAATCATCGTTCGGGTGCCTGCCTTTGGTTGGCCTCTAACGGATATAAATAAATTTAAGGAATTAGCCGATGTCCGTCTATCTTCTCAAGGCTTTAGTCTTTCTGACCCAATACACTGGACTTAGATTTATATTTTCCTGATTATCCATCAAACAACAACCCGACTGCCTATGACTAGAACTGTCGGTCTTAGAGCCAAAGACTGGCCATAAGATTAAATTATCTTTGTTATTTTTGAAATGTTCTGGGTCTATTGCAAGCAAGGAAAGATCATGGACTAGCCTTTCCGAAACAAGCTAGCAAAAGAAAGAGCAGCAGTGAGCCTGGAAGTTGCAAATGGATTATTCTCGTCTACGTTTACTGCACTTAAGTAGGTTACCAATTGGTCAATATTCCAGATGGACGGCTTCCCGGGGAACAGGTTTGCTCAGCGCTATTGATTTTAAAATGTGTCCGACTAGAACGTGTGAACCTAGCTCTCCAGTGGTTTCTGCATTGCATAGTGTAGCTATAACTGACTTGTGTAATAAAATAGTATTGTATGCTAGTTTATTTACTATGTGTAAGTCCGCTAAAAATTGGGTAAGTATAGGTCCAAATAGGGATTCAAGGATTCATAGGATCCAATTTCATACTTTTCGCCCCAATTTAACCATCGACTCCATGCTGATTGATAAGTGTTGCGTGTGGATTGAAGAAGACTTCAGTCGGAGAGACTCCTTGTCCCTCCCCCCCCTCCCCATTTCCTTGACCTTGGCAGGGGGTATCCCCGTTGCTGTGTCTATCGGTTTCTGCTCGAGGTTCATCAGTGTGTAGGGCACTGCTAATGATCGGGACTTCAAATCTGCTCGCCAAAATACCTGGTGCCACCGAAGGAACTACTATGAGATTAACTCCCGTTCCTGAATTGAGATGACTGAGGACCTACGGTATAAGGTAAGGTGGCGGTAATACCCATGCTAGCGGGTAAGTCCAAACTTGAGAAAAAGGCATCGTGGAACCCCGCTTTCGGGTCCTTCAGATCTAGGGGCACATAGTACACAACTATGTGTCCCTGGGCTCGCTTCGAGGCAAATAGGTCCACTGCTGATACAAGATGCCACTCCGGTGGAGGTTTGTGTCGGGAGAGATGGTCTGCATGACTGTTGAATAGGGCTGGTATATGATTCACGACGTGATAGATTTGATACAGCTCGAGATAACTGAATACTTTGTACGTCAAGTTCGGTAGGCTCCTTGATCGGGTGCCACCTTGATTTCTTAGATATGACACCACAGTCCCATTTTTGCATTGAACAATGGCTGTTGATCTCCTTAGCAACTCGCCGTGATTATTCAGTTAATACTGCAAGCATCTCTTTCAGATCGCAGTGAAAGCCTTTTTCTCTCTTGTTCCATGAACCCATTACGGGAGTTCCGTTCAGTTGTGCCCCCATCCTACATCGGAGGCGTCCGTGGTTATAAGGTGACAGGGAAGTGGCGTATGAATATCCAAGGTTTGGTGGCAGCTGACCAGCCACCACTTTAGATCTGCTAAGGCATCTGCTGGTAGGTTCAACACCGCTATACTCCATTCACCGAGCCGTGAGCCCACAATGTAACCAAAGAATGACACTTTTTCAAAATGGTGGGTATAACCCGACCGATGACGAAAACGTCACATTTTTATGTAAAATGTTCTTAGTATCTGTGGTCTTCAATTAAGTAGGGTTCTATGTATGACAGTCAAGACTTCTAGGTTCCTTTTACATGTAAACGATTTACTACATATTTCATTACATTTAAGAAAATAATTTACGGCATTTATTATATTTGATTTCAAATAAGTTTGAAAAGATTGCATAAGTTCCACAGACATCGTTCTAAAATATCATTTCTAATGTTGTCAGTATATTACTTTCGTAGTTATTTTTATAAAATATGATCATTACTTCAATCGTGACTTAAAAGAACCCTTTTTATGGTTTGTGCACCGTTTGGCTCACGGTTCCATGAATAGGGTAGGTATAGATTGCTGTTCAACACTGCATTGAGGAAAGTGAGGAGAGCCCGGTAATGCAGTCTGCCGTATGGGACAACGAAAACTTGCGAAGTTTAATAAAAGTCCTATCAAGCTATGCAGGTCTTCTAAGTTTGTCGTGCTGTTTGTCACGTAGTGCGTTTTGTCATTATCTTGTTGATAATGCTTGCGATTTATTCACTTGCCATCCAAAACGTGGTGCAAATGATCCGAAAGTAGGCGAATATATCTTGGTGAGCCACCAGAAAATCGAGATACACAATTATAAGTAACCCTTGAGTTTTCAAAGTTTGAGCCACCCAATTGGTCACTGTGGCGAAGGTCTTGGGTGCCGTGCTTAAGCCAAATGGTAGGCACGTAATCTGAAGCAGTCTTCTTCTGTATACTAGTCGAAGAACATGTCTATGACCTTCGGCTAATGGAAGGTAGAAGTGAGCCTGGGCGAGATCCACTTGCACAGCCATTCGTCTTTCTGAAGAAACTCTAGCACCCGAAAAACATTTATTAAACTGAAGGGTTCCGTAATTATGAACTTGTTGAGAACCTTGAGATTGAGTATTGGACGGTTCTTTCCGTCGCCTTTTGAGCACAAGAAACATATTGGAAAGAAAGCTGGCAGAATTTGCAGCTATCAATAGAACTTTTTGTTTTATCATTTGGGATATGACGACATCCATCTCTTTGGACTCTCTGGTCAAATCTGGCATTATCTATCAAAGGTGGCTTTTGGCCAATGGTATCCGATACCCAGTTATTATTTTTGACAAGAAAGGCGGAGCTCCCATTTCTTTCCATTGGTCTTGATATAATGTTAGGCAACCCGCCTCGAAAGTCATAACTTACGTGCCTTGTTGGACGCATCAAAGTCCGCCTGCGGTCCTGGACGCTTTGTTTAGTCTGTTGGACATGGTTCCTATTGTAATTTACTCGTGATGTCCCAAGGAAGCCTTTAGAGTTTTGCGTCACACGCCATTCAGCGTGAGTGTGAATACCATTTCCCTTCGAGGGAAGGTTATAATGGCGACTCTTCGAAAGTCGATCCAAATAGCCACCCTGCGAGGGTAGATTGCAATGATGGTACGACCCGCAACATGCATGATTGGTACCCTGCGAGGGTCCGTGATAATGAGCCGACCCCTGCGGGGGGTGGCTAGTATACTTACTGGTCCCTGCTTTGTAATGATGCTGCGACTCGCAAAATGCAAGATTGGTACCCTGCGCGGGTCCGTGATAATGAAACGACCCCTGTGGGGGGTGGCTAGTATACTTACTGGTCCCCACTTTGTAATGATGCTGCGTCTCGCAACATGCAAGATTGGTACCCTGCGCGGGTCCGTGAAAATGAGCCAACCCCTGCGGGGGTGGCTAACATACTACTGGCAGTCCTAGGCGGAGCGTACCAAGTCTTTCAAGGCCGAAAAGCATCACACGCCGAGATAATGAGCCGACCCCTACGGGGGGTGGCTAACAGACTTACTGGCAGTCCGAGGGGAGCGTACCAAGTCTTTCAAGGCCGAAAAGCATCACACGCCGAGATAATGAGCCGACCCCTACGGGGGGTGGCTAACAGACTTACTGGCAGTCCGAGGGGAGCGTACCAAGTCTTTCAAGGCCGAAAACCATCACACGCCGTGATAATGAGCCGACCCCCATGGGGGGTGGCTAACAGATTTACTGGCAGTCCGAGGGGAGCGTACCAAGTCTTTTAAGGCCGAAAAGCTTTCTTGACACCATCAGCCCTCTTCAAGTGCGGTAGTGATCAGTCCGAACTAAGGAGATGCTGGTTGGACCGCACCTCACACCATTCTTTTTTGTCAAACCGTTGAACGCCTTGCGGGATTGAACTAGGGCCACAGGTGCTTTAGGAACTTCGGGCTTGCTTTCTTTTCCATAGTCACGTGCACGGGCTGTGGTAGCTTTATTATTTACCGCATCTGTATTTGCTTTATAAGTCACTCATTCTGAAAACAAATTACTGAAAAAAAAAGTACACGGAAGAAACTCGTGACAAAAAAGGGGTATCTAGATGTACAAAATATTAACACTTGATTTCGCAAAATCGAATATCGAACGGTAAAACCGTTAACAAATTGTATAAAATATTATAAACTCACCTGTGTTCTGCGAGAGCACTGAGTTTATTTTTCAACGAAATACTACAGCGGTTGGTTAGACCAACCTTCTCGGGCGGGAAACAAGACGCCAATGACGAACTGTGGCCGCCGAGAACACTCGTCGCCTCCTGCCTGGTGGGGAGTGAAACTGGTCGGTGTGCGAGAGAGATGCAAGATATGGGGTAGAAAAGGACGGAGATAAAAGCGGAAAACACGTAGGTGCCTATCTCAAACTAGTAAGCTTCAAATAACGGTCAAGAATTTAATATCGACTATTGTTAATAGTGAAAATAGTGAAAACTGTTTGTACATTCACGCGGAATAAAACAATGGGTTTCATGGGAGAAATGGCGGTTACTTGCTAATTATATTGAGTGCTTTTTATTTGGGATTTCACTGCCAAGATGATAGGTAATTTTCATTATATTTCTTTCAATATAAAATGTTGAAGAAATTTTCTGGACTGGTTTAGGTATAAATAGAAAAATCCTGAACAATAGCCGCCCCATTAATTAGTAAAGAAGAAGAATTGTATTACCACTAGAATACATTTTCTTGCTATTTTATTTATAGCTATTATAATCATGTAAATGTTGTTTTCTTAATACCGCATTTATGATATAAAATTAATATTAATAATCATTCCATCTCAATATGATTATTGAAGTAATAAATATCGTAATAGCGATTGAATAATTTATATAACTGCATTTTGGATCGTATTTTTGCAATAAGTTTCGTAATAAAGGTTATGTATTTTCAATGCAAAAATTGACGCATGCATTAAAAATCTAAATAATGCATCCGCTCATGGAGGCCAGCTTCATACTTCCAACCGCAAAATTAGACATAGCACAGATCACTAAATACATAGTTAGAAATAGGAACATTTATCTGCTCTTCGTACCTCAGAACCAAAGAAGTTAATTGCTCTTTATATCTAAGAACCAAACAAGTTAATTGTGAGGGTAATTAAAGCGTGAGGTGGAAAAATGGTAGCTAGAAAAGTCGTAATATGGCAGGCGGGAAATACCTAACAAAAAAAAAACAAAGTAGTAGCTGGTGAATATTCTTTAGTGCAGGCGGCTGTAGCTACGGCTTTTATCGATATCGATAAATTATATGTCATTTTTTATCAGCAAAGAGAAAGCATTTCTACATTTCCTAGAATCTCTCAACAATTAGAGGTACACTATACTTATTGATGACGCTTTCATACATTAGCATAAAGCGTCCGTTTGTTCGTATCCGCTTGGTCGGTCATGTGGCGTATGTCTATTGAGACTATAGCAAACTAGGTCAAAAGCATGTTTGTCTAAGTGATAGTTATGAAAGTGCTTAAGTTTCACATTTCATCTGTTGGTACTTTATTAGAAGCATAACATAAAATACTCATCATCATCAGCTTCGTATCTTGTTCTGATTTCAACGACATTGATGTTCTTGTATTTATAAAATATGATAGAGCTTACTAATATAGGTAGGTACCTATCTAAAGATTGCACCTGCTTAGACTTAGGAAAGGTCATATCATAAGAAGACTGTCAAATGTTAGGGAACAGTAGCCATTATAATCTCAGAAGAATGCCAATTTCAAGTGAATCACAAAATGAACTCCAATACTAACACTTAAGACTGAATTTTAAGCGTGTTCCGTATACCCAGGTACCTAATTAAGCAGTCTATTAGTGATGATCACATACTATTAAGACACACATTTCCTAAGCGATGGGCTCATAGGGCACAGCACTGACACAGTTGACCAATATCATCGATGATTGATCGATACACACATAAGAAATGACAAGCAGATAGGCAATGCATAGGAAAACAGTTTAATAATAATTTTGTTTAGATTAAGATGATACGCAATCGATTTAAGGGTTGGTAAAAAGTCTAACAATATTTTTAGGGAAAACCCAATTATTTTATTCAATTTCAATGTAAATCAATCATATTATACCTATATTTTCAGATTTACTAAGTTAATTTTCCAGTCGTATTTAAAACTTAATATTGTCAGCGCAGTAGCTACTAAATAATTATAATTAGGCATACCTACTATAAGTTTCGAAATTCCAAAATTGTAGAGGTCCTGACCCAAAATGGAAGCCTCACCTTTCCAAAGACAACCTTCGCTCAAGTTTTCAGAAAGTATCGAAGCTTATTAAGAATCTCATAATATTTTTAATCTAGCATTAATACACGTTAAGGTCAAATTTTAATCTGTTTGAAATCTCTTGAAAAACCACTAAAATCCGCTCCAATCGAGTGAATGGTAAACACTACATGTAGGTATGTATAGTTTGCGAAATGTTGACTCATTAATGATGAAACTTTGACGTTCGATAGATGGATTTGAAGCTGAACTAATTCGGTGTAGCTTATAAGCTCATTATGTTAAGAATAACCTTAGATAATCTGTAAACGTTTATGTGATGCGATTTCTTTGGATATTTATGGTGATCGAATTTGATATTGCAGTTTTGGATTTTGGAATAACCTGAATGCATAATAAATTGATTTTTTAATTTGAATTTTGGTTTCATTTTCAAATGCCTGACATAAGACTTTTAAATCAGTTAATAAAAAAAAATAAGATCTAAAATGTCAGTCTATTCTCACATTTAAGAAATAGGTAGATATCACCCACCTGACTGTTCTATAAAAAAATTTCATCAAGTGAAAAAAGCTAAAGAAATCTCAAAGAAGAAGAACCGACAAGATTTTTTCGCCATTTTAAAATATGTGTTACCATCTGTGGCAACCTTGACCGGTCGGTCAATGTCGTCATGTTGTCGCGGAATTGTGAAAGATTATGGTTTGGATGAGCCACATTAAATATTGAGCAATTACAGGTGATGGGCAATTAGTCTGTTGCTCAGAACAAGCAAAGGCTGTTTCACCACAGGTACTGTCACAGAGATATTTTACTGTAATGGGCTTCTCAATTTTCTTAAAGGAAACAAAAAAAAATCCAAGATTAAATTGCGAACGTGTATAGATCGATATATTGAAAGTGTTGTAACTCAACTACTTAACTTATTTGGTTTTAAACGACTACTAAATTAGTTATTAATATGACATTTCTTCGCAACCATTCCGCGCTTTTCCCTAAAACTAAATAACACACTCAACATTCTCCTCTCACCAAAACAAACAACAGCATAACATCGCCGCATAAATTAAAAATACCGCATCCATATTTCATATGTCCACGCTCACTTTCACCACGGCTGCGCAGACGCATGTGACTGTCGGACATCCGAATTCTATTGGACTAATGAATCTGCATACAAATCGAACTTTACTTGTATTTGGGTGGAAGTCGTGAGGAGGTGAAATTCGTGCGGCTGCAGGGTTGTCAAAAGTACTCAAAAGTTACTAGATACAAAATGTTGATGCAGTTTTCCAATATTTTGTTTTAAGATTAGGGTAATGTTATATTGATTTATATTTCAATTATTCGTTATTTCTTTCTTAAAATGTTTAACTGTTAGCAACACTTGAACCTTTATAGGTCGCTTTCTTATAGGTATTTTTTTTTCTTATAAAATATTTTCAGATTAAATAAGGCGTTATTTACTATAAAAAATATGTATTTAAAATTACAAGAGAAGACGCTTACGTGCAATCTAGAAGATCTCTAGTGTTCGCGACAGCCCTATTAGGAGTTAGTTTGTGCAAACCAAAGGTGAAAAGATGGGCACGTTCAGTGAGAGAGAGTAGACCCTTGACCGTGTGGCAGTCTGTTTATTTATACATAGATATCTTGATATATCATGCTTATTTGTCATAAACTCAATTGATTTATAAGTCAACAGTCTTCTGGGTGAAGATGTATGTATTTCAGAATATGAAGAGGTTCTCAATTACTTTAACAGGTTTTTTGGTAATGAAAAATATACGACTTGCCAATACTGTCATAACCAACAATTTATTCATGAAGGACCTTTGAAGGTAGTGATTGGCGCCTCTCTCCAATTCACTAACTGTCTAAACATTTCTACAATCGCGTGTCTATGTGCTATTTTGCCAATCAAATAGCAAAAATAACAAACGTAAACAATTTGTTTTAAAAGTGTGGGAACTTGGTACAAACAATTAAAAACAAATGAAGTAAGAGCAAACTTGGTTTCAACCTATTGAGTTATAGCTTGAGCTGCAAAATTACAACTGAAAATACTTAATTGGTAACATGGTATTTTGTTAGTTGGTAATATTTAGCTCACTGTCCACAATCAAACCAAGATAAAGACTAATCGGCCATTTGATGCCTCGTGCAGACGTGATAGTGTTTTTTTTCCAATAAATTTTGATCAGCATGAAGTTACTACAACTTAGGAAAAGCAATTCTTCTTCACAAGAACAGTAATCGAATTTAATTGGATCACTATAAACTTTATTATAGTTTACCCGCCTAAGTTTAACAAAAAATCTCAAGCCCATTTTATAAGAAATGAAGCCAGTGAATGTCGTGAATATGCCTATAGTTCCACATACATACATCCGTTACCCGGACCTCACGGACATTAAGGCTCATCATAGGCCAATGTGCTGGTTTCTTGCAACAAAAACAAAAACAATTAATAAGCTATTACGAGAATTGAGTCACTGGAGCAATGTGTGAGGACAAAAAACTTAATGGCCGCTCTATAAGTAAGGCTTTAGTCACATTAGTGATATTTTACACTTAATGAGCGCAGATTATTTGTTCATTAATAGCATTCATGAGGATAGTAAGCAATTACACCAATAGGAAATATTTATTTACGAGATATAAAATAGATTTAATATAAGACAGAAAGAAAAAGCATTATAAACTGTCTTTCTGCAGAAATTATCATCGCTTTTCGCTTAAAGGTCGGATATGTTTTTATGCTGTTTTGCTAATTAGATAGGTACAGTCAGCGCCAAAAGTCGATGAACAGAATCAACATGACAAAACACCTGTTCACAATAAAATGCCATAAGTTATAGTCGCAACTAGGAAACAAAATGGACTGTACACCAGAAACATACAAAAGTCGTTAAACACGAGTATTTCAAAAGTATCTGTGCACTAGTATTCCTAAAGTCGCTGTACACCATCAATCCAAATGTCGCTGAACATCATTGTATCAAAAGTCACTAAACAGCAGTAAATACAAAATTAGGTTAACAAAGTGTATTTTTAATGTTGCCGTGTGTTAATCTACTTTTGACGCTTATGTTGTTCAGCTACTTTTGGGACAGTACTTGCTGGACCTTACTAATGTATGGTAACTCGTTAGCATCTATTTCAATAATTTTAACAATTATTTTGGAAATACACTCTTTTGCAAAAAAAACCGGCACCTATGCGAAATCTTAGTTTTAAGGACTTTACGTGTATTTCAAAGGGTTTTAATGATTGTAGTATGTTTCTAGCATCAAAAGGGTTAGCCGAGCATGCGTGAGAGTGTATTCTAAATTTGAATTTTGTACAATTGCTAAGAAATTGGTTAAACCTTGTTTTGGACTAATTGCTGGCAGAAAGTTCGTCGGTGTTTTGAAAAGTTTTTGAAGTGATTTTCAGAAAACTGATAATGCAGTTTTAATTAATGATTAATGTACCTTTTTGTTAGATAAAACATTTTTGAAAAACTATGCGTATTTGATAAAATTTTCACCTGCTCTAAATGGGCTATACTGATGATTGATGGCAATGTTAAGAGTTTCGGTATTTTAGTGTAAAGCGTTCTTCTGTTTAGATATTACACCTACGTGTTTTAAAATATCGCTTTTTCATAATTAAACACTATTTAGAGGAGTATCAGTACATTGGGCTGCGACAAAACCAATTTAAAGTCCAAAACAAGGTTTAACCAATTTCTTAGCAATTGTACAAAATTCAAATTTAGAATACACTCTCACGCATGCTCGGCTAACCCTTTTGATGCTAGAAACATACTACAATCATTAAAACCCTTTGAAATACACGTAAAGTCCTTAAAACTAAGATTTCGCATAGGTGCCCGTTTTTTTTGCAAAAGAGTGTATTTCCAAAATAATTGTTAAAATTATTGAAATAGATGCTAACGAGTTACCATACATTAGTAAGGTCCAGCAAGTACTGTCCCAAAAGTAGCTGAACAACATAAGCGTCAAAAGTAGATTAACACACGGCAACATTAAAAATACACTTTGTTAACCTAATTTTGTATTTACTGCTGTTTAGTGACTTTTGATACAATGATGTTCAGCGACATTTGGATTGATGGTGTACAGCGACTTTAGGAATACTAGTGCACAGATACTTTTGAAATACTCGTGTTTAACGACTTTTGTATGTTTCTGGTGTACAGTCTATTTTGTTTCCTAGTTGCGACTATAACTTATGGCATTTTATTGTGAACAGGTGTTTTGTCATGTTGATTCTGTTCATCGACTTTTGGCGCTGACTGTACTTGCTTTAAAAGTCAATATCAGAAGTAGGTATACCTATGTTGCGAGAGAGCTTCGTTTCTTCTCTAATATGAATCCATCCTTAGGTGAATGTAGCTGTAGTATTTGCCCGTGGCAATGCTAAGCCAAGACGTATTTTCCGATTATAAATTGGTTTACTCGCAACATAATTTTTCAGTTGAATACCTGAGAATTAAAATCCTGTCTCTTTAATATGTAAATCTATTTCTGACATGGCCTGATAGGTTAAAAAAACGCGGAAATATTAAACTTTTGCCATGAATAAGGTCATATAGCTAATTATGTCAATAAACTCGTACGTATGGCTGCCAATCGAATTTCAATGACGAAGTGATTAAATACATCGAAAACTATAAATGAATTGCATATCCATCTTATTCAGATTTCTGACGTCAAAACGTCTCACTAATAGAATCTATGTTCTCCATATACATAGCATAAAATTGTTCTTACTGATTGATCTCACAGTAACATTGTATTTTGACGTCGTTGCTTGCATGACAGAAAGTCATCTATTTTTTTTTTCAATTTACAATTCACACAATTTACAGCTTTTCCATTTCTCAAAAATGTTTCACTAATTACTGCTCAATTGGTGGTCTTAAGTGCTTACGTAAATCAGTAAAAACACTTTTTTACATTTAAGTATGACTAATTCCATTCTCTTTTCTTTACAGGTAAATTCGCGTACTTTGGGATGGTTTGAATGCAGCTGAGTAGCAGTTAATTTAGTTTTTAGCATTTTCAATACAGGGTTCCCAAATATGACTTTAAAGAAATTAGACAGAGAGATTGAAAATAAACATGTTTTGAACATGTCATACATTATCTTTAAAAAATATTCGCTCCGTATTTCAAATAAATATGTACCTTTACCTATTATAATAGTGCATTAGAAAATAGTCAGTGTTCAGCAAGAATTTCATAGAGTTTTTGTATGAAATTGGTAAACATGTTGACTCATACTTTTCTGCTCAACAGTGCGTAATAACTGCGTTTATTTGACATTTTGTGAAACTGCTTGTATTTAAGTACCTATTACTAATGAAACTTTTTGTTTGTTATTAAAGAGTTATTAAAGAACTTTTTCTTTTCGTAAATTGTAATCTGAAAATTTATAAAAAGTAAATGCGTTGCAAGAGTCATGGTTTAAAAAAATATACATAATATGTACCTAATTTTGATACAACTTAATATGTTATTTAGTTGTGCATCAATATGTAATTCCTCAGCTCAGTTAAATATAGAAATAGTTAGATAAAAGTTATTTACGAATCCGCTAATACATTTTAAAATTAGCGGTTATTATAATTGAACGAACCGGATCTTGACGTAAAATTGTTAAATAATTAATTTTAAACATTTGGCGATTAAATCACTGCTTTTGCAATCTAATACATAATTTATGCATTTGATTCGAATGACTTAATTGATGCTACTATTAAATTATGTTTGAATTTCAATTATAAATGCGTCAAAATATTGCAACAAAGGTTGAAACCCCGAGAAACAGTAGGTATGTATGTGTAGATAGATACCTACATATATATTAGAAAGATTTAGTTGTCTATGAGGCTATGTATGATGACATTTTTTCATCACTTTAGGAAGTATATAGGTATTTACGTCGACATTGAGTTGCGTATTAAATGTTTGTGGTATTGACGGGGATGACAGTGGCAGCCTGAAAACCACAATACTAATTAATACTGGTTAGCATTTTGCATTTATATTATCCATATTAAATTTATTATTCATTTGTCATAGAGCTGAAGAATTTGTTTATCTCAGGAATACTACCATGAACGCTGCCCTGCTTACGTAACGTACCATATTTGGTATTCCGTATTTCAAAACCTAAGTACCTTTATCTGATATAAAAACCCAGTCAGCACTTAAGTATTTTAGTGACCGGAGCAAAATTTATGTTTCCGTTAACAGTTGTCAGCCTCAGGTGATCATTTTCTTGATCCAAATAGTACGTATAAAATTGATTCGTTAAAATCAAATATTGTCAGAAATTCAAATCATGACAGATTTATATTTTGCCTGCAGCATTTGAATCAAACTTTAACCTCCCCACTCAGAGACATTTAATGGTTACTTAAGCCATTCCTTAGTGAAGGATTTGTATGACATTCCGTCATTAAGGAGTGACTTAAGTAATCATTAACAGTCTTACTTATAAATGTGAATTAAATAATAAGTTATACTTAAGGGGTGTTTAAGAAAAAATCTTTCTTATAAACGTGGCTTACCTAAATCATTTTCTTAGCAATGTCTTAAATGAGCTGTCAAATTAAGTAGCCTCACACCCTTGTTTAACCCGCTAATTATCAAAATGGCTGGATTCTTACCAGCTGATTTTTCATTTCCGGTTTATTGACAGCTCAACTTTTTAATTTTATATTTTACGGATGCCATTGTTGCCATTACACAACGTTTTGATGATAAATATTTTTTTAAGCTAATGATAATAGCTAAAAATAAAATTAGTATGTTTTTATGCCATTATCTGTTCATTACTTAAGACATGCTTAAGCAACGTTTATAGGTCAAAATAATTTAATCACTACTTAAGGCTTTAAGTAGTAATTAGTTAAAACAATGCTTAGAAGATGATTTGTTGATTTTTATAAGTAAGGCTGTAAATGTCTCTGAGTGGGGAGGTAAGAGTATTTGCTCAAATAATTGCAATTGTTTCTTATCTCACCTTACTTAGTTAAAAAAAAAAACAAAAGTCTTTTAAACATTTGCAAAAGGTCACGTGACATGAGACTTGCACATAGTTACTGTGCTACCTAACCTCTAACCCGAGTTTGTGTAATAAGTTATTTATTACTTGAATAGGCTAAGTTACCTAACTTTGTTGCAGTCCGATATAAAATGAAGTCTAGTGTTTATAATCTGAACTATTGGCTACTAAAGTGCCTTCTCACAGGGAGCATTCCTTTCTAACGTAACATCAAGTAACTATTAGATTTATTTATTAGGTAATCTGTGGTAACATTAAGCCGACTGCCTAGAGCATGTGCAGTTTGTCAAAAATCGTTAGAAGTATAAACATTTTGGGAACAATAATAAACAGCAAAACAGTCTTGATGTTACCAGTTTGTGAATTGATGCAGAAGGTTGCTTGTACTACAGTCTAAATTGATAGAGTATGATTCAGCTGTATTGGCTTCCATACCCATTCACAGGCTTAGATCAAACTATCGTCAATCCACGGATTTATTACTTGCCTAACATTTGTCATATTACATATGAAGAAACAGCATTTTTATCTGCTATTTATGCTTAACGCGTAGAAAACAATAATTGCCAATCTCGTATTCAGAAATCTCATAGAAAATACCTTTAAACGGAGAGAGGCATATGACTAATTTTACGACCCATTGTCCCGTGTGAAGTCGCAGGTTTTTACGATGTAAAATCTTTAACTTACATGCGTCTGCGCAGATGATGACCGTACTTTTGTTAACTTATGGCTGTCTTTTGTTCGATGAGCCTTTGTGATCTAGGGATAAATTATGCCTTTTGAAAGGAAAAGCCCATAAGAAGGGTTTGAGATAGGTTTGTGTCGTAACCAAATGTTGCGAAACTTTTAAATGCTATGTACCATTTCATGTATACCTATTTGGTATAAGTATATGTATAAGCCTCATACCCATCCATCATGATAATCAACAAAACCAGCTTGTAAAGGTTTCTGATTTTGTTAATTAGCGTGTCAGAAACCTTGTCTAATTTTGGCATCACTGGTTAGTTCCGTTCGAAATGGGCCGACGAAATAATAAAAATAGCGGGACCCTGCTGGACCCAAATAGCCCAAAACAGAGACAAATGGAAATCTTTAGAGGAGGCCTTCACCTTCGCCTAGGGAGGGGTTCTTGCACATGAATCAGTTTCAGTTTTGATACTTTTTAAGAGTTGTATAAATAATATTATAACTTTATCCTTACTTTGTAAATACCTACTGTAATGCAAGAAATATAAGGCTTTTTTATTTATTTAACCATTTTTTTTGAGATGGGAAATGGGTGCATCGGGAAGGAGTGTCAGAATTTTACTGACCAAAACCCATGTTCTTTCTGGAGCTCTTTGTGTACAAGGGTCGCGGTAACTCTTTCGCACAATCCTGCAGCCCCGACAAGCATTACAGTAACCTGTAGTACAATATATTAAATTGCACGTATCACTAACTACGCTTACAACAAGTATTTAGTGAGTTATTGGCCTTTACACAACGCTGCAAGATCATTAGTCGCCATTACAGTGTGTTCACCCGGTGATCCAATGACCGTAATCGCAGGGTAACTCAACACGATTGTAAACGTAAACTATATTATTTCGACCATAGACTTACTGAGAAATATATTTTCTAGTATGCTTCATATTCGTAAGAAAACTACGCACCCTCTCCAATTCCAAGTCACTAGGAACTCGGTACAAGACTAGTGAAGGTCTAGAGGGTAGAGGGGACAATACCACAAAGCTCTTTAACGAATTCTGGCTTGTTTTTGGTGCTGGGTTAATGATAAAACATACTCCCTATGTCGTAATTTTTTTCCCATAAGTCCACTTACATCTCAAGTGACCGATTTGTGTAATCTAAAACGATGACAAAACTATAATCCCAAACATTGCACCATATTCATAGCCAAATCACAAACATTACCATTACAAAATATATACCAGCGTAATAACAGGTCATCTAAAATCATTTATACCGTAACAATTATAATCATGAGCAACATTATAATACGGTGACCGTTGACATCCGTGGCAATGACTTTCCCATCGAAATGGAAAGTGACCCCACGGTATAAACATGATATTTTAACGGCTTCCAATGTCCAGTGAAAGTCGTGATGTCATTGGAATAATTCCAGTGTGACTACTGAACTTATGTGGTGGAAGATGGAATGGTCCTATGGCCATACTGCCCAGAGTGGTAAGATTGGATTTATCTTTCATAGGACACTGCAGTTTTCAAATATTTCTGTGGACACTGAAATATTATACTAACATATAGACATGTTATAAAGCTGAATCTATACTGATATTATAAAGCTGAAGAGTTTGATTGTTTGTTTGTTTGAACGCGCTAATCTCAGGAACTACTGGTCCGATTTGAAAAATTCTTTCAGTGTTAGATAGCCCATTTGTCGAGGAAGGCTATAGGCTACTTATCCGGGTTCGTGCAGAGGTTTTTACGGGATGCGGGTGAAACCGCTGGCAGAAGCTAGTGTGTCATAAAATTAATTTCGGTCTTAAACACGTCTGAAGGCTATGTGAGTGAATAGGATTAAACAATATTAAATTAAGTTGCTGGAAAATA
Source organism: Helicoverpa armigera (assembly GCF_030705265.1). Taxonomy (NCBI): domain Eukaryota; kingdom Metazoa; phylum Arthropoda; class Insecta; order Lepidoptera; family Noctuidae; genus Helicoverpa; species Helicoverpa armigera. Next base: position 8,983,743 of record NC_087142.1, on the reverse strand, counting down.
TTTTAGTAATTTATGGGATTTAATTATCGAAATACTAGATAACAATTAAAAGGTCGTAAATCTCATAATGACACATTAATTTAAAATATTTGGCAATCTTATATTGGAGTTTTTAATGTCGACGACGTTAGTATCATTGTAGCGATTGCATCAAAATCAATACAAAAGAATATTGAATCTTCAGGGGTCAAGGGATGGGCCACTTGCTGTCAAAAGCTACTATTTAAAATACCCATTAAATGAAACTTTGTAAGCCAGCCAACAATGTAGCCGAAATACAAATTATTTGACACCATTCGATGGGAGATCAAAGAGCGAGTGTCATTCAACTTTAACGGTAAAAATTGACCTCTGAACCTGCAGTATAGATTACACATTAATCAATATCTATAAAAGATGACATTTACAAATTGTTAGGTATATGAAAGTGTGATTGAAGTCAAAGAGAAAAGATACGAAGAGTAAACGTATAAAGAATCAAGATTGGGATTTAAAGTCTTAAAGGTGTAAGATTGAATAGTAAATCTAGATAGTGTGATTTACCTGCACCCATAAATTATAATACACATTCTTAAGATGTTCTTAGCGACATACAATGATTGAAATCTGAACTGTTAGATCACATAGACTGATAGTAAGATTTAGCCTTCCTGTTTTCATTATTGTTTTTTACGACAGAATAGACTAGCTAGATAAAAATCCCGAAGCTTACCGTTGCCATGTTAGCATCAATATAATTTAGTCGAAGATCTGTAGAGCGACGTGACTTTCCCATTGACTTCGTTATCAACTTCAGAACTCCATAATTTTCTATTTTCACCAATTTAATTTCCGTTCCTATTGACTAAACCAGTGAAATTAAATCACCCATTGTTTCATCGCTCTATCATTTTGTCAGTTACAATTTGTATGATTTCAATAATGGTGGGTGTATCTTTGAATTGTTGGTAGCAACTGTCACAGAATTGATAGCATTATACCACAGTTTAAATATATTCTCTTGTAAACAGTTGTGAAGCTACGTACTAACATTCGTAACAATGTCACTCACAAACGACACTCAGTACTGACAGCACCGAGAGGCGCCGATAAAAGCACGTCGATGCATATATATTTGTGTGAGTGACATTTTTACGAACGATAGTAGGTATTTTTACCTTCACAACTGTACATCTTCATTCTGTGGTCTACAATTGTCTGGTCGCACAATTGATAGCATTATACGCTGATATGAACGCGATAATTCTTATTGCGATCGCCTTTGTGGTTAGTCAGGTTAGGCTATGAAAAGTACAGACAGTTGCTGATTTTGGAATTTTGAATATTTCTGCCATGTCTTCCTTTATTGCACCATTGTAGTTACGCCACTCCAGGGTGAAGATACCAAACGATTTTCTCCAAGTTTGTGTTTTTGGCCATAACAACTTGTAAGTGGTTACAGATAGACTGAAAAACGGAGGTACCTTATTTTAACGCATTTATTGTACGTATACTTAATCACGAACAAATATGATAAAGATTGTTTGTTTGTTCGCTTGAAATAATAATGAGGCCAGTGGAAAGTGAATCAAGAAAGGTTAAAGGTTACTCTTAATCCGGGTAACGGGGTAGTTCCCACGGAAATGATGTCACACCATTGGCGGCATCAAGTCATTATACTTATTAGTCTCAAAGCCTGGAATGTTCTTTAGTTAAAAATTTACTTTATTCCACTTTCATTCTTCTTTCTACAATTTTTCATTGAAGTCTAAAGCCTCAATGGTGTACCCTCTAGCACATATTTCACAGATGTCCGCCAGCACGCTTCGTCAATCGCGTTCACGGTTATTTTCACTTTTCACTCAATATACCTAATTTATAGTTATTTCTGAACACCATGCTTGTTTAACCGGTTTCTATAAAGTAGAAATTTTGTGACAGCTGCGTTACTGGCTATTAAGGGCGTTTGGAAAATCCGTGTGTTTTATGTTTTCTTTTTTTTTTTGTTATTAGCATAAAGCTTAGCCAATTAGCTTACACGTGTGTGTTTTGGAGCAGAGGTGGTTTCTTTATATACTGTTCTAACAAAAGTATCATTAGGTTGCATTTTCAGGCGTTGAGCTATTCAAGGTGAAAGATCAAAAAGACAAACATGCGATGAATTGCAATCTGTAGTCCGAATCCTAAAAATATAAATTCAAATCATCGTAAAATAGCTGTGAATGGTCCGTGCATGGTAAATCGATTCTCTGTCGATCGAGCAACATAGTAATCGATAGTAACTGAATACCGATTACTAAATCGAATGGATGTGTTGACCTCACAGTCGAATTAAGTATCGAAAAATCGGATCCGTCTTGCTGTTTGGAATTCGCACAATACCAATATACGTGAGCTGTTTATTGCAAAATTCTGTCTTCATAGTATAGGTAACTAATGAGTTATGCTATTTAATTAAATATATAAACATAATCTTAATAGATTGAAACACTACATTATTTGTATAAGTCACGCGCTCTTGAGTATTCCCATACAGATTTTACCTCTCACCACTATTTTTGTCTACAAGAGATGGGATAACACTTGGTACATTAAACACTTAATTAAATAAATATTTTAAATACAAAAGCTATAGCATATACCTCTCTCTACAAAACGCCTTTTACCTTAAATATATTTGCAAACGCCACACAAACAAGTGAGCCGCCTTTCTCCCAGACATCCGGCAAGCCACGCACCGTACCACTGGTCAGACATTTTTGACACATACTTACACACACTACTGTTATATAGGTAGTTTACGTGTCCATATGGTCAGCCACGGATCAATGGCTGATGTTTAATTACCTATTTCCTTGCAGTAATAAGGTGCGTGTGAGCAGCTGAGCAGCAACAGTGAAGTTGATAGGTTAATTTGTGTTTGTGTAGATTATTTTCATATAGATAGAGTATGTATGTAGGTAGAAGTACTGTTTATAGGACTCGGTGATAGTGTGTAAGACAAGTCACAAGATATTTATTTAAGTACTTGAGTACCTACTAAAGAATGACTAAACTAATTATATTAATCTTTTAAATATTAACATCATAGATATTCAAAAAAGTGGTAAAACCAAAAAATCCGGACGTAAACGAAAGTGACAACATACCGTATCAAAGTAATAAGTATGCCATATTTGACTCATCTCTGTCAAGTCCGGTCTGTCTCGGGATCCGGATCTAAATCCAGAAAGATGAATCAGAATCATTGTTATTGTTGCATATTATTGCGTGGTTCTTGTTGAGTCAATGACCTGGGATTTTGGGTTTACAAGACGAATATTATGTAATCTTTTACAATCGAATTTAGGTAAATCGAACTTTAATGACGTACTATCGGCTCCCCATGGTTACTCAGGCATCATGGGTAAAGTACTTTCCGTAACCGGGTAAAAAGTAGTCTATCTCTACACAATTCATGAGTGCGTACCAAGTAGGATATTGAAATCGCATCAGTATAGTTTTTGCCTGGAAGCACGATAGACATAACTACAGACAGACAGAACTACATTTAGTGTTTACTAAATAGATTCACGGCTTCATGACTTCTGATTAAAAATAATTATTTAGGTAATCTCACCTTTCCTTTCTAACGTTTCATTTTACATTTTTGCAACATTCAGATTACAACTTCTATAATAATAACCAGCTAAACCCACTTAGATACCGTGATTACTGGCGCGGTTCACTCGACGCAACGTAATTAGACTTATCACATCGCCACACTGCTCAAGTAAGAGTGCTCTGTGGTAACTGTTACAAGAGAAAGATGTCTTTCACGGTAATAAACAGAAAGACAAATTGTGGTAGTGAAAAGATATGGGGATCAAACGCAAATATAACTAGCAATATAATGCAGTAACCTATTATTATTTACAAGTAGGTAGTAATAAGCGATAAAATTAAAGAACCATATTTCTATAAAAACTTTAGCTTTATATGATAGAAGGCCAAAGTTCCTCTTTTCACAATAATTTGCATATATCAAACCTTTTTTTCACCTCTCAAGTTTTCCTCTAAACAGTTGGTGATCATTTCCAATTAATTAACTTTAGCAGCGAAAGTCTATTATATATTCCGTATCATAAAAATATTTCTACGGCTACCAAGATTCATCCAAAAAAACATTCCTGCATATCTCATTTCTACTGCCCACTATACTATAATCCAGCAGCTAATTAAAAGTAGCAAATATTAATTAATAGTCCCATTACGATTAACATATAGATTCTAACATTAATTTTCCATTCAGATAGCGATGACGATTGCAATATATCCGAATAAGTTATTGGGTAAGCCAACCTTGAAAGATGTGCTTCTTGAAAGTATATTCTTAACACTATGTCAACACTGTCTATGAATAACATTGCAATGAAAAAATACTAAGGTGGAATCATAAATAATTATTTAAAATTATCTTCAAGGTTAAAGAGTCAAGAGGTGTGATTGCAACTGCATCTTAACTACAAGAGAAAATCATTATCCTTGACTTAAACAAAACTTTTGTATAAGTATTTTTTTATATTGCTCTGGAAGTCAGGATCTCTAGGTTCCGAATAACATCCACAGCAGGACAAAAGCCTCCCCTAAGCTTAAAGGTTTTGCCCATTCTCACCACGTTGGAAATGCATGCTGGTGAGATAGGTACTTACTCAAGTTATGTAGAAGCTACTTCTGTGTTTATTTAGCCACCTACAAAGAACTTTCTGAGAAATTAAGTAACTACATAACTAGGTAAATTCCTGTTCTTGTTAATAAATCAATAATCAATCTTCTCTGTAGGTTGTAAACAACAACCGCTAATTAATGATTGCAACCAACACAAAGCTCTTGAATAAGCGCGCAGATCAAGTGGGCTAAGTAGATTATGCTCTATTATAATACTAAGAATAGCAGTAAATAAACAGCGCAATCGTGAGCCGAGCCTATAAAGGCCTTTACAAAGTAAATTAAATAGGTTAAACTGTGTAGGTGAACGAATACAGCATGCCAGGCTGCATAAACTTTGTTTAATTACCAGACATTGTACAATATAATTGTAATATTGTAATACGCAGCTGAGAAAATGCCTTCGCATTTTTCAACCAAAAACTTTTATAAAATACTACGACACTACCATTATTAAATATAGAAGTTAAATTAAGGCCAAGCTACATAGTACCTACATGCACATTTGGTTACAACAGTACCTAAACAAAATATTATAAAATTATTAAATTCTTCACCAAGCTTTCTACAAATCTCAAAAGAAAGATGCATAAACAGAGAATGACATCACAAACTCATAATATAACCATCAGTATGCGGTCGCTTCCCGCTGCCCACAAGACACCGTTAGCCACCATTTTAAGAAAGTAAAAGCCACTAACAACGTTATCTCACAAGTTTAAGGAAGTCACCATAAGTTAACTGCTTTAAAATTATTCTCAAAATAGAATAAAAAGACAGACAGACAGACAGTTTCCGTGTCAGACCTTAATTCTCAGAAATTAATTACCTTACTGTTTGGTTTGCACCATGCACTGTATGCAACTATAGATATTCTTTTGTTTTCCAGTAAACGTAAGACCAATCTGCATGTATCAAAATCGTCATTAGTCATTAATTCTATGGGGTTTATGTCGAAATTTTATCTCTATTAGTTGTAGTTAGTAGGCAAAACAACAGATGGTTAGGTTATTGAAATCGGTTTTAAAATATTGGGAAGTGCCTAGTAACCAAGTCATTGATCCCTCAAGGCGCCACGGAAGTGAAGGTTAAGGGTCTTTAAATTGTAATACAATACCTAGGTATAATTTAAGGACAAAAAAAATAAAACAATTCGTAAAAGGAAGTTAAAGCGTTCATGAAAGAACAAAACAAACCATTTAAGTAAGTAATAAATAATTTTTCGAGTTAAAGTTGACGAAGGTTTGGTGTGAATAGGTATGTTGGCTTTAAAAATGGAAATAGCTTGTCTTTGAAAGGCCTATATAACAGACAGTTCATATAGAGATAATGCTTTACTATAAATAAAACATTGTCTATTCTCTCTCTTTGTGTTTTTAAAGTGAAACTTCTTAACAATTAGGATATTATTTTACATGGAAATTAAAGTGACATAAGAAATAGTTACAACCAACAATTCCTGTTTTGGCCATCCACAGTCAGAGTAAAATTCAAGCTAGACGCTAGTACTTCTCAACCTCGCCTACACTATGACTCAAACTATAGGACGAGGAGAAATCTAGGTCATCCAATATCCTGGACTTGCATACCGCCGGAAAAATGTTCCGTCTACAATTACCACTCATTATGTTAAACATTTAGCAATAGGATGCGCGTGCACCGACTATGTTTTAAGTAGCAAGAGATGATTTAATCAGAGATGTATCCTTGCGTGTTTGGGCTTAAATTGTTGTAGTGATTAGAGGAAAATGTAATTAAGTTATTTTGCTAATAAGATAATTATTTTTTAAGATATAATATAACTGTATTTTAACTCGATTTCACTTGTATTTAAATAGTGCAGTAACACAACTTAACTACTCAAGCAGAAGAATTTTCTACATTTTTGAACAAGTAACAAAATTGATTTTGTGCGTGTTTCATGATAGTTACAGTTAGGTTAAATAATAAATACTCATGAATATTACGTATGAAAATGTAACAAACGATTTCAAGTGTTATTCAACTATCCAATCAATCAAGAATACGTTCTTCATGATATTGTGTTTAGGAAGATTAGCAGTTGATTTATATTCACTCGATGACGAACGAATACGCAAACAACTGATTTGCAAAACCAACCTTAGAATGTTGTGCTACAATTTCCTTTATAAATGTATAACATTAGAATCTGAACCAAATTATATACAAACAGCAAAATCTGACACAAATTCGTGTGATAACTGCATTTATTGACTTTAATTCTGGCTCGAATTCTGATTGGACTAATCATTAACATGGGTACAGTCACATTTTATAACGGCATCTGAGCTTGTTTCCTTAATTTTCTGTTATTGGTTTATATCCTACAGATTTATTTGCACATGGCTAGGTAAGGGTCAGTTTTTCAATCACCAGATAACTTTTATCTGAAGAATATGTTTTGCATTTTGACAGCTTTTGTATAGAAACATTTCAAACCGCCATATTTATTCCTTAGGTAAAAGTTAACTGATTATCGAAAAATGGGCCCTTACCCGAAAAAAACCATCGGCTAAAAATCAATCTCCGTCAAATATTATATAGGTAGAGTTTTTTGAAATTAGAATTCAGTTCAAGCGAGCAGAAAACGATGAAGCTAATTTAAAAAATAATATACCGTCCGCTGTATCTTCCAATGTAAACGCACCCTCAAGGAAACTGCATATTAAAGCAGACTTCTTAAAAAGAATGGAAACTAACGACCTTGTAGCCTAAATATGTAATTACATCAAGCTATGATTAACTGGGCAATTTTATGCCTACTTTATTACGTTGCTATCATAATATTATTTTTGCTTGAGTGATTGTAAAAATATTTTTATTTTTACCACATCAATTACGTTATGACCCTCGAGATTGGAAATTAATTATGCAAAGATTTTTAAGTCATATTATTATGATACTAATTGAAGCTACCTCATGATTATAAATATTTATTAAGCTAAGATTTTTTTGATGACCTTTTTAATTGATGATGCGGGTGAAATCGCGGGCAGAAGCTAGTGTATCCATAAAAATAGTCTGTTTTTCTCCGCTTTCCAATGATATGAGACTTGTTCAGGATAAAAACTAAAGAGTATTTTGTTTGTATTTTCAGAAATAGTGCAGCCAACATGTGTTCTGGAATCGGATTTCGGTTTCAAGATCAACTGCGCCTTCAAGAAATCTGGCCTGTTCAGGGTGCGGAATCTTGGAGGCATCAAAGCACATGCTAGTTTAGGTGAGTTCCGTATAACAAAACTTCGAAAGAAGTGGATGTTAGTATGACGACTGACAAAACTAAAAGGAATGGAAGCGATAAACATAATTTGCCGACCCCAAAAAACTTGGTATCAGGACAGGAAAAAGCAGGAGACGTGTAAACCTTCATTTTATTGCCATCAAAGACCTGAATCTGAGCTGGGGTAGAATAATATTTCGAAGTTTTATAAGAAAACAATTTTGAAACTCGAAAAGAAAAGTAACACAAAATCACATGCAGACAATCCTACACTCTGATGACACTAATCTATTGACCCATATATTTAAAATACTCGTACCTCGTAATGATATGAACATATAAATTACATATCTTCAATAACTATTCAAATTCATATATCGTTAGCGATGGACTCACGAGTGGAAATACTCGACACTTGACGAGGTATGAATGGAAATCACGTTTGTACACAAATGCGTGTTTCTCTAATTAGAGAAATACTGATGAATGGTATAACTAGTTAGGGTTTCTAGCTGTAAAGCTATTTTGCATCGAGTGTCACGATGTTGGTCTCGTTAGCTGAGTGGAAGCAAAACCTAGCGTTAAAGGGGGTTTTTGAAGACGATTGAACCCAGGCAATCAAAATTTTATTTTGAGTATCTACTTACTATTTTCTATTGAGACTATGTGATAAAAATCAATCAGGAAAAGATTGAGAAAGAATTGAAGATTGAAAAAGAATGAAGTTTGAATAAGTGTTTTTAGAAATTGATAGAAGGTAAATTACAAAAAAAATGATTTGATAAACAGACAGCATGTTAAGAACTATGCAAGATTTTTTAAGACATAATAAGTTTTACTGTTGTCCGTTAAATAAAATTATTTGACTTATGATCACGTTTCAGATTACAACAAAAGCTCAATTTAGTTACATCTGTAATTTCCTAGACAGCATACATTGCCAAATGGCTAGACAGTGAAGGCTAGTTACAATAGTTTAATCACCAGTACTCATGGTCACATCATCTTTGCAGTGAAAGTCGGGGGCAATTAGTGGTTTCTGGCTTCTGTAAAAACTTTAGTTAGCTGAAATTAAACCGGAGATGTACATGAAGCTACTTTAGTTGTTGAAACGTGGAGAATACAACGGAGGTTACCATTGGTCTCAAAAGGCATGTAAATATGGTCCCACCAAAGTAAATGTTAATGAGATCCTGAAATCACACATGACTAGCTAAACCATTTCTGAATGGAAACTACTCCATCAGATTATTCAGCAAAAGAATATTTTTCATGTTTTATTTTCCAACTATAGTCAAACTGTCCAATATATCAAATTCCAGGTTTCAGCCTTGGTGATGAGCTGGGTTTCGAGCAGTCTCTAACAAACTTGGACCCCAGCAGAAGAAGGTCTGTCAGCGTGAAGAATGGCCCCCCTGCCAACGTGCTCGCTGACCCATCCAGAACTAATGTTAAACAGGAGGTAAGGTCATTTTGATAATATGATATTGTGTCTTCAATCGTCTTTCGATTAGTAAATGAGTCGTGGTCTACACAAAAAAGGTTGTCAATTAAAAAAAGGTCAAAAGCCTATTATCACCTCTCAAGGAATGGTTGGGTCACAGGTTGGGTTACCCAAGACTCTTTTCATTTGGCCTTTTGGTTTCATGTCTTTACATAATTATCGTGGGAAAAAATGTGTCATCATAACTCTCAATCAATCTTGATAGAATTTCATACAAGATGCTGTTAAATTTTAACTCATAACTATATTCTCAGATAAAATCTGCAAACCATTTTGTAACTTCAATTGATACTGCAATAAAAAATCGATTCTGATTTTGCAATGAACTTTTATGCGACTGTTAAAAAGTATTATTTGCATTGTACGGAATGATTTGGACGCATCGTTAAGAATTGTAATCTTTTGAAAATAGACATAGTTTAATTGTATTAAACAAACGTAACTACCTTGACTTATATATAGAATTCTATTATACGGCAACGCTAAAACCAAGACTAGTAATTTTTATGACAATTACACCAAAAATAACTATCATTATTTAAACCGAAATATGTATTGCAGATTTCAGCAGTACCAGCATCATGTTTAAAATAAGAAGTAATCTCTTTGCATTTGGTACAAAATGTGCATCAAGGATTTTACTATTGAATAAGACAATTAGGTTGCATTTTGTGCTAATGATAGGTCTAGCCAAATGACCTTTAGCTTCAGCAATAATCACATTTTTATTCTTGTCTTTTACTATTTTTAGACACCTTGACCAATTGACCAATTTAGTATGTTATGCATCGATATGTCAGTTTGTATGCAACGTAAATGTGTAATTCACGAAATGGTATTCTTTTAATTTACGTACTTCTTCATACACAACTGGAATTCTGATCACTAATAAAGATATCCTTACTGGAATTAAACAAAAATATAAATTATTTGCAGCTATTTTAATTTTTAACTTAGCCTTGTCGCATAGTTAATTTCCCTTCGTTATTTAATTTGAATATTTCTTATTTCAGAAGCGCGGTAAACAGAACAGGATCATGCGTCCAATGGCGCCCACTAACAGGCCCAACCAATCAGCCATGGACAAGCTGACCAGTCTGCACCGAAGAGTTTCTACCACCATGCAGCCCATCATAGTCCAGGCTCCAGTAGAACCGACTGTCGCCAAGCCAGCACCCACCATCATCAAGCCAGTACCTACCATCACCATGGCCAAACCCATGCCCATGGGAATACCAGCCTTCAAACCTCTACCGCCAAAAGAAGACACCCTCACCGTTCTACCTATAACACCAACAAGAAAAGTCTACACACCTCTGCAAGTCCCACAATCCAAGGGCCCAGGACTCGCATACCAAAGTGAGCTATACCCATCACACAACCAAATATCAAAAATGGTATCACAAATGACTGCAGACCAGTTCTCACCAATCAAATTCACACAAGCCCCCGTCATTGTAGAACCTCCAAAAGTTTACACCATGACTACTGTCAATCCTTTCGTACCCATGCCACCTTCTCAAGCTATATCACTCATACCCGCTCCAATATTCAAAGAACACAGACCTTACTCACCTAATTCTATCATCCAAAAGAATCCTCTTTCTAACTTTGTAGATCCCGTTCCCCATCAAGTGCACGATATCGCGAACAACGTCGTGTATAACACGAAGAAGGTTGACGACTACAATTCTATAACTGGTTATGGAGACGACACAGTGTTGAAGTTTAATAAGGAGGAGATAAATTCGAAGATTGCGGAGATTGCTAAAGCTGGGAATATTTCTATGGAGGCTGTTGAGGCGGCGATAGCGTTGAGACAGCAGCAGTTGCTGAGCAAGTACGCGAACATCCCGGTACCAGCGCCTACTACGACGTCGTCGACGACCACCACGACGACGGAACAGCCCTTCGTGTTCCAACAAGAGCCTGAACCTGAAATATTGACTGCGGCGATACCACAGAAGCCGCCGAAAAGGTTTGTATCCGTGTCGATAGTAAAATATTTGAGTTGTAAATTAAATAATGACCATTTTGAAAATAGTTTTTAGATGATGTCAGTAACGAAAGCAACAGGCTTTGAGCCAAACCCATTTTAATTATGATGAACGTTACCTATTTCCAGCATGTTAGTATGAAATGTTGTACTGTTAATCTATAACCTTTGTTGTATTTAGTTTCAATGGAGGGTCTACGAATCGAGTAAGGTATACTTAGATTTCAAACTGGTAAAATAGGGTACATGTAATAATGCTTGCAAGCACTAGGTATAGCTTATCTTTTACCAAAACCACAAATGGTACGCTGCAAAGGGATATTTATAGTATTTTATCATTTTTATCCATAAGAAAAATTGATTGGAGCAACTTTCTATAATATATTATGTATGTGTGTGTTTAATTTATATTTATGTTTTTTTACTGTATTATGCTTATCATATAAATCTGCATATATGGAATATTTGTGCTGCATGCTCATGGGACACAAAAGGTGTTAATTCTTAATTATTATAATTATAAAATCTGAGCAATATTTTATCATCCTTTGCAAATATTTGGGACGATGACACAAATGCTTGCCTCAAAACAACCAACAGTCCTAAAATAATTCAAATAAATACGAACAAATTCCCAGATTCCCAATATCGGGCAAAGTAATGAACGCTCCCCGCGAGTACTACCCGGTGGGCTACGAGAAGAACTTCGACGATCACTTCCAGTCCAAGGTGGATCTGCCGGAGACCAGCTTCCACTGCGGCGACCAGAAGTACTTCCCGGGGTTGTATGGCGATGAGAGTCTTGGGTGTATGGTGAGTAAAGAGTAACAAATGAAAACAAGATAGTATAATCATTTCCTTCTCGTCTCAATCCATCCTAAGGTTGTCTGGAAGAGATCGTTCTTAGCAATAAGTTCGCCCATTATGTCTTCCACCTTAACTAGATCTAAGATCAAAAATATAAAATTGGTGTACCTAATAAAGTATCTATGTATCTATCTAGATCAGTAAAGTAATAAATAAATGGTCAAAGCTCGTCCAAAAGAATACGAGAAACTTGGTATTGGAAAATATGAATCATCCTAAAGGAATACATTTAATTCATAGTCGTAACTTAAAGGGAAGAGCCCTGAATAAAAGTTTCTAGTTCATGAACTTATTTAATCTAAGCCGGGGTCTACCTACGTCTCAGGGAGTCTAGACTATCTGTGTGTAAATTTTATTTAAATTGGTTATTTTTTGACGTGAAAGCCAGATAGATAGTTGTTTTCACTTTTAACTTCATCCCTAAAAATATCTAAGTTCATGAACTTATTTAATCTAAGCCGGGGTCTACCTACGTCTCAGGGAGTCTAGACTATCTGTGTGTAAATTTTATTTAAATTGGTTCAGGCATTTTGACGTGAAAGCCGAACAGATAGATAATTGTTTCCTCTTTTAACTACATCCCTCAAAATATCAAATATTTTAATTCCAGGTGTTCCACGTCTGTGCCCTAACAGACGATGGTCTCGTCATGAAATCCTTCCTCTGTCCTGAGTCCACACTCTTCGACCAGACCATCCTGAAGTGCAACTGGTGGTTCTACGTAGACTGCAAGAATACTAAGAAACTCTACGACACGAATATACCCGTGTCTAAGAGCTACCAGCTCATGAAGGCACTTACTTTCTTCTCGTCTTATAAGAAGGAGATGCAGGAGGATGGTAAGCATAAGTTCTATTTTATTATAGCCTAAGTTAAATAAGGTTGAATGAAACTAAGTTACCCTAAAAGACTGTCTGAGACGACAATTACAAGCTTTATCATTTTTGGAATAGGATGGTCCCTAATTATCAATTCTCATGATATGTGGAAATCACTGCCTGATTCTCTATTTGCCATAAGATTTTATACTCAAATCTTGTTTTTTTATTTCTAGGTCAAAAAACAAGTCCCGAAGACGTGGACGGTATTAAAGAAGCTATGTCTATTCTTCAAAGTCCTGATGCTCCGCTTCCAAGCGCATCAGCTCAGCCTAACGGTGCAGATGTAGCTGCTCTTGTCAATTCTGCTGCTGTTTCCAATAGTGGCAACACACAGAATACTGCAAGCTCATCAAACTATGTTCAATTTGTAACTCCAACTCCCCTCATTGATGAAAGAAATCGTAAAACAACCACAGAAGCGACCCCCGTATATAGGGGTACAAGAACTTTTGGTGCTGCAAAAACTGCAAGGAGAAACTCAACCTCAGCTGAAAATACTTCAGACTTCAAACTGATTACTGTTAACGCTGGTATTAATATCGCCAATGGAAATGTAACAGAAAATGATTCTAGGGAAAAGAAGCATAGAAGACGTATGACATTAAAAAATAATAACCCTGTAGTACACACTACTACAACTTCTACTACCACTACTACTACGTCAACTACGACAACACAAAAACCTGCCGTAACCACACCAAGCGTAGAAATAATAAAACAAGATATACAACCAATAGAAAATATTGAAAGACAGGAAAAACTAACAGACCAAATTGAAGATGTAAACCCTAACGAGTCTCACACAGCTCCAATCAGAAGGTTTTATAGATCAAGTGCAGAGAAATATGAAGATAAAGAAATGGCTATTGTGAATAATGAGAAAGTACAGATTGTAAGGCCGACATCACATTCAAGATTAGTGGGAGCTTTCCCTTCGCCCAGTGCGGCGATAGCTAAACTTGACGAAGCAGTTTTAGGTAAACTAAGAACGAAGAAACACGCAATTACAATAGTAACGCCTGAAAAACATAGTCCAAAAACGTAGTCGGAAATTAGTCAATTTGTTAAGTGTCATAAGTAAGTTATTTATTTCGCCAATACGTGTGGACATGTGTTTGCTCAATTTTTGTACTTTTATAATAGTCTAGTTGAATGGAGTCAAGTGATATTACGGTGTATGTTAGTTATTTAGTAAATTTTCCTAATTTCTACGAGTGTTTCATTTTAACTATCACTCTTATTTACACTATTTGATTCAATTCCCGAAAAATTATACTCCGGATCTAACAGATATGAAATGAGTAAGGAATAAAACAAATATCTGGGTAAAAATATATCATTAACAAATTACTTTATTACAAAAAACAAATCACATTTAACAAAATCATTTTTGAGGACCTATTTTTTAGATTTTACAAGACAAGATAGTAATTTTTCACAAATTAAGGGGCCGAAGACAATGATACCAGCTGCCGCAAGGGCGGTTGCACAACTCATACAAATCATTGTAAATGGTGGAAATAACCAGTTTAAACCTGCGCAGTAAGGTTCTGCAACCCAATTGATTTTAACACCTAATCTACCCAAATTATTAGACTGAGACACGAAACAATAACTGTAGTATTCCCGTCCTGAGCACTAGTCAACTTAGAACTTGCCGTTTACCATAAAATTCTGGATCAACCAAGGTTACCTATGCGTCCAATTTCTACTAAAATTGAGATCTCTTGAAAATTAGAATTCAGAATTTTGGTATTCTTGGTCAAAACCAGCTTCTTGAATCTCCAAGTATCGTTTAGAATTGTAAGACAAGTGATCAGAACGGCATACCACAGTCAGGACACACGGGTACGGCAGGACAGTTGCATTTATTGCGGAATATTGTTCGCGACCATAAAGGTATGCACGAGATCAGTGCACACGCTCCGACAACAGTCAGCAACGATATGCAAATCATGCATCCGTATCTTCAGGTCTCCTCTGAAACAAGAAAAAAACCATGAAATAGATAAACGAAATAAAATATATCAGTATCTTAAAGAAGAACAGTTTTCAAATAGGCAAACGATACTTGCTTTACACAATTTTAAATGAATAGGTACAGACGATTTTTAAAACATCACAGTATTTAAGTTCTCGTCACGTTGTTTTTTGGTTTTCAATGTATTGGTCATATTTTAAAAGGGGGCTTCTAATCTAGTTTACGAATGTTTAAGTTTGAGAAAATCTAGAAATTCATTCGCCTACCTAAGATAAAAGATAAAGCTAAGATATTCTATTGAACAACAACAACAAGCAAAATGTGTAAAGAGAAGTTTTATATTAAAACGGGAGAACCGAGTTCAATTTAGGCCCGCTAAAGCAATGATATAGGAGCTAACCGAAAAGAAACAACAATATAAAGTGACATCAATTTATTACATTACAAAGGTACGGGCACACACAATTTATAATGGTAATCATCGTTTACTTTTGACGAAACATTTTAGAAGCTTGTCACAGAGCAGAGGACCGCATGCTATACAAGTCGCTGCCACCAGGGCTGTTGCACAACTCATACAAATCATTATAAATGTTTTAATGACACACTCGAGAACAATATTATTCCATCCAAAGTATCTACCTAAGAAATAGACAACTTAACTTCTCTTGGTTTTTTTACCACCTGATTTTGAATCACACGCGCAGGTTTTCAACCAATAATGCTGGGTGCAATAGCCCAAAATTCTCAGGACTATAGCAGCGGCAATCAGGATCCGTATTGATATGCAAATCATTGGCTCTGAAACAAAAGAGATTTATATAAGGAGAGACAGAATACAAAGAGAACATAATGAAAAATAATTTAATAAGCTTGACGAACTTAACGTAAGCGTCATGCGGGACGATGCTTCAGACATATTCAACACAAAGTAAATTGATAAAAATGTTGAAACAGATAAAAAGGTATTTGGAGCACAAAAACGGAACATAACAAAATCTAAAATAAAACAGACGAAATTATTTCATTATTGAATATAATTCAAGGTGAGCATACACAGTCATCATGTTCATGTACAAGTGAATCCTTTCTGGGGGCTCGTTGTCAGGATTTTTTCCTTTTACTAGTTAAACAACACAAAACTCTTTCACATATTAAAGGTCCAAGCACAATCAGCCCAATCAAAGTGATGAACGCTCCACAACTGACACAAACCATCTTGGGGACTTAACGTTATCCAAGAATATAATCTTTCGTAATAAAAGGCTTAGTTAACGGCAGCTCGAGGTTTGCTTTTCATACCACACTCTTTGCACTTTTTGCGAGGCCACAATAATCTCGCTATATAATTGACAGCCAGCTTGGCGCCGAGAAAGAGCGCCGCGCCGCTAACCACAGCAGACACTGGGCCGTAAACCATACAATCTGAAACAAAAATCGAAGTAATTTTGGAAAACGATAGGATATTACAAAAAGTAGTAAATGGTGCTTATCTTGGATCTTGTTGGTACTTTTCTTCTACAGTCTGAATACACTTCACAAGTCAACGAAATGCACTGACATTTTCAGAGGATTAAGCAGTTGTCATGTCACAAAGCTATATCCAAATCCCGGTTTTAAAAAATGTGTTATAAGAAAAGTTCAGCAATTTCTTGGCAAAGTTTTGCTCTTGTAACTTGTAACAAAGAAAATATTTTACTTACTTACATGCAAAAGCCAGTTATTCTTTGACAATTTTGCTATCATGGGATAAACTAGACGCCGAAAGATAATCCCGATATCAAGATTATCCTAGCGACATTCCACAATAATTTAACACGCATATTGTTTTTACGAGTATTTTATTCACATGAAAATTTTCGCTCGATTTATGACACAAATGGAAACATCACACCATTTTCTAAATTTAAAATTTCTTCATAAAACTCTGTCAATGTCATAGCGTCATGAGTTTGAGAAGGTTGGTTAAGAATTTGTTAACATAAAGAAGGACTAACTGTCCCCCGTGGTTCCACTCGCGTCCTTACGGAACTTCTTTCCGCATTCGGATAAAAAGTAGCCTATGGACCTGTCTCAGGCTCTAGGCATTTAAATCGGTTTAATAATTTTGTTCTGGAAGCTTAACCGACAGACGAAGTCTCTTTTGCATTTATAATATTAAGTAATCTTCTTGGCGAGTCGATGGCAACTTATATTTTGGAGGCCCAATATTTCGCTACGCATACGGCATTTTCAGTAGCGTTATATAGGTCATCCACTATGCAGCTGTCGGGGCATAGTGGGCAGCATAGATATTAAGTAATGATAAGGATTAAAACCTCCTTTTCCAAGTATTTAGGGTGTTTATCGTAATTATCACATACTGCGATTTTTGGGGTATATGCTGATAGAGAACAAGAAGATTGGGCCCGATTAAAAAAAAGCTGTCGCAATCGGAGGTACAGTTATTGAGATTAGCTGGTTATCGCAGTCTGAACCGAGTTCTGGGAGATCTTTTCGTACCTGCATAAAATACTAATCCCATCCAGGAATAATCTAGATTTCCAACAATTACTATATTGCCTACACCTATATTTTGAATCAGTTCAGTCAAATTTGCTCCCTTATATAATTTATTTTATTCCATCTTTTATGTTTCCAACTGCTAAAAGCCAAAATGACGAAGTCTTTACAAGGCTAAAGGAAAAAAGTTATGGCAAGAAGTTATGAACAAGCCCCTTTTGATAAGCATTAGCAAAATATAGCTCGAACTCAACTTCATCTACACAAATACTATCAAGCAAGCTCAGGCTCCACAAAACGGAACGGAGAGAAGTTTATAATCGCCCAATTAAATTGTAGTCCTGGACACGATCTCCCGAGAAGAGTTTGGCAGTCCTTAAACAGACTCCGAAGGTGGGGTTTAACGGGCGGGATGGACCTTGGGAGCGTCATCACCATGTCCACTGTGCCCTGAAACTTGCTCGCGGCAGGACCTCATGAGTGCATTCGGCCGTGCTCTCGCTGTGGCGGCATATTGGGCTGACAAAGTGTAGTCTAAGTATCTAAGTAGTATAAGACATGTCATCGACACGAAAGAAGAAGAAGAATTGTAGTTATTCACTCCCGATAACAATCGGTGACCGATTTGTATTTGACCTTATAAAGGTCGCCGGAAGACGCTGGATGCAGGTCACCTCCAACATGTATCTGTGGAGATCAAGGGAGGAGGCCTATGTTCAGCAGTGGACGTCCTATAGCTGAGATGATGATGATGATGATGATTTGTTGTAGGTAATAAACATTGGTAGGAATAGTGCAACACACAGTCGCACAACTCCTACAAAAAGTCGGTCAGAAAATCTTAGATTGACTTACAATAAATCGTCTTACTAAAACTATTTTCGCAAATTTTGTTTAGTACTAATAGTTATGTGGCCTGTAAACAAAGATCTCTGAACTTATATCTCAGGTTCTAAATATTTATCTTAAAAACAAGAAAAAAACTCGTGTCTAAAATTATGTGTGTGGTAAATACTTCAGGCGATTATTGTCTATCCTATCTAAGTCTTCAAATCTCCAGCAAATAAACTAAAGACAACAATAGATGATGATACAGATATTTAATACAACTTAAAGTAAACAATATACAAAACAATTTCTCAGCTGTTGTGAGATCGTTTAGGACAGCAGGGGCTCTTGCATGGTTGCGGCATGTCAGCGTTCCTGTTAGGGCACTTCGGCCAGAGCGCGTCCAGCAATATGGGACCACATGTGATACAGCCAACCGCAATGAGCGCCGTCACGCAACTCATGCAAATTAACATAATTTCTTATTTCCGGAGACACTTAACGAACTTGTGCATCTCAAACTGTCTGTAGCAGACTGGAACGCACGCAAGGATCGTGGCAGAAGCGATCAGGGCGTACAAAGAGAGGCAAATCATTTTTCACAAGTCCTGGCTCCTGCAGCCAGCTTAGTTTTTTACGTTTACGGATTTTGAGGCCAGCAGTGCTGTGGCGGAAGCTCCTAGGAGTTGTAGGAGCCAAGTGTGTGGTTGTCTAGATGATGAAGTCCGTGGAGGGAGCTATGATACGAGGTCCTCCACGCAATTCTGAAAAATAATATAAAGTAATCAGTCATTTATCTGCAAGAGCGGGATTATGTTACATCACAATCTGATCTGAAATAGTTAAGTTATCTAATGTAAGATAGAACAAGTATTGTGAACAGGTAGCAAGTTGTTTTTAAAGTTAGAGTTCAAACAGAATGAGGGCCAACTAGTTAAAGTTAATCTTAATATCCTAACACGATAGTTACTATCTGTGGCACCAGAAGGTAATGATAAAAATAAAATGAGCGGCAAAGATTCCAACTGCTACATAAATAATAATTCAGATGGGTTGGA
Source organism: Helicoverpa armigera (assembly GCF_030705265.1). Classification (NCBI taxonomy): domain Eukaryota; kingdom Metazoa; phylum Arthropoda; class Insecta; order Lepidoptera; family Noctuidae; genus Helicoverpa; species Helicoverpa armigera. The sequence goes on along the minus strand of NC_087142.1, from coordinate 8,964,199 downwards.
TCAGGATGATGCTAAGTGATAAGTCTTCAAAACATTTGAAGTTGACAAGGATGAGAAAGTCAAAACCATACTGACCCTTGAAACACAAAATCCCAAGAAGCAGGTGAGCGATGTGCGCTTAACAAACGAATCAGAGGCGAAAAATTCAAGCCTCAGTCACGTGGCTATCCAAACTAATGGTTAAAATATAAGCACACATAATTTCATTGGGGTTCTATAAAACACAAATTTTCACACAAAATTTAAGCCATGACAAGTTGTTGATTGACGGAGAGTAAGGACGTCATTATTTGAATTTTCTGTTCTGTGATCAGTGTGAATTTGCTGCCAGTAAAATATGTATGCAACCTCATGTTATCAGGAATAACTACAAACTGCTTTCATCTATTGTGACTGAAACTAAACGAGTTGCATTTGTGTTATTTAAGGAAACTTATTGTTTGTACTCCTACTTGTCTTGTATGTAGGTAAACTATTATCAGCAACACGTGTCAATCAACTGCTGATCATCATGCTCTTTCAAGGCACCTCATTGATTATATTAGACCGTGAACATATTTGTTTTTGTCTCTCTATCATTGCCTAATATGTTTCTTATTAAATTTATTTTATCTCTTTTATCTATTTAACTTGACAGACCTGAAAGTATACCCAAGATTGTTCTAGCGGTGGTTACTACAACTTACTGAGCAATGATCCTCTTTTCCCTTTACCTCCCACAACCTCCGTCTTGACAATTATTAACAATGGTTTAAAAAATGATGATTGGCTAAAACATCATGGTATACTTTCTAGTATATTATACTTTCTATGTTATATTTGATTATTTGATGGGATACCATCATCAGTCGAAGTTTAAGTTTATCTGTGAGATACTTACGTTTTATTCTCTATACCCTAACTCTCACAGTTCAAACCAACATGACCAGAGAGAAGTTAGGGGCAGGACGCGGATTTAGTAAGTGCTCTCCGAGCCACGAGGGTATCAATTCCTCCTGATTCAAGGCTGCTTTGGGGAAATGTATTCAAACTCAAAAGATATTCCGGGCCGACCCGGGACAAGATCTCATGTACAAAAGTTACACGTTATCTTACATAATACTCATGTATCTAAGACATTTTTGAACCTTATATTGTTTTCTTTGTTCGATTTCGCAGTTCATTTTTAGCTTTTGAATCATTCTCTGTATAGGTTGTCTATTCACTGATGCTTGTAGATTTCACATAGACAAGATCGCACTTAAAAATCAATTAAGTTCAAGTAAAAGGTTTCATTATCAATTAAGAAGAAATGGTGACCAAAAAGTTGTGATGAAAATATCTTTGATAGAAATTAAAATTTAGAACTATCAATGTCAAACTGTCATCCAACCTGATCGTGATTTGTTTGTGTCACAAGCCTTGATGAAAAATTTCTTATCCACCATTCTATGAAAGGAAAAAACTTATGTAGTCATTTAGGTCCGCGTGGGCAATATAATATTGCCGATATATACTTGTAGGATAACAAATTGTGTATAAATGAGACTGTGGGTGTGTTTGTTGCTGACTTGTGCGTCAGTGTGGGGGTTCCCGGAGAGACGATCAATCGACAAGCAGCCAGACTTGCCGCAGCTGGCTCAGCAGCTGCAAGGCAAGAAAGACAATAGAGTAAGGGAAGCTCCGAGGGACTGTAAGGGGAAGTGTGCCTCGAGTATAGCTCAGAAGGCAGCTGCTGAAGCGAAGGCAGCACAAGCGGCACAGAACGCCGCGGGAGCTCAGGCGGCTCACATGGTAAGATTTATACTGTAACTGGTGTGTTTATTTAAATCAAGTGTCAAGTGCATCTGACATATCTATCAGCTGATTGTGTAATGGAAGATTTTCATTTAACTATTGAAGATTTCATGAAAGATTGGAGTCTACAGTGTTTTGTATTTTGATAACTTCAAAAAATTTATCCGTCATCTATCATTGATAAATTAAATGTTTCAGCGTTTGAGCCATGTTATGATGTTTGTGAGAAAATTATTTTGTCCATTCTTTTATAATTTTTCCAGGTTAAAACTCAATTAGCGGAGAAGGCACTACAAGCAGCTAAGGCAGCCGAGGCAGCGCTCGCTGGCAAACAGGCTGTCGTGGAGCAACTACAACAGGAGGTGAAGGAGGCAGAGGCTGTTGTAGCTGAGAACACAGCTGCGGTACACCAACAACAAGGAACTGTAAACGCTGCTGTGCAAGCTGCACAGCAAGCCACTGCTCAGGTGAGCTTTTAAATCATGTTCTACATATACTTACTCTCCAAACTCTTCCCTTTGCTTTAAACATCGTAGATGTCTGTTCTTTTAAAAATATCTTTAGCTATCAAGTATATTCACAAACTTCAGACTAATTTTACATTTAGCTAAATCAATTTTCCTTACTTTCATTTTTTTTTCTATGCTGCGTATCTTCAACAATTCCTACCCCACCAGATGAAAAGGAACGCAAAGTTTTACGAAGTATTTAACATTAAATGGCGAATTCATTGCGGTTACTACCATAATCCAGATTATTTCAATTCCAAATTTATTTGGTAGTAATTGTTGAAGTGCCTAATTTACTACAAGGAAGCTTCGTAAAACTTTGTTTTCTCTTTCCCATAAGGTCCATACGGGGTCAGGACGCCTTTCATCTTAATCAAGAGAAAATAATTTGAAGCAAACACGTCGTCCCAACGATGATTTGCATGTCATTGTGCTCATTTGTAGCAGCAGCCACAGTATTGTCTTGTGTCCCAGTCTGCTTCAGAGCATATTCAGGGAAACTATTACAATGTTTCTGCACAGGCGGTAAAAGGAAATAATTTTCAATCATAAGAATGGTGGATAATCGTTTATAAAATAATAATAAAATTTTCTGGAAATATACAAACTAAGACACACAATTTTATTTCGTTGTTTTCTTTATTTTTATCATCAAGCGGTAACTCTAACATGTAGATACACATCAGTTAGTATAGACAGTATTTTAAGAAGTTATCTTTTGTCTTACATTTTACAGCATAAACTTATGGTACAAGCCACACAACTAGCGGCACAACTGGAAAAGTCAGCGCACTGCGTTTTAGAGAAGACGAAATTCGGACTACAAGAGAAATGTCATAACCTATCGGAAGCGAGAGCAAGACTAGCACACTTGCAACACAAGCTACAATGCGCCTGCGCTGAGTGCGCGGCGACGAAGCAAGCCGCGCATTGCGCGTGCGAGGCGGCGCGGGCGGCTTGCGGCAATGCGCGGAGGAAGAAACACGTCATGAACCAGATTGCTGTGGCGCCAAAAGACAGCAAGCGAGGACGATGATCCAGAAAGTAAGGAAAGTATGGTTAAGTGATTGAAACATCAGCTCGGGGTCGGAAATTCGGTTTTGTGGCGGAGTGAAGAAAAAACAGTGGATTTTATCATACGACTCATCGTTGAAACTTAAGGAACGCAAGGCTTCATGGACAGATTTGGCATATTAAGTTTGAAAGTTCAGTCAATTTATCAGATATGGGTTTCGAATTGGAAATACTGTTACTCTGCTGCAGTGTTTTTTCTGCACCATTAAAAGAATTTCCGACAAATATCAGATCTTCAAGTCCGCCACTGATTCTGCGACATGAAATGAGTTTGATATCAGTTCCATCGTTATTGTCTTAAGAAACTTGTTTAAATGCACTAGCTGTCTATTTTAGCGGTTTAGCAACTGTAGTAATGTCTCCGCCTGTATTAGTTCTTTCTTGACCTTGTATTGTGCAGTTTTTTTGAATAATTTTACTTTTGATGTCAACCAACTGTAGGAAATGCCACACTTCCTGGAAATTCCTCATCAGTTATGATTTCTTGATCATTGTGCCTTTCTATAGATATTGCGACAAAATTTTCACAATCATGCCCAAAATTATATTTTACCTTTACATCTATTTACTATAGTTTCCAGTCTAAACAGTCTCAGTAGTGTCCGTTCGTAGGTTAATTTTGTATAAGCTAGGTAATTCACAGTTGGGTACTTACCAAATAACCACACAGGACATGAAGTTTATATTTTAGTTTTGACTTTTAGTGTTCACAGGCTTCTCAAAATGGATAACAATAGCAGCTTTTGCATTTCATTTTTAAAGGAATGTAAATATACTCTTACCGGACTTTTTATTTTCGAGAATGCGTGGATTACGACGAATTTACGATAATTTTGATTAGCTCGATTTACTGTAGTTTTATAATATTGTGTGTTAAGACGTTCGACGTATAAGCTTTTGATATGATGGATTTCGTTTAAGCTTCTGTTAATATAGTATGGATCATGATAATCTTGTTTTATTTTATTACTAATTATGCTACATAATTAATGCAACACATTGAAACATTTTAGCGATAGATATGTAATTTCACAAATAGTTTAAATCAAATACTTTCTACTGAAAAGTTGTTCGCTATCACACACATTTGATTACTACCGAAAACAGTATAACAGCTCCAGTCTTGCTGATACTCCATTTAGTCCTGATAACCCAAAAGATAAAAATAATTCTTGATATCATGTGGAAATTGAAAAACATTTTTAATTTATTATATCCTTTTAATATATATAGTTCATATAAAAGTAACTACTGCTAAACAACTTATGCTAGTATTGGGTTCTCCAATTCCTAACATCTTTTCTGTTATCTACAAATTACAATTACTTAATTTAAAGAAGGCATTTTAATAATACGGTGGAATTAAGTTAATATCTAGCTCGTTGTACATGAATAAAATGGAACGAGACAATAAAGCATGAAAAGAACCACACATAAGAAGTTATCATTTTGGAAGAATGATATCTCAAAGAGAATCGAAGATTATCAGACCTCCTATACTTAAAAAAACTTTTTATACACCTCCATACTACATGGGTATGAATTATGGTATGAATGATTGACTACTGACGATGTCTCTGTAGACCAAAATCCTAATCTTGCGATTTTTTTTGCTGTTAATTACATCAACATGGTCCAATGTTTATCATAGCACATCAAGTGAGTCCAAATCTTTTGTCCTGTAAGAGGTGAACTGTACTCGTATATAAATAATGAGCACAGATCATATTTCAATGTCTGTAATATGGTATACGGAGGTCTGGCAGTCGTCCGCTCTTGATCTATTCTATTTTAATCGAGTACTTTATCTTGGTTTACACTACTTATCTAAAGTAAAATAATTACGATAGTAGTATGGTACCAAATATTAATACTAACATTATTCTTCGACAGCTCCAACGGTTGTTTAGTCTGTCCATTTTTGGTAGAAGTGGAAAAAATACTTTAAATAGTCCAGTTTTGCGTAGTCACGTTAGGACACATAAATATAATCTTTATTTTTATCTTTGTTCATCAAGGGGGAATCATTTAACACCTACTGAAGATTCATTTCAATTTTGTCACTTCGCACATAAAATATCACACAAACTCTCGTATGTTCACTACCACCCACTCTCATTTCATTGCCCAGATAAGATCGTAACATTAAGTTAATTCTATTTGTCTACTATACTGAATGCATCATTCAGGTTCTGCGGACTGAACGCCAAGTTGCTGTGCTTGTAATTCACGTACGGAGAGTTGTTAGATGAAGGCAAGTCCATGTCCACGTAGCCGTGCAGCGGAGAGAACGTATCCTCGTCTTCATCATCATCGTACATCGGTGATTGCTGTGTCTTCGCCAGGAACCTCGCCGGAGGCTCTGCGTACTGTCCACCCACAATAATGTCATCTTCAAATTCATTCTGCTTATTCGGCTTCCATGGCCTATTCACAACTTTTGAATCAGCAAAGTAAAACGGTCTCTTTCTTCTAAAGAAGAATTTGTTATCTTGCATCACGTTATGCTTTTCAGCTGCATCTGCATCGAATGTGTCATCGTTGTAATCTTTGGGATGTGGAGTTACATAAACAGGCTGCTTCGCAAACGCAGGCCTATTCTTACTAAAAGCGTAGTCTGTGTCAGACTGTTGTACAAATTTATTGTTTGACCATTGATAGTCCGGTCTGTTGTACTCTTGAGCTTCGTATGGTGGTGATGTTTCTTGGAAGCTTTGGGGCGTTGAATAAACTTCATTGATTGGGTTGGGTTTCACAGGCGCACCATAAGAGTCAACAAGTGGATCTATATAACCATGTTTTTGCGATGGCTGATCTCTTACATAGGGCGCTGGTGGCTCTCCGAAATTTCCGTTTTCAGGTACGAAGAAGGAATAATGGGGCATTTTCACAACATGTCCAAAACTCGGTCTGCCATTTGGTTTCGTTTTAGGAATACCGTATTTCGGTTTAGGTTTTGATGCTCGCTTTTTATTAAGATTATTTACAGCTTTGTAGTCATGTACCCCAAATTTAGGTATAGCTCCCTTTTTTGGTTTTCCTTTACGGCCTTTCTTTCCAGGTTTCTTGGTTGCTTTGGGTGGCTTAATCTTTGGCCTCGGTGGTCCATATTTTGATTTCGGAGGTCCATATCTTGATTTCGATATTCTTCTGTAGATGACTTTAGGCTTCTGGAATATTCTGTCCATTGGGAAGTTATCAAGAATAACTGTCGCTTCTCGTTTGCTGATTTTTTTGACAGCTTGCGGTTCTTCTACTTCGGACTTGTTTTCTTCTGCTCTTGCGCATGATGCTGTCACTGTTATCTGGAATGGAAAAAGTTGGATTTTAGAACTTGGTTGAAAATGTAGCCGATCTGTCGAAAAGAGCAAAAGTCACTTAAAGTTACTCAGTCTAGCATCCTACATATTTCTAGCATCTAATTCAATTGAAGGACATTCAATTTATCTGTCTGTCGGTCATTTGTCATAGTTTTTGTATGACTTCTTACATTACTGCAACCAGCCCCAATATGGTCGCAGAATGCAAGTTTTTACGTGACGGTAATGATTTAAGAAAGTATGCGTTCGCCGATGCGCCACACACTTGATCTCTAGTTGCTAATACTAGGATCAACTTATCTGGTTGATTTAGCTTTGAAATTGTAAAAATACTAGAAGTGCCTCCAATAAAGTAAATACTACCAAGTTGTAGACTAAACCAACTACCTGGACTGCTTATCAAATTAAAAATAAATGGTTCTTCTATTGTGATGAATGTTGATCTAAGCATTGTTCATCGAGATAATTGAATAATGATCGCATTTAAAAACAAGCTGTCATCTTATGTTTAATGTTATTTATTTGATTTTGAGCACCGTCGAATAGGTATTTATTATTGCGGAAAGCTAAATACAAACATTAGGAGTGGTTAAAGCACCAGCCTCTCAAGTATGAGTGTACGGGTTCGATTCTACCTCAAGAAAGTGCCAATAAAACTTTTCAAAGTTAAGATAAGATGGATGCAAAAGTGAAGTAAAACATTTTGAGGATTCTAAGACATAAAGTCTAGAATATGCATTGACGGAACGTCGTGTATCTATAACGCTCATTCCTTCTCTCAATACGCACCTATACCTTTTGTTTTGAAAACTCAAAAATGAAAAATACCTATTGCAAAACCACTGTCACAACTCGAAACTAAGTCACGTATTACACAAAAATTTGCATACAAACGATGGCTCATAACATCTTTCTATGCAAATCCTGATCCCTAAGGTCTTAAGTACTGCATACAAAAATGTATGAAAGTATGGGTACGCGCATGCGTCACTTTCCCGTGCGTGATCTTATAATGTGACGGTAAATCTCAACTCTTGCGCAGTTTGTAAATGGCGATAGAATGTGGGCAGATAGCAGTTTTTGCTGTACAGTTTAACAGATGGTAGGAAAAGTAAAATGTTTTATGTGCGTGCCGTCTATGTTGACGTTGATAATGTCTTTAACGTGGATTTATACAATGCCTTTTTTATGGAAAATCTCCTACAAATAGTCTGCTCGAAGTTAGCAAAGAAACTTGTAATCAAATCCTGCAAACAAATAGTGTATGATACAATTCTTCACCCTTAAATGAAACCTGCGTTCAAAACAGCCTTTCATATTACGGTATTCAGCAACATTCATAGTTCTATTGTAGGTCAAAATGCAAGTAAAAATTCTTTAGACTACTTTCTAGGAAGAACAATGTGGGGTCAACTTGAAACCGTCAGTTTTTGACCCCTGTCTAACAAACATACATACTAATGCAAATATAATGTTGTTATGAGTGATTTAAATAAAAAACACGTGTTTTACATAATGTAATGTTTGTTTAAAGTCTAAAAGTGAAGTCTCTATTGAAGATAATGCAAATTAAGACATTTACAAACGTTTTTGCATACTTTCGTTTTTCTAAATTAATTCTTGAGATGCTTGTTTTGGGCTACTCCCAATTCTTGTTTGTTTTAATTATAGGCGTAGATACGATGAGGACTGCGGAATTGAGTATTCGAAAGTGATACTGCGACTCTAGTACACAATGCGCTTCAGAAAAAAGGAAGGTGGGTTTTAGTCAGTGACATATAGGCACTGTTCCACCCGCAGCAGGGTCATCTGATGTGAATAACCTCAACTAAAACATATGTTGTTTCTTTTTTTATCCTCTTCCTACATACATACATATTTATGGCATATGCTCTCCGCACATAAACGGTTCTGCACCTGATCTCTTTCCAGTCGTGTGGAATTACCGTTCCATCGGGCTATAAACCTGCACCTGTATCTGCGCAACTGGTCGTGCACTGTAATATGTTCTGCGTAGCTGGCATGATCTCCCTTTATAAGAGAATACCCGCCGTGGCCGGAAAAAGGCCTTGTACGTCATCCATCAACCATCAATTTACCACTTATAATTGAAATAGCTGAAGAATGTTACCCAGCATTGTGAAACCGATTTCCGTGAAAACAAAAATGCTAATAAAAATAAATAAACAATGAAACGATCATACATATCTATGTAATGACGATATATAACGTGTTGCAGAGTTAAACAATGTCAATAAGTCATATGATCTGATATACAATATTATAAACAGACAAACATACCGGTGTTGCAAAGTAAACAAATAAGCCAGTTCATCATACCTACTAGTATTACATTTTATGATGGGAAATCCTCAAATGACCCCTACCGCTGTGGGTTAGCAGCGTGTGTCAGACTCTTACTGACTTAAACCCATCATGTTCCTTCTTAAGCCCTTTATGTACCAGGGGCGCGGTAACTCGCGCGACCAACCCTACAGCCCGGGTAGGCTTCATCCATGTGCATGATCAAAACTTCGTCAAAACATATCCCCTATTAATTAGTGCCTAAGAGAAACAGAAAAAGCAGTTTCCGAACTATTGCCTGATGCCGTACAGAAGCATTTTTAGGGTTCCGTAGCCAAAATGGCAAAAACGGAACCCTTATAGTTTCGTCATGTCCGTCTGTCCGTCTGTCCGTCTGTCCGTCTGTCACAGCCGATTTACTCGGAAACTATAAGTACTACAGTGATGAAATTTGATGGGAATATGTGTTGTATGAACCGCTACAAAAATATGACACTAAATAGTAAAAAAAAGAATTGGGGGTGGGGCCCCCATACATGTAACTGAGGGATGAAATTTTTTTTTTCGATGTACATACTCGTGTGGGGTATCAATGGAAAGGTCTTTTAAAATGATATAAAGTTTTCTAAAAAACATTTTTCTTAAAGTGAACGGTTTTTGAGATATCAGCTCTCAAAGTCGTAAAAAGTATGTCCCCCCCCCTCTATTTTTATAACTACGGGGTATAAAATTCTAAAAAAAATAGAGGTGATGCATGCTAATTAACTCTTTCAACGATTTTTGGTTTGATCAAAGTATCTCTTATAGTTTTTGAGATAGGTTGATTTAACTGTAATTTACGGAACCCTTCGTGCACGAGTCCGACTCGCACTTGGCCGGTTTTTTAAATGACGAAACGATTTTTAAAAGAATTTGAAGTCTAGAAAAAATACATGTGCCTCATTTGGGCGCCAAAACAATATTAAACACTATTCGTACAAGTAACATATCCTAAGTAACTCATTTTATACCCATTGTTTTTGATACAAATGTACACAAAATCTCAAACCAGCTATGCATTGTTCTTACAAACAAGATAGATTTCCGTTAAGAAGACGGAAATAAGAGATCTCACAAGTTCACTGACATTGTTTTAACCGCAAGTTATTTACTGGATAGTGAGAATAATAAATTGCCTATTAATTCCAAGGGTACATTCTCGTGAACGGCTCCGAAGCTACTATTCACTTCAGGTTAGTCAAAATATATGAACCAAACGCTCGTACGTTAAAGTGGTTTAGCAATGAAAATAATTGATTGTTTCTTTGCATTGAGTAGGCTCAACTTATGAACCGATTAGAAAATTCTCTTTTCCTTAGAAAAGTACGCTATTCCCGCAAGCAAGGTACGCTATCCCCAAATGACAAAAACTTTAATATATCCAGGTACGGAAAGAAGTTCCCGGGGCGTGCGTGAAACTGCGAGAATATACTAGTATGCAATAAATGTGATCATGTGTTATCAGATTAATCTTAATTAAAAATTCTGACTGTATAAATTAATGATGATGAAGTAGGTATCTAAGAAATTCACTTTTATTTTCGCAAAAATGTTAATTATTATCGTAGCGGTAATCTATTTTCTCGTAAATATAAGATGTTAGAAAGGTATTTCACTATCACTTTGTTAAATAACAATTTAGCAAAGATCGTTAGATTGTTATTGTTGATACTTAATTTAATTAAAATTGTTTTCGCATACCTGTTACCATCCTGTTAATTTTATAGTGGCTACCACAGTTAAAATATCTTCCATGAGTTACATAACAACTGAAGATACAAACAAACACAATATTTTTTCTGATAGCATGCGAATGAAAAACGAAAGTATACGATCGAAGAACAAATAGCGCGCATATATTGTGAATTTTATCACGAATCATACAGTAGTTTGCTAATGAGACATTTTTTTCAGAGCTCAAACAGACAGTTGAATTTCCCGATTCTTTTACCCGCCTTTACACGCTAAAGATGGGCTATGTTTACCATGTTTCTAATGGTAGGTCTACCTATACGATTCAGAATTTATGTTTGTACAAATATCTGTATGAACTTAAAGTCTGAATAAAACCTAAAGTCTGAGTGGAATTATGATGACAAGATTATGTTTGTCCATTGGCTCACACTTTTGTATGCACCCATGTGTTTCGCAGACAAAATTCTATGAAAGTCTGTGTGAAGGTGGTATCGTGTAGACCCACCATAAGTCTACACAATTAAGGTGGTCTATGCTTAGTAGTCAATCAAGCAACTAATTAGTCGAAGGCTAAATGTGCGTTGCTAGACTAAACACCGTGAAATGCTTTCAGTTTCTCTACTTGAAAGTGGAAGTGCTCTGAAATAATTACACATTACTGCCCTGTTGGTCAAGTGGTCGTTAACACTTAAGCAGCTTTGTAAGTTTTCAGAAACAGACTTTTTTGACTGTTTTATAGGTGGGTGGAACGAAACCCTTCTTTTCCGAATACAACTCGTTTTGCAATAAATGTGAAATTAACATTACCTTTAGCCAACTTCGAACAATTAAAGCTTCTGGACAATATTTACATCAATGCAAAATACAAATGCGCAAGGTTCCAAAAGTCTTTGGACTCGAATGGCTGAGATCAGAATATCATCCTTAAAGAAAACATTTTCTGTCAAAACGACATCTGGCTTGGTGTCGTTGGATCATCCTTCATTTACAAGAACAAGTATAAGCTTACCTAAGCTAACAACCTACAATATAAGGTTCAGTAACTACACACAAATTAATCTTTTAATTCAACATCATAATAAAAAAACAAAACAAAGTATTCCTAACCCACTTCTCACAACAATAATAAACTTTACTATTACACAGTAATCTTCATAATCGGATTAAATAACATAATTAGGTACCACTTAACTACATACGAGTTGTTACAATGAAAACAATATGGCGACTAGCGAAAGTCTTTGTGGTAACTGACGATAGAAAAGTGTTTCGAAATCATGACTGTGATTCTATTTAATATTACTATAAGCCATTTTCTTTATTGGAAAAGTATTTTGCATATGGATATGAGTTTTCGCTATTATTGGCTCGATTTAAGTTGATTAAAGTAATACTTCATGTGGCATAATTATTTCTTTGTGGAAGTTATAAGTTACGTTAGATATTAGGACACGAAATCTTAAGTTTAATATTTTTAAAGCGGTTTAGTTTCGAGATGTCATGTTCTTAACCTGTTAAAAACACGAAACCGCTTAGTTATAGTATCATAAAGTTTCATAAAGTTTTCTAGGCAATATTGTTTGAGTTGTAGGAGTTACAGCCCCCAGGCATAGAAAGTCGCCCTTAACTGCTATATTAATAACAGTTGTTCAGAGAAAAGATTTATTTTGAGTACAAATCAACCTATAACTCGTAGTAGTTACTGATTTACGACACTCAATAGCATTATGGTCAATAAGTCAGTATTGATGGCAAAAAAATTACCAAACTCTTCAAATTATATCGAATTTTATAAAGGAAGGAGTTTTGCAACTAAATTAGCATCATCATCATCGTCAATATCATTTACTACTTATCAGCCTATCCGGTTGACCTAGTTCCCGTCATAACGCAAAATACCATGAAATAGATCTGGTGTAATAAGTTTCTCTAGTTCAACTGTATCATGTTACAGAAGTGAAAATTTACATGAAAGATCAGCATATCAAGTGGCTTAACCCACATAGTATATATTTAGGTTAATGTTAGTAATTATATTTTAGTTATGGCTTCTTTCTTTTTTACACACTCTATCTGCATCTCTTCTTATTCTAACTCTCCCATAACGGGCCTGTTGGAAAAAAATTCTTATGAAATAAGCTGCGCTTTTGTACTATGTGTTCTATTTTGTTCTTTTCTGTATTCTGTGTGTGTATCTGTACATGAACTATTAAATAAATAAATAAATAGTAAGTACTGTGTAACCTAGATCAGTTTATAATCATGTAAAGGGTCTAATAGTCACCAAACGCAACTACTACTGTCTCCAAGACCCCTCGTATTCGAGTTCCGGGTGAATCTGAAATGCTGTTAGACTTTAAAGAAACTTTCACCAAGCAGCCCAGAGACTGCACGTTAATGTTTGTCCTGCGCCTGATCTCTCTCCAGTCGTGTCAGATTTCCGTCCGATCGGGATAGGACAGTGAAGGAATAGATAGAGCACCTTCATCTGCACAAATCTCCTTAAAATGAGAACAGTCACCGTAGCCGAGTAATTATTACATCATGGTATTGTGAGGTACTTAACGTCTTCAAAACTTTGGTCCACCTTTACAATAATAATTGCCATAACGTTAGGTAAATAACGACCGAAGCTCTCTGTATATGATATAACCTATTCATCATTTAACTGCTTTACAGTCAGTTTTATATTGAACTGGGAAAAGTATTTTAGAGTCTTCTATTGATGAAATTCAAAGAAGTGGCAATTATGATAATAATTACTATTGTTGTATTCTTCTTTTTAAGTCATAGCAAGTATACTCGATTATTTTTATTTTATTATTATTATTTACAATCCGATTTCCTGTTTTTTCACTCGCGTGTTGAGGAAATTACTTCCGCATCCGAATATAAAATAATAATAGCCCATTTTACTCGGGAATGACGTAAGGATGCTTCCTAATTGGTTCAGCAGTTTCGGCGCGTTCACGATACAAACAAACAAATAAGAATATGTTTCCTTTTTGTTATATTAGTAAAGAAGTACAGATTTACAAAATCATCATTTTAACAAAATTGGAAACCGAAATTCCCACACATAAATCTCTTAACTTTTCGCCACTTACCCATTCGAATCGATATCAACTTATACCAATTACTTATGTGCATTATTAATCGTTCAAACGCCTCTTATAGACACGACAAAACAACTTCTAAAAACCAGTGTTTCTTGAAACGTGAATTAAAGTCGGTAAATACTGGAAAATCATGGTATGTTCTCTTGTACTATAAAAATACTTCGATTTTTACTAGAAAACTCCAACTTTCCCAGCAAAATAGAAGCCAAATTAACGAGAGATAGATAGGAAAGACATAGGGAGGATTCTAGGAAGATAGGAAACGTTTTAAGTTCTTTGACTCATGAAAATGAAGAGATTGTATAATGGTAAATTTATGAAAACAGAAGTGGAATAACATATAGAAAACTAATGTGAACTAAAATTCTCTTGTCTACATAGGTACTATATAGCCCGACACTCCTTAAAACCATTTTTGTTAATTTATCCACAGAAGCTGTTGATGGTCCTTTGCTAAATAAATAAATACAGTGTCACATTGTGGGTCTTTATTGCCTTCTTTTCTAAAGTCGGGTGAGAAGGAGTTAGAGGTAAACAACCTAGGTACTTAATCATATTTGAAAGTGAATATTCTTCTCTGTAGATAATATTACGTGTGTCTAGTTACGCTAGCTGTACACAAACAACATTAACCATTTTCTATCACTAACAAGAAACATCTTAACTTTTTCTATTGCTTTTTCAACTGACAATCGAGTAATTTACGAGATGAATAAGTGATTCGATTAAAGTTAATGTATTTATTGAACCGGCTTTAAGTATATTACGACGGTATTTTGTGCATCATCATCTTTCTAGCCTTTTCTTAACTATGTTGGGGTCGGCTTCCGGTCTAAACAGATGCAGCTGAGTACCAGTGCTTTACAAGGAGCGACTGCCCTATCTGACCTCCTTAACCTAGTTACCCGAGCAACTGTTTAGACTGATTGTCAGACTTACTAGCTTCTGACTACCCATAACGACTGCTTTAGATGTTTCGAATGACATCAGATATTATTGTTTATTAACTGATGATTTTATCTATTGATATTTAATTAGGTAGTTGTTATGTTTATTTAGGAAACCTAAATAGATGTTATGATTTGGTCACGAAAATTGTTATTGTTTTGTTTTTTATAATACATCATCCGTTTGGCATTTCTCGTCTTTCCTTCCTCTGTGGTCATGTGTGTATGTAAACATAAATATTGACTAGTGAGATAATCTTTAGGTAATTTAAACATCATCATCATCATCATCCTCCTGCCCTTATCCCAATTTTATTTGTAATTTAAACAGTACTGTTCTAAAGGTATATGAGTCGTAGGTATATCCGGGAAAATACATAATGGCATCCAGAACCCGATGGGTCAGTAATCCGACACGATTGGAGAGAGATCACAAGCAGGACCGACATTAACGTGCTCTCCGATGCACGGGTGTATCAATCACCAACTTCGACCAGACTCTACTTCCTAGTAACTGCTTATATTTCCAAATCAGATGCATTCGCCTCTAAATATAAGCAATTTGGCAGATTTGAGAAAATTCGTCACTAGGACTTGTTAGATGATTAAACCTGCAGATCAGTCGATAATAAATTATGCAGGAAATAATGCCAAAAGCTACTTATTTCTCGGGGAAAAGTTTCCAAGGAAATGAGTTGCTGTGATTAATTATTAGGTACCTACAATGATGAAATGATTTAATGTACTTTTAATAAGAGTCGAGTGCAAGTGTTTAAACCTATCAGAGCTGAAAGAAATGACAATCTAACATTCTATTGTGAATTCTATTGTTTCTGGTACTTGAATATTATTATTCAAAATTGGATAGTTATTTTCTTCGCTTGCCGTTGTGCTATCTTCCGTCAAAAGCTAGTATAGGATTGCTTTTTCTCAATTTGCCAGGTGCTCTGAATTTTTTCAGTAAAAAAAATAATGATGCTACGAAATGTCAAGCTTTCATGGACTACATTCCATGAAAGCATTCAAAAGTTTTGTCCACCTTCATCTATCAATTTTTGTCCGAGTCCATTAAAAGGATAAAAGTATGTCCCTGTAGTACCTTCCATTGGCATCCACCTCTTTGAGTAGACTGTATTTTTGGTGTATTAGCAATTGAAAGGCATTCTGAAGTTGCTAAAGCTCGTCGTATGTTTATGTTTCCTTGAACCTCTGAAGGTGGATATTTATCAAACTTAATTAGTAGATATTATAAGCTAGTTCTTGGAATGTACACAACGTCTTATTAAGGTATTTGCTAGAAATTCTAACGGGCTCTAAGTATACGGGTATATTCCTGATCAGAATGGGACCAGTTTTTCTAATGATAAAGGTGGTCAATGTCTAAACGGTATTATTAAAGTATCTTGTTTCTCTAGAAAAACATAGTATTATATAAAGTCAATATACCTAATTAGAGTTGTAATTATTTTATTGGTAGGATATATTTTAAATTAATTTTAATTGCATTAAATAAGCTAAGATTTTTAATAACAAATGAGCCTTCGGCTATTGCTTAATTATTAATCCAAAATCAATGATACTAGAACCCTTGATAATATATTCAAAATATTTAAAAAAGTACACTCACCGTCAAAACAATATAACACAAAACATCAGCCAACTGCATTATCACAACACAAATTTTCTCGGCGACTGTACGAGCATGGACGCGACTGTCCAAGTCGAAAGCTTGTGAACGAGTGGTTGAGCCCAAGTGGATAGTGGATAGCTACTGAGTATCCGACTGTGACGGATTCTATAGAGGTGATGAAACCGCTTAGCAATTGTTTTTTGTTTGTTTTTAGTTTAATTTTGCAGTGATGTCATTGATTAGGATGGTAGGTGCCTTATGTTGGTATATATCATAGAAGTGATGTTAGAAAGGCTCTCAGTGAAATAGTTTATTAAAAGATTATCGGTCTCGAATATAAAGACGATATTATCATCATATCTCTCACTGCTGAACGTAGGCTGTAGGAAAAGACATGGCCTAGGATAATTTAATTATTAGCACTCACTTGCTGTGATTTTTTGCCCATTGATATTTATTTGGGAAACTACAATTATCCAAACATATTTTCGACAATTTCTTTTATGAAAAACCCAAATATAGTAAAAGATTTTTTAGGTATTGACAGTTAATTAGAGCCCCTTCAATTCTGATAATCTTGCTTAATAAAGTATCTTCCCACTGTATCTTAATATTACAAGAATTGTAATTTTCACAGTAAGTAAGACAGCTGACATTATAGAGATGAAATTAAAAATTAGAGTTCATAGATCCAAAGTATTCTTTATTCTAGTGAGATATTCTTTTGCCAAGGAAAAAGACTTGCAATGTGTGATACACTAATGATTGTATAGCTGTTCTGATACTACCAGATATAAATAATCTGTATGCAACAAAATTTGACCCTAATCCCTATTTTTTTTTAATCTACGGGTGATTAATCAACTCTATACAATTCCTAATGTAGTAGGCGCACGCGCAACTCTCACATTGACTTTGTTTATTTATTGTTGATTTATTATCTTTATAAACAATGTCTTCGAATTACTCAACGGTTCCTTTGTAATTATTATTTGTTTTTCAATATTTGACGGACGACATAGTTGTCTGAAGTTATGTTTCGTGAAAGAAAGAAGTACATTATAAATGTAAACTTTTCATTATCTCATTTCCCGTGGTTTCACTCGCATCCCGGAAGAACCTCTTCCGTTAACTGGACAAAATTATAGTCTATGTCACTCGGGAATAGTCTACCTTTCCAACGGTGCAAGAACCTTTTAAATCGGTTCAGACTTTTTGGAGCCCTTTGGGTACATCCCAACAAACAAAAAAATCTTATCTTTATAGTTAGAGAGAACTAATTGCCATCACTCTTCGTCATTTTTTTTAAAGACTGATGCATCTCTGGTGATAACCATCTATCAACTATCAATCAATTGTCGCATTCTTTGCCACAATTGATTGACAGTATAATATATTTGTCACTATTAAAGAGATACCTAATGTTTTTGCAGCGATTTGAAACTTTTTGAAAGAAATGATAGGTGAGGAGACCTAATAAGGAGGCCTTGCTCAGAAGTGACAGTGGGTAAATTATTTACTTCTGGACCTTTTGGCGCTACGTATAAATGATTTTCAGATATAACAAATAGGTAGAAAAATATATTTTCCATTTAAAATGCTTATTTCTATCGATGCCATATGTGTTTTATTTAAAACTGACGTTTACGCCATCTACGTTCAATGTGCAGAACTTTATGTATCTGCTACATAAGTACAAAGAAAGTAGTTAGTGAAAGGTAAGCTGAATGGCGTTGTCTACTTCCAAC
The DNA here is from genome assembly GCF_030705265.1 of Helicoverpa armigera. Classification (NCBI taxonomy): domain Eukaryota; kingdom Metazoa; phylum Arthropoda; class Insecta; order Lepidoptera; family Noctuidae; genus Helicoverpa; species Helicoverpa armigera. The sequence goes on along the minus strand of NC_087142.1, from coordinate 8,946,038 downwards.
AGTTTTGGATGGTATTATATAATAAATCAATTATAACAATTAAACTTCTTAAATAACTGCGTTTTTTGTATTGTAACTTTACGAACAAAGACTGCATACCTGCTTATTTTAATTTTGGGAAAAGTGTACCTACATCCCTACTACATACCTACAGAGTAGTTCAAAACTCTAGCTAGCTAGACTGATCCTTTAAATAAATCATGATTGTTATTACTTTATATAACTGAGGACTAGTTACATTAATTAGGTCAGAGCAGGAAGACAAAGAAGTAGAATAACTTTGTACATTATAAATATCCTATTCTTACTTCGGGACATTTTAACGAAAGTGGTTGTTTTCCATTATCATTAACCAGTAAATAAAAAATCATGTCAGTGTCATGAAAAATTTATTTGATTTTCTTTTAATTACATTATGTATTACGATATGCTAAAATAAATACAGAAATTGTTCGGATAACTTTATCTTATTTATAATTATGTTCATTTAAATAATTATGAATAATTATAATTAATTCAATAATACACGGTTAAGCTTCTAAACCTAGTTATTTATTTACAATTTAATTAATAAATTAGAGTAAAATTATGGTGATTTTTAATTAATGGAAAATATGTTGGTTGAACACACGTTTTGTTTAAGTATTAATGTCTGTTTATTTTGACAATTCCATCATTGGACTTTTAAAAACTAATAAGTTTTATTTCAAAGCTTTGCAAAATTTAAATTCTGAGAGATTTTGCTACAAAAATTCAATATTTTGATATACTTTTTTGTGGTCATATTGCAAAACTCAAATTGCAAATTATTATTTTTTTTTGCATAATTTTTATGTAGGTATTAAAATAGTGAGCAATAAGTGATAGACTCCGTACAACCGTTTGTAACAAGAAACAGTTCACATGAGTCCTTAAAAACTTTAATTCAATAGCAAATATTTTCGTGTTCATTTGAGAATAATTTTTTAACTAATATTTTTTCAACTACCTATTCAATTTTTTTATTGGCAATTTACAACTGTCAATTTTTAAAGAAAAATCCATATGTAAGTGGTCCAATTTTGATATGTAATTTTTTAAAACTAATGATTTCAAAATGTGAATTTACATTTTTATATAATTCCGTATTGGAATCGAAAGTCACACAATGGAAGATTAAAATCGATTAGACTCGATACAATACAAAATCCTATAGTCGTACGACCCGTATCGACAAAACTATTTTTATTTTACAATAAGAAGACGAAATATTTTTTTGATTTTGGTTCCTTTGCGAATGACACTGATTTTAAGATTTTTTGCTATCCAAAAAAGACCTGGGACAAGCTAAGAGATTTTTTTTTATATTTTGCAATTATTCGAAAAAATATTAGAAATTTGGAAAGGCGTTTAGTAAGTCATAGTAATCTTTTTGTAGGAATAACATGTTTTATTCTTTGCTCTCATAAATAGGTACTAGAAATTAACAAAAAAACGTTTAGCTTAAAAAGCCATTAAAACTTTATATGACCTTTGTAGATAATTTCATCAAAAATCCAAAATTCAGTGTCAATCGCAATCCACCATCAAAATTTAAGCTATCTTAACACTAAGTCGACGGCGGAAGAGTCATTTGAACGCAAGGACACCGATGCCGTACCAACGTCGGTCACTGTAGCACAAATTATATTCAATTAATTCTTCAGCTGAATTTTTAGAGGTTTTAGAAACTTTAATTCAGAGTATTATAGAATATGAGAATATAAGATAATATAATAATAAGAAAAACAACTATAGTCAAATATCACTATCAAATTCAATAAAAGGATCTTTAAAACGATTTGAGAAAACATTAAGTTGAAGACACAGAAATTGATACAGATGAGATAAAGGGTTTTACATTTCATTATTCATCATTATAGCAAATCTTCGATTTTAATCATGTAGGTACAAATAAATTACATCCAGTATTTAACGCTCCCGATCTATATAATACAGAGGCATGTTTCAAAGAATAAGCTCATAAAACCGCTAAAACTCCAGCACATACAAGTACAGTAAATAAAAGAAATATAGTGGAAGGCACGACAAGTGTATTTACAATGCTACGTGGCGTTGGTTCGGCAGTGGATGCAGTCGACCAGAAGCTTGAAGACACAGTGCATAAGCAATAACGAGAAACTTATGAAGAACTTGATTCAAATTCCATAGCCTTAGATGGTTATAATAAAGATGTTGACAAAGGAATAGCTATGGAATCTGAATAAGGTCCATCATTAGTTGTTCTGTATATAGAAGCCACTGCAGGCTTTGGTTTCCAAATTTAAACATAGGAAGAAGAATTACAAACAATTTGATAATATTGAGATGTCAAAGGCTACTTGTTGGGTCGACTGCTGATTTCAAGTGAAAAGTGAACTTAAATTGCGTGCGTAATATAATGATATGTATTGCATAAATATTTCACTTTGATTTGAAACTGAGCGAAATTGAAATATAAGTTAAAATGTACCTTGTTTATACGAGGCTTGCCGCGTAACTTAAAGTACTGTGAAGTGCCTGTAACGATAGTAACACAAATTATAATAACAAACATAATTATAAATATAGATGTGGCATCTGACAATCAAAAAAATCGAATGCCTAGAGAAAGAGATATGGTATTGCATCATGACGACATGTCCCAAGGTTTGGATATTATTGTTAGAGATTGTTTATGTGATGTTGACCTCATATAAACAAGGCATTGAATTAAAAAAAATCCCCAGGTTATATCACACATAACAATTTTACAGAGATTTTTGAAAACAATCGTCCAATTATACCGAGGATTCGTCATTCAAATCGAATATAAAAAAATATTTACAAAAATAACCTAGACCTATGCTGTAACATTGCGTCGTGATCCGTACAATTTAAACTACTAAACGACTATACTTTAATATATTTGGATAAAATTCTCGAATTAAATATACATCAAGAAGTATCTACAAGTAGATACTGGAAGGACCCTGTTTAAGTCTAAAAGACCTAACGACCGATTCGGTCTCACCACTGAGCGAGGTACAAGAAAATCAAGTCTTGGTAACAAAGATTGCAATATTTTTCTAAGTATTTACGTTATAATAATTTTGAGAAGATTTCTTCGATGCAAACCGAAAAATCAGTTCCAAAATTCATGTCAAGTTTGGGAGTCAAAGAAAATTCATTGAGTGGCTTCAGCGGTATGATAATGTGAAGGATGGTAACGCCAAACCTGGGGAGGGGAGTATTCGACGGGGACCTCTTGCGCCGCCCCGCCAGCACCCCACATGAGCACCGTCTGCCGAGGCATCTCCGAGGCTTGAGGCTGCTGCATCCGCTCCTGCTCCGAGTTACTCGACCCAGCAGGACTCGGCCCAGGCACTACGGAAGGTGACCTCCTCTCCTGTCCCGTCACAGGACTCATATACCTGCCACTACTGTCCACGTACGTATACTCTCTCGAAGGCGGCCGATGGTATGTAGGAGCCACTTCGTACCCAGGCGGAGGGGCCGGTTCGAGGAAGCCATTCGGCGCGTAAGGAGTGTAATGGTAAGATAGAGGTTTATATTGATGGAAGAGGTTATCTGCTGTTAAGAATCTGTCGTCTAGAGGTGGCGGGGCGTAGTGTAAGGTTGGGGCTGGAGGGTATTCTCCGTAGGGGGCAGTGTAGGCGCCATTTAAATTGGTGTATGCTGCTGCAACTGCGTCTGCTGCTAAATAGTCCACGGGAGGCGGCGCAGGAGTTGTGGGAACTCTCCGTTTATTCCTACAAGTTGATAGGAAATCTCGAAGTTGCGTTTTGTATCTTCTGGCGGTTCGAGGAGGAGTTGTGACATTCGTTTCGCAGCCGGATAGCTGTTCCGTCTCCGAGAAGTAGAGGCTTGTGAGACCGGTGTCGAGGTAGCTCACTTTGAAGTCCATTGTCCTTTTACCGAGTAGGTCTCTACCTTCTTCTTCCCTGAAAATAAAGAAGATAAAAGATTAAAGTTTTTCAATAATTACCTTGATGAACTTTAACAATTTGTGTTTAAAATCTGAGATGGCACTTACATGAGCGGTCGATGCGTACTGATAACGAAGTCAGGTTTAGAATTTTTGTAGACTAGTCTGGAAGAGGTCTGCAGCCACTGCCACTGACCATCCTTTGTTTGGAAGCGATAAGCGATCATTCCGGAAGCACCTGTTTTTAATACTGAAACAGAAACAAGACCATTTTCAATACAGAACAAACAAAAAACAAACACTCTATTATTGTCACTAATGCAAGAAAATAAATTGTAAATGAGACAGTCATTTCTAAATATTTTGTGAAATAACTTACATTCTTGATGAGCGCTAGCAACGTAAGCCAGATCATCATAATGTACTAGATCATAGCCACCCATATTCGCCAGCTCAGCATCTGTGTAACCTAGCAACATTTTACCCCTGGAAAGAAAAAAAATACACTTTATCAGTTTACAATACACACTTTTTCAACCACCTTGTAGGTACAACAAAAACTACGAATTACTATGTTCTAAAATCACCAACTTATTATGTCCTATCGTATTATCATCATGCCACAAAAACTGTCTTTTTAAGGTTTTTTTTTTTATAATTTTCAGCTTCTTCGATTTTTATATTTTATAAAAAGAATCCAATATTATAGATCGACAGAGAAAATTCTAACTCACGATTTCATTAACCTTAGATCTATTGTTGTCTAAATATCTATTTTTTGTTGTAACCTTGCGGTATTCCCATTAATTAACAGAACCATTGTTCAGACACTATTCGAGTGTCAATTAACAATTTAATATGGTCCATATAAAATACTTCCGATCATTGATGATCTTTTATTGTAACCGTTTTTGCTAAATGTAGCGTTTCTGAATATTGAGGTATCTTTAGTGTTAAATGAAATGCTATGTATGTCTAACGACTTATTGTGTGTGTAACCTAATCTCTTTTTTCATACTTCATGAGAATTTTGTTATTTATAGAACCTAACTATGCTGACATTATTATTTATAGGTTTAAATATTTAGCTTAAAAATAATGATGGTTGTAGAGGTACAACTCGGTTACGAGTGCCTGCTATAACATTGTTCCTGTCCTGTGACGTAGGACTTAGCTGATGATGAAACTAAACCTCACACCCATCAGTCATCAGATCCTCAGTATTGTCATATGAAAACAAAGAAAAATCTTTGTATCCTTTGTCATCTATAAAGATACTGAAAAATAACTTTGTTTCCCTTACCGTTGATCCATAGAGACTAGAGACAGGTCGAGCTTGTGTTTGCTCTTGAACATGACTTCCTTCTGAGGGATTTCCAGAAGGCTGGGAGGTCCGAAGGGCGCGCATATTGCAAAGAGAGCTAATGGAGGTTCTTCTGTTTTCTTGTTCTGCCCGTGTAGCACTTTGATGCGACCTCGGATGTCAAGCCTCTGTGGATTTTAAAAGTGTGATTAGTAATATTTTCATCATTCATCTTGAATGTTTTATTTTTGTTATTTTGTATTTACATCCACTAGCCATATATGTTGGCCTCGGCTTTGTTTCTAAATCAATGCAAAGCAAACCGATGCTAAGTACCAATATATGAAACGGCCTATATGACCCAGACCTGAACTGTACAATCTAGCTCATGTGATTTCGGGTCCTTTTGGGCAAAATTGGCATAAAAAATTATAGGTTCAATTATTATTGAAATAAAAAGCTTACCAAGAACCCAGAAGTATTGTCAAGTAAACATCTAAATCTGACAGTGAAGCTCCTTTCTAACAGATGCGCCCTGTCTGGCCGCAGAACATCTTGCAGCGTCAGGTTGCTGACTTCTGGAGGTAAGAAGGAGTTCCACAGGATCTGACGCTGCAACTCCTCCCGGTCTTCTGAGTGGACGAGCTCGTAAACTGACTGGTGGACTATGTCCGACTGAAAAAGAAGGCAAATCATTGTATTAGGTTTATAAACATATACTCAGAAAAGTTTGCAGTCATTAAATCTAGTTTTTCTAGTAGTATTTTATTAATAGAATCAAAACTTCAAATCATTGTTTCAGCAACAATGTTGCGATCAAATTAAATTTAAATACAATGCAATAACAATTAACCAAAACAAAGAAAAAAACCTCTCAATTAGTTAATAGCTTCTATTAGTGGAACAGTAATAAGATTCAATAAACCAAAAGATAACAAGATAATTAGTTCACAAACACAAGCTTTACAATAGAAAAAAAGAGCAAGTCACAATCAAATCGTAAATCAACGAGCCCTAGGAATCGATTTAAAGCTCAATCATTAAAGAATCATCTGTAACGAAGATGGACGTGTTAATTCCGGACCTTTGACAAGCTAATGACTACCTTCACTACATAAGGATATGTTATAAAATTCTCTGCATATTTTCTAATTCATTTTACCACGCATCACACAACAATAGGACCGTGTAAACAGTGTAGATAATACAACAGCATATGATACCAGTACAAAACTAATTGATAATCAATGGGGTTACCCAAGGCACGAACTTCGGCCCCTCTCTAAACATATAAATGAATTTGTAAAATATGTATAGGGCTGGTATGAGTAACAACATATTGCGTTGGCATTAAACGTCAAAAGATGATTTGTTGGGTAATTGGTTTTGTTCTCATTGGGGTGGGGGGTTGCTAAGGTACGAATCCATGTTTTGTCTATAGGCCTTTGTTTTGGCATTTTTTCGGCGTACCATTGTATTGATGGATCGTATCACTTTTTATATCAGTTTTGGAAAATATAGCCATAATTTGTCTCCGCTTTTAATGGGGGAGATAGAAAGTTTTGATTAACTGTGACTCAAGTTAGGGTCTTACTGTTTTTTGGTGGGACATTTTGATTAAATCACTACTGTTTTATAAGCAATAAAAGAATATAACTTTTTAATACTTCGAACGTCATGCTTATTATGACTCATATACTAAACAATATTTTTTTTTATGAATACGATAGCAGTTTAGTGAACCTTACAAATAAATGCGTCTCTTACTAACAATTAATCTTGAGTTTGATCAACTAAGAATAAAGAATTCACAGCCAAAGCTGAACCCGCAGCCCAAAACGCAATAAAAGAACCAAAAAACAGCACAAATGAAAAGTTTCAAATAAAAATGATCTCAGTATCAGTCGGGGTCATTTACCACGAAGCTCAGCCATTAGCGATCGATACTGCCAGCACCCACCTGGCGCAGATTGAAGTTAATGTTGCTATTCATTCACCCCTCGGTTCAGATGCATTTGTATTTAGAATTATTATAGTTTCGATTTTGTTTTGATTTGGAATTGTAGGTTCATTTGTTTTTGTAGTATCTTTGTGGTATTGAGTTGCATCTGTTTTGATACTAGACTTTATGTTCCTCTTTAATTATTTTTGATCAGTTTCAGTTTAACCGGGAAGTAAAATAAGGACTGATTAATTTGTTTATTTACCAAAAATAAATATAGAGTAAGCAAAAATAAATATTGTTAAATGTAGAGTAAGTACTATCGAATTGGGTTGTCCATGTATGTAAATAATAACTTCAGCTGCTTATCTACTCCATGTAGGAATAATATTATATATTTTGCATTCAGTACTCCACATTAACGCTATCTTAGAACTTAGCTAAAGAGTGAATAGGAACATAACAAAGCATCTACCTAAACGCTATCTTACAAAAATACATAAGTGAAACAGGAATATAACAAAGTATACTTCTCAAGTTCACCTTTATTAACTTCTTAATTAACACCAAACCCTATACCAACTTCTCCAACCTTTCCATTTTTACCTAAAATCGTATGCTAATAATCGGTTTTAATGTCCCCAATGTTATTTACTCTGGAAATCTTTACTACCCTCATTTAAGGTCGGTTTGGTTTGGCACGCGCCAGTCAGGAAGTGGCAAGTACCCGGACCGATTTAATGATTTCTAAATCGATTTGTTTAATCGAGTCCCACCCTACGCACTGGCGTAGAGTAATTGGATAGACAGGGGAGTAGGCATAAACGGAATTTATGTAAGATTTTTTAGATGATTAGATGGGCGTTTCATTTGAATTAGGTTATAATTTATTTGTTTATCATTGTATCTCTTCTGTACTTTGAGTTGTGTACTGAAATCTTTGAAGCTCTTCTCTGTTCTCAATCAAATCCTTCATGATTTTAAATCATCAAAATTTATCTTTAACGCAGTAAAGGGCTTATTACACTTGACTACATTCAGTAGCCTAATTAGGTTTGTCTAATTAGGTTTCTAAATGATTTAATGAAACCTACCTTCTTTTACTTTTACATTTGTCTGAATTTAGTCAAGTGTAATAAGCCCTTTAGTATTCTAACAAAATTACAAAACAATATTCGTATAAAATGACCAAGTTCCTAAGTAAAAATAACTTTGACAATACATTAGGCACATACGTCTACCCAATCACTCCACTCTACGCAATAATCTTTGCCCCACTAAAGTAACTCAGGTAACCGAATTACTCGCTCGCTTTGAGCATAAACAAAACAAAGAGGAGAAAGGGGGGTTTTGGACGTAAAATTTATACGCATACGATCACTGCCAACTGTAAGTTTTATAGCGGGGGTCGAAAGGGGGTCGAAAAGCGGGGTTTTTACATTCTAAAAGCAATATTTCATCGGGGACTTTATTAGCCGTAATGCGGAGGGCATTTGTTAACGAGCAATTTTAATATGCGTCGCAGTTTTTTTCGTTCAGGACGATTTTTTTGGTTTCCCTAAATATGTTAATTTTGTTGCGTTGAAGATATTGGTGTATGGAAATGATTAATTTTTGTGTGAGGACGTACGGTGAGTTATTGCTTAAGGAAAACCCCAATGGGAAGCTATTAAATTATGTAGATATGTTGAACTTTTGGAATATTTTATGAGTTGCGGTATTTTAATGTGAATATCTTTATGTAACATCCGAGTGCTAAACTGACGACCTTAAACGCATTTTGTTTGTAGTCAGTAAGTTGATCATCATTTTGCTTAAGTGCTATGCTCCAATCAACCGCCTTCAAACTTAGGATGCTAGAATATATTTCGATAACCTATAAATATTTTGCAGAATCTAGAACTTCTAGATAGTCACATGTGCTAATATATGTAAAGGTATTGAAACCATACTTTACTAAGATTCTGCTTCAAATTTTTTCCGCAACCATTATGGATAATTTCATATCCTTATCCTAAGCTGATAAAACTAACCACATTTTCTCTTATCAGGACCATTTTTAAGGTCTCCCCCTTCCACCCTCTAAAAAGGAGGAACTAAATAAGGCCCCAAAATGACTAAAACGTGAAAATATGTAAATACCCGTGAGATTACAAAGCCATTCGTTGAAAGTCCGATAAGAAGGCCTCTGATAACGCTAGAGCCGTACTAAGTTCACTTATCGTACCTCTAATTAATATTTTTATAGCACATTTTTATATTTTATGAATAATTAAATTTTGGTCCAAGCCTTATCTTATGTTCGCTAAGTGATTAATAAGGTTAATGCGGCCTTTCATAAGGAAAATAGGGTAATTTTTATGTGGAAATAATGTAATTAATTAAAGTGAATTTGTGGGCAGAAAATGTCGTGTATTGGACGTCGGCTGTTTTGTTTGTAGGCTTTTGAGCATAATTATGGAATTAGGAACAAAACCTCATTTTGAATTTATAAAGAGTCACAAGAATTTGTTAAAATTAGACGTATGCTAACTTAGATTTTTACTTTAGAATAACTTTAACAAGAATGTCTTATATTACTGGCAAGTTTTCCTATATTTATCATAGATAAAGTATCTCGGAATCTTCGAAGTATAGACAGGTCCTTATTGTCGAAGACTTGTATTAACTACAGTCGATAGTATATGTATATGGGTATATGAATCTAATATTGTAGGTCTTACCTGATGGAAGCCTAAGTAACTTTCGATGCTGTGTGTAGCGAAGAACACCTCGCCCTCACACGTCAGGATCATCAGGAAACCGTTGAGTGCCTGGAAATTAACACAAACGAATCAATTATAAGAGAAAAACCATTATCTTTTCTTTATGGAAATCTTATATCATATAAAGGAGCATAATGAAACATACGCCGCTAGTTACGTACCTATTTAAGCGGTATGTCACCTATGTTTAAAAATACAGCAAATTGCTTCTGGGCCAAAGTATTCTAGAATTAAGCTACATTTTGTAGGCTAAACTTGGTTTTCTCTCATAATTCATCAATCATCTAGTATTCAACCAAGCTTTTACCACCAAAATGGGCATGATTACAATTTGGAGTAAGCTTAGAAAGGGCTTTCTTTTACAATACCAAAGTCACACAACTATTATTTCCGAATAGAATCTGAAAAATTCAAAATTCCATCAAATATAAAACAAAATATAACCCTAAAACCGATGCACGAAATTCAAACTAACAAACAAAACAAAAAAAAAACAAAAGCAAAAAACTTTTTCCGAAGTAAAATCAGTCGTGACGTGGGGACCGAAATTATTCCGTCGACAATAAAGACTTCGCCAAGTTTTTCCCTCGGTTTCGTAGCTATTTCCTCGGCCAGACACATGGTTGAGTTACGAGCCAAGTTCCACGGAGAAATGTGGGAGCGTTCGCATTGACGTCCGATAATTTTGAATAACTGATCCTTATTGGGTGGTAGTAACTTGACAGCCCCAAAAACGGCCACCCTTCACTACTTCTTACGTGTTTTTACTGGGAAAAAGAAGTTGCGCTACAAACTTTCCAGCAAAGCAACACAAGTTTATGGGTAGGTCATTAAGAAACCGTCAATTTACTGTCGTTAAATCGATATTTTAAATAATATTTTTTCCAATTTTCCTTTAATAGCATTCGAATTTGAGCTTTAACAATTTGTTGGCTTAAACAATTTATGACAATATTATTTATTTATAAAATATAGTTTTATATGTCAGTTCAAAAGGATTAATTTACTTATATGCATTTTGCGAATCATAATCAAATATTTATCTACATCCTGACATATTTATTACGACGACAATAAAATGCAGTCATTTCTCGTACCGTCTAACAATGGAAACCCACAAAGACTAACTAGAGAACATAAAATAAGCACATAGTACTGATTATTTATTGCATCGATACTTCCTATTGATTTATTTTGTAACAGGCTAACTATTCATAATTTATCACAGAGCCCTGACATCTCTATAGGTCTTGTTATACCGAGCTATGCAGAATTTTATAATGTAAAAATAGTCGGATTTAATGGATTGGATATCGATAAAAAAGATTAACAGTTATTATAAAATTGTATAATATAATATTATGTCCTTGATAATGTTATAAATAAATGCGAAAGTAACTCTCTCGATAAGTCTGTCGCGATTTCATGCCTAAACTACAGAATCTATTTAAATGAAAATTAGTACACTGATTGGATAGGAATGATTTATAAGATAGCCAGAGGTCTATTTAAAACAATATTTTTTTATAACTCCATTTTCCAAGAATTATTTAATGCCTTGAAAACGTAGGTTCCTAACGAAAAAAACCTAGCATTCCACAATACCTACCTTTTCTACCTGTAGCAGTAAAAAATATGATATTTACCTTCATAAACAAATCAACAAAGAATGATACAATTGTTAAGCAATTTTCTTTCATAAACAATATTGCATACCCGCCATAAATAGGAAAAGTTAATAAAATTGAAAAACTTCAGCTTTGCTCAAGGTTTTGTTGTTTTGTAACCTTGGATCTGAAGGTTACAGGCTAATGCTGTAATGTTATGATTATAGTAAAATGGTTCCGAGAATATGGGGAGTCAATATTTGTATAATCTTTACTATGTATATTGTTAATGTGAAAGTAATTCTGTATGTCTGTCTATCAGCTGGATTTTTTTCTTTATACTGGTAAAAGGGGTGCTATTCAAAATGGATTTAATCTTCAAAGGAACGTTTCAAAATAGGGCGAATTTAAATAATACTAAATAGGTAGCATCTCACCAGAATATGTCAATTGACAGAGAGGAATGGAATCGGAAAACATAAGCACTGCACCGACTCGAAATAAAATTGGAAACAGTGCAAAAAGAAGAAGAATGCAAAAAACATGTGCTATCAAAATATTATCTGTCCACTTGATAGTACATAATTTTTATGTATTTCTAATTGTTGTAATTAAAATATTTGTTAGAATATTACCTGTAAGAACATTTCCCCATCAGGCATGGCGTGGTCGTAGGGCGAGTGTTCTCTCCGGTGACCGTGGATATCTTCTTTTTCTTTGTGCATGACCACTGGAACAAAATAAACAATATTCAATATATAACAATATAAATATCCGCTTAGATATCTCTATAAAAAAATATAGAACTCGATGTAAATTAGACGGACCAAACCCACTAAGAGTTGCTACTCGAACAAGTCGCAATACCGTGTTTTAGTCACGTCTTTCGAAAGATATTTTATAGCAAACCCTTTATTTACGGTCAGAAGCCAAATTCGCAAATAGTGCCGTTAGTTAACGTATATAAGTGTACATAACATAAAAATAAGTTTGTTATATTTCCCTGCATTCTTTTCTTTCATATGTACCTATAAGTACTCCTACTCAAACTATAAAAAAAACAACTGGCAAACATTAAATATTGTATCATTTCACTATCTTTACAAATAGTCCAGACATTAACGTTGGACATAAAAATATATACTCAAAGAAATATAAGTCACTAAATAAAATTAACTAAATATATAAAAAAATATATATAGTTTTGTTTGTCGATTTTATTCAACTTCAGATATTATCAATTCGAGTTAAAGCAGGTGCAGATGCGTCTCAACAAATGTGTTTATAACAAGTAATTAAAAAGATATAGTTATTATTTTTAATTACTAAACAAAATACTATGTGATATTTACAAAGTACAACACTTGATATTAAGAATGCGCCGCAATTAACACTTAAAGGTGGCAGAGATGCAGATAAGAACTTAATTGTAATTATATAAAATTTTAATTATGATTATTTTAAGTGGTCTGATAAGAAATAGAAACGTATGACAATTTCGAATTACATACGTATGTAAACAGGTTATAATTATAACGTAGGTATTAAAATAGTTTTTTTTGAATAATCCAAAAGAAGTCAGTAGCTCAATAGTTAAGTACATGTATGAAATTATAAAATTAGTTATGCGTTTGTTTAAAATCAATTGCATTCAGCAAGTACAAAAAATATATATTAAAATTGATACTTGGCCTAAAACTCTCAATTATCTTTATAAAATGTTATAACATTGGCGACATGGGCAATATTTATTCGCTTTAATTTATTTTTTATGTAAATAAATATTACTTTACGTTAAAATAAGGAACACTACCTAAATAACAAATATCATATCAAAAGAATTATTTTTAAAACCATTTTTTTTTAATTCCAAATAACATTTTCACTTAATTCTAAATAGTACACCAATACCCCGTCATACTATTCCCATACTACATTATAAACATATTCAAATAAGCTACAAATATAATAAACTTACTTATCAATATACAATATCAGTAAGTATAAACAGCTTCATGTACCACTTGCGCGTCTAATGAGATGGGCGTGGCTTAGGCGACAAATCAGATCAAGTCGGTAACGGGGGATGCTGGGGTACCGAGGGATGGTTTGCACGTTTTTGTTAAGGGATTATAGACCTTATTAATGTAGATACTGTTTTAATAGAAATATAATTATAGACGTTATTAATATTAACTGTATAATATAAATGTTGATATCAATATGTTGTTCTAATGTGTAAATTATATTTAGAACCAAATTCAAGGACAAAATATAGACGTCAGTTTTCTGTAGAACTGTTTAGGTGCCTTGAATTTTCACGTTTAAATTTCAAAAGAAAGGAGTTTTAACAAAAATGGACTTTTATGCTATCGGTGGACTTGATCCTTAAGATTTTATTTTATGAGTTAAAAAGAAAAGTTAAGGTGTGATGTTCCATTTTATAAAATTCAAGTATGTATAGTAGGTATATTGAAATGAACGTTCGTAATGTGTACTAAAATTAATAGGTTTGGTTCTTCAGCACTTTTGAGAAATATTCAACTGAGAGTACCATTTCTCAAACTATTAGGTATATTTTTCTTAATTTCATAGGTTTGAGCTTTTTTCTTCTCTTCAATTTATTAAAAGTCGGTCAGAAGGAGAACAGAAAGGCAATTGCTCTATTTAAAATACTGTCAGCTGTATTCCGTTACAATCAGCATATTGTATTGTAAACCTAACTACTTTCAGAAAAAGGTTAAGCAGATGAATCAGATTTTGGGTTTTATTAACTTTAGCAATATTTCTTAGAATAAAACAATATCCTAAATTAACAATCATAATTAATCTTAAAAGACACCGGCAATACAAACAAAACTTTGAGTACCATAACTACGACAGTTAAATTCAAAAGGTTAACCTGTTCTAATTACAGTTAACATTTGATCGGTCAGTTAATAATACAGTAACAGATAGTTAGTGTGAACTTCAGTTACCTATCGCATATGACATGATAATAGATCTTATCTTGAAGTAGAAACGTGTAATAAATTGATCATGATTCTATAATTATCGAAGAATTTTGATTATTCTTAGAAGGTTGTTGATTACATATCTAGTTATAATTCTGTACGGACATAATGTCGGCTTGAAACTAACTTCTGAGAGATAAGTTACTAGGCTAATATATCTTGGACACGTCTACCGCACAAGTATATAAAGGAAAATAAAAAATAGAGGAAAAATAACTTCTATTCTTATTTATATAAATTCATTTACGTTACACTTTTAAACCGACTTCCCTAAAAGGAGAACGTTATCAATTCGGGTGATTGCACTTTTATTTATTTTTAATGTTTGGTCGCCCATATCTTCGTCGTTTACCAATCGTTTTGAACAATTATTTTTTCATAAGAACGACTAATCCGATCTTACTGAAAATTGGAAGGGAGTTAGCTTATAACCAAGAGGTGGATATAAGACCGGCTTGGAACGTGGTTCCTCAAGAGGCGGTTAAAAGCATGCCTAATAACAGTAATATACTAAATAACACCAAAAACTAACAACAACTAAAACATATTACAGCTAATATAAAATAAATAATAATTCTCAACACAATAGCGTTGTCACCGACCAACGGTACGATACATTTTATGACCAGCCCGGCCAATTACTGCGCCTGGGAGACACCATGTGGACGCTAGTGATATGATAGTATCGATAAATTTATGTCGATAGATCATAGTTTATCGACGTCACTTTCAATTGGTTGGAAGGTGGTTGTGTTTGGTAGATTTTGTGTGTTTACAAAATAATGTTTTTGTGAATATTAAATGCTTATAACGAAGGCAATTTATCAATTGTTTTTTTCATATTTATATTTGAGTAATCAAGTAGGTAATAATATGCATTATTAAAACAAGGACGATGTAATCATTTCATTATATTTAGAAATCTCAACAGCAAAAATACATACCTACATAAATAATAATAATGTATTTACAGCACTTGGACAGCTATTTTCTCAAGGGCACGTTTGCAATTATTTTCTGATAAATTGTAACACACGTCCTGCATTTACAATTCATATAAATACACAGTACACAACATCTTAATACCTCACATAATTATTTAAACACCGCAACATGAAGCCGCTTGCTTTATAATAAAAACAATCGCAATTATTTCACACAAGGGCCTTCATTACTTTTCTTTGCACAACATTTTAACTTTTTAATAAAAAAAAGGCAAAGTTATTGTTTTGCGGCTCACAGATCAAGATAGCGCTGGCCGGCAATCGAATGGATTTACCGATTTATCGATAATGTCCGTGGGTACGTCACTAATCGAATGCGCGGTGGTTTATCACCCTCTATAATCGTCATTACACTATCGAGGGTTTCTTTTTTTTGTTTTTGTTATAAATTGAAAACTAAAATTGATGACAGTAGCTGTTGCCGTTTGGCGAAACTCGTTAATTTCGTATTTTAGCACTTTGAGATAGTGGGTCGATAATAATAGTACTTATGTCTATGTAGGGCGTTGTCAATTAAGGAATACTAAGCAAATTATTCTATTTATCAATGTGCTTATTAACTCTTTGGGGTGTTCAAGGTGCTCCATTTAGACGTTTAAAAATACCGTGCTCACTGTCGATGTAAGACCATGCATGGGTAATAATATTTTGGATAGCAGTAAGCTCACAATTTTATAATAATTGATGGAAAAAAGGTTTAAAGTCATGTTTCAATACAAAATTCTAGTAGCTCTACTTTTGAAGAACAAAAATAAAATAATTGCTTTTTATTGGTCGTTTCGAAATAAATCAATTTTAATACCACTTATAACCACAATTCCGTAGCACCTAAAACTGTATTTCCGGGACAAAAATATGCGACAATTGGCCTAACATTCCAATTAACAGAACTAACTCTGCCTATCCCGGAATCACTACAATTAATATCAAGTATCATTCCACTGCCATATTAAATTGAACGGCAAAAACTCCAACGTTCTACGGAAACGCAAAAGTCTTTTAACGAAAAAACAGTCGCGTGCGCACAATTTGTCGTATGTTATCATTAAGCGAATAATTTTGCATTGATTTACGATATATGGACGCTAATGTTTAATTGACTATTAGGTGCACATTATTGTTTAATTTGTCTCGGTAAAGGAATTTGCTTTCCATCCCCTCATTTGAAAATAACGGTAAAGGTAAATGGTAGAAGCGTTGCTTGTATGGATACTTGGCTAGTGCGAAAGACGATATTGTCTGGCAGGAATGTTTCTTGTAAGATTACATCAGACAGAGGAGTATTGAAAAATACATACCTACTGTCATTATCTGCCTAGAGTTTTCGTCAATGTCTAAGCTCATATGGGTTTCTATACAAAATGAATATAACTAAGGTCTTCGATTAAGTGACCGCCGCAAGCGATAATTTTGATATACACGATGATTATGAAAACTTTTCTCAAAAATATTCTACTTCTCATAGAATGAACTGCGAGTTAAATAACTTAACGGTGCAAGAGTTTTCTCAAATCCGCCTTATGACCTCTCACGTGGATTTGTAACACCGACTGTTACTGATTAGCATTCCGAAACCCAGTTTTTAATAACCATCCTCGGCTGTTATTTCCGGACTCTGGTTCCTGGAAAATTACTTGATTTTGGCGAAATCGCTGTGTACAGCGATTTCACCAGGATATAAACCCTGGACCCCGAGAACAGCAGTCGCTTCCAACCAATGTGACAGTCGTCTCAAAATATTGAACAAACTTCAAACTTCTTAATGAAGCCTAAAGGCAAATAATAATGGCGCGTATTTTTAACATCAATATGAATATTCATATTACGGAAAGGTGCAAGCGACATGTTCACAGCTGATTAACATACGGAGATAGCATATGTTATTGCAATTGCGTATGCCGACTTTATTATTGCGATTTTAGGTATTTAGGTTTGTGTATGAATGTTACAGCTGTTTGGGGAGTAAATATTTTGGTACAACAGCCATATATGTAAATATTAATAATAATTATGCAAGTATTTTGGAGGTCCAAAAATATGCAACTTTATACGCGGCGACTTCCAGAGAATTTTGTAAATATATTTTTGTGAAACCATTAAGGCTTGTTAAAAATAACCTCAGTACAGTCTAATAGATGTTCAAATAATTCTCAAAATTGAGCACATATATAACATACTTTATAAAAATTGGCTAAATCGATGTCGATATAAAGACTTTAACATCAAAATTTTCACCAACAACTAAATTGACCCGCGTATATTTGTCAAAGTAAAACGTATGTTAATTTTGAACTAACAATGGTCGGGTTACACTGACCATAACAAGCCCTTCGTGATAAACTCCTATAAACTTAACTGAAGCACAGAACTTAAGGTTTACCTTACATAATGGCCTTGTACGTGATTTTAGAACTTAACTTTACAATATTTTGTGCGGTTTCTATAGCTTAATTTTTTTAACATAGTGTTAAATACTGTGGAAATAAATTGGAGGCATTTTTGGTGCTACAAAAAATATACACGTTGGTATTTTTTACCGACCAAAGTAAGTTAGGTTCTTGGTTAAAGGTAATTCACCTCGATAAGGCTTTGATTTCTCTTAAAGGTCAAAAAACTAGCAATATTTCAAAGTTATTCTTCGGAGTGTTTTACATTTCTTGTCGGTTCGAATAGCATCTACAGGTACCTATTTATTACAAAGCTAGAGAGTTTGTCTGTGGGCCTGAACGCGTTAATTTAACGTTATACTGGAATAATTTGTAAAACCTTTTATTCTGAGATAACCCATTTATTAAATATACTATTTGCTGCTTTTTATTGGCTTTAAAATCGCAGGCAGAAGCTCCTTATGTGACATATGAAAAAACATCCAACCTCAAAAAAACAGAGATGCAAAACCATTCCAACACACACAAAAAAAGACCTCAAACTACAAAACACATCATAATTCACGGAAAACAATTAAAAACGTATAATTTAGTCTACACATCTGTTGTAACCGTTTCACAATATGGCACGTGGTCGAACCCCATGCGAGGGTAGCGCACCGTGACCTGGTAATTACTGGACATGTGGAGAATACCGTGGGTGAGATACTGGTGAGGTGAAACATACTGGTCCGTAACCTTTGGGTTGTTTGGCTTTTGGATGAAAGGACCAATTTTTGTGAAATGCGGAACAAAGGAGCGGAACAAAATACTTGGTTATTGAGAGTATTGCATAGTTTACAAGGTGCAATTTTCTATTGATTACATATAGGCACGCGTTTGACCATTATCATTGTCATGGTACCTAAGTTTTGATGAACTAGAACTAAGTAAATACTGACCTATCCTTTATTTGGTATTTTTATCAGACATCTATGAGCCATATAATATATTAATCTTATTCTTGTCAAGTGAACACTAGTGTGACAATTCATGTATTTTTTTAATACAATATGTACTGCAGATTTATATGTATACTATTTTGAACAAAATACAAAATAAATCAAACTTGCATTTTAACAATCCAAAGGTTTACCTTCTATAACACTTCGTTATAACCAAACCCTAGACTACATTAGACCATCATAACAACACAAAACACGCAAACAAACAAACAGTAGAATCGGTTGAATCTTAACACTTCTAGCGACGTGACGCGCTCGCTCGCGTGTCACATCCCTTATTATAATAATGTCACGCCAATAGACTGGTTTGTAGTTTGTACGTTTGTACGTCTGTATGTCTAGCCAGGTTTAGATTACAACTAGGTTTACTAAAACACAGTTTTCCTGGGCAACAAAGTATTTGTTGCCAGTTCTTCTTCCCAGCAAAAACACTTAGGAAGTGGTGAAGGGTGGCTCTTTAGTTTTTGAGGTTTAAAGAGCTGTTTTGTAGCCAAGTTTAAATTTGAGTTGTACCATTTCACTATAGGTAACCATAAACACTGATTGATTTGACAACTGAAAATGATTATGGCCCTTTGTATCTTTAACGTTAAATGATACAACTCACCGTAAGAATTTTTTTATTTTGGCATGGGTTTTAGAAGTTAGCTCCAGAGAATAAGGCTGATTTCAAAATTGGCGAGTGAAAGTATTTTTGAAAGGTACCTAATGTTATTACAAAAACTTTAAAGATAGAATCTGCACTGATTATGTGTGTAGTTCTAAATAATTTATTACTAATTTTGCAGTGCCAATTATGTTCAATAATTTGATGATATATTAGTTATTTACGTTCCAGAGACATGCTCCTCAAGTGAATGCGATGCAAAATTAAAGTGTAAAACTGTCAGCGTGGCAATTAGGTAATTTATTAGCAAATCAGTGCTGAAAACGGTCATTTCACGTCTTATAAAAAATCGTTTAATTGGGAAAGTCTTCAATTACCTTCATTTTTATATGCTCCTTTATTAAATAGTCAGTAAAAATAAAGTAACTTTAAAATATGAGACGCTAAATCAATAAAGATAATCAAACGAAAGCCGTCTATAAATAACTGGTCTATAATTACAAATACAATAGAAAGTAGACTAAAAAAATGATTTCCAAACCTTTTAAAACTATAAACAAGTGTGATATCAATACGGAATTAACATAGTAACATAAATTGCCAAACGTGACGCAGCTACCACTAATTCTTTAAGTAAACATATTGATAAAATTTCTTGCCGACTACCAATAAATCACGTCCAAGCAAGATGTCTCAATATACCACGAAGCAATTTCACTGCTAGCACAAAAGAGACAGGAACACCAAATCCTTAAAATTCCATAAGAAAGAGGGAGATAACTAGCAATCCCACATTTCGTATTAATTAAGGAGCGAATGCTTTTAAATCATTTGCCGTCATCGCTCCCTGTGGGAATCCAGAAGAGTTATAAGACCCTTTATTCTAAATTTAAAATTACAATTTTGTAAATGTTTCGAATATTTTAAATCTTGTGTACTCGTTATTGGTCTTTTGGGACGGAGAAAAAAAAATACTGGCCTAAATATCGATACTTTATGGTTAGAGGTTAATGGTCTTTAAGAGGAAGTGGAGGGACTATTTGTCTTTGGTTCGCATTGTATTTTGTAGTCATTATTATTCCCTTCTATATTAGAACTATGTGAAACAACATGTAGTTTATTCTCTCATGTCAATTTGAGAATATCTAAAAATAAGGGCTCCTGTAGTATTTTTAGCAACATCTGTACTTTTACAGCAGATGCAACTTTATATTCGCAATAACAGCCTCATCCAGTAAACGAGTAATTAGAATATTATAAAGTCTATTTTTGGCACTGACTTTTATCTTTAGATCAATAAAGATATTTATACTTTTGAATAAAAAGTTTCAGAGCTTCTTAAACTATCGTTATAAGAATGACTGCTGTATTACACAAAAGCTATAGTATAAACCTTCTATAAGATCATCTACATATTTATGTTTCTAAGGTCGGAAATACACGGACCGCTTGAAGCAGTCAGGGGCGACAGTTTTAAGCTGTCGACTGCACAGTGAACTGCAGAGTTCTATGGACGCACATACACGAACCGCTCGAGCAGTTGCAACTGATTCGAGCGGTCGACAGCTTGAAGCGGTCCGTGTATTGCCGGCCTAAGACTTCCTTTATCCAACCACACTTAACAAACTAACCATATCAATATTATGCAAAACACTACAACAATAAAAGTCCAATAATCATTATATTAGCACAAAATCTATATTCATAACAACAGGGCCAATTAAAACCGTTGGCACATTATCTATGCGGCCAACTGTCCCGTCGCCAGTTGCGTGAATGGAAACGTCACGGGCGCGGTGTGTGTAACGAAACGTCACGGGCGCGGTAATCGCGAGATTGGCTCATTTGATATGTGGCTGTCACGCTGAGTAGACGCGTGGCGGGCAATGGGTAATATTGGTGGGGCGGAATCTGATATTGAAATTTGAAATTGGTGGTGCGTTTTTGATGTTTAATTTTGGGATTTATTTAAATGCATGTAAAAGTGTCTCACCTTTTGTTGTATAATTTTCTTAAAACCATTTGGAGGCTTAAAATGCAGATTGACTATGTTGTCATGACGAGTTCTTCCATGTTTATATCGACTTTTAGATACATAAAATGCCCCATCATACCAACTTCAATTCGTTCATGGTGCGAGTTCCAAATCATCGCATTGAGACCTTTTCCCAAGAAGAGTTGAAACGCAACACGACGCTGCAATTCGTTTGCATTATTTTTAAGTTGTTCTTGTAAAATATGTATTAGTATATGATTTAATGCTACAATATTTATGCATAGTACTTCCTATGGGCATTAGATGCCTGAGTTAAATAAATAAATAAAAATAAAATTCGTCTACATTTGCCAAAAAAAAAAACCTTACTCTCGCGACACATTGTCCATCGATCACAGGCTAATTAATTAAACTACCCGTTACGGGAGCGAGTGAACCAATTTCAGCCCGTTTTAAATTTAAAAGTGTTGAGATTGCTCCGTCCATTTAATTGATACAGGCGGCAAGGAATCCCGGTCCGTTCGGTCGTTAGCTTATCAATATACTGATTTCACACTCGTGTGTGTTAGGATACATGGCGGGGAAGTTGGGTTGTGAATTGTTTTGGAGTAGGAAAGTAATTTTATTTTGATTTTGGATGACTATTCAGGCATTTTTACGCGTGGCATTGATTTAGCCATGAGCTCGACACGAGCACAAGACTTTTTTTTTTGTTTACAGAACTCACTAATTTTAGAAATGTCTGGGCTAATTTGAAAATTATTTTTAATCCAATTTGAAAACGGTGAAATAGTAACAGTGAAATATTTTTTTTCTTTTGGCTTTTTATCCAAGGGCACGGAGACGCTGGCGAAACCACTAGCGAAAGCTAAGTTACTAATAAAATTCTTTTGACTGTGTAATGCCAAAAAATATAAGTATCTAAATAATAATAAAAAGAACATCCATATCTCTAACCCACAATATTACCACCATTTTAATTCCCAAAAAAAAACATAATAAACAATAAAAATTATAAACTAAAATATCCGTAGGTACACTCGCAGGCATGTAATCCGGTCGCGTGCACGGGAGCCTGCGAGTCACGATGTTCCGAAGGACCAAAAAAAAGGACCAAAAAAAGGACCATATTATCACATCTCGGTATGTCCACTGCTTTGTGCGTCCACATTTATAAAACGCGTTTGTATTATTGCTTATTTAATATGCTTTTGATTCGTTTAAACGAGGGATTACGGTTTAATGGGAAAGGGTAGGTTTTATTTGTGGTGGTCATTTTTTTTTGTCTTCGAGTGTAATTTTATGAAGTGTTATTGTTATCGCTTCTTTTGTTAAGTAGTTTTTGTATTTGTTTTACTGGTAATTTTTACTCCACAATTTTAATATATTTTTTGTAAATGAGTAATTCGAAGCCATAAGGACCATTTTTTTATCATAAGTATGTTTTTTTACCTAAAATATAGCGAAATCAAAATACTCCCTATTGCTCTTAAATGTAGGTATATTCCTTAAAGAAAACCAATAACTCATGGGAGTTTACTACTTAAGAAGCAGAGGCAGCTTAAGAATGATATATCTGTATAAAGGCTGCATTAAAGCATTTAAAGTGTACATAAATTACTTATAAACGTACAAAATGATGGACTAGAACAATAAGCCCATGTATCATGCGGGATAAATTTATTATAAAATATGCAGCGTATAAATTATTGAGGATTAAATCTAATTATACTCAGGTTTTTTTCAAAGTCCTAATATAAGTTCATTATTTAACTATTGTGTGTAACTTGTTATATTATTTAATAGCTAGTTCTTCAGAGGCCAGTTAATATTTTTTGCTAACTTCTGAGCGAGGTTTTACCTGTGTCCCTAGAAAACTATTCCTCGCAGTCGGATTAAAAGTATTTTACAGCCTTCCTCAATTATTGGACTAACCTTCAGTTGCACAAAACATTAAAACTTCATTAATTCTATTGTTATACACACTTTTTATCTTGTTGACAAAGAAAGAGTCAGCAATAGATTTTAAGAAGCTTTAACTTTAATGGTACTTTGTGCAACTGACGGTAAGTATCTATGATTTATTTCAAATAGGTTCATTGAAATATTTTTTTAAGTCGGTTTCGTAGTACTTGACATTGGCACGTTCAAACTAATCTACAAACTCTTAGGCTTATACGCCTTAATAAGATATCAAGAATTCAAGAATGGGAACAAAAACCAGAATGTAATTTTCATTTTTCAACAATAAATTTTACAAAAGACCGCTAAAGAAAAGCTCATACATATCTAATACGTTTATTGACTAAATGGGATAAAATTTATGTTTACAAAATTCCTGTTTATTATACAATATCTAGGAAAAACTCAATTACAATGAAGAATAAACATGACAAATAAATACATAACTAAATATGCAATATTTACCGCTAATTTAATGTTTTATACATATCATGTACATGAATACATCATCTGTCTAGCCTTTTCCTATGTTGGAATCGGCTTCCAGTCTAACCAGATGTAGCTGAGTCCCAGTGTTTACAAGGAGCGACTGCCTATCTCTCCTCCTCAACCCCGTTGCCTGAGCAGCCCAATCCCCTAGGTAAGACTGGTTGTCGGACTTACTAGCTTCTAATTACCCGTAACGACTGCCAAAGATGATCAAATAACAGCCGGGACCTACAGTTTATTGTGCCCTCCGGGACATGGTTATTTCATTAAAAGCCAAGCTAGAAAAAATACTTCTATCTCATTTTATTGTTTAGAAAATGATAAGGAGAGAAACTTATTATGGATGGCAAGTTTTTGCTCCGAAGTGCATGAAAAAGGGTTAAATAAGCTAGAAGGACCATAATAGTATGATAATGTGTAAACGTACAAATTATATTAACGTATTATTAATGTATTTAATAGTGTTATAGTTGACATATTGTATTAATTTTGATAGACGTAATAATGCTATAAAACTAACATACTGCTAACTGAACTGTTGGCTGATATAATTATATTAGTTGAACTAATGGGTGATACATACTTTATTTTAAAAGTAATTGTGAATTCAATTGAATTTGGATTGTTGTAATGTGTGCACTTGCATTCATCTGCTTCATCTGCTGATTTATGAGCCCGATCTAACTATGGGCCGACTAAAAGTTTGCAGAAGTACATTCTAAGTGTTAACAATTGGGCAGTAGATATAGAAGATTTAATTGTAAACCACGTGTTTTATTTAGGAACTAAATATTTGCAACAGGAACCAGTAACGGAATTTTAAAGATTGTCACCCTTGTGGGTGGGTGTTTCGCAGAGATTACCAACAAAATATTATTTTGAAGCCTTTTTTTAATCTGACATCTTAACTTCAAAAATTCTTGCTTACA